>NC_140664.1:78234661-79488411 GCF_054131305.1 Coturnix japonica
GCACCTGGATACAACCTCAGGTGCAGGCAGGGACAGCGGGCCCGGACAAGAAGCCGCTCTCCGTTGCAGCGCCGGGCCCCAGAAGCTCAGAGCCGGCCCCAAACACGCCGTGGGAGCCGGCAGACACCAACCCCAAGTGCTCAGAGCGGCACCCGCAGCTACACCACACGGGGAGCACAGGGGTCCTCCAGGGCTTCCGCAGCAGCCGACAGAAGCCCATCCACACGGCCAAGGCGGGCCCGGACTCGAAGCCGCTCGCCTCTCCATCGTCGGGCTGCGCAGACCAACAGCCAGCCCCGGAGACGCCGCGGAAGCCGCTCCAGGAGGCGAGGACCAGCCCAGGGGCGGAGCCGCTCCCGGGTACCACGCCGGGCACAGCGTGTCACCAGCCGGCTCTACTGATGCCATAGGAGCGGCCGTGTACAAACACCACTGCCTAAGCAGCGTCATCTGAGGCCTATATAACATCATCTGAATCCTAAACAATGTCATCGAAGGCCTATACAACATCATCTGAATCATACCCCATGTCATCTGAATCCTAAATAATATCATCTGAATCCATCACAATAAAAATTAATCCCTAAATATCACTGTCAGTTTTGTTCTTCTCTGCCTTTCCCAAAGTGGGCAGCCTTAGGGCCTGGATCCACGGGCTTCCCTCCCATAGCACCCAACCCATTCCTTCCTCCCCGCAGCCCGCTTCAGGCTGAGTTGGTTCTGGCCACGACTCTAGCAGGGCTCAACGTTTCCAACGCACAACGTGGAGGAAGCCAGGCTGGCAGCTGCAGCCCCGTTCTGGGGGTGTTTCTGACATCTTGGGGCCGTCGCTGTGTTTGGGACACGTGGGCAGCCCCAGGGCTGCTGACAGTGGGGAAAAATCCTAAAAGCATGACAACAGAAAAGCACAGTCTGACTCTCACAGGGACACCACTTGGGATGGGTCACCAGATGGATATAACTCCACTCTTCACCTCTCTAAGCCCAGCCCTTCAGCCAGTCCTTATCCCATCCAAGCCTCGAGATGCCAGTTTCTCCAGGAAAAAACAGTGGGAGACAGCGTCAAAGGCTCTGCTGAAGTGTAGGTAGACCACGTCAACAGCCCTTGCCTCATCCACCAGGCGGATCACTTGATC
Source organism: Coturnix japonica (assembly GCF_054131305.1). NCBI lineage: Eukaryota > Metazoa > Chordata > Aves > Galliformes > Phasianidae > Coturnix > Coturnix japonica. Next base: position 78,235,798 of record NC_140664.1, read on the forward strand.
ATACTGATCCGGTTGATTCGGCAGGAACTGCCTTTCATGCACCCACACAGGCTAGGCCTGATGCCCCAGCTGTCCTGAGAAATCAGCTTTATAAACGGGTAAATAGTGATAGACAAGGGAGAATGGTTTTAAACTAAAGGAAGGGAGATGTAGGTATGGTGTAAGAGCAGAAATGCTGATAGATGGTGGAAAACAGCTTGGCAGTCACCACTTGCAGCTCCCTCAGCAGCCTCGGGTGGATCCCATCTGGCCCCATGGTCTTGTGACAGTCCAGACAAAGAATCTTATCCTCACCAGTCACGTTCCCCACCGCATCCGGTAAAGGATGAAGATTCTCCTTACCTCTCCTCTTACTGTTAATGTGTTTGTAAACAGGTTTTTTTGTTCCCTTTTCCTACAGTGGCCAGGTTGAGTTCATCCTGGGCTTTTGTCTTCCTAATTTTCTCCCTCTGTATCCGGACACTTCTATGTACTCTCCCTGAGTTGCCCATCCCTTCTTCTACAGGAAGTAAACTCTTTTTCTCTCCTGGAGCCTCAGCAAATGTTCCGTATTCTTCTCTGCTGGCTCATTTCACAGCACAGGGGGAAAGCCTACTCCTGTGCCTCTAAGACTTCCTTCTTGAGGAGCCACCAGCCTTCCTGGACCCCTTTGCTCTTCAGGACTGAATCCCAAGGAACCCTCCCTACCAGTGTCCTGAATACTTCAAAACCCACTCTCCAGAAGCCCAGGGCAGCAGTTTTAATGAACCCCCAATCCCCTTCCTGACTTCACCAAGAATGGAGAACTCTACCATCTCGCAGAAACTCTGCCCTAGACAGCTCCCAGCCTCCACATCTCACAGCAGTACCACTCTGTGAGCAGCAGCTCTAGAGGAGCACATCCTCGGTGGGCTCTTTTACCAGCTGTGCCACGAAGCACTCAGATTCCACACACTCTAGAAACCTCCAAGGCTGCTGCTTGTGCACTGTACTGACTTTCCAGCATAGACCGGGGACGCTGAAGTCCCCCATGAGAACAAGGGCTGGCGACTGCACCATTTCTGCCAGCTGCTCATAGAACCCCTCATCCGTTTCTCCGTTCTGGTTAGGCAGTCTGCAGTAGACCCCCACCAGGATGGTGGCAGTGTTGGCCCTCCCCCTGATACTTACCCACAGGGACTCAACCTGATCATTCCCAGCCCCAAGTTCAACAACACTGAAACACTCTCTAACATAGAGGGCCATGCCATCACTCCTCCTTCCTTACCTATCCCCTCCAAAGAGCTTATAGCCCTCCATTGCAGCAATAAACACGTGGGAGTGATGGCGACCAAGTCACGGTTTTCCTGCTGCACAATGGCTTCCAGCTCCCCCTGTTTCTAGCAGATGCTGTGCACATTGCAGCAGATGCACTTCAGTTGACATCACTGACACCCGCAACTCCAGCGTTCTTCCTCTTCATAAGGAATTTAAAGCCCTCAAGACAGCATAAAATACTATCAGCAGCGGTGATGACATGAAAAGTGTACTGTGTGCAGCTCTGGGCTGCTCACTGCAAGAAAGACATGGGGGCAACGGGGCAGGAAAGGGTCTGGAAGAAGAGTCCCATGAGGAGCGGCGCAGTGAACTGGGATTGCTCAGTTCAGAGAAGGCTCAGGGGAGGCCTCACTTCATGTAATTCCCTGAAAGGAGGTTGCAGCGAGGTCGGCCTGTTCACCCAGGTAACAGCGACGGGACCAGAGGAAACGGCCACAAGTTGCAGCAGGGGAGGTCCCCCCCGTTGGATATTAGGTTAAACATCTGTGCGGGAAAGCGGTTGGGAACTGCACAGCTGCCCAAGGAGCAGAGGGAGTCAGTGTCCATGGAGATGCTCCAGAAGGGTGGGGATGAGGTCCTGCCTGAGGGACATGGGCAGTGGGCAGCTGGGGGGTGGTCAGTGGGACTTGGTGATCTTAGAGGTCTTTGCCAACCACAGAGATTCTGTGATTCTGTGAGTCGAGTCATTTATTGGAACGAGAGGTAATCAGCGGCCAACAGCCCACAAGCAGAGCCTGGAGAACATCATGGCAACACTTAAACACTCAACTGGGATTCTGCTGGAGCCACAGGCCCCGTAGCGTCCAGATGCGGACAGCAGGGTGGATGTGCCGCCCAGTGCCTCTGGCAGCACCAACATTCCGGATTCCAGCAGGGCTGTGTCCGGCACTGGGCCCCTCACTGTGCGCTGGCTGAAAGAGCCGCCGCCCTCCTGCTTGGGTGACCTCAGCCCTGTGAGGTGTGATGGCGTCACAGAGGGTGGCGCGGAACGGCCATTGTGACACGGGGGCTGTGGAGCAGAGCTGAGGCTGCGGGGCTCAGGCCCAGCTCAGTGCGACTTGGTGAGTAGAGCAGGGAGGAAGGGGCTGCCTGAGGCTGCCCAGGGAGGAGGGTTCCCCAGCGCTCGGGGGCCTGAGCTGCCAACTCAGACTCGTCCCGATTCTCCCATAGGTTTGCACGCAGAGGACGAAGCCCAGCAGTGATGGGACAGACACTCTGCAAATGGTTGACGGAGACACAGGAGGATGATGGCTCACTAGAGCCAGGTGAGAGCAAAGTATCCCTGCATCCACAGCCTCAGGCCCTGTCCCTCAGCTGGCACAGCCGGCACAGAGCAGCCCCTGGGACAGCCCCGGGGGCACCTGGCCCTGCAAGGCGCTCACTGCTGTTACTCTCTCCTCTCCAGCATGCGTGCTCTGTGGCCTAGTGGATGAGAACTTGGGCATCCTCGGCCGCAGACAGAGGATTCGTAGATTGCATTTCCATGAGTTTTGTGCGGTGAGTTCCCTCGTGGCTCCTGCCACCTTCCTCCAACCAGTGATTCCCTCCTTTCTGCCCTAACTGGACTATGCTCTTTCCTCCTGTACAGAGATTTACCAACGGTCTTTGTGAACACGTGCAAGATAACAACGAGGCACGTTTTTGTTTTCAAGACCTGACACGCGTGGTGTGGAAGGCAGAGCAGACGGTGAGCACAGCACCGGAACAGGGAGCTTGGTGCCAGGAGAGCTTAGCCTGGTCCCAAGAAAGCAATCCCAGCCCCTCTTCCCAGCTCCCGGAGAAATTCCTGCTCTTGCAGACCAGCCCTGTTCACCAGGCAGCTCTGCAGAGTGCCACCCAGCCCTGCCCGCATCCTGCGCCCTGCCCAGAGGTGCGGGGCCCTCTGCGTAGGCCCTGAGCCTGCAGCTGATGGGGGCTGCTCTGCTCTTTCCAGCTCTGCTTCGTTTGCGGCGGTTCGGGGGCCAGCATCACCTGCGCAGAGCCGGGATGTGAGCAGAGCTTCCATCTCCCCTGCGCCTATGAGGGTCAATGTGTCACCCAATACTTTGGAGAGTTCAGGTAAGGAATGCCAGCTTGTGGCCTCCAATCCTGCTGTCAGCACCAGCCACAGCAGCGAGGAACACGCTGTGACACTTCCCAGCAGCCTGACAGAGCCAGAGCCAAGGCCTGGGGCTCCTTCCCGTTCCTCTGCCCTCCTCGCAGCCCTTCACACCTCACCCATCCCTTCCATCTTCCCCCAGGTCCTTCTGCTGTGAGCACCGCCCGCAGCAGGCAGCGCAGGCAGCACCGGAGGCGGACACGACCTGCATCATCTGCATGGAGTCCGTAGGTGACAGCACGTCGTATAGCACCATGGTGTGCCCAGCCTGCCAACACTCCTGGTTTCACCGGGCCTGCATCCAGGTAGGAGCCCTCCCCTTGCCCCGCGGTCACCACTAGTGCTCAGCAGCACCAGGTCCGGCTCACACCCACCCTGCTTGTGTTTCTGCTGCAGAGAATGGCCCTGAGCTCTGGGCTTGAATTCCTGTGTCCCTACTGTAGAGACAGCCAAAAGTTTCATCAAGACATGCTGACTTTGGGGATCCAAATGCCAGACAGGTTGGTGTCTTTCAGGCAGCTCTTGAGATGTGAGGGCACAAGAGCTGTGCCCGCCCAAGGAATGCCCCGGCAGGCCTGGGCCTTGGCAGCCACTAACATGGGCCACAGTGCCATTGGGAAGCTGAAACCAGGGATAATATGGATGGGGATGGATTTCATGGGTTAGTTTTAGTCCTGCGCCAGTGAGTACTCATCACATTCCATCCCTTCTCTGGCAGAACTCCAGTAAGGGACAACAACTACGCCAACGCATCACTGGCAGTTTGGTACCGACGCTGCCATGCCAGTGACTGCCTTCATCCCCATGGCAGACTGCAGTCAGGAGAGGGGTGAGTGACCTCAGCTGCCCTCTGGGGCTCTGCGTGGCATCGCAGCCTCACCACGGGCTGGGGGAGCACAGACTGAGCACCAGAGCCGTGCCGGGCACTCCCTGGCTCAGAGCACTTGGTCTTCACAGCCACAACCCGTTGCTTTCCACAGGCCTTGGGAGCTGCTCCTCTGCAGCTCCTGTGCTGCACGAGGAACACACCGCCACTGCTCCTACCTGAGTAACAGCACAACCAGATGGGAGTGCAACGCCTGTGCTGGAGAGGGCACCGGTAAGAGGCAAACAGCCGCGTGCTGCTGGGCTGGGGCCAGGCAAGGCCTGGCAGCAGCAGCTCAGAGCGGCCCTGCTCAAATCCCTTCAGCCCCGGGACAAACGGGAGCCAGTTCCACCCCATGGTTGGAATTCCACCCTGCTCACCTTCCTGCCTCCCCTTACAGCCTCCAGCACCAGCTCAGGTACTGCTGGCCTTGGCAACACCAGCCAGCATGGACTGCAGCCATCTGAAAGCTCTCTGACACCAGAGAGCAGCAGCTCCGGCACCACCAGCCAGGCACCATCAGAGCCAGCAAACCAATCCTGTGTGCCTGAGAGCAGCGGCCTGTCCATCCAGCGCAGGACAGACTGCACGAGAATCACTCCACGACTGAACCGGGACTTAAACATCTTTAATGAGTCCCGAAGACGCCGTGGAAGAACCAATAATGCTGCCCTGATTGCTGAGAGCAGCACCCCAGACTCTGACAGCCAGGGGACATCTCGGTCCTCGAGGCACTGCCCTGCACCTGGATACAACCTCAGGTGCAGGCAGGGACAGCGGGCCCGGACAAGAAGCCGCTCTCCGTTGCAGCGCCGGGCCCCAGAAGCTCAGAGCCGGCCCCAAACACGCCGTGGGAGCCGGCAGACACCAACCCCAAGTGCTCAGAGCGGCACCCGCAGCTACACCACACGGGGAGCACAGGGGTCCTCCAGGGCTTCCGCAGCAGCCGACAGAAGCCCATCCACACGGCCAAGGCGGGCCCGGACTCGAAGCCGCTCGCCTCTCCATCGTCGGGCTGCGCAGACCAACAGCCAGCCCCGGAGACGCCGCGGAAGCCGCTCCAGGAGGCGAGGACCAGCCCAGGGGCGGAGCCGCTCCCGGGTACCACGCCGGGCACAGCGTGTCACCAGCCGGCTCTACTGATGCCATAGGAGCGGCCGTGTACAAACACCACTGCCTAAGCAGCGTCATCTGAGGCCTATATAACATCATCTGAATCCTAAACAATGTCATCGAAGGCCTATACAACATCATCTGAATCATACCCCATGTCATCTGAATCCTAAATAATATCATCTGAATCCATCACAATAAAAATTAATCCCTAAATATCACTGTCAGTTTTGTTCTTCTCTGCCTTTCCCAAAGTGGGCAGCCTTAGGGCCTGGATCCACGGGCTTCCCTCCCATAGCACCCAACCCATTCCTTCCTCCCCGCAGCCCGCTTCAGGCTGAGTTGGTTCTGGCCACGACTCTAGCAGGGCTCAACGTTTCCAACGCACAACGTGGAGGAAGCCAGGCTGGCAGCTGCAGCCCCGTTCTGGGGGTGTTTCTGACATCTTGGGGCCGTCGCTGTGTTTGGGACACGTGGGCAGCCCCAGGGCTGCTGACAGTGGGGAAAAATCCTAAAAGCATGACAACAGAAAAGCACAGTCTGACTCTCACAGGGACACCACTTGGGATGGGTCACCAGATGGATATAACTCCACTCTTCACCTCTCTAAGCCCAGCCCTTCAGCCAGTCCTTATCCCATCCAAGCCTCGAGATGCCAGTTTCTCCAGGAAAAAACAGTGGGAGACAGCGTCAAAGGCTCTGCTGAAGTGTAGGTAGACCACGTCAACAGCCCTTGCCTCATCCACCAGGCGGATCACTTGATCATACTGATCCGGTTGATTCGGCAGGAACTGCCTTTCATGCACCCACACAGGCTAGGCCTGATGCCCCAGCTGTCCTGAGAAATCAGCTTTATAAACGGGTAAATAGTGATAGACAAGGGAGAATGGTTTTAAACTAAAGGAAGGGAGATGTAGGTATGGTGTAAGAGCAGAAATGCTGATAGATGGTGGAAAACAGCTTGGCAGTCACCACTTGCAGCTCCCTCAGCAGCCTCGGGTGGATCCCATCTGGCCCCATGGGCTTGTGACAGTCCAGACAAAGAATCTTATCCTCACCAGTCACGTTCCCCACCGCATCCGGTAAAGGATGAAGATTCTCCTTACCTCTCCTCTTACTGTTAATGTGTTTGTAAACAGGTTTTTTTGTTCCCTTTTCCTACAGTGGCCAGGTTGAGTTCATCCTGGGCTTTTGTCTTCCTAATTTTCTCCCTCTGTATCCGGACACTTCTATGTACTCTCCCTGAGTTGCCCATCCCTTCTTCTACAGGAAGTAAACTCTTTTTCTCTCCTGGAGCCTCAGCAAATGTTCCGTATTCTTCTCTGCTGGCTCATTTCACAGCACAGGGGGAAAGCCTACTCCTGTGCCTCTAAGACTTCCTTCTTGAGGAGCCACCAGCCTTCCTGGACCCCTTTGCTCTTCAGGACTGAATCCCAAGGAACCCTCCCTACCAGTGTCCTGAATACTTCAAAACCCACTCTCCAGAAGCCCAGGGCAGCAGTTTTAATGAACCCCCAATCCCCTTCCTGACTTCACCAAGAATGGAGAACTCTACCATCTCGCAGAAACTCTGCCCTAGACAGCTCCCAGCCTCCACATCTCACAGCAGTACCACTCTGTGAGCAGCAGCTCTAGAGGAGCACATCCTCGGTGGGCTCTTTTACCAGCTGTGCCACGAAGCACTCAGATTCCACACACTCTAGAAACCTCCAAGGCTGCTGCTTGTGCACTGTACTGACTTTCCAGCATAGACCGGGGACGCTGAAGTCCCCCATGAGAACAAGGGCTGGCGACTGCACCATTTCTGCCAGCTGCTCATAGAACCCCTCATCCGTTTCTCCGTTCTGGTTAGGCAGTCTGCAGTAGACCCCCACCAGGATGGTGGCAGTGTTGGCCCTCCCCCTGATACTTACCCACAGGGACTCAACCTGATCATTCCCAGCCCCAAGTTCAACAACACTGAAACACTCTCTAACATAGAGGGCCATGCCATCACTCCTCCTTCCTTACCTATCCCCTCCAAAGAGCTTATAGCCCTCCATTGCAGCAATAAACACGTGGGAGTGATGGCGACCAAGTCACGGTTTTCCTGCTGCACAATGGCTTCCAGCTCCCCCTGTTTCTAGCAGATGCTGTGCACATTGCAGCAGATGCACTTCAGTTGACATCACTGACACCCGCAACTCCAGCGTTCTTCCTCTTCATAAGGAATTTAAAGCCCTCAAGACAGCATAAAATACTATCAGCAGCGGTGATGACATGAAAAGTGTACTGTGTGCAGCTCTGGGCTGCTCACTGCAAGAAAGACATGGGGGCAACGGGGCAGGAAAGGGTCTGGAAGAAGAGTCCCATGAGGAGCGGCGCAGTGAACTGGGATTGCTCAGTTCAGAGAAGGCTCAGGGGAGGCCTCACTTCATGTAATTCCCTGAAAGGAGGTTGCAGCGAGGTCGGCCTGTTCACCCAGGTAACAGCGACGGGACCAGAGGAAACGGCCACAAGTTGCAGCAGGGGAGGTCCCCCCCGTTGGATATTAGGTTAAACATCTGTGCGGGAAAGCGGTTGGGAACTGCACAGCTGCCCAAGGAGCAGAGGGAGTCAGTGTCCATGGAGATGCTCCAGAAGGGTGGGGATGAGGTCCTGCCTGAGGGACATGGGCAGTGGGCAGCTGGGGGGTGGTCAGTGGGACTTGGTGATCTTAGAGGTCTTTGCCAACCACAGAGATTCTGTGATTCTGTGAGTCGAGTCATTTATTGGAACGAGAGGTAATCAGCGGCCAACAGCCCACAAGCAGAGCCTGGAGAACATCATGGCAACACTTAAACACTCAACTGGGATTCTGCTGGAGCCACAGGCCCCGTAGCGTCCAGATGCGGACAGCAGGGTGGATGTGCCGCCCAGTGCCTCTGGCAGCACCAACATTCCGGATTCCAGCAGGGCTGTGTCCGGCACTGGGCCCCTCACTGTGCGCTGGCTGAAAGAGCCGCCGCCCTCCTGCTTGGGTGACCTCAGCCCTGTGAGGTGTGATGGCGTCACAGAGGGTGGCGCAGAACGGCCATTGTGACACGGGGGCTGTGGAGCAGAGCTGAGGCTGCGGGGCTCAGGCCCAGCTCAGTGCGACTTGGTGAGTAGAGCAGGGAGGAAGGGGCTGCCTGAGGCTGCCCAGGGAGGAGGGTTCCCCAGCGCTCGGGGGCCTGAGCTGCCAACTCAGACTCGTCCCGATTCTCCCATAGGTTTGCACGCAGAGGACGAAGCCCAGCAGTGATGGGACAGACACTCTGCAAATGGTTGACGGAGACACAGGAGGATGATGGCTCACTAGAGCCAGGTGAGAGCAAAGTATCCCTGCATCCACAGCCTCAGGCCCTGTCCCTCAGCTGGCACAGCCGGCACAGAGCAGCCCCTGGGACAGCCCCGGGGGCACCTGGCCCTGCAAGGCGCTCACTGCTGTTACTCTCTCCTCTCCAGCATGCGTGCTCTGTGGCCTAGTGGATGAGAACTTGGGCATCCTCGGCCGCAGACAGAGGATTCGTAGATTGCATTTCCATGAGTTTTGTGCGGTGAGTTCCCTCGTGGCTCCTGCCACCTTCCTCCAACCAGTGATTCCCTCCTTTCTGCCCTAACTGGACTATGCTCTTTCCTCCTGTACAGAGATTTGCCAATGGTCTTTGTGAACACGTGCAAGATAACAACGAGGCACGTTTTTGTTTTCAAGACCTGACACGCGTGGTGTGGAAGGCAGAGCAGACGGTGAGCACAGCACCGGAACAGGGAGCTTGGTGCCAGGAGAGCTTAGCCTGGTCCCAAGAAAGCAATCCCAGCCCCTCTTCCCAGCTCCCGGAGAAATTCCTGCTCTTGCAGACCAGCCCTGTTCACCAGGCAGCTCTGCAGAGTGCCACCCAGCCCTGCCCGCATCCTGCGCCCTGCCCAGAGGTGCGGGGCCCTCTGCGTAGGCCCTGAGCCTGCAGCTGATGGGGGCTGCTCTGCTCTTTCCAGCTCTGCTTCGTTTGCGGCGGTTCGGGGGCCAGCATCACCTGCGCAGAGCCGGGATGTGAGCAGAGCTTCCATCTCCCCTGCGCCTATGAGGGTCAATGTGTCACCCAATACTTTGGAGAGTTCAGGTAAGGAATGCCAGCTTGTGGCCTCCAATCCTGCTGTCAGCAGCAGCCACAGCAGCGAGGAACACGCTGTGACACTTCCCAGCAGCCTGACAGAGCCAGAGCCAAGGCCTGGGGCTCCTTCCCGTTCCTCTGCCCTCCTCGCAGCCCTTCACACCTCACCCATCCCTTCCATCTTCCCCCAGGTCCTTCTGCTGTGAGCACCGCCCGCAGCAGGCAGCGCAGGCAGCACCGGAGGCGGACACGACCTGCATCATCTGCATGGAGTCCGTAGGTGACAGCACGTCGTATAGCACCATGGTGTGCCCAGCCTGCCAACACTCCTGGTTTCACCGGGCCTGCATCCAGGTAGGAGCCCTCCCCTTGCCCCGCGGTCACCACTAGTGCTCAGCAGCACCAGGTCCGGCTCACACCCACCCTGCTTGTGTTTCTGCTGCAGAGAATGGCCCTGAGCTCTGGGCTTGAATTCCTGTGTCCCTACTGTAGAGACAGCCAAAAGTTTCATCAAGACATGCTGACTTTGGGGATCCAAATGCCAGACAGGTTGGTGTCTTTCAGGCAGCTCTTGAGATGTGAGGGCACAAGAGCTGTGCCCGCCCAAGGAATGCCCCGGCAGGCCTGGGCCTTGGCAGCCACTAACATGGGCCACAGTGCCATTGGGAAGCTGAAACCAGGGATAATATGGATGGGGATGGATTTCATGGGTTAGTTTTAGTCCTGCGCCAGTGAGTACTCATCACATTCCATCCCTTCTCTGGCAGAACTCCAGTAAGGGACAACAACTACGCCAACGCATCACTGGCAGTTTGGTACCGACGCTGCCATGCCAGTGACTGCCTTCATCCCCATGGCAGACTGCAGTCAGGAGAGGGGTGAGTGACCTCAGCTGCCCTCTGGGGCTCTGCGTGGCATCGCAGCCTCACCACGGGCTGGGGGAGCACAGACTGAGCACCAGAGCCGTGCCGGGCACTCCCTGGCTCAGAGCACTTGGTCTTCACAGCCACAACCCGTTGCTTTCCACAGGCCTTGGGAGCTGCTCCTCTGCAGCTCCTGTGCTGCACGAGGAACACACCGCCACTGCTCCTACCTGAGTAACAGCACAACCAGATGGGAGTGCAACGCCTGTGCTGGAGAGGGCACCGGTAAGAGGCAAACAGCCGCGTGCTGCTGGGCTGGGGCCAGGCAAGGCCTGGCAGCAGCAGCTCAGAGCGGCCCTGCTCAAATCCCTTCAGCCCCGGGACAAACGGGAGCCAGTTCCACCCCATGGTTGGAATTCCACCCTGCTCACCTTCCTGCCTCCCCTTACAGCCTCCAGCACCAGCTCAGGTACTGCTGGCCTTGGCAACACCAGCCAGCATGGACTGCAGCCATCTGAAAGCTCTCTGACACCAGAGAGCAGCAGCTCCGGCACCACCAGCCAGGCACCATCAGAGCCAGCAAACCAATCCTGTGTGCCTGAGAGCAGCGGCCTGTCCATCCAGCGCAGGACAGACTGCACGAGAATCACTCCACGACTGAACCGGGACTTAAACATCTTTAATGAGTCCCGAAGACGCCGTGGAAGAACCAATAATGCTGCCCTGATTGCTGAGAGCAGCACCCCAGACTCTGACAGCCAGGGGACATCTCGGTCCTCGAGGCACTGCCCTGCACCTGGATACAACCTCAGGTGCAGGCAGGGACAGCGGGCCCGGACAAGAAGCCGCTCTCCGTTGCAGCGCCGGGCCCCAGAAGCTCAGAGCCGGCCCCAAACACGCCGTGGGAGCCGGCAGACACCAACCCCAAGTGCTCAGAGCGGCACCCGCAGCTATACCACACGGGGAGCACAGGGGTCCTCCAGGGCTTCCGCAGCAGCCGACAGAAGCCCATCCACACGGCCAAGGCGGGCCCGGACTCGAAGCCGCTCGCCTCTCCATCGTCGGGCTGCGCAGACCAACAGCCAGCCCCGGAGACGCCGCGGAAGCCGCTCCAGGAGGCGAGGACCAGCCCAGGGGCGGAGCCGCTCCCGGGTACCACGCCGGGCACAGCGTGTCACCAGCCGGCTCTACTGATGCCATAGGAGCGGCCGTGTACAAACACCACTGCCTAAGCAGCGTCATCTGAGGCCTATATAACATCATCTGAATCCTAAACAATGTCATCGAAGGCCTATCCAACATCATCTGAATCATACCCCATGTCATCTGAATCCTAAATAATATCATCTGAATCCATCACAATAAAAATTAATCCCTAAATATCACTGTCAGTTTTGTTCTTCTCTGCCTTTCCCAAAGTGGGCAGCCTTAGGGCCTGGATCCACGGGCTTCCCTCCCATAGCACCCAACCCATTCCTTCCTCCCCGCAGCCCGCTTCAGGCTGAGTTGGTTCTGGCCACGACTCTAGCAGGGCTCAACGTTTCCAACGCACAACGTGGAGGAAGCCAGGCTGGCAGCTGCAGCCCCGTTCTGGGGGTGTTTCTGACATCTTGGGGCCGTCGCTGTGTTTGGGACACGTGGGCAGCCCCAGGGCTGCTGACAGTGGGGAAAAATCCTAAAAGCATGACAACAGAAAAGCACAGTCTGACTCTCACAGGGACACCACTTGGGATGGGTCACCAGATGGATATAACTCCACTCTTCACCTCTCTAAGCCCAGCCCTTCAGCCAGTCCTTATCCCATCCAAGCCTCGAGATGCCAGTTTCTCCAGGAAAAAACAGTGGGAGACAGCGTCAAAGGCTCTGCTGAAGTGTAGGTAGACCACGTCAACAGCCCTTGCCTCATCCACCAGGCGGATCACTTGATCATACTGATCCGGTTGATTCGGCAGGAACTGCCTTTCATGCACCCACACAGGCTAGGCCTGATGCCCCAGCTGTCCTGAGAAATCAGCTTTATAAACGGGTAAATAGTGATAGACAAGGGAGAATGGTTTTAAACTAAAGGAAGGGAGATGTAGGTATGGTGTAAGAGCAGAAATGCTGATAGATGGTGGAAAACAGCTTGGCAGTCACCACTTGCAGCTCCCTCAGCAGCCTCGGGTGGATCCCATCTGGCCCCATGGGCTTGTGACAGTCCAGACAAAGAATCTTATCCTCACCAGTCACGTTCCCCACCGCATCCGGTAAAGGATGAAGATTCTCCTTACCTCTCCTCTTACTGTTAATGTGTTTGTAAACAGGTTTTTTTGTTCCCTTTTCCTACAGTGGCCAGGTTGAGTTCATCCTGGGCTTTTGTCTTCCTAATTTTCTCCCTCTGTATCCGGACACTTCTATGTACTCTCCCTGAGTTGCCCATCCCTTCTTCTACAGGAAGTAAACTCTTTTTCTCTCCTGGAGCCTCAGCAAATGTTCCGTATTCTTCTCTGCTGGCTCATTTCACAGCACAGGGGGAAAGCCTACTCCTGTGCCTCTAAGACTTCCTTCTTGAGGAGCCACCAGCCTTCCTGGACCCCTTTGCTCTTCAGGACTGAATCCCAAGGAACCCTCCCTACCAGTGTCCTGAATACTTCAAAACCCACTCTCCAGAAGCCCAGGGCAGCAGTTTTAATGAACCCCCAATCCCCTTCCTGACTTCACCAAGAATGGAGAACTCTACCATCTCGCAGAAACTCTGCCCTAGACAGCTCCCAGCCTCCACATCTCACAGCAGTACCACTCTGTGAGCAGCAGCTCTAGAGGAGCACATCCTCGGTGGGCTCTTTTACCAGCTGTGCCACGAAGCACTCAGATTCCACACACTCTAGAAACCTCCAAGGCTGCTGCTTGTGCACTGTACTGACTTTCCAGCATAGACCGGGGACGCTGAAGTCCCCCATGAGAACAAGGGCTGGCGACTGCACCATTTCTGCCAGCTGCTCATAGAACCCCTCATCCGTTTCTCCGTTCTGGTTAGGCAGTCTGCAGTAGACCCCCACCAGGATGGTGGCAGTGTTGGCCCTCCCCCTGATACTTACCCACAGGGACTCAACCTGATCATTCCCAGCCCCAAGTTCAACAACACTGAAACACTCTCTAACATAGAGGGCCATGCCATCACTCCTCCTTCCTTACCTATCCCCTCCAAAGAGCTTATAGCCCTCCATTGCAGCAATAAACACGTGGGAGTGATGGCGACCAAGTCACGGTTTTCCTGCTGCACAATGGCTTCCAGCTCCCCCTGTTTCTAGCAGATGCTGTGCGCATTGCTGCCGATGCACTTCAGTTGACATCACTGACACCCGCAACTCCAGCGTTCTTCCTCTTCATAAGGAATTTAAAGCCCTCAAGACAGCATAAAATACTATCAGCAGCGGTGATGACATGAAAAGTGTACTGTGTGCAGCTCTGGGCTGCTCACTGCAAGAAAGACATGGGGGCAACGGGGCAGGAAAGGGTCTGGAAGAAGAGTCCCATGAGGAGCGGCGCAGTGAACTGGGATTGCTCAGTTCAGAGAAGGCTCAGGGGAGGCCTCACTTCATGTAATTCCCTGAAAGGAGGTTGCAGCGAGGTCGGCCTGTTCACCCAGGTAACAGCGACGGGACCAGAGGAAACGGCCACAAGTTGCAGCAGGGGAGGTCCCCCCCGTTGGATATTAGGTTAAACATCTGTGCGGGAAAGCGGTTGGGAACTGCACAGCTGCCCAAGGAGCAGAGGGAGTCAGTGTCCATGGAGATGCTCCAGAAGGGTGGGGATGAGGTCCTGCCTGAGGGACATGGGCAGTGGGCAGCTGGGGGGTGGTCAGTGGGACTTGGTGATCTTAGAGGTCTTTGCCAACCACAGAGATTCTGTGATTCTGTGAGTCGAGTCATTTATTGGAACGAGAGGTAATCAGCGGCCAACAGCCCACAAGCAGAGCCTGGAGAACATCATGGCAACACTTAAACACTCAACTGGGATTCTGCTGGAGCCACAGGCCCCGTAGCGTCCAGATGCGGACAGCAGGGTGGATGTGCCGCCCAGTGCCTCTGGCAGCACCAACATTCCGGATTCCAGCAGGGCTGTGTCCGGCACTGGGCCCCTCACTGTGCGCTGGCTGAAAGAGCCGCCGCCCTCCTGCTTGGGTGACCTCAGCCCTGTGAGGTGTGATGGCGTCACAGAGGGTGGCGCAGAACGGCCATTGTGACACGGGGGCTGTGGAGCAGAGCTGAGGCTGCGGGGCTCAGGCCCAGCTCAGTGCGACTTGGTGAGTAGAGCAGGGAGGAAGGGGCTGCCTGAGGCTGCCCAGGGAGGAGGGTTCCCCAGCGCTCGGGGGCCTGAGCTGCCAACTCAGACTCGTCCCGATTCTCCCATAGGTTTGCAAGCAGAGGACGAAGCCCAGCAGTGATGGGACAGACACTCTGCAAATGGTTGACGGAGACACAGGAGGATGATGGCTCACTAGAGCCAGGTGAGAGCAAAGTATCCCTGCATCCACAGCCTCAGGCCCTGTCCCTCAGCTGGCACAGCTGGCACAGAGCAGCCCCTGGGACAGCCCCGGGGGCACCTGGCCCTGCAAGGTGCTCACTGCTGTTACTCTCTCCTCTCCAGCATGCGTGCTCTGTGGCCTAGTGGATGAGAACTTGGGCATCCTCGGCCGCAGACAGAGGATTCGTAGATTGCATTTCCATGAGTTTTGTGCGGTGAGTTCCCTCGTGGCTCCTGCCACCTTCCTCCAACCAGTGATTCCCTCCTTTCTGCCCTAACTGGACTATGCTCTTTCCTCCTGTACAGAGATTTGCCAATGGTCTTTGTGAACACGTGCAAGATAACAACGAGGCACGTTTTTGTTTTCAAGACCTGACACGCGTGGTGTGGAAGGCAGAGCAGACGGTGAGCACAGCACCGGAACAGGGAGCTTGGTGCCAGGAGAGCTTAGCCTGGTCCCAAGAAAGCAATCCCAGCCCCTCTTCCCAGCTCCCGGAGAAATTCCTGCTCTTGCAGACCAGCCCTGTTCACCAGGCAGCTCTGCAGAGTGCCACCCAGCCCTGCCCGCATCCTGCGCCCTGCCCAGAGGTGCGGGGCCCTCTGCGTAGGCCCTGAGCCTGCAGCTGATGGGGGCTGCTCTGCTCTTTCCAGCTCTGCTTCGTTTGCGGCGGTTCGGGGGCCAGCATCACCTGCGCAGAGCCGGGATGTGAGCAGAGCTTCCATCTCCCCTGCGCCTATGAGGGTCAATGTGTCACCCAATACTTTGGAGAGTTCAGGTAAGGGATGCCAGCTTGTGGCCTCCAATCCTGCTGTCAGCAGCAGCCACAGCAGCGAGGAACACGCTGTGACACTTCCCAGCAGCCTGACAGAGCCAGAGCCAAGGCCTGGGGCTCCTTCCCGTTCCTCTGCCCTCCTCGCAGCCCTTCACACCTCACCCATCCCTTCCATCTTCCCCCAGGTCCTTCTGCTGTGAGCACCGCCCGCAGCAGGCAGCGCAGGCAGCACCGGAGGCGGACACGACCTGCATCATCTGCATGGAGTCCGTAGGTGACAGCACGTCGTATAGCACCATGGTGTGCCCAGCCTGCCAACACTCCTGGTTTCACCGGGCCTGCATCCAGGTAGGAGCCCTCCCCTTGCCCCGCGGTCACCACTAGTGCTCAGCAGCACCAGGTCCGGCTCACACCCACCCTGCTTGTGTTTCTGCTGCAGAGAATGGCCCTGAGCTCTGGGCTTGAATTCCTGTGTCCCTACTGTAGAGACAGCCAAAAATTTCATCAAGACATGCTGACTTTGGGGATCCAAATGCCAGACAGGTTGGTGTCTTTCAGGCAGCTCTTGAGATGTGAGGGCACAAGAGCTGTGCCCGCCCAAGGAATGCCCCGGCAGGCCTGGGCCTTGGCAGCCACTAACATGGGCCACAGTGCCATTGGGAAGCTGAAACCAGGGATAATATGGATGGGGATGGATTTCATGGGTTAGTTTTAGTCCTGCGCCAGTGAGTACTCATCACATTCCATCCCTTCTCTGGCAGAACTCCAGTAAGGGACAACAACTACGCCAACGCATCACTGGCAGTTTGGTACCGACGCTGCCATGCCAGTGACTGCCTTCATCCCCATGGCAGACTGCAGTCAGGAGAGGGGTGAGTGACCTCAGCTGCCCTCTGGGGCTCTGCGTGGCATCGCAGCCTCACCACGGGCTGGGGGAGCACAGACTGAGCACCAGAGCCGTGCCGGGCACTCCCTGGCTCAGAGCACTTGGTCTTCACAGCCACAACCCGTTGCTTTCCACAGGCCTTGGGAGCTGCTCCTCTGCAGCTCCTGTGCTGCACGAGGAACACACCGCCACTGCTCCTACCTGAGTAACAGCACAACCAGATGGGAGTGCAACGCCTGTGCTGGAGAGGGCACCTGTAAGAGGCAAACAGCCGCGTGCTGCTGGGCTGGGGCCAGGCAAGGCCTGGCAGCAGCAGCTCAGAGCAGCCCTGCTCAAATCCCTTCAGCCCCGGGACAAACGGGAGCCAGTTCCACCCCATGGTTGGAATTCCACCCTGCTCACCTTCCTGCCTCCCCTTACAGCCTCCAGCATCAGCTCAGGTACTGCTGGCCTCGGCAACACCAGCCAGCATGGACTGCAGCCATCTGAAAGCTCTCTGACACCAGAGAGCAGCAGCTCCGGCACCACCAGCCAGGCACCATCAGAGCCAGCAAACCAATCCTGTGTGCCTGAGAGCAGCGGCCTGTCCATCCAGTGCAGGACAGACTGCACGAGAATCACTCCACGACTGAACCGGGACTTAAACATCTTTAATGAGTCCCGAAGACGCCGTGGAAGAACCAATAATGCTGCCCTGATTGCTGAGAGCAGCACCCCAGACTCTGACAGCCAGGGGACATCTCGGTCCTCGAGGCACTGCCCTGCACCTGGATACAACCTCAGGTGCAGGCAGGGACAGCGGGCCCGGACAAGAAGCCGCTCTCCGTTGCAGCGCCGGGCCCCAGAAGCTCAGAGCCGGCCCCAAACACGCCGTGGGAGCCGGCAGACACCAACCCCAAGTGCTCAGAGCGGCACCCGCAGCTACACCACACGGGGAGCACAGGGGTCCTCCAGGGCTTCCGCAGCAGCCGACAGAAGCCCATCCACACGGCCAAGGCGGGCCCGGACTCGAAGCCGCTCGCCTCTCCATCGTCGGGCTGCGCAGACCAACAGCCAGCCCCGGAGACGCCGCGGAAGCCGCTCCAGGAGGAGAGGGCCAGCCCAGGGGCGGAGCCGCTCCCGGGTACCACGCCGGGCACAGCGTGTCACCAGCCGGCTCTACTGATGCCATAGGAGCGGCCGTGAACAAGCTCCACAGCCTAACCAATGTCATCCGAGGCCTATGTAACTTCATGTGAATCATAACCAATGTCATCTGAGGCCTATCCAACATCATCTGAATCATACCCCATGTCATCTGAATCCTAAAGTCATCTGAATCCATCACAATAAAAATTAATCCCTAAATATCACTGTCAGTTTTTTTCTTCTCTGCCTTTCCCAAAGTGGGCAGCCTTAGGGCCTGGATCCACGGGCTTCCCTCCCATAGCACCCAACCCATTCCTTCCTCCCCGCAGCCCGCTTCAGGTTGAGTTGGTTCTGACCACGACTCTAGCAGGGCTCAACGTTTCCAACGCACAACGTGGAGGAAGCCAGGCTGGCAGCTGCAGCCCCGTTCTGGGGGTGTTTCTGACATCTTAAGGCCGTCGCTGTGTTTGGGACACGTGGGCAGCCCCAGGGCTGCTGACAGTGGGGAAAAATCCTAAAAGCATGACAACAGAAAAGCACAGTCTGACTCTCACAGGGACACCACTTGGGATGGGTCACCAGATGGATATAACTCCACTCTTCACCTCTCTAAGCCCAGCCCTTCAGCCAGTCCTTATCCCATCCAAGCCTCGAGATGCCAGTTTCTCCACGAAAAAACAGTGGGAGACAGCGTCAAAGGCTCTGCTGAAGTGTAGGTAGACCACGTCAACAGCCCTTGCCTCATCCACCAGGCGGATCACTTGATCATACTGATCCGGTTGATTCGGCAGGAACTGCCTTTCATGCACCCACACAGGCTAGGCCTGATGCCCCAGCTGTCCTGAGAAATCAGCTTTATAAACGGGTAAATAGTGATAGACAAGGGAGAATGGTTTTAAACTAAAGGAAGGGAGATGTAGGTATGGTGTAAGAGCAGAAATGCTGATAGATGGTGGAAAACAGCTTGGCAGTCACCACTTGCAGCTCCCTCAGCAGCCTCGGGTGGATCCCATCTGGCCCCATGGGCTTGTGACAGTCCAGACAAAGAATCTTATCCTCACCAGTCACGTTCCCCACCGCATCCGGTAAAGGATGAAGATTCTCCTTACCTCTCCTCTTACTGTTAATGTGTTTGTAAACAGGTTTTTTTGTTCCCTTTTCCTACAGTGGCCAGGTTGAGTTCATCCTGGGCTTTTGTCTTCCTAATTTTCTCCCTCTGTATCCGAACACTTCTATGTACTCTCCCTGAGTTGCCCGTCCCTTCTTCTACAGGAAGTAAACTCTTTTTCTCTCCTGGAGCCTCAGCAAATGTTCCGTATTCTTCTCTGCTGGCTCATTTCACAGCACAGGGGGAAAGCCTACTCCTGTGCCTCTAAGACTTCCTTCTTGAGGAGCCACCAGCCTTCCTGGACCCCTTTGCTCTTCAGGACTTAATCCCAAGGAACCCTCCCTACCAGTGTCCTGAATACTTCAAAACCCACTCTCCAGAAGCCCAGGGCAGCAGTTTTAATGAACCCCCAATCCCCTTCCTGACTTCACCAAGAATGGAGAACTCTACCATCTCGCAGAAACTCTGCCCTAGACAGCTCCCAGCCTCCACATCTCACAGCAGTACCACTCTGTGAGCAGCAGCTCTAGAGGAGCACATCCTCGGTGGGCTCTTTTACCAGCTGTGCCACGAAGCACTCAGATTCCACACACTCTAGAAACCTCCAAGGCTGCTGCTTGTGCACTGTACTGACTTTCCAGCATAGACCGGGGACGCTGAAGTCCCCCATGAGAACAAGGGCAGGCGACTGCACCATTTCTGCCAGCTGCTCATAGAACCCCTCATCCGTTTCTCCGTTCTGGTTAGGCAGTCTGCAGTAGACCCCCACCAGGATGGTGGCAGTGTTGGCCCTCCCCCTGATCCTTACCCACAGGGACTCAACCTGATCATTCCCAGCCCCAAGTTCAACAACACTGAAACACTCTCTAACATAGAGGGCCATGCCATCACTCCTCCTTCCTTGCCTATCCCGTACAAAGAGCTTATAGCCCTCCATTGCAGCAATAAACATGTGGGAGGGATGGCGACCAAGTCACGGTTTGCCTGCTGCACAATGGCTTCCAGCTCCCCCTGTTTCTAGCAGATGCTGTGCGCATTGCTGCCGATGCACTTCAGTTGACATCGCTGTCACCCGCAACTCCAGCGTTCTTCCTCTTCATAAGGAATTTAAAGCCCTCAAGACAGCATAAAATACTATCAGCAGCGGTGATGACATGAAAAGTGTACTGTGTGCAGCTCTGGGCTGCTCACTGCAAGAAAGACATGGGGGCAACGGGGCAGGAAAGGGTCTGGAAGAAGAGTCCCATGAGGAGCGGCGCAGTGAACTGGGATTGCTCAGTTCAGAGAAGGCTCAGGGGAGGCCTCACTTCATGTAATTCCCTGAAAGGAGGTTGCAGCGAGGTCGGCCTGTTCACCCAGGTAACAGCGACGGGACCAGAGGAAACGGCCACAAGTTGCAGCAGGGGAGGTCCCCCCCGTTGGATATTAGGTTAAACATCTGTGCGGGAAAGCGGTTGGGAACTGCACAGCTGCCCAAGGAGCAGAGGGAGTCAGTGTCCATGGAGATGCTCCAGAAGGGTGGGGATGAGGTCCTGCCTGAGGGACATGGGCAGTGGGCAGCTGGGGGGTGGTCAGTGGGACTTGGTGATCTTAGAGGTCTTTGCCAACCACAGAGATTCTGTGATTCTGTGAGTCGAGTCATTTATTGGAACGAGAGGTAATCAGCGGCCAACAGCCCACAAGCAGAGCCTGGAGAACATCATGGCAACACTTAAACACTCAACTGGGATTCTGCTGGAGCCACAGGCCCCGTAGCGTCCAGATGCGGACAGCAGGGTGGATGTGCCGCCCAGTTCCTCTGGCAGCACCAACATTCCGGATTCCAGCAGGGCTGTGTCCGGCACTGGGCCCCTCACTGTGCGCTGGCTGCAAGAGCCGCCGCCCTCCTGCTTGGGTGACCTCAGCCCTGTGAGGTGTGATGGCGTCACAGAGGGTGGCGCAGAACGGCCATTGTGACACGGGGGCTGTGGAGCAGAGCTGAGGCTGCGGGGCTCAGGCCCAGCTCAGTGCGACTTGGTGAGTAGAGCAGGGAGGAAGGGGCTGCCTGAGGCTGCCCAGGGAGGAGGGTTCCCCAGCGCTCGGGGGCCTGAGCTGCCAACTCAGACTCGTCCCGATTCTCCCATAGGTTTGCACGCAGAGGACGAAGCCCAGCAGTGATGGGACAGACACTCTGCAAATGGTTGACGGAGACACAGGAGGATGATGGCTCACTAGAGCCAGGTGAGAGCAAAGTATCCCTGCATCCACAGCCTCAGGCCCTGTCCCTCAGCTGGCACAGCCGGCACAGAGCAGCCCCTGGGACAGCCCCGGGGGCACCTGGCCCTGCAAGGTGCTCACTGCTGTTACTCTCTCCTCTCCAGCATGCGTGCTCTGTGGCCTAGTGGATGAGAACTTGGGCATCCTCGGCCGCAGACAGAGGATTCGTAGATTGCATTTCCATGAGTTTTGTGCGGTGAGTTCCCTCGTGGCTCCTGCCACCTTCCTCCAACCAGTGATTCCCTCCTTTCTGCCCTAACTGGACTATGCTCTTTCCTCCTGTACAGAGATTTGCCAATGGTCTTTGTGAACACGTGCAAGATAACAACGAGGCACGTTTTTGTTTTCAAGACCTGACACGCGTGGTGTGGAAGGCAGAGCAGACGGTGAGCACAGCACCGGAACAGGGAGCTTGGTGCCAGGAGAGCTTAGCCTGGTCCCAAGAAAGCAATCCCAGCCCCTCTTCCCAGCTCCCGGAGAAATTCCTGCTCTTGCAGACCAGCCCTGTTCACCAGGCAGCTCTGCAGAGTGCCACCCAGCCCTGCCCGCATCCTGCGCCCTGCCCAGAGGTGCGGGGCCCTCTGCGTAGGCCCTGAGCCTGCAGCTGATGGGGGCTGCTCTGCTCTTTCCAGCTCTGCTTCGTTTGCGGCGGTTCGGGGGCCAGCATCACCTGCGCAGAGCCGGGATGTGAGCAGAGCTTCCATCTCCCCTGCGCCTATGAGGGTCAATGTGTCACCCAATACTTTGGAGAGTTCAGGTAAGGGATGCCAGCTTGTGGCCTCCAATCCTGCTGTCAGCACCAGCCACAGCAGCGAGGAACACGCTGTGACACTTCCCAGCAGCCTGACAGAGCCAGAGCCAAGGCCTGGGGCTCCTTCCCGTTCCTCTGCCCTCCTCGCAGCCCTTCACACCTCACCCATCCCTTCCATCTTCCCCCAGGTCCTTCTGCTGTGAGCACCGCCCGCAGCAGGCAGCGCAGGCAGCACCGGAGGCGGACACGACCTGCATCATCTGCATGGAGTCCGTAGGTGACAGCACGTCGTATAGCACCATGGTGTGCCCAGCCTGCCAACACTCCTGGTTTCACCGGGCCTGCATCCAGGTAGGAGCCCCCCCCTTGCCCCGCGGTCACCACTAGTGCTCAGCAGCACCAGGTCCGGCTCACAACCACCCTGCTTGTGTTTCTGCTGCAGAGAATGGCCCTGAGCTCTGGGCTTGAATTCCTGTGTCCCTACTGTAGAGACAGCCAAAAATTTCATCAAGACATGCTGACTTTGGGGATCCAAATGCCAGACAGGTTGGTGTCTTTCAGGCAGCTCTTGAGATGTGAGGGCACAAGAGCTGTGCCCACCCAAGGAATGCCCCGGCAGGCCTGGGCCTTGGTAGCCACTAACATGGGCCACAGTGCCATTGGGAAGCTGAAACCAGGGATAATATGGATGGGGATGGATTTCATGGGTTAGTTTTAGTCCTGCGCCAGTGAGTACTCATCACATTCCATCCCTTCTCTGGCAGAACTCCAGTAAGGGACAACAACTACGCCAACGCATCACTGGCAGTTTGGTACCGACGCTGCCATGCCAGTGACTGCCTTCATCCCCATGGCAGACTGCAGTCAGGAGAGGGGTGAGTGACCTCAGCTGCCCTCTGGGGCTCTGCGTGGCATCGCAGCCTCACCACGGGCTGGGGGAGCACAGACTGAGCACCAGAGCCGTGCCGGGCACTCCCTGGCTCAGAGCACTTGGTCTTCACAGCCACAACCCGTTGCTTTCCACAGGCCTTGGGAGCTGCTCCTCTGCAGCTCCTGTGCTGCACGAGGAACACACCGCCACTGCTCCTACCTGAGTAACAGCACAACCAGATGGGAGTGCAACGCCTGTGCTGGAGAGGGCACCGGTAAGAGGCAAACAGCCGCGTGCTGCTGGGCTGGGGCCAGGCAAGGCCTGGCAGCAGCAGCTCAGAGCGGCCCTGCTCAAATCCCTTCAGCCCCGGGACAAACGGGAGCCAGTTCCACCCCATGGTTGGAATTCCACCCTGCTCACCTTCCTGCCTCCCCTTACAGCCTCCAGCACCAGCTCAGGTACTGCTGGCCTTGGCAACACCAGCCAGCATGGACTGCAGCCATCTGAAAGCTCTCTGATAACAGAGAGCAGCAGCTCCGGCAACACCAGCCAGGCACCATCAGAGCCAGCAAACCAATCCTGTGTGCCTGAGAGCAGCGGCCTGTCCATCCAGTGCAGGACAGACTGCACGAGAATCACTCCACGACTGAACCGGGACTTAAACATCTTTAATGAGTCCCGAAGACGCCGTGGAAGAACCAATAATGCTGCCCTGATTGCTGAGAGCAGCACCCCAGACTGTGACAGCCAGGGGACATCCCGGTCCTCGAGGCACTGCCCTGCACCTGGATACAACCTCAGGTGCAGGCAGGGACAGCGGGCCCGGACAAGAAGCCGCTCTCCGTTGCAGCGCCGGGCCCCAGAAGCTCAGAGCCGGCCCCAAACACGCCGTGGGAGCCGGCAGACACCAACCCCAAGTGCTCAGAGCGGCACCCGCAGCTACACTACACGGGGAGCACAGGGGTCCTCCAGGGCTTCCGCAGCAGCCGACAGAAGCCCATCCACACGGCCAAGGCGGGCCCGGACTCGAAGCCGCTCGCCTCTCCATCGTCGGGCTGCGCAGACCAACAGCCAGCCCCGGAGACGCCGCGGAAGCCGCTCCAGGAGGAGAGGACCAGCCCAGGGGCGGAGCCGCTCCCGGGTACCACGCCGGGCACAGCGTGTCACCAGCCGGCTCTACTGATGCCATAGGAGCGGCCGTGAACAAGCTCCACAGCCTAACCAATGTCATCCGAGGCCTATATAACATCATCTGAATCATAACCAATGTCATCTGAGGCCTATCCAACATCATCTGAATCATACCCCATGTCATCTGAATCCTAAATAATATCATCTGAATCCATCACAATAAAAATTAATCCCTAAATATCACTGTCAGTTTTGTTCTTCTCTGCCTTTCCCAGAGTGGGCAGCCTTAGGGCCTGGATCCACGGGCTTCCTTCCCATAGCACCCAACCCATTCCTTCCTCCCCGCAGAGGTCAGGCCCTTCCCCTGATCCTTACCCACAGGGATTCAACCTGATCATTCCCAACCATAGAGTTCCCAGCAGTTCTATGATTCTATTATTTTAGTTCAATAGATTGCTGTATTAATGCTTTATTGAATGCACAAGACTCATATTCTTGAGAAAACTTGAGGATAGTGATTGAAAATTTATTAAAAAATCTGTTTCCAAAAACAAATTACACATGGAAAGCTATGAGCACTGGCAATTCTTAGTGAAATGTATATTTTTAATTAAAAAAAAAAAAAAAAGAAAAGAAAAAAAAGGAAGCATCTTTTCATTCCAAAATGGTTTGGAAATAATTCAATGAATGTTTTTCCCCTACTAAATTCTTCCAATGAAGTATCAGTCCAGATAATTCAGTGCTTGTCATCCTGTTTTTTATACTGTTGAATTTTTTTTCAAGCATCTAGCCATGAGCTGCTTATGAAAAATCGCACCTGAAAAAAATGCATTAGTTCACATGGAACATTTGGCACTTTGCAAAGAAAAAAATCCTTCGATTGCTGTTTCATTTTTATGTCAAGTACATGTTCTTTCAATATAATCCTCTGATTAGAGCACATAAAACAGACTTTAGTTTCAACTGCTTGTTGTCTCCTTACCTTACTAACAGTATTAGGTTTGGAGAGAAACAGGCCTGAAGCTAATATAAATCAGTAAATTACAATTCTAGACATTGTCCTTTATCATTACACACCGGGCAAACACAAGGACAACTCAAAAGGCTGGTTAATTGCCTTAGGAATTGCAAGTTCAAAGTCAGGCCCAGAGAATGTGGCATTGCAGGTAGAAGAAAGTACATAGATGAAGGACAAGACCTCTTCTTCAAAGCCTAAACTATCCTAGGCTGAGATTTCTCTTATGATTTTCCTTCGATTTACTATAGCTGGTGTGCCACTACTGCTGCTAGAGATGAAATTATAACATCACTCAGGTATATAGCAAGTATATTATACAGTGGAAGGCCAGAAAATGGAGACTTTAAAAAAAAACAACAAAACAAAAACAACAACAACAAAAAAAAACCCAACAAAACAAGAATATGCTTAAATTAGACACAAAACTTAAATTAAAATCGAGGTTGGAAAGGACACTGGGAACTCACCAGACCAATCTTCTGCTCAGAGAAGGACTGTTTTCAAAAGTAGACCAGATTTCCCACAGCCCTTTCTAGCTGAGTTATAAATACTTCCAAAGATGAAGATTCACGACCATCTTCAGTCTAATTTTTTTCCCCTTATATCCTCTTAAAGTTTCCTTTTCCATAGCTTGAGAACATTGTTCCTTGTTCTTCTGCACTGTACCTCTGATGAAAGCACAGCTTAGCCTTCTCTATGAGCTCCTGTAGGATGCTTTCCCTGCACAGCTGCTCCATAACCAGTCTGCACATATCCTGTACTGCTGGGCATAATTCCACCCTCAGTGCAGTAGTTTGGCTTTGGTACTGTTGAATGCCTTGAGGTTTTTTTTCATGTCTTCTCTAGAAAGCATCTTGTATCTATTGCCAAGAGTCAGAACAAGGCCTTCTCCACCCTGCCACCAAGTCAACCCATGCATACACAGAATAATGTTAACATTCATTAAAAGCACATCTTCCATACTCGGGCAAACTTGATATATCTGCAGTATTTTGGAAGTTCAAATAAGAAAATCAAAAGCTCAGCCTGTTCTGTACCCTGAAAAATAAAGGTATTAACTAAAGCCTTAATATTTTTCTTGTCAGCTGCAACAAATTGCATAAATCCAGTTAATGAACTCATCAGATTTATTCCTGGCATTAATAGGCAGTGAAAATTACCTCTAAACCTATCAAGGCTTACAATAGAGCACTATGAATCTTAAGTATTGTTAATGATCATTTCTTTAAGCAGAAGAACAGTGTAAGCATCAGCTTTATAGCAGGCACCAGAAAACAGCTGAGTCTCACAAACAAGAGTCAGCATCAATAAGCAAACATCATTCTGCAGAGCAGGTGGTGGGAACTTCTCTGCACTTACTGAGACAAAATGAGCATCTGCATGAATATTAACGTTATTGATATTTACAACCTTATGGCCTACTCCATTCAGCTACCTCAGGGCTTGGGCAGGATTCCCAGGGTCAACACAGTGTTGCTACAAGAAGACAATGCAAAGGTTTGATAGTAAGTGCAATAAGAAGGCAGAGTGGGAATACACAGTGCTGCAAAGGAAATGGCAGCAGAGCACTCAGATTGTAAAACCTTTGGAATCAGCTGTAAGAAGGAAGCTCCAGATTTTCTATAGAGTCACTGCAGCATCAGATGCCTTTGGAGTAATTCAATTTCTGTTTCTTGTATGAGCAATACAAAGCAAAGAAATCGCACATTCATAGACATACATAAGAGAGATCACAGATGCATCCTGGCACTAGTCATCTTCTCTCTTAACAACACTGAGATAGCATCGCTGCACTGTTTGCAGAAATCACTTTTTAACATACAGCTGACAACTCTTCTGTAGAACCTCTATGAATAAAAATGTGCTCCCGGTCACTTTTTCTTTTGAAGAGATGGAAGATTGAGAAATGAAGGATTGGAGTTATTCCCTGTCATCGGGGTGTGCTATCATAACCTTAGTTTAGCCTGGCTGGAAGCAGCAGTGTTGGGGAGTCAGTTCCTCAAGGAATGGGACTAGAAAGAGTTTCATGCTGCAGTTGTCAGCTGACACCAGCTATAGTTGAAGACCCAATTTAAGGCATCTTTGTGGGAAGTAGAGCAATTGTCACCCCATAACGATTCTAACTAGAAAATCTAAGCAGTGAGCAAAACGGCCTCAGGTATCAGAGCATGTTTGTAACAAGAAGCAGTCTTCAAGGGAATGAAAGCACAAGGCCTTCAAGCAATTGCACTGCAGTACAGGATATGGAGCTTGTGTCTTAAGCTCAGTGCTGTGAACCTTCTTAGGCTGAACCTTCTCAGGTTAAACTCCATGCTGAGCAGCAAGCCCTTAGGGCTTATTAGCCTTTTTCCATACATCACATCTTTCTCTTTTCGCTCAAGACATGAGCTTTTTTCATATCCCCTAAGTTACGCAAACTAATTAGATACCTCAAATCCTGTGGGCTCACAGAAGAAGCAACCAACCAAGACAGTAGTTTTCAATTTTCATGCATTTGCATGATTCTAAGAATTTCAGTACAATTGTGAGTACTTGAATAGTAAATGTAAGCCTAACAACCGTCTTTATACAAGAAGAGCAGAGGCGGATAACCAAAGAGATAGGTCAGACCTCTCCTATGGCGCAGCAGAGAGTAGATCCATTAAAACACCTTACCTGCTGAAACACACTTACAACAACTCTCAGAGGTCAGACATTTCCACAGCAACATGAAATAATATGCAAAATTAAGACTGAGGTTATGCACTCACAAGTAGCTTTGTGGTACTTGAGTTAGCTAATCATCACAGAGCTGAGTAAGCACATGAAACAAAAGAGTGCCCTGTTCAAGAGTTCTCTGGGCATCATTTCCATCAACAGCAGCCCTGGCAGCAGGCTGTTCACATAGCACTGCTTCAGCATCTTGCCTATAGTGTTTATATTTGCAAAATCCTGGCTGCCAGCAGCAGCCCTCTTTTGTGATTAAGAAGGTAAGCACTAACACAAGCAGCATATTGCATCCTACATATATATATATAAATATACATACCCAAGAAAAGGGATTGTCTACTGAAAATAATAATAATAATAATAAAAGTCTTATAAATCTCCCTGTCCTTCCCACCAACCTACTTCTCTACATATGTAACACAACAGGCCTCGGAATGGGTTATGTTAATGCTTGATGGTTGGTGTGACTTTTGGCACCATGGGAACGACTTTTTCCTCTCTGCGGATAATCTCCTGAGAAAACCCGGTGTGAAGAATGCTTCTCATAGCAGCAGGAACATGGCAAATGGGGCCAATCTGAGAGATAAACGACTTTTGTTTTGCTTTCCCCGAATGCTTGTTTTATCTCAGAGCTCTCATCCTGTGTAATTGAGGCTCAGTCCTGACATCCTTAAACACAAGCTTTTATAGGGGATGCAATGCAGTGAAATGAGATCTTCAGATGTTCAGTTCAGTTATAAGGCGGTTAAAGTGATCCCCTTCTTGAGCTTTCTCACAAGGCTCTCTTTCAATTAGAATTCTCCCAAAGGAAGAGAAATCACAATTAAAAGACATTCACAAATCTAAACAGCTTTTCTTAGTTCTTCAGAGATGTTTAATTGGAATTATGTTGTTCTCTGTAAGAGGCTGGGAGGATGAAGTTTTATTTCAGGTCTTGATTTCATAGCTTTGTTATTTTTCAGCTTCACACAGTTGAGACAGACTTTCCCACTCAGAAAGGTCAACAGCTTATAAATTATGGCTGCCTATAAATCAAGACTGTAGTTCAACTGGAATTACCGTACTTTGACATTTCCCACTTCTTTATGATCCATCCCAAAGCCTCAAAGATGGAAAGTCCTTGCCTTGTCCTGCAGAGTATAAACACTATAGCAGAGTGGAAACACTAAAACAGAACATGAGAAGTGTAGTAAGCAGCAAGACTTTATACTGTTAGCAGAGAGGGTTTGCTCTTACATCTATGGAATCCATTGTTGGCAGAGTGGGGCTTAATTAGTTAGTTAAGGACAGAACTGATCCACACACCCATAGTGGCTTTTTGAATTCAAGACCTTCACTTTGTAGAAAGCAGCCAAGGTAACTGCAGAGGATTTTAATACCTAAAACAACAACATGAGTACACTATTCTTAGAATGTCTTCTAATCAACTTCACTAATTTGAATTTGGATTTAGGACACCAAATCTTATAGCATGATTTTCTCCAAGGTTTTGGCCTACTCAGTCTTACCTTACTCTGTGCTAGTCACTCCAGATAATCCAAGCATCTGCTTTTAAAAAAATCATCAATCAGTACTTAGAAGCTATAATTTGAAAACTGGGCACAATTTAGGTTACCCAAAGTGCTGCAACTAATTCATGGCTTCTTAACCTCTGACTTTCCATGACAACAATAATGAGAAAAAGGAAAATTATTAAGATGACAAGAGAGTATAAGCTAATAGTGATGAGATACAGTCAAAAAGACTACATTTAAACAGGAAAAAGAGCAGTATTCATTAGAATAGGAGTTGCTTCCCAGAAGAAATCATGGAAATCCCATGGCTTGAAAAAGTACAAATTTAGAATAGGTGAAGTTTTAGAAGTCCTATGTAGACTATCTTTCACTGTACTGAGTAGAGCTATAATTGACAAATATGATTCTGAAGTCTTTTCTGTGTACAGACACAATGCTTGGGCATGAACATTTGTTTTACCACTAATATAGGCAAGAGTATATCTCTTGTGCTATTCCCCTAAAAGAAGATACTTCTTGCTGGACACATTCACTATTCAGAGATTCTTTGTTGGGATGGGAGGGGTAGAGTGGGGGACTAAAAAATGGGCCAGCAAGGTACAAAGACGACATTTTATTGCCAGTTTAGTTGAAAGAAATTCGGGAAGATTTTACTAGCTTTTGTAGAGAGGAAAAGCGGTAGAAAGTAAAAGAACAGAAAACAGAATAGTAAGGCAGGAGGCAAAAGGTGCCCATTTAATTGATCTTATTATAGAGGCAGACAAAAAGAGATGGTAACCATCTGCAGCACTTCTTGAGGGGGTAGTGAGAATGTATAC
This sequence comes from Coturnix japonica, assembly GCF_054131305.1. NCBI lineage: Eukaryota > Metazoa > Chordata > Aves > Galliformes > Phasianidae > Coturnix > Coturnix japonica. The sequence continues at coordinate 78,265,611 of NC_140664.1, forward strand.
TCCCTAAAAGGAAGAAAAGATTGTTTATATATATAAAAAAATAGAATGAACCCCTTATATTTATTTACAGTAATGGAGTAGACATGTATTGGCTATATCTAGCAATGAAAGTTCTAGTCAATTAAAATGCTTTTCTTTTTTTTTTCTTTTTTCTTTTTTTTTTTGCAATTACATAATATAAGCTAGATGGGCTTAGAAGGAAAGGATATGTAGTTTTACATGAACTTGTGATAGAAACAACAGGTGTCTTGTTTGCACAGAATTTTGTAGCTAGATGGCTAATACAAATGTGTTATCTTGGGGAAAGTACACACTACTTTCTCATCTCCTTTTCTGGCACTGAAGACAAAGCCTCCATCTGACTCTGTCCTCGGCTCCAGCAGCTCTAGTAAACATAAAATTCAAGTCTTCAGCCCCATTCCACTTTGCTATCTTGCAGCTGCTCTTCTAAACCTTTGCTCAACCATCTTCCTTTAGCTTTGAGTGCATGGTTGGGAACATTCAGAAGCTTCACAAGCTCCAGCCCTCCTTGCATCTTCCAGGCTGTCCCAAAACTACTTCCCAGCCCTCTACTGTGTGCCCTGCCCAGGGAGAAGTATGGCTAATCCTATACTTAGCAAGGTCAATTTAAGGACCGGCACTGATGGGTATTACTGTCTGTCATGGTGGCTGTCTGAATTTTTAAAACAACCACACTAGGAGCACTAGAGAAGATGCTATTCTCAGACATTTGGGATTATTGTGCAGAGATAGGTAGAAAAACGTATGTAATGTGAGGATTATTTCTTAAATCTCACTACAGATTACAATGCTTAACTCATTAGTCATACAGATATGATTTTACTCAACGTAAAGGAATTTTATGTGGATCACACTCTACTGCCATTTGTAGATAAAAAGCAGACTTGAACAAGGTTATCAGAAGCTAATTCTGCACTCACATTGCTAGAAATCTGGGGGGGGGGGTTTCCATACTTCTTTAAGAAGTGAGCATTAGAACAGCTATTTGTAAATAGGTCATTGACAAACAGGAGAAAAAAATAACACTCTGATATTTGTATTCTTTCCATAGAGATGCAGTTTGGAAAACAAGGGGAAAAAAAGTTCAGGAAAAGAAAGAATGCCCACCTCCTATTAGCAGACAGCATGGGTTTGTGGCATCATTCAAAACAAAAGTAACTAGCCTGAACGCTAAAGCTACCACCTGAATTTGGTAGAGTATAAACAACAAAAAACAGTCACTGTCTTTCTTTCATTCTGAAACAACTGATATTTAAAAGTATTATGCAAGTCACCTTTGATTGGATTACTGTGAAAAGAACAGGACACACATACTTTTAAGTGTTATATGATGGATAGAAATGGCTGTATATTTCCAAAGAAACCTTCATATGAAAACTAATCAGTCTTGCAGAATACATCCATAATGCATTATTTTGCAGGTTTTTTGTTTAGTCCTTCCTCATAAGAGGTTGAACGGAGAGTGGGTAGTTCAAATACTCTTCCTGCATGCACAGGAGTACATATTGTATCCTCTTGGACTAGAACTCACAACTCTCACTCTCCAGACCACAAGTGTCACAGGAAAATCTGACAGTAATTTCAACCAACAGTAGTTGATAAGCAGCTCTATTTGTAATCTGTGCAAAAGAACAGCTACACAATAACAACATCTCTAAGCCATGCTTTTAAAACTACTCTCTCCTCTGTTCGTGAAAATAATGTTTATTTCTGACCAACAACAAACTCCTCACTGGGCTTTTGTTTTCCCACTGAGTGCTTCAGGTAAGAACAGAAGGAAAAAAAAATAAAAATAAAAATCAATGCTACATTTTCCCTGCTGGCACCGTACAGATTGCTTCAGCTTGCTTAGGTATTTTAGAGTTTACTCTAAGGACGGAAATATATGTCATTTCTAAATACTCTCAGTCAACAATAGAGAAACAGCCTCATGCAAAAAGACTCCACAGCACCAGGGCTAAGGAGAACTGCTTACCTTCCTGGCAACTATCTCCTCTTTCCTTATTCACACATCTCTTAAACATGCTTCCTTGGTATTTGAAATTCTGCTGTCCACCATAATTAAAGAGAGCAAATCCTGGGAATCTGCTGCTATGTTTTCCTCCTCCTGTTGGAGCTAGCTGTTGCAAGGCCCATATGTTCACTGCTCTATAGGAGATACTGCACTCCCTCAGCAGCATGCAGACCAGCAATTGGCTGCAGCCACAGGCAGCTGTGTTGATGGCTTGTGTCCAGTCAGTCCAAAGTGGCCGGCTTGTTCTCTGGGAAGTCATTTCCTTTGGATCCATTCTTAATTTTAGGGAACTGGCACACAAGCCCTCTATTTAAAAGTTACCATCTCCAAGAAGAGCCAGTTGTCGTGCATCGCTATAGGCCTTATCTGCCACAAGTTTCACTCCTTGCTGCTCCAGCTTCTACTCACAGATGTCACTATGGTTATTGGAAAATGTTACCTACAACGTATTCTCTAGGTGTGTGCAGTTTTTACTCCAAAAAGTACTGCATTTTGTTGTTGAGTTGCTCTGTAAAAGCGATTCACCATTTTATCAGAAACTGCTGCTGAGAATATAAAAGTCCTCAGGCTTCCTTCATCTTTGGTTAGCTCAGTCTGTAGGCAATGCCTGAATCTTTTGTAAGTTACCATTTTCCCTTTCAAAACCTCACTGACACTCATTCTTCACTGGCCTGCAGAGTCACGCAGGCTTAAAATACAGTCTCCTGCTTCTAAAACTTCATAATTTTCTGAAGATTTTACAAGAGTGGCAGTGTACACAGAGCTTCCTTTATGTAAACTAGGAAATGAAAGCTAACACTGTGTACAATGGCCAATTAACACACAAAACTTACCAAACGGAGGAAAAAAAATCAAATAAATTGGTAGTGGGTGCATGCTTATGGCTGCCTGTGTGAGAGACGTAGAGGAGGTGAAGGGATACTGAAAGGCTTTTGCTATAATACTTCTGGCCATTTTCCCCACACAGACTGTGTGTTACTGGTTCGTTCTGACACAAGAAAAAAAAGAGGGACTCAACTGATTCACTGAACTACAGAGGAAAAGAATTTGGACTGAACTTTTATACTGACTTCACAAGAACTGTGGCTATGTCAAGGGCAATATACTTTAGGCAAGTTTATAAGCCAAGTGGGTGGTTTCTTTATATTCATGCACTTTTCTCTATTGGCACCAATGTTGGTCAAATAAATAGGGTGAAACCTTCCCAATAATGGATGAGGGAGAGGAAAACTTACATCATTATTCTTAGTGCAACAACTCGGAAATTGGGTTTAATATACACTCTCACTGGGTGATAGTGGGAGACTATGGAGAACTAGAAGACTTGATAAAAATCTTGTCAACATTGAAATATTTGATTTATATGACTCTTCCCATAACAATTATATGATTTTTAAATTAACCCACATTTTCCAACAAAGTAGACTGCAATATTTTTCAATCTTCTTCTCTATCATTTTTCGCCAAAGTGTCCATCTTCATAATGTGTCGATCATTAGAATAATGCATATTTGATGAAAACTTGCAATAAATAACATTTTGGACACTGTTTCCAGTCACTGATTGATGTGCATAATACATTGTCTGCAGTACTTAACTGACATGCCTCAATTTTTCCAGTATCTGATGGGCAAATATAGTATAGTAATGGAGAATTCAGATGACCTATTTTCAGTTACTCTTGCAGAAATAAAAGATTCATTAAGTTATAATTCTATACAAGGAAAAATAGCATAATTCACCTGCAAAGTAGAGTTCACTAATTTTCAGATATGCCTGGAGTCAAGCACACACGGTATATCAAACAAGAATCTGGCCATTTTTCCACTATTTTATGTTTTTAAAAACACCATAGTTTATGGGTGCATACAAGAGAAACTGAGAACAGCATCACTTCAGTTGCAGTGGTAGATGCACGGTTGCACATGATGACTTTGAGATTTATTTGTCATCAAGATCTTTGTCCCCATCCTGGAAGTGTCAGATGCTTCATCAGGAGAACCAACTTCGCTTTTCTTTAAAGAGTGGAAGGTAAAAATTAATCATATGGGGCAGTGGATATTTTAACTTCTACTGTACCACTGAGATGATTCCAGTCATGTTTTCTCCTAGGTTAGTGTGAGTGTGTGTCTGTGACTGTAGCCAGTGAATCAAATGGCCTCAGATGTCACCCTACATTAGCTTCAAGTTTAAGCGCCATAGTCAGTGAGTAAGAGAGCACTTTTTGCCAATATTGACAAAACCTTGCTTCTCTATGAATTTATGCTGATGATTTATTTTGAAAAGTGAGTGAAATTTCTTCTTCTCTTAAGGGCATAAAAAGAAGCTGCAAAGCTCTACTCTATTTCACAGAATAAAGTTGTGAAGATGGAGAAAGGAAGAACTGTGGTGAAGAACATATATATTTTCAGAATATACATGCCTTTGTAGGACAGAGTTCTACCACCTTGCGTGCTTTGCATCTGCTGACAGGAGGTGCCTAAAGGGTATGATGACCACTTGTACCCTCCTCCCAGTTCAGGTCACTTAAAAATTGCAAGTATCTTCTATCTAAATACAAAAGCTCTTTAATTCAGGCTGTTCTGAACAGGGCAAAGGGGATTTAGATTAATCTGCTTGGTTTATTCTTTTAGTTACTACCTAGAACAGCTATTGTACCTGGTTGCTACACTACATTTTCCCCAGAAAACTCACGTAGAAAAAAATAAAATTCAGTGCACATAAAGTACTCCCCCTGCCTGCACCAGCCTAACATTCTGTACCCAGTCAGTTTTATATGGGGCTTTTGGTGCAAGTAAATCAATATTAACGAACTTTTGAGAACACACACTCAGTGACTCAGATGAACACTGAACATATAACTCTTTTTTTGCTACATCCTCTCTCACTCAACAAGATGAGGAGTGCCTGGATTAAAAACATCAGGAGGTTACATTTATTTTGTTATATCCAGAACTGGCTTTGTAGCACAAACATCAAAGGCTTAATGGACATGCTCCATTTTTTTTGGATCTTGTATATTAGAAAGATAATGCTTCTAGATGGTATATTATCTTTACAACTTCCAAATGAAAAATATCATACTCTTTAAAAAAAAATTTAATCCCTTAAAAGCTCCATCTACCCAGGCACTCTGCAAGTACAAATCAGAACTGAGAAAAGCTGGGGAAAAGGAATAATTTGCTTGAAAGTGGGAAACTAAAAAAAAAAAAAAAAAAAAAAAAAAAAAAAAAAAAAAGATATTTTTGTATTAGGAGGATGTAAAATTGTCTATTTTGGAAAACAACAACATGCAAACAACAAACACCACAGCCTCTGAACTTCTTGCTAGAGGTGCTCAGAGAAAACTCACACTTGATTGTACAGCTGAAGAGCTATAGAAAATGCAAATAACCCCTGCACAGTTGATGTAGGCTCTGTGGCTAAAGAGGCTTATTAAGTGATCTTGCTGGAAAGATTATTTCTGGTTTTTCAAATATATGCAAAACATAGGGGGCAAGAATAAAAGTTAATGCTCACCATGAGACTGGAACTAGAGATCAATATATTGGCAAGATCCTGCAGACCTATTCAGTGCAGAATAAAACAGATAATGTGGCCAAGACTCTCCCATAAAAACAAGCTTAAGAAGTCAGGTGTCCTACTGGGAGATCTTCATACAACACTGTGTAGTAACAACATTCTCCTAAACCTTTCTGTCCCTAAATCAATTTTATTAGGTAGTTGATTGATGACTGTCAGGAAAGCTTCCAATTACTTGCCTTTAAGTCTATTAAATTTTGGTGTACACACATGCAGAGTCAGTCCCTAAAACCAGGGCTCAGAAATAGAGTCTTTGATGTTCCTTTACGGAATATTTTGTGAAAGTGATTGTAATTGTTATATCTTCAGTGAGTGTAACAGTCCAAACTACTAAATAGCTGGAAGGGGGAATACTACAAAAAAAGACTAATTTGGAACAAATTCAGTCTCTGCCCCCAGTAGCAAAGGTCTTAAAGTAAACCATAAGATGCATGTTTGGCCATAATGAAACATAACACCTCAGGCTATTATGAGCCAGAAAACCCCAACAGAGATTACGGTACTCTAGGGTGTGCCTACAGAGCATAGATTTGTTAACTCTGTTACGATAACCATTACTTGGAAGAATTTTATTTCCAATGGTGGGAAACTTTATAGAAAATGGAAAAAGGACAGATGTGCATACATTTCTGTGAAGAAAAATCAAGGTATACAGGAGTTACTGACCAATGAACATGAAAACTGAGCATCCTTCATGTAAATACTGTGCAGACAAGAAAAGCATAAGTTATTCCCTATGATTGCTGCACCTTGCTCTCTACATTACTTCACAAAACAAAAACAAAAACAAAAAAAACCCCCAAAAACAATAAATCATATCAAAACAAAAACCCAATCTCTTGCTTCACAAATTCTTCAGTGAAGAATAGAGCACCCATGCAAGATAATGAGCTTCTTGTACCCACCAGAAAACCAGGGACAAATAAATATTCATCACAAGTCATTCATCAATTACCTCATCGTCCAAATAGGAATGGAAGAAAAAAAGACCTCAGGGATGATTACCTTTGAGAAACATCATTCTCAGTGCCACTGAAGCAGCATTTCATGTGACAGAGCCCCTACCCTGCAAAACTAAGTGCTCAGGTTATAGCAACATGAATCGAAGACCAAAATCGTTACAGAGAACTTATTCTATGAAATAACGGGTTATCTTCATAGATCCCATAACAGAAGTTCACTACTCTTTTTTTTTTTTTTTTATTTATTTTAAATCTGAATGGCAGGGCTTTCTAGCCTGAATAGAAGAGCTAGCCGAAGGAGACAGATGACAAAAGGAAGGAGTGGGGGAGATCGGCAATGGAAAGCCTGGTTTCCTACAAAAATTCAGATGGCCTTCCTTTTTTAAATGGCCTGTGGTCTTCTGCACTCCAAGTAGGTGTTTTGATTACTTCACTATTAGCATATCTGGGGGCAAGAGTAAAGCACAAAAGATGCAGCGAGCAGTCTTTCTCTCTCTGCAAAGAATTTAAGGTAGCATTTTATAAATCCTGAAAGAGATTCTGAGGTTAGAGACATAGCTTCCAGCATTAGTCTACAGCTCGAGTCTCTATTTGTTGTTTTATCTCACTGCAACTAAGGCTTAAGGAAAGAAAGCAGATGTTTTTCCTTCACAGCAAAAGGAAATTTAGAAATAATTGGTCTGCTGACATCAACATTCTTTAGGATTCTTTTCTTTAGGAAAGGTTGGAATCTGTGTGTACATCCTCAAATTGTCCAATACATTCCAGAGATATGTGAAAAATATTTACTCAATAAAAATATATGAACTTGAAATATCGCTGTTTGGTAAAAACATTTATAATAGAGGAGTTTTGGTTAGAATTATGCAAAGTACCGCAAATAATAGCAAATATCTTAAAGCACATTTCAGCATATCATAGAAAGATCTCCATTGGATGTCTTCAATTTTGAAAAGAAAGAAGACAAAGGAGTGGATAAAGTGCAACTGTCAGAAGTATAGTAAAAACACCTCCCATACAGAAAAGTTTAACCATAAAGAAGCTCTTGCATTACATTTTATGCACGCATATCAGCCATGAATCTGTTCCAGGCATTAAGCATCAAAACAAAGTGAAGGCACACGTCCAAACAATTTTTGTTTTTTTGAGATGTGCACTTCAGTACAAATGATACATCAAAGTGTCTTTTGGCCAAGACCTGTACCAGTTCACTTTACTCTAGGGTAAGAATCAGCTAAGACAGTAGATAGGACTTTTTCATTACATATATACTTATTAGAGAACTGAAGACAGTTAAAAAGTGGGCAAAAAATTGTTTTAAACTTGTTCAATAACACATCTTTTTCATCAGAGAATGACAAACCTATTTCTGACAGTACTTGAGACATCATATGCTAATCATGGTTCTGTTTTTCTTTCAATGCACCTTTCTCAGTTTCCCTTTTTTCCTCCCTACTCCTTGTAGATGGAAACAGTCTATAAAACCCTAACATAGCTCTGTAGGTTGGAGCTTTCAATTTACAGCTTGTGTACAACTTAGTATTTTCAACTTCCCCTTATAGAACAGTTAACTATAGAAGTAGACTATCTTTGCTTCTCCCTCAAAGTACTTCCTGTCCTGCTGTTCCAACCAGAAGTGAATGTACATATGTAAAGAAGCAAGTGAACAGAAAAGGAGGAAACACAACAAGGCTAAACGACAGCTCTTCTTGGTATTTCACCATTACCAAACTTCCTCTGTGCATCAGTTCTCCACTGCATCTCCATCTGCACATAGCATCTAATAAATGCAAGAAACCTGAAGGCACTGCCTTCTTTGATATGAATCTGGTCTTCTTCCATGAGACAGAAGTATACATCAATGAAAGTACTCAGCAGAAAATACTTGAAAGCAGACAAACATACCAAAATTCCTTTTGAGAAACACACACCAAACAAACAAACAAACAAACAAACAAAAAACACTTAATATTTCAACAATATTATATTTCTCAGTTCAGAGTGCAGGGGAAAAATCTAGGTAGAATAGACTGCAGTCTTCTCAATTTTGTGCAGAAGCATATTTAAGTGTGTGTGTGTGTATAAATAAGCATATATCTGTCTTTGATGTGCCAGCAACTACTGGAACTTCCAGAAGCCCCTGGAAGAGAAGTCTTTTAAAGCCTTCCAGATCCTGCTCAATGTCAGCATTGAATAAACCTGTCTGCCTGCAACTCAGTGGCAGCAGACACTCCCTAATGAACCCTCTCTTCCCTTCCTCTGCAATTAACACCATGCTACTTCTTTGGCTAGGGTCTTGAAATTAAAAGCATTTTTCACCAAATAAGTTTTTACTTCTTGGGCCATGAAGATGCAGAAGGGGGAGAGGCCGGGAACGACAGCATTCATTTTCAAATTTCCACTTCAGCCAACATATCATATCATAAAGATAATTACGTCGGAACATTTTTTTTTCTTAATTTGTATCCCCACACCAGTTTTTGCTGCCCTTTTAGTAGGATTTATTTATGCTTGGTAGTAAATACAGATATTTGCCCAACAGGGCTGGTCTCTGTTTTCCTGAATTTCCATTCAGATGGAGAACAGGCAGCTTCCTACAGTCCATCTAAATCTTGCAGGCTGATTCAGATGGTATTAAAAATGGCATGAAGCATCAAAGCTTATTACACTTAAGTACAACAAATATTTAAATAGATGGAAGAAATAGAATGAAAGAACCATGTGCCTCACACTAAATTTTTTTCTGACATCTGTATTTCCCAGTGCTTTAAGAACTTCATGATAAAAGAACGTTTTATTTAGCTGCTGCTGGTGGTCTGGAAAATGCTTTTAGATATTCTGACTTAGATTCTTTCACATTAGAAGTGATATCTTAGAGATCTAGTCCAATCATCAACCCATCACCAGCATGCTCAATAACCAGCGCCACAGTCCCTCAGTGCCACATCCATACACTTCTTGAGTACCTGCAGGGATGGTTACTCCACCAACTTCCTGGTCATCCTGTTCCAATACCTCACCGCTGTTTCTGGAAAGAAATTTTTCCTAATATCCAACCTTAACCTTCCCTGGAAGCTATTTAAGTCCATTACCTCTAGATCTGTTGTTGTTAACTTGGAGAAGAGACCGACCTCTGCCTCACTATAACCTCCTTTCAGGGTATTGTAGAGAATGATAAGGTCACCCCTGAGCCTCTTCTTTTCCAGACTGAACAACCCCAGTTCTCTCAGACACTCTCTGTAAGACTTGCTCTCCAAACCCCTCATCATCTCTGCTGGCCTTCTTTGGGCACACTGCAGGGCAACTTCAGACAAAAATGTAAGTTTTGACTAAACCCGCAGCTGAAAATGCTGCACAGCTGATATTTATCTCTCTGCCAATGGTACATTTGCACGTTCCACCGTAGCAGTGCTACATGAGCATACTGTACCTCTGCTATCTATAGCCAATACTAAAGTCTCCTGGAAAGATTAATGGAGATCCATTCTTCAGCACTGTCATTTCAGCACCTTTTATAAAGGTCATTTGCACTTAGAAATGAGGCAGTTAGAAAACAGTTAAGCATCTTTGTCAGAATGACTTTTAGGTCACAGGATGCAGAAGGCTTCAGCTCTGGTATGCGTCACTCCCATAAACATAAAACCTAGTAATTTACTGATAACCAAAATTGGTATAATAATTCATGCATGCAAATTAAATAGAAAACAGAAGTATTTCAGGAGGATAACATCCATTATTACAACACTGTATATGCCTAGGACAAAGCCGACAAGTTTCACGGGCATTTTCACCACAGTCATGGTGAAAATATTACATTTTATGGTTAGTCACAGATTAATGAGAAAATACTTTTAAGTGCAGTTTTAATATTTAAAAATTAACAGAGATTTAACGGTCCTTATTTAGTGGAGTTAAGCAAAAGAAGAAAGCCCTTGAACAACTACAACATCAGCTTGTGATCTGTGTCTCATTAATTCCATTCAAACAGACAGGAAGTGGGTGAAGCAAAGAGAGAATCCAGCCACAAGTGCCTTTATGTGAGGATTGATTTTTTTTGTTTTTGTTTTTGTTTTAATGCAGAATGTGAACAGAATCTACGGAACCGTAATCCCAGTGATTTGAATTGACCCAGCCCAAGTTCCACTCTGGAAAACAAAAAATCCTGCCACCCAAAATGAAACACAAAGATGTGATATAATGTGCATAGTGTCATGGTTTTGGTGCTGTTGCTGTCAATATTCTACATCATAACATCAAGTGCAGTATGAATCATTAATTGAGGGTATAAATAGTGGAATCATGTACAAAGGAAAAAGGGTTAAAGAGAAAGTAAGTTTATGTTTATAACTGAACGATACGGATTGCTAAGGGAAAGTTATATGGTATTAAAGGTGTTTGAATGGGACAAACTGTTTTGATGGTATAAGAAAGTGTAATAGAGGGTATGTGGAAGTGTGGAAGGTTCATGCTCCAGTTCCGTGGAATAGCAGCGTCCCGAGTACTCAGCTCTCGGAGGAGAACTACATATCCCAGAGGACGTCGTGGCCAGAGATGAAACACCGGAGGAGGACATATATAATCTCGCTCCAAGGCTGGAATGCTCTCTTCTTCTTCACTCGCTCTCTGTGTGTCAGCTCTGTCATCTCTGCGCTCCAGCCCTATCGCCTAGAGTAAACAGTAGGCCTCCCGTTTTTTGGGGAATTTCTCTCTCTCTTTCTCTCTCTTTTGTTTGATTTATTAGCCTCAATTATATTGTACTATATTGTGTTATCTTGTATTCCAATATCGTATTTAGTAAAATAAGTTTCCTCCTTAGATTGCTGTCACTGTTTTTGTCCTTTCCCCTCTTTCCCTTCATTTCTGGGGCGGTGGCCCCTGTCACGGGCACAGGTAAACCTAGGTAACCCATGACACATAGAGAGTAGACAATACCAATTAGTTGTAGTAACAACACTTCTGTGTTCAGACGATCACATCGGTGTCATTCACAAGGAAATCATAGAACACTGTCCAGGTGAAATATATTTTTTGCCTCCATCAACACTGCAGTGCCATTTACAACTATAAACTTCACAGTGCAGGAACTGTCCTTCAGCTGAAAGAGTAACAACAAGACACAGCTTCAGGGTTTCACTACACCTCTTAACAATGCAGTAAAATAAAAACCATGTGGCTTCTTTCCAGAGGGGAAGCAAAATAGCCTCTACATAGTGAAACAAAGGTCTCCATCTCAAAGACTGTGGAATTTATGAAAATAGCAACTTCCCTGTGACTACATTAACTTGCCATCAAATCAATGATTCACTGCAAAGCTACTACCTGTAGGATTTCCAGAAATTTGTCAACCCTGTTTCATAGAATCACTGAAGCTGGAAAAGATCACTAAGATCATGTAGTTCAACCATCAACCCATCATCACCATGCTTACTAAACTAGGTCACTCAGTGCTATGTTTGGAGATACAAAAACCACACCCTTTTAGCTCTTTCTACAGCTGGAAGGATCATACAGAATGAGTGTTTGCAAACCTTACATTCACATAAGAAAACCACTGTGATCTTAGAAAAACTGACACCCTGAAAAGAGATATTGACTTAGCATCCATCAGCAGATGTATGTATTAAAGCCACCTCTGCGGATTTGGATGAATGAAGGCAGGAGGAAATTCAGGTAATTCAGATCCGTGTCTTGTCTTGTCCAATTACTACACATGGTGTAAATAATTTAAGTGTCTATTTTAATGCTGTTGCTTTTGATTCACAATCAAAGTGGTGTTTGATGGCATCAGAACTCTTTCACTGTTAGAAAGATGTTGATTCACTGGGGAAGGGGAGAGAAACCTTTATTTGGTCTAGGCTTCCAACAAGGAAAGACTTCTGAGAGAAGAGATTTCCTGCCTGGGTCTCCTTGGGAACCTTTCTGGTTGCTCTGGTTCCTTCCAGGTGGACTTTTATAGCAAAGCTACAGAGATAAAGAAACCAGATTGACAGCTTGTCTGGCTCCAAGCAAAGGGGTGAATCTAAGCCTCCCACAAATAAATAGACTGCTTCAGTAACAGAACCTTAGTTGATTGACATAGAACTTTTTTGCAGAAACAAGTACAGCTGTTGAATCATTTCAACAATCATCTGAATTGCAGGACAGTGTCTACAGAGGGTCTTATATTCTAACATTACGAAAGATTAACGTGATTGATAAGCTAACAACTAATTTAGCACATGTGCTCTGAAGTGTCCATCATCTGTTTTACAAGTTCAATGTTTTAATAATTCTGCTCAGAGCAGCTAACTTTACTGTAACAATTTAAAATTCTAATCAAATACTTCTGTGTATGTGTAGCCACTGCATTATATGAGTGATTAATATGAAGACTTACACACTTGAATATGGTAGTATGTACCTTTCATAAGGCATTTTCAACCTGCCTAAGCATTCTGGATAAAATGGAGTCTAACAGGACACATTATAATTAAGCAAATCTATTTTTTTTTTTACATTCTTAAGTTAGATTAAAACATGGTTCAACAGATTCTTATCACGGACATCACTGGTTTAAAGTATAGCCAGGTCAGTCCCTGCTGCTCTACTTTTCCCCATCATTGATTTTTTTCTTTTCCCCAGAGAAGAGAGAAATATTAAAATACAGTTCTCAGACAGAGTCCTTAGTCTGAATGAGCACAGGGAGGCTCTTAAAGGAGGGAAGCGAAAGAAGGATAAGATGAAAATAAGGACAGGAGACTTGTAATGAGTACCAAGCAAGGCCACGAGGATTTCTGTTATATACTGATTTAAAGCACCCTTTAACCAGCCTGTCCAATTCTGAAATCATCTTCTTATGTACAGCACAGACAGTAAATCAAATCATTCAAATGTTTGCACAAAGGGGTTGAAGACATCAGCAATCATAAATCCAGATACTCCAGTGCACTGACATAGAATATTTACCCTCCTGCACAGTGTTTGCTCACTCTAGGTAGGAACTCAACATCTGCTATATGAAAAAGCTTCAAATCAGCCCTTGTATTTCAAGGCAAATGTTGTGGGTCAGACAGTAAGTGGTTAAAGTGCTGTAAATCCGCAGAGGAGCCCACAATAATTTATACCCTATCTTCACATAAAGATGGTTCAGGAGGTACTAAGATTAAAGGTCATGATTTCAAAATCTTCCATTAAAAGAAGTAAGCTACAAACCCCAACACTCTCTCCCCAGTCTGAAGAATTAAACAGAGGTGCTAAAAATCAAATCTCAGTTCTCAAGGGCTAAATGCAAAGGGTCTTCTGGAAGATTCAGCCCAATCATGAGACTCAAGCTGGGTGCTTTGAAGCAACTCAAGTCACTAGTTATTTCAGACATTTTCTGCTGAGAGGCTGCAATCAGCAAGCCTGCACCACAGACACCTGAGTCTGGTCAGGTCCAATCATGGAATGAGCTCTCAGTTGGTGCTTGAGGAGCCCATTACAGCTTGTACTCAGGTTCCCCTACTTCCAAAACTACTACCCAAATGCCTGCTGCCCTTACTCTCCCCACAGTCCTGCAGTTGGACATGACCATATTTGCAGTAAGATAATTCCTCCTCTAGTCAATAAGCTTCACACCCTAAAGTCTGCACCCAGAATCCCCACTAGCTTTTTTCTGCTTGCTGCTAAATCTGAGGGTTTTGAAAGTACTACACAGCCCTGTAGGACAGTCTCACACCCATTGAGAAAAGGCAAATACTACTAACAAGCTCTTTGAGGTGATCTGCGAATGCCTTTGTAAAAACAGTGTTTGGAGTTAGAAATTAATGAGCTAGAAATCTAAAGATATGTTCCGCATAGCATAAATTTACTAGAAGTAAATTCATTGCAGTTTGATAGAAGAAAATAGGTTAAATGTAGAGTAATTAAATAACAAAGAATTTCTTCATGCCTCTTAGACTACCAGCTTTTTCTCCAGTTCATAATCCTGAAAGGCCAAAATGAACAGGTTATTGGTTTCAACTTCAGCTAGGCCTGCCAGGCCAGAGTAGCTCACTGAGCTCATTCTACATTGAGTAATTTGCTGGAACTGCAGAGGATTTTACGTGAAGTCTAACACAGTCACATGCTGCACATAAAAACATGGCTCTGCCTGCCTTTTATTCCAAAAGAAATACCAGCAGGTTTGGAAGATGAACCTCTAGAATAATAAAGAGCATTCCAGAATTTTCCCAGTTACATGCTGAGATCTCTTTCAAACAACAGTACTAGGGGGTCTTTCATCATCAGAGGGCCATTGAAATGTGACATTTCTTCAAGCAACAGATGCAGTTATTGTTGCATATGTCCTATGTCAACAAAAGCACCCTTTCTGCCATCTCATTCTCTTCTGTGACAGAAGAAGATGTCAGTTACCTTAGTTGTTTTACTTACTCTAAAGCTATAACGTGATGGAAAATACAGTGAGAGCAGCAGGGTGGCACAATCCCAGACGGCAGCAAATAAGAACAAGCCCAAATGCAGCAGCCATGGACACAGAAGCAAAATAAGAAAAACATCATGCCTTTGGAAGGCCTCAGGTAGGCAGGGATCTCCAGCAAAATATCCTTGCTCCCACTGCCAAACCTTAAATGAGGCCTGGGAAGGGCAGAATCCTGGCTGCATCCTTTCTGGTTACTCAGGTATATTGCTTACACCTGCCTTCCAACCAGGTGTTTAATCCCTGATTCAGGCAGTGACTTAGCATTTCTGCTATACCTCCCCTTTTCCTTCTTTCATATATATTTTTACATAAAAGGTCATGTTAGTCATTAAAAAAACCTCTTCAGACTGTCATCTCAATGAGCACAAAACACAAGTAACAAAACAATTATGAAAACAAGCAAAATCCAAATATACTTGAATCACTTACTAGAAGCATGAAGAACTCCAGTTTGGTTTGTTGCTTTCCTTAAATACAGAACTCCCTAAGACCTAGAGAATTTACAGTGGTTTTGCAGCCCCTCACATTCAGTCTTGCTTACAGTCTACAGCATCAGAAATAACATGATAGAAGCAAGTGAGTGGTTTGATTATGATTATAAACAACTGCCTTTGGCAGACAAGGGCTGCTGGAATGTAAAGAAGTGTGGTGAAGTACCAGCTTTCTGGAATTTACAGAGCAACCACAAAATTCTGGCAGATAGTTTGTGTTGATATGAGCAACTCTACCTGTTTTGTAGATAGGAGGAGATGAACATGGTGTTCTCTTCCTGGGCAGAAGGTACAGCTTCACTGAGACATGGCACAAATATCTTATTCTGTATTGTTAACAGGCAGGACATAAAAGTTGTGTTGTGCTTTTTCAGAGGTCCTGTTGTGAACACATAAGACAACCCAAGTGTAACAATAGATTCAAACAATATCAGTATTACAGGTCTGAAATCAGGGGTTTGAACTACTTTGGTAATACCTTTTGCCTTAGATCCTGATCTTATAAATACTTAGGCTGGTACTTAGCTTTAAACACACAAATTGTCACTGCTTTCAGTAGAGCTATTCACATGTTTAAAGGCCTGGAGCTTTAGAGTGCTTACTGCTTGAGTCTGGGATTAGCTACAATTTATAGCACCAGTAATTCTCAAGAAAGGTACAATCACTTGTCTGGTCTTATTTATACGAGTATATCCTGCAGGTGGAAAGAATTCCTTTAGAACAGAGATTACTTATAGTGAAAAGCCAAATGATCTTTTTGTAATACTGCTATGGCCTACAACCAAATTAAGACACTTAAACTAGGAGGAAAAAAAATACAATAAATAAAAAAATAAAGACCATGGACATAAAATTGGATTAAAAGGAAAGAATATTGGTTTGATTTCATTTCCCTCATTTCTTCCCACAATAGCCTATTATAGCTAATCATTTAGTAGCATGGTTAACGTTCCAAAATGCCAACAGAAACGATGTTACCTCTAAAAGACAGGAGCAATTATTTCCAACTCGGTAAGAAAGACTTGGGGAGGGCAAAATTACTTCAAGAGTTTTCTCTGTTACTGTATTAATACTTCCTTCTAGGGTCATATGAGGTAAAAGCATACAGATTTATCTGCACTTTATCACTTCACTCATCACATTCAGAACTCAGGAAATTCTTCCACTTAGGATGTTTCTTTTGAAATTCAATGAAGATTTTTCCTTTAAATTTTTATTTATTTATTTATTTATTTTGAAGCAGACTCCTCTAATTTTCGGGGAACATTGCGGCAGTTCCCATTAACCAAGTTTTCTGTCATTTTCCTTCTGCCTTCCACAGGCTATTAATTTGCAGATGGACAATGAGGGGCTGATTATGCATCTCTCCTTACTCAATATTCATGGCTAAAAGCAATGCCTTACTTGCAGCCATGTCCAAACTGAAACATGTAACTCAACATCCAACATCAGTTGCCTGCTCAAACTTTGTAGTGTAAATAAGATTGTGGAAACATGGATGCTGGGTGTCACGCCATGTTCTTCAAGACTGACTGCAAGAATTGCTGAATCAATACAATTTTTGCCTGTGCAAGGTCTATAGTATTCCTGTCTCCAAGATGCATACATTCATATTGTGATATGAAAAAAGGCAGTGGTTAGTATTTTGAACCAGCTACATGAAAAAAAACCAAAAAACCAAATTACATTAATAACTTCTATGGATAATTCATTTTTCATCTGGTGTTCTAGTAGGAATACATCAGATAAGAGGGCAGAGAGGGTTGTCTTCTGCCCATTGTATTTTCCAATATCTTTAAAGATTCTATTAAAAGTAAACTTGAGTTAAGAATTACTTTATAAGCAAATACCGAGTCACACAAAACAACAATAGTGAACAATTTGTGCTGATCAGGTTTGGCAGTGGTTTATTGACTGCAGAAGGCTTCACCATGAAAATTAATGTTTAATTCTTTAAGGACAAAATATTTCTTGTTTCTCAAAATACCTCCCTTTACACTTTTGAAGAAACCAATCCCCAAACTGTGTTATCAGCAACTTTTATGGCAGAGACAGAGCGGTAGATGCTGAAAGCTTCACTCCCGCTCTAACAAGGTTAATCACTTTAACAACTTTCGTGACATTTGCCAGTTCCAGTACCTTACTGCACAAGGCTTTTCAGTGCCTCATTCACTGAAAAGGTAGGAAGTTCACTCCATATTTCTTTTTAAGTAAACCAATAAAGCTGCTGCCTCCCCCCCCCACACACAGCTGGAGAACCGTCAGTCACCACAGCTGTTATTTTGTCAAAGCCATGAAAGCAATCCGTGGTGCCCTTCACAGGATTAAAAATAAAATCCTTTTCATAGTGCCTCACGGGGATAACAGCCTCAGTCATTCCTCATGAACCTTAAAATCCTTGTTAATCATATAAAAAATATCAACAGTTGATTTAAAGTACAGCAGTTACCTCTGCACTTTTCACCGAGTGCCAAAGAATAAACAACTCCATTATCCGTTTCCAGTTTCAGATTTTCAGTCAAAATCACACATATAGCTAACTCAGGTGACATTTGTCACAAGAGAGACACAGATTCAATTTCTGTTGTTGTTGCTAGTACTTTCTCATCTTCAGACACTGTGACAGATGCAACACCATTGCTCTATGACAAATTCTGCATCAGCTAAATCTATTCTCTGCCTGTGTGACTGATACATTTTACAGCATTAGATGTAGTGGTTTTCTGGCACAAACTCCTGGCTTCCTTGAAGTCAAAGGAAAAATCCCATTTCCTTCAAATCTTGAATAGAGCCAGGATTTCACCTCTGGCTCATGCCATCCCTATATTGTCAAAGTTCCCATTTCAAATAGCGAGCATCTCTGTCCCTGACAAACAAGCTCCGCTGCCTCTACATTCATTAGATTCCTCCAGTCTTAATGAAAATAACCTGGCACAGCCTGCTGTGGACCTTCTGCCCATGAATAACAGGCTCACCAGATCTATGCAACAGCAACTCAATATGTATGGGTTTTTTGGTGTATTTTTTTCCTTTTTTTTTCTCTTTTTTTCCCCTCTCCTGATTGTACAGCTGTCTGAAAGCTCTTTTTTAACTTTATGCTTTCAGTAGCTGTGACTCACTCCACCTCCTGTCTACTATAACTTTGCTCACTCAGAAAGCAATGATGGCCATTCAGCTGTTAAATGACCTTGCCTACAGCCAGTCTCGATTGGGTTGTTAGAAACCAACCTTAGGAGCAAACCCACATTTCCCTCAGATTTGACTGGGAGAATGATGGCCAAATTATCAGAATGTCTAAAACCTTACTGCAACCTGCAAAATGCCTATAAACCCTTCTTAGCATATATCATGACAGAAGATGCCTTAGTGAGTAAGAAACAGAGCTCTAGAATAAACACTCTCGCTGAAGTTTGCCCACCCCTGTCAACATTTGTTTAAAAATATGTCGACATTTTGGACAAGGTTACAACAATTTCCCTTTTGAGTAGAAAAAAATGTGCTGGATGGAACTGCAAGTGCCAATTCTGTTTCCATTTTCATCTTCCCCATTTTTTTTTTAATTTTTTTTTTTTTTTTTTTTATGGCCTGTGGCTCACTTCTAAGGAGACTGGAGAAAAGAAGGAAAGGTCACTAGAATGGCAATAGGTTACAAAAAGATGGAAGCAGCATGTTGCTCTGCACACCAGCAGCCGGAAAATGATACGAAAGGGAGTGAGGATTTGCACTGTGAATCCTTGAACTTTGACCAATGCACACCAAGGACAATTTAAAGAAAGAGTGGGGAAAAAGACCTCCTCCCCATTCCAAGTATCTGCAAACTTAAACACAAGTATATATAAAATATAAATATTTCATTGAAGTGTTTTTGATCATTATTTCAATGGTGATTAAAATGAATAAATAAATACGCTGCACCCTCGCCTGTAGCACTTATCATTCAAATGCTTTCAAGTATATGAAAACCTGGAGTTAGAAATGATAGAAAATAATACGTGGTTAATTCATCAACCCTTACAGGCTGACACAAAGCAAAGAAAAATAAGTAAATCAGAAAAAGCACAAATGAAATGAAATTAATTTTTATAATTACTTAAGCAATCTAAAGTTTTCAAGGTAGCATCAGTAAGAATGTTTTACTTTTAACAATGGGATTTTTTAAAATCCAAGCCTGTAACTCTTTTCCCTCAGAACTGTACTTTGAAAAATCAAAAGATGAGAGGGACACCTTTCAGCATTAATAAACCGAGGAATATTTATGAGAATTAGCCTGGCATTTTCTTTGAAGCACCAGACCCCTGAGATGAATCCGATAGGTACAACGCATACCTATTACTGGCTTGAGAGATGCTTCAGAATTTGTGATGTGGGGGAATTCCAAGGGCACACTGGCACACAGCTATGCAGAAACTTACAGTGGTTCAAGACATGCCTGACATTAATCCTCACAGCAATAGTAGCTGAAACGGGGATGCCAAAGTCAGGACAGGCTTCTGAGGCAGGCACCTATGTCTATGCAGGCACATATTGATGTTTGATAGCTTTACAGTGCTCCAACAAAAGAAGCAGAATGAAACAGAAACTCACCATTTTAGCAAGCGGGAGAGATAAAGAAAGAGAATAAAGTACATAATTAAACCTGATTAAAAATGATTACATTTCCACTACCTTGTCTGCAATAGTAGGGAAAAAAGTAAAGGAAAATGGAGGAAATGTTCTGAATAGCACCTGTGATTAAAAAGAAAAATAGACTGTCCTTGTCTGACTTCTATTTAATATGAGAGATGGGCTGTTTGGCTTGAAGTACATTGGTGTCTTCTTCTTAGAACACTAAGAATAAATCTAAATAGCCTGCTCATAAGAAAAAGAAGAAAAAAAAACAAAACTCATGACCCTTTAGTATTTGTTGGGTATGAACTGTAAGCAGCAGATTGAAGATGAAAAGTAATTGGCACTGAGTCTTCTTAATTATTTTTCCAGTTTCAGGCCTTTAATATGGTTCTGGCTCTTATTGACACATCTAAATGAGGTTTACAGAACCTAGAGTGTGAATTCTGTGCTCATTAATGAAGAGTTCATAGGACAAAGGCTGCATACATTTCTTCTTCTTTCGCTCATTTTAAATCAACACCTACCCATGACTTAGACTTCATGCATGTGGGTGGGCCACCAAAATGGAAATCCTTTAAAGCAACTCCTGACAAAAACAGAGCTGGCAGAAAGATGGCAGGCAAAATGACCCCTTGGAAACATTTTGAGTAACTAATATGTAAAAAGCTGTGACCTTGGTGTCCATCAGAGCATGATAAAATAAACAACACCAGAGGGAAACAAGTGATGCAGTTTCTAGGGAAAAAATAAACAACACAGAAATCACAAAACCAGGCCAGTCCTCTGAGCACATTTACAGATCCACACTGTCTCTCTGTGGAAGAGGAAAAAAAACCAAAACATTCTGCATAAAAAACACATCTATTGTAAAACAAACTGGTTAATTTGGGGCAGGAAGCTCAATGATGAACAGTGGAGCAGTGGAAAGACATGTACTGCTACTTGTAAAGACATTTGAGGTCAGTAACCATCTTTCACATTTCTAATGTGGCAATAGAGTACTTGGAGTGCCCAGTTGACCTCCAAAGTTGCTTCTGCTGATGAGAAAGAACATGCTTTCCTCTCCTAAAGCCCATCAACTCTGGAAGATCTTCTTCTGCCTCAGCACGGGAGCATGCCATGCTTCTGCTGGGTTGCTGATCTTCAGACAGCTGCCTTTCAGAGAGACTTCTCCCCAAGAGCTGTGTGAGGGGAATTGTACTCAATGGGGTAGCTAAATTACTTCCATTACTTGAACTCAATCTTTAAAATTAGACTGTGCGAGTATTCACTTCTTTTTCCTTACTGTAAGTAGCTATAGGTGCTATGGTGCACATGCCAACGTGTCCAAATTACCATCAGTTTGATTGGGTTGAATACAAATGTCAGTGTACCAAGGGCAACATCAGAGATTCAATCAGTGGTTGTTGTCACAACAGTGCAAACCTCAGTGCTCTGATGGCCAACCTGAGACAGTGTTTTTCCTGGTTTAACTCGTGCTAGAACCAAGAACAGGCACAACATTTTGTTCATCTGTGCTGGAATACGAGAACCTCATAACTTTGATTTCAGTGTGGAAAGACCATTAGTGCCTTCCACAGGTACTTTGGCCCAGTGATAGGCAGCGTGCTGATCTGAGCTGACCAGAAGCAGCAAGCAACCTGCCAATACTGGTCAGCATGGAGGAAAGCAGAATGGGGCCATGAGCAGGAAAAAGTAGGATGTCAGGAGCATGAGAATAACATCTCCTGGGTATTTTCCAACTTTTTTCTGCCTTTGTCAAACATCTCTCAACATTTCTATATCTTTCTCAGGCAGCAACAGATGAAGGCTTACTGCTGTTTGCTCACTAGGGAGTTCAGGACAAACCATACCCTTCCTCAGTGGAGTGCTCTGCTCTGGCCAGGAAATTCTGGAAGAAAGCTGCATGGTAAGTGTCTTACACTAAAATCAAATAGGGCTAGGGTGTGACAAGGTTACAGTAGCCAAGGTCACAGTAGTCTTAAGTGCTGAAATACTATTTTTTATCTTCCATCCAAATACTTGAATGACACAAAATAAGTGCCTTGAAAATAGTGACACAGACGGGATGCGAGAAGAAGGAATGTAGTTGGGAGATTTAAAAAAAAAAAAAAAAAAAAAAAAAAAGACACAACAGTTTCATAGCATCAGCATTTGTGATGATAAACATAGGTCTGAATATCTTTCGGTTTTTGTTTATATTTGTTGGTGGTGAGAGAAGGAAAAAAATATTACAACATGTAGCTTTAAAAATGTTCTTACATTTTGAATAACTACTGGTTTGTAAGATGCTAGGAAAGCTAATAAGATTGCATGATCAACTGGACTCCTTCATAGTACTTATGACAAAATACGGTGTATGCACCAGAAAGAAATAATGTTGAATGTACCCTGCTCTGATAAATGCTCTAGCATATTATTGTTCAAATAAAATGACTAGTAACAACTGGCATCTCACTACATCTTGCCAAAAGCCCAAAGGGGGCTTCCGCAATGAAATCTCTGCCTTTAGCTTTCCTTGATATTGAAATGTCACTGCTGAAAGCGCTACTGCGAACAGCACATGTAGGAATAGAATCAACTGAGATGATGGGAGGCATTACTTGGAAGGAGATTAGGTCATATGAAAAATTCAAACCAAACAAATAGCCGGTCTGCTGATTTCTGTACTCTGAAACACAAACCTGTCATCACAAAAATTCTGCCACTGAGCCAAAGCAGCTCTATAGTGAGCTGGTGCAATGGAGATTAATGTTTTTATTCCTTTCTTTCACGTATGGAAAATTAAGAGGAAAAGCAAACAATATTAAAAGATAAATAGTATTTTTTTCCCTGATTGTTGTTGTTTGGCTATGTAAAAATAGCATAATTCATAGCTGTGAGAGGCCACTGAGTAGAGCTGACCAAGTGGTTAGATTCCAGGAGCTGGCTGGTCATAGTCTGATTATAAATCTGTTGCTCCCAAGAAGGGTGAAATGCAGGCAAGGCAGCCTTAATACTGCACACCATGTCCCTAAAGGCTCAGTGGCTGAGGTACAATCTAAAAACATAAGATGCAAGAGGATGTACAAAGAATGCACTTTGCAGTGTGACTCACTGAAAGAATGAAGGCGTGATAAGCCGTGAGAGCTCAGTAAGGGAGAGGTCTCGGGGAATCATAGAATGGCTTGGGTTGTAAGAGACCGTAAACACCATCCAGTTGCATCCCCCTGCTGTAGGCAGGCTTACCACCTACTGGACTGAATTACCAAGGCTTTGAATGCCTCCAGGGTTGGGGCATCCACAACTTGTCTTGGCAGCCTGTTCCAGTGCCACACCATACTCTGAGTAAAGAATCACTTCCTAATATCTAAATTAAATCTCCCCTTTTTTAGTTTAAAACCATTCATCCAAATCCTATCACTATGTGCCCATGTAAAATGTCGGTCTTTTTCATGTTTATGCACTACTTTCAATGACTGGCCACAATGAGATCACCCCACAGCCTTCTCTATTCTAGTTTCCTCAGCCTTTCTTTTCTTTCTTTCATACAAGAGAGCTTGCGGCACATGGCTTATGACATGTGGGCCATAGCATCTGGCTTGTGGCACATGGTTAATTGCTTGCACATGGCTGGCACATGGCATGCTGCTAGTGCAAAGCTGGCACATGGTCAGAACACGTCTGATTCATTTCTAGATATTTTTTTGACAGAAGGAAAGGATGCCATCCAAATGGACCAAAGTGAGTCCATGTGAACCTAATACATGACCACCCAACCTTTTGGCTTGCTTGGGCTGTATTTAGTGAAGTTTGTCTTGGGACTAGATTCCTCTGAAAGCAATACCTCAATTTGTTTTCATTGCAGCTACGACTGATACAGAGAACAATAACACTGATAGAGAAGATTCTCAGTAACAAAACACTGTTTTTCAACACAGTCACCATCATTAACTATGCATTTTTGCCAGCGATGAACAAAAGTCTGAATGCTGCAGCCATAAAAATCTGTACCAGTGTAGGTGACCCACTGTCACTGCCACCACTGCTGAAACACACCACCCACTGCCTCACACCCACTGTTTGGATTCCATAAATATTCAGCAAGCGTCAGTGAATGTCAGCGAGTGCCATTTTTTCCACGTGGAGGAATTCAATTTCACCCCTTTACTTCATACACATTTCCATGTCAGACACCATTTGGTAAGACTGCCCCTCTGCTGCCACCTGTCACACAGCAACAACACGTAACGGGATGTTGGTAGGAAGGTTCAACCTCTATTCCCATACCACCACAACCTGCCTCTGATGTCGTGGGCCAACATCATAAAACAGGAGGTATTGCTTTCAGAGAGGCTCATATAAAATATATAATATAGTTACTGTATATAAGTAACAAAACATTTAAATTTTTAATATTTTTAATTAAAACATAAAAAAGAAAGAAAAAAAAAAAACAACCATAAAACAAGTGGGATATCTGATCTTGCTTTTGGGAAACTAAAGTATCAGTATAGTTTGATGGAAGTAGCTACAAATCCTAGTGAGTTTTTAAAGTATTTATTAGAGATTTTTGATGAATTTTTATTTTCCTGTGCTTCACCCTTGAAAACAGTTCTTTATAAATGTGTGTACTTCTAAAAGCAATGACAAGAAGAAGGCATGATTGTGAAATGAGAGATATGTCTCTCTGCTAAGGCAGGGCTTAGAAAAGTAGTGAGACATGATAGGATTTTTGAGTTGAATATCTGATTGCAACTCCATATATTCCATCTGAAAATTTGCAGATAATATATTCATGCTGACTGGAAATGTAGTCACAACTATGGCAAAAAACGCTATTGGTTTTGCCAATCTTGAAACTTTTTCTCAAATTCCTTTCTTACAACAGAAAGCACAACTGCGTATATTTCACTGCTCACAGAACTGAGTTTAGGCAATGTATCAAAAAGCATTATTTGCCACCTCTTGAGCCAGCACTGCGTGTATCCTCTGCACCTCGTTTGGGGTAATCACATACACAAGTACAGACAGGGAGAAGAACTGTGGAGAAAAACTTGGGTGTCCTGGTAGATTAAAAAGTAGATGTGAATAAGCAGTATACTGGGCTACATCAGAAGTGAGGTGGCCAGGAGGGAAGTGAGTGTTCCCCTTTACTCTGCTCTTGTAAGGCCCCATCTGGAATACTAAATTCAGGTCTGGGACCTCCAGCACAGGAAAGATGTGGAGCTGTTGGAGTGGGTCCAGAGGAGCATTTCAACAGAGAACTTACATTTAGTTTTCTTGTATTTAGTATCTACTGTAGCGCTACATCTTAAAAACTGCTAAACTGTGCTACCTGTAAAACAGGCACCAGAAGTTATGTGCACAGTGCGAAATATCCTACAATTTAATTTGCATTTGCACCATTTTCTGAGACACTTGTGCAATTATGTGCTGCATTACCTTTCTAGCTGTAGCCTAGAGATAAGAGGGATGGTGTTTCAGAAATAACTATAGAGCAACCACAGCGTTTATAAACTAATTGGCCACTGGAGGTCCTTGACTTCAGAGCTATGAAAGGGTTCTGTTCAATAGAAGACAGGCAATGAAGGAAAAAAGAAAGGTGTGTTCAGCACCTTCTGAAAATTAGCTCTTTTAGCTTATCGCAAGCTGGGCATCCTGAAGTAATAGGCATGTCTGAGTTCATATCCATAGAAAAATAAGAGCCTCAATCTGACTGCAGACCATGCAATGAAGCTTGAACAGGGACAGTGTATGTCTGCCCTGTTGTCAGAGCTGACCATAGAGACAGAAACTCACCTCCAGTCCTGTCCACCACTCTGGGAAGGCAGGGGAGATGAGAGACCCACAGATATTGCTGTCCTCCTTAGGCTGCTATCCAGGATTGCAGAAGATGACAAGGAGAACAAAAAGAGAATCCAGCAGCGGATTGTCTTGTATCCACTTATAAACCATGACACAAGCGGCCCTTAATCTGAACTTACCCTTTCCTTGCAATTTCTACTTTTCCTCAGTAATACACAGCTGTGAACTTTATTTATTTATTTTTAAAATTAATCCTGTGAGAAGAAAAGCAAGGTTTATATACAGAGGAAGATACATTTAATAACTCTCATGACTTGGACAGCTTCGTCTATTACGGCATCATTTTGTTTGAACTGTGGGGCCAGAGTACAGCAAAAAGATGTCTGCTGCTTGACTGACAAACGGCCAGCATAAAAATAGCCAGTGCAATGTGAACGATCGTTCCATCTAAGGGCAACGTGGATTCTTTCTGTCTGACTCAGTTTTATCTCTGAAGGTGAATGCATGCTCACCTGCAATATATTCTGCCTGCAAATTGGCGTGTGTCTTTGTAATGGTTCTCATTTTATCTTTTTCTATTAAGCCTGAGGAAAGAAGTTATGATGAAGAGAGAGAAACATTTTTGTTTTCTCTTCAGAATCTCCTATATAAGCAAGAGTTATCGAAGGGCACTGTTCATCATTTGATTTGGAAATAATTTTACCTTTCAACATTCCCTGCATACGCAAAGAGGAATAGAAGCATGCAGGAAAAGGAGATGAAAGATCCTCTTATTGTTATTTATTGATTTTGTACAGCTCAGCATAAAAGCTTCATGTAACAAACACAGCAGCTTAAGAAGGATGGCTAAGTCATCAAAAGCCACTTTAGGCACAACAGTTGAAACACAAAAAAAGCACAAGGTTATCATCTGCAAGAGGAATATTTCACTCCATGCACAAACCTCCTTGCACACATGTATTCTGTGGAAGGGGTAAGCAATCCCTGTGAGGCTCAGATCCTCCCTGTGAGATGACAGGTAGCTAGGCAGCCAGTGGGAGTTGTGTCTAGTCCTCAGCACTGACAACTCACAAGTACCCATCAAAACTCATCTTCCAAGGCTGAGGGATCCAGATAACCACAGTCAGCATTACCTCCTACAGCTGATATGCAGATGCCCCAAGGCTGTACCAGCACATGCAATGCATCTCCTTGCTGAGTGTGCAACCTCTCCCTTGTCGAAAACACATCTCATGCTAAATCACAGCTTGTAACTGCTTCACACTTACTATTATCATTAGGACCTAGCACTGAACCACTATTAAGCAAAAGGTGTTCTGTCCAGCAGCTCACTGCTTTGCAGGCCTCATTCCTTAACAGTGCCTATCTACACACAGTAGTATAGCACATTCACGATATATGATTGCATTGACTGCAAGTATCTTTTTCTTGTGAGCTATGTTAAACACAGAATGAAATTAAACCCAAATCTATAGAGGTTTTAGTTTAGTTGTAGTATCTGGATAAAGGCACATTGAAGGAGTTAAAACAATGACAAAACATAAAGCAAAACACTCCTCTCCCAAGAGTAGAAAAGTAGCAGTGGTACAGTCGTAGTGTTTTACTCAGCAATAATACAGTTCCTTCATCAAGACAAACTACTCAGCCTTCAACCTTGTAGTTTATCTGCTCAGAAACTGGATTACTGCCTCATAAAACAGTGCAATGGTGCAATTATCACTTCAGTATTAGGTAGGTACTGCAAGGTGCTTACATTCTGTGTTAGGTGGGACACTTTATGGTACCATAAAGTCTACGTGGCTTCAAGAATTTGATAGTGTTAAATTATTGAATCATTCTGTGAGACACATCTTTAATAAAAAGGAGCAGCTCCTTTTTTACTCCCAATGGGCACTGGAGGTATATGAGGTAGTATGCGTGTGGTATGGACATCATCAAACTGGAGGTGTGGGTCAAGATGAAACGAGGTGGTAAATGCTAGTGTTGGCAATTACTGCATGCACTGTGTGATGCTGAGACGGAGGTGCATGTTTGAGACTTGTCTAACGTGCATTTCTACTGAACTCTACATCTCAAAATATTTTCACTGGAATAGGGAGTTACACCCACAGCAAAATAAAATTATATATATGTACATATATGTATATTTCAGACTGAGTGGATGCAGGGTGATGAAGACATGTAGAGAAGGATGTCACACGTCACACTGTGTAAAGTTTTAAGGACTCGAAGTGATGGTGGTGGAGACCTTTACTTAGTGTGGGTCAGTAAGCTACTTCTGTGAAAGAATACCAATACTGTAGATGAATGTATTCCTGGGCTGGCATGTAACGACATCACATGGGAGAGGCAAAATTACTTTTGGTTTTGTTTTCAAGGATATTAGCCACATTCATGGACATTATCCTGGTGATAATTTAGGGTTCTCCTTTAAATTTTCCTCCTCCTCATTACGGAAAAGTTCTGGAAGCAATAAATATATATGAATATATGTATATATAAATATATGTATATACAAATATATATATATACATATATATACACATATAAAACTTGGTGACTCTGAAAGTAATGCCCCCTATTTATTTCCATGGAAACTACAATTGATACAAAGAGCTCGATAACATCATATGATAGAGCAAATTTTCAGCTACAGAACACCGTTTTTCAACACAGACACCACCATTAGCTCTGAGTTTTCACTGGCCTTGAACAACAGTCCTCATGCTGTCCTTGTACAAATCTGTTCCATTGAAGGTGCCCCACTGTTACTTTTACTGCCGCGGAAATGCACCACCCACTGCCTCACTGTGCCTGCACCCACTGTTTGGTCTCCATAAGTGTTCAGCAAGTGTTGACAAATGTCAATGGGTCCCAATTTTTTTCCTGCATGGAGGAAATCAGTTCCACTCCTTTCCTTTATATGCACTTCTGTGTTAGACACTGTTCTGTCAGACTGCCCCTCTGCTGCCACCTGTTGCACAGTAACAAACTGTAAAAGAATATTTGTGGGAAGGTTCAGCCTCTGCTGCCATATCACCAACATCTGTCTCTGATGTGGTCCGACATCATAAAATAGTTAGCATTACTGTTCAATTAGTCCTCTTATATTTTTTAAAATTGAAATTTCATATGAAAATGTTATCAGAAGCACTATTTTTGAAAAATTTACCTGGGACTGTTATTTCAATTTCACACTACTTAGATGAGCACTGAAACATCATTAATCAAAACTAGATGATATTTATTTTAGGGCGAATAGAGAGCAGAACTGGATAGACTGAGAAACATTTTAAGAATTAGATGGATTAAAAAAAATTAAAAGACTGAGAAAGGGATCAAAATCACCCTAAGGATTTTGAAGTCAACTTAAAAGGGATAATTTTAGTAGACATAGGTGAGAAGAATACAATACTTCTTGCTTCCAATAAGCTATTATTTTATGCTGTAGTAGATGAGAATATTAAAAAGAATAGACAGAAAGTAGAAGTATGGGTGTTTCAGAAGAAGGAGTAACTAAACAGTGGTAGAAGTTTGGCCTTCACAACCAGTTTAAAATTCATATTTGTCAACTTTATAAGCTCTTTTAACTTAAGACTTGTTCAAACTCTCCCACTCTCTTAAGTTTAATATGCATAAAGATTTTAATGGTATTTATTGATCCTGAATACATTATATCTAGAGATGTCAGTACTCATAAGGAGTGTAAGAGGATACTGTAAATATGCAAAACGCAAGTATATTGGACAGGGCTGGCTGGAAGCTTCTCAGGAATGTAACAAATGTATTTTACTGCCAATAGGATTATGGAGAGATGCGACCAGGCTGCAAATAGGCCCCTCCTGCCAAAATGAATGGGGAGATGAGGGCAAAGGGGATGTGGAGGTAGGATCAGATGCCTGCCATGCCAGCCACTACCTGAGGAGCTGCATTTGAGAGAGTTGATCCCCACCCACTCCTGCATGTGCCCCCTGTGCTCCATCTGCTGCAGTGGGACCTGAGTGCCTCAGCTTGCATAGCTGTCCAAGTATATGGCCAGACAGTGGTGCCTAAAGCTGAGCCTTAGAACAGCCCCAGTATGAAACAGACAAAATATATAGCATTTCTAGCACTGGATGGTCCAGATTAGTATTATGAAAGATAGAAGAATCCTGTAAAGCATTTGAGAACAAACAAACTGCAGTTTCATTAATTTCTTTCCTGTTTTCTTTTGGAGGACACAGACAAGCAGTCTCCCAAGCTGTTCTAATACCCTATTAGCCACAAGTTGAAACACACTCCGCCCTCAGACAGACCTCCCCTAGTTTAAATACTGTATAAGCCTCTCTCCCTTGCCTAGTTCTTATGAACAAATCCTCTGAGAGGAGACCTGCTGCTCAGGCATTTCAAAAAGATGCAGCAAATTGACCCCATGGATCTGACTGGTGTCCTTCCCACAGTCTGCAAGTCCTTGCCAGACTGGTACCTAAGCTTCAAACTGCTTAAAACACTTCATAAAATCAAGCAATAAACATCAGCCACGGATTGCATGTTACTATCAGCTACTCTTCCACATGGGTTTCCAAACGCATGTGGAGCCTCATTCTCAGGTGTTCTGAGGGCCACGGGGCAAAGGCAGAAGGCCTCATGTTCCTCAGCCAGGCTTGAGCAGTGCTGAAGTGGTCCTGAAGGGCTGAAGGGCAGCAAAGAGACCTCACAGAGCATGAGACACTTGTTACATGGACTACATGACTGTCTCTTCACTGCCAATGGAAAAATAGTCAGAATATTCTCTGATTTTTTTCCTTTCCAGGAGAGGTTACTCTAGAAATTGCTTAATGGTTTGGTCTTTTAGAGTTGAACAACTAGTGGGCCTCTCTGCATCCATCATTTCCAAGAAACGGGCTTTTTTAATTTTACTAAATTATGTTTCAACTATGCAATTACCTCCTTCATTAATTAGTAGCTGGAAATACTAGACTCTTAAGGTCAATTTACTTCTTTTTTCCACTTCTTGCCCAGCTTCCTTTCTCATTTTACTAACCCCACACCATCCTTCTGGGAATCACTCCCTGTGGTTTCCCTTGCTCTGTGCTTGCTTCCTCTGCTTCAGAAAACAGCTCCAGAAAGCTCTATTGCAAATTAAGAAAAAAAAAACACACAAAAAAACCCAAACCAAAACAGTCTTTGAGATGAACTAAATCTGGTAAATGCTGAATAAGCAGCAGTAGTCAAGATTTCATTTTTGCTATGTATGTTTGATTGTTATTGTAACTGATTAAAAGAAACATGCACGTCATGGAGCTGAAAATGACCTTTTTGATCTCTTCCCCTGGGCATGAATCTTCACATGCTTTCCTTCTCAGCCTCTTCGTCTTTGCTGCCAAACTCATGATTGAGAAAGAAGTACTAATGTAGCTCACCTCACTCCTTTGCTCTGACCTCTGGGTAGACAGCATCCCTGCATGCAAATTAGGAACAGGACATTAATCAGTTGAAGGCATTGAGATTTACTCTTTGCAGTAAAATCAATGCTTAAACACTAGAGGTAAATCTGATGAGAATAATAATCCAAACTCACTTTTCATTGATTTCAGGGTAATTCTTAATGCTGCCAATGAGAAAACTGTTCCAAACTGAAGGAAGGCCTGGTCAGAAATTCAGTTGTTGTGTTGATCAGAATGGAGATATGAAAAATTACTAACTCTGCTGTGTAGAATTTATTATTAGAAACCAGAAGAAAAGAAAGATTTGAGTAAGAAATAGATCCTTTAATATTCACTCTCATTGCCACCAAATTATACAAGGACAAAATATGCTATAAAAATTGATAAGTTAGATGAGAAAGAAAGAGAAAGAGAGAGAGAGGAAGGAAGGAGGGAAGGAAGGAGGGAAGGAAGGAGGGAAGGAAGGAAGGAAGGAAGGAAGGAAGGAAGGAAGGAAGGAAGGAAGGAAGGAAGGAAGGAAGGAAGGAAGGAAGGAAGGAAGGAAGGAAGGAAGGAAGGAAGGAAGGAAGGAAGGAAGGAAGGAAGGAAGGAAGGAAGGAAGGAAGGAAGGAAGGAAGGAAGGAAGGAAGGAAGGAAGGAAGGAAGGAAGGGGGGAATGGGGGGAGGGGTGGAGGGGGGAATGGGGGGGAGGGAGGGAGGAACCCACAAACAAAACCCGAAGGCACTTAGATGTAGTGGGTCAGACTCCATGGCTTTTTCTAGTTACTCTGGGCATTTACAACAGAGCAACAGAGCTGGACACCTCTTTGAAAACACTGACACTGGTAGAGTTGCACTTTCTTCTACGCAGTTCTAATTTGGTGCAGAGACTGATGTCAGATGCTGCTGACAGAAACACTGTTCCCATCTAATACTTTGTAATTCTGCTCCTTTTACAAATTTCCAAGTCCAGCCTCGTTACAGCCTAGCTGTACTTCCAGATACCATCAGCAAATCCAGCCCAAATTCACAGGAACTCACTTAATGGCTAGTGAAGTCTTGACCTAAATGTAAACCCTTCATTGCTAGAAATGCAGTTTCACTTGTAAAGTGCCAACCCCAGCACGACTAATGGAAATAAAACTCTTCTAATCCCATCATACATACTAGAGGTGAACCAGACCTGAATGATACCTTCCACTGATACTGTGCATGAGATCCTGATGCCATCCTGTGAGAAGCTGTATCCCCTAATCTTCCCTTTTTACTTTTTTGATTCAAATCCCTATATCCTCCAGTCTATTCAGTCAGGAGATTTCAAATAATCTATATCATTTTACATTCTATGCAACCAACAGAAAGGAAGCTATGAAAGATTGCTTTGCAAGAGTTTTGAGCTGGCTCCCTTTCTCCTCTAACATTGATGTGATTTATTTACACAACATATAGTAAATCATGCAGCAACAGGTAGGTTTTTAATGAATAGAAGAAGCTTAGAGTTCACAGTTCCAGTATGAACTGTGTTTTCTGCTTACTTTCCAATATATCTCTACACAGCTAATTCATTTTCTAACCTCACAAAAGTTGTAATCAAGGCATTCTAATTGAGGTTATGGAAGTATGTTTCCAACATTTTCAAAGCAGTCAATCTGCCTGAATGTATTTTTGTTTGAAAACAGGCATTAATTTTAAGCAACAGGCAAAATCTCTTTCAAGAGATGCCATTCTTTTCATTGACTGCTTTGTGTAGAAGCATGCTCTGCTGGGGCTCCAGGAAACAAAAATGACAGAAAAAAAGGAGAGAGATAATTATACATATACTTCCTAGCAAATGAAACCAACTCAAAGCAAAGCAAACAAGGGGGGTTGGTTTTCAGTATGCAAAGAAAATTACAAACACATTCATATTTTCTAGGAACAGCAATAAAAACATCTTCAAAGATATCACACACTATTTGATTGAGACACAAAGCTTGAAAAATAGAATCATTATATAACGCTGCTTTATTATTGAAGTGTGCGCACCACAGTGAGATATCATATGCTGAATTAAATGGCACACTTCACTTGTCAACTTAATTAGGAACATAAATACAAAGGCTTAACTTAACGAAATGGATAGCAAAGGAGCAAGTGAGAAGAAAAAGGCTAAACATTTACATTATCTTCCATAAACATTCATGGAAAGATAGTCCCTTGGACTTAGGAGCTGTCCTGCACAGCTCACCTGCCTCTCCCTCAAGCGCTATTTCACAAATCCATTGAGTGATGGACATCTCCACCTAACCACAATCACCACAGCTCAGCCTCTTTTCACCATAAACTGCACAAGATGCAAATAATTTAATTAGCATATTCCAGTGAATTAACAACATTTATCAGTAAAGGCCAAAATGATAATCAGTCTGCTTGAGAGCTAATTGAATGCAGTATACCCAAATGCAAGCTCAATGTGAGCTCAAACAAGTCTGGTGTGCACTGCAGCAGGCTGCCCTGACTTGCCAAGGGAGTGTAGACAACTCAAAAGTTGCAGTAGCTCTGCACCAGACCCCAACAGAGAATGGGATCTATGAGCTGCAGCATACCACATGGGCCTGATGTTAAGCTTGCAGTTAGAATCCTTGTACTTTTTGTCTCATGGTAAGTAGATATCAGGGTAGCCAAAAAGCTTCCAGGAGGAAGCAGAATACCTGCATGGTCTTGTCCATCTTTAATGAAATGGAAGGACTTGTGTGATAAGGATGGTGTAGGAGCTGGACCTGTGGGAGACAGCCAAACCATCCTGGCTAAATCTTTTCACATAGGCAGGGCAAGAAGCTATTGTCCTCTATATCTCCTGACCTTTCTTTTTAACTCTTCACCCTCTCCCTGCTATGAATCTGTAAAACCAGACCTTGCAGGGGCAGCAATACCACAGTGCTGTTTCATTTCTCACAGAGGACAGTTGGCTTCTCTGCTGAATATGTCTAGAGGCACAGTGCACAAAGGAAAAGCTTTTCAAGGGAGATAAACAGTATTTTTAAATGAAGAAAAATAGTCCAGCTGTATCTGTGCTGGTCTGAGTTCATCCTGAAGTGGCTGATGTAAGTTTAAGAAACAGCATCTTAGATAGCAAAAATGTAGAAGGCAGCATTTTCTCTTTAGCTTCCTCACTGTCTCCCGCTGCCCAGCGCAGAAGCCATTAATGAGGACCCCAGGAACTGGATGATAACCTTTATCCTAGCTGATGGAAATGGAAACTGGAAAGCCAGACTCTATGGAAGTCACAGCATGGCAGTGCTTCCCTTTACCCTCATTTACTGAAACACCAGGACACACAGTATTTGTTCATTTGTAATTTGTGTGCATGAAGTGATACATATGATGGATAGAGGCAGGTGTAAGGACAAATTCTGGCAAAAGAGATTTCTGATCATGCTTTCCACTGATGGAGAGTGAGAAAAGTGTAGCCAGAAATGTGGTAATCACCAATATGCTTGCTTCTCTGCTACCCACAGGCAATCTGGAAATCAGAATTTCCTGGCTGTTCCTGGTTAATGGAGATGTTTAAAATGTTAATGACTTTGTGTGTGATTAAGTAAGCATGGACTCCAACATTTACTGCCCTGGATCAATAGCAAAGTTCATTGGAAAGAACTGGTTTATTTAAAGCTCCTGAACAGCACAACTGTACACATTCACAGATAGCTTTGGTGCATCTAACTTGGTGTTATACCCTGGAATCCTCCTCTTAAAAGAATATGACTGCTACATCCCACAGCAGCCCATCTTTGTATTTCCAGGAAGAAAATCTTATCTTCCACCCTGATCTTGTATGGACTCTCTGGAGCAGTTCTGAACCAAGCCTTCTGGAAAACAGGAACATGTACTGCTTTCAAACATCGGGCATCTACCCAAGAGTGAATATTGTCCACTGCTAACATGCTATGGGAAGCCCCTCGTTGGTATAGCTGCAGCCCTAGGGCTGATATAAGAAAAAGTTCTTTCAAACTGACTATACAAAACAAACAGCCAGATGCTCATATGCTTTATTGTCTCCATGTTTGTCTGCAGCAGACTGTGTTTCCTCAAAGTGTTGTGCTGCACTGCCAGAGAAACACATTTTGAGTACTCTCAAATCCAAATATTGCTAGATTGTATGGAGGAAGGCAGTGAGTCACTTTTTTCCATTACTTTTCCAAGTGTTCTTGTATGCAAATCTTCTCCCTTTCTCTAACCTTTGAAATAACATCACTGGCAGAAAGTGAGGAATACTAAAGTTGTTTTTTTTTTTCCCACCAACAGAGCCTTTAGGCATGAAGGATGTGAAAGCAGAAGGACTACTAAGCAATGAGGCAGTGAGGAGATGCACTTACTTTTTCCACTGTTTCTAAAGACAAACTTTAGCTCTAAAAGGTTATTCAGTCAATAATCTTAAAAGTGTGCTCCTTGTTTAACAATGCATAACACAGGCTGAAAATAAGATGGCTGAAACTGTTCAGAGAAAAAGTGCTCCCTGTAATTTATCAGTGTTAATCAGTGTCCCTTTATCTTGTCTTTGGCATTTACTTAAAACACAAACTCCAGGAATACAAAGCATCTTTGTACTGAGCTACTTAAAGCAATTAATGACACTAACTGTGGTAATAGAGGTATTCCTTCAATTCAGCTGAAATTTGTCTCAATCTGAGTCCACCAGAAGTATTTAGAAAACTGAAAACAACACCTTTTCACACAAAGAATTGTTCATAAACACAATAAACAGAGGTAATTATATCCTGTAGTCAGCTGAATTCAAAGTGATTCACATGCGATAGTCACTTGAACTTCTCTGCATTTGCTGTGAATGACACATTTCTGACTTGAAATCATTTTTGTTTCAAGCTGTTATGAAATAATTTACACTAAATGATGGCAGCACTTAGGAAAGTGGCTGAGAGTGAGCTCCTACCACAAGTACTGCTCTCATTAAGCAAAATCGTGGTTTGTGGGTGTGTATGTAGCAGGGTTGGTTTGCTTGTTTGTTCCTGTATCTAGAGGCAGAATCACTTAGCACAGACAGCACTGTAGAACATTGCAGAAGGTCACTGGTGTGTCATTATTTGACCTCAAATCTACTGTGAAAACACATTTTTGAAACCTCCCACCCACAAAGAGCAGCAATAAATTATTTGACAGACACTCACAAAGACTGCAAACTACCTGGAGCCGCTAGAGCAATTCTGGGATCTGCTGCATGCACAGCTGATTCTTACACGTACATTTTCCAAGACCTCACTAAGGCAGTGCCCCGCTGTCCTGACCCCATCACAGCAGCACCTGCGTAGGGGCATGGGAGGCATGCACATACCACCTGCCTGAGCCAGTGTCTTAGCATCACACGAGCTGAGTGACAGATGATGCTAGAGGCCCTGCAACACCTGAGGCTTGTCCTTGGGCCAAACTCAAAACCCTTTCCCAAATCCTTTGTACATCCAGAGTGGGAGAAGAAATTTGCATATGGACATTGAGTAAAGGAATAGTTGATTTAATCTCATTGTTGCTCCACTTCTTTTTTTTTTTTCTTTTTTTCTTTTTTTTTTTCCCCTAAAATATACAAAGAAAAATGTGAGAAGAAAGAACATTCATCAACCATCAACATGAGTAATTCCATAAGAGTATCAGTGGCTGTTTACAGCACTGAAACAGGACTAGCTTGCTCTACAGTGTATTAGTTTATCAGGTGACATACAAATGATAAGGATTTCCTTTCATTTCTAAACTACAAAACAAAAGCCAACAAACATTTGGGATGGAGAGTAATGTACCACCAAAAAATTTGTTGAGACTCTCTCCTCCTTCAAGAGTGTGATGTTTCTGGCATATTTTAAGATGTTGTTGAGAGTCTCTTTAAAGACTGAAAGAGTCTATAAATTTTCATGAGAAATGAGCTATGTTGCTGCTACAGCAAGAATTGTATGTTCATTAGCATTGTATGTATCTGGATGAACAAGACATAAATAGAAAACACACCCTCTACATAAAGCATTTCTTCTCCTTCCCTCCATCTTGTTGTCATCATAATGAGGATGGTAATTAATAAAGTGAATGAAGGGGGGGAAGGAGATAAGAGGTAGAGCTTGAGAGAAACT
The DNA here is from genome assembly GCF_054131305.1 of Coturnix japonica. Taxonomy (NCBI): domain Eukaryota; kingdom Metazoa; phylum Chordata; class Aves; order Galliformes; family Phasianidae; genus Coturnix; species Coturnix japonica. The sequence continues at coordinate 78,303,031 of NC_140664.1, forward strand.
AAACCAGAATATTAAGGCAACATTTTCTTTTGATTCTGGCATCAGCCACTGAAGGTGACTGGTTAGATTTGATCTTCTGCAACTGATGACTACCTCTGCTCTCTGCTTAATAAAGTAATGGTGAGCAGCTCTGCTAGATGAGCACAGGACACATAGGAATGCTCAAAGCCTTTTGGTTGCTGCTGAGACACAGAACTAGGACTTTGCATAAGGCGTCTGTTGGTGATGATTCCTCATTAAGCATAGGGGCTCCAGCATGGCCAGAGAGAAAAAGAGAGATACCAGTCCTAGCAAGATCAGCCAGAAACAGATACCAGTTTTTCAAAGAATATTTTAAAAGAAGATCCATGCATTAGCTGGTAATATCAGAACACATTTAATACTGATTTTACAAATTGATGTGAAGAAATCACAGCAAATAAGCATTTTATCTTGCATCTACACCTGTGTCTTCTCTGAAACACTTCAAGTCCTTGGGCCACAATAACAATTAAACAGTGAATTGATAATTATACATTCACTTCAGCTAGAATGCACCCTCACTTGGATTAAGTGTTGGATGTTCGTTATGATGTTAAAGATGTCTTTGTGATGGGCTCACACAATAAAGGAATTGTGGATTTGTTGTTATTTTTTAAGAATGGACTTGTAATTAGAATCATAGAATCATAGAATTGCCCAGGTTGGAAAAGACATCGAAGATCATCAAGTCCAACCACATTCTAACCATAGTACTCTAACTCTAACAACCCTCTGCTAAATCATATCTCTGAGCACCATGTCCAAACTGCTCTTAAACACATCCAGGGATGGTTCTCCCTTAGAGGAACATAGCAGCTAGGTAGCATCCACAGTTTCTTTCATTTTTAATGCAGTACTGATATGGGTAAAGTGAAGTGGTACACATTTGCTCTCCTTACTTCCACAGACTAACACGATCAAAACATAAAGGATTCAAACCATCCTGCTGAAGTCAATGCCATTCTTTGCATTCTTGGAAGTACAGGAAGTCTATTAATCCAAATTAACATAACCTGGTTTAGCATCAGAATACTTCGCTGTTGAGCATGGCTGGATTCTAACACTGCTCTTCAAGCTTATTCATAGTTCATTGTTTTTAGATCTTGAACTATCTACATCTTAAGCACTCCTAAGATATAGTGAGTCTGTCCTAAACCATATCCACAATGAGCTTTACCTTGCTTGGCCTACGAAGTGAGCATAGTTCCTAGCTGGGTAGGAGAGGTCCTACCTATGCAGAGCTCATTGCAAAAAGAAGGCATCAGAGACCATCGTATGTCTGCCTTTGCAAGTCACTACTGAAACACTAATGTTTCAGTCCTGTGGGCTTTGACTTCAGCATACATCAGTTCATAGTAAAGGAAAAACTATATCACAAAGTATAAGCATTTTCTTTTTACATTTTGGTCATTTCAGGGCTACCTGTACTGGACTCTGCCAAACAATAGGTCTCTTCTGGAAGTGATACATGTGCGTTCCTTCTCCTGTAAAGGATGGTTTCAGCAAAGGCTGAATTACATAGGGACAGAGTTCATCCTCTCAGTCCTGAGAGAGGCTGGACAAAACTTGTCTGCTTGCGTACAGGAGGTATCCAAACTCATCCCCTAAGTGTGAAAATGGCAATTTCTCTTAAAGTGGCCAAAAAGATGTCACCATATTTTTCAGATAAAAATATAAATAACTCATCAAAGAATAGAACTGTGGGGTTTTTTTTGTTGTTGTTTTTTGTTTTTTGTTTTTGTTTTGTTTTGTTTTTTCCAGAAAGGACAATTTTTTTCTTCCTTTATTAAAAAGTAAATCTATCAGGTGGATGATAAAAGCTCCAAAAGCAATCACAGCTTTCAGGTGCTCACAGCCCATCAAATGTTTTTTATTTGTTATGTGAGTTGTTTGGAAAGTTTTCTTTACCTTGACTCAACATCAGGACTTACACTTCTTCCCCTACAAAAATCAGTACTTTCAGCTACTCTTAGAAATATGTTTCTTTCCTCTTCCATCCCTATCAAGATTTTATGTCAATAACATATTTTCAAGAACAGTCAAAATACATAAAAATGGCACTAAAGTATTCCTTCTTACCCTAACTATCCTAATGTGTAGGGTCCAAAACCACCACATGTTCTTGCCTATCATTATCTCTGCATTGCAACAGGGCTGACAGCTTTTTCAGAGCTTTTAGATTAATAACAGCCACCTGAGCCACACAAGTCAGAAGTGTGTATCTCACTGGAGCAGTGTCACTTAACGAGTTAATGTTTAGAGAGCCTGTTGATATCCACAGATAAAAGGCACTGTAGCACTGCAAGACATTACTGTTATTACCTACAGATAGCAAGAAATTGTTCCAAAGCTACAGTGTATATCACTGAAATCTGAAGACCAACAGAGTTTCTATAACTTCATAAAGGATCTGTGATGGCCCTCTACTTAGTTTAGGGCGGTGCACTGAGGGTTGTAAAGAGCTTGAGTCTTGAAAAAAATTATATAAACACCAGTTTAACAGAAAAGTCCAAGGGAAGTCCTCATAATCTATCTTGCTTTGTAAATTCTCTCAATGTCAGACCTTCAGAATCTCTGTTCTACTAAGGAAGGAGATAAACTTCAGAGCTGGACCTTAGCTGGAAACACATTTTCACTGCACCTTAAGGAACAAGATATAGTAGGGAGCAGACACCAGCTTGTTTGCACTGACCTTGATAAAGGAGAGAGGACAGAATATCAACTCTGGATGACAACTTTTGTAGGTGAGGGATGCCAGAAATGGTAATAAAGAAACAATGCCTGAGTTTTAACTGAGTTCCACTGACTTCACTCATGGTGTCAGTCATATAACATAGAGCAACCCTGTAAAGTATCAGTATTAACTTATGAGTATGCACAGCAGACCAGTAGTTCTGGATCTTTAGATGCCTCAAAGTTTTTTAAGGTGTGAGGCACGTATGTGATTTAATTCTACCATGGAAAAATGAAGTCAAAAAGTAATACCTTCTACAGGTATAAACATGTATCATTTTGTTTGTCCTAATGGTTTGAGAAAACCATAAGGATATACAAGTTTTTAAAGATCAACTGCATGTAGAAATTGATCAAACTGATCTGGCCTGGAGAACAATGATGGCAGCATGAGAGGCATCTTGGTCTAGCGGACTGAAAGGCAACAATTCTTGGGGTCTAATTCTGGCTGACACAGAGTCACTGCATGGCCTTGGGCAAGCTCCTTACAAAGACATGTCATATCAGGTCAACTTAGGCCTGAAATTAAAGTTTCACGAATATATGGATCTGCAAATAGTTACATCGGTAGAAATAAATGTCACTTCCCCCCTCCTGTTCCCCCCAATTTTTTTAATTCCCATCCAGCAGGATGAAGGAAAGGAAGCAATATTTTTGGTTAGATAGTGGAGATCTTGTTTTCTGCACTGTTTGCATCCCTGGTGCTCTGCTAGATACAGTATGAAAGTAAGAGCATTCGAAAATTGCTTCTGCAAAGATGAAAAATCCTCCGGTTACAAGAGAACACATCCTTGATCCAGAGAGCTCTTGAGCAGTGGATGCCTGTGAGTGTTCAAAATTCACTGTCATTCAAGGAACAGTAAGTATTAATTAAATATAGGCTAAGTGATAACTACAGTTCGAGAATCAGGCTCTGCCCTCTGGTGAGTGTTTTTCATCAACCTTGCCAGCCTGAAATAGAAGTAAACTTTAAAGTCTATGCAGCTACCTGTGCTCCTAAATGCAAGGGCAGGCATACACTGTGTTTTAGAGCTGATGGAAGTGTCTAAGATGATTTATGCCCTGCATGATACTAACTTGTTAATATTTATTAAGTCACTACAGCTTTCTATGATTCCAGATTTCTCCAAACTACTTTATCATAATGACCATTACTGTTAGACCGGCCAGCAATGAATTATGAATGGCCCTTACTTTGAAAGTTGAGATCTGTGAGACATCTCTATTTGTGTGGTGATTTTACTGTAATGCTACTGCACTCCTCAAATGATGACACCGCCTGTGATAACTAACTGCTTTGTTCGCTAGATTTTGGGATCCCCTGGAGGGAAGCCTTCCTTCTCTGCAGGGAAGAGCAGCTTACTTTTACTGTTTTATGCAACTTTGTGTTGCCCATGGGCTTCCTAAAGGGACCTAGGAATTCAGGGGAAGGCTCTGCCTTGGAAAAGAAGCCAAGTCTATTGCCTCGCAGGAGATGGGAACAGCTGCAAGTGGCTTGGTACCCATAGATTATATGGCAAGAGAAAAATTAGCTGCCATACAGGGAGACATTAAAGGAATGAATACCTCTCTGTGTCTTTCAGGTACAGTGGGAAACACAAAACAACTGAAGTCCATCACTGGATAGAAACTGGCTGTGAGGCAGAAGTTAAAGAGGAAGAATAATGGTCAAATTTAAAATGTGCCAACAGAGGCTGCCCCAAAACCCCACAGTGCGGTAGGTTTATTCATATGATCCATGAGAGATCTAAAGATGAGTTGCAAGGCAGCAAAAAACTGCAGATGCCACAAAGTTATACAGGATAATTAAGACGAGGGAGACTGTATGGCACTCCAGTGGAATCCAATAAAGCTGTGTGAATATAGAATTTGTGACAGAATTTGACCTACTTGTGCATGTGCATGTTGTTGACTTCTAATTTAATTGTGGTGGTTCTGGAAGACGATCCAGACAATGTCAAAAAAACAAAAGTCAACATGCAGAAAACTTCAGTGCACAGTGGTAACCCACTATGGCAAGCAGATTTTTCAGAAAAGGTGCCTCAAAAGTGGAGACATGGGTACCAAAGGCACAAAAAGACTTTTGTAGAAGGAAAGTGAAGATAGCACATCTAAGAAGAAAAAAGTTAATAAAGTAATATATAATGACTTATGGTTCATAGAAATAAATCAGATATACCTCCAGAAGAACATAAAAGTTAAACTGAATACAAGATAGAATTTGGTCTCTTAGGTCAAGAAATTATTGCTGTAAAAATCTTTTGGGCAAAGAATTTTTTGGGGATTTTTTAAAGCTATACATGACTGCATGGATAATGAGATCTTTTTGCAATAGCATTAACATATCTGACAAGGAGATACAAGAATATACACCACAGGACATAACCTAACCATGAAAATGTCAAATGCTAAGAAAGAATTTCCTGATGAACAAGTTGTTCCTAAATTGGCCACGACTTTGTTTCTTGCTTTTCCCTTTAGAATAAAAACTGTTGTCCATCTTGTTATCTGGACAATAAGAACTGCTATACTGGGTCAGAGTATATCTTGCTGGTTCACTGCTTGAGAGCTGTTATTAAAAAAGCAAGCAGAATCAGATTGAAATGTAGAACTACTAAATGTACCTCTATTTAGCAAATAGCCAATTATCATCTCCACTAAAGAGCTTCTGTTGTTAAATATCAATGAATTTGAATGTATTTCTCTAGACAAAGAGACAGAAATGCCATTATGAGATTTATACTGTTTTAAATGCAAAAGGAGAGAGACAGGACAGGTGTTTTGCACATCAGAGAAAAAGCATTTGAAAAGTGTTGCTCTAGGCATAGTTTCATCTATCTGACTCAGCATAAATGCACAAGTAGGAAGGAGAAATGAACCAGAAGAATCAGCTCAGTGCTGCCTGTTGTCTGTTCACAGGGCTCTAAGTATTAGCTTGCCTCTTTTTAATTATTATTTTATTTTTTTTAAATTTTAATTAATGCTTTAACTTTCTACATTTCCCTGGAGCCACAGTCCAAACTTCAACAGCAGTGTATGGCCATTGACAAAGTTCTCTGGGAAAAGAGGCTACCCAGAAGTGCTGAGCAGAAAAATGCATGGGGAAGAAAAACTTCTTCCCCACACATATCAGAACAGGCAGTTGTTCATGAGCTACTGTACCTGAGAGGGGGCTCATTCCTGAAGCACCTCAGCCATTAAAAACATTTGGTGGTATTTTTTGCTCCTAGTCTGTCTCATCTATACAACTGAGACAAGAAGGACTTCTGACAAGTCAACAGACAACACTGAGGCTTTCATTCTATCGAGAAGAAAAGGGGCTGAGAAGAACAAAAAAGGAAACACTAGGAGAGAAAGAAAGAACAAACACCAGGCACAAGTCATTTGAAATCTTGTCTTACTCCCTTATGTAACAGGATCATATCCAGCTGGAGTTCTGCTGTACAGCATGAAGTATCTTTCTGTGATTTACTTGCTTTTGGGATGGTGCCTAGTTGCTATTCCTACACGCTCTGATGAACAGCAATTTGTTTCATGTTTTTGACATCTAGAATATCATTCATATTGGAGGATAAGCCTATTGAGAGCAACACAAGGAGTCACACATGCACAAGTGCTGTCTGTGCTCTGAACTGGCAGAGAAGGTGCCAGTTCTGGTCTGGAAACTATTTAACCTAGGGTCAGAGTGGATGACTGCCTGCACTGTACCACAGACATGCATCCTGAGAGATGACATGAAGGGAACAGTTTACAACTCTAACTCTATTGTTTGGGAAAACCCAGTCAGATACTCTTGTGTCTGACACAGCCTGAAAAAAAAAACATTCAAAAGGTAAAAGATAAATGGAGGACTGCTTACTCTTTTCAGACAGGATCAGTTCATTGTTAGGGTCATTTTGCATTCTATTCTTTTATCCTATTGCTCTTGGTCTTGGTGATGGAAAGGGGTGGGAATGCTACTATCTTTGCAGAAGTCTTCCTGATCTCCAAATGCTCTGAACTTTAACTTTAGAATTTCTTCATCATGCAAGAGATAAAGAACAGAATCTCTCATTCATGATGAACTAGTTTTTTGCCTTGTACCTTCCAGAAAGCATCCTTTGCTCATGTAACCCACAGATGTTCCAGTAAAGAGCTGTCTTTTGTGTCCTAGTTTAGAAGCTCATTTTGTCTTAACTCTTCCTTTGAAAAAGAAGCCCAGAACACAGGTTTAAGTATAAACACAGAATGCTTGTGTTGCTGAATTCAGACTTGCACAGTGTGAAAGCAAGTTGTTAAAGGTCAGGTAGGCCATTGCTTTGTGCTTTACCACCAGAATCCCAAAAAGGGACTGTCTTTCACATATGCTGGTCTTCCCTACCATGAGGCAAGTTAAATCCACACTGCTATCTCCAGCACAAAGCAGCTCAAGACATCCATTAATTTGCCTTCTTGTTTAAAGTGTAGTTTAGGATGACAAAGCTCAACCTGTTTTAAAATGAGATCCAAATATATAGCACTCTGTGTTGTGTATTCTGTTTTAGAAGGATTACCTTGGTGTAAGAAGAACTTCTGAGGCAATTCTGAAGTGAAAGTTTTGCACAAAGCTATCAATTTATTCTACTTCTGAATTAGATATAAATGTGAAAGATTTTTACCTTTTTACCACCACAATCTATCTTCATGATTTCAATGCCTGTAATATTTGTAGATATAAATTAGTATCTTAGGAATATTAAACTTGTCTACTGAAGGTATTCAAGTTCAGATTCCAGCTTTCTTATGGGAAAACAATTTCTTACTTAATATTTTATATCCAGTACATTTATAAATATAAAATTATATGTGATTCATGGAATGATGCCCCTTCTTTCCTGTCTTTCTCACCCTCAAATACAGCAAACACTTATGGACCATTTGGCTCACAATCTGAATTTCAGTTCTGGATGTTCATGTATTGACCTCATCCTTACTTTGTATAGTAGCACCAACAGTTTTGCACCCTCTTGCCATTTGAACTTCACAATACTTCTGCTCTTCCTCTTCTTTCTGCCTCCATCTGAGAGTGGTACATTTTTGCATATTGGAAAGATGTTAGCTAAAACCTCACGGTGAAACCTATGAACTGCATTGAAACAGGAGTAATGCATATTCTTCAGCAGCACAAACTAGGCCTGAGTTTGAATCTGTTGAAATTCGAGTCCTTAAAGGAGGAAAAGGACCAAGAGAAGGAAGAGAAGGGACCCACAACAATGACAACAACAACAAACAACAACAACAAAATCAGAGATTAAAATACTCTAGCTTCTATGAGTTGATTTTCTTGCATACATTAAAACAGGATCAGCATCACAGTGAAAATTTTAACTTTCACCTAACATTTGAACATTTAAGTTTGTGACATCTATTACACCTGGACCTAGTTAGAAGACATTGACATTTCTTGAGGGAACAAGCAGCAAGGTAATGAACTTGGGTAGCTGTTGAGTGAACATCTACATTTTGCACACAGGATTGTGAATTTCACCCTCAGGCATCCTCTCAATGAATCAATGTTACATGTTAGCTGTAGCCTTCTGAAAGCATACACGCTCATTTGAGTGAACACTGGTAATTTCATATTATCTATGGAGTTATTTTTAATTTCCAGGAGTATATGGTTGCATATTCCAATCTATCACAGAGTATAGCACAGTAAAAAACACCGAGAGCCAGCAAGTGGCTGTCAGCTATTTTGTTTTACTTCCATATCTAACAGCAGTGTTCTTTTTACTTTTCAGATAAAATTAAATGATGTATCATCCACACTGCCAATTTATAAACAATTTTTATTTAGGGAATACTAAAGAATACTTTCAGAAATATTCTTTGCCCAGTATTTGAGGCAAAGAAAGTATAATACTTAAGCAATATAGTGTTTATTTCTGTGGAATGATAGACATGGTATTTAAGGAAATGTTGCTTTTATGTAAAAAAAAAAACAACTAAGCACTTTATTATACTCTACATTTATTCACTCGCTTGGTAGTAGTTGCTAGTTGAGTGATTCCTGTCCAATCCTCATATACAGGATTGGGAACCAGCAGGGAGGCCTGATATCATTTGCTGAGAAAAAATAGCAGTTCACTCCTTTGTCAGGGCAACATAAACATCATATTGATGTGTTGTGTTTTTTTTTTTAATTATAAATAATCAGCCTTCTTTCCCCTGGTTATACTTTCCCAACTGAATAATTCTGTCAATTTTGTTTCACATCTTACTCACTTAGCTTTACAATCACTTGTGTGCATGTTTCAACCGCTGTTAAAAGATATTTTATAAACACATATAATTAGTAGTAGGAGAGTCATAAATGTCCATTGGGCTTTTATAAATAATCTACAAATTTGCACCTGTCTTGTTATACTTAAGAAAGTGTCAGTCCAATGTAAATGAAGATGCGTTTTATTGCCCTTATTGTTGATTAAACCACTACTAGATAGAGTGGAATGGATTTTTTATTTTTTATTTTTTTTTTAAAAGGCTGTTGTTTAAGGAGAAAACATAATTGTATCTTTGATAAATTTCACCTCTTCCTCAATAGCCAGGTAAGTCCTCAGTCAACCATATCAGAAATTGAAGAGAAATAAAAATGGAGATAGAAGTACAGTAGGAGAGAAGGCTGGGTTGGGTGCTGTATCAGGAAAAGATGGAGCAAACAGTGGAGAGCATGGGGAACAAAGTACAGCCAGGCTGCCCAAGCATGTGCATGTTTGCATGGCTGCTGAAACACAGTTTGCTTTCTTTTGAAGTTATTTCGCGAGGTAACCATAAGAAAATACAGGACTTTCTTCTCAAGCATAATTGCCTTTTAGTAAAAAGGCAAATGAAGCTCCTGAGAATTTAATCATTTAACAAACTGTGATGATTTCTGTGGGTTGTTTTGAGGATAGTACAACATTTTGGTCATTTGAAATCAGATCAGATTGCATCTTCTTTTACGAGCTGTCAGACCAGATTCATATTCTTCTTAATAGCAATAAAAAACATGTTCTGTTCGTCTGGCTTTTACTTTTTATTTTTGTTGTGTCATAAAGACTCAATTTGGACAAGGTTTTGGATGTTTTCTCTCCCCTTAAGCACTCCTACAGAAAAAAAAAAATGGTTTAGATTTAACAACAACAACATGTTAATATATGCAGTTTGCCTGCTGTCCGTACAGCAGCTTTAATGCATAACTGCAGAGGTTCTTTAAGACACAAACTTAAAATTTGGGAACTATATGGGACCCAAGATCCTCATTCAGTTTAAATCAATGTCCAAAGAGGATGCTGATTCATACAAACTAAGGTTTTCTCTCTTTCATCCTGTATGTTAGAATCAGAAAGGGTATTTCAAAATAAAAGTTTCCAGATTCCTTCGCTCCTTCATTTATCTGCTAGCTAATTAATTATTGATTAAGTATGCAAAAAAATAGATTGAAAAGTGGGAGTGAACTATAGTATATGAGAGCACTGGAACAGAAAGGAAATCCTATAAAATTCTAATGATCTCTAATACCAGAGGTTATTGCATCTCACTGTTGGTACCTAACAATTATGCTAACATAGGACACCACAGGAAGGGCATGAGGTAGTATAATTCCTTATGGCCTAGAGAGGATGAAAGCAATAGTAGGAAAGGAAAAGCAATAGCAGAAAAGGAAAAAAAAAATCCTGAGGAAATTTTGGTCATGGTTAGCTTTGCTGAAGGAATATTATGGAAATAGTAAATGTGGAACCTTGATCCAAAGCTTATACCTTTGGAAGGAAAATATTCTAAGCAACAGTAAAAGCAGAGGTTATCTGTCTTTTCTAGGGGACTCCTCTGTGTTCAGAGCAAACCAACTGGGAAACAGGATTTCGCTGTAAGCAGCTGTTCTCAGTGTCTGCATTTCAATCACTCTCCTGTTGGGACTACAATCCATTCATATGCCAGCTGTAAAAATCAACTGGTATTACAATGTGCTTGAACATATTTGCAAAATGGAAACAAGTACTGCAAAATGCATGCTTTAAGGTCCCAGTAGCAAGCCAAATACCAGAGCACACATCTGAAAGAAGGACAGTAAGAGCACAGGATCTTACTGTGAAAACTGTATTAAGGAAGCAAGGAAGGAGTTCATAGCTAAGCAGTGAAAGTGCATTTCTCAATAACAGGAAGGACTGCCTTAGTCTCCAAAACATCTAGTCCCACCTAAAAGGTGAGTGAGGATGAGCAAAAAATTTTGGCAGTGCCACCCATCCCTATTGTTCATATTTGCTAAAAGGAAGTTTGTAGAAAGTTATAATGTTCATTAGAAAACCTGCTTTTCAAACATCTACAGACTGTAGCCCCAGATATCCACAAGCAGGATGAATGCATACTTGTCTGCTTTAATGCTGTAGAAGACCAAATTTTCCAGGAAACAGCAAACAACTTTAGCAGCAGGTGGCTGAAGCACAGCCTTCTGAAAGCTGTTAAGAACCATTTCTGTTTAGGAAATAAAACACAGTTGCAAGCTATGTTATTTGCACTTATCAATTCAATGGAAGAAGTCACCTTATGTTTAATTCAAATTGTAGTCCTAGTTTGGACAAGCTTAGAACAATTGAGTTTTACAAATCCATTTAAGTGATCCTCGTGTTGGTTATTCACACTGTACCCTATGCTCTTTATAGATAAGCTTTCTTCCTATTGATGGAGGCAAGGTCTGGAACAGATGTGAGATATGGGGGAAGGAAAAAGGTACTGGCACTCATAGGAAAGAAACACATATGGCAGAAGCACGTAGGGCTATGGATCAGAGGCGGATCAGCAATCAGCATCTCTAAAGACTTGAGAAACAGCACCTTCCTTTTCCACCACCCAGCTCCACTTAACGATACAATCAGTATCACACACATAATCAATGCGCTCACTGCACACGGTATTACATCTCAATGAATATTTCTTTTTGACTCATTGGTAAAACATAAGATGAAAATAGGGGGAAATAAAGTTCAAAATGTAATTACTTTATTTATTTATTTATTTATTTATTTATTTATTTATTAAAGTCAGAAGAAAATCCATCCATCAGAAAGGGAGCTGTTTCTTTTACACTTCTGTGAGTCTATTTGCTAGGTGATCAGTTTTCCATTATTTGCATGGTAACATGTTTACCAGACACTAAGGTCTATTAAATGGGAGCGGAGTGAGTTAATTTCACAGGAGAAGATCACTCTACGAAACCCACAATATTAATTTGCTAATCTGGCTGGGTCAAGAGCCCTTGAAGATGAGAGGCTTTCTTTGTCATTACTGGAGAAATGCAATTCCACATTAAGATTTCAGATGCATTTTTATTCTGAACAAGAAATACTTTGGAAATAAACAAATACACACTATGTACTAACCAATTAACTAACTAACTATATATATATATATATTCTGCAGGAACCCCTGGATTGTGATTTATACTTAAAGTATATGTATCTTTATAAAGTATATATATCTTTAAGGTATATATATACTTTAAGTATAAATCACAATCCAGGAGTTCCTGAAGAAGTTTGGGTCAAAACATACATTGTTCCCATATTCCCTTCCTTTGCTAAAACTAGATGGACCTCTTCCAGCTGACCACAAGACTTTGAATAGGGGGAATGTTATGGTTCTAGCCATGTTGTAGTTCATTTTGATTTATTTGATTTATATTTTCTCACTTCAGCTAATAGAATTAAAAAAAAAAAAGGGTTACAAATAGGCAGGACCTTTCCCCACAAGTTCTTATGTAGCATGTGAGAACCATGCTGGACAGACAGCTCTGCCCTCTGAACAGGGCTGAAGACACCCTCCTTTTCAGGATCAGAACAAAAACTCATGACTAACTTCCAGATTTTTTGTACATTTTTGAGGAGTAAATGACTAACAGTGCATCTTCTAGACAATGTCAGTTAAAATAAATAGCAAGCTGTCACCTGATGTTTTGTAAGTCTCTCTTGGGAACGTGATACTGGCGGTTACATGGTAAAAAGGCAGCCTCAGAGGTTCTCACAAAGTCACAAAGCACTTCAAAACCAAACCCAGCACTGTGTTCCAGGGTTTTAATGCTGACAAAAGAATATGGAGTCAAAGACTGGAGACTGAGATGAAAACTGTCCTGAGATTTCACTCCACACACAAAAAAGTATGTTTGAGGCACTCTGAAAAATGAACTAGATAGTAGAGAAGTGGTGCAGTTATATAGCAATACCAAACTGGGGTGAGAACTTATGCTCAGCCTTTCACCCTCCACACAGACTGGGAATGAAATTATAATGCAAATAATAATTTTCATGTGCTTATTTAGGAGCATGCATCTACACATGAATAGATATGTAAGGCAGCTCATATGCATTCCCCCCTCTGCTGCCCCTGGATCTCCCACTGAATGCACTTCACTTGCTGGAAGCCTGCCCTGCTCATGCTGCCCACAGGCCATGCAGCACTGTCAATATTAACAAACAATTTTGTTAGGAAGCAGCTCTGATCTCAGCAGCAGGGTTAGTGTTTCCCTACATGTGCCTTAAGACCTTCAATATCCTTCAAGGAAGGCAACACTGCAATCAGTTACATAATTTTCTTCAAGCACAGCATTTCTAACAGAAAGATTTAGCTCTCAGGGTCATCTGCAAGTCGGGAGAACTCAGAGTAGCAATGGAGTTATCACCCAAAGGGGCATCGGGATAAAGCACCAAGTTTTGGTCTATCTTCTTTTACAGAGAACAAGTCACACAGTTGTCACAAAGCAATGAAGAAGGCTACACATGTTACTGCCATAGACATGCCAAACTGCACCATCACAGATGCATTGCTGGGCAAGGAAGAGTAATGTCAAGGGCTGCAGAATCCATGTGCTATTTTAAAGTCTCATGTAGTCCCTGGAAAACCATCTCCCACATCTGAAAGTTCTATAGATTACATCAAGAGATCACGGTTTTCTGGGATGTGGTGTGCAGTATTCCAGGCCTGACTTGCTGATCAACAGATCAAGCCACTAGAACTTGGAGGCAGGAAAAGAAGTTCACCTGAAGCATGACCCCAGAAAATTCTATAAAAATAATCAGTTTGGAGATAGTTCACTGATAAAAAGCAATTGGGCATCTGCCCAATTCTAAATTATGAAGTGGGGAATAGTAACAGTGCATTAATTAGGGCTTTTTCACTCCTCATGTAGCTATTCTGTATGAAGTACATTTTCTTCGTGATTAGCCATGACCTTTTAAGAGATATGCTACTCAGATGATTCATACATCTTAGTACACTTGCAAAGGCAGAGCTTTCGTGCCTTTTATTCTGGCAAACAGACAGAATCAAACAATGTGGAAAGAAGCACTAAGGCTACATGGCAACAATTTTTAAAAGTAATTTCTGAACGTCACTGATGAATCCTTGCCAAGATTCACAGTCCAATTTAGAAAAAGCTAGGATAGGTACTCTTTATCCAAATCCATATATTGTACCCAAAGATAGTACAAGTCTCATTTTCCATCCATTCAATCAAAACCAGTAAGAATAAGTAGGTAAAACCAAAACATAACAGCAACAACAAAATATTGGAATGCACTGTAAGTTAAAGATCATGAGAATCTTAAATCCCAACCACATTCCAGCAGATGTTCTACTCAAACTGCGCTTCAAAGTGTAAATAAAGAATAAACTGCTCAATGATATGGACAAAATTGCAGGAAAACAATCCTTCTAACAATGCATATTGTACTCAGCATCTTCAGAAATTCTTCCTTTACACAGAATGACCTGAGTTGGAAGGGACCTCAAGGATCCCTAAGCCCCCCGCTGCAGGCAAGGACACCAACCTCCACATTTAATACTAGACCAGGCTGTCCACGGCCCCATCCAACCTGGCCTTGAACACCTCCAGGGATGTGGCATCCACAACCTCTCTGGGCAGCTTGTGCCAGCACCGCACCACTGTCATAGTAAAGAACAATGGAGGGATAAGGCAAGAGGAACTAAGATACTAATTGTCATAGAGGTTATTCCAATAGAGAAGACCAAATAAAAGTACAGTAAGATTATCACAGAAGAACTGCTTTCAAATTGGATTGATTTTGTGCTGCAGGGGTTTATGTGGCCAAATGAACTTATTTTGAGCATGGCGAACTGATAGGCCACTAACACTGAAAAGCTTCAAGGCAAAATTAACTCCCATTTTAAATGAATGCAGAGAAATGCAGAGTTCTTAGAGAAAACAGAAGAAATTACTACAGCTTTAATTATTCAAAAAATCTAGTAATCTGGCTCCAATCATTTAGTGAAGGCTCTGTAATACATATCATTGGTAGGTACCTATCCAAGAGAGTATCTCTGTAATCTCATTTTAATAGACCCCACTGATGCCTTGTGTTGCAAATTCCATGTCCTTTCGACTTGAATAAATGCTGTATTAGGATGAGGGTCTGTAATGTGTCTAAAACTGATGTAAGATAGTACCATGAAGTTATCTAGATCAATCTATGTTTGTGACAGTGGGGGCCGTAGGCCTGTGGGCCCCCAGCCTCCAACAAATGGGAAGGGAAAAAGGGAAAGGGGTAGGGAGATGGGAGCAAACAGAGAAGTAGCAACGATCTAAGGAGGAAAACTTATTTTACTAACTATGATATTGGAATACAAGATTACACAATATAATACAATCTAATTGAAATTGAGGCTAATAAATCAAGTAAAATAAGAGAGAGAGAGAGGTTTCCAAATACCGGGAAGCCTACTTTGAAATTGAAGGCACCATGGCTTGGAAGCACACCCACACCCTCTAGCAGGCAGTGAGAGAGAGAGCCAGCATCACTTCCATAACTTATTTCCCTCTCCGACCATGAGGTCCTCTGGGACGTGCAGTTCTTCTCTGTACTCCAGATGATGTTATGATGTGGAATAGCAATAGCAAAAATTACAAAACCATGACAAATATCTTAATAATAGTTTAACTTCCTTGGACTCCAGCTAAGGTTACGATCAAAGCAAGACAGCTGATGACACCAAGTTGAGCAGTTCAGTTAACACAACAGAAGGAAGGGTTGCCATCCAAAGGGAGTGGAGCAAGGTTGAAAAGTGGGTCTGTGTAAACAAGGCCAAGTGCAAGGTGCTGTGCTTGAGTTGGGGCAATCCCAGAGATGAGTAGACTTGAAGAACTCATTGAGAGCAGCCCTGTGGAGAACGACTTGGGGGTTTTGGTGCATGAGAAGCTGGACATGGGACAGCAGCACGTGCTTGTATCCCAGAAGGCCTGGGCTGCATGAAGAGTTGCCAGCAGGGTGGGGGAGGCAGCAGACTAAAAACAGAGCTCATGCTGGAACTAAAGCTCAAAATTTACCTCCAGTCTAAATGTGACCAGAATAGCAACAGAAGTGCTTAAAAAAAAATAAATGGGCTGTAATAGAACAGCAAGATCAGACAGTTGAACTCTCAAGTAAGGAAAGAAGATTCTCCAAGGCCTCTTCTCTACTGGTACACAGCTAAGAACAGCTGTGAGCACAGATTCACATCTGTATCCAAGGGAACTGCTCATGGATTGTTGAACTGCAAGATTCTCTTACTTTTAAGGATGCTGTTTGCATTGTCATGAAGCAATGCAACATCAGATGGCTGTCAATTTCTTATACAAACACAAGGGACTGTGTTGGTACTGAATAGGACTTAAAAACTTAAAACTAGCAGCAACCACTTGGGCCTGCTACAAGCATATCATTGTGGTATGGTTTCTTTGATCTTCATTTTCTTCCAAGGGAAAGCAGCAGACAGCTGAAGGAAGTAATTATTAAAGAACCTTCTTTGTGCTACTGCTGCTGTACAAACACACTAGTCTGTATTTAAACACTGGTCATAACACAACACTGAGTTATACAGAAGTACAGTTATCCATGTTAAGAAAAGAATGTCTTACAGAAATCTTGTGTCTGTTCTGTAGCTCTCATACAATGAAGCATAATACAGCTAGAGCACAAAAGTTAGTTTCAGACAATGCAAGACAACTTGAATAAGCTGAACTTCTGTTAATGTTTTTTTCATTCACATGGCTGCAAGTATTAGAATTCCATCTTATTAAGAAATAATGATTTTATAGATCAAGAAGTTTTTTACAAAAAGGATGATAAGGCACTGGAACAGGTTGCCCAGAGAGGTGGTGGATGCTCTGTCCCTGGAGATACGCAAGTTCAGTCTGGACAGGGCTCTGAGCAACCTGATGTAGCTGCAGGTGTCCCTGTTCATTGCAGGGGAGTTGGACCAGATGGCCTTTAATGGGCCCTTTCAACTCAAAAGATTCTATGATTCTATGATCATACAAGAGAAGATGTGAACAGCTGCCCATTCTTCTTAATGGAGAGTAACTTTTATAAAATTTCAGAGCAAATTAGTTTCTTCCAGTTTCTTCAAGGACGAAGGAACTCCTCCTGTTTCCTTTGTGGCCCAGGTACTTGGGTAGTTAAATGGAAAACTTAGGATTGTAGTAGTCATGCAAACTTATAGATCAGCCCTGTTGGTTTTCCACTTCACCAGTGAATGGGAAGAAGAGGAATCTATTGTACATTCTCAGAAATCAATTTTTAACAGCTAAAATTGGTCAAATTAAAACTCATCTCCTTCCTATTCCCTTCAGTAAAAGGTAATTTCTGAACAAATGTCAGCTTTCAAATTTCAGCAATTTCCCTTATTTAAAACACCCTGTTCCTATTACAGAGTATATTTTCCTTCATAGTTTTCTTCAGCTTACAAGGAAATAACTGTTTTGTAAGCTCAAACACTACAAACAAAGTATTTATGTTCAAGCACAGATGAATAATGAAGTTTCAGTCAAGTACAAGTATCTTTCAGAAAAGGTGCAAGCAATTGTAAACCAGAGGCTAGAAAGTTGTCATTCAGAGATGATGATAGCAGTCACCACTGCTGGTTTGTTGTTTTTTTTTTTTTTTGCAGGTCTTACCTGAAAGAAAATGTGTGTTGCCTTATCAATAGTTTCTATATTTACATACACTTGCTGTAACTGACCAGAGCAACTCGTATTTTACTAGACAAGACTTTCTGCTCTCAGGCTTCCTGATTTGTGTGACTGCAGGCCTAAAGACAACTTGTCTTTCAGAAGAAGGTTAATCTATTTGCAAATAAGTTGCACTCTGGGTGCTGGGTCATGTGAGGTCGCCTAGCATTAACCTGTCTTGAGTCCAAGAAGACATATCAAATCACAGTGCAAGCAAGGCTATACAGTTTCCACAATATATTGCTTAGAAGTTACTATGTGTAAACCAGTTTCCTTACCATTCTTATTCCAGTTTGCAGAAAATTTACTCTAAAAATGATATGCTTTTCAAAGAAACAAACTACATACATTAGTAATTTTCATGTACTGTTCCACTGTGGCAGATAATGAGGTTTCACATTCTTTTTTACTAATCACAGAATCAGGGATTTAAGTGCCCTTGTCAGAGTACACAAAGAAACTTAGTGAAAATAGGTCCAGTTTTAAATCTGAAAATATAAATAAGAATATTTTTATTCGAAAAATTCTGCCATAAATGCATGACATCAAGCCAAGCAAGCAATCCATTTGCCTGTGCCTTAGTTTGTACATCTCTTCAGTAAGAAGTGAGTGGCATGTGATTACCTGATGAACACTGTGGCATTTGTTTCCCATACAGTAAGCATTAATAATACTTTACACTACAGCTTACAGAAGCATCAGAGAGGAGTTCAAGTGCTCTACCTCTTGTCTGACCCCTGTGGTAGGAAAAGCAGAGATCAAGATGCATTTTCAAATGAACCACCTATATCCTAAACTGTTTTCTAAGAACAGTTCAGAGTCATTTAGCAGATGAAAGAAATATACAGGTTTGCTCAAGTAAAGTAAGCATCAACTTCCCTTAGCAGCCCTGCACTGAAGTGCTTGTCATAAAAGGAAAACATCCCTTTAGCAGTGGCCAAGATTTTTTACATTTTGTCTCATCTTCCATTAGCTCATCTTTCAACAAACCCATCCCTTAAAATATATTAAAAGCCTGTTAAAAGTTGGAGAAGTGAAGAAGGCAGGAAAGAACTACTTTCTAAAGTATAACTACCTTCTTTGGTATCTTCTCTTTCTAATGATAACATTCATAAACTGATAGGATAACTAAAAACTCAAAGTGATGGAAAAGGAACTTCATGTATGACTTTTTTCAGCAGATACCTGTTCTTCAACTTGAAAGCACTGGTGAGGGGTGGGGGGCTGCCTCCCAAACTGCATGCAGTAGGCATTCAGTGTTACCTGGTGGAAAGTTTCAGATACTTCTATTTCGAAATCAAAGGTGGAAAACTGTGCTCTTCATTTTATTTAGCAAAAGCATCCAGCATTTACACATCTAAACACTAGACTATTAGCAGTACCTGGCCTCTGTTGTCTGGAAAGGGAATCCGTAATTGCCACAAACACTTGCAGTAATCTCGCTGATTAATATTAGAGAAATCTCTATCTACAGCTATTTTCATATAAGGGATAAATAATCAAAGTGAATTTTGCACTAAATAAAGAGGAGAAGATTTGATGATTCAGCATATACTTACACAATAGCTACAGTCATTTAAAAGGAAAATAATAATTCAGTGATGATACAGGCATTCCAAAAGAAAGAATTATCATGCTTGTGACAGTCTGTCTTTCCTTCAATAGAACATCATGGAGAAGTCACACATGGCATTGTATTTCATTGATGCATTGTGAGGTGAAAGACACTTAAATGAGAGAAAATCAGCTGCCGACTCTGAGAGTATCAAAGTATTTAAATAACAGCAAAGCTGAAATTAAAATAGCTGAGACATAAGAGTTTAAGAGATGACCTTCTCTTGAAAGGTGACGTGATTTGCCAATTATCCATCAAGCTCTGTGTAACCATTTGATGCATTTATCACATATAAAACCACTCATTTAAATATAGTGGAGAGCAAGGCTTTATTCATTGTGAACTAGCCTCATTATCCCATTGTGTATTATTACAGAGACAGCAAAGACACTTTTTAATGCTTCACCTTTAATGGCCTGTGAGTGATAGATGCTTACCTGTCCCAGCTGTCTAATACCTTAATAAAAAGGATATGCAGTCATAGCAGAGGGGTAACTACACACCAAAATGAATATGTTAGCTCTCAGTATGACCACCACATCCTTTCAAATTACAGTTTCACTTCTGGACTGACCACAGTCCCCTTGTTTAGCAGTAAGGGTCATTTATTTCAATCTACAGGCTGTTTTGATTTCTTTTCCCTTATGCCAATAGCCATTGGGCAACGCAGTAAGTGTGTCTGTAAAGGGCTGGTGTACATGTAGAAAACAAAGTACAAGGGATTGCCATCATGGAGATATCGATCAGCACTATACTGCTGAAGCAAAAAGAGTGGCAATCAAGATACAGCTAAGTCAGGCAGTGACTATTTGTAGGAAGAAGACGTGAGCTTTAGTTCCTTCAAAACAAGTGAATGTATTTGGAGCACAGAAGGTACATTTGCTTCTTAGATTTCTCCAAAGAATTGTTATTTATATTTGACTGATAAAGAAAAAAAAAGATAATCAAGACTAACTAACTGGAATACTGGTAGATAACCACTGGCTTATGCAAATTTAGTCTGACTTTAATCAGTACAAACACTGAATGGCTCTTCTGAAGGTGGTGGAAATGAGTTCAGGGAGGAAGATTCATCTTGAAAGAAGGAAGAATACAAAAAACCATTAAGATGTTAGAAAGCATCTAACCATATGTTAGGAAAACACAGGATCTCAGGAGTTTAGAAAGAAAACAAGAATAAGCAGGTGAAACGTTGTTTATGTTGTAAACCAAATTAACAGTTCTCACTCTGCTACAGTCATGTTTACAGATAGATATCATTATAGTTGACCATTTTTTAAAATTTTCATTTCTTTATTTTTACAAAGTAAGAATTGAAATGATGAGAAGAAAGGCCAAAAATCTCAATCAAGTGGCTGAACAATGACAACAAAATCAAAATAAAACTCATTTTGCATAACTTTGACTTCAATAACTGTTACCAAACTTTGCTAAAGTTAAGGCATCCTGAGGTCTGCAGGTTATCTTAGGAAGAGTTTAGTTTGTTTAGCTTAGACAAGAGAAGGCTCTGGGGAGACTTCATTGTGGCCTTCCTTCCATTACTTGAAGGGAGTGTATAAGCAGGAGGGGGAACGGCTGTTTATGAGGGAGGATAGTGATAGGACAAAGGGGAATGGTTTTAAACCTCAGTTTAAAACAGGGGAGTTTTAGGCTAGGCATTAGGAGGAAGTTTTTTACTCAGAGGGTGGTGACGCACTGGAACAGGCTGCCCAAGGAAGTTGTGGATGCCCCATCCCTGGAGGCATTCAAGGCCAGGCTGGATGTGGCTCTGGTAGTTGGCAGCCCTGCCCGTGTCAGGGGACGGGGAAATTAGATAATTTTTGGGTCCTTTTCAATTCAGGCTATTCCATGATTCTATGAAAAGTAAGAGAAGAATAAAGTAGTCCAAGGACAAATGAGACAGAAAAAGAGAATGTACAAAGGGTCTAAAACACAGAATGCATGTCTAGAAGAGTAGATACTGCAAAAATGTAGAAAAAGGACATACTTTAAAATTAAAACAATGGTATAGAAAACAGTTGAGGGAGAATCAGATGTGAGTAAAATACTGTATTGTAGTGTAAAAATATAAGGGTATTTGAAGGACTAGAAGAGTTAACAAGCATCCTGTTTATCCTGGATGCACTAAAAAGTTTCCCCACCTACTTTCAAATTGTTAACTCAGTGCATAGAGAAAAACGAGCAAAAAGAACTCTAAAACAATACTGAACATTTGCAGGACCTGGAAGGCAACAATATTTTCAAGACTGACATACTCATAAAAGCACATCTTGCTTTTAAACTGCACAACTTTCATCAGGAACTCACAGGCAAAAAAGATAAAATGGATAGTAAGTACAAAAGAAGGATCCAGGCCACCTCCTTTGATCAACCACAGCCACAAATGTACTACCTATGATAACATGTGAAAAGACAATCACCTTCCAGAACCTCTAGAAACTGCAAGCCTCTCATTCAGACTTGCTGGAAGCAATAATACCACTGTCTTTGCTTCTCTGGCTGCACATTTGAAAGATGTCCCTCTTACCAGACCTTACAAGGACCTTGAAACTAGCTCATTCTAAATTGCATTTAAAGAAAATAGCTCATACTCCAAATTTTGTTGTAGTCCTGACTTTCTTGCAGCCCAAAGGGCCAACTGTACCCAGGGGTGAACCAGGCACTGCTCCAGGCAAGGGAAAGGGCCACTGTGCTCTGTGCTGTGTGGCTGAAGCTCCAGCACGGTGTAAAGGTTTGGGTGCCACAATATGAGGAGGAAATAAAGATATTAGAGACTCTCCAAAGGAGGGCTACTAACACTGGGAAGGGTCTGGAGGACAAGGTGTATGAAGAGTGGCTGAGGCCCCTGGCTTGCTCAGCACAGAGCAGAGGAGCTGAGGGGAAGCCTCATGGTGTCTGCAGCTCCTCACAGGGAGCAGAGGGGAAGCGCTAAGCTCTGCTCTGTGTGACAGTGACAGGACCTGAGGGAATGGCATGGGGCTGTGCCAGGGTGAGGGGCAGCTGGGGATAAGGGACAGGGACAACTGTCTCACACAGAGGGTTTGGATTTGTGGTGGTGCTGTGAAGAGCCAGAAGTTGGACTCAGTGATCCTTCCGGGTCCCTTCCAAATTGGGATACTCAGTTGTTAAGTACGTTCCCAGCAGTCAAGTTCATTAGCTTGAGGAAAATGTCTTTTTTCTCCCCACTTTGCAATATTATCTTATTGAAAGTGAAAATTTAAAGATAATGTTTATATATTTTATACATACATACATGAAAAACACATGGGAAATTCCTGAATGGCAGTCTGAAATATGAAGGCCTGCCACAACTGGAATGCTTAACAAAAGCAAAGGAGAGCAAGAGAAAGAAATAAGAACAATAATAAGCATTTACAAAGAAAAGCGCGGTTTGTCTCTTTCTTCCTCTCAGAACAGTAGCGACAACTACTGAAGACAATTAAAAGCTTCAGTTCAGATAAAAATCCCCAAACACTAAATGCTTTACATACTCTCATGGAGGATAAGAAATGGTTGCTGCCTCAAGCACTTGTGCTCTAAAAGGACAAGACAAAGGACAAAAGATGAAACAGAGGTACAGAGGGCATCCTCTTTAAAAAACGCTGTATTCTTTAGGCACTGAATCAACAAAGCTCTTAAATATGCAGACTGTTTCTTTGAAGATATAGTTCAACATACCTATTTCAATATAAGCACATATTTAAGTGTTTTGGTGGACCAGAGCCATGTTGCTTGGCAGCCTGAGTCCAGATGACGTCTCCTCATTGGCTGTGTAGAAGGTGGGTAAAGGAATAATTACAGCCCACTGACCTCACTGTTAGGAGACCCAGCTGCACTTTTACTCATAGGCACATGCAGGCCCCCATGCATTTTCAGAGGTGCTCCTTTTAATAAACTTTAGAAAAATCTAGAAAAAATTAGAAAATAATTATGGAATTGTGTTATGAAATAAGGAAAAAGTAACCTTCCTGTAAAATTTCTGTGCTGTGTATGTGTTAGAGCCGAGAAAAACAACCCAAAGATATATAATTTCCCTGAGAGAAGTTTGAACACTTGAAAACACTAAATTGTTAGGTTACACGATCCAATCTTACAAACATAGTTGTGCAGGGCAACAGGAAAGATGGCAGAGAGCCAGATTGCCCAGTGGGTGGCATAAATTAGCAAAGAAACATTTCAAAGAAACATAAATATAAAAAACATACCACAGTTTTCTTACTTAACTCAAAACTGTAATGAACACTGTTGTATAGTAATGTATTTTTTTTAGCTGTATCAGCTGAGCAGTTCCAAGAATTCAAGTTACATCCAGTATGCTGAAGATACCTGTACAAAAGAGTCAGGTGTCTTTGGTGAGCAGTTATCCTTAATAAAAAGGACACAAACCACACAGAGTACAGTGCCCTGGCAAAATCCTCCCTACAACATCCTTGTCCCATCACTGGGGAACACAAACACAAGTTTGTGTGTTGGATCAAATCAGTTACTTGCAAATGTGTCCGAAATCACAGAGAGAAGACTGACTTTTCATCTACAGAAAGTGCAGCTCAGCAATCATTAACGGCTGGGATGCAACTTTCTCTGTAAAATTAGCTTTTCCTTAGGCTGGTCAGAAAGGGTTTTCTTCTGAAATAAATCCTAAATTTAGTGCAAAGCAATGATTTCTGTGTTGCTCAGCTACATTGAACCATACATATTTTCTCCTCAGTTATTTGGCTTTTTGAAACTATGGCTCTCACAAGTCTCTATGTACAATCTATCTGCAATAACTACTATGAACCCACAGTCAGACCTATAAAAAAATTTCTGCTACACTACAGCAAATAAAGGCTAGATAGCCTAACTGTATTACTACCACACTACTTGTTTTCTCTTGGGATGCCTGTAGGCACTGAGGTCTTTCAGAAGAGAGGAATTAGAAGAAGGTGATTGCTGTTAAGAGCTTCAAAAGCTCTTAACTCCAATAGGAGGCAACACCTCTGAGAAGCTGCTCAGCAGCATTTTGCATTCTGGAAAGCCCCTCTCCATGTAGAATTGGAAAAGTTTAATTGTTACCTTCTGTGGTTATCTAATGGTTTTATTACCTGTCCTAACATAGTGAACTTCAGAATTAGTGCCACCCACTTTCTCTTTGGATAGGATATATTTTCAAAGAACTACTTAGGGAGATGAAGAACATACAGGGCTTTGATATTATTTGAGAGAAATACAAGACAGAATACAATAATAATATTAACAACAACAATAATAAAAAAAAATAAAACTACACAAAAACCAAAAAACCAACAACACAAAAAACAGGCACAAACAAAGTAAATGGCTGTGAAACTTAAGTATCAAGAGAAAACAAAGTCTTAGCATTAAGTTCACCTGAATGCTATTGCACATGCAATTTCTAGTCTTGTTCTTTTCTGTTTGCTGAATAATAACAATGCCACAGACCAGTAATAATGGACTCAGAGGACTCAGATTCCTTCCTTTATAGTTTTCCCTGGGACATTACACAATCTGCATTACTTCTAGTTTATAAGAGTTTGTAAGAAGTACGCTTCTCTCCCCTTCACATTTCACACTGGGACAGAAAAAGAAATGAATGCAAAGCACTGAGACCCACTAGCACAGAGAAAGAGGAGGTGAAAGGAAAAATATGTATGCTCCCCTGATGGAAAGCACACTGTTAAAGATGAAAACCCAGAGCAGGTTTCAAAACTACTCAAATATACAAGGCTGTTCATATTAAAAATGAGAAGAAACACATTCCTAGGTTTTCATACTTTGTATTACTTTCTCATCTTTGCAAAAATTTCTTTTCTAGTAGAAGTACACTTTTCCAATAAAATAACTGCATTTAAAATTAGCAATGTGCCTTTCACCCATGTGCCTCAAACTCTTTCACGAGGCATAGTTCTCCCAGTTGGTCATAGTCAGATGAACAGGGCAGTTTTGTGAAGTCCATCTCATAAAAATGAAAAGCAAGAAGGGGAGATGAGCCACCCATCTTCTAAATACTTGTGTTGACTATTGACTTGAAGTTCATTACTACACTTGCAATAAGTGGTGCAGTTGAAATTCCTGGCACAAGCAGTTTAACCAGAAGTGGAAAAGACTGTGAATACTTATTTGTCTAGATCAGAGACATCAGACTTAGGAATTCTGTGTTTAGTTTATTATTTTGCTGTAGATGTTCAAGTATTTCAGGCAAGGTACTCTCTGGGCTTATGATAGTCTTAACTCTGGTAGTGCTATGAGCATAATTAAGCATTACAAGTTTTTGAGGTACTTCTACAATGCCCTGGCAATGAGTATAGGGTCAGTTAAAGGGGCATTAACTAGGACCCTCTGACAGTCCTCCCTAATGACATGGTGACAAAAAGGCTAACATACAAAGCTCTTGACCCTTGGTCCTTTGCTCTACCTTTCCTCAATTAGTTGTTCTAGATCGCCATTCTGCAATTTTAGCCTGCTATCCTCTTTTGATTTATTAGTATTGCTCCCCTGTCTGAAACAATGCTGACTATTACTTAATAGAACAGCAAGGAACCAGGGAGTCCTGGGTAACCTTTATCTTCTAGCAGACAATATTAGACTGCCAGTGCTGTTTGAGCAGGGAAATGTCATGATGAGATCACAACATTCAGTTCTCCCTTTCTCACCCATTTTGGCACAGAGAGATTAAGATGAACACAGTCCCAAACACACCACTCTGCCAGCAGTACACACACTTCTGAAAAACCTTCAGGAGCTGCCCTGAAACTTTTAAGTAATGAAAACAGGAGAAAAAGTGGAGGGGGAAGAAAAACTAAACTAAAACCAAACAAGCAAGGCAAAAAAAACCCACAAACAAACAAACCAAAAACACAAAAACACCAAACTCCAGAGCACTTTTCTTCCATTACACATTACTCTTGTTTTGTTTTGTTTTTTTCTTTTTGATTGCCTCAATCAAAAAAAAAAAAAAAAAAAAAAAAAAAGTCTGAGAAAAATATCTCATGGAACAACATCAAAACTTAGGTGAAAAACGTTTACATTAGGCTAATTTTATGTACTGAAATAAGAAAAATAAAGATAATCTTTCCCACTGAATCTGATCAGGAATTGTTTGCAGTCCTTACATAACTACTGAAGAAAGAGTACTGAAGTACTGAAGAGAGATAAGATATTAACATTGTGCTTGCTGGACATTTTCAGAGACCAAACAGTGGATGTCAACATAGTGAGGTGGTGGATGGTGTATTTCAGCAGTGGCGACAGCAACATGAAGGACAAGCCATGTAGCATGCCAGCTCTTGTTATTGGCTGGCAAAAATGTGCATCTAATGATGATGACTATGTTGAAAAATAGAGTTTTGTAGCTGAGCATTTGCTCTATCAAATAGTTATGTTGTGTTCTTTGTATCTGTTGTTGTATCCACTAAAATAAATAGGAAGCATTGCTTTTGGAGCAACCTACACGTACACACAGCACAAAAATCATGTAGTTGTCTATTGCACAAAGCATTTACTTACACTGTATTACATTGCCTAAACATCTACAAATTGAGATTAGAGTTCCCATAAGATTAAAAGTATGTTTCGAATTTATTCATATTTAAGTTAACAGAAAGACATAAAAGTTTGCAATGCCATGAGACTATAAAGGAAAATCAGAGAAAGGTCATTGGAGGCCAGCAAGCGAGAGACTAAAGACAGCTTGCAGAACAAGAAGCTCATTTAAACACAGTAATTTGAAAACAGGCACAACAGGAGACGATCTATATTATCTTTTATTTGCTGAATCTTTTTGCTTTTACTACTGCCAATTCCACCCCTGCAGTTCAGACCTGGCAGCTAAATCTCTGTTGCTTTCCAACAGCTTTCAGAAAACAGATAAGGAACCAAGTAAGCAAAGAAATAGGCTAAAGTACTCTCTCACTCTCTGTTCAAGTACAGTGAGTGAATCTTTCTTTACAGCATCATCTACAGGCTTGGGAGCTCTTGACAGCAGAAATCTTACACTGACCTAGAAATGTCTGAGTCTATGACTGCCATAAACTTTGTGTTAATAGTTTCCTAAGTTATTATATACTTTTCAGCAGTATTGTGTATATCTTGGCAAAATAATGAGACTTAGTCTGTTCATCCTCAGGCCTCACAAAGGTGATACTGCCTTGATATGTGAGACTCCAGGGCGTTTTGGCTTCTGCAGAGAGAAAAAGGAGGAGAGACTAGCTATTATCTAGCTGGCACAGCCTTTCTATAGAGGAAAGCTCATCATGTTTTACACGAGAAATTATACACAAAAGATGATTTAGAAAAAAAGCCTATGGACTATTTTATTGCCATGCATTTGTTGTCAGACTTTTTTCATGAATTGCTACTAAGCCCAAATGTTCTCAACCTACTTAGAAATATTTTCCTCACATCCTTCCTACAGGCAGCTGCAGCATTCTGTGTGGACTACAAAACCAATCTTTTAAAGCTATCAGTGCCTGCATTTGGATTCAGTTCTTTTTGTACTTTGTTGATTCTGCTTTAGGGTCTTAAAAATAAATCAGCAATTCATTTGGTACATCTTTACACCTTACAAAATAGTTGAAATACTATAATGAGGAGACAGAATTGAAGATTGTGTGCTGTGTTCCATGTACTGTAGGATCACTGACTTCAATGGGAATGCTATGCATTGTTCTTGCTTTATACGGAACTAAGCTTTGAGCTTGCATCTTGCTGCTTATCACGGTGCAACATGCAAAGCAAAACCTTGCATAGAGTTGTGGAAACTGCCTGTTCCCTTCTCCCCAGTGGAAGGTTATAGGCTGTTACTAAAACTACCAAAACTTTCCATCCTCCCAGGGCAAAGTCCAAAATGAGATCCAGCTTTGTTCTTCTCACAATTGTCTCTTGGTGGTGCCTTGCAGCTGAAGTCCTCTAATTTCAAGAACTCCAATTCCAGACTCTGGCTGGTGAACAGCTATGAACTCGGCTTGCTTCTTTTCCCTCAAGAATTTCTTCCTATCTGTGATACTGTCCTTACTAACTACATGGCTATGTTTTTAATTCAAATGCTATCCTTTGATGTTCGGGTAGTTTTACCCAACTATCAAGATAAATTGTGCAGACCAATTTTCAGCTTCTGTGATCAAAGAAACCCAGACTTCCCCCTCTCTTCATTTCTATATCACAAAGAAACCAAAAGGTTTCTAGAGTGCCTTTACAACAACTGCTTACAGTTTCATCATCCTTGAGAACAAAGTCTCAGAACTCCTCTTTTCCAACCATGCTTCTGCCTGTGCATTTTTCTCAATTACAACCCATTTTCCAGCTTTATTAATGTTGCTAGGTATGTTTATGTAGCCCATCCCGCTAAATTACTGATCATTTCAATAGAACAGTGGGATAGGACTGATTTCTCTGACCTACAGATCTGATTAATGATTTGTGCCAGAGGAGATCTGGAACTGGAAAAGATCAATCATTTCTCACAGAGGTCTCAGTGAGACACAAGATTACTCTGAAACACAAAGCTTGAGCTGTTCTCTCAAACAGGAGAGGCTGGACAAATGTGGCACACTTTAACAATTAAGTCCTAAAAGGCTGCCTATCTCAGAAGGAATGAATGGTACAGCTCAGAACAGCACGTAAAAATTTCTTCAAACTCCAGCGTCAAATTTTGAACTCATTAATAAGAAAACTTCCAACAGTTCTAATGAGAATGAACTTTTTTTTCCCCCCCAGAATTGCTGAACAGATATATAATCAACTTCAATACACAGTTAATTTCAATACTAGCTCCAAAAGCATATTGATATAAAGGGACCAATGCAAACATCTACTGAAGTCTGGAGGAGTTTTCCAATTGCATGACTGTATGTGAATTAAGGCTTTGGTCTTAATTTAGGACAAACTTCAAGAGACTATTGAAAAACGATCTAATGCTGTAGCTATAGGTATATAAGATCTGAATGAGACTTAACATGGTCATAGTCCAAAATAAAAAATCGGCAATGATGTTGGTATGACTGCAATTTGCAAAAAGAAGACTCAGAGCATTTTATATACTTGTTACAATGGAAAGTGGAAGCCAAAACAGTATCACTTGCAGAATGTTTCCAAAGGTCATACTGTCAACATCAACTGGGCTGCTATACGTTGGTCACTTACTTCACTTTGGCAACAAGAAAGAAGAAATAAAGATATCAGTAGTAGACATCAATTGAACCATTTCATGTTTTCTTGTGCTGGAAGTTTCTTAAGTAAATCAGCAAATTTTCACTGCATTGTGTTGGCTGTAAATCTCAGAAAACCATTTTGCGAATGGATCCATGCATTGGCCCTGTATGCTCAATTAGCTATGCTACCACCAAGCTGTGAAAATCTACAATAAAAATAAAACAGCTCTATCCCATTAGAATAAAAGTGACTATAAATATTAAATGTTGTAGTAAATTGACACAACTTTTAGATATGCCACCTAATTTTTGAAGCCTCATTTACGATTTAAAGAACGTTAACTTATTTTCTTGTTACAGAGTACTAACCCTCATGAGAAAGCCTTTAAAAATGAATTGAATATCTATTAGCAATAAAATACAGTTTTGTTCAAATTCTACTTGCAACTTTTTCATTTAATTTTTCATTGTGTTTCTCAAAAATTATTTGCTTTGAAAAGCACAGTCAACGTTGGGTGATAACAGATAAGATTTCAGTAACCAAATATAACATTTTGAAAATGCTACTTATTAATCAAAACTGTTTTTTTAAAACTTATGTAGCTGTAATTCTGCTTTATAAGCACTCCATTCAAAATCATGCTTCAAATTTGAATACTGCATTACAATAAATTAGGTGAAATAATAGATGGAAGAAAGTCGTTTCCTTCCTATTGCCTTGATTCTGCAGTCCTAGTACCTTCTGCCTTCATAAAAATCACGTGTTGAAGCAGCAACATTCTTAACAACCAGAACCAGCTTTTCTACGTTTTTTCTGGGTAATCTCAAAGAACAGGAACACATCTGTATCTATAGAGACTCAATTCATCTGAATTTTCA
Organism: Coturnix japonica; assembly: GCF_054131305.1. Classification (NCBI taxonomy): domain Eukaryota; kingdom Metazoa; phylum Chordata; class Aves; order Galliformes; family Phasianidae; genus Coturnix; species Coturnix japonica. Next base: position 78,333,419 of record NC_140664.1, read on the forward strand.
CTGGTGTGATCCTAAATACAAAGTGGTGAATTTCCATCCCAGAAGTATTTCAAAACAACAACAACTTGGAAAGCCAGTCTGTTACATTAACTGGGCAAACAAAAAAATATAAAGATCAGTGAATACATATTTATCTACCTGCATATTGCAAAGAAACTTGAAGAAGTTTGGGTACCCTTTGCATGAAACCCAACTCTTTTTAAAGTGCTAATTGAGGAATTCTTCAGTGCTAGTAGTTACCCGTAGGCAAAGATGCAAGAAGACATTATATAAATTGGAAAGCACTGCTCTATGCTCTGTGACAGTACAACACAAATGAACTTTGATCTGGCTATGATGTTATCAAAGAGGGACATTTTAGCGTATATGGTGACTCTTGCAGCAATATATTTTCTGTACACTGACTAACTCCATTCCAACCTATTAAAACAGAAGTGCTGTGCCAGCTTTGGAACTGCCTTTTGCTAGTTTCACAGGTTTTTAAGTATTGCCTATCTATTTTTCTAAACCTTTCTATCAAGCACAAGGGAGGTAGATAAACAGAAGTAACTGACCCTGCTGTGATTAGCTGTTCTGTGGCAGTTGTGGTTCTAGTTCATCTATTTTCTATGAGCGGAGTGATATTTAAACAGCTCTGCCTCAAAGCTTCAAAACTTCCCTGTACATCATGTAGAAAGTCATGCTACTGAGGAAAAGCTAACAGTTTTTTTTTGTTGTTGTTTTGTTTTTTTTCCCTACCTTTTCTTCCCTCTGAATTAATAGCAATGGCTGAAAACAAGTGGCAGAAGGCCAAACAATTAAAAGGTACAGCAATAGCAGTTCTGTTTCCCTGAAATCATGAATTATTTCATTATCCTCTAACATCGCAATCAGGGTGCAAATTCAATGTTACGGGCACCTGGGGAGGTTTCATCTGATAAAGTAATGACCACCCTCCAAAAACTTCTTTTTATAATTCTAAGCGTAGACAAACCACTGGAAAATTTGATATTTTGTTTTCAAAGACTATGTCAATGCGCTTGACTGCAAAGAAATCATTCCTGGATAAGCACTGTAGTTTGAAAGATCTGAATGCTTATGTTTTGCATTCGTTAAAAAAATGGAATCCATTTTTCTACCTACTTTATAAGCTGATTGTCAAAGTACTTCAAAAAAGACAAGTGGAAAAATATATTTTATGATGTTTTTAAATCATTTTCTTATGGGTTTGCTGAGATTGACAGCTCTGCACAAAAAGAAAGATTCTTCATTTGAAATTAAAAAGAATAACTTGGAATATCTGAAATTGTCAGGAGGCTTTTGAAAAGATGTCCTTATTCACGTAACTACAAGTCCATCTGTTGTTTTAATTTCTCTCTCTAATAATTCCCTGGAGTTCCACTTAGTTTGAACGTTAGAATAAATAGAAAGAAATTATACCATGCGTTCTTTAAACAAAATTTATACAAAAATACAGTTCTGTACATTAACTCTTGTGTGTGCCAGCTTCATTTCAAGTTTCACTGTTTTCATTAACATTTACCAAGCTCCTATTTAAAGCAAATGCAGTCATTCCAAAAATTGCTTTGCTTTAAACAGAATCTTATGCAATTTAGAACTTAAAAATACTTGACGTATACAGCTTAGTTAAAATAAATTTGCTGTATTGACCTCAATATCTATTTGTACTTTTGGATGTTTTTCAATTGTCAAATGTTCATTAAACATGTATTTCAAGTTTCCAAATAGTGAGAAACAAGATTCACACATTATTAGTACTAAAAAAAATAATTTTTTAAAAAAATTGTTTACCTAATCTCAAATAATTATTTTATTTAGGTAAACAAATGGTAACAAACTGCATATTAACAATTTTGGTAGCACTGATGCATGATTCATTTTGCTGTTTACAAACTAGTGCAATGTGAAACTTGGTAGATCTTCTTCAAAGTCTGAGAGAACAGCAGCTAGCTCTATTTCAGTTCTATAATCATGCAGAATCCTAGCCAGTACTGTCCTGATTTAGGGGAAACAACCATGGTCTCTAATTACATTTCAATAGCAATTAAATGCTAAGTATAAAGTGATTATTTACATTACATAAACTGTTTATCTGCAACTACTAAAATTAGCCAACAGCGTAGCACTGTAAAGAGTCAGTCTGTGAAGTCCTGGAGTTTTCTCTCAAGCCCAGATCCTACTATTTGTGAATGTAATTCGGGTGTTTCAGGCTCCTGCCAAATCCTATTCCTTCAAATTGACAGAAATGCATTGGGACCAATATGTTCACAATCATTATATGTGCAAATTGTTTCTTAATTTGCGTTTCATCTTACTGTTAATGCTGACATTTGGAGTAAATATAGAATCATAGAAGAGACCTTTAAAGACCATCCAATCCAACTCCCCTGCAATAAACGGGGACAGCCACAGAGATCAAGCTCAGGATCAGAGTTCAGTCCAGCCTGACTGTGAGTCCAGCCTGTTCCAGTGCTTTGCTACCCTTATCATAAAAAAATGTTTTTCTTGTATCCAATCAACATTTCCCCTCTTTTAGTTTGGAACCATTTCCCCTCATCCTATCACAGCAGACCCTGCTAAAGAGTCTGTCCCCTTCTTTCTTAGATCCTCCCCTTTAGATACTGGAAGGCCACTATCTGGTCTCCCCAAGAACCTTCTCTTCCACAGGTTGAACAGCCCCAGATCTCTTAGTCTGTCCTTTCATGGGAGGTGTTCCATCGCTTGAGTCAGTTTGAAGGATCATTTACTGGAATAGATCCTTAAAATTGTGAACTAAGCTTGCCTATTTTTTCATAAATTATGGTTAATTGTTTCTGTAACAGACAAGAAAAATCCTACAGAACGCAAACAAGAATATTTTGTTCTCACTTAAAATTCATATGGTATTTCCTAAACATGTATAAATTTGTCATAAAATATTTTAATGGCTAAGAATAACACAATATAGTGGCCAAATACCCTTATTTAACATTACTTAAGCCTTTAAAAAAAAACAGACTAATTTTTGAAGAGTCATTCAGAGTTTTACCAGCCTGCCTCCACAAGGAATATTGCTGACTTGCATTTTCTCCCACTGCTTTTATCCAGTGTCCAAATAAGTTAATGACAATTCTGCCATTACATTTAGGAGAAGCTGAGTTGGCCTCATAAAGGCCTCTAAATGTGCTCATTCGGTATCATCTGAACACTGACCCTGTTGAAAGGGGACATTTGCTGGGAAACTCAAAGCCTGTAACAGACTTTAAGGAGCCTCTGTTGTCATTGTCCACTTCAAGGTCAAACTTTCACCTGGTGCAATTTGATACAACTTACAGATGAAAAGACTGGAGGAGTGAGAAAAGAGTAGACATAAAAATAAGCCTATTACTTAAGGTTCAGTTAAATCTTTGTTTCCTAGACCACAGAGATAGTTGTTAAATTTATTTTATTGTGTATATGAGGGTACAGAAGTAAATTTACTGTAAGCTAAAGAGCATTTCCTCCTCTGCTTAATGAGCCTCATGGGCTGAGAAATTGCCCTCCCCTCATTTCTGTGGAAGCCAACAGATTATCCAGTCTCCACCTGTGCCTGCCAAAGAGCTCACTCATCTGTCTCTCCACCTTAATATCTATGACAGGCTACCAAGTCCCACTAATAACTCTGCTCTGTAGGCAAAATCCATGATCTGCTATCTGTAAGTGCTCTAACTAGACCAGAACTCTTCAACATACTACTCCACCAGAACTGTCACTCACTGCTTCAGGGAGGGCTCAGGAACCCAATATTTCTGTATAAAGTCTTTCAAAAAGCATAAACCCTAACCAAAAGCAAGTCAAATTCCTAAGTCACTCAACTATTCCCCCAGAGACACAAAATCCCTGCAGCAAGAAATGCAAGTTAGTTGGTCGTTGTGCCACTCTTACCTATAAAAACACCTTCTGAATAAACAGTAGGTGGTAGACAGCTCTGACAGAAGAGACAAAAGCCTCCCATATATAAGTGGTACCAAGCAAAAATCTTCAGCATGGTGAATGGATATTAAACTCCACCTAATTCTCCCCATAGAAACATTTTTCTTTTGTTTCATAGGTTTCACTCATCAGGAATGTTTTACCATATTTTCATGTTCTTTTGGGACAAATTCCAGGACTCTCGCTGTTGGCTGCTGTGCTGATGGGGACCCAGCAGATTAGGAAGTTATGCTGCATCATGCACAGAGAGTATGTAAAGGGAGTTGAAGACCAAGTAAACTTTGCAGACATCATCACTGGATTTAAATTACATGCTTGATGAATTCAGCTCTTTTTGTTAGATCTAATCTAAAGAGGATTTTTTTCCCCTCTCCTTCCTGAAGGATTCATTTGTCCCTGCCGCTTATTACTCATCAAAAGTCATCATTTTCTGTCTGTGACATCCTGATAGGCTGTTGCTGTGGAAAGGATTATGAAGCTGAAAACAAGCAAGCTGATTTGCATTAAGAAGCAAGTTTCAAAGTGTGCAACTTTTGTTCACAGAGAGGCTTAGGACACATTTGATTAAGCAAAGATAATGCCACAGGGGAAAAAGAAGATTTATTTCAGAGACCTCTTGCCTTTTTTTTTTTTTTTTTTTTTTTCCTCTTTTAACATAGTGTGATGATTGGCATCATAGAGGAAATTATTACAATTGCTTTTTTAAAATACTCCTTTCATGGAGTTCTCCAGTTTATCTTTCCCTTTTAGAGAGCTCTGGAACACGAAGTTTCCCACTGGCCAAATCTTCAACTGGTGTGGCTCAGCATTGCTCCATTAACTTCAGGGCAGCTGTATTACTGTATCAGTAAAAGATCTGAACCTCTGCTTGGGAGCAGAAATAACTTAGCACAATAGGAAAAGGAACATCTTTAGGCAAAGAGGATGTCTTGAGGAGAATCTGTGCTGAATGTACTAATGACTAAGTGTACCTCAGTATCACTAAAAAATCTACCGCTTCATGGCATTTACAGCACAGCAGACATCAGCTGCTAATTGATTGGAGCAGGAGATAAAAGTCTGTTTATAATCGGACCTAACAACATCCACACATCTTGATTTAGGATAAAAGCATCCTTTTACCTTTCCCAGCTCCCTTTCGCAAAACATGCAGCACTCCAGATGTCAGGCTTAGCAACAGAAAATTCTGCCAGAGTGAAGAAGTGAATAATTTATTGCTGCTTAACATATGAATTGCATGGGCATACTCTGCTGCTTTCCTTTTTGTGCTCTTCTTAGGCAAAGAAATAAAGAAAGCCTAGTTACATTTGGAGCTTACGTGGATACCTGGATTTAACATGAGAATGCCTCCAGAAATCAAAAAGACCCTCCAGAAGTTGATTATAGGCCCTTCTATCTCTGAAGTTAACTCTGCTTGAAACAAAGCTAGTGAGCTGCCTTGGTAATAAAAGGGATACCGATATAGATGTGTGGCTGCATTCTGCTATACATTAATTTGATCAGAGATTAAATCAATCAATTTACACCTTGGTGAAGACTGGTCACCAGAAAAACAGATCTTAGCTAGATCCACCATGTGGGCAAACATCACCTTCCAGTTAGTTCAGGAAGGCCCAGGAAGGTGCAGATAGATTGCTCTGCTATTCTGCCTTTTCTGGCAGCTGCTGCTTTGAGGCTTCCGGAAAGGTGTGTGGAAATTTTTAATTCAGTCTTAGTTTTTGTTGTGATTTTAGCTCCTGGAGAAGCACCGTAATCTACTCTGCAACTTATTTATTCATTTACAGAACACAAAAAAGTGATGAATTTTAAAACTCACTGGCTTAATTATTTTATTTCCTCCCTCATTTTCCTCCTTTCTTTCATTATCTTTGTTCATTAAAACTAATATTCCTTGATAATAATACTAAAGAATGATACAACATTAATTTTGCAGCAGTTTCTTGAAGAATATAATAAATTAGCTCATAATAGACACAGAACATTTTCATTTTAAATAGCATATTACAACACGTTGTAATGAATTCATCATTATATTACTGTTAATCAGTTAACACAAATGAGTGCTGAATTTGCTTGTTAAACTTACATCTAGCTGCTTACCTCTAGTTAACCTTACCTTAGGATGCCCTATGACCCTGCATTTGTTTCAATATTCTGGGTGATCCTCCTAGAATGCTTGCATTACTAGGTCTGTGGCTATCTTTCTTCAATAGGCGCTCTGCTATGAGATATGGAGGAGATGGACAGAATTGTGCAGGGATAGTATCCATTAGGTATGGGAAAACTGAATATTCTGGGCTTTCAGTTCTTCCATTGGATTCAAAGGCACAATCAAACAAATCAAATTAATGTTACATCCAAGAGTAAGGAGAGTGAAGCTTGAGAGAAGAAAGTCCCCAAGACTCTTTGCCTTAAACCAGCACAAAATACACATTTGACAACTGTTCCTCACTGACAGTGAGACTACCAATGACTCTCAGCTTTGCCAACTCCCTCTCTCTCCTCAGAGCTAGCAAGTGGAACATCACTTATCTCCAGCGTACTGTGTGGCAGCTTTAGACAGTTGCATGTCATGATGTGTCTGCTGGTGCATGTAAGCTACAGTTGAACAAAAGGATTGTAAGAATTCTAAAGTTAGTGGCTGTTTTTTTTACCTGCTTTGCACTGTTCCAGAGGAACACCATCTTCAGCATGGTCACCTGTCTATAAGAGAGTTTTCAGAAGATGGGCTAAATTTTGAAGCCATTAGTAATGAACATAAACAGTTCTCATAAGTAAGGATCTGAAGTAGGAAAAATACAAACACAGCGCTAACTAAATATATTTTTTTAATATGATGAGTATTTTATCCTCTCTGCAAGCCTCTCCTGCTCTTGAAAACTAACCGTCATGCAGTATGACAAGAAGAAAAGGAGAAATCCCTCCAAGATGAAATGGGGGTAGTAAAGGGAAGCAGGTAGGAAAAGGGAGTCAGATCTCCTGTGGTGACTTTTTCCTCTCCATCCTTGCCTACTAACTTTCTTCTACCAGTATCACAAGATAGCAGATGATGATCTATAATAAAAAACCCATGTTCTTATTAGTTCTGTTAATCACTTGCTTAATGCTCATACCTGTCTTCGCAAAGCAAAGAAATTCATCCTCAGCTATTCAAAGTCTTAATTCCTTCACTGCCTGCAACAGCAATGCTGCTGCTGCTGCATGTCCTACCCATAGGAGTGTTATTATAAAATACAGTCTTCTATAAAAGTCATTGCATGCATTGATTTGATTTGTTGGTTTTTAGACTTTCATCTCTATGAGAGGAATAAGTAAGTTGCAATAGCAAGTTAGAGGTTGGACTGCTTCCTGAATATCTTTTGCTGTTTTATTTACAAGTGTTTTGACAACATTTTGTCTGTTTAGGCCTGGAAACAAGTCAGAATATCTTCCTCACTATTATATATTATCCACATCTCACAAGTGTTCCAATAGGAATTTGGTGCATTTTTGCATTGTAGCCCTTGCATCATGTGCTAAGAGCATCAGTGTTTCTAGCGTGATGCAAACTTCCTCTTGAGCCTGCACCAATACTCTGTGCAGTTAATTTTCTCACCTACTTGATTTAGGTTGGCAGAGCTGAAAAAAGTTGCAGCCTGTTTAATTTTGTGCTGTCTGGCATTGGACACGAAATGTATGTGTAGGAAAATGTGTGGAATCTACATTAAAAGAAAAACATGGTTCAAGAGAAACATTTCAAAATCATTTCTTTCTATAATTTAAAAAACTCAAGACAGTTTTCCAATGAGAAATCAAAACATTTTCCATTAAACAAAAAAGAGTCAAAATGAAATGTACGGCCTCTCGAAACATTTTACTGCTCCTTTAGGCTGAATCCAGCTGCTAAATTTGATCTGAGCTCATGGAGTTTTGATTACCTTGAAACAGCATTTTGCATAAATAAAAATCTATCATTCTAAAGTGCAATTTTGTAAAGCTGTAGGAATGAGTTCCAAGTTGATGGCATTTTAGAAAACAAAGGGGTAGTGAGTAGGATCCAGAAAATCATTTTACCTTTGTATATTGCTTTTGTAAAACCCTATACAAGAGTACTGCATATAGTTCTGGCATCCTCATTTCTTAGGAGTTGCTGAAAAATGAAGGGATTTGTAGAAAGAAACCAGACAAATTAGTTTAGGTTTGGAGACAGTGCCTTACAGTGAAAAACAAAGATCTCAATCTGTTCAATTTGAGAAAGAAGACAGAAAGGCAGTTTGATTACAGTGTGCAAATACTTTAAATAAGGAAAAATACTGGTTTGCGCAAAGCTGCTTAATGCAGCAGGAAAAATCACATGGAAGTCAAGAGCTAGAATTTTTAAATGAATTGAAATAAAAATAAATGAAAAATAACGAGTACTAAAAAGGAAAAAGATCTGGAATTTTCACCTCTTTTTAATTCTATATCAATACTTCTTAATACCACATGTTATCAGGGTGAAGATTAGGACAACTGAATGAAAGTTAATGCCAGTAGTATTCTGGAAATCAGACTGGGAGAAATTATGCTGTCTCCCAGTCAATGAAGTATATATTACTAACAATGCAGAAGGCAAGATCAGACTGAAATGCCACAGAAGGCATTAGTCTGAGCTATATTCCAGCATGGCAGAGGTAGTTAGTGTCAGGGATGGGATAGCAGAGGAAAGGCTCATGAATGATTGGGTTACAGCTTGCTCCAGGATCCTTGGTCTGAGAATCTCTTGGCCTCAGCCTCTACGGAAGACAGACTGAAATATTGCTAACTTGTAATGTTAGTGCATAATAGCTATGGCTGTAATAAAAATGTTTTGTAATGACAACATTTGGCACTTAGAATGAGTTTCATCAACATCTCTGTGGAATCTTCAAGGGTAAGTGCATCATGAAATAGCATAAGTAATCAAAAAACTTACTGTCAGCCTCAGTTCCTCTAGGTATATCAGCTATCCCAAGTGAAGGCCTCTCCGGATGATTGCTGATGCCACCAGGTATCATGAATAAATAGCTACTAGTTATTTTTAAATACTTTTCTTCTCATTGATTCTCTTAGCTTTGCTCATTCCAAACCTGACTATCAAAAAAGCATCAACAGCAGCCACGTGTTCTGCCGTGTGCTGGCATTTGTGCATTTTGCTCACAGAGAACATCATTCCTGGCATATTTGAGAACACAAATATTTTAAAGGATCAGAGGCAGGCCCTAACAGAAATAGCAAGACAAATAGGATCATTTTGCAAAATACACCAAGAGAGTAGAGATTCCAAGATCCCATAAATGTCTGACTTCAGATGGATCAGCGATAATGGAGGAGTCAAAGGCTGTTCGATCTCTTCCCATCAATCTTTGTCATTGTACTTGGCAGGAAAAGTTGTGAAACTGGGTTCAACTTTAAGACAGTGACTTTCAGCTTTTATATATATGCACACAAATTCAGACAACACATGCCCATTCACAGGAAAAAAATTATAAAAAATCAAGATCTAGCAAGAATTAACCACTTCCAAAGAGATATTTTATTAAATCAAAATATTTTCATTAGAAAGAAAATAAGATAAGGCTTTAAATAGTGAGAATTGTATGGCATTGAAACCAAGAGTCCCAGAACTAATGAGTAGACTGGAACATACTGACCAGTAGATGAACTGTGGAAATGACTAAGCTTGCACCTATCGTTTCAGGTCTAAAAAACAACTTGGTACTTTTAAAGAAACCTGACAGGCTCCAATGCTGTACTTGCAAAAACCTTATTCTGATATTCCTTCCAGGTTATCTGCTTACCTTTCATGGTTACAGTGTTTTCCATTTAGCTCTGGATACAGGCAGACCCCCAAAAAACCTAACAGCTACACCAGTCTCAAGGTTCTCAAGTTCTCTAGTAGTGACTGTAAGCATAAGATGACTAGTATTTATGGCCACACAGTTGGGTATGACAAAGTAAGGAAAGCACAAGCAACATCCTTCCTCTGCTCTCCTCTTCCCTGCTTATACTCCTTCGCAGAGCCTCTTAGACCCCTTTTAATAGGCATCATTAATCTAATGTATGAAAATCTCATATTTATACTTTCCATGATTGCTTTTAACTCGGGAAATCCTATTTAGCCCTAACATTGAGACAACGCAGAAAAAGACATAAGACTTTGGGTGGCATACATGGAACTTCCTGATTCTTGGACATGTTTATTATTAGCTCTTGACAGCAGAGAAATCTTGAAAAAAAGAACAGTGGCTATATATATATATATATATATATATATATATATATAGCCACTGTTCTTTTTATATATATATATATATATATATACACATAAAGGGATGAGAACCATAGAATATAAAAAATAGATTCTCTGTTTCCTAAGAAACAGGAGAAGTTAAGTAGGAAAACCTTTAAGTGACAATACTGAAAAACATGAAAATCAACAAAAAAATGACTATAAGGACACAGGACAGCTCTACAACTATTTTACTAGCATTCAAATAAAAGCTTCTTAATTGGTAGATTAAGATAGAGGAAGATTGTGGATGTTCTTCAAAGCTTGTCTCTCTTATTAAAAGCTGATGACATAAATATGTCTCTATTACCATTATGAAAATATTCATTCTATAATTAACAAGATTTTAATATTGATTTTTTTACCCTGAGAGAGGCTTTCTTATCCATCCCCCCACAAAATGAAGAACGCTGCTAACAGTAAATAGCTAGCTACCTTTCAATTCCACTAGAAAAAAAATAAAATTAAATTCTGGTTCTTCCTCAGGATTAGAGAAAGGATTTGAGAAATATAAACATACATATGTAGAGATAATATGTATATTATGCAAAATGTACAATATATAGTCTTTTTATGTACACAATGTGCACACAACATTAGTGAAGAAGAAATTGCTCATCAAAATTGCCTTTAATTCTCAGGTCCTTCAATGTGCTAACTTCATCATAAGCTCCTGAGGCAACCTTAACTTTATGTAAGTACCATTACAGTTTAGAACTTAATCATGATTCTAACTGCTTTCACTGACTTTCATGAAGCAATGACATCTATATATGGAAATCCTGATTTACTACAGCTGAAGATCTGTCCCATTGCCTTTAGGTTCTCCTTCATACACCCTTAGCATGTAGAAATGTATAGTTTTAATTCTCTAGATTAAGCTGATTATTGTATATGCCTTGCTTCTTTAAATGTGTACTGGATATCAGGTATCTGAATATCACAGATTCTGTATACATCTTGGATTTATACCTACATCTGTAGTCTTTCTGCATTCCTCCCACTTAGTCCTTCACATTTTACCTTTGCTAAAGACCCGTTAGAACTTCTCTTTCCAGTGAAACAGAAACTGTGGTGTCTTCAAAGGATGATGATACAAGAACAACAACAGAAACTTTTTCTTCAAAATGCAGCATATTTCCATGTGAAAGCCCCAGGATCTGTACTGGTATTTTCATTTTATGCTGGTAGATATACAAAACTTCCTATTATTTTACTGAGGTTTTTCTTAAATGTAAATTCAACAGAAACTCTTCACTTTCTGGTCAGGAAAGAAACCTTAACTTTACGGTCACATTTTGGAAGAGCTTGATTTTGATAGCTTCGCCTTATTATTCTCCCACATGTTTCAGGTAAACTATTTTTCAGTCACTGCTTTATTCATCTAACATGTGACAAATTCATTTCTGGCCAGTGTTAGTAAAAAGAGGGATATTAGAGAATATTTGCATTAGTCTCAGTTTTTGAAGAACTATCACAGTTTTGGCAGTCCCATCTCTTAGCCACTTAAGATGCCCCGACAGAACATAAGAGAAAACAACAAAAATGTTGTATTCCTCCTACAGTGTGCACATACTGTCCACTGTCTATCATGATTTGCACAGGAACAAGAAACTGCATTTCTGACACATGGGGTTTGTGACTGACAGATGAGTTGTTTTATGACACATCCTATACTTCACATAGCTGCTGGATCTGAAAATTCATAGAGAGTGAAACTTGCTTTTCACTAAGGACTTTGATGCTGTTTCTTTCATTTCCACTGAAACTGGAAATTAGTTAGGAAAAAATAAGGTTTTCTGAAGATAAAATCACCTGAATTTGCAACATTTTAAAACCTGTTAGCGTGCCCTTAAGATTACCATTTCTTTCCTCTTACAATGTCGCATAATGCAAATGGAATCAGGTCAGAGATGTGAGATGAAGGAAACTACAGATATTCCTCCAACACATGGGCTACTGGCTTCTATACACTACTTGCAATGCCTTACTACCCATAGGACTCCATTTCTGAAGCTTATGTAACAAATATAAAAAACTGTGAGTAGAACATACAGATATTTCAAGCCCGATGTCATTTTTTACAGTTTAACTATGAGATCTGCACATGACTCAAAACTTTCCTTACAACGCCTGGATATTTTTTTGTATATTTTCAAATCCATTTTTCATTTATCAGCACAAAATTTTACAAATCATCTACAGTACATACATAGACATATAACTCCTAGAAATGACAAAAAATTAGCAGGGCTTAATAAACTTTATGCATGACTTACTATTGACACTGACTATATAAAGGAAAACAAATACTGTAATCAGTTCTACTTAGGAAAGCATCTCCAAGTTAGTGTTGCATGAAATAAGACTTGCTCATATTGTAATACATAGAGCTGTAAGAAATATTTGCTTGAACTCAAAAACAAATTCCCTTTAATCCAAAAACAGTTCAGCATCTCAGCAATTTCCCAGAAATACTACAGATCTGGCACTGAACTTTGCACATGAAAAGAAGTTCCAAATTGTAATCTATCTCGTTATTTGCTTTCCATTTGATGATGTGAAGAAGCTGGGAATCAAGCAAAACAGTGATTTCTCTTGAGCTGATATTTTAGCTCTGTTTGCATACAACAAATAGCAGTACATAAATGAGACAAACCTCTCAGGACATGAATCCAATTTCACCTCTTACGTTGAGCATCATTGCAATTACTCAAATGATTAAAGTTATACACAAGTTTAAGCACTTCACTGAAACAGGGCTTTAATGCTTTAAAACACTAAGATCCAATCAGGCAGCACTAGCACGGCCATCATCATGGGAGGAAAGTATTTTTCTGATCCACTGTTTAATTCCCACTTAACTGGGTAACATCTCAATTACGTGGTTCTGTCTGATGAATACAGAAAAGTAGAGAGCAACATGAATCCAGTTTATCAAGATTTGTGAGACCTTTGTGAAAAATCAAATTAAAGCCTATTTAGCTTCAGTAAACATATCTCAGCTGTCTTTGGATAAATTGTATTGCTGAGAGAAATGAACGTAGACCAAAAACACTCATAAAAAAAACCCCTCTGTATCCTGAAATTATGAACAAGTTCTCAATAAAACCAGGATTATTTTTCAGAACATAATAACTTACAAAGACGTACAGCATGGCATTAAATGCATTCCTTGTGCCTCTGGTAGTTCAAGTAACACTCAGTACAGATATCCAACAAAATAAAGTTGATAGACATGCAGTTTTGCATATTTGAGGGGTTGTTGGTATTTTTCTCCTAAATCATCTTCTTCTTTGAAAAATCAAGAAAAAATCCTCTACTTACATTCTTATAGACCCAAAAGAAAGGTGGGCAGAGAAACTCCACCCATAAAAATCCTCTTAGCAGGAAAAATGCTCTCTAAACCAACAAACAATAGCTCAGCCCTGTCAGATGACATAACAAGGGACAACAGCCATAAATTGCATATTGGAAAGTTGAGATCAGATAAAAGCTGGAAGTATTTTACCATGAGAGTAAGAAGTACTGGAACAGATTGTCCTAGGACACATGCATATCCTAGGACCTGTGGAATGTATTGTTGATCCCTGAGAGGCTGGGTGAGATGCAGGAAGACTACATGAGGAAAAGTACAGTAAATATCTTCAAAAAAAAACAAATAAGGGAAGAAAGTTGAATCAAGTTTGATTTAAATTCCTATTTAAATACTCAGGCTAATTCAAAATTTTAAAACACCTTGTAGAAAAAAGCAATAGGGAAATTAATGACAGACTGAACAAATCACAGAACTGTAGGGGTTGGAAGGGATCTCTAGAGATCATCGAGTCCAACCCCCCTGCCAAATCAAATTTGCCTTCTCTGACAGAGAAACGAGTGTTGTGTTTTGGCACAGGAATCTGTTACACATTTTGGCTTTAGTAAGGATTTACCTCAGATGACACTTTTATCAGCCAGCTCAGAAGGTACTAAGACGTCTAGAGAAATACTCTCAAGCTGCTCTGAGTTGGTCAGAAAAATCATTCTCAAAGTAGTTATCAATAACAATGTCAAAACTGAGGGCATCATAAGATGTGCATTCACAGGGCTCTTTTTCAGGTATAGTATCAACCTACACTTTCAAAATCTTGATGACTGAATATAGCATATGCTTATTAAATATTATTCATGGCACCAGACTAGATAGGACGCAGTGTACAGAATAGAGTCTGGAATTCAGAAAGATTCTAGCAAATCTGATTTACATTTTTGAGGGTAAAAGGAGATTACAACACAACACAAGCAAGTGAAAATCAATTGTAACAGAATCACAAGAAGATTGTTACAACAGAATTAAAATTATTACAGATTGCTTCCCATCAACAATGTCATGTTATTGTAACACTCTGTAAAGACACTGAATATAACCTATCAGTCTTATACAACCTATCAATATTATCCAGCATCAAATGGCCTTAAAGTATTTCATCTACTCATAAATCTCATCTTAAAGTATATCTAATTGAAGATAGAATCAGAGGGATTCAGAAATGTGAAAACGGGAATTAAAGGAACTAAATGATGTGTTAAACAAATTGGTCCTGGTTCTATTACATTTAGGAAATAAAACTAAAAATATCTGGGATGAAAGACTACTTAAAAATGATTCAAATATGTAAAAAACCTTCTGTTCTCTACATCCTTTCGGTCTGTACTCCACATTTTAGGGCAAAACAGACAAGCATCTCTTAGGACTGACACCACTATAACTGGTTCAGCTTTATAGTAACAGGAAGAACTTAAAGACATCTCCAGACCCTTACCAGTATTCTGATGATGTAAGCAATCAAATGCTGTTCAAAAGAAACTCAAGTAATAGGCAACAAACCAGAATTTTCAAGATATAGTCTGAGAAAACACTGGATGAAGCAAGCACAAGGTTGTTTTTAATGTTGTGGTAACTGGTTCCTTTTGGATATCCACAGGAAGTAATGGTAAAGCATTCACCGTTCAAGCAGAAGGAATTAAACTTACAGAGAAATCCACTGGATAAAAAAAAAAATAAAAATGGTGGAGAAAAGTAAATAAATGTATTGAGACAGAAAAAGTGCCCAATACATTAAAATAATTAATATCCATTGCACCATACAAAGTTTAAGCTCAGTAGGACAGAGGACTGAAACAACTAAGTATTGTTTCTAACAAGCCAGATTATTCTACCTCTACTGGTCTTCCAAGAAAAAAACCAAACCCGGATACATTCAGTTTCTTGTTCTTTGACTGAACAATCAAGACTCACCCACACTGTTCACTACATCAGACCAGATCTCATTTATGCATCCAAATGAAATGACAAAAAGTATTGGATATTTTCTTCTAGCTACTGAGATGTGAAAGTCTCCAAGAAGCAGCTGATACAAATAATTATCCATCATTTGATGGGGCTAGAAATACTATATAAGACTACCATAAAATTTTGTGTGGAAAAATCAAAAAACAACCCTTGGAGCATAAATTCAGTTTGGTAGCTTAGCATCTCATTAGCTATTTAAACAGTACTGAGGTTTTGCTAATACACAGGTGTTATAAATAAGGCAATCTTGAGCTGACATTCAGTTGCTCAGACTCTGAGAGTATACCAGACAGCCAAAGTATAGAACAAACTCCGAGGTAAGTTTTCTAATGGGCATGAAAGAAATTCATGTCATAGTTCAGGCTTTCTCCAGTTCTGGTCAATGTCATCTTTTTCTTTTAGTGTCTAAAACATAGAAGTGTTAATGCGTACAAAAAGAATAAGTCCCTTTGGCCCCAGTCAGTGAATGTAAAAGGTTCCACATCTTTATTTATGGGAGGCCACTGTTAGACAAAATTGACCATAAACTACTTACTGCTGTTGCCAAAAAAGATCTGACAAACACTCCCACTGAGAACAGAAAAGGCTTTTTTTTTTTTTTTTTTTTTCCCTTTTCATTTACAAATATAGGATTTGCAAATAGAACAGAAACCTGGAAAGATTTGTGGCTGTTGACTCACCCTCTAGAGCATTTCAGCAAAACAAAGCAGCTGAACAAAGTCCAGAACTAAATTAAATACGTGTCAGTTTGAGGAAAAGGAAACTTGTACACATCAACCTCTACCTGTCCAATCTCAGATAAAATACAAATGGCAATTGTCAGAGTTCCTGTTAAGGACTCAGGGAGTAAGGAAGGCTGTGATCACAGTCCCATTATCAATTTGAAAGACAGCAGCTGGCAGTAACTGTGATTTTATTTAAGGGCACAAGTGGCAATTCCTAAAGGGATAATGTTTAAAATTCTGAGAAATATAAGAAGTTTCTTCCCCACTGAGGCAGATAAAAAGATCCATTAACCTGTGTCTAACAGTGGTCACGAGTACGTGTATAACAAAGAGTAGATATGCTCTGCCTTTATGTTGTTGTTGTCAAATCTAGCGGAAATCATCGGTTTAGAGACTGTGGAGCCCAAGGCTGTAAGGAGACCATCATATCTGATTCCACTCAGTGATTCCATTCACCATGATTTTAGCCATTTAACTTTCACATCATTTACACTTTCCAACTTTACACACTGAGTTTTGCTTGTTTGTTTGTTTCAAAGCTGACAAGTTCAAGTCCAATAACTTCTTTTGGTACCCTCAGCCTCTTGTGAAGGATGCTTGATAATTGTTTGTTACATATCACATTATCAACTTCCAGCATACTACATTTTACCATATCCCTCTTTTCCTCGATGAAGTGTAATAGTCTGTTAAATCCATCATACAACTCTGATCATCTTTGCTGCTCTTATCTATGCTTTTGTGGGTTTTTGTGTGTTTTTTTTTTTGTTTGTTTTTTAAATTCTATTAATTCCTTTCTGACGTGGAATAACAAGAATGCCATATTATATTCAAGACATGAAAAACATTATTTATACAGTGGCATACCAGTTTCAGTTCTGCTCACTGTCCCTTTACTAACGGCTTCTAATGTTCTATGTGCTTTTCTTGACCTCATTTGAGCAGTGACTGGCTCCCTTTCCTGCATAATAACAGCTCATTCAGATGCCATCAGTGATGATAGAGAATTATTTTGCTTTAATCATTTAATTGGTATTCAAGTCATACACAAACTATATTAAAAAAGCAAAATGAAAAAAAAAAAAAAAAGAGAGAAGAAAGGACAACCCTCCTCCCTCGTTGGCCATAAAAAATAAAATAAAATAAAATACTGTAGTGACCTCAAAGATGAGTAAATTTAACAAATTGAGTGCCTGATCTCTTAAATGAAAAGTCTAGAGGGAAGAAACACCACTGAAATGGTATGTTAGACTAAAAATAATGTATATTTTTCTTTTTGAGGCTTAAATCAACCCCATCTCAAAACAAAAGCCACCTTCAGATCATCACTTGAATTTATTCAAAATAACCTTGCCAGAAAAAAAACTATGTCTAAATGAATCATATAAGTTTAGATGATCATACTAAGTTCATTTTCTGTAGACGCAGCTGTTTCTGGAAGTGAAGGCTCAGACCACTACAAGTATCCAACATGATTGACTGAAGTCTCTTAACACAGCACAAACATGCTTGTTTCATAGCTTGTGCACAGCGTTTATAACTTATGTTAGATGATTGTGTGATTAAGAACTACTTATCTGTGTGGCATTTCAATGTTCTGTTTTCCTATCATAAAATTAGAAGGTGTAACTTTTCATCATGCTGAGGTTTGTTTTTTTTCTTTTTTACTTCCCCTCCTAACAATAATCCAAATTCTGTTCTACAGGCAGAAGAAATGAAAAAAAGACAATGTATTCACTGTGATCCCTTTAGAATTCTAGTCTTCATACTTGGAATAAAATGATTGGGGGCTCATTTTCAGACACCACCAATAGAGTCACAGGTCATCTAAATGCTTACAGATTAAACAAGGTTAAAAGGAAACATGAACCGAGAAACTGCTTGTCAGAAAAGACAGTGGGGTCAGGTGCCAGATGTAATAAATATTCTGATTTACAGCCTGTGGATTATTTGCTAATGCATGGGTAATTGCAACTCTTTGGTTTCATTCTGATGCTTAATACAAATCCCAACCCTCCAGTCCATCGTCTGTACTCTCATAGCAGATCTCTTATCAGAGTGTAAAACAGGTCCTGCATCCTGTGGGCAATACAAAGTCCTTTCAGCTGTTGAATATGTGACTTCATGCAACCAACAAGGGAAAAGGCTGCTATGCTGTCATCTCCTCAAAGCTTTAGTCACATGCAAATTCAGTGTATTAACAAAAGATCCTCTTAAGGCACAACTTTGGTTCATCAGTTGCAGGAAAATATAATTTCAGCAAAAGGTACAAAATTGCTGAAGAGTTTAGAGACACATAATAGCCTTGTAAATTTTCAAAATGAATAAGAAATGTTTTTCTGTACCTCCTACGCAGTGTTTTGTAAATGGATTGTTGAACATCTCTGAAGTCTGCATTTTGCACAAGTTAAATACAATCCTCCCATGGCAAAGACAGTTGAGAAACTGCAGTAGACAGAAGTAACACTTGAAGATCAGCATTAATAATCATATTGATAACTCAGGAGAAATGGGAGAAAAATCTGATTAGATTATGTCTAGATTAGTGTACTGGTTTCAGCTGGGACAGAGTTAGTTTTTTTTCATAGTGTCTGGTATTATGCTGTTTTTGACTATGAGAGAAAAAATAATGTTTATAACACTCTGACATTTTCCTTGTTGCTGAACAGTGCTATACAGAGCCAAGGATGTTTCAACTTCTCACACTGTCCTGCTAGTAACAGGGGCTGAGGGGCACAAGGAACTGGGATGGGACAGAACAAGGACAGCTGACCTAAACTTGCCATTCCATATCACATAGCATCATGTAAAAAAGCTATGAAATTGAGAGAAATTGGCTGTGGGGTGGCTGCTGTTCAGAGCTTTGCTGGGTATCGGTTGGTGGGTGGTGAGCAATGTGTTGTGCATCCCTTATTTTGTAAATCTGTAATTATCGTGACTGTTATTTCTCTTCCTTTTCTGTCATAGTAGATAGGGTGTTTGTTGTCTGTTTTAATCTAAACCTACAGGTTTTACTTCTTTGTTCGCTTACAATTCTCTCCCACACCCCCCAGTATGGAGGGGAGTGTGCAAATGGTTAAGTGGTTCTGAGCGGCTTCCAGGTTAAACCACAACACTTCTATTTGAAATAGTCTTCCTACTTAAAGTAGTAACATAACCAGTTAAATTGTTCCATATCAAAGATACATATATATATATATATATATATATATATATTTCTGCATAGCCTGCTAATTATTTTTTTTTATTATTTTCAAATGAATAAACATTTTGATCTATGTATTTGTCAAAGTTTTCTCCTGGCTTTATGAGTCTAAGACATGCAGTCTATCAGTCACTGAGAACTTATTTGCTGCAGTAACATTCTTTGACTATTACAAAGAGGTGGGGAGGGACCAATAATTTTTTACGTTGTTCTTCCATGGCAAAGAAGAGTGCAGGTGGCCAAAGAATATGCTGTACTTTAACCATGATGGCAGGACAGCATACACATACCTCATTACTTGTAGCAGTTTTTTCAGTTGGCCCTCACTCATTTTCTCTCAGCTATTTCAATATGGGGAAGAGAACTGGAAAATAAGCATGATTAAGAATATACCACCAGAGGAAATATTCAGAAACAGCAGGTAGAAGAGACTCCAAGCATCCAAACGAGCTAATAAACTGATTCACACCAAGCTAACGGCGGATCACGGCCTCAGAAACCGCTGTGCACTAACAGCTGGCAGGTAAATGGTTTCTTAATTGGATTTAATCTGTTTCTCTGAAATCTCATCCCTCAGGGCATCAAATTACCTCAGGGACTACTTATCAATATACAGCTGCTAATCAAAGCGAGTGTTCAACATGTGAGAAGCGTAGCTAGCACAGCAATGTTTTGCACATTTAGGAATAAATAACCTTTTGATAAGGTAACAACAGTGACCTTTAAGTACAACCTTCTTTTAAAGATGTTCTCTAAAATTATTTAAGTAGTTTTCACAATATAACTCTCTTAAAATATTCTCTCCCACTCCCATTTACAGTATTGAAAACATAACTGCCCGTGGCTGCATTTTAATCTAACTAATCCAGAAAATTTATGTTATGTATTTGGTGATCATTTGAAGGGCAAATTCTGGAAAATTTTAAGTTGTCTTTAAATAGCATTACATCCACTTTATTATCACTATCACAAATGTTAAACTATAGTAAAATACAGTATTCTGATATTTTCCTCCAAGTGCTTGTTTTTCAAAGTAATTATAGGAAAAAATATTTGCAAGATTATTGTCTCTACAAAGTACTTTGGGAAGACTAAGAGAGGTCCGGTTATAAATACATTAGCTACATACAATTCAAAATATGAAGGACTGATTAACTGAATATCTCAGACAGAAATTGTTTACATATTATTTTGAGGCTGCATTCTCAGTTCAGAAAACCTTCTTTTCAGCTTCAATGGATGCCTCAGAAGTCTGCTTAGAGAACAAGAATCATTGTGCTAGGAAATATAAGGGCCTCTGCGAATAACAGGCCCCATGTAGTAGGTTGGATTTTCAGTCTGTTTTTTATTTGTAACAAAAGGATTTCAGTTCTTCTGACCCTCAAAGGAGAAAAAGTGTGAGATAAATGAAGTTCAGAAAAAGACAACATGACTTCCTGATTTCATTCAAGCTGAATTTGCTTTTAAATGCTGGTTATAACACACTTCCCATTAAAAAAATGACATTTGCCATTCAAAAGGAAAGACCATCAAAGACAAGTAAAGCCACCTCTGTAAAGCTAATGACTATATATATATGTATATATATACACATAATTATTATTTTCTCTATTAAAGCTTGAATTAGTTTTCATAGGGAAAAATCTAACCATATCTCAAGTTTAACATTTTTCAACATTTACTCAGGTACAATGGTGTTGTCAGTTTGTGGTGCAGGTTGGGCATACCATTCTAATTGTTGCAGTAAAGCATTTGCTTTTTTCTCTCTCTTTTTTCTGTGATCCTATACTAAAAATACCAACAGTAAAGCACAAAGGAAAAAGAAATGTAGAAGAAACAAAACGCCTTGCTACACAGTTTTGAAACTTCTACCAACAGCTAAACAGTGCAGAATAAGACTGTAAATTGTACTCTACTTCTGGGCAAAATCATGACAGACAGGGAAAAAAATCAATCATTCCCCAATATGTAATTGAAGAGTAGCTTGTGTACAATTTTCCTCATTATCTTGGCACGCAAAACTATAAGCATACAGCTAGTAATATTAGCAAGATTTATTTTTTTTTCCTTCAAAAGATGGCCGTATTATATTTGCTCAGGAATATATTCAATAATTTTTTTAGTGTGTTTCAGCAATTATGCAACACAGCAGGTTAAAGATTCAAATAAGCAATTATTATTTACAGAGAACATTTTTTGAAGGTAGTAGGCTGTCATCCCTTTTCAAGGACTATAATAACAGTGAAGAGGAAATTACAATCTGAAAAAATGCCACAGCTACATTAAGTGTTTGTGTGATTCCAAAACCACAACTGGCTCTCATCAGCTGCCTATTTTGTTTTTTGCATGTGATGCTATTGGTCCCTTAGCCAGTGCCTGATGTGCTACCCTTTGTGTACTGTTAATCGATCTCTTACACCAGTGTAATTTGGATTCAGAGCATTAACTTTCCTTCAGGGATTCTGCAGTGACAATTGTGACTGTACAAATTGTTCAGTAGGGCTTTATCCGTGAGGTGCTGTGCACCTGTAGTTTCTTTTCATTTCACTGGAGCTTGGAGGACGCGCCCAGCAGCCCAATCAGTGCTTCAGGGTATTTAAAAGCTGTGCTTTACTTTTTAGCTGGCCTCAGCTGGCTGCACATTAAATAACAGGAGTCTAATAATGTCTTGATGCAATTGTCTAGGATGCTTGGTTTTCAGTGTTCCAGTCTCAGGTGTTCACCCAGACCCCCCCCAGGGATGAACCCACCTCCATCCTGCACAGAATGGGTAGCAAAACTTCACACAGGACACGTTCCACATTTTGAGGACATTGCTAGGTTATCCAGGAACTAGGACAGCAAGTAGCTAACATCAAACCCAACTTCTAAACACAACCAAGTGAACTTTGGAGGTTGAAACAGCACAGCTACAGCCTGTGGTCAAGATCCTGGGTAAGCATAATGTATAAGACGCTTAAGTAAATTTTCAACATCAAAAAATAAGTGCTCTTGGAAATGGTTGGCTCCCAATTTCTTCCTCATTATGTGTTCATTTTGTTAATTTGCAAATGATGAGTTTTGTCTTTTTTGTAAATCTTTGCAGAATATAACAAGATCTACATAGGTGTAAATGAGAGTGAGAAGTGTCCATTTATTTTAGGTTTTAAAATAAAAAAAAATAATGTATGACTAGATTGCTGTGACCTTTCATTGTTACATAACCAGTGATTTATCATCTATTTCGTATGTGAGTTTTTGTACTTTAGTTCTAAGTACTCAACACTGACTTACAGCCAAATAATGAGAAAGGAACCATTTCCATTCGGAGAGAGATTCTGGACTTTTTGCAAAGAGAACATGAGTTAAGGAGTTAAATGTTCCTTGTAATGTAGTTTACCTTCAGTTTTCTTGAGAGTACTTATTCTGTCATTTAATTCAGGATCATAATAAAGCCTCTAAAGATGCAAATCCAAACCCTTGCTTCCTGACCTTAGGATGAATCTCTGATTGATTGCATGGTACTGACACTACCTAATAGAAGGGGAAAAAAAATTGGATGGAATAACTGGAGGACAAAAGTGTGGAAATATGACTTTAAAATCTGATATATTTTAAATATTGAAAACTTGAAAACTTTTCTAATCAAGTTCTGAAGCTTTCCAAATATACTTAGCTCTGATTAAAATGAAAACATTTTTGGCAAGAATACCAAACCCCTGATGATTATTTATGGCAATAACCTTTTGCAGTACCCTTAGAAGCACAAAGCAGCCTAAAATATTCAAAAAGCCAAACAAAGCTATCTTAGAGGACCTAATGAAAAAATGCAATACTAGTATGAATTCAATTTCTAGATCCTCCCATAAAGAACATGCAGAAGCTTAATCAGAAAACATCATGCTATTATTAACCCTGTAAAGCAGAACATCTCACCTTATTCTCCTTTCTTCTGCCCTTGAGGAGTTTTAGAATTTCTTCTAAGCTGCTACTAGTCCAGTGTTCAGATTCAATTAACGTCCCTGTCATTTTATTTCCTATGCCTCAAGCCTCTTGTGTTGTCCTCCTAATCCTATGGAGTCCACTTATTCAGACAGCATCAACTTCAGTGATTTCATCCAACTAGGAAACAGTTTAAGAGCTAGGAAAAGTAGAAGGGCCTTTTCTTTACCCAACATCCTTAATAGTAGGGTTCTCAGCAGGGCTAGACAGAGCCCAAAATTCCTAAGCAGAGTATTCTGGAGGGGTTGTTCAATTCATAGGAAAACTGTAGACAGAACAGAGAAGAGAAAGAGGCAGGTATCCAGACTAAGTGCTGTGCACCAAACCATCTCCCCTGGGGCATCTATTGAGGGACTACATACAAGGTGGGACAATGAGAAAGCTGTCTGGTCAGCTGCTCAGCTATAAAATAGGCAATAGAGGTTTAAATCCCTTCAAGAAAATAGCAATCTAATAGTACAGGTGGGATTCCTCCCATCTGCCCTCTGACTTAGCTGATTAGGGTCAGCATTATGGTCAGCTGAGATCTCAGCCAAGCTAGCAATGGTCACTGACCTGACCAAAGGCATTTCACCCTCTTAGGTACGACTTACCAACTGATTAGAAAAGGATACCAGAAGACTTGCTTTATTACAGTTGCTCACTCTGTAGACATCCATAGATTTTTTTCAAAAATCCATCTTAATCTCGCACAAATTGGCTGAGTTCCTCACTGACCCAGGCAGCCAGTAGAGGCAACAGGATGTTAGAACTCCTTCTCCTCTGGTATAAACAATTTCTCTCTCATTTTCTCTAATGTCTTTGCAAAGTTGCCAAAAATAAATAATTTGTGCTGATTCTGATGGCTCACAATAACTGGTAAGATCCTTACTATGGATTTCTGAAAATAAATGGCTACTACCAGACCAAGACAAATAATCTTGATATTAAGAAATGCAAAGTTTGACTGAAAAAGCAGTACTGATGGAGAAAAAAATCACCGAACAGCAGCATGTCTCTTGGTTGCATTCCTTTCACTAAAGGGTAATGCACCTTACCTCTACCACATATCATCATGAGAAAAAAAGTCTCATTGTCACCATAAATTATGTAAAGCAAAGTTAAGTTATAATGTTACAGTAAATTGTACTTGCAACAAAAATAGCGTGGCCAGCAGGGTAAGGGAGGTGATCCTCCCCCTCTACTGTGCCCTGGTGAGGCCGCATCTGGAGTACTGTGTCCAGTTCTGGGCTCCCTAGTTCAAGAAAGACAGGGAGCTATTGGAGAAAGTCCAGCGGAGGGCCACAGAGATAATGAGGGGCCTGGAGCATCTCCCTTATGAGGAAAGGCTGAGTGACCTGGGACTGTTCAGCCTGGAGAAGACTGACAAGCAACATCACCGCTGATTATAAATATCTAAAGGGAAGGAGTCAGGTGCATGGGGCCAGGTTCATTTTGCTAGTGCCCAGCAATGAAAAAATGGGCACTGGGCATAAGCTGCAACACAGAAAGCTCCATCCTGTGAAGAGCTTAATTCCTTTGAGGGTCAGAGAGCACTGCCCAGACTCCAGACTGGGGAGTCTCCTTTTCTGGAGATATTCATGACCAGCCTGGGTATTTTTCTGTGCAGGTGCTGTAAGGAACTGCTTTAGTACGGAGTTAAACTAGATCTCTAGAAGTCCCTTCCAACACCTATAATTCTGTGATTTTGAGAAAATCATTAGGAAAAAAAAATCTCTGTTGTTTAATTTAGCTTGCTTATTCAGTCCATTCTCCATCTTGTCTGAGACTCCCAACTGATGTCCTCCTACAGTTTATCTTCCAATTTGCACTTTGATGTCTTATTTCAATTCCATCCTCCCTTGATGTTATAAATCTGTAGTTATTAGCAGCCACCTGTGATACATCATACCCTTCCCACCTCCTTTTTTATCTATATTTTCCTTCTGCAGTACCTGCAGTTCCTGTACAGTCTCGTCTCACTCCCTGGATTTCCCAGAACTATGGATATATTCCCCTCAGTGAACACCTAACTAACAGTGCATTCTCCAGAAACAGCAAACTGAGCTATTTGCTGAACACCTTCAAGCTTCTACATCTGCTACCTTTTGAATAACAGGCGTAAATAAAGCAGAAGAGTAAAGGCAGGGGATGTTTTCTGAAACCTGTCATGTCCAGCCTTGTTTGAGATATGACTCCTGGTGTCTCAACAACAAAAATTGCTGGAAAAAAAAAACAAACAAAAAAACAGAAAGAAAAGCAAGTGTTTTATCCTCCCAATTCATTTTCCAAGCTACTACCTTTCTCCAACACCCTTGCTTCACTTAACACTTTCAAATGCAAACATTCCTTGTGTTATCACCTGTCTTTGTCTCACCTCCACTCAGCACAGCCAAATAAATAGTGATCCCCAAAGAAAATAGAAGATGGAGCATATGAAGATAACAGCAGTATCTGTACCATTTAGATCTTATTGCTGCAGCAGCTATAGCCGGAGGACGGTTGAACTCTTTTTGCATCTACTTCCTCAAGGTTATAGATTCTTTCAGTAAAGCCTGTGTCTTCCTCTATGCCTTGGATTGGGTGGCCTGGATCAAGCATATTAAAAAGCACTCAAATAACAGTGGAACCCATTTCTACAATCGTTTGAAATTTACAGGGGGCTATTGTAGCTCTGAATCAAGTTCAGCAAACAATACAACAAGCAAGTAATTATCACTTTTTGTCAGAGGCAGGCAGATAAAAATCTAGCAATGCCTTGAACAATGATCAGAGAGCACAAGTATGAAATGTTTAACATTTGGATTTGTTTTCTGAAGAAGGAGAGCTTATTCTGAAATAGTTCAAGAAGAAGCACAAAAGAAATTAGATTCCCAGAAACGGTGACAATTCCTTCTCTTGTGCATTGTTTGTACTGTTTCATTTGGTGCTTTAAAAGCACTTTCCTATAATTATACCTAGAGGAAGGATTCAAACATTTATTAGACATTTAAGCTGTGAGGATAAGGTCAGCAATATATCAGGACATGCACACAGAACTTCAATGGAGCTAGAACAAATTTTGTCAGGAAAGGAAAAGCCCCATGAGGGCCATGAGCTTCCATTTGTCATGATTTCCTCCCCATATCCCCATGGCTCTTCGGGACTTAAGAGAATTTGTCCACTTACAGGGTTCACACGTCTGTCTGTCTCTGTGTACATCTCCCTAACACTATTATCCTTCCCCCTACACCTGCCAGAGATTACACAGAGTAATTCAGCAACCTTCCAGAGGTTCTTTACAGCACTACTGTGGAAAACCTTTTTCTGCAAATGCTGGTGGTTTCAAAGCCTGCTGATTCTCCCTGTCTTTTCCATCCACCCTATGTGTCTACATTCCATGTTCCATACCCACCAAAAGAACAGGGGTAGAGGGGAAGAAAGAATACCATCACATAAGCTCATCAACACCATTTCTGTCTTCTTTATTCTTAGCGTATAAGTACTCCACATAGGGAAATCTCCACTAATCTAGGTGTGAAATTAACTCTATATCATTGTTTAGTTAAGGAATATCTTGCATAAAAAATAATAATAATCATTAAAAAAAAAATAAAAAATAGAACTAATCTTTAACTTTTATTTTTAATTCCCATAAATTATTCACTGTTGCCCAATTCAAAGTTGCATAGGAAAATAATGTGTTCAGAAGAAATTTGTGACAAAAATGCTCACATTTTGCTTTCAAATTACCTCCTCCTTCTCAAGGAAAACAGAAGAAAGAGAAGGAAAGCTGCTCAACTGAAAGAGAAAAAAACATCAAGTGCACCTCTCTTAACTGTTCAAGAAAAGAAAGATTACATTCCTTGCAGCTAGAAGGGAGAAGTCATGCAACTGGCACAGCTTGAAGCTACAAAATTAATACATACAAATTTCTGATCTCTGCTACTGAAACTCCCTTAGATGAAATTGTAATTTATACTGAATTACCTTTAATACAGCCCTTTCTTAGTTCGTTATCCAGAAATTTGTAGGGACGTTACTGGAGATATCAAAAACAAATTCAGAAATAGCACAACAGGAGAAAGGGATTTTATTTATTGCGTATATCCTTAACCAGATAAAACCTAGTTGAAACCCATGCTGTTGTGGATGCCTCTATTTGATCTAATAGACTCTGTTGTATGTAGTACAGCAAAGAGCTCAGATTTTCAGCAGGAAGATTACATGCATGCAGAGCGAATATGCTGATTGACATAACAGCCAAGGAATGGTCTTATTTAATTGAGGTCTTGAAACAAAAAGTCATTTGAACCTTCTGGACAGCACTGGCATTGCCTTTTGAAACACACACCCTGGGCTTGTTCTCTGCGCAAAGACATGAAAGGCCCAGGCCTGATTCTCATTATAACCAGCCTAAAAATTCTGGACCAGACACTAGCCATCCTGTCTCACCCTGAGCAGGACTTTGAAGAAAAAATGACTGGGAAAAAAAAACCACAAAAGCCTTCCAGAGGCAAAACTCTCATTCTTAAATGCAGCAATTAGAGAGAGTTTGTGTCAAATTAAACTGAGAACAGAAACAAGCATGAAGGATTTTGCTAACTTCAGTTATATGAGCTGCTCTTTCAGGAGGCATAGCCTGGCCCTTGGTCTCTAGATCAACCTGGCTTTTTTCTTCTTTTCCTCTGCTTCCACATCAGCTCTTCTTCAGGGCTGCACAACTGTTTTATTTTGTCAGAACACATCAGGTTCCCTTATGTACATCTTTGTTTGGATAGTAAGTTGCAGCTTGGCTCTCTCCCTTTCCTCTTTAACAATTCACACAGCACTGCTGGAGACGGCAATAACTGCTGCCATTCCTCTGGACAAAAATAATAATAATAAAAAATAATTTTAAAAAAAGATTATATATATATATATATTTAGTTTAATTAATATTTGAAGTAGAAAAAGCAGAATTGGTTTTCCTGTATCTGATCAGTGCTGCATGTCTCATAATTTTACTGCAAGACAGCTTTTATGCCCCATGTACTCTTTCACTTCTAAGGATTACAGCAGTTTAAACACAACGGGAAGCTTTATAGGGAAAAATAAATAAAATTACTAGCTATCATTAATGCATGGTAATTTATATTTCCAAACTGCAACCCCAGCTATTGCTGGTAGCTCATAATATGAAATAGATTGCTGAAGTTCACTTTTACTTTTGAAACGTTGGTTTCCAGGGAGTGAGGGGAATCAGAAGGGCAATGTTTGTTACTCTGAATTCCAGAAAGAACTGGGCGTGCTTTTTACACTCTACTAGGGGCTGAGTGAAAGTCCAGGGACTCCTGTCCCGGGCTGCTGGGGATCTCTACTCTACTGCGCCTGGTGCCCCTCCTGCCCTCCTCCTTCTCTCCTCCTTTCCCCCAGGTGCACACAGGACTGTTTCTTTCCCCGCTGCTGACAGTGTTGTGCCCTCTCTTCCTCAGGCTCTCTGCAAGGTACCCCGCTATGCCTTGCGGGGGAGCCTTGTCACACACAGCAGCCACAGGGATGATGCTATGAGGCACCCATAACCCATACACATGCTTAAAACCAGTATTATAGTTTAACACAGAGAAATAGCACAGTGTTGAGCAGTTTAACTATGGGCAAAACAGCAAATCTAACTCAACCACCCTTTAAATTGATATGAGTGAAGAGGCACAGACCAACTGCAGTCCTACTATTTATTGACTTGGTGCAGGCTGAAAAATTTCTGCCTTCCTTGCATACAAGGTCTAGCTGCATTACAGCATCTAACCTCAAATGACTGAATGCATCATTCTTTCGATCTCAAACCTGGTGCCAGAAGACAGTGGATGGCCTGGACCAGGGTATCCTTCACTCAGCATAGCTCAAAGCCCACCAGGTGGAAATCAGATGGCAATAGGGAATCAGGGTTGAGCAGAAATTGGGGACACCTGTAACACCTGGCTCTGTTGGCACAGTGGGCAAGAAATACATAAATAGGACATGGATGCAGAGTTGTTATTGCCATGCTATATTTGTGTAAATCCTCCTCTGCCTGCAGGGATGTAAGTTGCATGATAACTTTGATAAGTGGAAGTGAAATTGCAGTTGGTAGCTCATAATAGAACATAATTGTGAAATCTGCTTGCATTTTAAAGAGCTTCTAACAAGTCATTATGAAAGCCAAACACGGTCTTGTTTTAGTAGTAAAGAAGGCTCTAGGTGAAAAAAAATAGATGGTAGCAAAGTTTTTGCCAATAGCATATAATATTAGTCAAGGATATTTATCCAGGTTCAAATATTTTAAATTTTTGTGGTTTAAACTCATAACTGTTGCAAGATATCAAGCTTGTTTCTCAAAATATTAAAAAAGGGGGGGAAAAAAAGAAAAAAAAAAAGAATATTTTTGCTACATTCTTGAAGCCTATTCTCAAATTCCTTGATCACAACGGAAAGCACAGCTGCATAGTTTTCACTGTTTGTGGGACTGTATTTAGCCAATGTATCAAAATGTATACAATTATTTGCCTTCATTTGAGTCAGCACTGCACTGTGCCCTCTCTGTGTCCCAGTTTCAACCCAGGCAGAGCTGACTGCACACTGATATCTGGTTGTTGTGAGCAATGAGTTAATAACTCCATGCACAGGCCAGGCTGTGCCGCTTTGTGGGGCAGAGACATTGCCATGATGGCACTGGGCAGGACGTGACCACAGGTAGGATATGGCTGTCCAACAGGCAGGTCTGTCAGATACCACTGTGGTTGCCATCGCATTAAAACAAAATAAAGCAAGAACACTAGGAAAAAGAAATGTTCCTTTACATTAAAAACCTGCATTTAGAACATTCCTGTGGGAGAAGTAGGAATTCTGGAATAAATTTCTCTGTGCTTGCAGGTGCAGATGTATTTCTTTCAAAGAAAGGGACCAGACTATGGTTGTTATATAAGCTGATGGCACACGACCCAGCCTGTTGAGGATATTCTAACAAAAGAGAAATCACAACATTTTGTGCTGCAGAGTACAGAACAAAGCTTAATAGTGTACCACAAGGCTTAGGATGTTCATCTGGAAAGGAATGTTTGTGGTATGAATTCCCACTCCAAAGACCAGCAGCTTAGTCAGCAACTATGTCATACAACAAGAAGGATGTGGACAGGGTTGGTTTCCCCTCCTTTTCCTTCCAGATTTTGCTAGAGCCATAAGTTCACAGGTTTGACTGCGAATCAAGTCAAACTAGATTTGAATCCAATGGACCATTTCTTTACTTGACTAGAAAGCTTAAATATTCTTGGGTTCAAGGAGGTAGTGAGGTCCCATTAGGGACACCAGACAGTCTTGGATCTCATACCTGCCTGCCACACTGCAGTATTTTAATGCTAGAGTATTAAAAAAATAGCATTTGTGTGCCAAAATACTTAAGATACGCTTTCATTACCTACAGGTAGGCATTGAAAGACTGAGGACTTTGATTTCCAGAGTTCATCTCTAAGATTTGTGAAATTTCTTTCTCTCCAAGGAAACAAAAAGATTTATTCTAAGCTTTCTCATTTCTAGTTTGGTTGGAGATTTTCAGAGCAAGGCCTAGTTTTAGCTGAACATATGGTCCAGTTATACAGATTATACCATAATGAAACACAAATAGAAATGCTTGTGTGACACTTTTAAGAACAAACTGGCTTGAAAATTTTGAGTGCAGCGTTTTTATTGATTGAATGACACAATGAATTCTCGCATCCCTCTGCATTGCCAATGGATAATTATGATTATTACGAGGAGCATGCTTTGACTGAAAAGTTAGGCAAGTCTGTTTCTATGGCTCTGAAAGACTACTGCCCTCAAGAGGCCACAAACAGAAGCATGAAGCAATATTATACTAAAATGTTTGTTTTGTCTTTTTAAAATTAATTAAAATGAATGTGAATTATATCTTTCACCCCCTCCAGTATAATTAAGAGGAGAAAGCAGCTCTAGAATCCAGAAGTACTTCAAGTGGAGTATGAGATTTAAACAGTCTGGTACATTCATTTTGAAGTCACAGAAACAAAAGCCTGAACTATGGCTAGATGCAAAGAAAACCCACTGTCCTCAGCTGACAGTCTGAACTCCAAAAATCACTATCCCTTATTATAAGAACAGAAAAAAGTGACTTGTAAGAGCTGAAATCATATATGTTTAATATTTCCAGATTACAGACTACATGCATTCCATTAATCTCAGAAAACAAAACAAGACTAATTTTATGAAGTCAGGTGTTTTTCAAATGATTTTCACATTTTAATATTTTAATTTGAATGTTTAAAGTGTGTGTCCTTGTACAGTTTGCCATGAAGTATATCCCACACACTATTTTTCCTAGCAGGGTATTCTAGAATGTATATCATTATAGTAACCAAGTGCTTCATAAACCTTAACTTCTCTTCACAATAACTCTTCAAGATTACCATCAAAAGTCTAAGAAGAAATGCTACCAGCCTGCTTTCTCAAAGCATTTTTTAAACACTGGAGTTTTTGGTAGAATACCCACAAACTTAAAAAGCAAACCAAAACAAATGTCAGGAGTCAGAAACTACACCCTGCATTCCCTAATCCATTTCTACATGCGTCAGACTGTAGGATTAAAACCTTTATATATGTCGCACGTACCTCTGTCACTTAAGGTGTGAGTAAACCTTGGAGGAGTTTGATCTCCACAGCTTTAAAGTAGGCATGGATTTTTTCCACATCTTTCCTCTGTTCTCCAGATCAGAGCCATTTTTTCAAGAGTGCAATGGTGATTATTTTATTTTCTGGGATGAGTGGCAGCTTTTTCTTTCCCATTATTTTCAAGCCTCATTACGTATTCCTCCTATACAGCCTTTGCCCACACTCAGTCCCACATCATTTCCAAAGGTCTTCAGCCTAATATCCTACTCATCCTCTGCTTTGTACCCATGTGAACTGCAGTCAGCTTTGGTTTTCCAATCTATACCAAATTTGTTCCACTGAGTTTGATAGTGATCTCAGCACATCTCAAACCTCCCACCCACCCAGATTCTTGCTGCAGGTAAAGGACACCCTGTGTTTAAGCTTAGAATTAAAAGAAAGCCCAAGTGCTATATTTTAATCTAAGAGTCTCTTGGCATGTTGATGTCTTGTAGAAGCTCCTGCAGCATCTGCTCCCAATTCTATGAAGTCTCTTGCCGTCTGCTTTCCCCAGCATACTCGGAAGCTCTCCCTTGCACGTTATTAAAGTCATTTCCTCTTGCAAATATAAACCTTCTTCTTTAAACCTTTCTGGAGATGTGAGTGAAAAGATTCACACATACCATTTCTGAATTCACAATCAGTTTCGTCCTAAAAATTAAGTCAGGCAATAGAGATGAATAGGTGAGTTCACACAGTGCTTAAAATTAGTTCTTTCAGATATTCATGGAGGTGCGAGATCCGGCTTTATTTAAGAAGGATGTCCCTCAATTCAGACTGCATATAGAAATATTCTCCCTTCAGTTTCCTCAGCAAAATAAAAGGCTACTCAAGGCAGGCCATCTCTAGCATTTATTCTCATAGTTAAAGACTTCAGATCAACATTTTGTCCAACAGTCCCTCCTCAGCAAGATCAATTGTTTCTTTTGCAGGATACGCCTATAAACCTACACCTTACTAACCCAAACTGGATTCTGGGGTCTCTTCTGTGTGTTTTCTGGTGACTATTTGTATTATTTTCCTCCTCATTTTCACATGAAAGATAGGACAAACTAGTTTCCAACTCCCAGCAATCTTCTTATAAGATTTATCATTCATCAAAGTATCATCATTAAAAACAAGCATGATAACACATTCCCATAGTCTGAAATTATGTACTGAAAGGCCAGGAATATATACCAGCAGAGGCATCTGTAACACAGTCATCCTGATAGTGCTACTATAAGAAGCTTGCAGTAAAAATGAGCTGCACAAGCATAAATTATGTGGACAACCTTGCCATGTCACCATGCTGTTTTACTCTTGTTCTTTTCCCAGCATGGGAAATTTTTCTCGCTTTTGAAATCTTGTCCCTAGGCCTCATGGGTGGAGGAGAGTATATTCACAGCTCCTCTCTCCCAGCAGGCAGGAGAGGAGGGAGTGTGCTCAGTGAATGCAAAACATGGAGAGATTTGTATCTAAGCCTACTAATCAGAGAGGTTTTCAGCAGAGTACAACTCATCAGTACCTGAGCAGACTATGACAGACACAAACACCTTGATAACCGTGCAGAATTTGCTTCTGAAAATCACAGGTGTATTGAAGCTTTTCAGGGAAGCAGCTGTGAGAACTTATTCTGGGTGACAGTGTATTTTAATCTTGCTGTCAAAAAACCAATTGCAGGCCCCTAAATGGAACCGCTTAGGCAGTGTGGGGAAAAAAAAATAACCTAATAGCCAATAAAATAGTTTTACCAAATGTAACATTTCCCCACAAGCTCCCCCTCCCCACCTCGGCAGCAACTGGGGACTTTACCACTCATGGCATCTGCAATAACCTTGCTTTTGACTGTCTCATTTGTGAATGTAAGCACATGACCCAAATCAATTATAGCTTGCTAGAGCCTGATACATAAACTTGCTAATTGAAACGTGTCCACTTCAACTGGCAACACATGGAGCATTTACTTAATAAGTTGTATGAATCATACAGACAATTTGTGCAATTCCCTTAAGTCCCCAGGAAGCTTTCTCATGAAAGTTGAGTAGGGCAGCGTATGTTATATTATACCAAAAAAAAAACCTGATGAGAGATATGAGCCTCTTTACACAGTGTATCGTGTACAGCAGCATGATAAAAACATATGCTGAATTTAAAATATCTATATATATCTATATATTTTAGAAAGCACAGTTTGCTATACCTGGAATTCATGCCTTAAAGCAACCCTTGGTATTACTTTTCCCCATCCTCCTGCATTTGCTACAGTGCATACCATAAGGATTCACTTTATTTAATTTACTAGACAAGTAGCTAATTAGAAGCTGCTCTTCAGCCAACTGAGAAGAGGCTGAAACAGCTTTTACATATTGTTACATAGACTTAGATGGGTCACAGAGGAAGGCACACACTCATTTTCAACTGGTTGCTTTCCATTTTCAGGGCTATGTTAATTCAATTTGCAGTGAAAGAAAATGACTCACGTACAGAACATTACTCACTATTTTGTTCCTTTTATGGGTGGTCTTTGGTATGAAGGACACTGAGAAGGACAAAGTAGTCTTCATACGACACTATTGTTTCATGGGCCACAGCACTATAAAAGCAGTAGTGTCTTCTAATTGACCACTGGTAGTCCATCTTTCCAATTGCAGCAGTGAAAACAGGATTGATGACAGCAGGGATGATTTAAGTTAGCTCTTAACACAACTTACGGAGAAAAGGTCACCAAGAAATTATCCGAGGTGTAGAAGGCTGAACTCAATCATATACTTTTGTTTTCTTGATATTTGCTTTGACAGCAGTAGCTCAGATTCTTAGTCCACTTAGTTGCTCATTAGCTCTTTCTTTGCCTTTCTCACCTTCATCATTAATACATGTAGGATCGAAAAGTACTGAATTTCATGTGAAAGAAGCATTTTCTCTTTTAAGACAAAACAACTCCAGATTATCTCATCTGACTTGTATAGAAAACTGTACATGGAAACAACTGTTACATTTCTGACACAGATTAAACCTTCACATCATCTACCACTAAATATTTTAAATAGAAACAAACATCTTTGTCCAATTGTGCATGTGCTGAAGATACAATAGCCTGATTATTAAAAAGGCAAGCAGGGTGTTCTTTTTTTCCTTAAATTTCATTTTGACCTGTCACAGAACACTTTCAAGGAGTGAGTTCATAAGGTGTAATTGCTTGTTGTGTAATTATGGTTAATATTGAGTGGTGTATGAACTTCCTTCTCTCTCTCTCTCTTTTGTGAAATAAAACAAAACCCACCCATACATATCTTCAGAGTGCAAGCCATGATATCTAGTAAGTAGTGCCCCAGTCTGGATGAAGGTGATTACAAATAAAGGGTATGAAGAGACACCTCTCTATCTGCTCTGCAGGTGAGCATTACTGCTAAGATTACCACTGTCATCATGCTATGAACTGAAGGCAATGTTACATCTCATTCACACAAGCAGCACTATAGAAGCTGAAATCCCCTTGCTGGATGACTTCTGGAAACAAGGTGCACCCTGGGGCGCTCTGCTTCTCAACCTCTTGTTGTGTCCTTTTCAACTCTCAGTTGCTGCTTTTGCTTTACTACTTAGATTTCCTTTGCAAGCATTTTTCTGTCCCCAAGTTTCTTTTTCCCCTGACCCTTTCCTATACCAGGGCATCTTTGTTTGCTGAAGGCTAAATAAACGTACAATCCAAACTATAAAATGACAAAAGAACCAGGTCTATAGGACTTGAACTATTCAATAGTAGTTTTACTTGCTTCTTGCAAGGCACAGGGTTTCAGTACACAACCTGTATTCCCAAATATCTATTCACATGTATTGATTTATCACCTATACATTTCAGAATGTAATGAAGCTTAGAGGTGAAAGCCTTTCCTGTCAGAGCTACTTAGTTCTTTCAAAACAAACAAACAAAAGAAACTATCCAAAACAAAATAACAACAACAACATTGTATCATAATGGAAGACCTAACTGGCAATAAGAGGAACTTACAAGGCTGTAGCGTGCAACATAACCCCATCCCACCAGTGCGTCTACTATAGTGTTTTAGCCCCAGGTAGTGTGGCTGAACAGTCTCTTAGCTAAACAGTTCCAAAGCCAAACTACTCTTGGATCCAGCAGCAGTAAATGAACTTTTACTTAGGCTTTGGATGATTATGATATTTCTTTGATTCTTAGGATCTGTTCAATTCTTAGAATTTTCTCAGCTAGAATAGCATCAAACATGGCAAGAACTGCATGGCTAGGGGATAAGAGAAAGTTAAGTATGACCTTTTGGATTTGAACATGGAATATTATTTTTCATCTCTCCCTTGCATGCTTTGTTAGACTTCAGTCATAGCACAGAAAACAATGACAAAGAACTGCATGACATGTTATGATTTTAATTCAATCTGAATAAATCAAGGAAAGTCTCTGTTTCTTTATTCATAGAATATCAATTATCTTTAAATTCTGCAATTATTTTAACAACTTAAAGTGGTTCAACTGAACTTTCCAGATTTAATAGAAGTTATTTCCATCTAAAAATTACACTGGGCTGACCTAATGCTATAATTATGTATAAAATAGTAGAATGCAAAATATTGCCAGAGTTTTAGTAATTAAGTTATGAAAAAAAATGACAGATGCATTAAAAGCCACTTTAAAAGCCTCTTTCACTGTTATGATTTAGGTGTTCTGGCTAAGTGAAAATAATTCATCTTAACCACTTGAGGCTAAGAATATTTTTTTCTTTGTCTAAACACAAAGTCAGAATGAGTATCCCTAGAAGTTGTAACTGATGTTTTGAAAATTTCAGTGATAAGTGGAAACTGTACTGGGTGTCAAACCTGCCAAGGATATTTTGGGTTTGTAGGCCACGTTTGAACTCTTGTTGCTTATTTTGCAACAGCTGCAGATGTAGAAGTGAAATGGAGAGAGCCACAGGCAGTAGCCAAGACCAAAAACATAGGGCCACATGAGAGAAAGTACCAGTACAGTTAGCAGCTAGGTGTCAAGAACCACTGTGGAGATGCTTCACCACAATTTGTTTCCTGCAGGAAAGTTGAGCTGGTAAGTATTAATATTGCCTTGGCCTCCAAAGAGAGGAACATTAGCTTGAACAATAAATAATAGGGCATATCATTTCAAATTAAAGGTATGTATACAAACAGCTCTGTAGGGTCATCTCCCAGTCCATAAACATTGCATAAATCAGCTTGAATTTCAACAGGCAGCCTTCATCCATGCTCTCATATCCATTATGCACCAGGTAAATCACTAAACTGTATAATGCAGACATCACAGCAAACTCTATTCATTATAACTTCTAACAGCACCTTATAGGCATCGGCCAGAACTCAAGATAAAAGGAGATCCATCACGACTGTATCAAAACATCTCCTTGGAACAAAAGCACAATCAGTGAGGATGACCCTGGCAAGATCAGGGTAATATTAATTATCCCTCTTTGTCTAACTGAAAACCAAAACACAGTCACTGTTATTAAGAGGAAGATGACAAATCTTCAAGAAGGGTCATGAAACAAAACATCAGCAGTGGCCTCAGTCATTAACATTCCCAGTTATAAACATATAAAGAAAACTCTTTTCAATAGAATGTTGATGTTAAAACGAGGACTATCCCATTACCCCCAACAAGTCTGGACTCCCAGCATCTAAGACATGACTGAGCTGAAATCAACTACAGTGTCTGGCTGTCTGGCTCTCTTGAGCAGTCCTTCAAGCAAGTATTAAACAGTGGATGATTGCAACGTAGCATTTAAGTCAGTTTGCTCAGATATAAATGGTAATAAGTAAAATAATAAATAAAAGATAATGTTCCATTTTGTTCATCCTAAGTGATACTTCCAATACTAGAAGTGAAAATTATTTTTCCCACATAAAGGAAGCTGAAACGAAAAACACAAACCCCAAAATATATATTCTTTTCAGATATGTGATCTGTCTTTATCTCTAAATAAGCAATCTGAGTACTGAAAATTAAAAGAAGTCTTTAAGGCTATTTGAAGCCGACTGTACAATTCTGTGTCTACAAATGCTATTAATATAAATAAACAAGTTGAAAATGTTCATCCCTTACAGGCAAAGTATATAAGTTGCTTTTTTGTCCATTATTCAATTGATGTTTTTCACTACATTGTCTCTTCAGTAACTAGTCAATGGGGTAAGGCTGGTGAAGAAAGCTTCATTAGCTGCTTAGTCTCAAAGACAATTAATTAATTACCCTGAAAGAGTTTATGGGGGAGAATAAAACAGAGATTTTCACACTATGATGCTGTGTTTTTGTTGCTTTGTTTTTCAAACCAACATGGCTCTAATATTACTTCTGAGAGAGTCAAGTGCATACCATGATGGAGTTACTGAAAACACAAAAAAACAGAATCTGGTGAACCTTGCAGAGTATATAGAAACAAGCAAAATTTCTCTGCAGACTGTATTATATACTAATCAGTTACTTTTCTTACCAGACAAAATTCAAAGTAGAAGATTGGTTGCAAAACATCTGGTCTGAATTTAAACAGAAAACACCTATGTAACAAGACAAACTCTCCAAGAAGTGACACAATTAATTGCTACTGAGATGAATGTCACAGGGCAGCTTCTTGCATGCAAATGACATTGTGAGGAAGGGTTTATGGCTGACTCATGGTCAAAGCTGTATGTGTCCCCTGTCTCTGGAGACAGAGTAACTTGTACAAACTATAGCTACATGAAAAACTTGCCACATAAATTATGTCTCAACAGCAAAATTAGTTGTGT
Organism: Coturnix japonica; assembly: GCF_054131305.1. Taxonomy (NCBI): domain Eukaryota; kingdom Metazoa; phylum Chordata; class Aves; order Galliformes; family Phasianidae; genus Coturnix; species Coturnix japonica. Next base: position 78,372,298 of record NC_140664.1, read on the forward strand.
CATTTACAGTGTTACAGGCTGCCAATAATAGCCTGGTTATAATTACATGTATAGCATTTTACTTGATCCCCCCCATCCCTTGTAAAAGGTGACATTCACAAAGCAGGAGTCCTCCTTTAAAAATAAGAGCAAAACAACAAGGAACATATATTTAGATGCATAGGAAGCAGGTTTTCTTGCTTCACTTAGTTTTAATGATGTGTTACTGACTACAGATCTTGGCTAGAGAGCCCAGAGTTGCTTTCAGCAATAAAGGTATTAATACTGAAGAGGGAAAGTTTTAATTGCATGTACTAATAGAAAGTAAACCATAAAAATAGATTTTGTTATTCCCAGTGACAAAAGTACGAAGCCTTTCTGCTTCCTACAAAGTCTCCTAACACCAAGTCACCACTTGGCCAAAAGACACAGGTTTGTGCTTTCCTGAAGGGTGCACACTCCAAGCGTAGGTATAAAGGTGTATAACTTCAAGGGCATCAGAGATACAGATGCACACCAGATTTACCTAGATATACCATCACCACCAACAATAATGGGCTGTATTTCCTGCCCTTGAATGAGATGTGAATTATTCCTACTGTTCTAAATTGTCTGAAACATTCCAGAAGCTGTTCAACAACTAACAGCTCATGTTCTAAGAAAAACCCTGCCTGCCTGCTTACAGCAGGTATTCTTACCCAGTGCTGTAGCTTGCAATGGTTTTGTTACTTAATATAAAACTTTCACAATTCTTTTATATTCCTGACAAGTAAAAATAGTCACAAGACCGAGAAAAGAGAACTCTCCTAGCTGTTCGCTATCCCCCACTCACTGTGCAGTATTCACATCCCTCCAAAACGTCTGTGTTATCTCAGAGCACCGCAGTCAGGCAGGAAAGTGGTTTGCTTAAAATCACAAAACCCTGCCAGAGAACCAGAAACTGACCCTGAATCCCCTGACTCCCAATTTAATGCCTTACCTACAGGTACTCCTCTTCCTCTGTAGCAGTAGAGGGAACATTGCTCCTTTCAGAAGTGCTTAGTGCTAAATTTAAGTTGTGAGGTTGATTTGTTGGATTAAAAGGAATAGGTTCCCCATGCTCCAGGCATAATAAACAGATATTAGCTACTTCAGGGTTAAAGCAGAAAGTAATGTATATTTCCATAGTTTTCCATGCACATAATACATGAAGAACAGTAGGTTCATTAGTTTCATGTGCTCCTAGCAGCCAGAAGTGAACAGTTTAACTGTCTCTCTTGTCCATGTTCAGGGCAATCTTTCACTGTATAATAAGAAAAGGGGAAATCCAAGACATACACAGTGACTGAAAAATAATTGTGTGGCAGCACATAAATCAGCAAGAAGATTCTCCCAGAACAACTTGTTAGCAAGAGATGTGGCATTTGTAGGAAGATGTCTGTGACAGGGTTCTTTCTGAAAGCAAAATAACTGCTAACTATTTGCTTGAGCTTTCTCTTCTCCTGCTAGGTAAAACATCGATTAGAGCAGCACCATTTAGAGTTACGCAGTTCAACATTTCTAATAGCTTGAAGGCTGCTCTTTCACCTCTCCGCTTGCTTCTGTGTGAGTTACAAGTTCCTTTTCAGCTTGAATAATTATTTTCCTATGTAAGAGATTTAAAGAAGGGAGAGTGGGGGTGGGAAAGAGGAAAAAGAAGGGGGGGAGGAAGAGGAAAAAAGGAAGATTTCACCTTGAAATACAGAGAAATTATTCTGGATGTAAAGCCTCCAAAATAGTTCTCAGATGGAAACGAGCACGAAATTCATTGTAATAATGTGATCTTTCTGAAGTTTTTCCAGATGCTGATTCTCTTAGCTTATTTTCTAAGTGACTACAAAGCAGAGGGCTATGGTCTCACAGCATAAGTGTGGCTCTGCAAAACAGATTGTTCTCAAAGAGTCACTGAAAGATGTTCAGTGAACTACATGAGGATGATCCTGCAGGGAAAAGCAAAGTTCCCAGAAGAAACTAAAGCTCTGAGCTCCATTACCACACTCCAACACTGGTTCTGTTGACATCACTGATAGAACTCTTCAAGATTAGACTTACGGGAACTTAAAAGATTACTGGGTATTAGGTTTTTTTCCCACTTTTATGATCTATACACACAGCTAATTCAGGTCTGGATCAATGTTTGTAGCTATTTGCAGTTATCCATCTGGTCCAGCTTGCATTGCATGACCCATTACTTCCTCTCCAAACTACTTCTATGTCAGACAACGTGGTTATGGATAGGGCGAGTTAAACAGGAAAACTGATGTTAAATTTCAATTATGTCACTGTTGTTAGCAGGGCTATAACATAGTGGCAATTACTGCTTGATACGTTTCTGGTAACTAACGTTCACTTTGGGAGACACACCCAACACACCACATGTTTGAAATGCTTTATGCTATGTGAAAGAAAGGAAATTTTTCTTCAAGACTGAGAACTCACTTTCCTGCTTTCTTTTGGAAGGATTATAAATCAATTTGAACAAGATTGTCTAAAGCCACCTGCAGCAACCAAGGGGCCATAAAATCCCAGCGGAAAGAACAGACATAAACTGTGCAACCTGTCCATATTATCAGAGTTCTGTGAAAGAAAAAAACAGAGAAGATTTGTACACCTGTTTTAAGCACCTGCCTAAATGCAAAGCTGTGGTAAACCAGGTCACACCAATATGCATGCTAATAAGCATCCTGTGGCGCTATTGAGGGGTTCAGGAGGAATCATGAAAAGCATTTAATGTTCTCTTTTCCGTCTCTTCACAGCGTGTGATTGTAGCTAAACTTTCCTCAGATTTTTTTCTTCCAGTTCCTTCTTTTTCTTTTTCTTTTCCAATAGACCTACAAGAATGCAAATGGCCTCTTTAATTGTTCATGAGATCTCATTAAATTTTCCTTCCACACTTAGATTTCACTCTTTTTAATCAGTTGTTTGGTCCCTTTCAGACAAATCTAAGAGTCTGAATATATATATATATTTAATTTTTTGATCTGTGATAGAATGTGGAACTTTAAAGTGAAATGATTAGAGACCTTAATTAAAAACAAGGTGTATATTTGGTGAGTTAATTAGCATTTAAAAATGGACTTTTGTTATCAAAGTTAAACTATCTGTCCTCATCTTTTTATGTTCATTGTGAATTCAGATTCTCTGGAATGAGAGAATTTATAGTAGGTTATTAATTTTTTTTTCTACCTTCACTTTGCTCTCTGCAAACCATCATAATGGATCAACACTTTAAAAAAAAAAAAAAGAAAAGAAAAAGCATGAGAATTAATGACCACATTCCCAGAATTAGCCAACACATTTCAATACACAAGGAGATGTTAACGCTACCCTTTTTACTTTCTTCTCTGGATAGGAGAAAAAGATATTCTAAATGCTCAGTTTGAGGAATGAGCAGCAGGACTACTGGCAAGAACAATTTATTTTCAGAATTTCAGATGCCAGCTCTGTGAAGACTCTGCCCAAACACCCGTTAGACTTGAGAACGGCAGAGAAGCCAGGCAGTGGCTAGAAATATCTGTCAATTCAAGTGGCAAGGTTATGAATACTGCAGAAAGAAAACAAATATTTAATGCCATTGGAACATGCAATGCCCCTGTGCTTATGTGTCTGTGTTTTCAGGGACTCAATTAAGCTTTGAAGGGATTCCATTTTATATGCAATTTCAGTCTCTGATAACTGCATATATCCCAGTTCTTACATGTGGACAACATAAAGCAGAACACAATCAAAAAGTAGGACCAACAAACAATTGTTCTTTTGTGTTGTCAGCATGCCAGCACTCACTGAAAACCAATCTTCAAAACTAAATGAAAGCAAAAGATGCTGCAGTCATTACACTTGCACCCATTACCATGTATTTCTTAAAAGTTCCTTCTCTGATTCTTCATTTATTTGCTGGCTTTTTAATTGTTTTTGTTTAATAGTAAGAGGCTCACATCAAATCTACTTTTAACAGTCCCAGAAGTCTTAAAGTCTAGACACATTAAAACCATTTTCCCTTGTATCTGTGTTCTCCAATGTATCTACAAACTATGAGTTGGGCAATTTCTTTTTCTTCTCTCTCAGAAGTAAATAATTGATATACACACGCACACAGACATTCTCACCAGGCCAAGAGGGCTGATAATGACGTTGAGTGGATTAAATTACTAAGCTGATACAGTAAAAACTGTAAACAGTAAAAAGAATATTGGTACTGGTGAATCTTTGCTGGTAGACTAAGGACAGTGCAGGAATCTTCTGATTGCTTCCAGAGAGGCTGAGCATTTGAGAGCTGGCATTACAGGTTACACCTCCAGAACACTGAAATTACCTGTGATTAACTAAGGTCCAGTGGCATAAACAGAAAGCTAAAGATTGTTCTCACAACATCTCTAAAGAAGTCTGTGCATAAGCAGGAATGCATTTTTCACTGGAAATCAGTATTTGATCACATGAGGCTGGGAAAAAAGTGAGAGTGCAACCACAGCCAATTGTTGTTGTGTATTAATTGGGCTACTGTCTTCAGTAATCATCTTGAAGACAATAAAATCTAAGACATGTATTACTTGTCTTTCACTTTGATACTGATTATTTTCCTTTTATTTCTTATTTTGACCTGATTTTGTGAAACAAGAGTGAATACTGTTCCAACAATAGTATACAGATGCTCAAACATTCTAATATCTACATGAGTCCTGCAGGCTCAGTTCAGTAGCATTCAACTAGATTAGTTACATTGCCTGAAACAAGACTGAACGTCCCAGCATGCCTGTTTTTACAGCATTCTGTGCATGAGCATGATGGCAGTGGAGTTCACTATAATATAGGAAGAATCAGTTCCTATAGGGTTCATAAATACATTTAAAAAATTCATTGTGATATTTAAAATATCTATAAAGGTCCATCTGCTTCTATGAAGAATATTAAAAACCCATCTATATCTATATCCCCATTTTTTTTAAGCACTCTAGAGTATCTGAAGTGTTTCATAGAAATAGCTCACTTGCGTCCTACCTGTGATTTCAGACCACTTAAATTCTGCTACCTAGGGGCAACAGAAATACACATATTGCTCACTGAGCCTATAAAGAACCCAATGCATTTCTTAACTGTAAAATTAATCTCAAACCTTACTGAAAAGAATAAAACACACACAACGGTTCAGTCATCATTTTATAAAGTCTAAAAGAAAAGAAAATAAAGAGAGAAAGAAAGGAAAGAAACGGGAAGGCCATAGATGAGATTGTGTTCTTGCCACAAAGCCACTGGCGCTAAGTCAGTGTAGTCCATTCAGAGCCATAAAAAATTACAAATCTCTAACTCAGCTGTGAGGCACAGTGTCTGATCTGAGCTCTGGTAAACACATGAAAATCCAGGAAAGTTTCTTTCCACAGCTGGATGAAACTCAGAAACACATCCTTCCTCCCCACACTGTGCTTTCCACAGCATAGGAAGACAGGCATGCAAACCAACGTTCAGCATGTTTAAGAGCATTACACAAGCAGGAACATCTGGGAACAATGAAAGGCTGAAATTCTCATAGTATAAGAAGTAGTTCCTGGTTTTCAGGATCAGATATGCTCTAAAACTTTTCATGATTTTAAAACAGCATTTATAGTATGCTGATTACAATATCTAAAGTAAGAGCTGCAGGTAAAAGCAGCTCCTTTAAACTTTTATCAAACTACAGTTGATAAAAGTGATTCCTGAACCAAAGTTTTGGGAAGGGTGGGGGGAAGGGAGAAAAAAAAAAAAAAAAAAAAAAAAAGATGATATTTTCCTTATTGCCTCTTTTGAGTTAGCTAATGTGAGTGAGAAACCCTGCTGGGAGATAAACACCTGTAGCTGTGTTATTGGTTTGTGCTTTAGCTTGGTGACTGACAAAGCATACATGATGTTGCACGTTGAGTACGGCACTTGAAATCTGCCTCTAACATCTCAATTTTCACTCTTTGTTAACCTTGGAGATAATATATTCTTCAGAATCACAAAATTCAAAGCTCAGAGCATATGTTGAGAATATAATATCTTCCCAGCAGAGAAATCTTGTTTCAATATCTCCAGGCTCATGTAGTCATAAGCCCATTAGTTATTAATTGCTTATGTTCTAATTAAATGGGACATATTGGCAGATAGCAAAATCCAAACTAAGGCAGACTATAATTACTACAACAACAAAACCACAAAAATCATCAGGAAACCAGGCAAAGAAGAACCCTAATTTAACCCGATTTCAAACTACTCAGTAATAATTTTTATGTATTTTCCTACAGAGAGTTGATAATTCAAATGAGGAACAAAGATTAAAACTTTAGCAATTACTGCTTGGAAGGGAGTAAATCTTATGGTGTACTGTGGTACCATTAAGAGAAAAGCACAGAGTTTCTTATTTAAAAAAAAAAAATAATAAAATAAATAAATAAAATCCAACACCCCAAAACTAAAATAAAAGACATTTATATTTTATAGTTTTTAAACAGAACTATTTTGGAGAAAGCCATGCCTTCCATTAAATCCATGAAAGGCCATAGTATAATTATTAGTGGGGAAAATAGTCTTCTTGTCTTTTAGAGACAGTAACGCTGAGGGATAGATAGCATTTTCCATCTCAGTAATGCCTTCTGTACAACAGCATCACTTTCAAGTCTTTCTGTCTCTTTCTGTTTCTCATTTTTGTTTTCTCTGCAAGCTATTTCAATGTCTTCCAATAGGTAGTTGTGTAATGACTGCTAGATCAGTTCATGGGTTTGACCACTGTTTCTAGATATTATTACAATAGCATCACAGTTTAACCATGCATCTCTGATCTTTCTTTTCCACTCTTCACTCCTGTCATGATAGCTAAGCATTCCCATTTATTATGCAGACAAGATGCTACAGAGGCAACTTATTTGAAGATGGCCATGGAAGAAATATCTGAGCAGATCAGCTGAACTAAAGATGCATAAAGATGCTATAGCAATCTTGTTCTGCACTCTTTATGGTCACTTCTATAAATGGACCTGAAGTACTGACTCAAGATCATTCTGAGATTGTACCAGGTCTCTTAGGTATGAGGAAAAGTGGAGGAAAACTACATAGGCCAAGCAAGCCTTACAAGGGCAATTAATTTATCAGATAACAGACAGAAAATCACTTTCTGGAGCATCATGGTGTCAGACAGATATGCTAGGACTGCAGTTATTTCCCAGATTCAACAGGCTTGCTCTCTTTTAGAAACAAGCTAAGAAAAGCTAAGCCTAAATGAATTAACATCTTCTGAAACACAGTGGAGAACTGTGTGTAGAATTATTAATGAAGAGGTCAATTTGCACCAGTTTGAGTATTAGCAACTGTCAGCTAGATTCATGGCCATCTGTGGTATGGCATCCATTTGGGTAACATCCTACCAGAGTGGGCCAAAAAAAACCAAAAAACCACAACCCCCAAAAAGTCTTCCACACGAACAATTAAATTTACACATAATTTTTCCTCAAACAAGGAAAATTTAAATATGAAAGGAGTAGTAAAAAGAAAATCCATTCTCACTATGTCTTTAAAAATAAAAACAATCTAGTCAGCCTGTACTTCCACAGAGACCATAAATATCCAAAGAACTCATAGAGTTTTCAGGCACATCAGCTGACTAATCTTTAAACAGCAATGTTAGAACATACATACTTAATTGCACTTGTGATTCTGAAGATTGTTTTCAAGTCTGGATTTCATAGTATGGAGTAAACCTGAAGTTTCTAAGGAAGAGAAATAAAGCTGAAAACTAATGCCCTGTTTTCTATCATTGTAGAGCCAGATTTCAAGGCATAAACTATGAGCAAGCGGGAGAAGCAGTCTGTAAGAATAATTCAGGTTGTTTGGAGATAAAAAACAAAAATATACCTCACTGGCCATAAGTATTTTGTTACAACTGCTATCTTCAAGAGGATCTGGAATTATCTTTTGAAGGGATGTGGAATGGCAGATCATCCCAAGTGGTATAGACTTAATTTGTGAGAGAGTGGGCTGGCCTTACGTCAGCATATTGAGTAGGAAGTACCTGTCTGGAATTTCCTGGATATCCCAAGTAAGGTTGCCTAAGGACCACACTAGCCAATAGACTGGGACAATGAAAGTCATTTGTAGCTGTTTCTGTCTGGTATGGACAGAGAGCACCCTCATTTTGTACATCAGTTTAATTTTGCTAAGATCCAAGAAAAGCAAGAGAATCCATCCTTGCCCTTAAAGTTTTGGGGGAATAAAATAAAAAGCATCAGAAAAGAACACAGCAAGAAAGTTTCCAGCTTGTTCAAAATATGAATTATACTGACAAACTATAGAAGGCAGTAGACCTGTCTAATAGAACTCCCTTGAAATACTGAAAACATGAAACAACATAGGACAACCTTCTGTTTTTATTCCAGATTTATGTTTACAAGAAAACAGACAGCACTTTATCAGATCAACCTGAAGTTATAAATCCACCTAAAACCAAAACAACCACCAATATCAACAAAGCAAATAACCACAACTACTCTCTTAATTTGAGATAACTCCAGTTCAGTGTTTCAGGTCCTGTGGTTGAAATGTTTGGCATTTCTTTAACTGACAAAAGCAAGCCTTTGTCTACATTTATTGTACCATCAAACCATGAATTCTGGTCTATTCTTGTGAAAACATAATTTCACAAGTGGTTAATTTCCCATTCCAGAGAAGACTGCAGAGAACACCAAGAGTTTAAAAGGTAATTCTGATGATTTAATATCTCCCATTCTGAATAAATATTACACAACATCATAATATTTTTCTAAAGAATTGGACTAGAACAAAATGGAACCTCTAAAAAAATACAGATTGTCTATTCATCTCCACGTTTATGCATCAGCAAAACAAAGTAATAATATTAACTGTTGTTGTAGAAGTGTTTTGCACATGTAAATAGCTAGCGCTCCATTGACTTTAGTAGAGTTTCGCCATTTACATCAAAAGATGATTTTGAGGAGCTGCCAGCTACATGCATAATGACAAGGGAATTACACACAAAATAGAGAAAAGCTTTTGAAAAAATAAATGTATGTAAAATAATGCACTCGAAAAGTAAACTGCATACAATAGATTAAACAGGAAAGTAAGATGCAGTCATGGCTTTCTTTCAGGCTCTACCCTTAAAGTAACTTCTAAATACATCAGTTGAGTTGCAGCACACATTGTACAGCTTTTGAACAGCATCTTGCTTTCTCTCTGGGTTCACTGTTTAGCACCTTTCCATGGGATCTGAATACATTCAAAGTCTCTACTGGTTTCCTCTGAGCCAACTTTACTTCTGTCCTGTTTGTGAAGCCTCATGTATTGATTGTACTTCCAGAGCATGCCTCTCCATAAAGAAGTTTCAGAGACTTACAATTAGAGGCTGACGGAGATTGGCTGTTTCCCAAATCCTTACCTAACAGCCTTATCCTTGCTAGATGAAGCAGATCTGTTTTCCAACATAAAATGCTAGCTTTCCACCCTAAGCCCCCCACATACCAGCAAAATAGCTGTACACCTCCTCAGGTCATTCACTTGGCAGCCCACCTTGGAGGGCTGCCAAACACCCAGACCACTTGAGCAGCAGTCAGAGTCTGAGAACCAAGCAGCTAATTGGGGTGGTGACAAAAGGAGTTCTCAAAACAACAAGCAGCAGATTCTCAGCCAGAAGCACACAAGTTATTTCCTACCTAACTGATAAATGGCATTTGTTTTCTGACAACACCACAATGCTTCGGCTTTCTCCAAAATCCTAAGATGCTTTAAAATATATATATATTATAATATATATATATTTTTTATATATATATATATTATAATAATATAATATATATTATATTATTATTATTATTTATTTTAAATACACCAAAATCTTAAATCTCAGATCATCTCATGTACTTCACTATGCCCTCTGTCATCTCTTGTGTAATTTTTCCTCCCCCACCCTAGGCTGTTTCTATTTGTGCATTGCATAGCACAGCAGAGCATTAATCTTAGTTTGGACATGAAGGAAGTATTGTAATATGAACAAGTAATTACTATTATGAATATTTAATCAGGAATACAATAAGCCACGTTATAGTCCCACTGTAAAAAGACATCAGGATAGAATCCCTGTTCATCATGTCTTATTCTTTTTGGAAGCAATTGATAACAAGAGCAAAACAGGACTGTACTATGCCAGAAAACTTCCCTTGGTTTGACATGGAGTCATTAACAAACAGCACATCTGAAAAAGCAAGCATAATCTCATTCTAGCTTCTTTAAGTAGCAGCAAGAATATGCTGCACTCTACACATAGAAGCAATTGAGAGTCTGAAAATGAGAGTACAAGGCAGGAAAGTCAACTGAACACACAGAACAGAGTGGGTCTGGTCAGTGACCATAGGCAGGGGCAGCCACACACTCAGGGCACCAGGCAATCCCTTAGGAATGAGGCAGGTCTGAAGACAAGCCATGAAGTCAGCAAGTGCGATGAGGTCAGGATCACTAGGGTTCACAGCCAGCTACAGCTGCAACACAGTTCAAGCATACATCTCCTTAGGGAGGAGCTTCTCACAAAACTCTTTTCCAGTGTTAACACAGCTGCAACACTTCAGAGCCAGCCTTGAGCACAAGGAGCTAAACTCCAATAAGGGCCCTGAGATGTGCATTTAGGTTTTCTGCTCCATACACAGCAGAGCACTTCCACCCTTTTGTGGTCACAGCTTTACTTAGAAAGAATAGTCGCTAGGAAAGATGTGTTCAGTTCAGGCACTGAAAGTGTTCTGCAGTCCTGTGTACATCTGTAGAGATGAGTTTAACACATCTCCAGGGGCATGAGCAGTCTGGCACAATATACATCAAGAAATTTGTTTTCATGAGCTGCGATGCAACTGGGTCAGCCCTGGGTTTTTGTGCACTACTCACAAGACAGGCTTTGTACCACAGATAAGGACTGCCATCTTAACACAAAAGCACTACCAGAAGTTGCAAGGCTGGAGGAAAAATTGGAGCTGTTTCTTAGAGGCTACAGTTGCTCTATGCTAAGCTGAACTTCCAGCCTCTACAATAGCCTGTTTTCATATCAATAATACTACAGGAAGACTAAAAAATATCTCAGACTACCTACTGTTATGAGGAGAGAAGATGACAGTTAAGCTTCTGTGAAACTTCTGTCCATTAACCTTTGTATTTCAGAGCCAAATAAAACTTATCTGGATGTGATGCAGCAGATTCCCAACTCACCTCTACCACTTCCAATCCAACACATTCTTATGAAAAAGAAAAGAATTTAATTGAGGCCCAATGAAAAAAAAAAAAAGAAAAGAAAAAAAAAAAAGAAAAGAAAAGAAAAGAAAAGAAAAATTAATAGGATGGATGAATAAATAATGGTAAATAAATGAATTATACTAGGAAACTAATTCCACACATCTGCATTACTTTGCAGGTTGAAAAGGGATGAAATTAGAGCTCTTCCCCACATTTTTATGCAATTCAGAAAGAAAAACTCTACAGGGATGGTGAGATTTGATACCATTTTGATTTAAAAAAAACCAACAGTGATCAAAAAGACAGTTTCCAAAGAAATATGGAAAATATCTTTCACAAACACAAATATTGATAGAGTAAAAAATGTTTCTATAAAAATAATGGAATTAAATGTAAGAATCACAAGTTTGGGCAATGTTTCTGCCAGTATAGGGATTGCATTAGCTCATCCTGTGCTGAAGCTGACATGATCCTTCAGCTTTGTGATGGCACAGTGAAAATAACCATCAGATCCATTTCCAACACATCAAAAAGTGGAACAGGTTAACACTGACATGAATTTGAAATTCTTGTTTATCTCTGCCTTCATGGACTGTATTTCCCTCCATGCAGGAGAGAGATCCTTGGTTTTCTCATTTTGCCTCATACCATTACTCTTATTATCTCAAAAAGTGCTGTAGTCCTGCTCATTAAGTGACTGAAAATAAAAGCCATACAACTGAAAGAGGAACAATAAACAAAACCTTTTCTCTACATTATAACCACAAAACCGCACCTTCCTGCAGGTGTGACCACCCCTAATATTTGAGGTCATACACTTATATGCCAAAATCCTGTTTCCACTTACAAAAGAGGAATACACAACTGTGTGAGGCATATATTTTAAAGACACTTTTTCCTATAAAAACACTAATGCTAGGGAAGAAAATACTGCCTGGTCCTTACAGCACTCTTCAAGGTAACCCTGCACACACTGAGGAACACAAGTATGGCCACACATATAGGCATGGTCAGAGCTCGCACATTAGCTGCAGATCAAAATTACAGCTTGTGGTGCCTTCACTATAACTGCCTTTGGAAATGACCCGAGAAAGACAAATTTGATTGTCATTCTTCTCTTTAAAATGCTTGGGGTCTGGTTTCCCTTTCATTTGCTCTGGTGTAAACTAAGAGGAAATCTATTAAAGTTATCGGATTTTCATTAACATAAAGCTGCTGTAATGAATGGAAAAATTACCTTTGAGGTTCAGCCTTTTTGTCTTAGAGGGTTCCACTGACAACTTGATCCAAGCACACATACAGGTTGGGCTTGACTCATTAATACTGCTTTTCAAAGTAATGCAGTAACTTAATGGAGGAATCTAGATCATGCTATTTATATGCGAGAAGTGATTGTGACAACATAAAGCAACACCAAAAGTAGTAGCACAGCTACTAACAGATCTTTTTGTTAAAAAAAAGTTAAAAACAGTGATACAGTTATTGCAGTTTGACAGAATGCCACTGTTTCATTTTCTCCTTAATAAATGAAAAAAAGTTATGGAGGAAAATCTGAGTTGCAGATGTGATGAGTACAAAATAAAAAAGAACCAAAGCTGCCTGGAATTTTCAACCTCGCAAAGTATGAATCTTAGCAATATATTATCTCAAAGACTCTAAATTCAGGTTTGTTGTTCAAATTTTATTTTGGAAGACACTTGGAAAATAATTCCAATAAAGCCAGGACTGCTCTGCCACTTTGAGAGGGAGGCAGCTTATTCTGAATTTAAAAGCTATAAAATACAAGTTCAAAAGAATGCAAACAGACCACAGCCATTTGTTTCACTCAGTCCAGACTGATCTGGATTTCATTCCAACTTGGAATAACAATGAGTTTATAAATCCTTGGCTGTACTTCTGCAGAATTACTGTTTCTAATTTCTTCAACTTTTTCTCCCCCCCCCCCCTGATTTTTAAATGAAAATCAACCTCAGAAGAGCTGAGATCTAGGATTTGCACTGGTTGAAGGGCAAGAGTTGGAACAGTGAGTATTACGATTAACAGCCTCTAATACAAAACCCTATGGAGCAATTTCTGCATTAGGCCCATGCACAAAATTCCTGTTTGAGTGACAGCCTATCTTCTAGAAAAAAAAAAAGAACCTCCATGGAATGGAGTCATGATCTATCCAGATAAGTTCTTCCAACATAATTACACTCTCCAAAAAGTATGCTTTGCTTTTCTGTTGACGTATTCTCATCTAACCATTTAAATTTATCAATCATTACCTAACCATTTTACATTATCTCCCATACTGCATGGAACCGAGCATGTTGGAGTTCAGGAAGTGCCTGCTCAGTGCCCTCAAAAATATGGTCTGATTTTGGGGTGGTTCTTTGTAGTGCCAGGAGTTGGACTCAATGATCCTTGCAAGTGCCTTACGACTTGGGATATTGTATGATTGTATAATTGCCTTGTTTTCCCATTTAGCTCACAAAATTCTTGAACTCTTTTCAGTTTTAATGAACATTAGAATACTATTACTAAATCTGATTTTTTCCCTCAATTGCAGATACCACATTTGCCAGCATCAAAGTTTATGCTGTTTAAAGTAGATCCTTTGACCACTGCTCCAGATGGATTCACTAATCTCATTATTTACTACTTCAGGATCTACCATTATTATTTCTAAGTCTGATTTCTAAGTACTGAATAGGATCCACACAGGTTTTTTTTGTTTCTTTTGTATTTTTTTACTGAAAGCATGTTCTCTATCAAAATCTCTACTACCAGTCTCCTAATAGAAAAGTAATCTTATTATACCTCAGCTGAAAACCTATGTATTATCCCCTTCTTCACATGACTATAAGACATACCTTCAACAACAACAACAAAAAAAAACAACAAAAAACCCCCAAAAACAACAACAACAAAACAAAACAAAAAAAACAGAAAAAAAGAATTGCCACAATACAAACATTTCTTGCATATCTCTGATATTGGTCTCTTATCACATCCGTGAAGGGTGAAAACCACTCTCAGCTCCCATCCTTCACTTGTGTCTTGACTAGCAGCAGCAGCACACAATCCTTGAAAACAAGGAGCTGCCACCCATGTGATGTGCTCCAAAGCCTCCTGTTTAATCTGAAGCTTCCATAACAACTCTAAGTACCTCCAGGGCAACATGCCCATCAAAGCATCGTTCTGCAGGCTGTGTCCCCAAACAGCCAGCCACCAGGAAGGCTGTTAGGGTGGGAGCCCCACACACTGGGGAACTCCAGACTCCAGCTCAAAAGCCTAAAAAAATTTAAAATCCAGCAAATCAAGGGACCAGCACTTGTACACTTCACTTTCACCCCTGCTAGTTTTGGCCAACAGACTGGGGACGCATCTTTCATGTGGACAGAAGAAATAGGAATGAATGGAAGACATTCAAGCACCTCAGCATGCACAGGGAGTTGACTCTGAATTCAAATGAAACCAGTGCTGCAAGTAAAACAATTTCAACTCTGGGAAATTTACTTATTACCAATTAGCACAAAAATTTAATTACAGATTGATGCGTTGTGGGGGAAAAAATAAAATAAAATTAAAGCTTATCAAACACGCAGGGCAACACTATTCCTTCCTCTTCCCGAGGCTCACTTAAAATCCTCTCATTCCTACAGTCCCCAGGGTATATATTCACTCCCAGGAACAAATCACGCTGTGAATGAAACTCAATCACATGTGCCTTGCCTCCAAGAGGGTGTGAAGCAAGCGTTCAGCATCAAAGTGCTTGGTATAGCAAAGCTGATGGCCAGACAAGAGAATCAGTGCCAGGTTCAAGTGCATCTCAATCTTTCAGAAGAGACAGAGAGCAACAGTGAGTATGTAGTTCAGCTGTTGCAGCAGCAATACACATTAAAAAAAAAAAACACAACAGGATTTCTTTGCACACACAAAGTCCACTCTTCTTTTTTGTTATTACATTTTTAAATGAGAAAGCCAATAGTAACAATGGTATTTAATTTGGATATACAGTATCATCTGTACCGTTCAAGAAAACAATTGATACAAATCAATTGCACTTGAGCTCTCTCTTTATTTTAAAAGAAATAGATAATTAATCATAGCCAGATCGATTTGTTTTCATCCTGGATTTCAATAGGGGTGGGAAAACGTACTTCCACAGCACTGAACCCTCTCAGGGCACAAAAGGCATTAACATAACTAAACATCTTGATGGGAAGCAGTTCCAGACCACTCTGCAACTGCAGAATCACTGACGTGATACAACGAGGCATGAGCATACAGCATCATGAAGCCTTGAGGAGCAAATTTTGGTATCCTCGAACTGAGATGTGGAGGGGGAAAAAGAAAGAAAAATGTGTGAAGATAGCTAGTTGAAGTGGCATTTCCTTCCCACTGATTTTATATGCTGGGAGAAGTGAACAAATGGTCTTCTCAGAAAGAGGTGTGTTATGGCGTATTCAACCTCAATATATTCTCACTCTCTCTGAAATGCCAAGAAGACTGACCAAACCTCACACAGAAGGGAGGAAAAAAAAAAACAAAAAAATAAAAAAATTCCTTTTGATTCAACCAGTCTGCCACCTTTTGTCAGCAAATAAAATCCCTCAGAAAATCTCAACAACCCAAAGCTTAACTATATCAAATTTCTGTGAGTAATTCAGTGAGAATACAGTAAAAGTCATTACATGCTGAATACAAAATCTTCCTCTCAGTCTAATTTTACTCTATGTGCTATCAATTACTAGCAGTGAATTGGAAGGGTGATTACGTGAAATAATTCAAGTAATCCTTCCTTGATGCTCCCCATCTCAGGATGGGTCCCCACACACTGGCTCCAGAGATCTGAAATCCAAACCAATATTTTCAACTGAAACTACCACTGGTTGTGACAGAGATGAAAAGCAGGCATTGTCGTGGAGGTATGGAAGACATAGGAAGAGCAAATCTGAGAAAATGAAGCGAAGCCTCATGGTTTCTTTCTTTCTTTTTCTTTTTTTTTTTTTTTTCATTTTTAAAAATTGTTTTAATGTCATGCAGTTTTCCAGTATAATTAATACAGCCTTCTTAGAGGCAGCGTCAAGAACAGGCCAAAAATCTCAGCTGACACACACTGGCGTAAATTGCGTAAAAGGCAGCACTCTCATGCATTAAATTATTGTGGAGGTGTAGAAAAACTAAAGAACTTTTATAAATGCTACCCATAGGGACATAGGCACATACAACTCAAACTAATAATTAAAAAGCATCTAAATCTGCGTAGCCTGCACTCCAGCTTAGCAAAGAAGAATGTATAATCAGAAAGAACTCACAGCATCTTATTTGTCTTACACGCTAATCATCTTGGATTCTTTCAGTATGAGCTTCCCCTCAATCCATTTCCCAAAAGAATAATACAGTGCAAGTCACCTCTGGTTTCACTTGAGAAAGACAGCAAGATTTAAAAATACTAATAGACAGAACAACTAAGATCAATTCAAAGCCACCATTGTGAGATTCCTTATCCCAACCCAATAGACCCAAGTTCTAGTACAAGGATAACCCCAACCACTTAATTTGAAGTGTTCTATAAATGTGTGTTCTCTGTATCTGAATGTTCCAACGTTCTCTATATAAATAGAGATTTATTTGTAGTAATGTTTTTATACAGACACTCTTGGCTCCTTTTCACCTGGGAACAGGGATATTTGTTACTCTCATTACCTACCTCTCACGGCAATGCTTTACAAGTTGCACAAGTGCAAGCTGAACCAACAATAAACACTGGATGCAAAGAAAAGACTCTGATCAGAACAGACTAAAGAGACCTGCAAGTCTGAAAATTGCTTGATCAGTCTATTTGGCAAAGCCTTGGACAGCAAAAGAATCAAAAACACTAATCAACTTGCAACCCGAAAAAAATGTTCCTCCATTTAGTTGTAGTAACCAATACACTGTCTAGAATTCTCTACCAGGTTTCAGAAGTATCCTGTCTTTAAAACTACCAAAGCAATATTAAGGAGACATGACATCTGCAGAATCCTTCCCTGGAGTGGGTCACCATCTCCTTTCATCATTCCTTACCTGAAACCTGAGCTCAGCACAGTAGGATATGGAGCATCTATTAATGCAGCACTGTTCACTGAAATATTATCATCATGTGTCAGCCTCTCCTTTTTTATTATATCAATTGTCTCTACACATTCAAGACTTTCTAAGTTAGTCAACATATGCAAAGAACAGTTTCAACTTCCATCTCAAGTGATTTTTAGGTCCTGCTGACCAGAGCAAAGAGAACATTTAACAATACCTAACTGGAGAATCATTTATTTCTTAACTTCTATGAAAGTAAAAATTCATAAGCAACTGTCTGCTTAGTGTGCAACTAGACTAAAATGAATCATCTAGATTCCAAACACTTTTGCTTTTTTAGCTGTCTTTCTTGACTATATCCTCCAAGCTGAAAACATTTTTTTCTTTAATGAAGCCAGTGATGGGAATTGCTCACTATTTACTAATAAATCTTACTCCTGTATAACACTTGACATGTGGAATATGTTCTAGCAAATCACATTTCATTTGCATGATATTAGCTGAAGCGTTAAGTTGATCTCATTAAATTGGAATGCTGCCGTATTGTGTAAATTGGTGTTGGTAAGAACCTTGAAAAACGTTCAAGGTTATCTACCTAAAGTTTTAAGTGCATGCAGCCATACTTATGAATCCTGGTGGAAGCACCCTCTGTTCTTTCTGACAAGGTTTCAAAACATCAAACACATTCACAAAGTTTAAACAAATTGTAGCTGTGTTATAAGTGTGATTAGTCGACATTAATGGGGGAACAGCTCAAAAGTAAATAACTTATAGTATTTCACTCACCACATCCCTTAGAAACTTTCAGTTGACATCTCCTCCTTAGCAGCATCATCTCTCACCATAGCTGTTCACATGCCAAATACTGCACCAACAGAAAGGAAACTGAGTTGACATTTTGCTGTAATTGAAAGGCACAAATCTAAATATTTATTGTTTATTCTATTTACCACTTCTCCAACAGATAAGCGTTATGGTTCAGATCAACCTGCCGATTATTATATCATGATGGCATTGATTTGCATTTTAATTACAAGATTTAATTTTAAAGAGAGAGTGAAAAATTCCAGTATTATTAAGGTAGGAAATTGCTTCTTTCAGGCATAGCAATTGCTGCTGTTAGTTTTATTTATTACAAACGAGGCAAAAATATTTCCTGCACTGAGACACAGACATTTTGTTTTCATCTCCCTTGGGAAATATTTGGGCTATATGTTGATGTCTGTAATGGTAAAAACACTCTCCTTGCAGCCTGCTTCACAATAACTGTTCCTTGCTGTTACTGTCAGACTAGTGCACAAGTGAAGAGGAGGAAGAAAAGCAGAGAAGCTAAAGGACAGTTTACTACAAACAGCAGGGAAGGTCACAATGACATGGTCTTATTTACTCTCATGCTGCTTTTTGCAGATGGGACTGGATATACAGGGACAGTCCAAAGTCTTAGGTTTCCAGTTCTCAGGAGAGTGTTCTGAAAAATCCAGCTATCGTCTGTTCTGGTGCTCTTTCATGTGAGATTTTGGTATTTATCAAAGAACAGCTTGGATTGGGAGGAGCCTGAAAAGTCACTTAGTTCTAATCTCCTTGCCACAGGTGGAAACAGCTTCTACTAGATCAGGCTAACCAACATATGGTCTGGCATTATCAAGACTTACGTTTGGAAACAGATGCTAATCATGCTATGGGTTTGTACCTCAGTTAAGATCTATAAGCATCACTTGTACTCGCAAGTATTTATTTGATCTTAGAATATTTATGTTCCTAGAATCACCCACATCACAAGTTCCAGCGGTTATGGTCTGACTGGCACATTGCCAGAAACCAAGGAACTTAAGGGTAGGAATGTGAAGAGACCCTGAAAAAACACAGAATAAGAGGAAGATTCAGGTTTAGAAACATTTAATTTCCACCTCAGCTTGTATTTTCTTCACCTTTAAAGAAGTCATTTTCTAGCTTATATTTTATCTAAGTAATTAGGAACTTGACTTTTTAAAAGGTGCAGCTCAAATCTCCATACTCCTGGAGTATCCTAACAGTGACACTTTACTACAGTTTAACCCAGCAGCAACTCAGCACCACACAGTCATTTACTCATTCACCCCTACAAGGGAGGAGGGAGCATTAGAAACAAAATAGAACTCAGGTTGAGATAAAAACTAAGACAGAATAGAAAAAAAGGAAATAAAAACACAACAATAGCAATACAGATAGCTGCAATAAAATTACTCACCACCTACCGAACTCACAACCACCCAGAAAGTGTCAGCCCTCAGCCAACTGCCCACAGCTTTATAACCTTGCACATGGTGGCACCTGGTATGGAAAAATCCATGGGCTAATTCAGGCCACCTGTCTTAGCTCTGCACCACCAACTGCTGCTGAGGGTCTGTTCAACCCCAGCTGTGCTCCCATCACTCAGAAACAACCAAACATCAGTGTGCTGTTAACACAGTCTTGGCTGAAACCAGGGCATACACATATTTTAATACATTTATATGCCAGTGCTACTTATTCCATAAAAAATCTGAACCACCATGGAGGAGTTTCTCTGTTCTTTCTGTTTATTACTGCAGAAGCTTCATTTATAGAAATATTCGAACTGGAAGAGACCCTTAAAGACCATTTAGTCCAACTCCCCTGTAATGAACAGGGACACCTACAGTGCGATCAGGTTGCTCAGAGTCCCATCCAGCCTGACTTTGAGTGTCTCCAGGGATGGGGCATCCACCACCTCTCTGGGCAGGCTGTCAGTTACAATAATTTTTTTATTTACTACAGAACAACCTAGACCAGGAGCTGAATCTACTCCCCAGATTCTTTGTATTACATTGCCCTGAGTTTTCTGAGATTCAGATCTGAGACTCAGAAGCATATCATATTCAATAGATTGATATATATTTATCTTCATGCATACTTCAACTAATGGAAGAGAATAACTTTAAAACTTAAAAGCCAAAAACGTCATGAAGTCACACCTGGATTGTTTATTTCTTATAATGTCAGCTTAAATGTCTTAAACTTTTCCTTAAATCACTTATATGCTGTTTCCCATTGAAATATAGAGTAATAATAACATTCAAATCAGCAGTTTACCAGATACAGATAATAGTCTATCAAAAAGGTCACAATACAAAAATGCAGAATGGTAGCTTATTACAAAATAGGTCAGTAATATATGACGTGAAGGAAATGAGTGCTCAGTATATAAGGCAAACTGCAGCTGTTAAAAGCCAAATATATATGTATATTAACTACCAGATTTCAAGGATTTAGTGTCCTCTGGTTAAAGCTTTTTGCTTAGAGCTTCCCAGCAGAGGCCTTGAATACTGTATTGTCCTTCCAATCTAGAACTCTGTGTCAGTGGGTAGTGCAGACCATCACTAGGAATTCTCTAACTGAGGGAAAAAATATACATATAGATATCCTCCACTCTTTCTCTAATAGTTTTGAAATTTCCAGGCAAAAGCCACACTTACAGGATAGGCACAAGGTGTTCAGGATCCTACCTTTGTGTTGTGAAGAGATGCACTGAGAAGAGCATGGAGACAACGTTTTACTGTTCCACCTTTTCTGACACCCCCAGGGCCTGACATATGTGAAAAATTACAGGGTACTAAGAATCTGGAAGGTGACATAAAGAACGTTAAACTACTTTAGACCATCCAAAGGAGAGACAGAAAGATGGGGTAGGGTCTGGAGAGCACGGTTTGTGAGGTGTGGCTGAGGTCCTTGGGTTTGCTCAGCCCAGAGCGCCTCGTGGTGGCTGCAGCTCCTTACAGGGAGCAGAGGGGCAGAGCTGAGCTCTGCTGTGTGTGATAGCGGCAGGGCCCGAGGGAACGGTATGGGGTTGTGCCAGGGGAGGAGCTGTTAGGGAAAGGGTCTGCACTAGAAGTGGTCGGGTGCTGGAAGAGGCTGCCCAGGGGAACGGGCACATCAACAGTCCTGACAAAGGTCAATAAGCATTTGGACAGCATTCTCGGACACAGGGATTGGACTTTGCTGTGTGGAGCCAGGTGCTAGACTTGATGATCCTTATGGATCCCTTCCAACTTGGGATATTCTATGATTCTGTGATGAGGGAAATAACAACATTCAAGGAAAGGGAAAATGAATCTTCCTGTAAGTTTCAAGTGAGTGCTATTGTACCTCTCAGATTTTGTCTACGCACGAAAGTTTGTACCACATCAATTCAGAATGGAGAGTTGTAAGCATTGATTTAAAGTGGAATAAATCCCTACAAAAGCATCGTTTAAAACTGGAATATAATGCTCCTGTTTAATTCAGTGAGCTACTGAGCTCAGCTTAGTCAATATTTTATTTATTTTGATTTAAATACCTGAAGACATCCCTCCAGCATGTTCAGAGCCTAATATACTAATAACAGTGTGTTTTAAAATTCAGCAGCATAAAACAATCAATTCAGGGGAACTCACCCAGCTGCCTATTGAAAACTGCTTTTTCCTTTTTGTCGTTTCAGAAGGAGACCTCAGCACGCCTAAAGAGCCACTTTCTGAAAGGGATTTTGCAGCAGGTCAGAAGCTCACAGTGAAACGCAGTCTAAGACAGATGTGTCAGCAGCAATTTAATTCCAGTTAATTAGAAACTGCAAAAATGGAACGGTCTCGGCTGAACTTGTTAAACTTGTGTATTTGGCTTTTGAGAGCAGATGTATCTAGAGTAGGATAATGCTCCAACTTTTTACCAAAATGCAAGTGGCTTTTAGATAGTGTGAAGCCAGCTAATGAATAACTGAGCTTATCAGAGAATTTAAATTGGCTCTAGTGATATCATTCAAACTAAATAGATAATTTGCTTTACATGTGAGCTTGCACCGTAGTGACATATTCATGCAATAGTAACTAGGAAACGCGGGGTTTGTAATTACCCATCTTAATTACGTCTCTGTAATCAAAGTGAATACATAAGTTACACAAATGAATTAAAAACCCGCAGTTTTATCTCTTCGCCTATTAATAATGAAATATGAGCACTTGTTTTAACATTTGTTATATATGTTGAAGATAATATCATATAAAGAAAAAATGTTAATGCTATCTTAAGTCTTCTCAGCATCTTGAAACAGGAGGAATAAGTGCTGCATTCTCAGTAGTCATGGCAGTGAGACGACAGTGTTTCTGCTATGAGATCTGGCACCATGAGAATACACACTGGAAAATTCCTTTGCACAGCCCTTCCCAGAAGATCAGCAATATGAAGATGATAAAGGGGTCTTCCAAACCAGTGCACCAACTCAGCTATTGCTCCGAGAGATTATTTATCCCCCTGCACAACTGCCCTACATTGTTACCCCAGTGTCTTCTGTAGATTCTAAAGGAGGAAAGCTTTCTGTCCTAACATCAAATGTTAAGTGCTGCAAGTCTGTTTTTTTCTTATTAAGAAAGCAGAGATGCAGGTGGGCCAAAGCTGAAGTTTTCAATCTCACCTTAAGGATTTGCGAAACCAAATACCATTTACTTTTGATAAAAATCACATCTCCAGGCCCCTCAGGCAGCTATGAACCAATTCCAGCCTACACAGCTGAAGCATCAACACCTATTCGTGTTCTGCAGAAAATAAACAGGTCCTGAACACACCAGAAATCAATCTTTTTCCTATTGTCACATGAGGTAACTGCAATCTTGCTGTCTGAGTCACACAAAAAGCAGTTCATGTTTGTACCACAGAGGGATCACAGTAATAACCAACCTGTTACTCAGACATTTTAGTTAGGTTTCTTCAAAGCTCAGTGGGGTAAGCAACCAGCAACACCCATCTGCATTGCTGGAGGAACGCCAATGGTTTTCAGTCATATTAAATCATATTATTTATATCAAAGAATTATCCCAGTAGATTTAGTTTTCTTCCGGAATATTATTTATGACTCTTCTACCTCATCAACGTACAATATTTAACTTCTGCTAAATCCAGATTTCTCTCACAGCAAGTTGAAAGATATTCACTTTAAGAAACAGGCTCAATAATCAATAAACTATTCTGAGCATACAGTTCCTATGGAAAACATTAAACGTTGAGTTCCTTCTGCAGCTCCCACCACCACCATGTGACTCTCCTTGTCACTCAACACAACACACCCCCCTAGGGCTTCCTGGCTCAAACCGCATAGTACAGTGCTATTACTAATGAAAAATTAAAAACACATTCCCGAAATCCTGGACTCAAAGTTAGGCCCTAAGGAGAAAATCAGCTGTGGTCATTTCACACTCAAATTTTCTGCCAAACATTACCTGCTCTGCCTGATGGAGTTTTACATTATGCTGTATTTTAACTGGCAGTGTTTACCACTGGTATGTCAGCCTTTCAAGCCACCAGCTCATATTTTATTCTGAAATTTGCTTTGGGATTTGGTATACAGAAGTCTTTTACTTCGTTTTTACATTCTGTATTTCCTCTAACTATCTCTCATGACTCCTAATTCTTTTTCATTAGAACCAGTCATAGAATTTACAGCTCTGCCATTAAGATGCATTGTAAACTTCCACAGGTTAGACTGGTTACATCAATATATTGCCCACTTTCAGTGCACTTTATTTCTGAGAGTTTTGTGGTTTTGAACCAGACTAACACAAACTGAAGATGTTCATTATTGATTTAATGTTGATGTGGTAAAGGAAAAGGGCATACTAATGAAAAATGTACTCCTAGCAAGAGCTTTACAGAGCTGAATTCTTTGAAAACATGAGTACCATGGCAGCAGTATACAATGGACTCTTAGGAAATTAATGTGATATCTATGCACACCTCCCACATGTTCTTTGAAAACAGCAGCCTAAGCTCATTTGTGGGACAAGGTAAAATTTTTTACGCTATACCAACAAATAAGTTTTAGGAGTTGTGACTCACTCATGGTGCATGTTCCAGATTGTTCACTTTACAGCTAAATTCACTTTTCTAGTGTTTTAGTAAAGAAGGTAAACTATAGAAAGCATTATTTTGCTGTTGAATAACAAACCTTCACTAGCTATTTTGGAATTGTGGCTTTTCTAACCAAAATATACCACAGGTAAGAAAACTGTTAAGATGGGGAGTAGAAGTGACTTGTTACAAAACCACCAGCATATCATTAGAGAAGGCCTTCATTAGGCATGAGCACTGTGTGAAAACTCGAAGAAGGACTTTACTATGAGATCATGTAAGAAGGAGTGGCAGAGTTAGGTCCCTTCCTTTTACGGTGCTGGTGAATGTATGTTGTTAACCTTGAATTACATTTACAGAAGATAAAATACAGATTTATTTATATAGCTCATGTGTGGTTGCAAAATTCTTTTAAGCAGCAGTACTCTGCAAGTTAAGAGACACTTGATAATTAGGTGATCTCATTAATGCCATACAAAAGTTTGCAAACAAAATTATTTCCTACCACGGTTGAAAGCATCAGTAGATTACCTCCTGAGACAACAAAGAACATCTCTTCTTGTGTTCAGAAACCAGAAGCAGGTTCAGTATTTTTCTTAAAGCATTCACCAGATGTAATGAGAAGGTCATAACATGTTACTTGGCAAAACAACCCCAGAGAATATATAGGCCAACTTAAGGTATCCCTCTTGTAGAGAAAACCAACACATCATCAGGATGGCACTAAAACAACAACAAAAAATACTTTCCTCATTTAGCAGAGCTCTTTAACTGAGCAGAATCATTGAAAACAATGTTTGATACAGTAATTTTCTGAAGTGATGATGCTCAATATGATAAGATGAAGATGTAAGCATGTAGGAAGATGAGATGTAAGCAAGTATTATCGCCTGCTTTAATCAGATCTTGTCACACAGGCAGACTCATCAGTGGAAGTTCTTCTATAGGATTAACTTAAAAACAGTAGCTAGTGCAGAAGGCACACTACCATCATACTATCAATTTTGAGAAGTCTTTCAGAGCTTTTCTTAAGCTGCTGCCTTCTTTTTCCCCTCCAATTTCTTAATGCTTTTCCTTGGATCCTCACATGACCTGCTCAGACCAGTAAGAAATACAGGCAAGTTCACTGGTCTTTATAGGGAGTTTAAGCCCAACTTAAAGGATGGGTTGAGAGCTGTAGATGAGGAAGATTGGGTCAATTTGATGTGATAAAGGATATAACCAGATAGCAATTTACTGGTCTCCATGAAAGCATGAAGTTCTGCAAACTGGGTTCTCAAATACAGCAGAGGAAATAATCAAAAGGCGTCTCAATATTTTGTAAGTTGGATATATTATATGTTTTACACCAGAATTCTGGAGCACACCAACATAATCAGAATAAGCCAATAATTTCTTTCAGAACTGTCTACTCAACAGAAAAAATCACAAAGTCTGATGGCATTCTCAAAACTCCCATTTCACAGAATCACAGAATCACCAAGGTTGGAAAAGACCTAAAAGATCATCCAGTCCAACCATTCACCTATTACCAATAGCTCCCACTAAACCATGTCCCTCAACACAACATCCAAACATTCCTTGAACACCCCCAGGGTTGGTGACTCCACCACCTCCCTGGGTAGTCCATTCCAGTGCCTGACCACCACTTCTGAGAAGTAAAAGGGTTTGCATCACCATTCACCACATCTTTAAAATCAAAAACTTTCAGTAATCAAAGGAAAGTATGTGAAGTGACATGCATAAGTCCAAAAACATCCCCAACCCCCCCAGAACCAAACCAAATCAAACACCAATTAAGAAAGACAGATCAACAATGGTTGAAAATGTCAGGTATTTTCTTATGCTATTAGTCAAGGTGGCATTTTGAACAGCATTTTTTTTGCTACTAAGAAGGTCAAATTCCTGTGTTGTTGAAAAGTGGAAACACTGTTGAAACTGGAAACACTGAGGCATCTAAATATCCCGCTTTTGAATTGTAAAGGCACAAAAGATAGTGTTTAACAGTTACTGTAATCTGCCAATCTCAAAGTCACCAAAATTTCAGGAAGTCTCATCTGCCCTGGTTGTGTTAGTTATCAAACATCAGTTTCCAGAAGAAATCTGAGATTTATCCATTTTAAGAAAATCGTGGTTATGACCCTTATCATGAAACATCCTCCATCACAAATGCAGAATGAAAGATCTGAGTGTAAAGTCATTAAAGAAGCTCTGTATCACGCTAGGACTTTCCCCATATAATTAGAAAGAAAGGAAGTCTTCATCTGTTCAGGGATGTGAATTATAAAGAAGACTGCACTTAAACTTTGGAGTAGAGGGAAAACTTCATATAGCACGTACAGTTATTCTGCATACAAAAACAGCTAAAGCAAGTTGGATGAAGGTATATACAAAAAGCATTTGTACTTCATTGCATTAAATAAGAATATTTGCATGCAAAAGCTAAAATGGGATGTATATATCAAACATGTTGCTTATCTAATATTCAAAAGTCTACATACAGAGAACCACAGAGATGTAGGCATCCAGCAAAAATTTCAGCCATAAGAGGGCATAAACCTGTAAGGAGCAAATTAATTAGTCGTGCTGTAGTGCTAAATAGTAGATAATGCTAGACTGCTGGAAAAAGAGAAAAAAGGACTAAGATGTTCAGCTGGAAGAAGACCAAATGGAAGAGAAGACAATTTAAATACTAACTTGAAGGATGACGTGTAACTGTACAAGCATAATATATGTGTAAGGAAGTGAAAAAAGACAAGAGGAATATTTCATCTACAATCAAGGAAAGAAATTAGACAATCTTGGCATAGAGAAACCTTTTAAAGGCAATGAATATCAACTAGAGATGTTCAAAGGAAGGGCATGCACTGTTAAAGAGTACTAAGCAAGTAAGTGATGATATAGAGAGTATACTATGCTTTGATTCTGTTATAGAACAAGAAGAAAAATGAGAGACCAATAAAATATATATATATAAGAATGAAATTAAAAAGATTGTGAAGTGGAAAAGAGAAGTTGACAATATATCCAAATGCAAATTAATAAGAAATTTCTAAAGTCCTAAGGTATTTCAAAGTGAAGCCAGGTGATTTGTATAAATAAATTAGAGGAAATATTGTACTTCAGCAGGTATATCTGTATAGACATGTTTAACTGAGATAAGCAGAGAAAAAATACACAGAAATATTTCAGTAAATCTCCACTAATTACAAAGTCTCTTCATAGTAAAGAAAAAGGAATAATTCCTTGTTTATGAGTATGTCTAGGGCAGTTGTTCAATTAGAACAGCAGCTGAACAAACTACATGGGTGAAGTTTCCCCTCTACTGTGGAAAAGGGAAGGGAAAATCCATTCTAGCCTTGTTTGATATCTCTGACACGCAGCCAAGTAAATAAGCACTAATTGACATCTCCTCCCCAAAAATCAACTAGAAAAAGTGAAGCTGCTTTCCTGAAACCATATGTTATCTTCTCAGGATAAATGATCATTTTCTGTTGTATTTCACTATTTAAACTAGCATGAGTTAGTCATGGAATATGCTTCCATAGGAAACCTTGCAGAAAAGTCCCTTCAACCGATGCAAATTTTTGTTTGTTTATGTACCTTTTCCAGGTCAAATCCACTCAGATCAGATTCTTGTGTTGCTGTTCTCCACCTTGCACCTTCCTCCCAGAAGCTGGTTCAATCACTTTCCTCAATTAGATGAATAAATCAGCAGCATCAGCTTACCATGGTTCAAATGATCATTTCCTAACAAGCCTCAAGTAAGCTGATAATTTAAAATATAAATTCCTGCTTCAAAAGAACATCAAAGCTTCTATGCAGCTTCTCCATGTGCAGTTCACTTTTCTTCTGTTCACAGCAACAAAACTCCCTCTGAATTTGTCTATCATGTAACTTCCTGGGCCATATATCAGGTAGATTTCAGTTCAAGTTTCCTCCTGTACGAGATATTTCTATTATCAAACACTCATCCTTCTGCAAGTTTTGTGCTACACTTGAGGAAAACGCTAGTGCTGGCATTGTATCCTGCAAATCTGATCAAATGACGTGATACCTGTTTGCCATAACATCTCAACCTCATGATAGACACAGCTCTTGTTCATGAGGAACAATCCTACTTCCAGTTCCCATTTCTTGTTTCTGCATTTTCTTAACATAGTGCAAAATTTGTTCCTACTGTTCATCAGCTTCATTATTAACAGACATACCTATATCTATGCTCACTGAAGAAATAATGTTATAAAACGGTAATCCTACTTTTTCTAACCTTGATGTAAACAAGGATGAAAATAGTCCAAGTTTAGCTTCTAACCCCCACAAAACAGTCAAACATTCAATACTTTCTACTTTACACTGATCTGATAATTGGCCTACATCCCTTTTCCAGTAGCTGAAAGTTTTAAAAATATTTTTATTTCCCAATGTAGTAATCCCAAATGGCTAAGAAGTTAGAAAATATTTTAAAGTATACACTTGCCATTTTAATGATTGACTTGTTAACTCTTTGAGAGTTGAGAAGCAAATTGCAATGAATCTGGTAGGAAGGAAATGCCTTTGATGCGTGGTTCATAGCACGGACATTTTCTCTCCATTTTTCATGTCTTCAGAGTCATGAAAGGCCAATCAAAACACAGAAAATACATGCTGGTAATGAATGCAACAGAGTTTTAAAATGCTGATGCAGAGGGAAGAAAAAAAAAGCAAGGGAAAAGGTTATGACATTTTTTGTGATATTGCATTCTAAAGCCAATGGAACCCAGCCATGAACTGATTTAAGATGGTGTAAGGTAATTTCATAGGTAACTTGGACTTCTTTCAGACTGATTAGAGGGAAAAAAAAAGAAGATAAAATATACTTAAAGCAGAGAAGTGCCATAACCTCAGGATGAACAAATGCCAGATTAAAAAATAATAATTATCAATAGCCAATGCATCTGAGATAATAGAACACTATCTAGAATAAATTTAAGGATGGATGGGGTCAACTGGGCATTTTGGTTATTTTCTGATTCTCTTTGTTTCAAGTTGTTGAGTATAAGATTCCACTTCTAGAGGTGGAAAGAATTGGTTGACAAAATTTATATTGCAGAATATGGTAGCAGATGAGTTTCATCCCTGGAGGGGGATTGATGGAGCAGTTGGCACAGCTACCTTCACAGGTTCCTTGTGTTAAATATATCAGGGAAATTGTTCCTCCGGTTAGTGGCCATCCAAAGGAGGTGTTTATTTTTTCCAGTCTCTCTGCTAAAACACTTCAGCAATTCTCTCTGCAGAACAACCTGCTTTTAATTTTTGTTTTGTAGCAGCTGAATAAGAAATAACACACTGCTTTGGTGAAATAAAAATCTTTTAAGTAAGGGAGACTGCAATTCATTTTCAAAAGAGATAAACATGTAACAATTTCATTACTTGCAGTAATTTATAATTTATTATGGTACTGTGTGGTCACTTCAGGTGACAATGCAATATAGAAAGCATAATAATACTAGTCATTCTTAAACATCAAGTTTCATTACTTCAGTATACTTTCTATTGTGTTTTGCATAGTAGATTATTTTATCACAGTAAAACATTTTCTGTGTACGTATACGTATAGAGAACAGTTAGAGGCAACAGTAGATTTGCTGTCTGCATGGTGTAACACTTTTGTTATAACTTTGAAATACCATTACGTTAAGCAAAATGTAGCATAATGCAGAGATTAAAATGCATTTTCAATTGATTCACATTTCCCATTAAATTTATGGGCAGCAAAGACATAATGACATTATCCACAAAATTATACCAGATATGATAATAGCACCCAACTGCATCTGTGCAGTAAAAAGTGAAACAATAGTGCACTATCACTGGTTCTAATTACCTCCTATTCTTGAGAGAGTGGCAGGTGGCCAATGAAATGTAGATATAAAACCGGAATATAATCAGATGAAGGAAGATGAAGCTGTTATTGGCTTTTAGTTATGTAAATTAAGAATTTTACTCAACAAGTTATTTAGTCATTCTGATGAGTGGAAAACATTCATTTGGAAGACTAATTATACAGTAGTTACTATGATTAGAATACCCAGTTGTACTTTATACTCTTTGCAATGAAATCATCTTGAATTATATTAAGTTAGCGGTGAGAATTAATGTTACTTTATTTCCTCCCCTCTCCCCAGGAAATCTCCAAAGAAAACTAAGTACAGACAAAAACAGTTGTCGCAGTGTAGGAAATGCCTTCCTTTTTAAATTCAATCTCTTTTACTCTGCCTTTCAGACCTACTGAGTCAACATCTTACACACAGATGTACTCAACTACTAGTAAGCCCTTCAGGTGAAGCACTCTACACTACAAGTGATCAAGACCTCTGATGTCTTGAAATGGCATAGTACGTTTGCAAGGATAGCAGCATAAACTTGTATCCTACTAGGATTTCTTCTCATCTATTTGCTCAGTCTAGCAACTCTTTTTCTTCCATAAATACTTGAGTGATGTATAAAATAAGCTTGTACTGTGCCAATCACCATACCATGTTTACTTTGTATGAACGTGGTTGTTTCCTACCAGAAATACTCACTGAAAGGACAATCCTGACTCAGATTGCACCAAAGTGGAAAAAGCCTACATTATGCTTATGTCTAAGTGCTGGGTTACTTAATGACATAAATCACTCCAACGAGCAAGATTCGTTGGAAATAGCACTTCATGATTTAACAGATTGGTGTGTCAAGAAATGATTTACACAGGTGTGCAGTCTACAAACAAACCACACAATAAAATCATTGATCAAGGCATCTGTGTAGATTTTATATGACAAAAAAGTAATACTTCATTCATAAAGAGAATGAATGAGGAAACTGACATAACTGATCTAATATTGAACATTGCAGAAGTCTGGTAGGTGAGAGTTCTGGTGGGTAAAAATAAGAAAAACAAAGGAGCAAACAAAGGTAGCAAAGATAGCAATTTCTATCAAGATTACTGTGAAAATTTACACTGATTTTGTGAAGAATATATGTAATCTCTCCTCTGAATCCTATATCCTAACAGCAACAGGCCACTCATATGCATCCTTTGTTTCTTCCATAAATCATTTAAAGAATAGCATATTTGCTACCAGGATTGCAGCGCAGATCTTCATGGGAAACACACAGCTTTGATTGGAGAAGAAACTAGGCCAGAAGACCACCCCTGCATAGTGGTCTTCTACTGGGTCCCACCACATACAGGCTCCTCTGAACTAACCAATAGAGCAGCCCTGGGGTCCAGAGAGTTCAAGCATCTGGTAGGTTAGATAGCATGTGTCCATCTAAATGGCAGTTGCAGGTCTCTGTAATGGAGCAAACCTACTGCATCCCATACACAGCATAGCTAGTACAGGTATCTAAATGATCTTCACCTCCTCACATCCCTAGCATTGCTTGCAAGTTTTCTTCTACCTAGTAGCAATGGTAAAATTAAGAGCCTTCTGACTCTTTTGCAGAGTTCTCTACCACTGGAAAGGCTTCTAATTCAAAATCTTTTTAAAGGTCTCAAGAAGTAGAAGGAAACAAACAGGTACATTCACAGGGCAGCCTCGGCCAGGATTAATTGTTTCCAGCTGAGTTGAAATGGAGCTGCTGGGCTCAGGTATAGGCCCCAAGTGAAGCTTGTCATGGCATTAAGGTCCATTGGTGTTCTCAAGGCCCTGACAAACAAGGGATTAACCCCCAAACCATGCTACTGCTTTCATATATTTATCAAATATATAATATTATATAATATATATATATTATATTAATGGAATATATATATAATATTATGTATTATATATATATATATATTAATGGAAGTAGAGAAAAAAAAACACCAGCACACTCCGAAAACCCTCTATCGAATCATGTAATTTAATAGTAATTTCATCAGACACAACAAGCACAATACTTATCTGTTGAACTCACATTCTGCCTCAAACAATAACTTTAGGGTGAATAGGCTAAAACTAAATCTCAAAGATTTTCCAGTTCAGTGGCACATGACTTGCACTGATATTACATCCCTTAACTTTGCGTTGCTCTGTACAACAATCTGCTTGATAGCACTTCTCTTTACTTCCTAACATGAGTCCAGAAAACAGTTTTGAAGATGCATAAAAGCATGTCCTTTTTGAACCAAAAACACGAATGACACAAATAAGGTGACTTGTTGTTTTTTGCCATGCATTTCTTTCTTGTCAATTTTTGTATTGCAAAAAGGGAAACTTAAAGCCAGCCTCAGAAATTATATTATTTTCCAAGTTGAAAATTATTTAAATGATGAGCCAGAATAAGATTTTGCTTCTGAAATCTCAAAATCCATGATAGAGTCCAGAGTCAGGCCCCATACTTGGAGAAGGTCTCCAGGCACAACAGAGAAAATCTAATATTATCCATTTGAACACTGGGATTTTTGAATTCAAATCAAGACCAAAATGTTGTAGTGTATGTTACAGTCTAACAATCACTTAGGAAGACTATTTTTATCTACTAAATCTGAGAAATACGTTTTGTAGCCAACAGGACAACACACTCCTTTTCTGAAGTGCCCTCTATTACTATGTCAGTCTCCCTTTCCGGTTGGCAAAATGGGTGTTCTACTGACACCAGCAGGTAAAAATAAGAAAGGAATCACACATCTTTGCAGAGAACAGGAAAACAATCTGAAAACTGCTTCTTGATAATATATCTGTTTGAATCTCTGTGCATAGTTTGTGCTTTGTTGGTAGGAAGAAGAGGAGAAAAATAAGAATAAGCATTCAGTAGGTAAACTATTGATAGAAGAGTCTGAGCAAGCAGCTGCAAAATTCACCATGGTAATTTATCTACATGGGTCAATGGCCATTGACTGACTGAAAATAAAGGTTGATCGCTGTGATAGATTTCAATGCCATTGCTATGAGCATATATTAATAAGCACAGCACAGAAGTGATTTTTGGCTCTGTGGTGGAAAGGACAGGTAATCAATATTTTTGTGTCCTTGCTGAGGCTGAACTTTGTATTTGGATTATGCTAATTAAAAATTAAATAAAGCTCTGACGTTTTCATATAATTAAGAGATGGTGGAAAATAATAAAGTGGTAAGTGGCTTCTGTTGGCTGTTTCATTCTGAGAGGAGAAAAACACTGAAGCCATCAGAGAAAAGCAACATTTGTTGTTTGCACGTATCATCTTCTGTCTCAGATATTATTTCCACTACATGTTAGTCACAGGAGCAGGTACAGTATTTTACTCTGTAAGCAGACATGGACTAGAAGTATGGATGTTATTTTGTGCAAGAGCCCAGCAGGTCTGGGTCACTTTTTGTTCGGATAGGTGGCCAAGCCATGCAGGTCCACTCAGCCTTGCACTTTTCAGTCAGACCAATGGGTTCAGACATATAAAGTTCTTCAGGTAGAAACAAAAGTTTCCTGATAGTGCATGAGTGCTGGGGTCCCCTTCGCTTTTCTTATATCCCCTCACTCCCAGCAAGGCTGAGCAGAACCTCACCATGTGACTTGTCAGGACTGGGTGCTGCTGGAGCAGCTTTCCTCTCCCCAAGAGTGCTCACCAAATTCATGAGGCTGATAGTGGGACTAGGAAACTAGGGCAGGGCTCAGCAGGTTAGACATAAGCAAGCATAAACTTCGGTGGATCCACCTTTGCAAATTGCATAGGCGTGAAGATAAATATGCATCTTGTCTTGTGTAACCTGTTGTTCTGTGAAGTTATTGAGTTTCAGTCACTCAGCACAATGACTGACACGACAGGTATTCTTGCAGCATCATTTGACTGCTCTATCTGGGCCTTACGTGAAATGCCTACATTATTAAGGTATTTCATGAAATACCTGGCACTGTTATTACAGACATGCTGTGAAACCAGTCACTGTGTGAAATGACTAAAATTTCCATTCATTTGCAGTACAGATCCATTGTACACATCAGTCCCAATTTCCTGAAATGGTATGCAGCACTCTATGAGGATAGGGGTGAGCATAAAAGATGACAGACCATTACAAATATGTATAGTAGGAATAATTTTACTTCTCTTTTTCTACTTAGAAATTCAAAATAATCAGAAACTTGATATTTTACACATCTACTAATTATTTTCAATAATTCCCTGATACATAATTACAAAGTATGTTTTTTTAGTAGGTATCTTCTATATATGTCCTAAAATTACCTTTCATACAAAATAAGCAGTTTGATTACATATAAATACTTACAGCAAAAACTGGAGGATCCTTGGTGATCCTGGATGAACCTGACTTTCAAAGCACATAAAAGCACACAAAGCACTATTAAACTTTGGCATCCCTTCAAACCAGATGTTTGCCTGCACCTAGGCAGCAGCAATAACCAAGCAGTCATCGTGTCAATAGCCATGTGCTCAAAGTCCCATCCCGTATATAGAACAAGGTCATTTTGTATTTGCATTCTGCTCCATCTTGGTCTTTTTTCTTTCCCTTATTCTTTCACCGTGCAGAAGTTTTCATCCCCTTCTGAGGCACAGAACAATGCCTATGCATTGGCTATGTGCCATGTCAAAAGCACTGACAGAGACATGCCAATAATATTGGCCACAAAATAATTCAGAAGTGAATCCATTAACTATTTCTCTTTAATCCTTTTCTTTTCCTGACACCTCTCTACACCAAAGTTTTAAACGTTTCCCCTTTTTTTTCCCCTCTGAACAGAACCACAGTGTCAGACTGATTGGCTTCCTAGTGGCCATTGGTGAGTTTTAATTCAGTTGTTGAAAGAAAAAGGAATTCTTAGCAATTTACTCAGGATACTCCTCTCCTTCAAAAAGGATTGAATTTTTCCTGAATCTTTAGCCTTCATTTTATAGCGTAAGTCGAATGCAACATTTCAATATCTCTTCTGCTTTTAATTTGTGTGTTAAATTTAGTTGCATGTGAACTTCAAGCTCTTAATTTAACATTTACAAATCTGCATTTTCCAAATGTTTTTCAACTCTCCTTTTCACTGAAACTAAAGGTCAAATTTTAACTGATTTAATGAACAGTTTTTGTTGGTTTTTAAGGGAACTTAGAAGCCTCAAGAAAAAAAACAACACCTTTTCCTTACACGAGCAGAAATATCTACTTTGAAATGAACATTTTAATCCTTGCTACTTGGTAACTGATCATTTCCCCCAAAGCACTCCCAGTAGGTGAATGAGGTTTTGTGAACAGCTGCATTGCACAGGTTATAAAACGTTTATCTCCTCTGCATTAGCCATTGAGGTTGGATTTAAACCTGTGCTTAGAGACTTGATTTTTGTCTTTACACTTATCCTGAACTAAAAATTCAAAGGTTCTGGTGGGTGCTCTTTAATATTTGCTGTTTCTTTTCCTGTCAAGTGACTATCTGTGTTTCAACATACACTATAAAGCCTGAGTACAACGTTGCAGTATCTGCATGATAAATACCCTGTATTTGATCATTTCCATACTTCCATCAAGTAAACTCGTTCACATCAAGTAAACTGATTGACAACAGTAAAAGCTGTGTAGAAGCAAAATTTCTTAGTTCTTGAAACAGTATTCTCACCTAGTCAGTTTAACCATTCACATCGCTTGCTTTCCTGCCCTCTTTCTGTGGACACTCAGACAGTAGTAGAGTTTAAATCACAGAATCATTAATGCTAGAAAGACCAATAAGACAGTCGATTCCAACCATCAACACATAAACCCCTGCCTATAAATGCCTTAGACCATGTCTCTCAGTGTCACATCTACACGTTTCTTGAGCACCTCCAGGGATAATGACTCCACCACCTCCTTAGGCAGCCTGCTCCAACGCCTCACCACTCTTTCTGAGAAGAAAATTTCCAACTATCCACCTGAGCCTCCCCTGGTGCAACTTAAACCTATTCCCTCTCATCCTATTGCTGTTACGTGGGAGAAGAGGCCAACACTCACATCAACACAACTTCCTTTCACATGATCATAGAGAGTTATAAGGTATCCTCTGATCCTCCTCTTCTCCAGACTGAACAATCCCAGTTCCCTCAGCTGTTCTCCGTAAGGCTTGTGCTCCAGGCTCTTCACAGCTTTGTTGCTTTTATTTTAAATCAATATTCTCCTGACTTCTCTCATTGGTGGAATTGCCACCAGAAAATATTCATTTGTTATAGCAGTTTCAAGAAGAGCAGTTGTATAAAATCTAGCACCAACCAGCCAGCCCTTTAGGTTGGGTATTGGACCATAATACACCCTGAGACTCTTCTGTCCAACTAACTTGAACCTACTCTTCAAGGGTGAGGCACTCTGTTCTCTTGGACTACTTCAGTTTAAAAAAAAAAAAGGTTATCTTTGGTTATTTTACATTTCTTAACAGCTGGAATCCAGGTCCCTAAGTGAATTATATATGCCATAAAATGTGAACCATGAGGTGATTCAACTTGCCTCTCTTTCATGACAACTCCAAACCTAACAGTGTTGTCCGAACTCTTATCACAGCGCTAATTCCAAACATTTCAGTTGTGCATATAGAGACTCAGGACATCATTACAGTTCTCTTATTAAAACCTTCCAACTGTTTAATACCGAGTTCTTCATTTCAGAAGGTACAGTGGATCTCATTGCTTTTGTTAGTCTGAGCATGAACTCATGCTGAAAGCATGACTTAAGCTGACACCCCTAAACACCGCTGTTTTCATAATCTCTTAATTAATTTCCACAGTAGCAAGTGGATTAAAAATTACTGAGAGTGGCTACATGGTATCTCTTGAAATCTCCTCAAGATGAAGTAGAAGGCATTGAGAGCTGTAATTTCATTTCACAGATGCTTTCTCCAACGCTATCAGTCTCAGCAGGAAAACACTAACATTGGCAGCACTTTCCCACAAGGGCATTTCAGGAACCAGAGGAGGTTGAACAGGTTATCTTGATGATAGAAACTTGCTCCAGGCTTGAAGACAAACCTCTTCAAACTGCTCACAGTTTATGGATTATTTTCTTTGAGTTCTTTAGATTTTCTAAGTGCATGCCAGGGGAATACCCAACAAGTGTGATGGGAGCTCAGTCGCTCTTAGGGGTCTTCCAACCTGCAATGGGAGCAAGACCTACCCCCTGGGGCTGTGCAGCCAGAGGCAGATCACGTCCAAGGGATTCCTTCACTCAGATTTCTGGATGCAAACTTATGTTCATGAAGGTTCAAGGGGTGTAATTTTTATCGTGCACTGTGGTGGGCAAAGTGAGGAAATCCAAGGTCTTCCTTCCAATTTATCAAGGACTACTGTGTCTCTATAAAGTGGATACATGCTGTAATTCATCTGCTCACCAGTCAAAGAAAAAATAAAATGAAGCTGGGCATACACATTCAGGTAAGTTGCAGTTCCTTCTGGGTACCAAGGCACTGGGCAGAACAGCATGCTCTGGAGGTGCAACACATCCCACACATAGAGAGGTGCCAGAAACATCTGTGCTTGTTAAGGCTCTGTAAGGATCAGAAATACAAGGGAATCTTGAATTGACTCAGTGTCAGTTAAGAAGAGCTGGTCAGATATCTGCTACCAAAACATTTTAAATAGAATTGTCAGAATTAGTAATGGGAAAAAGATGAAGTTTATCTATTATCCTTTTCTCTGCCTTCATAAATAGTTTCATATTCAGCCATGAGTTCTACTTTGCTTTCCCTCCACCCCCCACCCCCCAGTTCTCTCCTCAATGCCACTGGGAGTTTGCAAGTGAGCAAACAACTGTGTGGTGCTCAGCCACCTGCCAGATTAAATCACAACCAAACACTTTAACAAGAGGATGCAAAAATTCGCCTACATACAAACCAATACTAAGAATACTTTTTGAAACCCCATTTTCCTCAAGAAAGGAAGCATCAGTGTGCTGAATCTGCAGGTAGAAGTTGGAGTGTCCAAAAAGCACAGGCAGGAATTCAATAGCCGTGCTCCCTTGCACACCTTTCAGCCCCACAGCTACTTTGCAGTAGTTGCCAAAACTAAACTTACCAGGTTTTCTTCCTCCTGCAGCCCGACGGAGAGGTTTGCAAGAGTGAACCGTCTGTGCCCCCATGTGGAAGCTTGCAAGAAGAACAGCACCCAGTCTTCGGAGCATTTCTGCGCTGAGCCTTCCCTTAAGAAAAGGCAGTGGCATGTGCTATACCAGCCACATTCTGCCTGGGGTGATTTCCTACAAATAATACATGGTCAGGAAGATGCTTAGAATTCTTCAGTCTGATTTGCCGGTGGATTAGTATAAAAACCCCACAGGAACAGATGTAGGTGGATTTACAAAAATATAACACAGATACTAAAATAAATAGATTATTTTGCACAGATTGCACTACTAATGCAGAACAGAAATGAGCATCTTGGCCCTGAGTACACTGCAAATCTTTTCAGCAGCCTATATCCTAAAGCTGTTATGGAACGTTCCTAGACAATATACAGGGTATTGCTAAAACATGATGGAGGAGAGAGAACTTGTCATGAGTACCACCCCAAAAATATGTGGTTGCCATATGTTTGTTTAAGCGAGCAGGAAGTTTTCTGCATCTATCACATTCACACACACAAAAGGAGGTACGTGGAAAAGAAATGAGTTTAGAACAGAGCTGTGTGCCTCTTAACATAACCATCATTGCTTTCTCATTTTATCCTCTATCCCACCCAAAACATAGGTCATTTTAATGCATTAAAAGAAAGCAAAGAAAATCTGAAGCTGATCATAAAGATTAATGTAATGATGTAAAACTTTGGGGGGAGAAAAAAAAAAATCACCAGTTTTGTTAAGAAGTGTTCCTTGTTCTGTATATTCACACACACACATATGCGCAGATGTGTATGTGTGAATATATAAATGATTATACATTTGCATCCACCGTTCTTTACACACAGGACAAAGGGAGACAATACAAGATGATCTTAGCTTCCTGTGGGAAGAACTGTTGTTCTAATGCCTGCTAACAGGAGTACTGGAGGGCATTCCCATGGAGACTGAGACTAAACACCATTGGGAACATTGTCTGTTAGAGGCGAAGTCTTCAGCACCCAACCTGGTCAATGATAATGACACTGTCCTGATGTTTTCCATCAGTTTTATCCAGACTCGGGTTAAACAAGGTTCTGTGAAATTCAATTTGATTATTCCTGAAATAACAGGCTCACTGTCTCCATATGAGTCATATATGTATTGCAAAGTTTTAGATGTGCATGAAAATCACTACATTGTAGCCACCATTATGTCTTACTTAATTTGGGTGACTTTTAAGTAATTCTGTTAACCTTCTTCTAAGTCTGACTTACTATGCAGTAGCCCATCTTTATCTGACTAACCTTTATGTGCTGACTGAGCTCTTTCTGTGCAGCATTTGAGAATATCTCATTAGCTACAGACAGACATAAAGATCATAATTAAAAATCAGCTGTAGGAGTCAACAGCTTTAAGCAGCTTGCATAGAAAATGGAGCATTTTGCAGGACTGTGATCCTGTAGTTTCTCCAGTATGAACACAAGTTGCCCTTGTCAGTGATCACCACAGGATGCTACTGCCATGTAGTAGCTGTAGCATTATGGGACCCTGCAGGCCTATGGAGCCTGATGCACTGAGCTAGAGGTCAGGAAGATCCAGACTTCATTTCTTGATCCACCAAAGGCTGTTACTGCTCTTACCTCCCACACTTCTTACCACCTAAAAAATCTCTGGGCTCGCACAGAAACAAGCAAATGAAGTTAAGCTTAGTGTCATGCCTCACTATGCTTATGAAACACATTGACAAGTGAGTCACCTATTTGGCATGAGAGCCATCAGTTGCTGCTATCATCCTTTCTGACTGCAGTGAAGGCCAAAGAGGTCCTTAGTCTCTGCATGCGGAAGTTGGCTAGTGCAGCTCGATGTAATGTGCACCAATGGGATGGGGAAGGATTTCTCACCTCTCCTGCCTTGTCCAGCAAAGTAGTTGAAGACAGAATATGCTCTCTCAAATATGAGGTTCCAGGAAGAAATGAAGATTGTCAGAAGCACCACATTAATGGCTCCATCATGCTGTCAATGAGCTGATGAGTCCAACAGAAGAAATAGTTGCTAAATAAGGAGAGAAGAAATAATATCTGCACATGCAGCAATAGACTAGGGAGTTCAGAAAGCTGCCCCTTTTCTTTTCAAGATAATTCTAGCAAGGATTAAATAAAGTAGAAGACATTTACAGCTATGTGAGCTGATTACATTGCTTTTTATTATTATTTAAACAACACGTCTACTAAAACAGACTCATTGAAAGTTAAACAAACTCACAAACAGCTTCATTTTGTTTCATAATCCAAGGCCTTTCTGGAGACATATGAGAAACACCAGAGAAAAGTTCTCTATCTCCATTAACGTTTTATGTCACAGTTACAATTTTATTCCAGAACTGCCTTGTTTCAGCCTCCGAGAGTAGTATTGCAGAGTCTTAGAGACTGCTATGCAGAGTAATTTAATTACTATCAGATGGTTAGATCATCAGTGTGGAAGCAGAGAGTCGTTACTGATGAACAGGCCAGCAAAATTAAACCACTCATTGGAAATTGTTCTCTAACTACTTTACAATAGCAGAGAAAACTGTATACCTATATTAAAACTTCCAAGTCATGCTTACTATCTTTCTTTAAAACAAATAATCATTAGAAACAACAGTGGGATTTTCAGAACTGCTTCATCAACTATGGTCCCTACACTCCATTTCCAGCAAGATCCCCAACTGCCAGGAAGCCTGTAATAATAAAGTCAGGTAGACATTTACTCCAGAAACATTGGAAAGTACTTACAGGAATCTCAGCGGAGAAAATATGTATTAAACTTAAGTTAGTTTTCCAGAAATTCTGAAACAGGGGTAAATTCTTCTCAAAAAATAATTCTGAAAGCCAAGATATACAAAAGTAGTTTCTAATAAAGTCCCTGGGGTTTCCTGTTATTCAGCTATAAAAGCATAAGCTTGAGGCAAGTGAAACTAGAGAGCTCAATGGTTACATGGGAACAATTGCCATAAGACAATTGAATGAAAGGACAGAGCTTATCGATCTTTCTAATCTTATTTTCTATGTTTCTGAGGAATCAAACACAAAGTTTCCATAA
Organism: Coturnix japonica; assembly: GCF_054131305.1. Lineage (NCBI taxonomy): Eukaryota > Metazoa > Chordata > Aves > Galliformes > Phasianidae > Coturnix > Coturnix japonica. The sequence goes on from NC_140664.1 coordinate 78,413,523, forward strand.
TTGCAATCTCTCTCCCTGCAACTCAGCAGAAACTGCTGTGAAATACAAGAGATGAGAGCCTCCATTTGAAGGACTGAGGAATGACTGACTGCCTGTTGGCTAGTCTGGTGAGAGCAAGAGTTTATTGCTTAGTTCAAAATTGCCTCTAGGCAGCTTTACGTAATGACAGTATCATTTTGGGAACCAGGATGACTTACATTTGACAGCCAGGATCCCCTACCTCCCCACAGCAGCTTATGGCCTACTATCTTCACATCCCTTGGCACTGCCCACAATTACAAGCAGAAATTCTCTTGGCAATTAATTGCTCAAAAACTTCTCCCTTGATAATATAAACATACATTTCCTATAATCATGCAAGACACTTCCACATACAGAGCATCAAAGTTGATATGTTCTAAGACACCTTTCTTTTTCAAATGTGCTGAGAATTAAGCTTCAAAGATATCCCAAATCAAAAGTACCTAAAACTGTCATTTACTTTTGATGCCTGAGTTGCAATCTAGTTTCATGACTGCTTTCAGTGATTGAAAACAAGTGTTTCTATTCATCTGAAGTCATGGCATATATTCTGCCAATAGCTCCAATTACTTTTCTTCTTCTTTTCTCTTTTTTTTCCCCCACTTGAAATGAGTATTAAATGACAGGTTCCCATTTTTATTGTTAGACTAATTTAACCAAGCAGAAAAATCACAGTATAAACTTAAGATATTACTGACAATGCAGGGTTTTGAGAAAAAATAAATTAGATCAATGCACTGAATTACAGGAGAGCTGAATTAGTGTTCTTTCAAGATGCAGTGCAACTTTTCATATAAATGGACCAAAAGAAGAATAATTATGTTAAGACTCTCGAGTGAGTAGACAAAATCGTTCACAGGTTTTTAAACAGCATCACTCTTTTGAACAGGACATTTCGTAGTCCGACTCTGCTGAAATTAATGAGCCTACTTAGAGGCGGAGATTAAATGGGATCCACTTACTGTTTTCCAGTTAGCATCTGGGAACAAATGAAATCTACTTGGATGCTAATTCAAGGAATAATGTAATGGCTTGCCAGCTTTTCACATCTTAATAATGCACAGTAATAAAATCTGCTATGGTGATGGCGGCACTCATTGGATAGTTCTCTGAATAGCCAATTTTGTCTTGCATATTCTGGAATGCCAAACAGTGGTAACTAAAGCTGCTCAGAATAATCTCTTACAAAGTATGGGGAGGGCTTAAAAATGCTAAACAGCTTTTCAAGGACAGAATACGAATGTGCATGGTAAAATAAACACACTTCAATACAGCAATCTCCCTCCAGACCACAATGGTGCCGAAAAGGAGATAGTCTTTTCAAAGCAGTGAGATAAGAGGATCTTTCCCCACCCAGAAGCATCATGGGGCAGTTGGGGTCTGTCTTCACTGACAGCATAGAAAGTGGCACTGGGGTTCAACTGAGGCACAAACACTTGTGTTGGGCAGGAGTATCAGGTGGAGAAGGTGGGAAGGAAAAGACAGAAACAGAGACAGAGAGGGAAGGAAATAGTGATGCAGAGAGGCAGATGCTACTACTGAAGAGGAAATGCTGAAAGAGAAGGAAAGCTGATAGCATCCTGACAGAGATGAAGCTGGGTCAAGACAGGAGTAACTTTTAAAGACCATACAATTCTCTCCATATACAGTATTAAAAACTGCCGTGAGGCTATAAAGCTTCTCTTCTTTTCCTTTTACTATTCACTACTGCAGTTTGAATAACCTAAGAATGACAGATGAAAGGGTACTAAAAGACTTTACTTAATACTATTACCCTTTGCTACAATTTTCACAAATCATTACCCGTTTTTAAAAGAGAGTCAGCAGTTTTAAAATAACTTCAGTGATCTTTCATTACTGTTGCTAACCCACATCACACACACAGTATTTTTCTTTGCATTCTGAATATACAAATTAATGAGCAAATTGTAATGTAGAAATTGAAGTGACCCCTGAAAAATCCTTTGCCTCACTTTGTGAAGAGATGTCATAACATTTTTCTGGTTCTTGAGTGATCTGTCTCTTTGTGCATTCAGGCATCTCTTATTAAGGATTCTAACTTAAATTAGCTTTGTTTTGTATGTTTATTTGAGTAAATTGAATTTGTTCTCTTTCTCTTAAAGCACAAATAAGTAGATTAATAAAAAGAAGGTAGGGGTAGGACCAGAAATTGCACCAATCTCAAGAAGCTAAAATAAAAATAGCACCTAATGGGTGAGAACCACATCGTGCTGGTATCATGTCCCAAAGGATGCAGTAAAAGCTGCATTGATTAAATAAGTTAAAATAAGCTAAAATAAGCCTAGAAAACCAATTTGAAGAACAGTTACAACAGTGCTCAGGGAAGGGGGTAAGTTATTCCAGGTTGTAATTGTTACCATCATGTTAACATGCAGTTTTACTATTTGTTTACAGAACATTTTGTAATTTAAACAGTGTCTGCATTCTACAGGACCATACACACACCACTGCTTACGAGAATAGAAACAAGTTTGAAAGAGAAATAATAGCATTTTTAATAACTTCAATATTAGGAGATTCAAAGCAGCAATCCAATAGTCACATCACAGTACAGTAGAACACACTGTACTTCAATATTTACCTAACAGATTTCATTAGAAATAACAATAATTTGCATCTCTTTGGAGAGGCAATACTGGAAATACATGGAATGCTCTATAGAGCAGTCATTGTATTCTTCTCTGATGAACCTAAAGAAGTGAAATATGCAAGCTTGAGGAGCTTGATTAATTTATTTTTTCCTCTTGCCTTCACTGAGTTGTCTCCAGGTGGCCCTCATCTGTCTTGAAAGGAAATATGCAAAAGGGGACCTGCAGCTACCTTTGGTCTTTCTAATGCTACATAAAGATAACAGTAAAATCCCTAAAACCTGTGGAATAAGTCCCATTCCCCTTAGGAGCTTTGAAATGGTATACTTTTGCTCACCTACATAATAGACAAAGCTGAGACCTCCTGGAAAACAGACAACAAACTGAAGAACCGTGAAGGGAAGTCTGAAGATTTTTTTATGCAGGAATGCATATATACAACAAGCTACAGAACTCAGTCAGTGCTGCAGACATAAAATACAAATGAGAGCATATGAATTTATGACAAAACACAGCAGAATTAAGTACTCAAACGGCTTACGGAGGTGCATCAACATTTCCCACAAAGATGTGATGCAGTGCAGCAGAAAGCAACCAAGAGCACTAAAACAATCAGACTGCCAAGCATAGCTTCAAAGCTTTCTTTTGACCTTAAAAAAGAAAGCTGCACATGGCAAGACCTCTCAGGCTATGACCCTGTTCTACCTACTTTGCTTAGAGGGGAGGAATGTCATTTCTAGAGCACTCTATTCCAGCTAGCGGACCCAAATAAAACAAGAAACTAAATCTCAGTCCCAAGGAGAATCACAGAAAGATTCAGGTTGAAAGGGATCTTTAAGCTTATTCACTTCCCCTCTTCTGATGCAATCCAGGACACTGCTGGCCTTCTGGACTGCAAGGACACACTGCTGTGAATAGGCTTTAAACTTTAACTCTTTTGAATTGACAAAACTCTTCTCCTAAAATGAGAAAACTGAGTTAAGAAGGCAACATGCAACAAGATTTGGGCTTTGTGAAATAGTAAAGAATTTCACACATAAACCAACGCTGTGATGTCACGGTTTTAACGAAAATCTACCTGCGTCCGTGACAGGGGGGGCCGTGGACCCTGCGGGGGCCCTAGGCCGAAAGGAAACAGTGGCAATGATCTAAGGAGGCACAATTATTTACTAAATACTATATTGAAATACAGGATAACACAATATAATTGAAAATTGAGCTAACGAATCAAGCAAAATAAGAGAGAGAATGAGTCCCGAAACTGAGAGGCCTACTGTGAATCTAGGCAAAATGGTGAAGGCTCCCACGCACTCCCCTGAACGCCAGAACTCAAAAGATGTCAGTCTGTTCTGCGACCAAGTTAATATATAGTCCAGGTCCCGTGACCTATCGTGTTGTTCTCTGGGAGATGTAGTCTTTTCTATAAGTTGCAGATTCAGTAAAATTATTCATGCCTTATACGATGTTATGATGTGGAATACTGATAGTAAAATTACAAAATTATTAAACCATGACATGTGAAAATCTCAGTGCTTCTTCTAGCATATACCAATGGCAACTTCTAATCTTAAAATTAGTGATGCAGCTAATACAAGACACAAATTTTCTTCTATATTTAGATGTTTCGACATCAGAAGAATGATTACTGGACATTCTGCCAAATATATCAGCTTCTTCAAGGAAGAAGCCATAATCTGTTTTCCTCATTGCTGGTCTAGAGAAAACCACTCTGAAAAAAATCAGCTTTGTGACCTTAAGGCTGGTAGCTAACTACTGTCATTAGTTCTTCTATTATCTGTGGATTGATCTTGGGAGCAATCTTAATACAGAATCAGAATGATTTCATTTTTTATTTTTTTTAATTTTTTTGGGGGGGGGGAGGGGGGCGGGTTGGGTGTGGGGGTGGAATGGCATTAAACACACAAACAAACAAGACAAAAGCTTCCTTTTCCCTCTCTTCTGTATCTGGCTTCACAATATAATCTAGCATGGAGTTCAACCCAGATCAGAATATTTCACAGGAAAGTGTCCAATTGAAGGAAGGATTTGTTGGGAGAAGATCAATGCATTACTTACACTGTAGCTACCAATATCATGTGGTTTTTACAGAAGCCAGAAAGACTTCTGTTTGAAGAAAGTGGGAGAAAGGGATGGAATAATCATGACACAGAAAGACAGCAAGCCCCTGGATTTGAAATCATTTGATAAAAGATTAATGCAAGTGCTTCATTCTGAGGATTATCTGATGAGTATTTGATGTGACTAATGTTTTCAGTAGTAATATTTCAATATTACAGTCCTATGACTAGTCAGATTAATACTTGTTTGCATACTAGTTCCAAACCCCAATAAGAAGTTTTCATATTGGCTAAATAAATAAGGTAGGCACCACAGAAATAGGGATGCTATCCCCACCCACTGCAGTAAGAGTATTTTCTCCAGTACTACCTCTACTTTCCTTCCTGGTCTTACAGACAGACTTCTCCCGATCCCACCAATGTAGAAGCTATGAAGATCCCCAAGCACTACAGAAGATGGTCATAGATTGCCCTAATTCTGCATTTGCAGACCACTGCAGGAAGATATAGCTCACTCTGGTATCATTATGACTGCTCTAGGAGTGATAATAGTGCCACAGACTCAGCATGGTAATGGTCAGGTGAGTCAGTCAGCAACATAGGACAAGTTACAGAAGACTAGTTGTATCAACACACAGTTTTGTTAAAGTTGATCTAACACTCAGATTTGTGCTACATCTGTGTACTAAAGCAGACCTCTCCACTATCATAAAAACTTTAAAAGCTGTTTTACCATTTTCTTTAGAATATAAGTGTATGTGTTTTTAATTTAGATTGTTTTTGGATTTGCCTATCCTGCTTCTGACACTTGCTCTTCACATTTAACTTAAACACATTTGAAGGCTGGTTACATTTAAGCAAAAAAAGAAGTCAATCTGTTTAGAATTACAACTAACTTCCCTAGCATCCTTCCGGTTGACAGAATAACGTTAGAAACATTGCCTGATAAAGTAATTTATTAAATTCTGGTCCATTTGGCCTTCCTTTCAGATCTGCTAGGATGTACCAGAGACACACATCAGGGAGTTCAGGCTTCAAAAAGTAAAGAAGTATCTTTCCACGCTTAGGAAAGCCCAAATCATATAAAAAAGCTTCTGCTCTTCTGTCTGAACTCAGATACTTGACCATATGTTGAGTAATACCTACACAATGCAAGCTCAGTAACAAGCATTTTCCGGGAATTCTACTCTGTATCTAGAAAGCTTGCATACTGACCAAAGATAATAATTACAGCTGATCAGTACTACCCATTACCCTCACTGTGCTCGTTTCTTTTCATCTATTAGAACTTTTTCATGGAAAATACTGAGTACATATCCTTTACATAGAGGAACATTAAAGCAAATGTTTAGCTGTTCTGTCACTACCTGCCATGAGGCTGTAGGCCCAAGAGCATAATGCCACACAGAAAGCAGTCTGAACCTCCATTATTTATTCAATGCCAACATTATAAAAACAAATCATTCAGAACACCAATGAAAACAAGACAAAATTTTTAACATTTTCTTGTCAATTCAATCCTTTCCAAATAAGTAAATGCTAACAAATTATTTGGCTTTATACTGCTTTGACAGATAACTACGAGAGGTTCTGGTCAACTCCCTATCAGATTAATTCCTAAGCTGCGCTCAATGAACTCATGTCTCCCAGCTAGGCACTCAAAGCGATTAATATTCTAGTCTGATTTGCTACCTATAGTTGCATTTCTAAGGATGTTTCCAGAAAAAAAAAAAAAAGTTAACAACATTTTCTTTCTTCAAGAAATACATGCTACCAGCAGGAGTCTTCTCAATGGTGATAGTATGACTGATATTAACTAGAAAATTCCTGCTTCTATTAAACAAGAAATGAGAAAGTAAGAACAAAGAAAAATGAGTATTTGGGAGCAGAGATTAGAATGATATTTAATTGATCCATATTTACCTTTTACTAAAACACAAGCTCAAGCTTAAAGTTCTCTTGAATATGGATCCCAGCAAAGGTACAAAGCAAGTTCAATGAACCTGTTGATCAGACTCCCAAAGCCTGCTGTTCCCTGCTGAGTATCAACACATTTAGAGCAGTGGTGTATGGGAAATTGGTAATCACAGCCTGAACCTCTGATTAATCAGCTGAGGCAAGTGTCAGGTCAAGCTGTGGGAGCACAGGTGAGAGTAATTTAGCTGTGCTTCCAAAAGGGGTAAAGCTTGACTCCACCTCCTCTAGACCTCATTTAAGGGCTGACCACCACTAAGGCAGCGTCTCTTCGAGATTGCTCCCTGGTGGAGATAGCCTCAGCATTTCCCAGCAAAGGCATCCATATTGGTGATTTTTTCCTTATAAATAACCTTTTGAATATCTGCTACCATCTTTGTATCATTCCACCTTACAAGTGGCTAGAGCAATGAAAAACATCAACTGTATATTACACAGAGATAAATTCATTGATAGAAAATTATAGGTTATACTGGTCTGAGTTGTGCAGAATATGCCAACCATAGCTTTATGAAAGTATGAAGCTGTTATGAAATAATACTTTTTCTTTAAGAATCATTACTGTTGTAATTGAAACAGCACAAAATTCATAAGGAATCCAGCCACCCTAGATTGCCAGTGATGTACATCCACTTTACTTTTGCTTTTAAAATAATAACACGATTTCCCATTTAATGATTAATACAAGTCTACTTCATTTGCTAGTACAGTACTGTTAGATTTTAGGGTTTTAGAACTTGGCCTTATTCCTTGCTTGAAGGACTTCTTGTTTCTTCTACTTATCGAACTTGTTTTCATGAAATATAAATCAAAAAATGGGAAATTTCAAAGTAGTTTGATCTTACTATATATCACAATACAACATGATTGCTTGTCTCTTCAGTGTAGAAAAAGGAAGACTAGATCAGAACTACATTTTTTTTTCTAAATGTACTTTGTCACAACAGTTGTCATTGTGATTAAGTACAAAAAAGCAAGCATGCACATTTTACATCTTACATTTACCATGTCAGCCTCTTTGTAAGCATACACTACTTCATATCTGACATGTATTTATCTAATTTGAAAAGTGTGGCTATTGTATTCTAAATAAAATACAAATTCCATACAGAAAAAGGAAAACCAGCAACACCTTCTCAAGGAAAGGGACATGTTTTAAACTTCAGAGGGTGGAAGTGTTTAGAAAACAAGGCCGTACGACTAGAAATGTGTACTACTGTTGACATAAAGCTGAGAAAATTAGAAGCTGAAAGAACTCAGCATCAGTCACATGAACTTATACAGGTAGCACAAAGCAATAACAACACAGGTTTTAAAGAGCATTAACTGACCAACTTTACATGCCTGTCACAGACAGCATATCACAGTCAGTATCAGTTTAGAGTTCAAAATCCCAACTGCTAATTAATCAAAACAAGGGAAGGCATGTTTCCTGTGTGGCCTCCAAGGATCTGCATGAGAAACTGCTTGCTGCATTTTGAAAGCTACTTCATTTTGAGTACTGGAAGAATTATTCACATAGAAAATACTGAAAAGTAAATAACATGCTCTAAATTTATACCTTTCTGCTGCGTATTGACTTCTCCCTTAAAAAACCCTCAGACAAACTCAACTTTACAAATTGTACTAAGATGCCTTATAGCAGCACAAGGGAGGATATAATTTTTACTAGTTAGACTTTACCTGTTGGGCTTTCATGTGGCAAGCAAGCTTTGCTATGAAAAGAACAGCAGTTTTTTGTTGTGGTTTTTTTTTTTTTCCCCAGAATTTCTCTGAAATCTAGAACCAGGCTCAAAAGCATAAACTTTTTAGGTATTTCCTAATAAGATATCCATCTTACACTCTTTTTGAGTATTTTGTGTTTTTGAAATTGGTCTCAAGGAGGTTCCCAGGAGCACATCTCTCTTCACTTGCTTGACAAGAGCAGAGGAGGAAAGCTCCTCAACTATGATGGAAACAACACTAGAGGTACTTAAGCTTTACAGCAGAAGATGAGGCCAATTATACAAACTAGTAGAAATCTTGAAAGAATACTGAAGAACTGATTCTTCTCTGCCTTGATGCTAGGCTGAACATTAAGCTTTGCTTCTCACATGTTTGCAATGCCAGAAAGGGACTGAAGGCTCCATCAGCTGTGGTGCCAACCGTAGCACCGACTATATTTGATGTAACCATGAAAGTGGTACAAGATTATACACGTGAGCATAAAAGATCTTCAAAGAATTCAGCTTTCAAGCATCTCTAGCAAAACTTCTATAATTAAGTAATTTTTTCTCTTCCTATTTCTGCTATTCTTATTTCACTTCAGAGTAGACTGGAAAAAAAAAAGAGCTGTCTTCCAAAACGGAATCAGAATGAAAACACATGGCAGTTTATCTACAGGACTGCCAAAGTAGCACCCATAGGACACACAACTCAAGTATTATCCACCAGAAAACTTCCATTATTATTATTATTTTTACCAGAATCTAATAAAAAACCCATAAGTTGATGTAGATCCTATTTCCTGCTGTGGTGGTAACGTAACAAAAAAGCTTATTCTGAGCTTTCTTGGCTCTTCCTCCAAACACATAAGGAAGTGTTTCAGTAATGGAGAAAACAATTTAACAATAACAACAGAAATCCTCATTTCATATCTACCCAGAGTGAAATATTTAAGCATCAAGTAACATCATAATTATGAAGCCATTTTTTGAAATAGTTTAGCTGTAAGCCAGAGTCAAAATACTTTAAAAACAAAACAAAAGAAAAACCACACACTAAACTATTAAAGTGAAGCATTTCATATTTTCTTCAATTTGGAGAAAAATGGCTAAAACACAGGCCAGAATTTGACATGAATTAGCAGGTAATACGCACTGCCTTCAAAAATAGATTTTCAGCTATTTTATTATTTCCTGGGGGAGTGTATGTATATGCACATACATCCTGCTTTGCCTTTTAGAATCATTATCAATGACAATTTGATGTGAGTTAACACTGCCAGACTTCAGATAGTACTGCCAAAGTCAACTCAACATTAACATTAAAAATAAGTGAAAGCAACAACCTCTCTTTTGATTTTCAGTATTCATGTCTCCAAATCAGATAGAATATTTTTTTTTATCTACATTTGATAAAAAGCAAAAAGAACAAGGAATAGAACTGTTATTCTTCTGATTTCTCTTTAAATATACCAGAGATCAAGTATCAGATTCTACCTCTAGGTACCTACTTCTAGGCCTTGCAAACAGTACAGCAGATGTCTAAAGTAACAGCCATTCAAACAAACTGAAAATGACAGTGTATGCTTGGACAGAAGTTCAGATGAGAGATTCCAGCCACAGCCATCCAAGAGGCCATTTCCCCATCATCTGCTCCAGGGTATCCAGATCCATTTGCTTGGGCTGAGGTGGCTGGGGAAGCAGGGACAAGTCTTGCACTCCCATCTGCACAACATAGAGGAGGCCTGTGATATGAGCAATGGCTTCTCACCCCACCCCAAATCCTTGGGCTTCTTCCATCTCTCAAAACCAATGTGTTGCAGGTAAGAGAAGCTAGAAAACTAACAGAACCCTAGAAAGGCTGGAGCAAGAAAAGAGAAATCCCTTCTCTCACATGTTTTATTCCTCTTCACATTTCCTGAAACGGTTAAGTAGTCTATTGCTCTTTGCACAGAATATCATCAATCTGAATATCATGTTCTCAATCACAGGCCAGAATGAGGACACAATACTCAGATCTCCTGCCATACACAAATTCTTTGAGAGGTCTCACATTGCCTATTGGCTGCCTGTTCGATCTACCAGCTGACCTCAGAGCAGAGGGTTTCCTCTTTGCTGTTCAGCCCATTCTCTACCTCATATTTTTGATAATACTACAAAACTGATCTCCAGACATAGGGAATAAACAAATTGGAAGAACTGTGGAGGAGGACTACTCTGTACCCTCCTCCTCCACAAAATACATCATGCCTGCTATTTACATCTTTCTCACAGTATACTAGGGGGTTTTTTTTGTTTGTTTTTTAAAAACTGAGGTTGCTTCCCTGATAATTAGTTTGGAGAAACATTTCATTCTAGTACCACCAAACCTGGAAACATTTCTGATGTATATATTATATATAGACTGATGTAATTATTTTACCACATTTTCAGGTATATTTCAGTGGTTATCATTTAGGTGTTAAAATAAGCCACATTTTTGAAAATATATAATCTGAATTACCTGACATCAACACAGTTCCATCGCTGTTTGCATTGGGATTAAGATTAAAGTTCAAGTTACCGCTTATTTGTACAAGCTCTTTTGCGCTCTCCAAAGGCACACCCTCCTCAAGACTTTATAGGCTGACACAGCCTACAAACAGGATCATTACTTCGCTCTACTTACCAGAAGATAAGCATCTTCTTCAAATCCCATCCATGCAACATTTTCATTCACTTCCTCCAGAATAATTCATTCCATGTTAGGGAGCAGAGGAGCTATTTCACTTGTAAGTATAAACATACAAACATTTTGAGAAAGGAACAGCTTATGTTAAAAATATTCCCTGACACAAGAGAAAATTAAATGGAGATTTTAAAGACCACGGAGCACTAGCATTTGCCTTTCAGTAGCAAGGCAAAGGTGCCACATTTCTAATAGCTAAAAATACAAAGTGTTTACTGTCCAGTCAGTGATGAATGCATTGCTTCTAAAATCTGTGGTTCATGTTCTGATTTTTGTTACTAGACTTACTTGATCTGTGCACGAGTGATCTCTATACCACAGGACCATGAGCATTCCACAGTTTCATCATACCTGAAGTTATACATGCTGTAAGATAACACTGGACTGTAGCACAGTCTTTGTTCTGCATCACTGCATTCAAGACATTCTGAATGGATTCCTCTTATACTGCATAGCTATCATACCCCTAAAGCATCACTTGGTGATTTAAGGAAAAAATTGCAATCCTGACAAATTATGTGAAGCTAGGACATTTAACAGCTACCTGATGCCTCTTACAGAGAGAATTATGAATTCTTTAACCTAAACTGATTTGTGAGACAGGCGGGACCAATAGAGCCCATTTCAGACCTGTGCAATGCTGTACAGTAAAAGCCCACTTCACCATAGATTTCTATATACGCTGGCTCAGTGACATCGAGTCACATAGGTACATGACTGAGAAAGGTTTACAGGCAGTTTTCTGTCTCTGTTAATGGAGTGAACAATACACCACACTGAATTAAGTTTACAGGACTTGGGCTCTAGTATTAAGCAAAAGTGCATAACTATAACTTACAAGCACTTTTGTCATAGATCTGTTTTCAGGTAAAAATCTGTATTTTTCTCACCTGATAGAGCAGCGTCAGCCATGTAAAGATGATGAACATTGTATGCAAGCTATCAATAGATGCAAAGTTTTTACATGTTGGGTAACTCACTTTTGCCCAAAGTCAATTATTATCACCTCACCAGGCTTGGTTAATATATTGGACCTTGACCTGAACTGTAAACCAGACCAGAATAATCCCAACCTTTAGGCAACAAGAAGCAATATCATTCTTTTCTTGGAGAACAGAAATCAGATGCTGATTTTTTTAATGCAAGAAAGAACTCTGACACTGCAGGCAGAATTCTGGGTGATTGTACTCTCCCCACCTGTTCTGAGCTCCATGGCCAAGTTTGATCACAGTGCAAAAATATAGGCTAATAAGCAATGAAATGTTTGCATGTCAGACTGTCTAAATGGTCCTCAAATTAATTATAAAGAACAGCTTTGCTATCTCTGATGCAGCCAAATACATTAAAAATTTAATCACAAACATCAGGAATGAAAAATGGGGGCTCACATACCATAAGACGCTACTCACATTTCTCCCCTGCAAATTATAGCAGAGCTTATCAAAGCTTATCAAAGGAGGCTGACAGATATTTTTAGTCCTTAGCAACAAAAACTACAAGCAAAGTACAAAGTAGTCTTTCTCCAAACATTAACTATGTATGTCTGACACTAGGGAATTTTTGCAGACAAGGTAACTTGGCTAGAGAAAAAAAGACTAAGTCACTGTCTTAAAGAAGATAGAATTATCAGTGATATACTGCTCACTTTTTTTCCCACCTATCCAAATTGGAGAAGCTTCTCTGTGCTAATTTATTCTTACACATACTAAGGATAAAAAGGGATTTTCTGATTAGGAAATAGGAGTAGGACTATTATTGAAGCCAAAAAAGTACTAGCTACTTCAGTGAAAATACAGCTTTATTCCAATATCTCAAAGAGTATCTCCTCAAAAGTAAAAAAATAAAAAAATTAAAAAAATAAAAAATCACTGCCTTCCGCTCCAGTACCTTACAAACCACCACTAAGTTACGTGTCTGAGAAGACACGAGATAATTACAGGTGGGACAGAACATCCAAAGCTAAGCCTGCAGCCATCAAAAGTTTCCATTAGTAACTGCAGAAGTGCTTCTCCTTAACCTCATGATTTCTTAAAGACTTCAATGTAACACTTCCTTTTATTTATGCATTTTAACAGAACTATTTCTTTTTCTTCAAGTAGAACATCTCTGCTAATTCTCTCAAGAATGCTCTTGCTCCATACTTAGCTTTCCCCCACTTCTCAATAACTGTATTTCAGCCCTTAAACCTACCAAGTTCTCGAGCCCTTTGGCAAAAAATTACCTTTATTTGTGACCACTCCATGTAGTTAAAAAAGAAATAAAAAAAGAAAAGAAAAAGAAATTAGGTCAAATATCTTCAAAACTTATATTGGAATTTTTTTTTTCTACATCACATAAGCATTTCCTGAACATTCATTTTGGCTGATGTTGAGAAACATCTTTACAGCTAGAACTTGAGACAGCCTTGAATTTCTTGAAAAAACCAACTGACACATTCTTCACTTTCCTTCAATGACCATACCAAAATCGCAAAACAGAACTGCGCTACTACATCTCTTCCATTGAAATGCAACCATAGGTACAAAGCCTTTTCGAAACATTAGGAATATTACTGAAAATAACAAGATACATAATATGCAACATCAGATTCTTCACGCAACTAGAATTCAGACACAGATGGAGTAGTGTTTCGACTATCTGTGAAATCACACAACAGAGATGTGCACATTTTTTGCTTCATTACTTGTCTGCACTCCACATTTTAAGGCTTACTTAGAATCAAGAAGTATTTGTTCCAGGGTCTCTGGTCAGACAGACCAGGCTGAACCCTTCCAAGCCTTCTGGAAGCTAGTGGATGCAGTGGAAGTCAATGACTTACATTCCATTTTAAGCTCTGATTATGTAGCTCAAAATCTCTGTCAGCTCAAGGAAGAAGTTCTCTGTGGAAGTCTTTGTCATTCTTCTCCGGAAACAAATCTACACAGAAGTGAGAAAAACATGCGAACCTGTGAGACAGAAGTATGCAGGAAGAGTTCAGCTTTAACAGCGCTCAGCAAGGCTAGTTAATGACTGTTCCAGCAACAGCATCTTGCAGAGTTTCTTCTTGTACATTCATTTCAGAGACAGTCAAATAGGAATGGGGATATAACAAAACAATAAGAAAAAACAAAGGTAGAGCCTTCAAACATGGCTGTTTTTGCAACACATACAGGTAGGCTACACTTCTTGCTTCTGGCATAAGTAGTGCCACAGAGTACAACCCTGGCCCATGAGCAAGGGTCAAATTGCTCAGTGGCCATCTTCCAGCAGGTAAAACTAACAGGGGTGAAAAAGCAAGCAGTAGCTCTCTGTTGGTCCTCCTCCATAGCCAAAGAGAGACCCAGACAATTTGCAAAAAGCAACAGTGCACAGAGGCTGGCAAAAGAGGTTTTGATGTTTGATGTCCTTCACCCTTCACCTGTGATCAAATGTGAAGCCAGTCACTAAAGAATCTGCCTGAGTAGCTTCACAGTGTGAAGATCTTCCTCAGAGTAAAGACAAAGAATGGAAATTCTCAGTAACATTCAAGAAATGATGTAATGATAACAAATCAAGATATAACTTAAATTAACCTTACCCAACACAGATATTTGAAAAACTCAAGAAGCTCTCCTTGCAAGCTCCTCTTTTCCCTTCTCCTCACAATCTTGATAGAGACTGCAAACATTTTCTTCGTGTCTCTAAGTTTAGAAAGAATTACTTCATATACAGAAATACCACCAGGAGAGAGGGAGGATAAGAAAAAAAAAACAACACTAAACAACATGGTTACTTGTTGAATTTCAGTACCTTAAGGTTAGCTCTTTACCTGACCCAACTGAAGACAGGATCCATTGCTTGATGATACTTTTTGGTCTCATAAAGCACTGACGCTGAAAAGAGCATCAGCTATATTTGATGACTCATTCTGAAAAGCAAACAAAACATCTCCCTAAAATGAGACATACAGATGTTTGTTTTACCAGCTTATAGACAAGCTGCCATATGCTTTTAGCATCTGATAGCCAATTAACTGTTCTATTTGCTGTGAAAACTTAGAAACACTAATTGGAAAACACAGCCTTTAGAGAGTGAAGCCCACAAAAGAGTTTTCAGCACAGAACATAACAGTATCTTCCCTCACAAATCAGAGCCCACACTGCTAGGTTTTCTATACAACTGCTAGCACTAAGGTTCAAGCACCCAAAGTGTCCCAGACAATTCATACACAGAGCTTTTCAGAATAACCAGGAAAAATGATTCAGTAAGTTCTCCCCCCACAGCCCCATCCTATGGACTTCAGTAACACATTCCCCTAGAAAAAAAAAAAAAAAAAACCAAAAAAAAAAAACCACTAACTCCTTTCTAGACAAAGGTAACTATTTTATTTTTTTTTTCCCTAAAAGGAAAAAGGTTGTGACCAGCTCAGAGCAGAAAATTGGTGGCATCTTTCCTTTATTTGGTATTTCAGTGAGCAGTCGGCAGAAGACCCATTTTCAAAGCTTATCTTTGCCTTACAGCTAAGCAAGGGATGAATCATTTGGGAAGGGAAGTAAGAAAAGAAAGATCATGCTCTTCAAAATGTCAAATCAAGGACTGGTCTTCAAAGGGCAGTGAACCAGTGTACTGCTCTTGCAGCTATAACTGCCTGGGCATTTGTTATTAAAACTTATCTTAGCACTCTTCTTTGCCACATCCACTTCATGCCATATCTGACAGGCATTCTTAAGTGAGAAAACAGATACTACAGATACTGTTATTGACAGCTTAGATGTCTATGAGAATAACATAATAGTTGTTGCTTTACATGTGTATTTGGCAGCAAGCTTAATCCAGAGATAACAGCCTTTATAGCAGAGGCCTTAAACTTGCCAGCTTAATTTAGAACTATGCCATTTGTTTTTGTCATGTTAATGAGATATTCATCAGATTGGGTAAAACTGGGTAAAATCTGATAGGGAGCTATAGGCTCCCTATCGCTGTCAGACTTGTTTCAAGGTACATGTACACGTACTGTGCACCCAACACAGTGACTCTGCTGAAACAGGCTGAGGAGAGGATGAAGAAGGCATGCCAATCTTTCAACAGCAGAGACTTCAATCAGCTTTAGCCAAATGCTAACTTGTACTCTCATTGCAGCAGGGAAGAACATAGATACAGTTTTCAAGATTAAATAACTTCACCTCAGTTCCCTATTATTTTCAACAGTATTTTTCATTCTCTGGACTCTCTACTTAATAACTTAGGTAAGATAAAGTCTTTGAATACTCGGAACTAATCAGGAATAATAAGTTATCACTTTACTTTCAAAATGATTAAACTGTTTTCCTATTGATAATCTGAAAAAAATTAAATGGTATTTCTTGTGCTATAAATTACACGATGTAAATCAAAGGAAATTGCTCCACAGACTGGCTACTGCATGTGCCAGCTTTCATAAAATATTCTCTTCATGGCATACCCTGGTGTCAAAGCACAGAGTCTGGTTTCTTCCCTTTGTACAGCAGAGGGCTTGGTTTATGAGCAGGGTTCCTAGGCTGCACAGCGATGGAGATCACACCATAATTTACTCATAAGTCATGACCTTTGTAAAAACACTGATGCTTTGACTTGGAAACATTGACCTCTCACCTGCACTGCTAAAAAAAAAAATCTGGAAGGGCAATATTTTACATAATTTAACCTTAATTCAACTTATTTTCATAATTTAATAAGTCATGCTCTTAAAAGCAGTGGACCTTTCACAAATCAAAGCACCTGAGACACAAAGTTAGGCTTAATCCACATACTCCAAAGGAGGGAAGAGCTTTGCTCCATGTATTATCAATCAGTACGCTAATTTTACAAATTTAATCCAGTGTAACTACAGCATTCTTGTGGGAGTTACTATTGAATCTGCAGGGGAGCCACCAACAGGAACACTGGAGATCTTCTCTTTTTAGTGATTTAGTTAGGGCATTTCTTACATTGATTCCAATCAGAATATTACATTGTTTAATAAAGTTGAGGCATTTTCCAGAGAAATTCAGTTATTTTAATTTTTTTTTAAGAGACTTTTTGGCCTCAAACTGAAAATCAAGTCTTGAAAGCAAAGCAGATGCAGAGTTTTAGGAAGAGATTAAATACATAATTGAACTTATGATCTAAACAAAAAAAAAAAACAACTCTGTGAACACAAGGGCAGTATTTGAATTCCCAGAGAGTAGTTTCAAACAATGATCTAGTAGATAGAACTTTCAGAAGCACATTCTACTGAAGACATTTTAATGAATTTCTGCAATAAGGAGAAGTACACTTGTTACCATTTGGTTGGTTTCTTGTTTGCTTGTAATAGAATTTGTCTGTTTCTGACCACAGTAAAGAAATATATCAAAAATATCACACACCTGTACTTTATTACCAGCTTATTCCTGCTACTTCATCTCTACATCCTTTCACTGGATCAGAATGCAAATTAAAAAAACTAAGTTCAGAAGAGTTGTGAGGATTCTATTAACTTAAATGGAGGGAATCGCTTTTACTCAAACAAAATAGATGATGCAAAAAATAACCCACTACCTGCAGACAGTTTAAGTCATTTTAAAAAGTAATAAGCCTCATTACTTTCCTACTTGACCTCAAGTGCTATAAATGGTGGTCATTACTTTTTAAAAGGTGTTAAATACTAAGTAGGTTCTAGAAATATTATGGCATTTTTAAGCTTTCTCATGTTATTTATATTTGCCTTGCTATTCAAACCCGTGCTTCTCTGGGTAACAGTGCAGAACAGGAAAATATAGGAGTTGTGTTTACAGTTATAAATGAGGGGCAAGGAGGGAATGTTAGCTGCAGGCCTGTGTATACCTGTAGATCCGTTATGTGCAGAATTACACTTTTCCAGACTAATAGGAACTCTGAGTTACTGCTGGGAGCAAAATGGACTGGGTCTGTTATTTTTTCTTTTTCACTCTGGTTGAACCCAGCCAGTTTTTACAGGCTGATAGCATTCAGGAGATTTTAGGATCTGGCCCTGCAAAGAGAAATATCAATGAAAGTCACAATAAATCTGTTCCATCAGCACAGCTCCCTAGGTCTCAAGCATGATCAGTTGGATTAACCACCTCAGTTAGCACTGCATCACTTTTCTTCTTTGATTACCCAAAAGCAATCCTTAGAGCTGACTTAAGTGCCAAATATTTAATGTGCAAGAAAAAAAATTATGCCTCTGCTGGCATAACCCCCCAAAACCAAACGATATGTGGAAAACCAAATAAGGTAACTGGAAATAGGATGAGACATCTGAAATACCTCACTTCTCAAACAGGCCTGTCTCGGTAAGAGATAATTTTTATCCTTACAATCGTCACAAAAGGTCTACAGACTGAGTGAAGAGATGAGATAGAGATTTACATAAGCATCAAAGATAAAACTCCTGTGAGCCCCTGAAATTTCTTCTGTCATTATGGATTTGATGAATCATCTTACACTTGTAAAATACCTGTTGTTTGGTTTTGTGTACAAGACCAACGCGTTTCTCTACATGCTAGATTTTAATGTACCCACAGCATTAATGAGATGCATTATCAGGTAGGTATTAATAGAGCCAGATTTACTGCTAAGCCATAGAAACAGAACGTCAGATTCCAGGCACTGCAATTCAGTAAAATCAGCTTTTGCCCGTCATTTTTTCAAAATAAAAAGCAATGGCTGCTATCAAAATAAATGTACTGCTGAGAGGTAGGATTAGTATTTCACAAATTCAAAATAAGGATTATATTGGCTAAGCTCTGTTTCACTTGTTAGTCATGAAAATATAAACTGAGACTTGACAAAAAAAGGCTGGTTTTTTCCTTTGTTGAGTCTTTTGGTGAGAAAGATTTCTCACTGAAAAATGTAAGGCACTAATCATTTACATCTCACTGGTTTCTGGATATATTATAGACATATTATTCACTTTCTCATCAATTTGTCAAATGTTATCAAGTCCACCTGGAATGAGTGTTCTTCCACAGTGCAGGGAGGAAGGGAGAGAAAAATGTTTGCAGGCTTCTACTCTGGCTATGCAAGTTACAACATACACACAGACAAGATCATAATTGTTCCTTTTGCAACCATTTCCTACCTTGTGGAGATATCTGTATGCTGGTGTCATAAATGCTTCTGAGGTCTGCTTGGGTTTTCCAGTTGTCTCACTCCAATTTGTAGGAGGGAGGCAAGGTTCTTTGATATGTGCATATACCCGGCGTGAGATTAAGAAGCAACGGTTCAAATGTTGGTCCAACCAGTTTATTAAAGTCCTAGCCTTTTTTAGGGAGACTGGGAAGGGAAGGTAGGCGATAGGGAAAGTAGTAAATATAAGCAAGGAGTCTTTGCAGAGAGCAAAAGAGATAGTCACCACCGTGGGTCCAGCGAGGTACACAGTAGGTCCGATGATCTCAGGAACTCGTCTGATCACCGCAGGGGATGGGAGACAGCCAGGGAGCTCTGCAGCAAGCCGGTCTCGGGGGTTCTTCCGACGAGGTTTTCCCCTCAGGGAATTCTCCGTCAAAGGTGTCTTTGGGAGTTTGTCTCCCCAGTCCCCAGTTTAGCGAGGGCCTTTTATCCCCCATTTCAGTGGATTTTTTTTCCTCTTCGAAGTTTGAGGATTACAGCTCAGCATTTTTTGGGGGAAATACTGAACTTCCAAACAAACAGGCAAACACTTCTCGAAAGATGATTTACAACCAGCTTTTGTGGCATTCCTGGCCCACAGATGAGCCAGCGAGGAGGGGGGAGGGGGTCTCTGTTGCTGGACACAAGCGTTATCACCTTCTGCAGTGGTCCACTCCTTCGAGCAGCACCCCTGAGGAAGACTGCTCTTCCCGTTTCTGCTTATCTTTGCAGTCGTAAGCAGAAACACTATGGCACAATGACACCCACCATCCGTCCTCCAGGATACTCAACAGTTGTCAGTCAGAGTCTTATCATCAGGAAGGCCTCATGAAGCAAGCTTTGAGACAATAAAAAAAAAAGTTCAGTCCTTTACACCACCCTGTGGCTCAAAGGTTGCTTGAAACTGATGCACAAATGACCATTCACGGTGGTGAGGAAAGGAAAAAAAAAAAGTAAGCATAATGGAAAAGAGGGATAGGTGATATGGGGGAATTAAATGTTAACAATCATCATCATTCAATCAAAACCTTGATTGGTAACACATTAAACATAAAGTTACTTGTAAGGTCATAATTACATTCAGTATACAGGCATGTATTTTAGCAAACCACCAAACAAACCACTATATCAGATCTCTTTAAAATAGAAATTAACACCCTTAATACCATATAACTTTCCTTTAGCAATCCATGCTTATATATACCATAAACATTTAACAATCACAAAGACAGTGACAATAACTAATAGTATCAAATAAACAAGTAAAACAAATAAATAGGGGTATTTGTGTCAGCTGCTGTCCACTTGAGCATTTCCAAAGCAGTTCAATTGCTGAGAGATATAAATACTAGTTTGGCAAGTTAAAATACTGTTATAGTCTACCGAATAACTTTTCACAGGACAGTGTGTGGGATACCCCACAGTATAAACCATAAGAGGGATCTTATCAAAACTTAGACATTTTTCAACAACCATGTTTTGTATGGAACTCCTGAACTTATGTGACACTGAAAAACATCACTGCAAAGGGTTTTATGATAGATTTCTTTTTTGACCACATCTACTAGATGGGTCCCTTGGCTCATTTCCCAGTTTGTTAGGAATTTGGAAACACTATGGAGGAATTACATGCAAATCATAATCAGTTTGACAAAAAGGGGTAAAAGAAGGGATCAGAAGGAATGGTTATCACTGTGCAGAAAGTACCAGAAAGTCAGAATGACCTGGAAAAACTCTGAACCAAATTGTGAAGTTTTAACAGATCCAAGGACTGATATCAATCACAATCCACAACAACAAACAAAACCATAATACTATTGCAACCAAAATATGTAACGTGTTATATCAGTATTCTAGCAAGATCACATCTTTAATTTTTCTGTCACAAAACACAAATGGTAAAAGTCAGCTATCAGTCATTCTTTGTTCAGTAAAGGTCCCACAGGGATCTTCTGAAAAATAAAACAAGACAACAACTTGCCCTTCTGGGGCTTTGTTAATACAATTAAAAATGATGGTACAAACCAGTGAGAGTTAATTTTACATTTCTTTATCGGGGTGTCCTTAGCCTTCCAAGGATATTCGTTATAGGATTTCATTAAGGTTAGGGAAACTGGCCTCATGTTAGCTGAGTCAGTGGACACAGGCTGGCCAGGGAGATAAGTGTTTCCCTAGCTTATCAGCAACTGGATCGTGACTCACAGGGGCAATTGGCAGGAGTGGGGAGGCCTTGGGACAGAAGGTGTTAAATCGAGGATCTCCTTTTGTTGTGAGCTTTCTAATAAACATCCACCCTTCCCTGCCTTCCCCTCCCCCCACCTCCCACTCATCTGGGGGAGGGGGCGAAAGCATCAGCTTTCCTTGAGCTTTTGTTCTGGCCACAAGTTAACTAATTTCTCTAACCTGACTGTGGGTAATCCATTCATCAGGTCTCGTGGAACACCCTTTTGCCAGCCCAGTGTCCAGAGACGATTACGTTTATGATCAATATTTCACCTGCCTGTTCTTACTGGCAATGAGACCCTTCCAGTTCTACTGTGCTTTGGACTAGGTGGCCTAGGAGCAAGGGTGGTTGCTGCGAGCCTTACTTCCCCTGGCTCAGATATACTGGAAGAAGCCACAGGCCCATATTTCCTTTCATAATTAATCAACTTTTGGGCAACCTCCCCCCATGTCCATACTTTATATCCCGACTGCAAATGGCCTGAGGTGCCAGTTCCTTCTAATGCTGCCAGGGTTCTTTCTCCCTGAGGCATAACTTGTATTTTTCCTTGTAGTTGTATACCTATAGGTTTCAGTGATTCTGGAAGCCCCCTGATTAAAGGAGTCATTCTTTCAGGATCAACAGGCATCATCACAGGTGATTCATGATGTGGCTGCAGCTTTCTATCATACATCATTTGGAGACAAGCAGCTTTTTGAACACTTTCCACTAATTGGTCAACTGTTCCAGTAATGGCAAGAGGGTTACCTTTCTAAACCCCTTTCTAAAGGGTTAAGACCACCTGCCCAATAGTCAGCCCTCTGTGTTAGGGACCAGGGAGCACGGTTGTTACCAGTATTTAAAAATACCCCAGGCCCCCAATAACCTTCAGCTTCCTTTTCAGTTAACAGTATTTGGTCTCCACCAGTGAGACTAACCCTCCACACATATTCCGTCTCTGATTCCTTTGGAGAGCGGCTAAAATCCTTTTTCAGTTTTGCTAATTCAGTGGCAGAAAAAGGAATTTCTTTAACATTCATTTGAGGGTCCAGATCCTCACTGTTATCAAATATATATTTGGTTTTTATCAAAGGACGCAATTGGGTTGGCAAGACCTCAAATTTGTCAAGCCTTTCCTTCATTCCTTGTGGTTCCTTCTGAGGAAAAGTTTTTTCTTGAGGCAAATTATGAACAACAGTATTGCTAGTATTCTTATATGTTAATAGTTCCTTAAAAGCCATTTGCAACAAAACTGTATTATGTTGCTCTCTTTGTAATTGTTCCTCAAGGTTCACTATTTGATTCTGCAGAGTTTTTACCAATCCTTGCATTACTTTAACTGATTCTTGTAATGCTTGTATGGTTTGGGTTTCTGCCGAATGCTTTTCATCTCGGAACTCCACGACAGCTTTTAAAGCAGCACCGAGTACCGCACAAATAAACGATTTCCCTTTCCCGGTTCGGGTACGAGCCTCATTTTGTAAGACACTAATGCGGTCGGAAACACTCTGCAAGTTATACCAGTTTTGTCGTGCCCAATCCACCCCTGATAAAGAGGGCCGAGCACCATGCTTTTCTAAAAGGTCAAATAGCACATTTTCACTTTTCATAGTGGCAATACTTTCACTCATTTCTCAATACCCTAAAAGATCTACACTAAGGGAAGAGAAGGTACACTTAACTCCTTACCCCTCCCAAGGGAGACACGCACCTATGAAACAAATGCAAATGCTACAATCATTCCTCCCTTTCACAAAAGACCAAGAAGCCCAATTAATACTTACAAAGAAAGTGTAAACACCTAAATCGCTCCTGGCTACCCTGTCAGGCCAGAAAAACTTCAAGCTTAAAGCCACACAAGTTACAAAACACTTCTAGGTTTCTCAGAAAGGAATAAACTTCTTGGAGAGGCACAAACGTCAAAAAATTACTTCCTCACTTCCCCAAGAGGTGCACACACAAAACTTTCAAATTCCAAAATACGTTACTAGATACTTAAACCACAAAAATGCGGAATAGTCTTCCCGAGGAGGCACACACGTATAAAACAAGAGCAAATAGTCAAAATTAATTCATACGTCCCCGAGAGGTAAACACATAAGCAGTAAAGTTTCAGAATATGGAGCGGTCTTCCTGGAGAGGTGCTCACATCTAAGTTACCAAAATTATTGGTCCTTGCAGCTCCAGGAGGTACATACAGAAAAATTTTGGAGTTCTTGGAAGGACAACACTCTCACGGCGGGCATCCTGCCGACTACGCCAATAAAAATGTCTCGCTCCAATTTGTAGGAGGGAGGCAAGGTTCTTTGATATGTGTATATACCCGGCGTGAGATTAAGAAGCAATGGTTCAAGTGTTGGTCCAACCAGTTTAAAGTCCTAGCAGTTTTAAGGAAGACTGGGAAGGGAAGGTAGGCGATAGGGAAAGTAGGAAATATAAGCAAGGAGTCTTTGCAGAGAGCAAAAGAGATAGTCACCACCGTGGGTCCAGCAAGGTACACAGTAGGTCCGATGATCTCAGGAAGTCGTCTGATCACCGCAGGGGATGAGAGAGCCAGGGAGCTCCGCAGCAAGCCAGTCTCGGGGGTTCTTCCGACGAGGTTTTCCCCTCAGGGAATTCTCCGTCAAAGGTGTCTTCAGGAGTTTGTCTCCCAAGTCCCTAGTTTAGTGAAGTCCTTTTATCCCTCATTTCGGTGGGCTTTTTTTCCTCTTCGAAGTTTGAGGATTACAGCTCAGCATTTTTTGGGGGAAATACTGAACTTCCAAACAAACAGGCAAACACTTCTCGAAAGATGATTTACAACCAGCTTTTGTGGCATTCCTGGCCCACAGATGAGCCAGCGAGGAGGGGGGAGGGGGTCTCTGTTGCTGGACACAAGCGTTATCACCTTCTGCAGTGGTCCACTCCTTCGAGCAGCACCCCTGAGGAAGACTGCTCTTCCCGTTTCTGCTTATTTTTGCAGTCGTAAGCAGAAACACTATGGCACAATGACACCCACCATCCATCCTCCAGGATACTTAACAGTTGTCAGTCAGAGTCTTATCATCAGGAAGGCCTCATGAAGCAAGCTTTGAGACAATAAAAAAAAAAACAACAAAACAGTTCAGTCCTTTACACCAGCGGAAGATATTCTCACATTGAGCTTTTCTTGTCTTATTCTCCATTATAATCAGGGATTACTGAAGCATTGCCACTTGCCCCGCTCAATCTCTAGGAGTCCCAAATTAAGTCACTAGGCTTGTTTCACCAGAGACATCTTTGCTATCTCCCAGGCAGCAGACACACAGCTGCTTGAAGTTTCCTTTATTTTAACAAATCCCAGGTTGAAAAAGGCAGTGGTGGAATCTAGATATCAAGTAACAAAGGAGCCAGGAGAGGCTGCTTCAGAATAGCATTTGGTGGGGTAGATCTTGCTGATATACCCCATTATAGATTAGGGCTTCACTTCCAAACACACTGGAAATGGAATTGAAATTCCATATTTTGCATAAATTCATCACAATGTGAGTAGTCAACTTCATGATAGTCTTACAGCAGTAAGAGATCCTCCATGACCAGCACCATCCTCCATCAACCAGTTCCCCAGTGAGATGGTTGAATCACCCTCCCTGGATGTGTCTAAGCACCATTTGGATGTGGTTTCCAGGGATATGATTCAGCAGAGGGTTGTTAGATTTAGGGCACTACGGTTAGGCTGTGGTTAGACTTGATGATCTTCAAGGTCTCTTCCAACCTGGGTAATTCTATGATTCTATGATCACTACAAAAGAAACAAGGATATCAACAGCTGCACATTCAGTTATTTATTTCACCCCAGTATTATTTACTAGCAGCAGTTGCTATACACACACACCCTTCTCTTTCCTTCTTCAAAACGCTGCAGTTTTCCTCCTAAAGTTGACTTGATAGCAGCCGTCTCAAGAACGTTAAAAACCAAATATAGCTGCAGAGAGGAATACTGCTTTTTTCTTCTTTTTTTTTGTCACAAGAAAAATAAAGAAACTACCTACATGCTTCTTATCACATAGGCCATGAAAAACGCATACCGTTTAGCAGGAATTATTCATACATTTCTAAGCCCATGGACCGTATACAGGCAAGTTTTATAGAGTTTTCTTTTTTAAATTCCACCCCTCGGCTCTACCTGATTTCCATTATTTTTAGCAGGAAATAGGTATAAAAATTTAAAGATGAAGCATTTGCCTGTAACAGCAATCTAAAATTAAGATCATTAAAATTTACTAAACTTTAACGTAGAAAAAGGCCAGTGGTTAACTGCACTCCCATAAATTTCTTCTAATACAAGTTTTATATCATCATAAAGCCGTGCCTTCCTGAATCTCACATTTATATTTTAATTACTGTTTCAGTGAAACAAAAGACATGAGAAGCCAACTACTCTTTAGCAAAAAAAATACTACATTAACATTCTGAATGTCAATTTTTATTTTTATACAAGGCTAACCCAAATCAAAAGCATCTGCAGATAAAGATCTACACATAACAAAGCATCAAGTTTCAGACACTGACATTAGAAAATGTTTGACTTCTTGTTTACTTATTGTCCATTTATGGACTAAATGACTGTAGAGACTATTAACAAGTGAAATTGCATTTCATGCTAATGTGAGTGCAAATATATATACATACATACATATATATATATATGTATATATTACACACACACATTTTCTTGAATCTCTAGAAATTTTGGATCTTATTGTTGCTTTTGGTATTTGACAGAACCTCAAGAGGGCAGACCAGAACCTCATAAACCAGCTAATTTGTTCTCCACTCTGAAGTTAATTTCACTGTATTTGCATCCTTTCTGCCAGCCAATATCTTTGCTAGCCTAGAGAAGCAGCAACAGAATCAGCAGTTCATCTAATCCTAAACTGCCACGTTAGGTGCTGCACACCCCTTTCTTCACACGTCTGAGTAAAACACCAAACAAACAGATACATTAACTCCCCTAAGCAGAAGGATTTTGTCAAAAGTAAGCACTGCCGGCCTAACATGGGAAAAGAGAAAGGCATAAAAATAGGCATAAAAAAAACATACTGTACTAAGGGTTTTTTTTCGTTTGTTTGTTTTAAAGTGGGATGAAGCCTCTTTCATCCACCTATAACATAAGCTGCTTTCTTCGTGGTTTACAAAATACTTGCTGGTAGAAATCAGCAAGTAATGTATCAGTAGTGCACCTGCATGCATAAAATAACAATAAGAAGCTTAAATTCCCCCTGAATTCATTTGTATGGAAAGAGCTTAGAGATGGATAGAGAAAAACAGCCATAACAGACAGATTAGACAGCAACCTAGCCAGCTTCCCCATTTAACATATGGAAGAAGGAAGAGAACGAGAGAAGAGGTTTTAAGTGGCTTCTCACTTTCTATTTCCTCAGAACAAGAGAAGACAAGGACCACACAAAAGCCTGTCACAACAATTATGGAAGCTGAAAAAAAACTACATTTGCCTTTTAAAAAACTCCTTTGAACACATCATGTTCTTAACCAGGGTAATCAAAAGAAAGCTTTTACAGCTTCTGAAATGCTTGCTCCTGTTCCCTCTTCACACAGATCAAGGACAGTAAGAGGGTAATTACTAACTCCCTGGAAATATACAGCTTTAAAAAGGCTTGAAAATGAGTAAGAAAATAATACAGTTAAAAAATTATATATATTTACAAAGGGCACCCTTTTCATTGCTCTGTTCCTTAGTTTGCTGAAATCGGCTGTAGAGGGCTCTACACCTTTGTGGAACACACATTTTCTGAGGGTTACTTTTTCCCCTTGATCCTCCTTAGCGACTTGCACTGCCACGCTGGGACCTAAAATTGATGTACTTTACCACCAGAGAATCACCTTCACTTGGTTGCTTCCTCTGTATTTCCAGGAAGTATTGTAATTGCACCCATATCTGATTTTCCTTGGGCATCAAGAAGGTGACTCTTCCAGCCCCCCCCCAACATTTACACTACTTCAAGCTTCTGTCTTCACAGATCTTCCTCTTACAAAGACAAAAGGTGTCCACACTGCAAACAGGTCAGCACGAACCCTAAGGCAATATCCACCCTGCTATGTCAACAGCATCTTTCTGCTTCTCTCCTTATGCTACCACCCCAGGACTCTACAGAAGGCCACGAGAGATGCTGGACCTAAATCACTGCCCAAATCCTGCTCACCTCTTACTGACAAGAAGGTAGTTACAGCACCATGAATGGGTTCCTTTTAGGCAAAGAGATAGGACAGGGACAGGATTGCTTCCTCAGCTTCAGCAGCAATTTCTGTTGTTTTAAAGTGACAGTGAAACTACAGTCTAAGGTAGACTCTTTCCTATGCAGCCTACTGTAGGAAAACTGCTTTCGCAGAGTGTTGGACTAGATGATCGTCAGGGGATCTTTCTAATCTCTACAATTCTGAGATGAGTGCCCATAACCATTGATATCTAGGCATTTGTGAGTTATAAGCTACGTGATCCACAGCAGGATTTCTTGTGCAGTAATGTCCACACTGTTTTAGACTGTTTTTTAGACATGGTGATCTTCAAGGTCTTTTCCAACCTCAGCAATTCTATGATTCTATGACACATAGGACTGAATTTCCTGTTGTCTCTCTTTAGCTAACTGGAAAAAAGGCTTCAAATCTACCTTGAAAATTTCCAGTATTCAGTGTGTGTTGAAGTTGCCATGCACACAGCCTCATCTCCAGGGCAAAGAAACTAATTTCCCCATGTATCCAATTTGGAGCTAGAACTGCTGCTAGATAACAGTGATTCAATCCTCAAGACCTAGTTTGCAAACATGACTTCTCATTTTCTGCATTGCAGACAGTAAGTTTCAGAAGGGAAAAACTTCAGGAAGAAATTTGGGTAGCACACATGTAGCTTTCAGCTGTAAGAATGAGTCACAATTGAACCTGCACATGAGATGTTTTGCTATACTGCCTTTCACAGTACTATCAAAAACACAACATTGCCATTAGCAGCAAAGTGCAAAAAATAACCAACAAACCCGCAAATAAACCAACTAATAAAAAACAACCAAAATTGATGGAAAGGTTCCTTTCATTACTTAAATATGGCCTTCAAGCTTTTATGAGATCAAATCTCTTCACACAATTATGCCCTTGATTAAAAGCATGCATGAGTCATTTTTGAACACTTCACCCTGATATTGGAAATGCAGTTTCAATACATCACAAAAGGGGACCTTTCATCTCTGTATTACAGCAAGCTACTTCAAACCAAACATACACCAAAAAGCCAGTAATCAGTGAAAGGATGAAATATGGAAAACAAAAAGGAAGCTACAGTTATTGATGTTCTTAGCATATGATTCACAAGCAATTCTCCAAAGTCATCCCCAAAATCCTCTGGAGAATGTTGAACAGTTCTTAATGTCTTCCTGCTGAGGGCAAGCATTTGTCCCATTTGTATGATGGATTAGTCCTGTGTTGGCTAATAACTATTTGCTTCACCTAGAAATTAAATAGCTTCTGTTGCAATCACTGGGAAGTGTTCCAGAAACAAAATACAAGTTTTCAAAGGGATAAGGGAGGTGGAAGGGAGAAAATGGAACACCAGAGTAATTTAGACAAAGCTTCCTACCCAGATAATAAGGAGTCGAGATTAGGATGGCAAAATGAACATGAAAAGGCAAGGCAAAACAGTGGGAACAGGTTCGAATAATGGAAGAACACTCTTATATATAAGCCATGAGGAAAACCACCACTTTATAAATGCAAGAGGATAACATCTAGGACTTAAAGCATGCCAACCATTTCAAAGCGCCCGCAGGTTAGTAATAACAGGCCTCAGCTCTGAAAGAAATCTTAAGGAGAATAGTTACGGTTTGTAGACTAGGAACCAAATGCAGGCTTTGTTCCTGCAGACAAGGCTTACACCCCAGGGACTTCCCCCATTTCATTCTATTCCTGCTTTTCCTCAGGGAAAGCCATTGTCCCAACCCTGTGCTGGTGGGTAGGGGCAGAGAATAGTGCAAAGGAGACTGCTTTCACCCACGGATATGTCTTCTCTCCTTTACTCCTGGGGTTTTGAGAATCCTGGGACACAGCCCAGCCCTCCCAAATCCAGTGCCCTGGCTGATGCTATGGGTCATGGAGAGAAGCAAAAGTAATAGAGAATTGCTCTTTGACTGAGCAACACAAAGCCAAAACATAGCATCATATCAGACATGAAAAAAACCAATTCTGTCCCCAGCTGAATCTAATACAACTTAGAGATAAGTATGATGGAGAAAGCATAATTTCTGCAAGTTCATTGGAGAGTGATGAAACTGACTTGGAGAACTTGTACTGATTAAAAACAGCGTGCATCCTGGACAGCAGTGCAGAGCATTTTTCTCCTAGGTATATGAATTAAATCCATTTCAATCAGCATATAAGTACAAGCAAGCAGAAACAACAAACCAATGTCATTAACCAGACATTAATAAAAGCTAAATTTAAAAAAAAAAAACAACACCATCTGCATGCTTTATGGCAATACAAACTTAAAAGTGACCAAAGCCAAAAAGAAATTAAACAGCTAAAAGATAAAGCATTTCTGCAAGAAGTGACTGCACATTTTCCTGTAAGGGGCAGTTCTCAAATGTTTAACAGCTTCTGCAGCATTTTAAAGAAACTGCTCATGCCTCCAAATTCTTACAGTTTATAAAAATATATACACCCACACACATACAAAAAATGCTCTGAAAGAAATGCCTTCTATCTTATTATGTTGGCCCACAACATCAGTGGCAGATGATGGTGTATGGCAGTAAAGGTTGAACCTTCCCACCATACATTTTGCTGCCATTTGACAGGTGGCAGCAGCGGGGCAGTCTAGATTCTGACATGGAAACATGTATGAAGCAAAAAGGTGTAATGCAATTCCTCCACATGTTAAAAATGGCACCTAGTGACATTAATCAATATTTGGTGAATGTTTATGGAGACCAAATAGTGGTCATGAGCACAGCAAGAAGTGTATTTCAGCAGTTGGGACAGTAGGTCACCACCACTGATGCAGGTTTATATGGGCACAGCATGGAGGCTTGTGTTTGTTGCTGGAGAAAATTCAAAGCTCACTGTGGTGACTGTGCTGAAAAGCAGCTGTTTGTAGCTGAGAATTTTCTCTATCAAATGGTGTTATTGTACTCTTTATCTGTTGCAGCTTCCATAGAAATAAAAGGGAGACATTACTTTCAGAGCTGCCTGCATAGAGATGAGAACGCATTCATACATAAATCAGTGGGATGAAGCCAATACACTAGCAATTACGGGGTCTCCTCCTACTCCAAGCCTAAGTAGTATCGTGAAACATTTTTCCATATGTATAAACACAAGAACATTTGTTGGACTCAACTGCCTGACTTCAGAAGGGTGCATGTGAAATATTTAGCTTTCTATAATGCCATAACCATAACAATTTTGCTTGAAATAAGCTCTGAACAGAAGCTGGAACTGAGAATCAGGTAGTCTTTGCATATCACCAAATAACGGGTTTCTGAAATAGTGCAAGAAAGCAATTAGCTTGAAGAAAGAAGAAAAAGAACCTAAAACAAAACCAAAAATACTATATTTCAATAATCACATTTTTAATTTTACAGCTTATCAATCATGCCATTACTTAGAAAACAGCTTTGTTGCTTAATTCTTGTTTTCCTACGAAATGGGAAAGATACAATCATTAGTTTCCATCAGGGTTGTTGTTTTCCTTTAATATATTAAACAGAAATAATTTCTTACTTAAAAACATCGATCAACTCAGAGTGAAAATATTATTCCCTATACTAGAAACAATGTTAGGAAAAAAAAAAAAGAACAGCAGAAAAGATATAGCAGAAATCAAGACTTATTTTTCCATGAACTCCTACTTAATTATCAAAACCCAATCATATTTCAACAGCTGAAATACACTGGTATAATATAGCTCAATGTTTGAAAACAGACATTTTAAAAGAAATTTATCTTCCAGCAACATTTTAATAGCTTACGTTTTCTTTCTCCCTTCTCTTCTCTCCCTCCCCCCATTAAAAAACAGCTATAGTAATGTCTCCTATATTAGTTTTTGATCAACAGCTGTAGCCTTCTCATTAGTAAATCTCCACTGAAAGACACTCAAAGAATATAAAAGTATGTACCTCTACAGAGCTGTAGAAACAAAACACTCAATTGCTGCCACAAACGTGTTTCACTCACTGTTTAAAAAGTGGTTTCTGACACATTTTCAGATGATATTTTTCCTTCTGTAAATACTGACTTAAAAAGAAAAGCAGTCCACATTTCATTTGTTGAACACAACCTTTAACTTGCTCAGATAGTGTTTTTATTAAAAAGAATATATTTCCTCTGAACTTTCATTGAGATCAGAACATTTCTTCAGGGCCTTTGGTCTTCATTAAGTGACAAAATAAATCAGCAGTTAATTATTATAGCCTAAAGCAGGTGACATCTTTACTTTCCTTAGTTACTCTGATAATGACTCAAGACCAACTGATCTTTTGGCCAGTGGTGCAAATGGGCCAGGCCAGAACAGGACTACAGCATCACCAGGAGGAATGTCGAACTGAATGGCCCTGTTCATGCTCTTGCCTCATTCTCTTCCATATAGGGAAAGAAAGCAATGGCAGTACCTTCAAATGGGGTACAGCACTACAGAGCAATAACACATAATAAAACAAATCAAAACCAGCTCACCCCTTCCAATGACCAGTGACAGCTCAAGAGAAGAATAACCTCTATTCAGAAAGACATGGCTCCCTTAGATGCTAACCCTTAAATGAGAGGTGAGGAGGGGTGTATCCTGGCTAACCCCTTCCAATCACTTGCATCTGAGCTCCCTGGATTAGCCACAGCTTCTCACCTGGTGATCAACCGTTGGTTCAGACCGTGACTTGGCAATTCTACTGCACCCTCCATCTTAATTGCTGAGCTCTAGAGCATGCTGGAAGGACAGATGATGTCCCACTGGGAATTACTTTAAAAAAATAATATGTGAAGAAAAGCGCAACAGAGAAAGAAAACTGCAAATCAAAATCAGAAAGTCACTGTTTTGTAGATCCTCTTTGATCTCAATTAGAGCCTTTGTGATGCACCTGAAATCATGATTAGAAACAGTTTAGGACTTAAAGGAAAATCTTTCTAAGCCTTGACATTAAAAGATGAAGACACCTGGAACCAGAACCTGCTGGGAAGGTTTCTTGGAGCTCAGACTGCATTTCTCATAAGAACAAGGGACAGAAACATGGCAGGTCCTCAAGGAAGGGTATTCTTAAGCAACAGCTGTGGATTGTGGTGATTTACGGTTTTAGACATAAATGATTTTACTTAAGTTGTTCTGTAGGCACATTTGTACCCAGAGCTGCCTGGTAGGAAACAGTCATTCTTCCCTTAGTGTTTCTTGGGAACTACACTCTTCATACACAGAAAGCATTCCAAAAGAATATTTAACAACATTAACTAAAGCATTTTCTTTATGCTGTTGAAAAGAAGAACTATTAGTGTCAAAATTTAGCCCACACCTCTACAGGAGCAAGCTGCATAGCATCTCCAGGCTGGAAAGGATTTTGTCAACCATAGCTGCTTTAGAAAGCACAAACCAAACAATAGCTATTAACACATTCAGAAAGGAATGAGTCTAGAAACATTTCAGGGCTCAGTTTCCTCCTTTTCTAATGACTTTACAGAGATCGTTTTTCCTCTCATGCTATTTAGCTACTCTACCTATAACCTCAAAGCACCAAAATGCAAGATACGACATGAGATGCAGTACATTAATAGTTACATTAAAACAACAGTAATTATATAAGCATTTCAGTGCCTTCTATGAGCATGTATGGCCTACTCCCTTTTTTAGTGAGTAAGAGGTATGCCTCACTCATAACACTTGATTTTTTTTTCTTTTAAAGTAATTAGTAGCACATAAGAAATCAGCTGAGTTAGAATGCATATACGTGGGGTGGGGGATCAGGGGCACAGAGAAAACTGTTAGAAGTGTGTACAGTGACAATAACATAAAGATAGCAGTAAATATCCAAAAGGTTATTGTGGGGTGACAACAGTGTAAAGATGGTAGCAAAAATCCAAAAGGTTATTTACAGAAAAAACTCACCCATATGGAAGCCTTCAGTCTGCTAGGAAACACTGAAGCAATCTCCACCAAGGAGCAATCTCCAAGAGATGCTGCCTTAGTGGTGGTCAGCCCTTAAATGAGGTCCAGAGGAGGTGGAGTCAAGCTTCACCCCTTTTGGAAGCACAGCTAAATTACTCTCACCTGTGCTCACACAGCTGACCCGACACTCACCTCAGCTGATTAATCAGAGGTTCAGGCTGTGATTACCAATTTCCCATACAGAAGAGTAAAATTATACTAAAAGTAACATGGAAAGAAACCCATGGAGTGAAATAGTTTGAAATTACCCCAGGAGAGGGATATGAGTGTGTTGCAAGGAATTGAATACTTTGCCTACAACCTGTGTGTTGAAAGCATTCAATGACAAAGCAGGTTCTTTGTAGAAGACTTTGGGATGTGCCAAATACATCTTGAAATGAAGAAACAGTTTTAAACTATAGCCTGTCCACATTCTTCCCATCACCAAAATTTCAACCCTATTGCCATCCAAATGTACACAGCATTTTTTTCCTATTGACTGCAATGTCACTTTCTGTCACACAGTTATTCAATGCTGCATTTCCCTTAAGGAACAAAAATAAGAGAGTAGTAAGCAAATCTTTAGGAGTATGCCTAGATAGGAAAACCTTCATAGTTTTCTGAGTGCATCCCAAGGAAAATCAGATTTAATTTCTTGTACACCATCACTTCAGAGGTTAGCAAGAAGAGTAAATCCCTTTCATCAGAGCTGAGCTGTACAGCAGTCAGTTCTCAGAGGCTCAAAGAAAACGAAGGAAAACAAGAAGAAAAAAAAAATTAAAAGAAAACCCACCAAAACACCAAACCAAAATCAGACCAGGTGGGCTGAAATCAGTCTGGAAGGGTGAATCTATTCCACTCTGATTTTGGTCAATATGAAACAATTTTCCTAGCTCTGACATGGAAGATGATACAGCACCACCTTGTGAGCTTCCTTGAAAAATACTCTTGGAAAGAAAGACCCAGTCAAAAGCACAGGGATCAGACTTGAAGATTGGTTTGCAAAATGAGTGAAGGTTCTGGAGCATCTTTCCCGTGATTCTTCTTCTCTCTTATTGTTCATTTCCAATTTCACAAATATTTTAAAAAAAGGATAAGTGATCATAAGTACTTTGTATGCTAGGCAATATTTTAAGAGCGTATGGGAAATTGGTAATCACAGCCTGAACCTCTGATTAATCAGCTGAGGCAAGTGTCAGGTCAGCTGTGGGAGCACAGGTGAGAGTAATTTAGCTGTGCTCCTGGCAGGGGTGGAAACATGAAGCAAATCCAATGGTGAATGAAATGCCTAGTCTACACAGACAATATGAAGATCTTTCTTCCTCCCTACGTGCTTGTGTCTCAGCTGTGGGCAAACCCTTTGACAAGTTCCAGCAATTCAAAAACAGTATGTGCTGCTCTTCACCTGTCTGGATCAGTATCTCAGCTATTGGCAGTAAGAATTTCTCTACTCAAGAGAACAGATAAAGTGCCTACACACCGTGCAACACCATGTAGTTTTACGTGTGTGGAGAAACCCCACAGGCAGCCTACTGAGTTAAACCACAACTCTGTCTCAGTTATTTATTGGACCATAAAATGTGAATTATTGGACTGTAAAATGTGAACCTTCATATTTCTATTAGCTTATAGTGCACAACCTGATGAATTTTTCCATTATATTGAGGCTATATAGAAGGTTGTGCTATCCTGAGGTTCGTGTGTTAAATGGAGGGGCAAGCACTATACTGAGGTGAGCATTTTAAGTATTACATGGCAGATTATTTATGAAGTATTATACAAAGTGGATTGTTATTTGGAGGAAGCATTTTATTGAGGTGCATGCATAATATGGGGGGATAGGCAATATATTTAGATGGGTGTTACAGAGATGATAAATTAGAGACGGAAATGACAGTTATGGTCTATTCATTTATTTGTTTGTTTATTTATTTAATGATAGAAATTGAACTGGAACATGGAAAAACATTGTTTTCTGTTGAGAGCGAAGCTTTCTGTCTCATTTTTATTATAGGACTGTGTAATGTGAAACTTAAGATCTATATTATCTTAGCATGCACTGCCAGATAATTTATTCTGTGCTACTGAGATTGTATGAAGGCAATTATCAGGGAGTTATTATATAAATAGTGTGTTATATGGATCTGTGCAGACACCACATGGAGGACAGTTATATTGAAGAGGGTGGGAGGACTGAGTGTTATGTTGAGGTGAGCATTACAAGAAGGATTATTTACAGAATAATGCTTTATATGTATATGACGCTGTTGAGACATTAACTGGCATGCAGATTTACAACAAGAATTACAATCAGTTATCTAGACTAATATAGCGCCATACATATGGTCAGTGTAATACTTCTGTAAATTATCCTCCATGTAGTGCCCACCATGTAATGCCTGCACCACTGTATAATGTCTTTCTTCCCTCAAATGTTCACAGACTCTATATAATGCACTCTTCAATGCATCACAGTCTCTGTTCTTTTGCCTGGATTACTGGTTTTCTAGATCCAAGAGAGTTCAAGAAGCTTTATTCCTCCAGAATTCATTTTGTTCAACAAGGCTTTAATTACTCTTCTGCTTAATAATTGCTTTTAACCTTTGTGTGCTGTTGAGATCAGACAAAAAGTTGCCCAGAAAATGCATTATCAGTGACATCACCACCTGACACAGCTCACATCTATAAGGGATGCACTGAGACGTGCTTAAACTCATAGGATGTAGAGGGTGCTGTTGGACTGAGCATTTTGCAGCGGTCTCAGTACACCTCTGGGAAGATCGTGCCTTGTCCATATGTTTTTCCTGGGCATCGTGCAGCTGAAACTCAGGATATTACTATCATTTGCTAAAAGGAGATACGATTAGAAATTACAGTTCAGTTTCAGCCTTGTAAATATGAGGGTGAGCTGATGGCAGTGTCAGTTTTAATAGCAGGCCCATTTCTATTTCATAAGCCCACAAGCAAAACACTGATTTCACTGCCTGATACACTCTGAAAGTTTTAAGCACCATGAGAACTGTAAGATCAATTTGTGTTACAGAGAATCTCGTGTGGAAATTGTCCAGTCTCTTTTTTAATCAGGAATCATAATGAACAAGCTTGTCCTTTTTCATTTCTCTTGCAACAGCCAGTACCACCTTTAAAGCAACAGAGCGGCAGGGGAAAGAAATCAGGCTCATAGATGGTTGAGCTGAAAAGGAAATAACACCCTACCATGTACTTCACCCCAGTTTTCAAGCAAGTCTACTTTTAGACTGTGCTCTGAAATAAATGATTTACCTCATTCACCTGGTCTTGCTCATTGTCTCCAGTCTGCCAAAAGAGTGTAACACTGCAGAGGTACAAAGGAAGCCTAACTGCTTTTTAGCAGTGTATTTCCTTGTCAAAGAACAAGATTTCATCTTTTTCTAAAACAAACAACTCTTTTCTCATTGAAAGTGAGTCGTTATCTATGATTTTACTTCAGGTATTCTGAAGAGCAGGTATTTTCTCTGCTCACCTAAATAGCACAGGCAAGCTTGTAAGACATAGAAACAGCGAAACACAGCAGGCAGACACTGCCTTCAGACAGGTAGGAGGACCTCTGAGTAGAAACAATGGAGTCTGTGAGTGTTTAATCATTTATTGCTCACAAACCTCAAGCTTCCTGTTAGGGCCAACTTTAGTGTCCATATGCTCTTACCACTGAGATCATCAGACCAGGGACTTCTATCAGAGATGAGCTTTCCTCAGTTGCTGGAAGTAAATAAATCAACACATGTAATCCTACATGTGGTGTTGCCATAAGCCAGAGAATCCAGGACTCTGTGACCAAGTCCCTCCAGCAGCTGTCATTAAATCAGATTTCCCTCAGAGACAATTCTGCAGAGAAAAGGGATACCACTGGTGACAAGCTGCTACTGCTGTCCTCATGGCTGTTTTCAACTAAAGGCCATGAAACAAAAAGCAAGAAGTGGGAGGTTGTTTCCCAGATAAGTTTAGAAATCTTTGACACAGTTAATATTAAGGTAGAGGGAGGGGGCGAGGAAGGAAACAGTGAAGATTATTAATGAACTAGGTTTCAGAAAGATGAGAGATGCTATTTCACACTGTCATAAAATAAAGACAAATACATCTCTCCATGTTCTCCTTTTAATCTACCTGACTCTTGGCTTGTCTGACAGGTGACTCCACTGAAGCTTTCAGTAGCATGCAGTTAGAACCACAGGTTTATTTATGTGTCAGCATACACCCAACACACCCATCTGAAATAACAATAATGGTTCAGTGTTACTTGAACAGGAGTTAGGATGACTCACTCAGACCTACTATTGCCTTTTTTTTTTTCCTCCCCCCTCCAGTGCCAGACTTCTAAATCCACCTGGATGGACAGGGACTAGCACTGAGCTGACCTGGTTAAAGATCATGCATATACACGCACAAACTGCATCTCTCTGCAATGAAGTATGTGTGAAAGATATAGAAAAGTAAACATATAGAAAGGTGTCTCAACGCAAATACATCAACATTGTTCCTGTAGCAGCAGAAACAGACTGAAAGATTCCATAGGCTCATGTCCTAACTCAAAATAGGAGAGTGTTTCCTAGGGGCAGGTCCCTCATTGGAAGTAACACCAAGTCCTATTTCCCTAAGAAGCTGTAGTAGTGAGCTGTCTCCTTTGCTTGGCTGCAGCAGAGCAGCACCTCCAGGGGAGGTTCAGATTGGATAGTAGGAAAAAGTTCTCTGAAAGTGTGATCAAGTGCTGGAACAGGCAGCCCAGGGAAGTGATAGAGTCCTCATCCTTAAAAGAAACATGTAGATCGTAGAATGCCTTAGGCAGGATGGGACCTTAAAGCCCACCCAGTTCCAATCCCCCTACCACTGTCAGGGCTTCCAATCACCAGATCAGGCTGCCCATCCAACCTGCTTTCAGGGATCGGAATAGGACATGGGTCAGTAGGCAATACTGGTGGTAGGTGGATGGCTGATAAGATGAATTTAAAGGTTGCTTCCAAACTTAATGATTGTGTGAAACTGCAACAGCAGTTGCGGAGAGACACAAACAACCACTGTCTTCATACTCTTCTGAAGGAAAACTGGAAGAGTTTGCTAGCCAGCCACCTAGCACGATCTGACAAGAACACAGGAGATTATGCTCTTTTGCACAGTTCTCAGCAGGCCCATAACTCAAGGGCAGAGCATTTTATGTTCACTTGTTAACACCCCCTTGTTGAATCTGATTGCCTAGATCATAAGCTCTGTGAGACATGAACTGCACTGCTTTGCGGCTTTGTACCCAGCCCCTCATAACCCTCAACTAGGAGAGAAATCCTTTGACAAACCACACTGCAAACGTAAGCGAATATAAAAGATACAGTTCAGTGGACTCAGAGCAGTCAGAGTTCAAAGGCAGTTTCTACTGTACAAAGCAAATATTTTAAAGGATTAAGAATAAAATTATTTGACTGGATCCAGCAATGTGCTCAGCTTGTCACAAATAAAAGCAAAAGACACGCTGGCAATTCAAATCAAAGGCAGACAGCAACTTCAATGACATCTTCTTGAAGTATCTATTTTGATGTCCACTTTCAGGGAATGAGGTAAGGTAAAAGATGACTCAGCTGCAGAGAACTGGGAGCTTATTAGTTTTTATGGGGACAGCTGAAGTGAAGAGCCCTAAGAACAGAAAACTGAGATTGGTCCATCAGGGCAAGAGACCAATTTTCAGCAAAATGGAAGAACACCAGCAGCTGTGCAGATGACAACTCTGTATCTGTTTGGTACAGAGGAAGAGCAATTTGACATGAAGATACAAACATTTATGGGCTTACTGATACCTTAATTGCAATAAGCTGACTCACTGGCACCTACAAATTACCATCTAAAACAAATCAGCAAGCAAAGGTTGAGGTAATAGAAGGTGCTCTGAAGTTCAACCAACAGCTTTGATTCCTGGCAGAGCTGCATTATGCTACAGTTCTTACTGTGAAAGCTGCAGGTTCCTAAATGAACCTCATATCTACCCAGCTCTTCTCACCAGTGTGTAATTAAATCACAGACAGATTTGAGTACAAATCAGCCCAACCACTATGCTCCTCTAGAGACCAAATGCAAAAACTGGTAGTCTTTTTCTTCTATGATAAGCTCAGCTTTGCTTTATTCCTCTGTGCTGTGATAACAGCCAGACTTGCTTACTGTTCTCTCCCATTTTGAAGTAGTCCTCCCAGAGTATCATTCACTCCCTTAGCTTTTAGCTAATTGTCTTTTTCACTTCATTTTGGCAAATAGCCATGTCTCTGCCTGCATACTTTGTGTCCTACTGTGTTTGAAGAGCACCTTGTCAGCACTTCAGATTCCTGTTGAATAACCATCTGACTGATCCAAGTTTGTTGCATGTAGTCCATAGTCACATCTGAATTAAGGAATGTATGTTAGATTAAAAGTTATGTGAGGCATTGAATCGGCCGCTGCAGATTTGACCCTTCTAAGCCAGGTTCTCCCTACTTATAACAAATGCTTTGCTACAGACTTAGACAATTATTGCAGACAGCAGGTCTCTTCTCGCTCCCAAAGAACACTGTTAGCTCCCCTATCTATGGAATGTGAGACAGTAGACTAGAAGAGCAAACCACAAATTAACAAAGCAGGAGCGGATTGGTGATCAGAGTTGTGGCTGATGAGATGACCAATTAGAGCCAGACAAGCAACCTCCATCCTAACCCAAGTCCAAGAAAATAAGATGATGACCTTCATCAGAAAGACCACAAAGAGATATGCACGTGTAAAAGAGCTGAGACTTGGGATGAGAAGGGGAACATAAATCATTTTGGGGACTCATTGTAATAACCCAGCCTTTTCTTTGACATCAAATGCATATATAGACAACTTGCTATTCAAGTATATACCTTTCTTGCCCTCTGTTATGCAAGCTAGGTGGAAATATTCCCCTGCATTCAGTATGTGTATGCTGCTGATTAAACATACCTGCTTTGTAACTACTCTGTGGTTATAGAGTTTGATTTATTTCCTCATGTCACATCCCATCTCCCCTTCCTGGAGTTTCTACTTCATTTCAGTAGGCTTGTACATATTTCTGCTGGGTTTATATATGTTTTTTATTTCTTTAAACCAGTACAGCTATTACCTGGGAAAGCATGTTTAAAGCAAATAACAGAAAGACCTACATTTGAGAAACAAGGTATCATGGAACTGGAACCATCCCTTCTCTTTGATCCTCATGCTCTGTGGTATGACAAGGGAAAGATATTGTGGATTACTCTTTCACTGGGATCTGTGGAACACCATATACATAGGAAGTCTGGAACATTATCTCTGGGCAGTTTTGCTATTGCAGACCACTTTGGTCTACCCGTTTCAAGCTGCCATAACAGGAGTCAGCTTTTTATCCAATACAGCTCACTACCCTTCTACTCATCAGTCCTTCTCCCAGAAATCTGATATACTGTGCTTTTGACCAGAATTCCAAAAAGTCAGACAAACATTTAAAAGGCAGTACATGAAGCTAAAACAGGGAGTTCATATTTATTCTTCATGAATGAGGTATAAAGTGAATTTATGACCTACATACAGAGGGCAGACACACAGCACATCAGAGGGCTTCCATAAGTCACAAGAAGCAATTGCCACACTGCTGAAGCAAGCACATTTGCTGCTGTCAGACAAATACTTCCAACAATAAGGATAAACATGAGAATATATTAGGGCAAGAGCTTTACATTTACTAGAAAGGCTTTAACTGAAACAGGATTGTAAGACGTACACTGTGATACTGACAATATAGTGAGACCAGTACCAAGCACAATCTTTTACTGGCCCTGTTGAGATTGGAGAATTAAGGTTTATTAGCAGTCTAATTATTCAGAAGCAGTTCATGTTTGCCAACACTAACAGGGAAGTATTTGCTCTGTGTGTTCAGCAAGTTTCCTCATTCCTTCTCCATCTGAGAAATAGAAGGAAAAGACTGCTATCAGCATCCTCCCTAAGTGGGAGGAAGCACACTTTATTCTTAAGAAAGGAAGGAAAAAAAAGAGTCCTGCATTTCTACTGCCTCCCTGCTTGCATTAGAGAATGTGCCAAGACACACTGAGACAGCATCAGTGAGCTTGTGCTGGAAGAGCACATCTAGTCCCCCTGGAATTGGTTGCTTTCCAAAAAGATATCTACATCTGCTGCTGCTTCTCCCAGCAGTTAAAGCTCATTTGCAGAGCATACAAATTTCATACCCCAGTGGCCTCAGGAGCACACCTAGGCTGAGGATAGCATGTGAATTTTTGCAGCTGTAAAGGGAGATATTTTTGTTTCTCCTCACAAAGATGCTCAGCAAAGGCACCTGGAAATCATCCTTTGTGTTAAGCATCTTCCAGTGGCTCTGCACATTCTCACGCTTTATATGCCTCATCAGTACATGCAAACAAAATATACATACTTCCCCAGATTAAACTCAATCCTTTTCTTCAAGGTCTCATTAGAAAATTAGTACATCAGAAGCTTGGAAATACACAAGGCGATTATCAAAAGGTATATTGTCTATGTGTATCTGCATAAATAATGAAAATAGTGGCTTTAAAATTCATTTTTATTTCTAAAACAGTGAGTAGTATTTTAAAGCTATAACAACAAGATATGGGAATGAAGTTTGAGGGTAGCAGGACTGTTGTTCTTTACCAAGAGTGTGGTGAGGTGCTGTCCAGAGAGGTTGCAGATGTCCCATCCCTGAAGGTGTTCAAGGCCAGGTTAGATGGGGCTCTGGGCAGCCTAGTCTAGTATTAGGTACGGAGGTTGGTGGCCCTGCTGGTGGTAGGGAGTTTAGAGACTGATGATCCTTGAGGTCCCTTCCAACCCAAGACATTCTGTGATATTCCTTAACTGCACAGACAAGAAAAAGACACATTTTTCCCCAGGTTAAACCCTCCTCTGACTTCCCATTGCGGATATCCATTAAGATAAAAGGAAGGGGGGAGATGTCAAGGGGAAAAAGACAACAGGAAGGCAGTTATAAGATAAGAGCCAGCAACCTATACAGAGAAAAAAAATGCCCAGACTTCAAAACCCTTATGAACAGCCTTTTATCACCAGCTACACACACCAGTATATACAAGAATGGTTATGAAACTCATGTCTCCTTGTCTTTCTTCCTTGCATCTCCATGGTAGGAAGAAGCAGTTCACCTGGGGGTGGTGACCTGATTCTGCCTTCTCAAACAGCAGCACACTGCTCAGGAGCTAGTACTGACATACAGCCAACAGTAGTCACCCAGGTAGGGGAACAGAGATAGCCCAGATCCCTTTCTGAGAAGAGTAGGGAAAGCAAGAGAGCAGGGACCTACTCCAGCCACACAGTCACCATATCACCTTCAGACTATCTATTTGTCCCAGCGTCCTTCTGTATGAGAGGAAGGGCTTCAGGGGCTGATGGAAACCACTTACTCTCTGAAAGCTTCTCACAAAATTTCTCTCCTCAGGAGATTTGAGGTATAAAGTGCTGTTAGGGATGACAACTCATGGAGAGCCTATTCAAGCATAGGCAGCAGAAATAGATTATTTGATATCCATAGGGAAATAGATGGAAAGGAAAGCAGATACCATTTCTCACTCCCAATAGGTTCATCACTACACAACCTCAGACCATCTCCTTTCTTCTGTAGAGGATCAAAGCTGTAGTAGCTCACTGAAGCTCTCTTTTTCACTCCTTGTCAGGTGAAGTTAGCATGTGTAGGCAGCACTGTAACATCCATCTTTGATGACCCAGCAGATACAGTCTTCTTCAGTTTAGCAAGAGCAGACCTACTGAGAAGATGAAGGTAGAAGCACACAGAGCGTCACAGTGCAGCCAAATAGCCTCTCTCCACATTTGGATTAGGGCACTCTCTACTGCTGGTCTTTCCATTCAGCACTAACATAGATGCTCTCCCTAGCAGAGATAAGTACTCCTTCATGACCTTGCCAGACCACTTATAAGCAGGCTAAATCTGTAACCAGGCTGTCATTGCCACACACCTGCAGAACATGCTGCAATCACCTGAACTGCTGGGAGTCCCCTGGGGTCTCACCTCCATCCCAATCTTAGTCTGTACCTGCTTTTCTCATTAAGATTCAAAGCAAACAGCAAACTAAATCCTGCAAAGACTGTTGAGGAGGGAACAGGAAATGACTTACTAAATCCCATCTGCTTTGGGTCTGTCAGGGTCTTTATCACAGTTAGGTCATTTTGAGATAATTCAGCCCCTGCTCCCCAGGTGTAATGCCTAGGAAAACTTGGAGTCTGCAGTCATCCAGCTGTAAGCAGTTTACATTCCCATTTACATTACTGCAGTTTGTGCTAGTATGAGCACACGGCTAAAAATCTTTTCACAAACATGCATTTCATATCAGCCACTCAGCTCCAGGCAATGCTACAAGCATGGAGCTGAGTGGCTGGAAGACTGTGTGGAAGAAATGAAGCTTTGGGTACTGGTTGATGCTCAGCTAAACACTAACCAGCAATGTGCCCAGGCAGCCAAGATGAACAGTGGCATCCTGGCTTGTATTAGAAATAACACTGCCAG
Organism: Coturnix japonica; assembly: GCF_054131305.1. Lineage (NCBI taxonomy): Eukaryota > Metazoa > Chordata > Aves > Galliformes > Phasianidae > Coturnix > Coturnix japonica. The sequence goes on from NC_140664.1 coordinate 78,457,624, forward strand.
CAGAGGCAGGGAGTTGACCATCTCCCTGTACTCAGCTCTGCTGAAGGTGCACCTGAAATACTGTATTTAGTCTCAGGCCCCTCGCTAAATGAAAGACATCAAGGCCCTGGAACATCTTCAGAGAAGGGCAACAAAACTGGTAGAGGGTCTGGAGCACAAATCTGATGAGGAGCAGCTGAGGGAACTATGATTGTTCAATCTCTAAGGAAGCTCAGGGGAGACATTGTAGCTCTCTACAACTGCCTAAAAGGAGGCTGTTTAGACATTCAATGTTTGCAGCAATTGGACTAGAGAGAATGCCCTCAAGTTGTACCAGGTGAGGTTTGCTTTGGATATTAGGAAAAGTTTCTTCTCTGAAAGAATGGTCTGGAGATGGAAGAGGCTGCCCAAAAAGGCGTTTGAGTCATTGTCCCTGGAGATATTCAAGAAACATTTAGATCTGGTACTAAGGGAAATAGTTAAGTGGGAAAATATTGGTGGCAGGTAAAGAGCTGAACTAGATGATGTTAAAGGGCTTTTCCAAACTTGGTGATCCTGATGTTAGCAGTGCCCATTTTTTATAAATAATGCTGATTCATCACATCTGAATCAACCCAGTTAGGTTTTTATGCATTTTTGCACTTGAAACCACTTCCATTATTATTTTCCTGTGGTGTATCAGCTGGTACAGTAAAGAAATTACCTTCTTCCCTACAAATTTTTCTTCCTGACTGCAGGAAAGCCCCTGCTGTACTTATGTACACAAACAAGCAGAAAGTGAGCTTTGCCCTACGTGCAGCTGTATAGCCCACCAGCAGTGATCACAGAAGACAACAAAGGCACCTCTGCAATTCACTCGCACTGCAGCCATCAGACAAGCAAACACTGTGTATGATCAGTGGAAAAAACAGCAGCAGAAAGAGTTTTGGAAGAGAAATACTCTACCAGCAGCTTCAAACTGGTGTCAGCACAGGCAAGGTCAAGTATAAACACCATTAATTTCCAGCAGCACAGGTTAGTTAGCTCTCACACTACATACGCCTTCCCAAGCAGAAAGGGCATCTTATCATGATTGTGTCAGGACCCAGGAAGGTGTGAGCTGGATCAAGCAGAGTGAGGGACTGATGTACCTTTCATAAGTGAGGTCAAATGTTCCCAACATCTTCCCAGTGATACAGAAAGTTATATACAACAGAATTAACTCTGTTTTGTGAAATTTGCCACTAAACATGGATAAGTACTCACTCCCCTGCAACTTCAAAGGCTATGGTGAAGTCAAGAGAGGTAGTGTGTGCATGCTTTCCTTAGTCACAGATTGCTTCTTCCACCTCTGGAGGCCTTATGGCCCTGCTAGGCTGTTTGATGTGCCCTTCCACATTTGCTACTGGGGTGCTGAAGGTTATGCACATCAGCCCTAGATGTGACTGGATGATCTGCAGCTTGTAGCCAGAGACACAGAAGTGCAAAGCCAGCTGTACCTCCAGCTCCTGTCTGAAATGCACTTTGATCATGCACAGGGGCTTTGCCCAGCCCAGATTTCCCATCTAGCAGCTTTGGCTTGCTTCAGCTTTTAGAGGAAGAGAACATGCAATGCCACTAGGCTTTCTTTTCAGCTGTCAGTCTCCAGCTCCATAAAGCTGTCCTGTATTTCATTACAGCATTCATTTGATAAATTATATATTTTATTTTTGTACCTGACATGAAGCAGGCACTACTGCTGTTTTCATTTCACTTGAATGGAACAGGATGTCTACTTCTGTTCTTCAGAAATGTCACAAAAGCTTCCATTACTTTTATATCATGGATGGATTGAGTTTTAATTTCAGTGGATTCTGCATGAAAACCAAGACATAGGAAAAATAGTTTTTGCCAAAGTATTTGACCAGTTTGTTTTGAGTCAGATAAGGAAAGGGAATACACTGTTTTTTTGCCACACATCTGAGCACACTTAAACAAGAACTTAAATAAGAAAGACTAATTGTATTTCCTGAAAAAGTAGAATTGCAGGGAAAAAACACACTTCATGAAGCATGATATTACCTTACTTTGTATTGTAACTCGGGTCTCAATATAATGTAAAGCATGCATACTTTTAGCATTTTGACTGTTTTTCTCCTTCATTTTTCTGTAAATGCACAAACTTTATTACATTTTATTACTTCCATTTTTAACTATCTAGGCAACTAAGAGAAAAGTGAAAGCTACTGAGTATGTGGGAAATAGAAAAGTATTTTTAATTACTCAGTACTTAATAAAACAGTAAGAAAATACTAAAGAATTTGGTACAATACAAATATTCAAGAGTCATTCAATCTAGAATCAAATACCTTTAAGCAATACCTGGATTTCAACAGCACTCATTAAAGTGAAGCTTCAGTGAAGCTGACGGAATAATTTCCTTAAACAACTAATCATGCAGTATAATCCAGATAACAGCAAATCTGTCATCCCTTCATATTTTACCATCAGAAGGAATGACTCCTTCAAAAAATCATTTAATTAATCAAGTTACACAGAGTCAAAGTGTAACCAAATTACAGTTTCAGTTGCTCAGAACCTTGATGCCTATTTTTAATTTCAGTAGAAAACAAACAACAACAACAACCTCACAACAAGGTGAGCAAGGAACCTAAAAAGTATTGTAATACTAATACTAACATACTGTCCCTTCACTGGAAGTAAACAGTTCAGATGGAAAAAAATAAAACATCACTTTTTTTTTTTTTGTTAATTTAAGAAAGGCAGAAGATCTGAGGAACTACAAGCCAGTTAACCTCTTTGCCATGGTCCTGCTCCACATCTCTATCTCTAAATTGGAGAGAAAGATTTGAAGCTCATTGTTAAAGGATTGGCTGCATAGTTGCAGCCAGAAGGTTGTTGTCCACAGATATACATCCAGGTCAGCCATGAGTGGTGTCCCCCAGGAGTCAGACTCGGGACCAATGCTTTTCAACATCTTTATCAGGGACACAGATGATGGGATTGAGTGCACTCTCAACACTAAACTGAGCAGTGCAGCTGACACAAAAGAAGGGAAGAAAGCCATCCTGAGAGACCTGTATATGCCTCAAAAGTGAGTACATGAGAACCAAATTATGTTTAACAAGACCAAGTACAAGCTACTCCTCTTAGATCGGGGCAATCCCAGATGTGTACAGCCTGGGAGAAAAACTCATTGTGAGCAGCCCTGCAGAAAAGGAACTAAGAGTTCTGGTGAACAAAAAAGCTAGGCATGAGCCCTTGGTGTGCTCTTGCAGCTCAGAAAGCTGACAGCATTCTGAGCCACATCAGAAGAGGGGTGGCCAGTAGAGTGCAGGTGCTGATGGTCCCCCTCTACTCTACCATCATGAGGCCCCATCTGGAGTACTGTGTCCAGGTCTGGAGCACCTGACACAACATAAGCAGCTGTTGAAGTGGATCCAGAAGAGGGCCATGAAGAGGATGAAAGAGCTGGAGCACCTCTTATGGAGCAAGGTTAGCTCATTTAGCTTGGAAAAAAGAAAGCTGCAGGAAGATATCACTGTGACCTTTCAGCACTTGAGAGGAGCAAACAAGTAAAAGGGAGATCAACATTTTCCATGGCCTGATGGTGACAGGACAAGGGAAATAGCTCAAACAAATTTCGTATTTTCACTAAGCCTAAAAGCTGAATGAGGAATGCAGGATGTGCTTGTTGTCACTGGTCCTACCTACAGAAAAGCAAAGGAAAAGCTATTTACAAGTTGACTTTCACTTTCAACAATATCTATACTTTTTGGGCATTAGTGTGTTACTAGAGCACATCAAGAATTTTGGGTCAATACAAGTGAAGTAATCTGGCTAGTACACACAGTCCAAAAAATGAGGAAGAGGTCTTGAACATTTGAATTATGGCTCTTACTTATATGGGCAGATTGGACAAGTTTGAGACATGCAAGTTGAGGACACATTCTGACAAACCCAGGCACAAGGTCTCCTGACATTTCAGCAAACTCAGCAAAGCATTTCAATGCCAGTTTTCCACATTCCAAACCATAGGTTTCAGACAAGTTCCCACTCAACCCATACTTCTGTTATTTTCAGTTCTTCCATCTAACATGGAGAAAAATAGCAATCTTTGCAAACACCAAAAATACTTTCAACATGAAATTCTACATACTCAACTAACTTTCCACAACAGCAATTATTTCACTGAGTGCTACATGGCCCCATTTCTGTTTGAAAATGTATTTATTCAGAATGCCACTTGCACACAAAGGAAAGAAAGCAGAAAACAAAGCTGGGAACATTCAGGCTATAGAAAAGATAAATGTTATTAGTGAACAAATACATAAAAAGGAGGTTATCTACAAATTATGGCTACAGCAACCAGTTGCTGCAGGCAGAACAAGGTCACAAAATAAAGTTATTGTAGGGAATACTTCAGTTAAATGTTAGGGAGGGAGTTTGACTCACTGTAAACAAATGGAGCTGCCAAGCAGACTCACAATAATTGAAGATACTGTAGGCTGAGACAGGCATCCAAAGGTGAACGAGGAATAGTGAGATTAAGATCTTCCTCCCACAAATAGGAAGAGCAAATAAATCAGCTAATTAAGAATTCAGAACAGCAGAGCCAAGGTGACTAACCCCCTCTCCCCTAGAAAAACAACAAAACACAAATCTGCCCAAATCAACTTATATAAGTAAACAACTTTTCCAGAGCAACAAGGGTGGAAAAAACACAAACAAGTTATTGTTTGCACTGCTTGTTTCTCCTGATTGTGCTGGTAGTGAAAGATGCTTAGATAGTTCTCTAGTGAAATATTAGTCTAACTTCTGGCTTGTGAAAGTAGTTTTCTCAGTTTTGGTTTGCTTTAAGCAAAAACTTAAAAAAAATAAAAATAAAAAAATGTAATTCTTAACACTTTTGAACAGGAGATATATCTCCTTTTCTAATACGGCAAAACGTGATATGCAAGCACATTAAAGATTCTCACCTAAAAAAGAGCCCCAAAAGAGATTCCTTCCAAAGCAGTATTTCTAACTATCAAAATATTCTGATATTCTGAGTAAATCAGTAATTCCTATGAAGTACTACAACTTCATCAAATTAGCAATTCATGACTGAAACTTTCCTGTGAAAATATCAGCTTCACTACAATAGTACCAGACTCCATGGAGATGAAAAGACAATTCTATTTATTTATTTGAGTGGGGACAAGGAAAGAAATAAAAGAAAGAAAAGTAATTTGAAGTTGTAAAGTAATTCAGCTCAACATGTGGGGAAAAATCCCTGACAAGGAAAAGCGTTCAAGAACAAATCAGAACTACCAGCACTGTAAAGTGTAAGGTAGACAGAGGCAGAACAGATTTTAAAATGACAATAAAAGCAAACATATGACAGTTCTGATGCATTATTTGGGACACTGCTTGGAGTTAAAAAGCGCTGTAGCACGGGAAATATCCCTAAACAAGATGTATGTAAGAAATGACAGCATTCAAGAACCTTATATCTCTACAAAAAAGTGATCTACAGACCTTAATAAAAGAAAGAAAATGTCATCTATGGATAACCTAGCAACAAACTGATGTACTATCAGTGTTAAAACTTTTAACAGAAGCAGAATTAATTTGCAGGAAAGGATCTTTGCTCCTTTGTTATTTGAGTTACTGCTTCAGAGACTGCTGCAGAGCTTTATTACTTAGCTCAACACAACTATAGGCATTTTTCTCAAGAAAATAACAGATAATTATATGTAAGCATAGCAGTTATGCATAGACAAAATAAGAGAGATACGCACAGGATTATAAGTAGCTTTCCATATCACTTCAATGTGTACAGAACTCATGCAAAATTCAACCTCATATTCTCAAGACACGTTGCTCTGAGACTCCCTTTTAGTAGCTTAACAAAATGGTTAGAAGTATTCATTAGTAAAACCCTTCAGTGATTTCAATTGTCTGAACTAACGTTTGTTTGGAATACCTGCCAGTACCAGACAGACAGGTCTTGCATTGTGAATGCCTTCCTCTGGTAATGGAACTCTGAGATTCCGACATTTCTTTTTCACAGCCCTTGATAAGGCTTTTAATTCTCTATAACCCCTGCTGTTAACTTCAGATCAAATGTGTGACTGTATCAGCAGAATATTTCCAATGACAAATTTGACCCAAGGAAAAAGTAAAGTTAAGGGCACATTAATTTTCAAATGATTAAAAACGGCATAAGAAAGAGGTGACACATTCCTAGTCTCCAGGCAATCCTTACTGCTCTTTATTGTAGAAACAACACAATGATTTTGAAATAATTCATGACAAATGCTCCATGGTATCACTTGACTCTCCACAACAATTTGGACAGACACAGAGATTACAAATACTTTCACTTATGACCACAAACAGGATTTTTAAGGAAATACCAGCTACCTCAAATGAAAGAGAACAGGATTATGCAAGTTGGTCTCTACAGTTAAGCTAAATATTTTCTTCTCACTGATAATGTCGATATATATTTTTACCTGCAGCAGCAGCAGACCGTGACTGTAGTCCTCAGAACATCAGTTCTGCTCTGGAAGTAGTTCTGAAGAGCAGTATGACACACTGAAGCTGACCAGCATGCATCTGTAGCAAAGATGGGCAGTTCCTGGAACTTAAGAATCAGGCAACAATCAGTAAAAGACAGAATAAATCAAGGAAAAAGGGTCGGACAAAACATTGCCCCTCAGTCACTTTGACACAGGAAAGAAGTTAAATTGAAATAGGCAGGTAATGACTCAAGTCTGCCCTTTCTGAATTTCTTCATAGACTTCCAGGTGCTACCTCACTATAGTGTAATCACACTCAAATTGATTCTGGGTATATTCAATTGGGCAGTGCAATAACCTTTGGATTCGTTTATAAAATGATATTTCTATTGCAGTTTAAGACAGTACTGAGATAAAATCTTGGAAAGAAAACAATAGAAGTAGTCTGCCTAGAAATTCCTTGAATATGACAGGGATTAAAACACTTTCTTCTTCATTAGAAATCATTCATTCATTCAGTTCTGTCAAGCAGGCCTTTCCAGGGAGGCACTCAAGGAATGAGCTGGCTTTGTTGGGATTTGTGATTGTTTCCAAATCACAGCTTTGACTGCAGCATGCTCCTAATCTTAGGGAACCCCTATCCAAGTAAACTGATACAGCACAAACTGGACTGCATAAGTGCCCCAACTGTGGCTATTCCCTGCAGTAAAGCAGCTGTGCTGGTCAGGAGCTTGGGTCTGTCCCTCTGTAAGCTGACAACAGAGTTCCTGCAATGACAATAATGCACAGGAAAGCATTGCCGTGTTGGTCAGTGTTTCACAAAGAACCCAAATGGCAGAGAACACAGAGACCTAATTTTGTTGGAAATACATTCTGCAATCAAGTTAACGTGTGACATCAAGGGAGATAAGGAAAACAAATTCAGAACAAATGGAAAAGCAAAAATACTTCTTGGAGAAGAAATGCAGCATGATAGTAGTTCCTGCATTTGTGTATCCTCTAATGGGGGCCAAGGGCAAAGGGAAACATGCTTTATTCCCTTGTGCTGTAGCTGACTCCTTCTGAGGACTCAATGCAGAAACACAAGAGCTGAAACTTCAAAGTCTGTTCTACTTGAGAAGCTATTAGGTATTTCTAAAAAAAGCCTGGATTTCAATTCTCCTGAAAATATAACCTTCAGGGTATGGTATGTTCTAGCAATTCCCAGAGCACAGACCTGTCCATTAACACCCGACTATCTCACTCCAAAATCTTTACAGAGAAACACAGAGTGAGGTGTCTCTGACACAAGATCAATTGCACTGGTAGCTTCTATATGACATGGAAGTGTTCTCAATATAAATAAACACAGCTGACTTCTGTGACATTTTGTTAAACATCATCAAGATAGCACAGTTCCTCCTTTCGCTCACTTCTGAACAGTCAGCTATAGATAAAGAAAAAATAATCTGCTAGGAAGTGGTACTTAACAGGCAACTTGGATGCAGATAGAAATCCTGCAAAGTCCCTGTGGAGTTTCAGTTAGCATGAACCAAAGCAGCGATTATTCAGGCAATTTTGTTCAACATCACAAGTTCAGGTTAATCATAAGAGTACACTGTATGTTAAACACACAGGACCAGACACATGTCTGGCTGGAGGAAATGAAGGGATTGAAAGTTGGTTGGACTAATCTTGATTGTACATGAAGTCCATCTCTAAAAGGAGCATGGACTGAGGTAGCACTGCATGTTAAGTCTATTGTGCAACAGTAATGCCATCCTTTATCAAGTGCCAGTAATGTCCTGTCAGTTTCACCAAGACATTTGAGAACAGAAAGAATATCAGGGTTCAGACCTTCCCACTGTAGAGAGTTCCCCTATGAAAGGCCATTAGGAACTGTCATTTAGATCATCCAGATTGGTTTTCCATCATAAGAACATGCTTAGCAACATGACATTTTACTTTACTGACGTTATTTGAATGTTAAAGGCTGAAATCTAAAAACCAGAAACAATGAAGTCAGAATGTTATTGCATTATTTTCTAATGAATAACATGATCACGTCCATATGAGGTGGGAATAAACAAACCTTGGACTGAACAGTCTAAAATACATGAAAAAAGAAAAAGCAGCTACATAAAAATAAAAATGAAATGAGCTAAGTCATACATAAAATCAAATTTACATTTATTATGAGAAGTATTTTTAAGCCAAGATAACGTTACAGTTGAATAAGGCATCACTTTCTCTGAGTTCTAGAAGACATGAAGGCTGGCTATAAGGAGTGAGGCAACCATTTCGCCCATCTAAGTTTGATGTGGACATCGTAGTCAGAATGTACCATAAAAGGGAAGCCCCAGAACTTGAGATGACCAGAAGGATATCATTCTGTTTTCATATATCTTGAGAAACTCTGTCTTGTAACAGTCATTCCCATTAAAAATTTGGAGGGTACTACCCCTTCAGCACACTCTGCTGTGTTGAGCAGAGGTTTGTGGTTCACTGTCACAATCATATAGATCAGAGACAAGAAGCAAACAGGATGGGGTGCTGCCAAACTCCTCTCCAGTCTGGCACAACTACCATTGCAACCAGGTTCAGCCTCAGCAGTAGACTTGAAGAACAATTTCCTAAGTGCCAGTTTGTTAGCAACTTAAATCTATATCTAGTCTGAAGCTCTCAATACCTGTTTTAAGGCTCCGATGTGGGTTGTAGCTGGCAGGCTTCTTAAATTATTCCTCCTTGTTTTCCCTTTGATTCCCTAATCCCAGAACTGCCTCTGCCATTTAAGCCAATGACAGCTCGATTCTCACAAAGATCAATTCCTCAAAAAGCTCTCAAAGCTTGTCTGACATACAGATAAATCCCTTCTTTCCTGTCCCAAATTATATAAATCACAGTGGCTCAACCAAAAAGAAGGAAAGGCTTCCATTTTCTTCTTCAGAGTGCTCCCCTTATTTCTCTAAGTTTGGCCCTTTTGTCACACTCATCTTTCCCAGCACCAACACCCCGTACCCTTTCTGAGACATCCCTTAAGCAACAAGGATCACTGGAGCAACAGAAAGGCTGGGAGAAGTTTGCATGGCAGCAAGCTCAATAGACATCTTGCTGTTTATGTCCTGCCCTGGCTTCTTTTCTCCCATAGCCTGTGTTTGAAATTCCAGTTCATGAAATCCTCTGAAGAAATTAGAAATAGCACTGCCCCCCACACAAAGCATTTGATGTCTTCTATGTGTGCTGAGCACAGGAAGGAACTATTCCATAACTTCCACTATAACACAGCCAAGTTCCTGCTGTTTTCTGAGAACAAACCTAATAAATGTGCATGATGATGAGTAAAATATGCTGTTGAAACAATTTCAATATATGTATGTGTGTACACATACACACATGTACATAGTAGGCATGCCAATGTAAAGGGAGAAAACAGCAACAGGAGGTGGTGACAAAATAGTAATAAAGAGACAAGATAAATAGTTTGGAATCAACATCAATAAGAAACAACCAATAAAAAAAATCAGGTTTGTAACACAGGAAATCAAAAGCCTATCAAAGCTGCATAGAAGGACTCTAGATGAGAGGGCAGTGAGCTTTCTTTTTTGGCGTGAACAGCAAGTGACACAGACTGCTCTCAAGGAGTCCCAGATATGAACATTTCCCAGAAATGGCCATTAGATCCCAACCCTCTGCTAGGACAAACCAGCATATGATTCTGTGCTCAAGGGACAGAGAATCAATGGGATGAAGCAACAGAGTAAACTCCAGCTTCACAAGAAGGAGATGTCAGTACCTAGTAATCCACCCACACTCAAAAGCTGAGCCAGGCTGCACGTAGAAAGCAGCTGCTGGTGCTCATGGGCAGCCACAACAAGGCAGCAAGCAGCGCACAGCATGAAAGCAGGAAGGAGAGCCCAGTCCTGCATTTATGTCTGCCAGGTAGCCATACAAATACATGGGCTTCTAATCTGCTTCATTGTCTGCTTCGTGTTCTCTTAACATTTAAAAATAAAGCCTCAGAAATGAATAGTACATAAATATCCTTCATTTCAATTTTTTGTTATGAATGAGAACTCCTTTTTTTGTGTGTGTGTGTAAACCCTAGAGAAATAGATATCCATACACAGTTTTTCAGCTTGTCAGGCTTACTCTTAGAAAATGTCAAAGCAGATTGACCAAAAAAGAAAAAAGATGTAAACTAAAATCAATAAAGCCTATTCTAAATCTGACCTTACATAAAATGCCTCAACCTCTGAATAATTTGCTCCTGCCTTTAACATCCCTCTCTTTATAACTTCAAAATAAAAGTATTATTTCTCAAGTAGTTGTGTGCTAAGGTGTGAAGTCCAGCATGGAACTAGGAAAGCAAACAAGTCTTCAGTCCTCTCAGAAAACAAGCTCTCCCATTGTTTCAAAGCAATCTCACATTTATCTTAGAAAAAAGGTAGGTGATCATAATTATTCTGCTCTCCATACAGTGTTTTAAGAGTAGCATACATACACAGAAAATACAATACTCTGTAAATGATCCTACATGTAACATACACCTCAGCATAGTGCCCTTCCCTCTAAATAATCCCTGAAAGCGTGCAACACCAGCATTTTTATTACACTTGCCTCCCCTCTGTAACACACATAATGCAATCCATATATCGCACTATTTATATTATGCCTCCCAGAAAACAGCCTTCCTATAAGCTCATTTTAACAGAATAAATTCCCTAGTGGCACATGCAAAGACAATGTTAATAGGTACATTTGCAGTGTACAGACCAATAAAAATATGAGTTATCAACCATCCTCTAATTCCAACAAAAAATGTTCTTTACAACAGATGCAACAACTGTTATGCACGCCAAAGAACATTTTAAAAGTTCCAGATATATCCTTCTGTAAATTTTCCTTACTATAACTTTACTTAAAACATAACACCCATTTGCCCACACAACACCTGCACCTCAATAAAGCTCTCTCTCCAAATAAGGCCCCTTAGTATAACATCCCTCTATATATAGTGCTTGCCTCTTTATAGGATACCCTCTGTGTATTTAAGTGACCATAATTATTCTGCATGGCAGGTAATGTTTTAACAGCATCAAATATATACAGTGTAATACTTCTGTAAGTTATCATACATATGATACCTGCCCCAATATATGTAGTTTCACATTTTACAATCTAATAAGCAACCAAGACAGCAAGGATTCCTTCACTGTTTTTAACTAACTATTGTGTATGCCAAATAACTTTAAGTATCATATAGAGAGAGCGTGCACATAATACTTCTCTAAGAAATCCTGCATGTAATGCCCAGCTCTACAAAACAAACACACACCCCTCCATACGATACTGTACCTACAGATTACATTATTCTCCTTATAGCGTTCTCCATCTCTGCACTACACAAACTTTGCTATTATCAACCTGCCATACAACATCCACACATGTTCATGTAACTCACCTGATTATATAATTCATCCAATATAAAAACCTTCACACAACCTTAATGTAATAAATTCTCTAGTAGAGCAGCTAGGAATCTAATTAGCAAGATTCACATTTTACAGCCCCAAAATAACTGAGACAGCAAGCTTTGCTTCCAACAGAAAACACTCTCCTTCTCACTTTCGGTCACAGTGTTCCCTTGTTATAAAGAAGGCCAGTGGTACCCAGAGGTGCATTAAAAATAGCATGGGCTGCAGGTTGAGATAGGTAATCCTCCCTGCTCTGCCCTGGTGAGGCCACATTTAGAATACTGTGTCCAGTTCTGGGTTCCTCAGTTCAAGACAGACCTGGAGCTTCTAGGGAGTCCAGCAAAGATGAGGGTTCTGGAACATTTTCTTTATGAGAAAAAGCTGAGAGACCTGGGACTGTTCTGGAGAAAACTGAGAAGGGATTTAATCACTGTTTATAATAACTAAAGCATGGGAGCCAAGTGGATGGGGCCAGACTCTTTTCAGTGATATCTAATGACAAGACAAAGGACAACAGCAAAAAAACCACAGGAAGTTCTATACGAACATGAGGAATAACTTCTTTACTGTGAGAGTGACAGAGCACTAGAACAGGCAGCCCAGGGATGAAGTGGAGTCTCCTTCTCCGGAGGTATTTAAGATCTGCCTGGATGCTTTCTTGCACAACCTTCTGTAGGGAACTGCTTTAGTAGGGGACTCAACAGAGTCTCAATCTCCAGAGGTCTCTTCCTACCTCTACAGTTCTGTGATCACTTAACCCAATTTCACGGCACTTAAAAATAAAAAAAAACCTTATAATAAACTGTTATGAATGCCAGACAATGCTTTAACAGACTCTCATATACATTCTTCTGTAAATTACCCTCACTGTAATACTTACCTAAATATAACATTGGTCTGCCCTAGTTTCTGTTGAGACAGTGTTAACAGCACACTTATGTTTTGTCTGTTGCTGAGTAATGGAAGTGTATGCTGAGCACTTGATAAGTGGCCTAGAGAAGGAGAGAGATGCTCACCTGAACGCAGATGTCAGAAGCTGGCTGCAGGCAAGAGTCAGCCAGTCAGTAGTGAGTGAGAGATGACAGATAGGGTGAACAGATAACATGAAAAACATGTGAAGTAAAGGCAGGTAATATTGGTTTGATACAAAAGAGACAAAGGAGCCAAGACACATGTGACAAATTGAAAGCAGCAAGTGCAGGAAATGGTCTTCCTGGAAATGTTCTGAGTGAATTTAAGAAATTTTACACATCACATTCAACAAGCTCAGAGAAAAGGATGCTGCCTCACTAAAGGGGTAAAGTGATGACAGCCTGAATAAAATAAGTAGATGGCTGGAAATTACACATTAAGCACAGAGACACACAAAATGTAGACTTAATCTAGTGTACCTTACTGTGTCCAGGCTGGGCAGCTTCTTCAGAACACCAACCTTCACAATGCCATAACTTCAAACACCTCTTTGATAGATCCAAGTAACTCAGTATAGTAACTGTTTGAAATACAATTTAATTTTCTTGTCAGATTTTCAGCTTCTTTCTTCATGGGTGAATTCATCAATTTATCATCAATGAATTGCCAATTCTGTCTGATGCCATTTATGCTTGAGTGCACATGCATATTATCCTTACAACTCACCCGGCCACTGAAAAGTATCATAGTCATTGTCTCTGTATCCATCCCACTGCCTGAGTGCCGAGCATGAATTCCAGCAGACCTTCACCTACACACAGCAAATCCTGGATTTATGTCAGAGGATGTAGTAGAACAAACTGCTCTAGCTGTTGCCTATTACACTCACCTAAATATAACTCTCCCATACACGATTTAATTCTCAAATAAAAGCCTCCTCCCAATAAAACTCTCCTCTGTATTATACCCCGTTCCTATAACACTCTCCCTGTCCACATAGCTGCCTTTTCAATATAACACCTCTCTCCATGTAATACTCTGGTCCATATCATCTCAGTACATACAACAAACATTTTATAGTCCAATAAGTGACTAAGCCAGCAAGACAATATGTTAAGTGTTACATATATAAACACTTCAGTAAACAACCCATATAGCACCCACATTAATCACTTGCTACCCCATGTTTACCACTCATTTGTCCTCCCATATATCACCCCATGTTTATTGCTTACTCCTCTCCATATAATGCCCTCATGCTTAACCCCCTAGACCTGCCACATAACTCCCCCCATGTAATGACCCCAGGGTTACTGGTTGCTCTCCCCAAAAAGTTGAACACTTGAACCCTCCTACAGGATACTCTGGTCATATATAGCTTCCTACTCACCTCCCTTTAATATAATACTATATCCGAAACACCTGTTTTTATCACTTGCTCTCTCCAAATTATGCTCCTCCCAGTGTCACACAGTTATCTAGATCAGTCTATGTCTGTGACAGGGAGCAGTAGGCCCCAAGAAATGGGAAGGGAAAATGGGTAGGGAGATGGGAGCTGTAATTAAACAGTAATACTTATGTCTGTCTAACAAATAATACCCATGTAACATCTCCCTGATTATAACATTCATAGCATTATAACATTCATAGAATCACAAGGTTGGAAAGAACCTACAAGATCATCTAGTCCAACCATCCTCCTATTACCATTCCTACCACAAGCCACTAAACCATAACTTGTAGCTCCTCACTCAGACACCTCTTGAACACTGCCAGGGACGAGGACTTCACAACCTCCCTGGGCAGCCAATCCAGTGCCTCACCACTGTGAGAGAAAAAAAGTTTTTCCTTACATCTAATCTAAACTTCCTCTGGCACAACTTGTGGCCATTTCCTCAGGTCCTGTTTGTTGCCTGGGAAAAGAGCCCAAACCCCTCCTCATCACAACCTCCCTTGAAGAAGTTGTAGAGTGCAATGAGGTCTCCTCCGAGCCTCCTCCAGACTAAACAATCCCAGCTGTCTCAACCTCATAAGATTTGTGCTCCTTTTTGTCTACCTGACTTTCTTGGCTTGTCTGCCAGGTTACACGGTGCCGTGCGTCCTGTTCGTGCCCGGGTATCCGCAGCTGGACCAGATGCCGACACAACAAGGGAGTGCGTGGCAAAAGGCATTTTATTAAAACAAACAGACCCTTATATAACTTTTGGTATAGAACATGCTAGAAAGTGGGCGGGGCTAATCCCGCCCATCATGAATATTAACTAAGGAGGAGGGACCTGTCCCGTCACATCCCGTGACCCCGCCTACCGCCTAATACACTACACCATAGCGGCTTTTAGTAGCATTGCAGTAGCATGCAGTTAGAACAACAGGTTTATTTATTTGTCAGCGAACACCCAACACACCCAGCTGAAACAACAGTAAAAGGTTCAGTGTTATTCTGCAGGCATTTGAACAGGAGTTAAGGGAGCAGACATGGATGAACACATTCAGAAGCATAACAGCTCTCTCAGATCCTCCAGCTAGAAAAATGGAATCTAGAGCCTACTTGAACCAAGCACGGTCTATTCCCAACCTTAACGTTTGACTGTCTTACCATCACCCAGGAAAGCTATGCAAGTCTCTTTTTCCGTTGCCAGTCACTGCCTCTACCAGCTGTTGTAGCAGAGGCTGCAGGAGGTGCATAAAGCAGCACTGGAGGTAGAATGGCGAATGCTGAGTATGGACAAGAAGAAAGGAAAACAGAGAATAAAGGCATGGTGTTCCCATTGTTTATGGGAAGAAGGAATAAGCTGCTTTTATAAGAGGGTTTTTCTTTTGTGAAGTTCCATCCAGCCTTACATTGAATATTTGCAGTACACCAGTTCTGCAAAGGACATTAAACGGTGCTATGGAGCTTACAACTCTTCGGTTACAAGCTTAAGGCACACCAGTGAAGGAACAGAAGAATCTTTCAGGGTAGAAGATAATAAGAATAGGTTACATTAAACTAGTCTCAGGGTAATACCTTCTGCCCTCAAGACATACTAACTTTTATTTTTGGACATTAAAAACAAAACCATTTTTGTCATTTTTATATTCTCTTCAGTGAATTTAAAGGAATAGTAGGAAGTCCTGACTAACAAGAAAACTGAACTATGTGAATAGGCCTAGGCAGTCACTGAGGGACTTGAGCAACCATTGTCTTCATACTCTTCTGAAGGAAAACTGGAAGTTTACTTGACAGCTACCAAGCATGATCTGACAAGAACACAGGAGATCATGCTCTTTTGCACAGTTCTCAGCAGGCCCATAACTCAAGGGCAGAGCATTTTATGCTCACTTGTTAACACCCCCTTGTTGAATCTGATTGCTTAGATCATAAGCTCTGTGAGACATGAACCTCACCGCTTCGATTACCCAGCCCCTCACAACCCTCAACAAGGAGAGAAATCCTTTGACAAACCACACTGCAAATGTAAGCAAATATAAAAGATACAGTTCAGTGGACTCAGAGCAGTCAGAGTTCAAAGGCAGTTTCTAGTGTACAAAGCAAATATTTTAAAGGATTAAGAATAAAATTATTTGACTGGATCCAGCTATGTGCTCAGCTTGTCACAAGTAAAAGCAAAAGACATGCTGGCAATTCAAATCAAAGGCAGACAGCAACTTCCATGACAACTTCTTGAAGTATCTATTTTGATGTCCACTTCCAGGGAATGAGGTAAAGTAAAAGATGACTCAGCTGCAGAGAACTGGGAGCTTATTAGTTTTTATGGGGACAGCTGAAGTGAAGAGCCCTAAGAACAGAAAACTGAGATTGGTCCATCAGGGCAAGAGACCAATTTTCAGCAAAATGGAAGAACACCAGCAGCTGTGCAGATGACAACTCTGCATCTGTTTGGTACAGAGGAAGAGCAATTTGACATAAAGATACAAACATTTATGGGGTTACTGATACCTTAATTGCAATAAGCTGACTCACTGGCACCTATAAATTATCATCTAAAACAAATCAGCTAGCAAAGGTCGAGCTAATAGAAGGTGCTCTGAAGTTCAATCAAAGGCTTTCATTCCTGGCAGAGCTGCACTATCCTACAGCTCTTACTGTGAAAGGCTGCAGGTTCCTAAATGAACCTCATATCTACCCAGCTCTTCTCACCAGTGCATAATTAAGATCCAGATACATCTGTGTGCAAGTCAACCCAAAAAGCATGCTCCTCTGAAGCTCAGCCCAATAGACACTAGAGAGCCAGCCAGCTAGCTGAACTCAATCACCAGTTCATCCTGAGGAGGAGCATTTGGCCCTCCATCAGCTTTTAACAACAGGAAAACTCATAGGTAAGATGCAGTTGTGGATTATTTGCTTGGACTTTCTGGATTCACCTTCAGCATCAAGTAGACTGAAGCCTCCACATGAATTCTACAATTACATTCACTCATAAAATGGCTCAGGTTGGAGGCTTCTAGATTCCCACATTTCTAGTGGCAGGAGCCTTGGGTGGAGCACCAGAAGCAGAGAATGCTGATCTCTTTGAGACACAGTATCATGCATTCCTTTCGTGTGGAAATGCAGAGAGTACAGTGTCCAAATAGAAGAACTTACAGCTTTTTGCTTCTATTGTGAGCTCAGCTTAGCTTTATTCCTCCGTGCTGTGACAGCAGTTAGACTTGTTCACTGTTCCCTCCTGTTTTGAAGCAGTCCTGCTCTTTTATCTTTCTCTCCCTAAGCTATTGCTGATTGTCTTTTTTACTTCACTTTGGCAAACAGCCATGTTTATGTCTGCGTACCTCATGTCCTAATGTGTTTGAAGAGCACCTTTTCAGCTTCCAGATGAAAAACAATCTGACTGATCTGAGTGTGTAGCAAGTAGTCTATGGTCACATACCAGCTCCCAGTCATAGGGTATTCTCCGTTCTACTTCATCTCAGTAGGCTTGTGCTAAGATTATACTAGAATAATGAATTTAAAACACACATATATACAACTAGGTAGATGACACACCTCCTTATTTTTCTTTTTATGGCTGACATCCAGAAGACAGACACACGGTACATCAGAGGGCTCCCATAAGGCACAAAAAGCAATTGCCACACTGCTGAAGCAAGCACATTTACTGCTGTCAAAGATAAATACCTCCAACAATGAGAATAAACATGAGAATATATTAGGGCAAGAGCCTTACCTTTACTAGAAAGGTTTTAACTGAAACAGGATTGCAAGACAAACACTGTTATATTGACAATATAGTGAGACCAGTACCAAGTACAGTCTTTTTCTGGCCCTGTTGAGGTTAGATATGTAAGTTCTACTATTAGCAGTCTGATTATTCAGAAGCAGTTCATGTTTGCCAACACTAACAGGGAAGTACTTGTTCTGTGTGTTCAGAAAGTTTCCTCATTCCTTCTCCATCTGAGAAATAGAAGGAAAAGACTGCTATCAGTGTTCTCCCTAAGTGGTAGGAAGCACACTTTATTCTTAAGAAAGGAAGGAAAAAAAAGAGTCCTGCATTTCTACTGCCTCCCTGCTTGCATTAGAGAATGTGCCAAGACACACTAATTTTATCTGAGACAGCATCAGTGAGCTTGTGCTGGAAGAGCACATCTAGTCCCCCTGGAATTGGTTGCTTTCCAGTAAGACATCTACACCTGCTGCTGCTTCTCCCAGCAGTTACAGCTCATTTGCCAGAGCATACAAATTTCACACCCCAGTGACCTCAGGAGCACACCTAGCCTGAAGATAGCATGTGAATTTTTGCAGCTGTAAAGGGAGATATTTTTGTTTCTCCTCACTCAAAGATGCTCAGCAAAGGCACCTGGAAATCATCCTTTGTGTTAAGCACCTTCCAGTGGCTCTGCACATTCTTTAGCTCCATGCGCCTTATCTGTATAGGCAAACAAAAATACACAACTCCCCAGATTAAATCCTCCTCTGACTTTCCAGTGCAGAAAGCCATTAGGATAAAAGAAACAGAAAATAAATATCAAGGAGAAAAAGACAAGGAAGACAAAGAAGGCAAGGATAAGAGAAGAGCAAGCAAGCTATGCAGAGAAAACAACTGACCAGTCTTCAAAGCCTTAAGTCTTGTGTCACCAGCTACCGACACCAGGATGGCTCTGACACTCAAGTCTCCTTGACACTCCTCATGGAGAGGCTATTCAAGTGCAGGCAGCAGAAGTAAATTATTTGATATGCATAAGAAGATAACTGGAAAGGAAACCACATTCCAGTTCTCACTGCTGGTAGATACATCACTATTTACCCACATTATGTAGCATTCTTTTGCTACTTGAAGCTATATCATGACTTTCACATCTTTCTTGTGTGACAGCAACAACTACTGGCTATGAAGGTTTGGAAAGGGGTTACAAGGCCTATTAAATCCCTCAAGACAAGCAGAAAATTGCTTTTTTGATAATAAAAGAGTACACCTGTGGAATTCGTACTATCCTACATTGTTTCCTTACCTCCTGCTGATTCTGCTTGGAGTTATGACAGAGAATTTTCTTTTTTCTACAGAGGATCAAAGCTGTAGTAATTCATTGAAGCTCCCTCCTTCTTTCACTCCTTGTCAGATGGAGTTAGCTTGTGTAGGCAGCACTGTAACATCCGATACCTTTGATGACCTAGCAGATACAGTCTTCTTCAGTTTAGCAAGAGGAGACCTACTGAGAAGGAAGATGAAGGTACAAGAAGCACATGGAGCCTCACAGTGCAGCCAAATATCCTCCCTCCACATTTGGATTAGGGCACTCTCTACTGCTAGTCTTTCCATTCAGCACTGAAATAGATGCTCTCCCCTACCAACCAAGCAGAGATAAGTACTCCTTCATGACTTTGCCAGACCATTTATAAGCAGGCTAAATCTGTAACCAGGCTGTCATTGCCACACACCTACAGAGCATGCTGCAATCACCTGAACTGTCAGTCCCTGACATTCTGTGATTCTGTGAGTTTTGCAGGCACTCACCTCCATCCCAATCTTAGTCTGCACCTGCTTTTCTCATTAAGATTGAAAGCAAACAGCTTTCATATAATGCTGATACAGCTAGTATAACTCAACCCAATTAGGTACTTGTGTGTTTCTGCACCCTAAACAACTTCCATTATTGTTGTTACTAATATTTTTCCTAGTGCATCATCTAGTACAGTAATTACCTTCTTCCCTACATTTTTTTTTTCTGTCTGCAAGAAAACCCCTACCATACATATATACACAAACAAGCACAAAGTGAGCTTTGCCCTACATGCAGCTGTATAGCTCACCAGGAATGATCACAGAAGACAACAAAGGCACCTCTGCAATTCACTCACACTGCAGCCAGCAGACAAGAAAGCACTGTGTGTGATCAGTGGGCAATACGACAGCTCAAAGAGAGTTTTGGAAGAGCCAACAGCTTGGAAGCTGCCAACACCTTCAAACTGCTGTCACCTTGGGCAAGGTCAAGTATAAACACCATTAATTTCCAGCAGCACAGGTTAGTTAGCTCTCAGACCACATATACCTTTCCAAGCAGAAAGAGTATTTTATTGTGGCTGTGTCAGGACCCAGGCAGGTCCAAGTACAGAACTGCATCAAAAGAATCAAGCAGAGTGGGGGACTAATGTGCCTTTCACGAATGAGGTCAAATGCTCCCAACATCTTCCCAGAAAGTTATTTACCACAGAATTATCTCTACTATGTGACATTTGCCACTACACAGGCTAGAAGAACAGAGAGTCATGGGAGCCTTACACCCTGGCTGAAGAGGATGTGCCCAGCATAGATACAGTGGAGAGGAGACTACGCTGACCCTGTCCTAGCTAGGTGAAGGGGCTGGAGGATGTCAGGCCAGGGCAGGGCAGACAGCTCTGGGAGTCCAGGGATGCACAGCAGAGCAGCAGAAGTCTCATCTGCTAGGACAAGATGTAAGTCAGATTTTCCATCAGCTATAGCAGCTCCCTAGAACTGCAGGGTCATCTGAGACCCAGGCCTAGACCTATTCAGTCAACTTTTAGTCAGCCTGTGTTTAGTTCAGCCTGCTGAGAGCAACATTTCATCCTCATAACCTGATAGCAGTATGAATTAGGCATTGTGTCCCTTTATATCATGTAAAAATGTCTTTTTGTTTGGGAGCACAGGAACTGAAGGGCATCTGAGTCTCTGAAAAATAGATATCCTGTAGCACATTGCACTGCTTTACCTGCTGTTTTTGATCAGCAAATTAAATTGAACTGTTAATAGGTGTGTGTGTGTGTGTTTTTTTTTCTTTTGAATGATTTTTTCTTGTGAATTACATTAAGAATTTTATTCTTCCCCCACCCACCCCAACAGACTGTTTAAATCACAATGTTTCTGATTTCTAGTCCTAATGGCCTATTAATAGCCATTTCTTTCTGGGGTGACAGAAGTCTCTAGTTCAGTTAAAACCTGATATTTAATCCATTATGGACATCTGCCATTTTCCCCCTTAACACTGTTTATGAAGATGCCAGTATCCCCTATTCCATTAAAAGTACTTCTTTTCACACATTTCATGACTATACCTTATAAGACTATACCTATAGTCTTCATGCTTGTTCTAGTTGGTCAATATGCCATAAAGGCTATAAACCTAGGCCAGTTCCACCTCAGGGGTTTCCTGCTAGTGTCTTCACAGCTTATACAGAGGTTTAGTTCATAAACATAGAATCTTCATTTTGTGTACTGCTGATCTTACTGCTTACTTTCATAAGCAGTACTCAGCACAGTCTTACTGCTTCCTCTTTGAGTCTCAAGACTCTTGCATATTGACAATATCTCTTTGGCATCATCACATGCTAAGTCACTCCTTTTGATTTGAACAACACATATAATTCTTGTCCAAAGTACATTGTGTTGCACATAGTTCAGGCAATCCCTGATATATATACAGACTACAAGAAGAACTCATCACAAGCAGCTCTGCTGAGAAACACTCAAGGGTCCTGACAGAGTAAAAACTTAACATGAGCCAGCTGTGTGCATTTGCAGTCCAAAATGTCAACTGCATCAAAAGAAGGTTGCCAGCGGGCCAATTGTCCCTGTCTGCTCTGCCCTTAGACCCCATCTGGAATACTGTGCCCAAGTCAGGGTACCCCAGCTCAGGAAAGATGTGGACATCTAGGAATGGGTCCAGAGAAGGGCTGTGAAGACAATCAGAGGGCTGGAGCACCTCTTCTGTGAGAACAGACAGAAGGAGCTGGGCTTGTTCAGCCTGAAAAAGAGAGGGCTTCAGGGAGACCTGATAGCAACTTTCCAGTACTTAAAAGGAACTTATAAGCAGGAAGGAAATCAACTTTTTACACAGGCAGATAGTAACTGGGCAAGGGGGAACAATTCTAAACTAAAAGAGGAGAGATAGATACAGATTAGAAGTCAGGGTGAATTTTTTCACTGAATGTGGAGAAAGAGAGGTCAGCTCAACCTCATAGAATGTGGACAAGCTGATAATAAAGCACTTGGAAAGACTGATGAACAGAATAAGCAGGGATGTTTTGTAACTAGGCATAAAATAAGCTCTCTGCTGTTATGAAGACTTGTTATGGAACTTGCTTTTTAGCCAATGGATTGTTAGAAGAAATGTACTGAATACGTGTCCTAGAATATAAAAGGCTTGCTTGGGAAAGTAAGGGGATATAGCAATAAAGAGAATCTTCCTTGCATAAGAACCCTGTGTCATGTTGCACCATGTTTTGCATTTTCAGTTCCTTCTATTAATGCTAGGGAACCCCACTGTTGATACCATTGGTCTGTGTTACCTCAGGGCATGAAGAGCATGTACTGAATACATGTGTTAGAATATAAAAGGCTTGCTTGGGAAAGTAACTGGATATAGCAATAAAGAGAATCTTCTTTGCATAAGAACCCTGTGTCATGTTGCTGACTTGTGACAACTGTGAGGGTGGTATGGTGCAAAAAATGGCTATCCAGATAAGTTGTGGATGTCTCATCCCTAAAGGTGCTCAAGGCCAGGTTGGGACGGGGCCCTGGGGAGCCTGATCTAGTCTTATTCAGGGTTTCTGTTGATAGGGTGATCAGCCAAAATCAAATGTATTTTGAACACACAAAACAGGCCTGAGGCAGCAATATCCACTCATTATATGCAGTTTAGTGGGCATAGTGTCATTGTGCAGTAAATTTAGATCTTTGTTAACCTGACAGTCATAATCGAGACTATGTTAAGCCATTCCATATCACTGAACATAAAAGAAAAACAAGTCTATGGCTACTACCACTGAATTACAAAACAGAGCAGATGAAATATTGTTACCATTTTCTGGTATTTACTCAACAAAAATGATATAAAGGCTAACAAATGATGGAGGAGTTACTGGGAACTGATCCACTACAAGACAACACAGTCAAAATAATGGCAGGAAAAACATAGTTAAGAAAAATTGGCAGGGCGTGTAGAATGCTCTGTATTCCAAAAACTACTTTATGAATGGGACAAGTGAAAAAAGGTATGATTATAAATAGCTACCTAGTACAGAAGATATTTGGAGGTAAGACATTGTACAGATTACTGGTTGGGACATATTCAATTCACATTTTCAGTCACAGCAATGAAATTAAATTTAGTTGGTAGGTAATGACTCAAGACTACCCTTTCTGAATTTCTGCATAGACTTCCAGGTGCTAGCTCACTATAGTGTAATCACACTCAAATTGATTCTGGGTATATTCAATTGGGCTGCGCAATAACCTTTGGATTCGTTTATAAAATGATATTTCTATTGCAGTTTAAGACAGTACTGAGATAAAATCTTGGAAAGAAAACAATAGAAGTAGTCTGCCTAGAAATTCCTTGAATATGACAGGGATTAAAACACTTTCTTCTTCATTAGAAATCATTCATTCATTCAGTTCTGTCAAACAGGCCTTTCCAGGGAGGCACTCAAGGAATGAGCTGGCTTTGTTGGGATTTGTGATTGTTTCCAAATCACAGCTTTGACTGCAGCATGCTCCTAATCTTAGGGAACCCCTATCCAAGTAAACTGATACAGCACAAACTGGACTGCAGAAGTGCCCCAACAGTGGCTATTCCCTGCAGTAAAGCAGCTGTGCTGGTCAGAAGCTTGGGTCTGTCCCTCCGTAAGCTGACAACAGAGTTCCTGCAATGACAAAAAAGCACAGGAAAGCATTGCCGTGTTGGTCAGTGTTTCACAAACGATCCAGATGTCAGAGAACACAGAGACCTAAATTTGTTGGAAATACATTCTGCAATCAAGTTAACATGTGACATCAGGGGAAATATGGAAAACAAATTCAGAACAAATGGAAAAGCAAAAATACTTCTTGGAGAAGAAATGCAGCATGATAGTTCCTGCATTTGTGTATCCTCTAATGGGGGCCAAGGGCAAAGGGAAACATGCTTTATTCCCTTGTGTTGTAGCTGACTCCTAAGAACTCAATGCAGAAACACACAAGAGCTGAAACTTCAAGGCCTGTTCTACTTGAGAAGCTATTAGATATTTCTAAAAGAAAGGCCTGGATTTCAATTCTCCTGAAAATATAACCTTCCAGTTATATTCCCAGAGCACAGACCTGTCCACTAACACCCGGCTATCTCACACCAAAATCTTAACAGAGAAACACAGAGTGAGGTGTCTCTGACACAAGATCAATTGCACTGGTAGCTTCCATATGACATGAAAGCGTTCTCAATATAAATAAATGCAATTGACTTTTATGACATTTGTGTTAAAGTTCATCCAGAAAAGCACAGTTTCTCCTATCTCTCAGTTCTGAGCAGATTCAGCTATAGATACAGAAAAAATAATCTACAAGGAAGAGATGCTTAACAGGCAACTTGGATGCAGGTGGAAATCCTTTAGAAGGCTGTAAAATCCATGCAGTTTCAGTTCATGTGAACCAAATCAGAATTTATTCATGCAGAAGTAAAAAGTAATCATTTACAATTAGTAACAGATTTGTGCAGTGTTACAAGTTCAGCAGGTTAATCACAAGTGCTTGCTGGATGTTTAAAATGCAGAGCCAGAGACATACATGTCTGGCTGCAGGAAATGAGGGGGTTGAAAGTGGTTGGACTACTCTTGATTTTACACAAAGTCCATTTCTAATAGAAACTTATCTTTAGGTGCTGTTGTGAGTGCTTTGAGAGCACTGTGTGACTGCAATACCCCCTTTGATTTTTTCCCCCACCAGCAGAGAGGAGAGCTAAGCGGATATCAGGCAAGAAGGAAACAGGAGTGGGGGCTTCCAAGCACCTCTCCAGACTGGCACAGCTACCACTACAGCCAGGCTCAGCCTCAGCAATTTCAATAGACATGAAATACAATTTCATAGGTGCCATTTTATTGGTGACTTTACAAATAGATTCAGGTTGTAACTGACAGGCTTCTTAAATTATTCCTCCTTTGATTCTATAATTCCACAACTGCCTCTGCCACAACAACAGCTTTATTCTCACAAAGATCAATTCCTCAAAAAACTCTCAAAGCTTCTACAAGCTCATCTGACATACAATTCTTTCCTGTCCCAAATTATATAAATCACAGTGGTTCAACCAAAAAGAAGGAAAAGCTTCCATTTTCTTCTTCAGAGTGCTCCTCATTATTTTTCCAAGTTTGCTCCTTTTGTTGCAGTCATCTTTCCCAGCACCACCACTATCCTACCCTTACCGAGTCATCCCTCAAGCAACAAGGATCACTGGGAGCAACATAAATGCTGGGAGAAATTTGCATGGCAGCAAGCTCAGTGAACGTCTTTCTATTTATGTCCTGCCCTGGCTTCTTTTCTCCCATAGCCTGTGTTTGAAATCCTACTTCATGAAATCCTCTGAGGAAATTAGAAATAGCACTGCCCCCCACATAAAGCATTTGATGTCTTCTGTGTGTGCTGAGCGCAGGAAGGAACTGTTCCAAAGCTTCCACTACTAGACAACCAAGAACTGAGTTCCTGCTGTTTTCTGAGGACAGGCCGAGTAAATAGGCATGATGATGAGTAAAATATGCTGTTGAAACAATTTACACACACACACATATATATAATATATATATGTATTATATATATGTATGTATGTATAAAATAGGTAGGCTTGCCAGTGCTGAGGGAGAAAACAACAACTTACCTTTGTTAATTTGAAAATAAGCAATAGGAGATGGTGACAAAATAGCAACAAAGAGACACGATAAATAGTTTGGAATCAGCATCAAATCCGATCAATAAAAATCAGGTTTGTAAACATAGGAAACAAAAACCCATCAAAGCTGCGCAGAGTATATAGAAGGACTCTGGATGAGATGGCAGTGAGCTCTTTCTTTTTTGGAGTGAACAGCAAGAGAGACAAACAGCTCTCATGGAGTCCTGGGTATAAACATTTCCCAGAAATGGCCATTAGATTCTGACCTTCTGCTAGGACAAACCGGCACGTGATCCTGTGCTCAAGGGACAGAGAAACAATTGGATGAAGCAAAAGAGTAAGCTTGGGCTTTACAAAAAGGAGATGTCAGTACCTAGTAACCCATCCACACTCAAAAGCTGGGCCAGGCTGCCTGTTTTAAGTCCTATACAAACAGATTTTCATACATAGATTTTCAGTTTGTCAGGCTTAGAGCTTACTCTTTGAAAATGTAGAATTCACTTGACTAAAACAGAAAAAGGAGATGTAAAGCCAAATCACTAAAGCCTCTGCTAAACACGTAGGCACTCATAAACATTGTGCTGCAGTTAAACATGAATTTAAGAGTCTGATTAAATTCTTTTAAAACATATGTTTAATTATCAAATTTTAACATTTGAAAATTGCATTTTAAATTTTTGCTATTTAAAATGCTTTGCTTATAATAACTAGCTTTTTAATTTTTATATCAGAATTTATTGTAGTTTGGAGTACTGCTTTTTCTTTGGAACCCTTACATCTGATCAACTCTGATGATCCTTTACAGATTCATTTCTCAGCTTCAGATATTTCAGATATTTTATGTAATTCATGAATTTAAGAACACATTTTCATTTAAAAACAGCTATTTAAGTTTTGCAACTGAAAAATTACTTTGTTTTTAGCTGACAAGCAAAAGAAGCAATGCCAGAAAAATCTGGTTTCTAATTCACCTTCTTCTGCAAGCAGCCTTATGAAACCTAATATTTTATCAGAATTTGGCTGCATTAACTGAAATGAGGTCATATCAAGCTACATTAGCATGAAATCAGGCCTGTAGCATTGCAGTAAACTTAACAGTCACAGTGGCATATCTCATTTTCTGACAGGTTTTGCAGTCTCTCGGGCTGAACTTAGTTTATTAGGTAAGAATGTTGGATTGATATCTCAGGTGCTCCTATATGGAGACATAGCTTTTTATTTATATTTAAGTAGCTGTATAAAGTCTCTATACCCATCATTTTCACTCTTTAAATTGTCCTTCACAATACTTAAAGGGATTTTTTCACTCCTATTTTTAAAAATAAATACTGTATCTGTATTTATATATATTATATTTATACATATTTATGTATTATGTATTTATGTATTTATGTATTTACTGTATAAAAGAGAGACTGAAACTGAGGCATGGCTAGCCTTAAGGCATCTGCAGAAGTCTGACTGTGGTTCTAGCTGCTATATGACAAAGATGACAGAAAAGTTGAAGTTGAGCTGCCTGCTTGAGATAAGCTATGTACATCAATTAAATTACCACTCAAAGACCCACATGCCACCCAGCTGCCAGAGAGGGAAAGATTCTGTTTGTGATTTGGAAGGTCAGCGGACTGGGAAGCAGCCCTGAAAACACACAGCACACAAGAGCCCGTTTAACACATTCAGGGACAGACAGTGGTCTCAGTCACTGGACTAGCTGGCTCACCAGCGACTCCTGCTTTCTCCTTTATGGACACCTGTATTTGGTGTGACATTTCACACATACCAAAGTGTATGCAGAAAGGACACTAACTGTCCCATCTCATGGCAAAGTGAACTGTGTAAGCAGGCTGGGTGCTGGAAGGAGAACAGTGCTGGACAGAGAGCCAGGAATGGTGATCTGTAGGCAGCAAACACCTGGCGTCACACAGGGGGCCACTTAGTGGGCCAGAACCACAACCCCAGGACAGCATCTGGTGGCAAGTGAGGGTGAGCCATCAGTTGGATGGGAGATGCTGAAAGCAGCAGCCATTGGTAGTCCGCAATTTCCTCTGCAAGAAAAAAAATGAGTTGGAAGGACACAATGTACACAGAAATGTAATAATTGCAATAGGGCACAAGTGAAAGGTCTAGAGAGAGAGGTTTTTTCTTCTTATTTTGTTGCATCCAGAAGCAGCCAAACAACAAGCCTCTTTCAGAGAAAGGCAATAGAAAACATTTTCATAATAATCTCTGAGTTCCTTTTGCAAACTATCACTGTGTGTCATTCACTTTGAAATACATCAGCCTCTCATTATACCAGGCAATCCAGGCCAATTGCCATAGCACATCACATCTACTTTTGTTGAGGACCAGTGGTCCTTCCGCAATCAGTGGATTATAGCAGGGAGCTTCTTTGATACCTTGTATTCAGTAGGACATGATACAAGGCAGATGTTGCTAATTTCAACACATTTTACTGAAAGAATTCTTCCCAATTTATGTTCCATTTGGAGATAAAACCATTTTGCTAATGCAACCTGATAAGCAAAGTTAATTAACCTTTCTTTTCAATCATTTGAAACTACCTTCTTAAAAGTCCCATATGCTTTTTTTCTTTCCCCTAAAAGACAGATTATGTGAATGAAAACATAATTACACAATAAAATCCCTACTTTTCATAAAATTATCTTTGTTGGTCTTTATTCTAGAGAATGAATACACTAATATTTGAAGGCTGATAGGAAAGTACTAATTTAAAATCTTCAAATACATTTTTAATGAGAGTTGTGAAGTAATAGAATCAGTAATTAAAGATGAAGCATGACTAGCACAATTTATTTACAAATTCTATTGCTGATATTCCAAAAGTAGTATTTTTTCCTGACTTTTGTGAGTAATTCTCTGAAAATTCCAATAAAACTGGAGGGAATAGAGTTCTACACTGCTTCCTTCTCAGTATTTCCCTTTTTCTTGTGCATTTGTGAGTGTGCCTCCTGAAGCTGTTGTTGCTAACATAGATAAAAGGAAACTTTTTTTTTTTTTTTTTGTTGAAGGACTTTCTATAGTGAATTGAGCCATTTATTAGTATTTTAAAAAATTCAGACATTTGCCAAAACATGTAGCTTGTTTATACAGTGGAAAAACTATTTGCTAGCCCTTGTTTTTTAAAATACAGAAATCTGCAGCATGGACGTGAGTGAAGCATATGATGTATTGAAAAAAAACATCAGCATAAAGACTGTCATTTTGTTTCATCTCATTCATTTTTTTTGTTGTTTTTTTGTTTTTTTTTTTTTAAGAAAAACACTGACTGGTCCCTTTAAATAAATAGGAATATATTTGTGAATATTTATAAAGCAGAAATTACCAGAGCAGATAAGCAGCAGGATATACACAACTGGCCTAAAGAAAATTAGCAGAGATAATTTCTGCTATCACACCTCAGAAGCATTAGAAAGTTAGGCAGAGTCAGTGATGTGAAGCATTAATGCTATGAGAATTATTCATTTCGAAAGTTCTAATCTATGTTGATTTTTTCAGTGTTGTTTTGACTGTGAAGTTTCATCACCCTGTCTATACTATTTCTGATTTAGATTTCACTGTTCCCATTCCAGACCTATTCCTGATACTGAGAGGGCAGTGGAAGAGAAGAATGACCATTTTTGCACAGAGTGCCTGCATGGAAAAAATAAAACCAAAACAATTTAGAGATTCAGCATGAAGTGAGGTGATCTAAGGAAAAACTAAGGCTTCCTAAAGTTTGTCTGACCAAACTTTCTGGTGGCTCTAACCAGCAGAACCTCTACCTCGTGATACATCTTAATGGGCCAAACTAGCCCTGAGCATCCTGATCACATCTCTGCCTTTGCACAGTGCTGACAGGTGTGTGGGATATCTGTCTATAAAGCCCCTCTACCCATTCCTTAGGGATACTGATATCTTTTGGAAATAGTAAGGGAAGCAGTGTGTGACAATGACTTTTGCCCAATATTACCATCAGAAAGAAAGAGTAACTCAGAGCTGAATCAGACCCTTCCTCTATTGATGGAGACTAGAATTATCTCCAAACTGATTTTTAAATCTACAGCTACAAAATTGTTTTGCTGTAATGCAGAGGATATTAGCCATTAATCATAATGATTTTGCATATCAGAGGGAGTTTCACCCTGTTCCCTTCTAGATAAGAAAGTAGCTCTATATCTCTGCCAAGATGTTTCACTCTCTCACAGCAATTTTGCAGCTCAGTCCCCAGATGAGAGCCAGCTCACTCAACAACAACGCATCCTAACCACCATGCAGTATCCAGAACCTTTACACATTTTTACCGACATTTATGCAAGCCAGAAAATATTACATAAAAATGAAAAATAAATTGAAAGACACAAGTGTTACATTAGCATAAAACACTTTCATCCAGTATCAGCATCTCCAGAAATTCCTCCCGCTGATACAAAGAAAAAAAAACTGGATTTGCTGCCCTAATATAGAATGGGATATGCCAGTGGATGAACAAAAGGCTGGAGCCCTAGGGACAGAAAAATCCCCATCCAAGAGTAGAGGAAATGCCCTGTAAGAGTAGGGATAAGACAAGCTCACTCATCCTGCCTAACAGAGTATCTCTCAGAAAGTGAGAAGTGATGAGGCAGTGATTGCATCAGCAAGCACAAGGAAGAGTGGAGCCATCTGAATGTTTTAACAAAACAGTCACTTCATGCCAAAACATGCACCTGCCAGAAGTACCATCAGCAAGCCTGAATAAATTGCTGCAGCACTCCAGTAAAGCAGGAAGCATGTGCATACATGAAGTATCAGAATGGAAACTGAAGTCAAACTTCCAATCAGTTTCTTTTCTAGTCCCACTGTTAATAAGCTTTGCTGTTTTGGAAGTCTGGGGCTTACATAAGTGGTTCTGTATAATGCTTTCAAGTAGAAGAGAGCTAAAAACAAAATAAAATCATGCAGCAAATGTTATTTTTCAAGGGTGCTCATGATCATATTTTTCCCATATATCTCCATGAAGTATTTCCACCTTTTGTCTTCAGAACGTCTCCACAGCCATTTGCCTAGCCACTTATTTCTCTCCAATGGTCTGTGTCACCATCATTTCAAGCTCCTTCATGTTTATAAAAAACTAATTATGCAATAGCTTCTGGATGCATTTCTCACCTTCCAGCCAACAGGAAAAGCAACTGGATTAGTTTTGAGATCTCTTCTCCCAGATGAAGAAACCAGCAGGAAAGGAAAACTAAGTTGCCTTCATTTCAAATTTAGGTCTGTAAGTTCTTGCTCAAAGATTATTCTTAATCTTTCTGTGGAAAATGTTGCAGTCTACATAAACATCCTCTGCCTTCTGCTCTGAGCATATCCTTACTCCAGGTTATTGAAATAAGACTTGGTATCCAAAGAACTCCTGGGGCACAGCCTTCCTATGTAATTTGTAACAGTGCCAGGGGCTTTCAAAGCAAATACCTTAAGATAATTCTGCTTCCAGAGAGGTACCAATACAGAACTTTCCTATAGGATCTGATTATAACAACCAACTTCCTGCTCTATTTTGGACCAAAGAGTGCTCTGTTAAAGGATGTTTTTTTCAGCACCATAAAAAGCAGCCTTAAATGCTTCCATGTCTATGCACTATAAACATCAGGTTGAATGTTCCCAGCAGAGCTACCCCATTCTCAAAATACAGAGGTACTCTACTACTTCATTAGCACACTTTATCACTGTTTTCTTTAGTGCATCTTCCACTCTGGTCTGAAGAGCAAGTATGTGTTGTGCTTTTACTTTTCCACCAGTGAACAAGTAATCATTCCTCCCTGTTTGTTGGTTAGCCAAATTCTATATAAAGCCAAGTCACCAGTGAGAAACTGCAAATATTACAGTTTGCCTTTTTGCCCATATATATTGGGTACATAAGCACTTCCACTGGAACACAGACTAGAATTTTCAGTGACACAAACTTTTATTTATTGGTGTCATTATTATTATGATGTGCAGGTGATATTAAAGATCTGCTTCCTGTTCCATGTGACAGAATATGTCTGAACTCAAAAGCTGGTGACAAAAATAAAAATAATTCTTGTGTTATTTCACCCTCATTAATTGCATCTGGGAGGCTTTGATTTGTACAGAGTATCTAGTCTGATTCTTCTGCTCCTTTACTGCATAGGGAAAACCGTCAATTAAATTTCACTCATTTGAAGGCTTATGAAGCTCAGGCTGGGCTCTGCAGATAATTCAGTTCCTCAGCTCCCAGACTCCAGCAGTTCCTTTGGGATCAATATAGCAGAGGACTATAAGGTAAAATCTGAAACTCCAAAGTCAAAGTATTCGGCTACTTGCACAGATCATTGGGAGACCTAGGCCATGTAAAACATGGGCCCAATGTCCTGCAAGTGGAGCAAAGAAACATGTAGACTTTCATCTAGACAAAACAATCAGTACCCCCAATTCCTGATTAAAACCCTCTGACAGAGCTCATAATTTGTCCTTCATAATGCAGCCAGTGGCCTCTCAGGACAACTCATTTTCACACTGCATTTCAGGTGGGCAGTTCTGAATTCCAGAAAAAACATGGGTATCACAACATTGCTCATGCACACTTCCAGTAATACCTATCCATTCTGCTTGCTGGAGTTAAGACATTCATTATCTCTGCTTTCAGGAAGATTGACTACAGAGGGAGCCTGAGTCTAGGTAATGGGGTGAGATGGGGATTTCTAGATAACATCTGTAGAAATCTCTAAAAAGGAGTTTACCTTATCAGTTAACCTTCAGAGGTACGCTTCTCTCTTTCTTCTGCTTTAAGAGGGAATCTTAGATGAGTAATTTAGTCTAGAGCTAAGACAGCTGAATCGCCATCATTAGTCATTAACTTTGTACCCTATGAAAGTGCCCTCTGGTTTACTTTTGCTCATTAAAAAAAAAAACAAAACAACAAACCATAAGCAGTGGAGCAGATACCTAAGAATTCAGCAGACTGATATTCTTCCTTCAACACAAAACATTACCTTAAAGCTTGAAGATGATAGATAATTATTAAGACAGTGAAAGACAAATATTTATGAAAAGATTTGCCCTGATCTCAGTCCTTTCCCTAGAAATTTGATACTATTTGTCCATAGTCTTTTGCTCTATAAAATGCTTCCCAATATATTTAGAAGATAATTCAGAATTTCCCCTTCAAACATCTCCTTCAGACAGATCTCTGCCTAACACCCTAGTCATTGTGCAGCCAGTCCCCTTGCTCCATACTCATGCTTCCCTATGAAATGCTAGGTGTCCTTAGAATACAAAGCAGCACAATTTCCTATGCAGGAAAGCTTCAGAGAGCATGCATGAAACTTAGAGCAGTTGTCGTCTCAGTCTGAGATTTAAGAAACAGCCATGAGAACCACTTGAAAGATAACATACAAAGTCACAGAAAAGGAAAACTTTGATCTAAGATGAGGATCAGGAAAATATTACACAAGATCAGCTCTGGAAAAAAGGCAAGGCAAAAAAAGATATAGATCTAAGAAAGCTTCAAAGGTAGGATAAGGAAAACCAAAACAAACTGCAACATTCTTAACGCTGCCCAGAAGCACCTATAACACCATTAATCCATCTTGATTTGTCTTTTGTACAAGTAATATGAACAATAACCAGTCCCTGTGTCTGTGAATTCTGAATACAGAACAATTGTCAGACTTCGGTAAGTTAGTGAGCCTTTATCAAGCTAGGAGCTCTCTCTCAAAGCAAATGTGCCTCCAAAACACCAGTTACACAGAGACAGATTATAGTATCCAGTTCTAAGCTCAAGTAACACCAGTGACCTTTCTTATTGATGCAGCAGAAGAACTGTTAATGTCACAGGAAGAACAAAATAACCCTTGGGACTGTATTTCCCATATCTAGAGCTATATGTATTTTTAGAGTATAAACTGAAGTCTTTGAATCCTTATTTACCTTCTAATTTAAATTTTTACTTTCAAAATCTCAGGTTATTTAGTTTTCAAAAAGTAAAACTTCATGTATCAGAGAAACCTGTCTAGGACAGAAATTGCCTGTCTTTCCAAAGTGTCAAGTTTCCAAAGGTTCATTCTGGCTCTTTGCATTTATCTGAAGTTTAGAACTACTATAGACATCTCTTTTTAACAAAAGCAACTCTGAGAACTCACTTTGCTCCACCAAAGACAGGCTTTGCCTTTTTGCAGTTGCCCAGCAAAATCCTAATAATAATGTTTAATATGACTGTTAATAGAATTATAGATTTGCTCATACTGGAAAAGACCTTCAAGATCATCAAGCCCAAACAACACCTAACCATAGTACCCTAACAGCTCTCCTCTAAGTCATTTCCCTGAGCGCCACATCTAAATGGTTTTTAAACACAGGGACAGTGACTCAACCACCTCCCAGGGAAGCCTATTCCAGTGCCTAACAACCCTTTCCGTAAGTAAGTTTTTCCTGATATCCAACCTATACCTCCCTTGGCAGAACCTGAGGCCGACTCCCCTCATTCTTGTTTCTGGACTGAGTGAAAGCTTTGCAGTGGAAAAGGAAACATTTTAATATCTCCTGTATTTACATACTGTCAAAGGCTAACACAGGGAAACTAATGGATTACATTCATTTTCCTTTAGTACATACTTTCTATTGTGTAAGAAGCATTAGGAGTGTTATACAGATCCTAAATGAGATTACCTCTAGTAAAACCAGCATATTGAAATCAAACTCGAGCTTATGCCATTCATGAGAAACCCAGATATTTTTAGAATAAAAGGTTGTAAATTATGTATTAAGATAATGTAACACAGGATTTAGTTAATATGTTCAAAATTCAGTAACTCATCTGTTTGAAATAATAATACTATCTGTAAGGACTTCCCAATTGCCTGAACAGTGTCTACATTTGCGCTGCTTAATAATTTGTGATAACCATTGTCACTTTCTAAAGATTCAGTCTTAAGCTCTGAAACCCAGAGTTTTGATGTGGTGCTGTCTGCACCTTTCTTTATGGGGAGGACATGGAAACACTAAAGCAGCTTTGATTTGCAGAAAGTAGTACTTCACTGCACTTTCAAATGACAAACTTTTGGCATAGAGCTCTTGATGGATGAGAAGCACTAAAATGAAAGTATTTGTAAGGTAATACCTTCTCCTTTTCCCATGCTTGCTAATTTCCAGAAACTTCCAGTACCTTACTAAGATGCAACATTGTTTACACTTTTTCCTTAAGGAAAAAAGAACGCAAGAAATAAACAAAAACAAAAAGCATAACACACTTCCTTGTGCCACATCTGACCTGTAACAGATTCCCCTTCTTATGGCACACCCCTACCTGCCACTCCACAACACTTTCCATCTGAGCACTTATTTCTTCCCAGATAAGGAAGACTCCAAGGGAATGCACAGGAAAACTGAAGGAAATATTAGAGGAACAACTTTAGAGGAAAGAACATTATACAGCCTGAATTGTTGAGGAAGTATAAATCATATGAAGAAAAAGAAAGGAAGATCAAGGCAGAGCCTTCTGATGAGTTTCTAGAATCAGAATTGTATAATCACATAGAAATTTGTGCAAATAGCCTCTGGTCTTCTGGGGCCTTTCAAGTGATCTCTCTGATATTGGGGAAAAAGAAAAAAAGTGAGATAAAATCATATAGTATTGCAAGTGGGATGAAAAACCTCAGTGCAAAGTTTGTTTTCATTTCATGGCATGCTGCCTGCAACCCCAGCAGCTCTGTATTTGAACAACAATGGCATTTAAATGTCAGAGGTGAAACCCAAAGTTTACAGCAGTCAGCTCAGGTTTACTGTTCATTTCAGAGAGACAAGAACTGGACCAGAGAGTTTCATGAGGAAGTATATACTGGCATTTCTACCACTGCTCCTCTATTAGTATTGCATAATTTTTTTTCAAAAAAAAAAAAAAAAAAAAAAAGCAGAGAGAAGAATTTCTTCTCATTAATTTCCACAATGCATTGGAATTAAAAATAAGGCATTCTAACATATGTTAAATAAAAAAGAAATCTTAGACTCTCACTCCCAAGAACCACTCCCACCTCCAAAGCTGCAGAGATTCCTGAAAGAAGGAGGGAAGGATGAGAAGGAGATATTCACCTATGAGAAAAATTACTTTCATTTCCTGGAAAATTATTGCAATAAGACAAAAGAAATCCAGCTTCCACTCTTCCAGCAACTGTAATAACAGCTGCTTTGCATTTATATGGAAATTTTCAGCAAATGCTCTAGGTATTATTTACTCTAGAAACTCTTTGAAGTAGTGCCTATGTATCATGCACTTTTAGAGCACGTAACACAGTGGAATCCAATACAGTTCCAGGATTTAGGAGCTAGCGTAACATAAAAATTTCCTCTTTAAATGATATCAAATAACACAAAATGCTCAATAGCCATGCAGAGCAGTTAATCTTTCTTAATTTTGTTTTCCAGCCAAGGATACAGGACAGGAGAGGCAAGCTACTTGATAGAGGTCACCATGATTCACTGGGAGCATTTAAGGAATTTGCTGATTTGCTAAGAAAGTTTTTAAAAGCTAAGAGTTTTCTGGGGCTGAACAGGGAAGAAAAAGTTTGTATTAAATCAAAATGTGCTTGGAATTTGTGAAAGATGCTAATATTCTTAAATAGCTGAGAATAGCTTTAAATTGTTGGAGCTCTGGATTAATTAATACTTCATGTGATATATTAAAAATAATTGCAGAACTGTTCCAGTTACCAACTGTACAGTTACAATAATGCAAGAATAGTAATGTACAGTTGGAATAGTACAAGTCTAGGTGTAAATAGATAGCCAAAGGTTATCTATAGGAAAAACTCACCAACTCCAAGGCCTTCAGTCAAGATGGAAAATGTCGATGCTTGCCACCAGAACTCCTCAAAGGAGCAATCACCAGAAAAAGGTGCTGCCTTAGTGGTCAGCCCTTAAATGAAATCTAGGAGAGGTGGAGTCAAGCTCCACCCCTTGTGGGAGCACAGCTGAATTACCTTCACCTGTGCTCCATAGCTGATCCGACACTTGCCTCAGATGATTAATCAGAGGTTCAGGCTGTGATTAGCAGTTTCCCATACACCAACACAGTTCTATAGAAATACTGTACCAAAGTTCCAAATTGCATTGATTTTGTGGCAAAAAAAAAAAAAAAAAAAAAAAAATCTAAGAAATAATGTATGCCTTTTGTCTTTTAGTTGAAATGCATTTTATTGCTATTTTTGTAGTTAGCACCTAGGAGCATGTTAGGAAAGCTTAACACTAAACTTCATTTGCAAAATTCCTACTCTGAAATGCTATGGGTCTAGTAGCAAAGCAAAATGGATGCTAGTGACAGCCAAGTGAATTTATCTGTGAAAATGCTGCAAATTACATCCTAAAAAATGGAGGCAATACTTTCTGAATCAACTGGCATCCTTATCCTTTTCTTAAAATTATTTTTGGGGACAAATTTCAGTGAGGAATGTTTTTAGTATTACAAGCTAGGTTCAGATTTTAAGCAATTGTTAAAGTATCTGCAGTTAGAAATTATGCTGATTTTCTCCTTTTTTCCAGTGCCCATTTTCTGCATCTATCAAAGCTAGCACCACTTAAATATAAGTACTTTTTTTTAACAGGAAATTCTAAGTAAATTCCTTTGAATTGATTCTGAACTGCTAGGAGAGATTAAAGTCTCCCTATGCATCCTGCCTTAAGTGTTTAAGATAATCATTTTTCTTCCCTTTCAGAAGCTGAAATTCTGAAAGCCAACTTCTGGGCATTTATTCTTAGAATCCTCTTTGGAATTAAAATTTCTCTGCATTTTCAATGATAGAGGAACAGTAAATAGAAGCTCAGAAACTCATTAAGCTATTTGGGTAGGTAATACCACAGCATTATGTGACCTCTGAAGCATTGTAACAGCCTAGATGAACTACTGAAAGGCCCCTCAAGAGCTGATAAACCTACCCAATTTCAGAGACAAATGCTCTATGTATTATATTTCATGAGATAGGAAGCTGTGAGAATAATTCATTGCTGAAACCACCGAACTGCAATTCCATTCTGTTGCTTAGGGATGCCTGCTGAGATAGCTAAAAGCAGCACATTCTG
The DNA here is from genome assembly GCF_054131305.1 of Coturnix japonica. NCBI lineage: Eukaryota > Metazoa > Chordata > Aves > Galliformes > Phasianidae > Coturnix > Coturnix japonica. The sequence goes on from NC_140664.1 coordinate 78,495,602, forward strand.
GAGAGGAACTGCACAGTCTCTTCTGGAAGGATTGCTTTAGGGCTAGCTCACTCCTTTAGCTACTGAGATATAAAAGAGGAGGCATCCTCACATATCTTCTTTCTTAACTTGTCTTAAAAATCAGCTTCTTGGCTATGAGGTGCTGCTGCTTCTCTTTATTTCTTATGAACCGTGGAGTTAAAAATGAAGGAGGAATTAGCATTCAACACAAACTGCAAAATCAATGAAAACCATATGTCTGTGATGTCTAAAACTTAAGGGTTAAGTCTGAGAAGTTTTCCATTGTGAGTCAGGAAACACAGAAGTGACACACACTCTTTGCAGGGTTACCTACTGAAGAAGAGGACACATTTCCTTTCCTGAAAGAAGTAGTGCTCAGAGATGGGAACACAACCTGAATGTTGAGTGAATCTGGAGATTTCACCTAAGAAATTAAACATATGAAGCAAAGGATATGTTATCTTTTTAATGAGGCCTGTTGGAGGTCAAGCTGTTCAGTATTACCAAATTAAATTCTTCACCAAATGTAACATACAAGTAATGCTTTCCTAACTTTGGCATTAGCACCTCTTAGTAATTGAAACTCTGAAACTGCGTGGCAAAAAATTGTCATGGAACTGCATGCCTAACAGATCCCATGATCAACGAATAGCTTCTGCTCCTGTTTGTCAGGCACTGAACTGAGTTTATTGGACAGTCTTCAGTAGCCATGTTCTTCACATTCAGCTACCTCAGAGATGCATCATATGTTACAGTTAAAATCTAACATAAAAATATATTGCACTTCTGAAACATTTCCTTCCTAGGAGATTGAAGGAAAAAGAGAGAAAAAGCAAATGTAACGGTACCAAACTTGCATTCTTCTGTCCCAGCATCTAATACGGGGAAAAAAAACAGTTTCTCTATTTTGAATCATATGCCAAGTCAGATTCAAAATCACAGTACTAGCATGTTGGGTTGGGCTTTAGTTATTTTTTTTCCTGAAGCTTCACCTCATCTTTTTGAGGCTGACCTATGGTTATAAAAAGAGGCTCTAAAACCTGAATGACAAGATGATGTCTGATGACTTCAAATGAGAGACTAAGAATGAAAAAGCAGGTGCAAATGGGTCCTTTCCTGTTCCTGTTGTCATCATTAGAAAGTAAATGTTTACCATGGAGATTTCCCTGACATCAGAAAAGGCACTGCAACAGAAGACAACAGATGTTCCAAAGACACATCATTATATTGCAGATACAGCAAATCAGGGAGTTTAAGTGATGTTCTTTAGGGGAAAGAGGGTAAGTAAGTATCATGAATGCAACAATCAAGAAAGCTAAATACCAGACTACCAGAAATACAGCCTCGAATTTCCTCTGTTTTAAATTCAGTTTTAATTATTTTGTAGTTGATTATTTCTACAGGAAAATCCATTCCTAAATTGCAATGCAGAAAGTCAAGAAAGGCTGTGAATGAATTTCATCTCTTTTTCCTGTGGCTTTCAGAAAAAGTGAGGCCCTCAGAAGCTACACTTCACAGTGTCTGACAATATGCTCGCTGGCAACACTGCAGTGTCTACAACCTTGTGAGGGAGAGAAAGGCTATACCTCAGGAGACAAAGTCAAAACATTGTTTTTCTTTGTGTAACCAGATGCACAGAGAAGTACTCACCCCCCTGAGCATTTCTACTTGGGATTTCCTGAGCACAGACAATCCTTCTAAATGACAGCTAAAAACCAAGATGAGTATGGAATAAACTAAACTTTTCCACTGAGTTACTAAAGCAATATCCCTTGAGTGTCTGAATAGCAGTTTCAAGGTTTAAGAAAAGATGGATGGAAATGGCAGGTGAGCTGAGGGTTCCGTGCTTAAGATCAAGTTCTATGATCGATTAAACATCAACATTAATAAGAAAACAATTAATTCAGTGATGGATGGCTATCCTGACAACGTTTGAATATAAAAATTTGGATCGGTAACTCTTCCCAATGTACTGCTGGGGCTGCAAATTCAAATGCCCAAAGACAATACAGATATAAGTGTAACTAAATGCTGTAGAATTTCCAGCACATAAAACAGGACCAACAGAGTTCTGAACTATTTACTCGGAAATTACAGCTCATTTGGGTCAAAAGTCAATTTCAGAGAGGTGATGTGGATACACTCTGGTTAAGAAGGAGGTAAGCCTGGAGTTCAGGAGGCCTCGCAAAAGGACAGAAATCAGGCAGCCCAGGTGAGCTCTTACCAGCAGCAGAGATACCCAGAGAGAAGACCAGAGGCACCAATGAGTCTGGATGTGGCTGGGGTGAAGGCAGAAATGGGACAAACCCACAGCAATGCTTTGGGCATCTGCTTACTTACAGGTGGTATTGCTTACTCCAGAGGAAGCTACTGGTGACAGACAGAACTACCTCAATAAAAGAAAGGAGAAAGAGTTTGTTCTTTACCAATTATTTCATTGATATTCATCTCTTTATGGACTTCAACTCTGAAATTGTTAGGGACTAGGTTAACTCATTAGTCATTGTATTCAAAAAGTAGAAGAAAGCAGAACTCATGTTCAGGTCTAAAGTACGAGACTCAGAAGTTACTTATATCCATTGATTTTATAGTAAAACAGAACTAACTGTTTGCTTTCAAACATATTAGCACTCTATGACCTATTTGAGTTTCTTTTTCCGTCTGAGAAATTGGCTGTTCTTCAGAAATCAATGCTTTTTCCATTAAAACTAAAATAACAGTCCCACACTCTGCCTGAAAAAGCCTCTTTCTGACCAAACTTAATTTAAAAAGGCATGCAGTTCACCTCATTGACTACTACCACAGACAAATCAAGAAATCAGTTATTTGAAAGATAAAATAATGAACTTGTAGCCCTATTAGTGTAGAGGGTCTTGTTTTTTCAATATCTACATACAGTAAACACGTATGATCTAAAGCATTATAACCATTTTTCATTTTCATGCAGTCAATTGTGTCTTTCAGAGCTGGAACAGATGAAATCAAAGGAATCTTCAAAGCAGGGAATGTATTGGCATTCAATTTATAATCCTGGATTTCACAATTAAGGCACTACATGTGACTGAGATGCCTGAGATTTCATAAAGTGACTACAATATTACAGTTTTAAAGGAAATCAATTCAGGCTCTTCAGAAAAACAAATAATCTTTATGGCATCCAAAAAGAGAGAGATTAAATTTTGCCTGGCTGGTATTTAATGTCTTCTGAAAACTTAGCTGAAATTTGTTAAAAAATATGTACTATATAGTGAACAAAATGCCATACTCCTGCATATTTTAGATACTTAACCACCGACCAAGCTCTGAGAGGAACAACAGCTGTCAGTATCAGTGTAAGCATATAGTTGAAACCTGGCTCATAGTAAGGCCTGTGAGGGCATGAAACACACTCTAGCATATAACTTGACTTAGTTAATGCCAGCCTAGATTGCTTAGATTTTACCTCTTATTTTTCATAAGTGTCCTGTTCTCCTGAGCCAGATGAGAGCTATCTCCTTCTTTCACAGAAAGGAATAGCCTGAGACACCTGCAGCTTTCCCACAAAGGCTGTGAGAAAAAATGGTGTTTCCTGCAGGAATGATGGAAGATAAAGCCTCTGTAGATAAAGCCTCCTGCTTGAGGCCAGACCCAAAAAAGTAGTCCAAACTCATAGTTAAATTTCCCTTATCACCTGTCTATTGGGTACTGCCACCAGGAGCTCTTCCACATTCAAGAGGAGTTGTTTGAAATGCAGTCCAGCTGGATCATCTCTCAGTTCAGCTGCTCCCTCACAGATTTGCTGGCTTGTTCCTCTGCCTTAGGCAGTTGGCAGGAACAGGTGATGAATAGTCCCGAACTATTGTGAATAATAGTTCACAGACAGGGGTACCTTTACTACAGCATGAGATGGAATACTATCCCATTTGGCCTATAGGCCATCCTTACTGGGAACCAAAATCTTTGTCTTCAAGGAGAAAATTAGATTGTCTTTGTTACTTATGAGCATTACATCTCCGTGAATGAAGCAGAAGGCAATGATCATAAGAAAGCAAAAACACCCACCTCATCTCTCCATTAAAATCTCAGGATAATAAGTTTTTGTTTTTGTTTTTAATCAAACAAACATTATTTCAGTTTGACTTCATGCAGAGCCAGGCCGTTTTTTCCAATTTCTTTGTGACAGTGTGTATCTAGATAATGAGAAACATCAGTGATAAAGTATGTGTTATGCACGCTGTAAGACAACATCCACTGCTTTAATGCAGTACTCAGCCAGAAATTGGTTGCTTTACGCATAGGTAGTTATATCTATGGACATATAACTTTATAATTTTTCCTTTCCGGAAAGTTTTTGGGTTCCCTCAAAACAGTCAAGGAAAGTGTAGAAAGTGATTAACTCAGTAATACAAATTTAATTATTCTTCTACTTACTTTTTTCTAATTCAGACCCCTTATTTTGTCTCCTCTTTTTTTCCTCCTCTGTTTTCCCCCTTTTTCAGGGGAAAAACAAGGTGGTTTTTTATAACATATCAGCCTTCAGGATATACTGAATACAAGAATGTTAGAAAGCCTGCTTTTAATGTTTCTTTGTTCTTTATGATGTCCTTGAGACTTGAATGTTGAACCGTGCATGACCTGTGCTAGCGTGAGAAGAAATCTCAGTTCAACTGCACAGAGATGCTATCTCAAGAGAAGACACTGCTACAGCAAATATTTTCTTTGCAGACTGTTGCATAAATAAAGTGTTTTGTTTATTCTCTACGGCTTCCAAATGAATTCATCTTCTCCCACTTCCTTTTACAAGGAAAAAAGCTCTAATAAGCTTTAAGGCTTTTGTTTCAAAAGCAGTTAAGTATCTCATATTGCAAGCGTATGAATTTCAGCTTTCTTTTTGCCACCCGCAAACCAAGGTAAATTACATTTTATTGACACTTGGCACAATATAGGCAAGATTTACGATGGGTCCCTTCTCATCAGAGCCTGGAGCCTGATCCTGCCCTGCGGGTCCCACAGCACTGTGTCAACAGAGATGTGCCGAGGTCACATCTCAGTGGCAAAAGGCTGGCTGCAATTTCCACAGAAAAGACAATCTGAAAATCAGTTAGGGAAAGTGGATCATTCAGAAGATTGAAATAATAGAAATAGGATGGGATTCAGCTGTACAGTGTTCAAAGTCATTAATTCAGAGGCTAATAACAGGATCTGAAGCTCTGCAGAGAAAGCTCTTCAGCAGGGAAGAGCCTGAGAGGGGAATGTTTCAGGCTGATTAAGTTCATCACAGGAAAAAAAACAAGAAATATATGAGCTGGTCTGGAGCTGTGGCTGTGAAAGAGGCAAATAATTTAAGTGAGAAACTTACTGCAAAACTGAAGTAAAATGTCAATGTATAGAGCAATAGGACTTCACCTGAAATGTTGCTTACAGCATTGTGCCCTGCTGTGTTCAGTGTGAGGGTGCCAGGCATCATCCCTGGGTGCTGTGAGGTAATGCCAGAGCTGCCCCACTACTATGACTGGGCCCAGCAGCCATGGTTGAGTGTCTTATGTAGCACCTGGGGAAGAAAGGGTTAAACACCACCTGGCTAAAAAGATAGATGTTAAATTATCTCCTGTCTTTGCTTTCACCACAAGCTTTCTCCTTCCTGATCTTCTCGCTTTCTTCCCTCAGCTTGCTGAGCTGGGGAGTGAGTGAGCAGCTGCATGGGAGATTTGGACAAGAGCAACCCAACCTGGAGAAGACAGAGCTCAGTTCTGTGCAGATTCAAAAATACACCCAGCATGGAGGAGAGACACTGAAACAAATGAACAATGATTTCAAGAGAATAAATAGGTAAAAAAGTACAATCAATGAAAGGTTTGTATTACACATTTGAAAGGAATGACATTTAATGCTCAGACCTGAAAATCTCTTCTAGAAAATGTGTGGGTAAAACCATGAATAACCAGCAAGGACAACAGAACTGTCTGAAACAAGTAAAATGAGCTTAGTCTGTTCATACTCAGACTTCATCTAGTAGTAACAGCAGAGTCTTTGTGACACTGTGAAGTCTTTTTTTTCCTTTTTTTTTTTTCTTAAATAAGCAAGAGAAGCATTTCATCTAAAGAGAAAGCCTTAGAATACTTATGGTGTGATTTCAGGTATTGGAATATTAATTTAAAATCTGAGGTAATTTCTGGACCAACAATTAAGATTTCATCCCTGAAGGTTCATTTTCTGAGAGTTCCTTCTGGTGGGATTGAGACTGCAGTAAGCAATATAGTGTATTATCAACTAAAATCGGGTCCAAGATCCTTATTTACCAGAATTTCAGCTTGAGAAATAAGGACAACCAGATACACACGTTGGGGAATAGGATTAGCTTTAACAACAATACAGCTGTTATAGTATTACATGAATAACAAGCACAATACATGTTTATTAAGGGTGTGATTGCAGAGACTGGTGTTACTGCACATTTAGTAACTCATGAGCTCATAATTGCATTTCTCCATACTTCCAGCTGACAGCATGGTTCAATTGCAAAAGAGATATCAGGGCACCATTCAAAATCCACTACCCTGAGACAACTGCTGTCTCTTAGGTGAGTTTTGGAGTTATTTGCTTCGTTGAAAAGCTACTTCAAAGATAAAGAAATGTCCCTATTATTGAAAGTCATTCATTTCAATACTCAAAGTTGTGTTATGTTACAGACATTTCTTGGCTAAGGACGAAGAATACAATTGTCAGTCTCCAGCTCAACAATAGACTGCTTTCTGAGAGGCTAAGAAAATACATTAGCTCCTTCTTCAGAAGAAGTGAAAACCTAAGTATTTGCACCTGTAAAGTGGAGACAGAATCTTTTCTTTGCCACAGAGGAATGTCATGGTTACCCAACATAATAAAACTGTGAAGTGCTGACAGGATTAGAGTCCCAGATATTTAAAGACAGAAAATTAATTTTCTTAGAATATTTTGAAACAGAAAGACAAAGCTCCAGAAAATTGAGTGAGGAAAATAATCCTCCACTTTCATCACTCTCCAGCAAACTAGATTAATATATTTACTTTTTGCAACACTAATTTCTATGACTCCCTGATGGAAAGTGCCAGATCTATAGGCAAACAGAAACTGATGCAGATATTTAGAAGGAAAAAATTGTCTGGGAATAGAAAAATTATTTATATAGCAGGTTTGCCAGCAATTTCAATAAATTGCACTCGAGAGATAATACCGTGAGCTGAAGAAGTCTTTAATTAAATTAAAGTCCATTAAAAAGCAGGTATATACATTTAGCTTTATAAAATGAAGACAGAAGAGATGTCAAGCAGTCTTAAAGTTGATAAAATTCTGCAATAAGCTAGTTCTTAAACATATAATTCTAAATGAGATTTAGATATTAAAGGGGTCAAAATTCTCTTTACTAATCTTAGTACAGGTAAATGAAAAAGAGTTGCAGAAGATTTTGGACACTACAAGAAAACCACTGATGAAAACCCCCAACAGCTATTAAAAGAAAAAAAAAAACTTAATTCTCTCCTCTTTGGATTCAAAGCAGAAGATTCTTATTTTTAGGAATCAACTGAGAGTCCATAGCCTCTTCAGCATTCGTATTTGTTTAAATTAGGTATCCAGTGCTCGTATAGCCAAAGGAGAGAAAGAGTTACTTTCAAGGTAATTTTTTGAGCACCTGAAGTAACATCTTGTTCCGCCTTCTGCTAGCCTGTGTATGTATCCATGGGCTACAAAACAAATCTCTGGCACCTGCTATCATAATTTACAGAGCATAAGGCAGAACAAAGATCAACAGAGATTTTTCAGATAGGCAGCAGAATTTCTTGTGTTGTTGCCAGAGCATTTCTGCATAGCTAGCATCGTGTCTTCCGGGAGAAAGAAGTGCTTTTAATAAAGTACAAGAGGATTCAAGAAGATTTCTGGACTGCCTATTAATTTTAATACATTCACATGTTCCCCCTCACTGAGCATTAATCCTCCTACTTTGGCATCTTTTATTCCCTAACAGGTAGAACCAGGTTGAGATGTATTACTGAAAAGTTTATAGTTTCCACACACACACACACACACACATACACACAGAAGTGGTCTTAATGTGTGTAGGTCACTCCAAATGGAATCTACAATAGTTACAAAGAGCACAGTAACACTATTTGATAGAGCAAATTCTCAGCTACAAAATGTGATTTTTCAACACAGTCACCACCATCAGCCAGTCTGGGTAGATGAGCTGGTTGAGGCACTCTTCATTTTGTAGTGACAGATGTGCATGGCCATCTAAAACATGGCTTGTCTTTCATGTCACTTTTATACTGCTGATTCCACTGCTGACATGCGCCACCCTTCTCTTCACTGTCAAATTCACCATTTGGTCTCCATGTATGTTCAATAAGCACCAATGAATGTCAGCGGGTGCAATTTTTTCCTCATGGAGAAATGCAGTTTCACCCCTTTGATTCATATGCACTTCTGTGTCAGACACCATTCTGTCAGGCATCAACTAAATGCAATGGAATATTGGTTGGAAAGTTCAACTTCTGTTGCCATAACATCTGCCTTTAATGTCTTGGGCTAACCGAAGGAAATAAGAAGCACAACTTTCATCTCACTAATTCACTGTTTATCTTGGTAGAATAAAACATCCAGGCTTAAATGTAAATTATTCTTTACATTAAAGTTTTACTTTTCATGTCGAAACTTTCCAGGTCTTTTCCAGTTACTGCTCTATTTTTATACTTACCAAGAATAAATAAGTTGATTTTCCTATGTTTTTACATAGAAGCTGTTGTTGTCAAGTTGTTAAAGGATGTCTTCATGGGCTTTTGTGTACCTCTATCTGCATTTTAAATATTTTCAAGGTGCTTAAGTCAGGGACCTGCTTATTAAACATCTAAATTAGATGTCTGAAAAGGTGAACTGTCCTCAAGCAGCACTAACACACAGGGCTGCCAGATACAAAGCATAGATCTAGACACTTATCAGATTGCCAGCCTTCTTGTCCAGACAAGATTGCATGGTCCACAGTGGTGCCTGAGGTGGCCCCAAGTTGATACCTGCTTTCATTCCTCTGTAATGATCCAGGCAGTGGATCTCATCTAACAATGCTTCAGAAAAGAGAGCAGCTTGTTTCTAGGAAAGCTATATTTTCTTCCGAAGAACAGAGTCCCTGTTCACCACAGAACATCAGAATAAGGACTGAATGCTAAGGCTGATATCCCTTCTTCATTATCATCAGCTGAATCTCACTGCAAAGCTTTACACAGGTGCCAGCACTATCAGTATTAGTACTGCACCTTCTTCATGAGTGAACGGAGGGTGACAGCCTATCTGGACTCCAGTCTATTAAATATATCCAGTGCTAACTGATGCTCCAGGGAGTGTTCAATTTCAATTTCAAATTCAATTTCAATTTTGTGAAAAGGCACTTTCAGACACACAGCAATCATCATATTGAAAACCAAGATAAAACAAGCTTTCAATTGCCTGGCTAGCAAGTATTTGAAAAAATCCCGTTGTTGTAGGCAATAGCTGTAACAAAGAACAGGATTGCTGCTGTTGGAGTAGAAGGAAAAGCACATAAAATAAATGAACACAACTCCTTGATTCCAGTAATCTTCATGAAAAATCTGCCTCCTGATTCTAGTGAACCTTTAATACACTAATTGAGAAGCATAAGCTCTATTTTAAGTTGCACGTAACATAATGAATAGCTATAATCAGCAGAATAAGGAACATTGTCAACCAATATGCACTGTAACTCAGACAAATTCTTTATTTTGTCAGCAGTTGGAACATACAGCTGCTCGTATTTCTTAGTATTTCACAATCAGCATTACATTTATTTAAACACAAACTGCTATAAAGTGCTACTTTTATTCTGTTCCCAGCCAAGTAAATCACAAACTGTAGACATCACAAACACTACACAGAAATATGAATTACACATAAATGGGATACAAAGATGGGAGGGAAGGGAGAGAAAAAGAAGTGTTTGCTCTTAAACATGTTACCCAAGTTCTGATGAAGAAAAAGATTCTAATGGCTCAGAAGACCATGCTGTATTCTGAATACACAGTAACCTACCCTCGACAGTCTAATATTTGCCAGGCAAATCACAAAACCCTCTCAAGCTACAGCAGCATATAATTTCTTTGAATGTTTTCCTGAGCTCCTGACTCCGAAATGCATAGATAAGTGGATCGATGATGGAATTACACATGATGAGGATGAGGTAGAAGTTAAAGTGGGACATGAAGCACACACAGTAAGGATTGTAGGGGCAGGAGATGTAGAAAATGAGGTGCAGAAAAAATGGGGCCCAGCACACAACAAAAACTCCAATCAGTATAGTGAGAGTGATGGCCCCTTTCATGTTGGCCCCTTGGCGGATGGGGCCAGTCCCTGGAAGAACTGCTATCTTCTTGATATGCATTCGAGCCATCATGAACATGTGAACATAAAGGGATGCCATGAGAATGAGCATGGTGAAGAACATACTGATAAGGCAGATGATGACAACGCTGCTGTCAGAGTAAATGATGAACAAAATGCCTGAGACAGTGCAAGCAGCCCAGATGCATGTGATGATGACCCCTACGCGCTTGACCGTCATGATATTATGGTACTGGAGGGCATAAAAGATAGTAAAATACCTGTCCACTGCTATTGAGAGGAGACTGCAAATTGATGCAAGCAGGGAACTGCAAATCACTGAGTCAATGACATTGTCAATGTTTATGGTAAAGCTCTGTGCATCTGTATCTGTATTGTTTAGCAGCGTGATGACAATAGTTTCTGATCCATTAGATACACTCACTAGCATGTCAGCCACTGCCAAGCTACAGATGAAGAAGTACATAGGCGAATGGAGGTTCTTGTTCTTGGCTATTGCCACAATAACCAAAACGTTCTCCAGCAAGCTGATGATGCCCAGAGTCACAAACACTTCAGGGGATACAAAGAGTTGTTCATAGCAGCCTCCCGAAGAGTGGCCCTTTGCACTGGGCTCGCTGGCACCCCTGTGCAGCCCGTTGCTGTGGTTCCAGAAGTGGAGAGGCTGGAGTGTCCCACGATGCTGGGTGAAATTCATCTTATGGAGAAACCCTTTCAGCTTCCTGGTTTTAAAACTGTCCTTGCATTCCTCTGAAATCCTCCTTTTCAGTTTGGGAAGAAAAGAAAAATAAGGCAGCACTGAAGCAGATAGTAGTTCAGAGCACTTTGTAAAATGAGGTTTCAAACTCAGAGATGCTGGTTTGCTCTCTCACAGATGCAGATTCTGATCACCATCACATCCATCTCGGTGGTCTGTATCACTGAATCCCAACAGTATGGAAGTTTGTATCAGATTCTCCCCTAAGTTCACTTCTTGCTTAGTTCACTATTATGCTCCAGGTCTTTCTCTCTCTCTCTCTCTTTTTTAACCCTTCCATTGAGAGAGATAAATGTAAAATGCTCAAGTGACTGCTGCCGAGGAGAAACTAATTTCAAACTCCAAGCACCAGTCTCGCTGCCAGGCAGTGCATGCTGGCTGCCTGCTTTATGGTGTGTGGAGGAGAAAAATACTCTGCACTCTCCGCCTCTGCTTTGCCTTTCAGCCAATGGGACTCAGAGCTGCAGAAAGTCGAGGGGCTGCTGATTCTGAGCCTCTCTGAAACATCACACAGTGCTGCAGACTTGGATGCTGCACAAGCTTCCAGTAGCAACAGACAAGCAGAGGGGCTACAAGAGATCTATTTTCCTCCTTTAATTTTCAGAATAATATATTCATTCTGATTTTGTATTAGCAACCTTATAGCACTGTACTACCAGTCTTACAGAATTTCCTGAGCTGAACTGATGGGATTTTATATTTCAGACTGTGATTTGCCTCTTCTGTGGCATAAAGTTGCTCTGCCTCGTGTATCTGGCAAAACAGAAAAGGGATTAGGAAGCAAGAAAATATTTATCTCCTCCTGTCTCTCTCTCAGACCTCCCATGCATTGTTAACTTCTATGTGCCTCAGTTGTCCACATGCAAGACACAGTGTTGTAAGGCTGCATTATACTGGCTATGCTGCTTGTGGCTTTTAAGGAATGGAGACCATCCAATGACCAAAAACAGGGAAAGGACTTAATTAGCCCAATAAATCTTCCTGAAGAAAATAATTTTATTGCAGGTAATATTCTTCTTCATCATCTTATTTCCATGAAGGATAAGATAACAGAGTTGAATCCTGAAGTCTTGTCAACATCAGGAATTAGGATGCTGCACAGGAAACAAACAAACAAACAAAAAGGCATTACTTAGAACAGATGAAGGAAAGCAACAGGAGACAAGGTTGTAGCTTATGCAAAATGTGGCTGAGACACAGGTAATGACAACAAGTCATGAATAAATCTAGGAAAATCCATCTAAATGTCTGTCCCTGTGTTTACCTGACATGAGCTGAAAGTCAGCTTGAGTGCAGCCTGACAGGGAAAGCCCTTGAGAAGAAGGAGTAGAATGTCAGACAAACACAAAGAAACAGAGACAAAAGTTGTTTTAGTGTTTCAAGAAGTGCAATTAAAGACAGAAAACCAAATATATGAAAAGAAGCCTAAAGTAGAGGTGGATTTTAAAGTCACAAAAGCTATGTGAGAGTCACTTGTGACACTTGAGTGTAATTTTTGCAGTCATGTGGTTTGAATGACTATTTCCAGTCATCTAAGAGACAGGCTATGAAAGTGTCTGTATCTGGTGCAGGAGTCTGTATTCTTCACAGACATTTTTCATCTTTCATGCATTAGCCATTTTCCAAATGAGACATTCCAAAGAGACACAAGAACACAGCGTGCCTGTGGAAGCACAGCTATCTGCACTCAACATCCCAGCATCAGGATGAAGCACAGTTTTACTTTCATATTTGTATTTGGTTCAATGCTTACGAAGATTTCTATCAGGAAAAAAGCCTCAGCCAATTGTCTGTGGGCCCTCTCCCAGATAGATTACTTCACAGAGCTGTGATAAACAAAATAACTTGAGGCAGAGGAAACCTCATCTTTATAGTTTGGAAACATTATTCACCAGCAACATCCTTGCATTGAAAGAATAGTTTGCTGCTGAGAGGGCAAGACTTACTTTCCTACCAAGACATAATGGAAACCAGGACTCAAAAAGATATATTATCTAGCTACTGGTTCCTGGGCTGGTATCTCTAACTCATGTTAGATAGGACTTGTGTACCTAACCCTTAAAAGCATAGTTACAACAGGAGAGCAGAGACAACAATACATAGAAAGACTGATGAATGAGAGCAGCATCTCACCAGACAATGTATTTTTCTGCACCTGCGGCCAAGATATACAAGCCAGAAGTGTGTCAACAGCAAGGCACACCAGGGAAGCAGCTGCTCAGCATCTCTTCCTCTATCACTCTTCATGTGGCCCACAGCATGGGGACTTCTACCCCTGCCTCACTTTGGTGGACTCAGTGCAGCAGAGTCTGTCAAGAGCAGAGAGAAGTTGCCTCTAGGAAACATTGTTCTGTTTCCCTCTTCTCGCTCTTTCCTTTCTCTACACATTATCTCTGTTTTCATCTCCAGCTATCGCTAGAGAGTAAATGTAAAGATAAATCATTAGCCTTCCCTGGCTAGAAGGTAGAATGTGTCATATAAGTACTTCTTTAAATGAGAAAAGATGTATGTATGTCTAAATATTTCTATGGTAGAAGATGGATATATACCTCCGGCTCCCATTTTACAAAAGCAAAACCATACAATTCTAAAATAGCACAAAGGAACATTACTCTGTCATGCCTGAAAGTATACCAATATTTAAGATTTTTTTTAATGATGGATAACAGAGGTAATATGCAAAAACTGCTTCTTCAATTTTAAAAAATAAAGTTGAGCAAGTATTTCTTGCATGCATTGTAGGTAATGAGATTTTTAATACCATAAGAAAACTGCAGTGTCTGAAGAAAAAAAATAAACTAATTATGGTGATATATTAACACAAGCTCCGGTGCTTAGGAGAAATGAAACTTCAATAAAGATTTGATACTAGCCTCCCCTTTCAATATAATGAGGAGCCATGCAGTAAAGGATATTATTTTAACTAGTCTTTCAAAATGCCAATTTTAAGAATTCTTCCTATGTAATTTTCCACTGTCCTGTGTTGCATTTCCAACTATACTCCAACATCAACCTTCCATCATCTCCTCTTCACAACATTTTGAAATGTCAAGTGATTGTACAACAGTTGCTTTTGAAACTCAGAAGAAAGATTTCACTGGAGTCATCAAGTACATAATATACCAATAAAGATACAGGAAGAAAAGATGAGTCAGAATTAGGCTGCATTGGCCCACTGGAAAACAAAAAGAAAGGTAGAGTGATTTAGCATAGTCACATTCTCATTCAACGTCTGAGAATATTTGAATCCCATGTCCATGTTGCTGAAACATAGAGATGAGATTTACTATTTCAATGTCTGTCTGTAGAAACAGAGGAGAAATGGTAAGAAACTCATTAGAAGGGAGATCCAAGCAAGTAGGTTATCAAAACAGTATTGTTTTCCATCGAGACTGACACAGATGTGAAGGTATGTATCAATACAGAACAGGCTATCATAAACTTCAGATGCTATCCTACAACACAAGAAATACAAAGAATTAATACTGGTTTTGGATGTAATAAAGGTGATGCCTGTTGCAAAGAAAGTTCGCAAGGTAGGTCACTAGTTCTACAGCAGAGAACTTGAGAAGTTTAGGTATAATGTTACTATCCAGGAAAAAAAAAAAAGAGGGGCAGGGGGGAGGGGGGATTATATATAAAGGACTATAATAAATAAATTATTATTCTTTGTGTTTGTACAAATTCAAACAACAACTTAGCCTATCTGGACACCAAAAAGTACTGAAATGTATATGCTGCTGGCACATAAAACACTTCCACCTACTTGAATATGCCATGAATGTGTGAGTGGAAAATTTCGCATTAAAATTCCATGAGTTCTGGGGCTTTGAGCACTTAAATATTTAAATCTGATCTCATTTCAAGTTCAGGCAATTACTGTTGTGATCATGGAGATCATTTATATATAGTCAGTGCGGTAGTCGCTATCCTTGACCAAGTCTTTTCCCTCACAACCATTCTCTCCCAAAGAATCAATTTTCTCTTGTTTTTACATTCAGGTGGTTGTCTGTTCATACTCATCAGAAAGACTTTGTATAAAAGACTCTAGAATTTTTAGTGTTGGTATCTGTCTCTAAATAACTCTCCATGGGCCAGCACGCAGGATTAAGTATAAATTAAACATTGTTCTTCATCCAGTTCCACACATAATCCTGCAATTGTCATTTCCTCAGTTTGTTTTATGCCAAAAAAATAAGCTGCTAATCTGGCCTCTTCCTTTCTCTTTTTTCCCATGGTCTTTGTGTACAAATACAACAAAGGAAATATTTATAACAACTACATGCTCTTCTTCACTTTCTGTATCATCCTAAATAGAACAGATTTCAGCAATGTCATTGCTTCTCTCACTGCAGATCATTAAATAAATTCAAATTAAGAACTTAACAATTATCTTCGCTTTTTTAGTTTATCACATTCAGTTTTCTTCTGTAATGATATTCAGTGTTTTTCAGTGTGAGAGGTGCAGTAGCATTTTATGCTCCCAGAAAAAACTATTTAGTCAGTTCAGCTGTCTGGCCATGAAAGCTTGGAAAATGCTACGTCTCATTATAGTCAAATGAGAAGCAGAGAACCAAGATAGAAAAAATTACAGAACATCATTTAGTGATAGCTGAAAGCAGCATAGCAGCAAAAATAAAAAAAAATAAAAAAGCCAAACCAAACCAAAAAACCCCCAAACCTGCTGTTTTGGATGACACTGGGTTAGTTCAGCCTTTCAGAAAAGGTCTCAGAGTGGGGGTTAATGTGATATGCAAAGTATGCTTAAGTTCTCTATTTCGGCCCATTTTCTTGAGAGGGTAGCAGCGCTGTTATATTACAGTGAACAAGCCATGTAGCTGCTTCTTAAAGTGATTGATGTGACAAGTGTAAAAAGATTAACAATTAGTTGATTAGAACCTCTGTAAATCAAGATCATTTATTGATGGAATTTAAGAAGATACCAGCAGCTGTGGTCAGGGCCCTGACTCCAGTATGTGTATCATTCAGTACTCCAGGATGGCGTGTGTCCTAAAAGGCTTCTTCTTGCAGCATTTGGGAGACTAAAACTCTTTGGCATTGAGGGTTGGGGCAGTGAAAATAACATGCAGTTAGGTCCAGAAAAATCTATTCAAAGAGAACATTAATTTTACAGAAACCATATTTCGTGACGCAGAAGAAAAATCATTCAGTAACTCAGTACCGTAAATTCACATTCCCAGTGGTTTATATTTATGGGACCTATGTTTTCATCCAGCTGGTTTGCATTTAGTCTCTATGGTCATAAAAATGCCAGTCTTTACTTGTAAACCAAATTCCTTGTATTGTTCTATTTATACCACCATGACTATACATCTTGTGCATATGACAAGTTCACAATTACTATGCTACAGCTGTTACCATGACATAATTTCTTTTGTACCTTTGCAAAGAGAGCAAAATGCTATCACCCACTGTTAAGATGACTAATTTATGGAAGTGAGTGCGGTATTACATACATGCAGTTACTAAAAACAGATTATTTAACTCTTCCTGCATGTTCTGAATATGTACATATAAAATGTATCCTATCTCAATTCCACATAAAGTAGTCATATTCTGCATTTCCCTGTTCTTTTCCGTATAATCCCACATACAGGAAGTAAAAGCTAGTCCTCAAGAATACAAAAAGTAGCTTTAGGTTTGCTAAGAGTTAGGTTCCAAATGAGTAGCTGCATAGTGGACTTTCATGGCCTCCCTCCATTCCGACATATCCTCAAAGCACACTGTTGTTTTTTTTTAGCAGAGGTATTGGACAGACTCTGGACAGTCTGCTGGTACAGGAGGGAGTATGTGTCAACTATTTTCCTCCTTAGGAATTAAACTTTAAAAAAAACAATTAGAATTATTAGTTATAATCTGCTACAAGGCACAAAGTAGATGACCCATGCCACATGACAGGTGAGTGAATCAGGCAGCGGCTGTGACAGCAGAGAACAGCATATGGAAAGGCAAACCTGACACTGTCCTGAAGTAAGCACATCTTCACTGACATGTATTTATCGCAGTTTTCTCTAATAGCTGGACAAAAAGAGGAAAAGTATTTCAGAATACCTAAAAAAAAAGTCTAACCTTTTAAAGAGCTACAGTGTATCTGCAATGATTTGGTTTCTTGTCAATGCTTTGTATCAGTCATCAAAATATGGCGATAAGAACACTGTTTCATCTTTCCACAACTGCTGCAATTGCTGGTACCCTTTCAAAGATCCATGATATTCAGAAAAGTCCAAATTAGAAGACTATACAGATACTGAACCTTAATCTCTAGAAAGCAGAAATCTTTTTTTTTTTTTATATCCATCGCCCATACAGAAAAAAGATTTTTTGAAATTCAGGAGAATTAACCAATTATTTTTCTGAATAGCAGAAATGATCTGGGATAGGACATTATTCTGAACTAGTCCCTGATAAGGTTCAGTCTTATTAAACCTTTTCCCTTTCCTTTCATTTATGAGAAAGCATGCACTAAGAATCCTTTTCCTCACTACTACTGGGGTAGATTGTATGGCTGCCTGTGAGAGAGGGTGATAATTTGGTAATTTTCTGTCAGAGCAGACTTGCTTGTAAAGGATAAATGAGTATGTGAGAACAGTGCAGTAAATTAAATGCTGTAGCTCTTGCCTTTATGGGGTTCAAAATTCCATATTCCAAGAGTGCTAGAAAAGGAACAGAAGACAGAGGAGGCATCAGTGCTAGAAAGGTAACACATGAATTACCTTATTATGGTCTGGTACAGAAAAGGATGGCTGAGATATCAGTCCAAACTAGAAAGTGCTTATTTTTGTCCACAAAATAGGTTGATTACTGAAGGACTTAATCTTTAAAGTAAGTAAAAAGTTTATAATGTCTCAGAGGCAGAGTCCTTTATCTAGATAAATTACATTTTTTTTGAGAAATGATCAAGAAAATCCCCAGAAACTCCAAGTTAGACCCAAATTTCTTAAAATATTAGTAATATTTTATCTGCTTTTGTACTGAAAAGAAAAAAAAAACAACTTCTAAGCTTTCTACTGACCATTCAGCTTCAGTAACTGAGAACTTTGAGAGTTAAACAGGAATGAGTGAAGTACTGAATGCTGTTTTCCAGGTGCTGTTATCTATGTGTGACTCTCACGTATTAGCAAAAGCAAGCAATGCCATGCCCTGTATGTTTTTTATTTATAAAAAGTTCCCATATCCATCTTCCTATGTGGGTAACAGTATGAAAAAATCATCTTAAATGAAGCATAGCAAGCTTCTTATGAGGGCCATCAGCTTATTTTCCACATCAACTAGTGTAACGTCTGTACAAAAAGGAGAGTTAGTAAGGTTATTAAAATTCACACTAGTTATTTTCTTCATTAAAGAGATTCAAATCACTCTAAGCCAGAAAAGGGTAGTTTTCCGTGCTAGACTCATGGAAACTATACAATTACATTCTGATTAGTTTAAAACAGAAAAGAGAAAATAAGGATGAAATGTTACAAATCGTTTTTAACTGTCAAATATTAGGATATGCTCCCAGTACTAGTCATATAAGAATATCTAATATTTTCTATTAAGTAAGCTAGCAATTTAATGCCAACAGTGTTTTAGTTCAGCTCACCAGCGGAAATCCTTTTCTCATTGTGGAAACATTTAAGGAGAGATTATTTTCTGTGAATTTTCCCTATCTATTTTCCATACACAGAACCAATGGAAAGAAGTAAGTTGAAACTTTTCTAATCTTTTTAGAAAGTCAGTAATACGAAGGGCAATTTTCTTTAGGGGTATGTGATTTCCAAACAGTGCATTTTTATCTCAAGAGTTACTGCCTGCAGAACTAGTGGGTTGTCACTTCTAATCACTAAAATGAATGTCAGGTATTTGGTAGTAATGTGAAGGGATCAAACAAGCATGAGATCCTATTGTCCTAGACACTGAAAAATACAGTCTATCCCTTGTTCAGAGGACAACTGGCATCTCTGTAGACCTTTTTTTACTCAGGAGGTTAATCTTTACCTGACCTCTACAATCTCCACCTAAACCACAAATGCATGCAGGTCCCAGTCTCACAAAATACTCAATAAGGTTTAGTTCTCACTATTTCTCTTAATTCAGAACAGTGTATTCTGTTCAGCATATTGCTAAAGCTCATTTCATACACGACAAAACCATTGTAAATGTGTTAGCATTCAGTTATTCTTCAACTTTCTTGAAATCAATGGCAAAATTCTTACTAGTTCATTACAAGTCTATCATTAGAAGTTTGTCTTATTTATAAATTAATTATTCAATCTCTGCCTTTGACAACAGCCATAGAACATACAGAATAACAAAGAGAGAGAAAGTAAGGAGCAGCATTTCAGGCAAACTGTAATTCTTTTTCAGTTTTGAGAGTTAAACCAACATTTTATTGCACTACAGTAATTAGCTGAACATACAGTGACAGAGAGTTCTCAAGTTTTTCACTGGGTATATAACTACAAGCTGAATGCTCTCTTCTTTTTTCAAGTATGTGACTTTCAGAGACAGAGAGTGCAACTGGATACAGATCAAGGAAAAAAGTGAGAAAATGATCAAAATTCATTCCTGGCATGAAAATGAACCAAATCAACAACTTGTTTGTTTGTTTGTTTTAAATAAGAGGTTTCTCATATAACTGCCATCACAGGCTAACATATATGCCAATCACAGGGCTGAATATAGAGTATAAGGGAAAAAAATAATTGAATGCCTTGCAGCAGAAAGATGTTCAAATAGTCAAGTATGAACATTATTGTCAGACTGTGTCTTGTTCTAGAAAGGTGTTGAAATGAGGAGAGCACAGTAGACAGTTCTTTCAGGGAATGGCCAGCTTTCTCAGTAAGATGACTCACCTCTGTGCCTCAGATCTGCAGTGTTGTCCTTTGATCACAGGACTTATTACCCTGACAACAGCAATAAAGACCTGCAGAAGAATTGGGCTATCACCTTACCCTCACAGTCAATTTACTTCTTCATTTGAGTATTATGGTTTCCTTCTCTGCGTGCACTTGCTATGACCTTTATAGGACGTGGAAGAAATATCTCTGATGCCTTTTTGTCTGAGATCATGCTTATGAACATGCTGTAGACCTGAGGTATTCTTTTTGTTTACTCTAGGCTAAGTTGCTTTAAAAAAGACTCTTCCCACTGGGAGAAACTCCTTAAAAAAATAACACAGGTGTTCCATTGAAACTGAAAGAAGCTGCTAGTACAGAGTCTATGATAGAAGCCTGTTGTAAAAAATACTGACCTACACTGCATTTCACAAAAGCTTCCAGTAGAAGTTGATTCTTTAGTGATAATTACTGTTAATCTTATGAAGTCTGACTTATCAAGTTTGCGCACAGCTCTCAAGCAGAAAATATTTCCTTGCATTCAATATTCACTGTGAAGGTGCAGTTGTCCAGATTGTCTTGGATCATCTGGGGCTATTATAAGCAATTGCAATCAAAACCAAAATGCTGTAACATTTTTAACTGCTCGGGGAAAAAATGAATCCATGACCAGAAAACTCAAAGTTTCTTTGACCCTTTCTCTGAATATCAAATATTGTCTTCCATCAATGGAGAGCAAATGTATTTATAAGCTCTTATATCTAGAGCTATTCTACCATTATGCAATTACCTCTCTCCCCTGACAAGATGCTCTCTTGATCTCTCTCAGCAGTATGTAATCTAACATCCTTAAGCTTTATCATTCCAGCTGCATGAATTCTCACTAGAGATTTAAGAATGAAGGAATCTTCTCATGTCCTCCTCCTCTGTATCAACAACCTTAAACCAAGTATTTAATATCATTGTTTGGATCCTAACTAACCATTGCATAAAAATGCAGCAGGTTGTGCTGCACAGGATTTTGAATGTCAGGCTAAGAGATGTTTATATCAGCACCACGCAGCAGTGAAATTGCCTAGTGGAATTTTCCAAGCTGGAACAAAGCTCCTTTAATTCAAATTGCTCCTGAAAACAATACAGATATGAACATTTAATTTTCTTCAGCTGCTAGTAGAGGGTTAAAAGCAATTATCAACAAACAACTGCTCTTAACCCATCTTCAGCAACAAAGTATAAATGCACAACTCTCTTTGCACAACTCATCTGAGAAAAGTTGTCTTAAAAGCAACACTGGATTTGAAAATAGCAATTTTAGATTGCTTCCAGGAAGTTAATCCACATACTGGAAGATCTCTAGAAAAATATTTATTGTTTTTCCCAGAAAGATTTGCAAGTTAGCATTCAGTGAAGCTTCTAGAATTTAAGTATTATAAAGCTCGCTGATTATTAAAATCTTGATTTCAGTAATCTGAAAACAAGTTATTGTTTCTGTAAATGCTGTAGATAATCCTACTGTTCAGGGCAATTTATGTGGCAGAGAGAAATAGATTGTGGCTGAGATAAATTACAAAACTTAGTTCCTAGAATGATATCCATGTTCATAGCTTATTGAAAACCGGGGGAAAAGATCAGTTGTCTTGTTTCCACAGAGAGGACCAGAAGTTATTGAGATACCAGTGTTCAAGAATAAGTAGTGCTGTAAATCATAATCATATCACAAAATGCCTTGGGTTGGAAGGAATCTTAAAGATCTATCTGGGTGAAGGACATGCTTTGAGATATTCTTCAACCAAATAATTTCAAAACTATTCCACTGCGAATAAACTCTTACACTCTGGAAGTGAACAAAGTACGAAATGAGCAGGGTGATTTTGATCTTTATCTCAACAAAACAAACATTCAGCTTTCTGTTACTTTAGGCAGTTGGTATTATATAGGTAACACTCATAAAGAAACATTCACAAAATGTTTTTCTGATGATTCATGTAAGTGCTATTCAGCTTTTGTCACTTTTGCTTTGTCCATCAATGAGCATGATTTTATGGGACTGTGCAAGTGGTGCTCAGACACTGAGGTGAAAAACTTCAAGCAAGAAAAGTAACATAGTTAAAGAAGTAGAGAAAAGGAAAGCATCAACATGTAACATTTTCTGACTTCAGACTCTTGGATTTTTTTCTATTTTAAACACACGTCAACAACAAACATATCAGTCACATCCTCAAAGTTCTCTATATGTTTTGATAATTTAATACAGCTGGTACTCTGATAATCTCACTGATTTCTTCCCACTTTTGACTTGAAAAACAATTCTTTTGTATCCCTTGCACCATCCCAGTATGCATAATGTTTACCTACTGAATTCATATTCCACATTAGCCTTTCTTCTTTAGTTAATTCATTCAACCTTTCCCTTTGGTTCATGTTTGCTACACCTCCTGTCATTCTCATTGCTGCCTTCTTGACTTTTCCCCACTGTTCCAGATCTCTTCTGAAGCATGGATCAGGAAGGTTAATGAAATGTATGAAATTTGGATTTATGCTATTGCATAACCAACGTATAGTTCTATGAGCTTATTTTGTTAATGCTATTACACTCTATTACACTATTCATTATAAAATGAGAGGTTTGTCTAAAAAGTTCATCTTCCTTTTATTTTTGTACAGTGAATTTTCTGCATAGCGCTTAGCAGTTGTCTACAACTACTTTAGGAAAGAGCATGTCATTAAAAATTAATCAATACAACTGGTTTTTACAGTCCTTCGTAGCACTAATTTGCCTGCTACTGAGCTCTTCAGCAGGACAAGATTTCCTATATCACACACAAAAAAGACACTTTTCACAATGGCAAACTTACCTTACATATAAGCCACATATATGGCTGAATCTCACTGAAAATGTACAACTGCTTGTTTATCTTCGCAAACTGTTAGGTTTCAGATGCTTCCTATAGCAGTGAGTCTTCCTCTAACTACAAGAAAGAAAAAAATGCAGATTTGTTCTGATCTGCAGTTGAACTTATATGTTCTTGTATAATGTAATAATTCATTACATCAGTCACACTCTTTTTTTCACATGTGATGACAGCAGGAGAGAGCCCTCTCCTGGGAGTTTCCATATGTTATTTAAATAAATTAGATGAACTCTTAAGTTATTAGCACATTAAACACTTCATCAGATTGAAATAATGTTTTGTTTTTGTTTTTATTTTTTTTGTTCCCTTTGTCCATGCTTTCCTAAATTTTTTCCATCCTACTTTTAATCTAACTTTGTTCCACTGATATTCCTTATAATTTAAAATTCCTTAATGTCTATTCATTTGATGGAAATCCAGCTAAAAAGAGGATTAAGTCCATCTGAAGGATATTAAGTTCCCTACTAGTCCTAGCACCAGGGATGGGCATGGACAAAAATAAGTAATCTGTCAGTGCGTATAGATAAAATAGAGATCAATTTTTCTTTCAAGGGGTTCTTTCCAGGTAGATATTCATAGAAACATAGAATGGTTTGTGTTGAAAGAAATCTCAAAGATCATTTAGTTTCAACATTCCTGCCATGGGCAGGGTTGCCACCCACTAGGTCAAACTGCCTGGGGCTCCATTCAACCTCCTGCAAAGGGGCATCCACAACTTCTCTGGGCTGCCTCTTCCAGCTCATGTGTACTGCTCCTAATTGCTCAGTGAGTTGTGCTAGACAGAACAACACAAATAATATTACAGAGCTAGAAGGCAGCACAGCTGGATCTCCACTGGATGATGGACTGACCCCCTGCTAAAGTTCTTCTTGCTTCTCTGTTTATGCTCTGGTTAAGCATTGCTTGAAATTTAAGTGCCAGCTGGCTGAATCCTAGCTGTATTTCCCCACAGGATGTTCCAGCAAAAGCAAAGGAGAAAAAGTGATAAAATATATGTGGGATGGCACAGTGGTACACTAGAAAAATTATGCTCCCTGCAAGGCTATTCCTCCTAATCATACCAACATAATCTCTCACTGCTCTGTCTCCTATCACTCTGAATATCATATTCAACCTTCCCAACATAACCTGGCAGCCAAGAAACCGTTCTAGATGCTATCATACAAGCAGACACCTACAATTTCTAAATACAAGCTCTGAAAAAGAAGGCTTTTAAGTAAAGAGGAGGAATGGTGAGTTCTGGTTTTCTTATTTTCTTGAATTTTATTTTTCAGCAGCTACATAGCCCTGTGTAATAGATTTCCTATGCTCAGTGGTGTGGATGGGTTGCCTCTTTTGTCTCTCCAATCACTTTCATAAGGGTGAGTGAGGAACTTCCACTTTTTTTCATCTTAGATATTCTGAACTAGTTTCTCAAGTTAATACCTTTGAACACCTGAGTAAACAGAGAATGGTGTGACTTTGTATTGCCACTGGCTGACATACCACAGAAAGAGAGACATTCCCATCCTCTTCCAGGTTCATATTAATTGCAAGGAGGGCTAGTAAGGACAGCAGAATTAGAATATTAAAAAACAAAATAATTTGGGTCCTGATTATCTGCCTCGCAAAATAAACAGCAGTTTTGCCACTCAGCTCAGGTGGAGAATATGCTCCACTCAAAAAATAACATCTCTTTCAGTCTTAACTCAAAAACTTAGACTATTTCTTTTTGGTTAATTCTTATGTGCCTGCAGTTCTTGTAGCACATTATGTGGACTTAATGTTGCCTAAGAGAAAAGCAGAAAGAGAGAATCATATTTCCTTCACAAATGTGCATGAGAACAATCGAGTCACAGCCTGAACCACTGATTGATCACCTGGGGAAAGGACCAGCTCAGCCCTGAGAGCACAGGTGAAGGCACTACCACTGGGGAAGGATCTCTGGTTGGAGAATTCTCCCTTGTGAAGTTTTTCCCCATGAGCCTAGATCCTTAGAGATGGGTGAGCATTCCTTTCCTGTTTGACCTTTTGCCATTCCACTCCTGTATTGCTGTTCCACTGCACTAATCTTTCTGATTGTAACCAAAGGAAACATGATCATCAGTGAGAATATTTTACAATCTTAAACGCTCATGAAGAATTTGAAATTAAGCTGTACTCATACTCCTTTCCTAAGTAAAAGCATAGATATCTGTGTAAATTTTCCAAATTGATTTTTAGCATACTCATAAAGTGATGCCAGACTGGTTTGTTTATTTGGTTCACAGAGAGCATTTCCAGCGTGCTTAACAGACGTAAACCAGAAGCTTTTGAACAAACAATTTCAGAAATACTACGCTCACTCCCTCAGTAGAAGCAATTAAATTCCTCTCTGCTCTTTGGAGAATAGCATTACAGAACCATTTCCTTCTTCCTTTTACTGTGGTTAATGAAAGATTTGTCAAGGTTTATGGATCTTCGAAGTTGCTTTAACAAAATTCAAACAATTCTTATACCTTAACATTTTGAGGTAGGGCCTAAGAAAGAAAGGAAAGCTGCCTTCTCCTTCACATCCACTCCTTCCTGCAGGCACAAATACCCACACACATTAACAAATGGATTCACGATTTCACTGTAACTACAATTTTGTAATGCAAAGCATTTTATTACATACAAAGCCAGACAAAGCCACTGGTGCCTGCAACCTGTACGGCTCTTAGAAACCTGAAGCAACTTCAGTCTACAGATGTAGGTGCCCTGAGAGAATTTGTCAGCCCCTTGGAAACTGACAATACCAGATGTGCAGAATGCATGTGGGATTTTAGCCACTGGAATACAACCATAATTATGCAGGGCCTTGAAAGAGGGCACACATACTAGAGAACAGATGAGAGCACAGAATTCATAAATAACTGCATCTTATTGCTTCACATTCTGCTCCAGAATTTGACGTTAGGAGTACAGTGCAGTGGAACAACACAGACAAAAGGCTCACAGAAACGTAGCTCCTCCTGAGCTCAACTACTATTCACTTCAACAACTCGGTAAAGTCTTTTAGTTTGTTTCTGTTTCTAATTAAAGTACAGTCAAAACAGTTGAGTCATTCCATGTAAGTGACATTAATTTATAGGAACCTTACAGAGGAAAGATTAATATTACATATTACCACTGTGCACAGAGAGAAATTCATAAAGATAATCACTGGTGGGTATTAATACATACA
The DNA here is from genome assembly GCF_054131305.1 of Coturnix japonica. Taxonomy (NCBI): domain Eukaryota; kingdom Metazoa; phylum Chordata; class Aves; order Galliformes; family Phasianidae; genus Coturnix; species Coturnix japonica. Next base: position 78,521,654 of record NC_140664.1, read on the forward strand.
TATTCAAAAGGTGCCCTCTTGCATCAAAAATTGTACACCTTGTCCCTCTGCACCCAATTCTTCCTTCCACAGTCAGAATTCAGGGAGTTGAACAGAAATATAATCCTATGAAAGCCTATGAAATTCAAGCTCCTAAAGAGCAAATTATTTTGATCTCAGGAAGCAGCTGCAGGTGGAGTTATTAAGATGCAAGTTCAAGGTGCGAAAGAAACTTACTCCTCTGTATTAAGTAAATTTCCTAGGTTGTTATGGAAAAAGAAAAAAAGAGCTATAATAATGTCTGAATGCTGGATAAACATTTTAACTCATGTTTACCTGAGTATCTCAGTTTGGTATTAAACAGATCATTAGGTAAACATAAGAAGTCATCTCACCAGGCTGCAGAGTCTGGGGCCAGCACCTGTGTGCACTCAAATCTCTCACTGTTAACACCCTCTGATCCCTAGGCAATCATGCCTCCTAATGCAGTCTGAGTCAGTTCAATATGGTCACCTTTTTGACACACTGTAACAGACGCTCAGTTTTTGTAAATGAGACAAGCTTCATCAACTTCATTGGAATTACTCTGCTATCAAAGATATATGCTTGCCTTTAAGGTCCAGGCAAAAAGAAAGCTTCACATATTATCAGTCTTTTAAACCTTCTCAATGGAATATGTAGTTCTCTGGGGTAGCAATGACATTTATGCGCTGCATGAGATGTTTTTAGGCTAAGAACTGAGGTATCTTCAGTGTTAAATGGCAGGTGTAGCGGATTTTGAGGAGGCAGTTTTGGAGGTAGCTCTACTACCCTTCTTTAGGTATGGTTACCTTGTAATTCCCATCTGTTTGCCTAGCAGTAATAATTTAATGTGTTATTCATAAAATGCCTTCATATTTCTCATCAAGCTCAAGTATTTCATTTAAGTAGTCTTTTTGTTGTTTTCTCATCTTTCCCTAATTTAAGAATAATAAGAAAACCATTGTGTTTGTCCTCATAGCATCTGTCAGCACTGCAGCTCCTGGGAGAAAGTGATTGGAACTACACATCTTCAAAAGGTTTCAACATGACATATCTTTTCAACAGCTAAAATTCGAGTTTGCTCTTCAGGGACATTACATTAGCCTTATAGCAACGCTAATTAAAATGCTTAGAATTCCTCTCTGCACTGAACCAGAGATATCCCACCGGCATCACTAAGAGTTGTCTTCTCTTACTGTAGCAGAGCTCACAGCTTCTCTCTGAGCTACTTAGGCCTGGGTACTGCATCCATGCTTCAGGTAACGAGCCAGCTTCCTGAATACTGCATCCATTTACAGTGGATGGGTTGAATAAAAAATAGAAACCAAAAAGACAGAGATATACCAGTAAACTATTAAAAGAATTATCCTCTGTCTGTGTAAAAAAACCCAACCAACCAACCAAAAAAAAATTGACTAACTAAAAAGACAAAAAAGAAAAAAAACAACATTAAAAAAAAACCCACTTATTTCAAAGAGACACTGAAAACATATTCACAAAGTCATGTTTATAAGTGAGTAAGGCTAAAAGGACACAGAATTGTGGAACATAACTACTGAGGATTTATGTAAGAGTGCAGAAAGCACATAAATCACTCTACCAAACTTGGAGGTTATCTGACAAGAGGTAACCTGCCATCCAAAAGGTGATGTTGAGAAAGCTCAAACTTTTAGCTGTAAAATCTTGATAATGACCTATCATATCCTGACAGAATGATATGGGAAACTATCTACCACTGAGTCATATCATTAATTTTTAATATCTCTTGAAAAGATAGAAAGGTTTCAGTAAAGTATTTGCCTCACAGAAGGATTTATTTATTTATTTATTTATTTTGTATAAAGTTTCTGTCAAAAGACATCTAAAAGGTCAAACTGGAGCATCAACATCAAGGTTCTTCTGCCCTCAAGAACTGTAACTGAGAGCTTAGAATTAACTTTGCATTATTCATGCCATTAAACTCTGTGAACACCCCCGAAGGGTTCAGTAGTTATACCCAAAAGCTTTTTCTAGCAGAACAGAACTAACAGAAGGAGCCATAAAGACATGTGAGCACTTTTGAAACAACTGGACCTTTAAAAGAGAAGCAGCCATCTAACTTTTGACATATTCCATCATTCTTAGGATTTTTAGCCTCTTACATTTAGATCCTATCATTACTTCGATTTTCATGAGCAATTCAGGAAGTGCTTCTCAGGGAAGAATCTATATATTTTGCAGAAGTGAGACAACTTAACCTTCCTGATGCTTTTAAGTAAGTGGCTTCAGAAAATGTGTTCGTCGTTTAGGAGTTAGTTTCATATTCAACCACGTTTTACAGGATCATTTTGGACATATTTTCACAGAAATTTCAGTACATAAATAGTGTTTAAAAACGACTTGGTTGGGGAGCAACGTCCCTTAAACAATCTCAGTGAAGCTGAATATGAACAACAAGATCCAGGTACTATAAGCAAAACCACTATATTTCAGATACCTAAAATACAAAAATAGCATGCAAGAATGACCTTGACACGCTAAATAAAACACATAACTCAGGCTTAAAGTTATTCAGGAACACTGTTTGGAATCAAAGAATAAGTGCGTTACTTGATTACTGCATTCTGTGTTGTAGTTGTTGTTTTTCCCTCCTGAATATTACAGAATGATATAAATACAAAATGTAATCAAGGTGGATACTGACTAGATAATGTATCTTCACTACATTTTTATCTTTACCTTCAGGTGTCATCTAGAAGGACAAGTTTTCTGATTGTCACTGATGACAAATACCTTTCTTTAATAGCTAAGCATAAATGGGTGTAGGTGAGCAGCTTGAAATCAAGAGGAACATTCTTCCCTAGGCAGTCATATATTAAAAAATTCATAAATGTCTTTATCAAATAATTCTTCCCTGGTCATTTATTAACTCTTAGTTTAGCAACCTTTCTAAATCTTGTGTGTACAATTGCATGCAGAGACACAGGCTTTACTGTAGAGGGAGATTAATTAATCCTGATAGGAAACCTAAAAGGATGAGAGATTTCAGGGGAAACGAGAAACTTTCATTCATTTCAATATATACATTCTTTGCTTTCTGCTCAAGACAACCTCAGAAAGTAATTTTCATGGTTAATTAAACATATTTATTAGAAGAACCTCTCCTAAAAGCACATTAAAAAGTCCATTACCCATACATTGTTTCTCCTTTTGTTTCCTTGGTGCTTTTAAAATAAAGGCCCCGTAGGCATCCAGAACATTTTCAATGTTCTTTGACTGACAGCGCTTGATTCCAATGAAATAAAGATTAAAAGACTGCTCAGGCTTACATTATATAACATTATTTTACATTACATATGTCACTCTAGGAGTAATGCCTCCTATTTATTTCCATGGGTACTACAGCAGATACAAAGAGCACAATAAAACTATTTGATAGAGAAAATTCTTTTCAGCACTTTCTGCTTTCTTTTCGATACACTGCTTTTCAATACTGCAATCACTAACATTTTTGCTAGTAATGAACAAGAGCCTGCATGCCGCAGTCGTAAAAATCTGCACCTGCAGAGGTCATCCACAGTCACTGTCATCACTACTGAAACTCACCACTTGCTGCCTCATTATATTTACATCAACTGCTTGATCTCCATCAATGTTCAGCAAGATCAATGAATGTCAGAGGGTGCCATTTTTTCCACACGGAGGAATTCAGTTCCACCCCTTTGCTTCATAGGCACTTCCATATCAAATGCCATTCTGTCAGACTGCCTCACTGCTGCCATCTGTCACACAGCAATAACATGTCATGGAATATTGGTGGGAAGGTTCAGCCTCTACATCTATACTACGAACATCCATCTCCGACATTGTGTGCCAACATAATAAAATAGAAGGCATCACTTTCAGAGCAGCCTATGCTATTATGTTGTACTTAACTATATTATATTGCTTTGTAATGTATCCTATCCTATCCTTTTCAAAATAACCAATGAATTGAATTACACAGTTTCTCCTAGAAGACTTCTGGTACTCATTTGTACAGGACTTTGTATGCTGTTACTAAGCATTCAGCTTACCATGCTTCCATCATTACTCCACCATGTTGTAAAAATGGGGCCATTTACCCTTCAGCCCATTATGATTATCTGATATGAATCTGACTCCTCTTCATAGGTTTAAAACAGACTTGGTATCTTTGAACATCTGATATGATCTCAAACAAACAAACAAACAAACAAAAACCTCACTACTGCATAAAAGTAATGGAATAAACCTTAAAAAAAGAAGTGTCATTTTAATGAGGCTACTTCCTTAACGGTAAGTCACAGAAAAATGGATCTCAGAAAATGTGAGCTTTCTTTCAATGATTGTGGAATCACAGAGTGGTTGAGGCTGGCAAGAACCTCTGGAGGCCATTTTGCCCAACCTCAGCAGGACAGCCAGAGCAGGCTGCCCAGGTCGTTGTCCAGACAGGGTTTTGAATACCTCCAAACAGGGAGGCTCCATAACCTCTTTGCATCGTTTCACAGTTCTTGGTCACCCTCACAGTAAAAACAAAGTGTTTCATTATGGTGGAAAGTAATTCCAGTGGCTTATGCTTTCTGACTGACTGTAAAATTACTTTAAAAACTGAACCAATTTTGAGAAAAATTAAAGAAATATCAGTTGCTGGGTTGGTTTTTGTTGGTCTTTTTCTCCTCTATTTCCCTGTTAAAAATATGTATATATAATTTTTTTTTAAAAATTGGGTTTTTACACGCTAATTTTGGAAGAAAGAAAAAAAAAATTGGATTTATTTTGCTAAAATTCTCCATCAAAGAAGTTCATTCCTCCTATGGTAAACAAATATCTATTTACAAGATGGGTATGACATTTATGGAAATTATATATTCATTGGACTTTCCTATGCTGTTTAAGTATTTCAGAGATATTTGTGTTCCTCTCAAAGTGCAGTGTTTTGTTTTCTTTACTTCTGATCTGTCTCTGACAATTTCAGTCATTACTGCCTTAGAAATTAGCCAAATGAGGTGTGTGAAAAATACTTTATTGCATCTTTCTTGACTAAAGATTGACTGGTCTGTTATCCTCCGTCAGACTTAGTTTAGCCAGATGGTCCATTGTTTGCCTGCCTTGAATGAGGTGAATGTTTATAAACAAGTTAGATTATATAAGCATAGTAAATAGCAGTAAGTTCTCAACAGCAAAAATAAAGAGTATCTGAAAATACTGTGTTTAAAAAAGATGCAAGTGGAATTGATTTGTCTGAGCATTAAACTTAACTGCCATCACAATCTTGCCTGTATTTCTGAACTTGCTTTTTGTTTCCACAAATCAGGAATTGTAATATGAATGTTGTTTACCAGAAGCTATCATAAAAGACCATACTTCTCATGAAATTGTCAGAATTCTTTTATTTTTTTTACTTCAATTAATACCATTCTGCTTCATCCACACTCCTGATTTGGTCCTTTTGTACTTCTGGTGCAAATCTTCTAAATCCCTTTTGTCATTTCACCCAAGTCATTTTCTTGAAAAATTCTCTCCCTTTTTCAGAACCCCAGACAAGAGTTACAGTGTGTATCAGTTAAAGGTTAAGCAGCTGCATTCTTTATTATGCTTTTGACAACCTAAAAACAAAGGAACTCCTTGTTTTAAAGTCAAAATAAGTCTTTCCGTAGCTTTAGGTGACTGGAGAGCATGTAAGAACTCAGCATGCCCCCTAAAATATGTTGCAATATTTTAACAAGCAAAACAAACTGAAAACATAAAACAGGAGTATATATGATGCTACTCATGTCAGGCTCAAGGCAGATCCATTTTCCCTCTTCATTAAGCTATTTCACAGATGCTCCACTCACTTCTTTAAATGAAGACAGTGCAGTGCAGGATTTTATTTGAACCCAGATTGCTTAGAGCATGTTAGAGCTTCTAAGGAAATCAGTAAGAAGGAACACTAAGTGCATGATATTCAGTCATAATTCCTTTGGGTCATGCTCATTTCCAGCTCTCATTATGACTGTAAACAGCTGGTTAAAACGATGCAGACCAGTCTCTGTAATAAACTTTATAAAAGTCAATGTAAATAGATAAACAAAACAAAAGAAAGGAAAATTTCAGGAAATCAATTTGTTCTGTTAGAAAGCAAAGGGAATAACATTTTCAGTAGAGACAAAGCACTTCAGCTTACTTTTAGCAATTGCATAGGAGAATTATATTTGCTCATTTATTTGCAGAACAGCAGTTACTAATGCCTGATAGGGATGCAGAGTCATTAGTGAAAAGGGGATCTGAGCCCAAGATAAGAAATAATTTCTTAACCAACTCAAATGCAAAGAATGAGGGAAAGGTCTAATAAATAAATAAAAATTACAGTGATCTAAAAAAAAAAAAAAAGTAAGAAGGAAATAATATCTGTTTTGGGTTTTTTGGCCATAGAGCTCTTCTAGAACACAGATAAATAAACTGGGTCATACTTACAATATTAAGTTTTCCTTCTTTTTCTTTGTTCCTTTCTTATCATGTGAAGATTAAGCTGTCTTATAGCAGAAATTTCCAAGGCTTGCAAGAAAACAGCCAGTGGTGATGATCTGCTACTGATTACCCTAGAGATTTCTAGAAAATTATCCAGTCCTACAAGGCACTGAAACACGTATTCTAAAACAGATGCCATTTTCCTTCCATTATTTAGCTTTATGATTTAAATCACAAAAGCAACACAGAGGTTTTCAAGACCCATCTGGATGCCTACCTGCTAAAGTGTAGGCAACCTGCTTTAGCAGGTTCATTCAATGAACTCTTAAGGTCCCTTCCAATGCCTGCAATTCTGTGTTTCTGTGTTGACTGTACGAAGCCAATGAAATTCCTAATGAAAAACAAAACCCAACAGAGAAGTCATAAGCAACTTTATTATAAAAATTCAGTTTGTGCATGTTCCCACCATTCTGTTGTTTCTTGTTGTTTTTTTTCCATTGACTGAATCATTTTTTATCAGACAATTAACCTAGACTAGACTTTACCAAAAAGTAAGAAAAGAGTTTTTCCCTTCCTAAAGATCACAGATGAATTCATTTTAAATAAACATGAATTTTAAAGACTGTCTGCAATTTTTCTGAAGTTTACATTGGGATGGATCAAAAAAAAGAAGAATTTGATGATAGAAGAATGTAATGCTTCCTGATTGTACTTCAGTGACCTAGTATTTTCTGTTTTCATTGAAGATGCCATAAAAAGCAAAATTAAAGGAGTCCTGCCTGGCTTTGCTCTATTGATTTTCTTCTTGAAATGTATAAAATGTCTTTCTCTTACTCTGGAGGTTAGTGCTTTCTCTTTATTTAAAATGCAAAATAACTTCTGCTCTCCTTGATCTACAAGATACACATGAGTGAGTAATCCAATGCAAGTCTCAAGTTTCAGAATGATTAAATAGAAACATAACACAGAAGTTGTTTACAAAAGAAATGTATCAAAAATTTAAATGGCTCTTAGCTTTGCCTATAGTTCACATGCAAATTAAGGCCAAAGTGTTACATGACTTTAAAAAGCAAGAATGGAGAATTCATTTTCTTGCACTGTGAGGGGAAGAGTGGGGCTTTTCAGGCATGGAATCTATTTACAGCTCCTGTCTAGACCAGTTTTTAAGCAAATCATTTGATTTTTACTTCCCTCTGATGTTTTACCAGTCCTCTCTATTCTGACTATACGGGCTTTATGAAGTGAATACCATCACTTATGTTTGGCATATGGCCAAGAAACAGCTGTTTCTTGAGTAAGCTGAGCACTTTTTTTATAACACATAATATTTCATATTTTGTGCACTATGCTAAAAAAGCTGTCATTTTTTTGTTTGTTCACCTCTCTTCTATGTTTCCTTTATTGCTTGGGCTGAATGAATAAAGGGTATGGAAACATAAGCACGAGAGCTTTGTTTAAAACATTACTCCATAGCTACTTCTATCTAACTTCTAAATGGTGGATGAATTTGCTGAGCAACTCCAGCAATATGAAGAAACTCCTTCTTCCTCCCTGTGGCCCCGTGTCTCAGCTGTGGAAGAACTTTCCCAAGAAGTACAGCAATTCAAAGGCAATATATCTTTCTCCCCTTTCTCCCCACCTGCACTGACCAGCATTTTAGTTACTAGAAGTGTTCTTCTATCCAAGAGAGAGGAAATACATGTATATACATGTATATAAAAATGATATGAATAAAGAATGATTGTGAAGCAAAGGATATATCTCTGCTAAGAAAATAAAGAGGCTTATAAAAGTCTGGCAGAGAGGCATGATAAGATTTTTGAGTATCTGGTTGCAACCCTCTGTAGACGATCTGAAAATATGCAGGTAATGTATTTATGTTGACTGAAAGTGGAGCCACAACTATAGCACCGCACTGCACCCTGTGCTCAGCATTCAGTGCCAATAATGTACTGATATCTGGTCAATGCTGAATGATAGTAGCACACCTGGGGCAGGGCAGAGCCACCACCATGATGGCATGGCAGCAGAGGGCAGGCCACAGAGCAAGCTGTTCTGGGTTGCATGTGGCCTCGAGGCCATCAGTTGGACATGCCTAAGACAGAGAATATGGCACTTCTGGAAATAATAACAAGTGTTTCTGGTACTATTTAGAAAGAAGAGTTACAGTAACAAGTGCTTCCTACATTAATTAAAAAGAAGTGTCTCATGGCTATCAGTACCTCTGATGACGTCTGGAAATCCTGCTCTCCCAGACAAAGGAAGAACATTCAGCTCACCTTTTTGAGCCAATCCATTCTATCTAAAGGCTGAACCTGATATAATAACAAGTGTGTACGCAGGAGTATCCTAGGGCAGATGTACTTTCAGCATCAGGAAATGAGGATGACACTTTCTGAGTCATTCTCACAGCTGGATTATGTCTGGATCGTGTTGTCAATAGCAATTTTAAATTACTACACACACACATATCTCTCACAAATGACATGAGAGTGCAAACCACAGATCTGGCTGATTTGGTTTTGTCTCTTTCTTCTTCTTCTTTTTTTTTTTTAAAGAATGAAAATAATTTGAAAACAAGTACCTGAAATCATGCAAGAAATCAAAGATGATAATTTCTCTTTGTATTAAAAAAAATAATAATAAAAAAAGAAGATGAAGAAGCAAAATAATCCCTGCACACAAAAATGAAAAATAAATTATTTGCCCATGATAAGTGTGTTCTCTTGGGATAGCTTTATAGTGTACTCTAGCACTGAGGCTTGACATGAGTTCAGGGCTGTCACTGTTGAACTATTCTGTTGGTTCAAAAAATGTCTTCACAGATCTAAAGTGCATTTACAACTTCCACATCACCAGAAGGGAGTTGGATCTTCTCTTAAAACTAGTTCAGCAGCACAGAGTCAGTGCAAAAGCAGAGGACTGCAAATTTATCATCACAGATACAACACATGGGTTTATTAACCAGCATGGAGAATGCTGTTTCAAACAGTAGTTTTATTGCATTCAAGTTTCAAAACAGGATAAGTATTTACAAAGGATGTGATGGGCCCACACACTTCATATTGAAGTCTCTGTTTCACAGGTGTGCTAATGTGGGGCTAGAAGTTCTTGCTGTGGTGCCAGCAACAACATCACCACATCACTGAAGCAACCACATCTCCCTTCCCATCCTCCTTAGTGGAGCTCTGAGAGGGAACTGAGCAGAGTGCCACTGAGCAGAGTGCCACTGGCTCCCTGAATAACCTATTGTACCTGGCTGCAGAACTCTCTGTTTACTATTGCCTTGAGCCTGCATAACATTTAGCCTGAGGGGAGGAGGCCCATGGCACAGGAGAGGAATCCTCAGCCAACACCATGCCATGGCCTTTCCTCCTGGAAGTCCTGAGCATTTTCTCTTGAGTCTGCTGCTACAGGGATGTAAAGTAAATGGCTAAGCTCCTTGAAGTCTTTGCACCCATCAGCTTCTTCATCTTAGCCTCCCCATTTCCTCTTGAATAAGGGCAATGAGTAAGCTGTTGGATAGGTCCCTGGCAGCCAGTATAACCCACCACATCTACATACATGCATTTACAAATAAATACTCCAAGCAATATTCAAACCAGCTCCAAAGAATAATATACACGCTAAAAGAAATATGTGAATTATTAGAAGATAGTTGTTCCTCTTTATAGGAGATAGTCACACCTTGACTACCACAGGTACAGAATTTAATACCTCTTTGAAAATAACCAGGATGACTGCTTGTTCTTGGTTCAGGTTTAACAGGCTGTTGTCATCTTCATCTTGGTATATGAATGTTTAATGTCACATATCATGATCACATATTCAGATTTCTTATCCTTGGACCTTACGTTCCATTATCAGAATGCACTGTATATCAGTGCTGTGCAGCCTTTGCTACTGGTGGAACCCTGGGTTTAACCACACATTGCCTTTTTGCTGAGTTTTGTTGAGCCTGGACCTTTTGGCTCTCCTGAGGCAGTGCAAAACAGGACAAGTGGAAAATATTTGGATAGTTTATTTTTGGAAATACTATACTGTATTCACTTGGTACCTAGCATCTATACTTCCTATAATATGTACTGTGTTGATGCCCAACCCTGTCACCAGCAGCTCCACTACCTGGTCCCAGCCCTTGTAGAAAATGTATCGAAGACATAATGCGATAAGGAGAAGCAGCAGATGCAGCTGGAGCAGCATTCTGGTTGCTAATGTGGGGCTGTCTACACTGTTGTGGCAAAAGGGGTGGGAGATGAGAACTGAACTACTCACTGCCCATTGCTGCAGCAGGGACTGACTGTACCTTTGGAGGGCTTCTTCTCATGTGGCCTTTCTTCAAGACCAGGTCCAGTGATAATGAAAAGGAGTAGAACTGATTACTACCATTTCAACACTGGAAAAAACAAAAATACAGTATTTAATAATTAAAGTCTCCAAAGACAGACAGAAAGGACCATCGTAGGCATTTTAAACATGAATGCATGTGAATAAAGTGTTATGTTACAGTTCTACTAAGTACATTAATAGCTCCTATTTATTTCCATGGAAACTACAACAGCACAAAAGCACAACAACACTGTTTGGTAAATTCTCAGCTACAAAACACTCCTTTTCAACATAGTCATCACCACGAGATGTGTATTTTCACTAGTAATGAACAAGATGCTGCAGCAGCAGAGGTGAACCACTGTCACTGTGGCCACTGCTGAAACATACCACCTACCCCTCACTGTGCTCACACCCACTGTTTGGTCTCCACAAATATCCAGAAAGTGTTGATGAATGTCAACGGGTAAAGATATACCTTTGTTTCATCCACACTTCCATGTCTGACACCATTCTGTCAGACTGCCACTTTGCTGCCATCTGTCACACAGCAACCAAATGTAACACATATAGGCAGGATGGTTCAACCTCTACTATCATACTACCAATATTAATCTCCAATATTGTGGGCCAAAATAATGAAGTAGGAGGTATTACTTTCCAAGCAGTCTTGGTAAAATAACCACCCTTGCTTGCATTTTTGCCCTTTGAGAGGAACAGAAAAATGTAAGATTTTCAAAAGCATAGTAGCTGGTTTAGAAATCCAGGTAGCACTAACTTTCAGCCACCCCAGTTTAGAAATGACTGAGCAGCAATCTCATTGGTGTTTCGACATTCACAGGCAGGGAGACCACGTAACTCACTAGAAGTAGAAAATGCTTCTTCATCTACTAGGAATTTACCATGTGAAGCAGATTTTGGCAAATCCTGCATTTTGAAGATGAAGATGACAAATGGAACTTTTCATGCTATCAATGTCAAAAATTGGCAGAGGTCCTCTCCTGGCCAGCATTTCATTCTTGAAGAATGTTTCTTCCATCATTACAGAGTTTCCACTGCCACTGCAGCAAATGAACTGAAAGCTATCACTTCCAAGAATTTCCCAGAATGCTTTTAGAAAACAGGATGACAAGTCTTTGACTTTGCCAGAGCTCTTCTCAGAAAGATTTTGTGCAGGGTTCTTCATGCGAACCTTGAAAAGAGTTTTCTTCCTTTATAATTCCTAAGACAGCATCCCAAGCTACTCTTTTGCCTCAAACGGGCATAGGAGGAGCCAAGACTGCTGAGTTAGTGTTCAGAACAGTCATTCGATATTTCTGATGAAGATATCTCCACTTTAATTATTAATTTTTCAGCTCGATAGAAATGTTTGTCCATGGCTCTTTCCCCAGCCAAAAAGGTTTGTCCCACTAGCAGCAGGATGAAGTCCAGTGGCACCTGTGGTCAAGGAGTGAGATGGGATGCTTACAAACACGACCACAGCGACAAGAGTGCATCACAGTAACAGACCAGACCAGTGAGGGTCTGCTGGAAAAATAGGACAGGGTCATACTTGTTAATTTGCACTGGTGGATTTTCATTGGTAGAACTGCAAATGCCCTCAGCTGAGAGTCAATGAGTAAATGAAATGATCTTTCAGCTTAGAAAGGCTGGGGAGGCAGGATCAGCAGATTCTAAAATTAGTCACTCGCCAAGACAGTCACTCTGGTGCAAAGTGTTCTGCAGGGTGTCAGTATAGTGGTTCCTGGAGGGCTCCTGAACTTGGAGGCCCCAGGGGAGCATGGACACTCATCAGAAACCAGCAGCTTTCAGAAAGTGGCTGATCACCATGAGCAGGAAAAGCAGTAATAGTAGCCATTCCTGCATAGATAGTGATGGCCCTGGGTAGTGCTGCAAGGGGCAATAAGCCAGAAAACACTGCTGGGCTTGGATGATCTTCCTGTATAACATCTCCTCTTTCTACTACTGAACACAGGCATCTGGGCTAGGTAGACAGTTGGTCTGATCCAGCATGCATGTTTTCTGTTCTTCAATTTTCATGAAATGTAGTAAATGATGTGCAAAATTTTAAATGCCATCACGTTCCAATTATCTTCCAAAACCTTTTTAAGTCGGATGATCCCAGAAGTAGATTAATGCAATTTTCCTCTATAAAGTATTCAGACAGTCATCCACAGGAGCAAGGAGACTAGGAAGGCAGATTTCAGAATAAGAAGAGACCTGGCATTTCATAAAGGGGATTAATGCATATGTACAGGCAGATCTGTCTATTCTCATTACAAATATTCTTATGTATAATTTTACAAATGTACAACTTGTTTTTTTTCCTGTGAGATATTTACTAAAATCTGGAATCCAAAATGGGAATCAAACTAATGAATCAGGAAAAAGTTCCACAGTTTATGTTTAGCAAAAATGTTAGCACTGCTCCAAGTAGCCCTCTTTCAGTGAAATCCCCATAGCAGGTTTGGAAATTTCGATGAAGAAATGTTAAAAATCTTACTTGTAAGACATAAGCATACTCTGGGTGTTGAGATGATTACTATCTTAGACAAGAATAATCTCATTCAGATTGATTACATAGGAAAAAAAAAACCCAAAAAAAATCCCCGAAAACCCCCCAAAAAAACCTAACTTGAAACTAATAGAATCATATGATCTTCTACAATGTTCATCTTCCACAGGAGAGCTGCAGATATTACATAAAAGAAAGACAGCTGGATTATGACTTTGCTCAAAGGACAATTGGCCTTTGATGGTTTGGAGTTTAGAAAGGAAAGTCATAGATAAGATGGAATTTTCACAGTGTGAGCTGCTGTTAGTGCAAGTAACTAGCTATGAATACTTAAACAAATTGTCATGGCTATAAAAATGCCCTGAAGGGTCAGTTTGCACTCTAATAAACTAAGTCTATCTTTTGCAATAAATTTCAACTATTGCTCTCTTAGTGGCATGTAATTAAGCAAAGGTTTTTTGAAAACCTCCGTGTATATGTTCATGAATGAATTAAGTATTCCTTTGTACAGTGCTGTATTAAAATGAAAGCAATGAATTCAACTTTTTCAGCAATCTCATATGCTATAAAACTTGCTGGTGTGTTCCATAATGTGAATTGTTAATCATTTATACCACACATATATTTGGTATACATTTGGAATATATCCTTTGGGATTTCTCTTACATAACCTACAGATTTCATTAAATCAAACACAATTAATTACACAAGTAAACTTTACAAGTCGAAAATGTGGATATATGAAGCACAAACAGACTTTATGAACCCTTAATGATATGGACTTGCAAGCTCAGGATTTGAGCCAGATGTCTATTCATCAGCTTCAGCGACTGGAGCAGATTCAGAAGCGGTAACCTCTTTAAGTCAAAGAGCAGTGTGGGTGAGTTTTACCAGCTTCACAATACAGCAGAATACGGATATTGCTGAATGCAGCATCCTCACTCATCTCCCTGTCCCAGGACTGCTAGGAGCCCTCAAAATGTTGTCTACTTGCTTTCCAGTTAGGAGTGCAACTGGCATGCTCTTTAAAGGTGAAAGAAAGTGGTTGCATCAGCTCTGTTAACTTGCTAATTCTGGGCATCAGTGGAGTGCAGCTAACCAGGTTTTGACCAGCAAAAATATGGTTCAGGAGTATTGCTTAGCTTGCCTTTCAAGGCCTTGATGTTATTTAGTGCATCATCAACTATGGCCAAGCTGTTAATTTTTCTTGATTTTCTTCCACTTCATATTCTAGCTTATTCTTTTCTTTGCACTGTTCATGCCCTTCTCAAATGTACCTTTCATGCAAACATCAAAGCTTAAGTGCTGAGAAAACATTTATTTCATCTGATTTAACAACTTCACCTTTGCGTTGCTACTTATTCCTACTTGTCATCTTGTATGCAAGTAAACTCAGGAGAATTTTTTTTTTTTTTTTTTGGAGAGGACAAAATTTAAAGTAATTCCTCATGGGCTTCCACACCTCATTAAAAGGTAATTCAATTGAAAGATATAAAGAGAACCCCATGATATGCAGTCACTGCCAGAATTTCAAGTATCAAGCTGCAAAAGATGTTAGTTAAAATCGTAATGCCTGAAGTCAAGTATTTCTGAGCAGAAAACTAGAAAATACATCTTAATAAGAAAAGTTTCAGAAAAAATAAAATATATATTACTGTAAAGATGTGGGCTTTTGACTTGTTTTTTTTAATCCCAGTGATCTTGGCCCTTCCTGACTGGCCTTAGCTGACTTAAGGCAGATTGCATACACACAGCTTGCTCCATCTGTGTTTCCAACAGTCTGAACTACCTCTGCACTAGAAACTGCTATGTGAGCCATATACTGTGCTCAAGCTAGAAACCCCAGTTTTGAAGCTGAGCTTGGGCAGAGCACCTTGTTAGCACAACTAATAATCAGCAGCTTGTACCAGATCACTTTGTAGTGTTGACAGAAAAAGTAGAGGTGACCACTTGCATCTGTGCAGAAATAACTCTTCTCTCCCCTTGCCTTCTTTCCCTATGCATTCTGAATGGTCAATATGACATTATTCCACTACACTAAAAAGGTTGGGTAATTTCTCTCTAATTATCTGTATGCAGAATATCTATTCCAGAGATTCAGGAACAGTGTTTCATATCACAAGGTAGTCTGTATGCAAGAAGCACTGATCCCAACTTGTCTGCAGCAGAAGCAAGTAACAAATGTGGGTTGAGACTGGAAGGAGGGAAGGGATGTGGGAGTATGGGATGAGTTCCCTTTGAGGATTTCTTACTGAACATGGAAAAATGAGCAGTTCAGACAGAACTCATTCTTTAGTGAGCCTGCATGTATTTTTAGCAGAGTTGAGCATCTCTGACTTTAACCTACACAGCTGATGTCCTAGGTATCTCACAAGCCACTGTTATGCCATTGAGATTTCAAGGCAGAATAACTCATAATCCTTATGAATGTTTGTAACAGTGTTTCCTGTTGAGCACAAGACCTTTTAACTAACTCTGAAGACTCATTCCCATTTATTATTTAAAAGACTAGGGATGATGGAAGGGAAAAATGATTTATTTTCAGTTAACTCATTACCTCTTTGCTTATGCATATAGATTATGGTTGCCTATTTCTTTTGCTGGAAGGCAGCCTGGACAGTAGCCTTGTGAAATTAAGACATTTTAATTCCCTCACTTTTTTTTTTCCCTGCTGTGAATTCTTCAAGCATTATTGAACTTAAGCCACTTTTAATTTATTCTACACTTGTTCACATGTTGTTTTCTTGGAAATCAATATTTGATTCTATAAACCTATTTAACGGTTTTTGGACGCTCAAAGTTATGTAGCGCAAAAGAAGTATTAACATGAATGCCAGAGCCACCCTTCCTTCTTTACATGAGCACCAGATGTGCCTGAAGATGAAGCTTTGCATTTTGACAGGTTTCCAATGCAGGGAACTGCTTGGCAGACTCAAAGCTATGTAGTAAAGCTGCTTAAATTTAATTTGTTGAAATACTGTTAATGCCATAATCCTCCATATTTCTCAATTCATGAGTTTGCAGTCCCTGTTCGAACTTAAGTTAAAATATATATATATATATAAATAAATGAAAAATAAAATTAAGCTGACTTCAGACTAATTGCTGGTCATGTTAAGAGCTTTTTTCTTTGCTGCATCCATCTGAGGTAGTCTGTTTTATTCTATACCAGGTAAATTCTGAGCAGTTACTATAATAAATAGCTCTTGTTCTCTTTCTTGGCTGTAAGTAAAACAACTGTTGAGATGAAAAACAAAAACAGGGAACAAGCCTCTCCATTTTCCACTGACATGTTTAAAGGCTTTCTCTACTGCTTCACTTTATCTGCAATTTGAGCTCCACAATTAAATACTGTACTTGAAATTTAAGCTTCCCCCCCCCCCCAGCCTCCCCCCTGCCAATGTAAACAGTACCATTTTACACTTACATTTACCTTGAGATAACGCAGTTTAACAATAGATTGTAGGGTAGAGTAAGTCCTTGCTGTTGCAATGACCTGCTGCTATTCTGCCCAGATCGAGGCAGTTTTCAGCACCAGTGCAGAAGTCTGTCCAACAAGGAAAATGCCCTTGGATCTTTGGGACTATTGCCATTGTCTGAATCAGTCTTGCAGGCATAGGTAGCATGGGGAAAAAACAGGTAAATGAAGAATTATCTGTCTTCTTATGTTTATCAGCTCCCGCTTGAATAGTCTGAGACAAACAAACCAGACCAATCTGTCCTGTTCATACCAGGGACTGGATCTCAGCTTAACATAAGAAACAAAATCTATAGTTTTTGCCTGAGAACATTTGAGCTACCTTTTCAGAAAGTTAGCAGAAGTTTGGGTTGTTTGAGACTTTTAACAACCACAAAAAAAAAAAAACCAAATTAAATTATTTTCATTAAATGTCATGAGAAGTACAATCTGAAGCCAAGAGCCTTTGATTCTACACAAAGTAGAATTAGAAAATTTAAGCAAGATAATATTTCATTTAACACCCTACCCATCCTGACTTTGATTGTTGTATCAAATACTGTGTGAAAAGAAGAATAGCAAATATTTGTATTGAAACCTTGAATCTTACCAGAAGAAAATTTTTAATTATTTTAATGGAGACTAGTAACAGTGTATTTAAGCACCGTTTTAAATCTGGACTGTGAAAAAAGAGTACCTTGTTTGGTCTCCCTTAAACGTGTTGGTACAGTGAATCTTCTATTTCTTCACCTTTTCAAAATGTCCTTTTTCATTTCTCTTGTTGCTGAAATTTATAGCTTCCCAAAGCCATAAGAACCGTGGCTTTATATGTTAGCAACAAATTGTTTGTTTGTTTTCAAAAAGAAAGTAGATGTTTTTTTGGCTTGTGAAGATGAAAGTTTTAAACCCATTTCTTCGTAAAAGTCAGTGTTCTGAATTAAAAGCAGAATAGACGTGATTCTCTGTGGGAGCTTCCAGAGGCAGAGCTGCTAGACAGAGAAATCCCACAGCAATGCCTGCTAGCCTGCTTCTGGAAACTCTCTGCAATTCCTTGTAGCAAGAAGTAGTTAAAGTAAATAGGAGCAAACTCTTGGATGCCTTCCAGTAATAAAGAAACATATTGTTGATTTCATGTGGAATTGAGAAACCTGTTACATAAAAATAATTATTTGAAAAAAGTTTTCCACTTTCTTTTCAGTTCCAGCAGATCATTTACAATGTGACAGTCTACCTACCACTTTTCAATTGGCTAAATAAATTGGTGTGAGTGTCTTTCATATTTCCCCATTTCTATAAGATCACTCTTTCTTTTTCTTCCTCCAGATACTACATGTGATTGAATTAAAAACTTGCTAAAACCATTCTTCAGACATCAGGAACATCTTCTGGAGCAGGAAATACAAATTTTCAGCGATATACTTCTTACCGGTGTGTAAGATGGTTCTAATCACTGTTTTGAAGAATTTATTTCTGAAAGAGAAGCCCAGAAAGTTTCCTGCACTAAGAAAAATACTATTTTTCAAGCAATATACTTTCTTATCAGTAAATTGTCTGGTGGGGACACTGTAATCATGGATAAAACTTAAGGAGTGTTAACTTTAATATTCTTATCCTTGGCAAGATCTTACTTCTTTGAATATCAGAGAACATAAAATATGAGAGAACAGAAAACCCAAGAACTACAAAGAACCAGTCAAAGGATGCACTGCAAATAAACAGATAAAAGTCTTAATATTAAAGTAAGTGATCCACCATTGTCTGTCATTTCTCCTTGAGAAGATCTAGGAAGTGGAACAGAAGTGACAAATACTGAAGTTCAAATCCTTTCTTAAGTAATATGAAATAAAAGCACTCTTAATTTGGTTAAGTATCTCTACAGGAATTCTCCTCTAAAAACAAAAGCACACCACAGGGCATCCGGCATAAATTGTGCCATCTATCTCCACAAAAATAAAACCAGACCCAGGTTGTCTGTATATGAATTTAGTACAAATCAAGGTGTAAATTTTGACATACAATCAACTGCATTTGGTTAATGAGTAATATCTATACTGCATTACCTATGTCTGTAATTGAGCAGTGTCTCCAAATGCTACTGAAGATACGTTAGCTTGGTCAAAACAGCATATAAAAATGCATGCTAGCTCAGGTGCTTTACAGAACATTTTTATGTATTCTTACTTAAATGTACTTTCTATTTTTTAACATAGTGTTCTGCAGTAGTGATTTTCTGTTAACTTGTCTGAAAAAAAGGCACTTATTTGATCATATGTTATTAAATTGGCTTTTTTTTAATTGACTGAGTTTAAGAGCTCACTGGGATTCTAAAACATTCCCCATGTCCTCAGTCATCTGTTCTGTTTAATTATTAGTCATTTTCACAGTACTCAAAACAAGGCATAGCTTTTGAATTCCTGAAAATTACCTGCAGCTTGAAAGAAAGAACTGAATCTATTATTTTGATACATAGAAAATTCTTTTCAAAGCTGACTTCAGCTTCTTTAGTGCCTTGCTTTTAAAAAATCTCTTTAAAAGAAAGTGTCTTGGAATTCCATATGTGCATTTGTTGCAGAGTTTTAGAAAGAAAACGTTTACATGTCAAAATGGAAACCACATTAAATCATAGTGCTTCTTATCTATTTCTGTGCATTAAAGAATGTTCACATAATAGGAGCAGATTCCATTTAATTTATGAGAAACCACTCTACAGTGATGGTACACTATCACCTTACATCAGAAAAAATACAATAGAGATAGCATTTAATACTTGTACAGTAGACCTTCTTGGATAAAATTCTTACCAGAACTGGAAATTTCAACATGTTCAATGCCTTCAAATGTTTCTCTGCAAGTTCTCAACCTATAGCTTTTTTTACTGGCTATATAAATAGCATCTACTGGTGCCAGGTAAATAAAACTGCTAAATATGACAGACTACTGTAACAAAAAAGAAATTAGCTGTTCTTTAGAACTGTTTAGCACTAACTGTGCTTCATAGTTCAGAGAAATTCATTTATAGATTCTGAACAGATTATATATTTTGACAAAGAACACTTGGCTCTGTCAAACCCACAAAATACCTCCTGACCCTCATTTCTACTTTAAAAAAAATAAAATAAGATGGAAATGTCTACACAATTGTTGGTCAATCCAAGTCCAAGTATATATTACGTGAGACCCAGGCTTGTGACCTTGATCCTGTCTTACTAGAAAAAAATGTTATTGAGCTACTCCTATCCCTGTTAGTTTGTAAGTGAGAGCCCAGAGGGTACTACATCAGGCAAGATGAGAAAGAAGAAAAGAACACAGAGTACAGGAGTGAGTGTGCTGAATTAATAACAAGGTAGTATCTCAAGGATTCAGAAATAAAATACCTACTGGAAGAGACATAAAATCTAACAAGAAAGTGGAAAGTCAGGAGATGGCAACGGCGGAAGATCAAGGATCAGTTTGTTGCCAGGAACAAAGGCTTAAACATCTCCATCTGCCCAGTGATGGCTTGGTTAGCAGATACTGTGGAAAGTGAGTAAATGTGTACCTGGGCTTGAGGTATGCTGCTCCCAGCTCACTGCTGTGAACATTAGACATGAATAAGAAAATTGTTGGGTACTAATATGTTATGTATAGGATTTTGTTTTAAGTTTCCAAACACAATAAACAGATGCCAAAGCAAAACTGACTGAGAAATATATGCATTACAGTATTATTCATAAACAGCCTTTGCCCCTGAACTACATACAAAATCCCAAGACAGGAGTGATGCTCAACAATCTAAATAGAAATTCATACCATGGAAACAAGAAAAACAAAAAACAAACAAACAAACAAACAAACAGCAGAAAACCCTGAAGTCAGAATAGTCAATCATGTTAATGTTTTAAGAACCAATTTAGAGTGTTATAGCTTCAACGAAAGTGTACCCTTTTCACCAGCTTCATAATGCCCAGAATTTTTTCAGGACCTACTTATATATGGAGCAACATATACAGGTAATGGTACATGTGATGCACCGGGCTGATGTGAATTTCCAGCTAACAGAAAACTTGAGTCCTAGGAGTATTCACGTAATTACATGTATGATTCAGTTTTCCTATTGACATATTTATAAAGTGGTGTTGTAGTTACTCAGAGGGACACATTAAAGAAAAAACACAGTGGCATATTTTTAATAGTGCTGCACAGAAACCTTCTCTCGGTAGACATAAGTAACACTGGGACAGCTCTCCATAGGATCTACCTATTTGAGATTTACTATGTGTTAAATTGCACATTTCTTATAATTACAAACATTATGAAAATGAAGAAGGTGGTAGAGTTCTATGGATTAAGAATAAACTGAAGCTCAAGAAATCATAAGAACACTTGAGCAGCATTGAATGCATCTTGTAAACTTTATCTGTATCACTTGTTACTCAGTATTATTGTAGAAATTTACACAGGTACATGGCAGAAAAGAAATAAAATATAGGCATTCATCAAAGTGTCATGCTAAGCATAAAACAGGCTAGGTCATTATAGAGTCATAAGAACAGCTCACCAGATATTAAGCAGGCTCAACCTGCATAGGTGAAATAAATCAATCTCCTCTAAAATGTCACAAAATAAACTTCAAGAAAACTGGGATTTATTTATATTTCTTTTAAAGAAAACAAACATGGTATTAACAGCCAAATTAAATGCACACTGATCTTGTAGGACTCTGTTCTTACTGAAAACTCAAGATTATCATCTGGTCAGTCTTGGTTTTATGAAAATGAACATATATGCCTATTGACTTGAAAACAAAAAGTCGGTCCCTTACAATTTGAGCCACCAGTTGAGGTGGCTTTTTCTCGTGCTGCGTTGCCACAATTTCAGTAGGAAAGAGCATTCATCAAGAAGATTTCAGCTGCTAGAAACAGCCTTGTGAATGAGAAATACAATTGGCTGATTAACAGTGGAAAAGATCACCATCTACTTCACCTAGAAAGCCAGTGGAGAAGCTTAAAAAGCCAGTGCAGCAAATAGCCAATTGGCGACAGAAGGACAACTCTTAATATGGAAGGGAGTAAAAATCAGAGGCAGATGTAATTTACATCTACAGATTGAACAAGGGAGGTTTACCTCTCAGCAGAAAGATGATGTAAAGGTTTATATAGTTTCTGTTTAAACTGTATGCAGCACTCATGCTGTTTGCTTTGTTGCAGAGAAGACTTAGAAATAAGCAGGACTGAACACCATGAACAGCAAAGATGTGGTACTAAGGAACATGGTTCAGAGGATTATATGGTGATCAGTGAAAGTTTGGACTATATAATCTTAGAAATCTTTTCCAACTTCAACGATTCTATGGGAAAACAGAAAAAGTTACCCTCTAAGACATTTGCCTTCTGAAGAAAATGTCTGGGGAGGAAATAGCTTGTCAATTCAGTTTTAATTCATACAGTTAAAGTGCCAAATTCCTGCCACAGACACCACTCATAACTGTCATTCCACCGCAAATTAAAGGGGAGCTTTTGAAAGGAATCCTTGCTGACAACTCAATATTCCTTCTCGGCTCTTAAAACTTCTATCTGAGCTGTAAAGTGCCATGGGGATTTCATGGGATGACATTTCAGAAGCAAAGCAAGGGTAAGACTTTCTCATAGGCATTCAGAACCGTGAGGGTAATACTGAAATCAGAAAAAAGAAATGGAAGTTACAGTGATTGAGACTTGATGAGCACCATTTATGTGATGTGAGGGAACTACTAGGTGAGAGCATTCCTCTGTCACTTGGATTCAAATGGCAGACTTTGCAAGGTAATGGGAAGGGACTTATTAGCTAAGGTAGGTAGTAATAAAGTTGTAAATAAGGAAGAGGCATAATTCACCTGAGAACACATTCTTCGATGCAGTGCTACAAAAACACTGATAAGCATTGTTAAAAAAATAAAATACAGCAGCAGAAGCTCCAAGCTGAATCTTAATGTCACAAACATATGAAGCTTCAGCTCAAGGAGAGAGAATAAATGTTAAAAAGTTATTAGTGACTGCATTTCAAAGCATGTTGATGGTACTTCTGCCACTGCAGTAAGATGCTAGCAAGCCTCATAAAAATTGTTCCTCTTTAGTTTTACAACACTGAGAACTCAATGCAACTCCTGATATCATTAATGGATTTGGGAGGTCAAATACCAAGATCAAAATGCATGCCATAATATTTGAAACAGGAAGAGTGAAAGAGAATGAGACAAATGGTGTTAGAGGTTAGCTAAGAAAAAAAATCATTGCAATAGGTCAAAGTTCACAAAATAAGATCCATATATAGACAATCTGCCACATTCCTTGAGAATGCATTTTACATATAAAATTATTTCATTTAGAAATCACAGTCTACCTATATACATATAAGAATAAAAATTAATACTCCCCCTCCTTGTTTGCTTCCTGGTGGATGCTATCGATAATGAAAATCAAAGTGTCAGTTGACAAACGATCAACCGGTACATGATCCTTCAGATTCTTTCTTTTTAAGCTGCACAGAGAAACATTTCATCTTAATTTGTGTCCAAAATAAGAGGTAATTTTTTGCCATTTTGCAAGAATCTATGCACTTAAACAAGCAGATCAATTTAGAGCAGCTGTATTTTTTAATATTACCTGGCCTAAATGGGAGTTTTGAGCCACTGATTCAGAGTGTTCAGCTACAGTAATAGATTAGGTATAGTAAAAAGGCATTCTGAATCTAAGAGCAAAAGGATAAGCAACACCAGAATAAGCTTACCTCTTAAAGAAACAAACAACAACAAAAACAAACCAAAGCATTTTAAAAAAAAAAAAAGATTATGAAAATTGAAACTTCTATTTGTTTTATGCAGCTGCTAAACCTTCATTGTAAATACACTTGTCACTTCAAAAGTAACACCTCCTATTTATTTCCATGAAAACTACAACGAATGTGAAGAGCACAATAATACAATTTGATACAGCAAATTCTCAACTACAAAATGATATTCTTCAATATAGTCATCATTGTTAGCCTGTCTGCATGGATGAGCTAGTCAAGATGCTCTTCATTTCACGGTATGACAGTTGTGCATGGCTATCCGGAATGCAGCTGTTTTTCATGTTGCTGTTCCTACCCATCACCTCACTGTGCTCACATCCACTGTTTGGTCACT
The DNA here is from genome assembly GCF_054131305.1 of Coturnix japonica. Lineage (NCBI taxonomy): Eukaryota > Metazoa > Chordata > Aves > Galliformes > Phasianidae > Coturnix > Coturnix japonica. The sequence goes on from NC_140664.1 coordinate 78,545,546, forward strand.
ATAAATGGTCAGCAAGTGTTGATGAATGTCACTGGATGCCACTTTTTCCTAGTAGAAAAATTCAGTTCTACACCTTTGCTTCATAAGCATTTCCATGCCAGACACCATTTTGTCATTTTGCCCATCTGACATCTGTCCCATGGCAACAAAATGTAATGTGATACTGTCAGGTAAGATTCTGCTGCTGCTGTCATACCACCAACATTTGCCTCTGATGTCATGGGCCAATATGATAAAATAAAAGGCATCGCTTTTGGAGCGGCCCTCACATTTGGCCTTGTATAATTACAGTTATTAATCTCAGTTTGTCACTTGAGGAGCTAATCCATATGATCATTTTCTAATTTGAATGTTGCTGTGGTTAGATTAGGAATAATGATTATTTTCTTTACCTCCTCTCTTTAGTGCACTGTTCCTAATTTGCAGATACAAGTAAGCAAGAAATTGATTAATTATAAAGTGACCTGTGGAGAGGAGGACAAGAAATTGCTGGTGTTTATATTAGTCTTGATAGAGCTAGATTGCTTCCAGTTGGTTTACTGAAGACTCAGGTCATGTTCTTGCATTTGTTTTACTAAATACAGTAAGTAGTTAATCAGAAGCAAATTATGCCACAGCCATAATTTTCCACTATGGAAGCTTCTTTCATATGGTAGCCTGAAAACTGATTAATGTAGTATGCAATAATTTGAGTATGAAAATACTATTCATAGAGAGCTCATACACAGCTGAGCAAAACCTTTAAATTAAATTTGATTTCTTTTTAAATGCAGGTCTTATTTTGTGCGTGTTTGTTTTCTATTCCTAGCTGGAACTATGTCAACTAGTAAACTGTTTTCTTTTGTACTCAAGTGCTAAACATTCTCCCGGCTCTGATGAATGCAGAACCAAATGGGTGGATGCGATTTTGTTGCAGAGAGTTTCGATTTGGTGGAAGCTGTGTTCAGCTTGAGGAAGACCACTCATTGACTTAGCCCACAGCTGCAGCTCTTGAAAAGCCTCAAATCATTAGCATACAGCTCTGGCAAGCTGAGCTGAAGGAGGTTGTTGATTTGCAGATTTCTCTACAGTTTGCTAGTCATGTTGTTGGGACACCAGATAAATATGTTAGTGTATGCCATAGACTAGGGTTTGTTGCTTCTTTCCCTTCCTTCTCTTCAGAACCTGCAAGATTTTGGAGTTCCTGCAAAATGTTTTGGTTTATTTTGTGATTTGTGATTTCTGATGAAATAATGATGTTCCGGGATCCCTTAGTATTGCTACCTGTTTGTCTGTATATGGCTGGTCAATCAAGGTCTGCTATTTCCAGTTCTGGAAATGATAACGGAACACCTTTTCATTGTAACCTCCCTTTCCATTTGGTGTAAACGTGTAATCATGCAGTACATAAACACCAAAAGCATCAGTTTTCCTTCTGTCTGCCACTCAAAGTTTTGCCTTATAAAAAATACCTCTAAATACTGACTGTTCTAAACTACTGATTACAAAATACAGTTATCTCCTGTTCCATTGATTTCTGTGACTCTCGCCCTACTATCAGATTTTTCCCCATTTTGCCATCAAAGCCAAGGGCGAAAAAAAGACATCTTTCAGTTAAGTACAAAAGATGTATAAAATCCCCTACAGACTCTGTGCTGCTAATCACAGAACCTAGCAGGAGAGCTGTTATTGGAAGACAGTCTGTGAAGACTGAAGAAACGTAAAAGTGCAAAGCACAGAAAACATCTTCAGCAGTTGTACTTCAGTGACTCTACATTAGTGCATTGGTGATTAGGACAGCTAATTTGGAGGGGAGTTCAAAGTTCAAAGAAGGGGGGGGGTGGAGGGGGGGGGGAGGGGTAGGGAGAGAGTGGGAGAGAGAGAGAAAAAGAAAACCTAAAATATTTGATTTATATAATCTATTATTACAGACTGATGAAACACCTGGGTTCCTGACATGACTAGGATATATATCAGATTTGTTATTTTCTCCCCATAAAATCAGTTTTGCACATTTTAATAGGTGTTCACAGTCTTTTTCTGATTAAATTGATCGCATTTGATTTTCTTTTCCTTCGTGACACGTAGAGCTTTTCATTAGGTTTTAGCCCATATCACTCATATTCATATCACTCCAGACCCCTCAGAGGTGTCAAAGAGTAATCTCTTACTTATCAATACAGAACTAGCCTGGATTACAATCACTGACCTGAAGTTAAAAGGCCTAGTAACTCACTTCCAACTTCTTGAGTTCCTTCTTCTGCCACTCTTCAGTTGTTTAGTTCTCTTCCTGCACTAACATTTTCTTATTTTCCAGAGCAGTGAAGCTGCCTGTCAAAAGTACTACGTACCTCCAAAGTTCACATGCTCAGTAAAATTCTATGTCTTCCCTTTTTCTCAGCATATTTCTCTGAAGAAATGACTTAAAGGATGCACTGAGCATAAAATTTGCATTTCAGAAGGTTAAATAAAAACATTACATCTTCAAAGCACAGAAGGCTCTCAAATGCAAAAAATAACACAGTTTGATCATATACAAAGACTTGGGTCTGTCCACAAGTATATTGCATACTTGCATCTTCGGAAATTTGAGAGTCACGAGTCTAACATTTGAAATTGGTTTCTGTAATTGTTATCAAGCTCATTAGGCTTCAAAAATAAATAAATAACCTATCAAGCCAACAGTTATCTTCTCCAGCAGCAGTTTGGCTCTCATAACATATAGCTTAGAGCTGGCTGCAAAGCGTCTTTAAGCAGGAGGGTAGCAGTACTTCAGTAATTAGCCCTCTCAGCTGCAACACATTTATTTGTATATCAGCTACCCCAGATGTGTTTCAGTTATATATATACATACAATTTATATATATATATATGTATGTATATACATATACATAATACATACATACCATAAAGTGATTATAGGGTAGATATACACTTTGTCTTTCAGTTTCAAACATTGTGGAAACAAGATTATTATTATTTTTTTCCTCTTACACAACAGCATACGGTGTATCAGTAATCGAAACAGGACACAAAAGCATAGAAAAAAAATTCTAGTGTTCGCATCTAACAATTTTAGTTCAGACAATGTGTTGAGATTTCAGCTGCCTTATTAGAAGGAAAGATAATCCAAAAACAACTTCCCAGGAAGAGTCTTTCTTGTAGTACTGAACTCACTTTGATGGAACACTTTGCACAGACAGAGAGAGAAAAGATTAGACAAACAACAGAAAAATCATCTGTTGTTGAAATACATTCCCTACCTCATGGGACCAAGATTAACCACTCAGCAAATACTCATTATTTTTATGTATTTTCACTTTTTTTTTTTTTTTCCTAGCCCCTGTAGTTCATCTCAGACTCAAAGCGAAACAACAGTGTTAAATCAATTCCTAATTCCTGTATCTACTTCAGTCTTTAAAAAGCAAATGCTGGCTCTGCTCAGCCTGCAGAAGAGATGACTGAGGGTATCTGATCAATGTTTTAAAAATTTTGAAAGTGTGGAAGACAATTAGATGAAGCCAGAGTCTTTTTCAGAGCTGTGAAGTAATAGAACAAGGAAAAACAGCCAAAAAAAAAAAAAAAAAAAAAAGGAACATAGAAAGTTACACATAAATATGTGGAAGAACTCCTTTCCTGCCCGGGTGACAGAGCCTGGAACAGACTGCCTGGAGAGGCTGTAGTCTCCTCCTACAGGAATATTCAAGACCTGTCCAGATGCCTACTTGCCTATGAGTCAGACTGTATCTGTAGAGGTCCCTTCCAACCCCTACAGTTCTGCAGTGAAGAAATAACAGTCTCATCTCCTGAGAGACACAAGCATGAAAGTGGAGCAGCTGTATAGCCACAGTTTGAACATGCCAAGAACCTAGGACATCCCATTTCCTCCAGCCAAACTGTTCTATAATCCCTGGGAGTCCTTCATCAGCAATAACCTTGCAAAAGCTGTAAAACACTAACTGAAATGGTTGCATGGAATTCAGCAGTTAGAAATCTGATGAAGACACCAGGACACTTATATCCACCTCTACCTAGAAAGTATCTTTAATGTGATTCAAAGGTGCTGTTGAGAGCAAAACTGAACAGTCCCACAGGTAAGCTTAGGAAGTTACCTCATACAGAACATTCATATATTATATACTAGTGACACAGACTTCTGCACAAGGATGCTGACAGTTGCATACCAGATACTGAAATATTTGTTATTATGTCAGCAAGATTAGAGATGACTGAAAATATTTATCCACACTGCAATTACACTGCTGGAGAAAATCACTGTGCTTGCTGAAATGCCATTACAAATGCTAGAGAAGTTCAGTCTATAAACAGTATTTTATTTTTTTTCCCCCTTAAGATCTACTGCAGGTAAAATGAACGGTCACACTGATGGTATATGTATTACCTCAAACCCAGCTGAAAGCCTAATAATAATAACTTGCTCTATGGAAGTTGTCAGGTGAAAATGATTCCCTCTTTTATATGTTGATTGCCCAAGGTAAGAGAAAAGCTTATACTTTTTATGTTACATGGAGATAGTCAAACAAACAGAAAATAGAACTCCTGCTTTTATTTCTCAGCCAGGTGTCCTAATAGTTCTTCTGAATCTAGAATGAAATTTTCAGTACTTGTCTATGTAAATGCAAATCAAGTACACCACAGAAAGTAGCAAACGCCCTTACAAGTCAGTCATAACCAAAGCTGAGCTGTTTCATTTGTATATTCCCTTCAGAACTGCTTCTATTTTGGATTAAGGGCTGAGCAAGCAAGGCAGATCTTTGAAGTGTGGTGAATTTTCTGGTAAGAACAAGGGAGAACATCCTTTCTCCCACTTATGTATTCACAGCTTCTACATATATCAGCACACTGAAGTGAAAAAACTTCTAATCCAACTAACTCCTAAGAGAGCGTTTCCAATTTGCTTTGAATTTATATTGCCTGGAATTTCAGAGAAGGAATAAAGTATCTATTATTAAATCCAGTCCATGTTTGGTGAAGATGGTGAGAAGAGGCAAGGAAGGCAATTCACAAATATTTATAGTATGAAGGAAGAAAAAACATTCTGTGCAGAAAACAATTTTGTTTTATTTGTTTGGTTTTGGTTCTGTTTTTTTGGTTTTTTTTCCTCAGTGTACTTCTTTCATCTTTGTTTTCATGGATCGATTCAACTGCTTTATTTGAGGATGTTTTATCATACATTTAGTGCCACTGCATTTCCTGCTCACAATGCAGGATTTTCCACTAGCATCTGACTTTCCTCATGCATTGCACCAGGATTTGGAGACTGAGGCTTTTCCCAAATTCAGGCAGCACCATCCTAATGATATGTCAGCTGTCTGAATGTGAAGAATGCCCCACCAACCAATACTTCAAGATGAGGTACCTTTTTTCTGTTTTACCCAAGAAGTTGTAAAGCAGAATAGAAAAGGATATTTTAGAGCAGTTAGGACTGCTCAAGCAAACCTCTTATTCTTCCTACCTGCAAAAAAAACAGACTAAAATGAAACACTTGAAGGTCTGTTCATTAGCTGCTGTGCTGCAACTTTGTTATCCCAGAACTGGATGATAACATTCCTAATCTCTGATGATGGAGGATTCCTGACATAGTTTGAAGCACCGATTTCAGCTAATGCATATACTGCAATTACTTCAGAGAAGCACAAGTATGGAAAGCTCAGATCTAATGCATGATTAACCATGAGGCAACAAACACCAGGAGATATTATGGCCCTGGCATCTCCAGGAGCATGGAGCCTCACATCTGAAATGAAAACCTCCCTCCCTGCTGCTACAGGGAATCACAAATCAGCTATAGACACTACAAGACTGCCACAGTTTAACTCATATCAGTCTTGTACATACTAATCTGTGCTACGTACAGTATGTTCCAGTGCTCAGTTATATGAGGATTTCTGCTTTTCTGCTGCTGCCGTGCATTCACAATCATTGCACCTACATGAAGATCAAACTGTAAGAATGTATTTCTCTTAAATGTTGATATCTAGATTCAAGACCAGTTATTTTGGTGCTATAAAAAAGCTTTTATGTGGAGTTCAAAAACTCATTTCTTTTAATGAGGATGGGATCACTTACAAACTTTCTGATCTAACTGTTACTACCACTGATTCTGATTTCACCTTGAAGTCATGAGAAGCAAAAAAGGGTAATGTTTCCAACTAATAAAGGCACCTGCAACACCAAGGTCTACTGAAGAGACTGGCATCTTCCTAGTAGAAGAGTAAAGGAATAATACAAGTCAATCAGAAGATCTTACCTTTAGCTTTAATTTTGAGCTGAGAGACCCAAATACATTCCAGATCAATAGCTTTGATCCCCCTCTCTGGTCTCAATATTAGATGCCTTTACCCTCAAGAACTTCTTGTTGTCAAGCATTTTAAATAGGAGCGAGGAAAACAATGACTGAGTAATCAACAGTATTTCTTCTTTTTCTGAACACCATGCTAAGGAAAAATGCTAGACTGAAAAAACTGTATTCAGGAGTACAGTCAAATTTCTTCCAAACCACCTCAGATATTTAATTTTTTCAGTGAGCCAGGCAGACTGGTGTGAAGGCCGAGGGGCACCCTCAGAACAGGCCAGGCCACCCCAGGGATGGTGAAGATTCTGCTGCACAAATAACTCCTGTGAGCCACAGCTCCTTCAGTGGGGCTGCAAACCTACTTCTGGTTGGGCTTTTCCAAAATGCAGGATTTTCCCCAATTGTAGTTATCTCTGGGTCTCAGTGTTAGGCAGCAGCAGAGTCACAGAACTCTTGTTTGCCCTGCGTTTGGTAGCACTTACATGCACAGACCCATGTAGGATAATGTTAAAGGGCCTAATTTTTATTTTATTTTTTTCCCTAGCTTGCCACTGAACAAGAACCAAATCCATCTCCTTCTCCTCCAAAACACGGAGTAATTTAAGAGATGCCAGTGGGAGATACTAGTGAATTCTTCAATTTGGTTGCTATAGCAATCTACTGAACATTTACACTACTGAGCTGAAGGGAAGCACTGTGAGGTTGTTTATCCCCTTGTATATTGGCCAGCAGTCACAAAGCAATATCTCATTTGGTGGCACATGAAGGAAGTAATTTCATTTACTACCTGAAGAGCAAAGGACATTTTAGAAAAAGCTGAAGAAGGCCGATGATGTGTTTGTCTTCCTCTACATGTAGCAGGTGAGAAAAACCAATGGTGAAAATTAACAAAAAAATATTTATACATACTTAATTTACATATATTTTATGCCCAAGGATGACAGTGAAAGTTAATAGCAGAACAATGGAAGTCGCTTTCCATATAGACCTTTGGGGAAATATCACCAGTTCTAGTATTTCATATCTCGTTTCCCTTGGTAAGAATAAGCACTCTGTCTACTCCAGATTGAAAATCCTTGAAGCTCTTTCACAATACCAGGAAACAGCTTACTTTCAGTTTCAACTTTGTAGTATGTCAACAGCAAAACCCAGCATACTAATACCCAAAGGTAAATAATATAACTAGCCATCATTACCATGCATCTTTGTTGAGAGTAAGGACTGAAAACTCACCCTCAGTACACTAGCAAATATGAAACCCATGGCTTGATCCTCTAGTGTTATTCGTAACAAAAATATCAATACGTGTAGTTTTAAAAGAAACTGCACAGCTGCATTTTATGAGCTGTGTATTCTGGGTGAGATCTTAGACCAAAATAATGTGCAAATTAAGTCCCAGAGTGATCACAGACTATCCAGGTAAAGCTGCAGCTACAAAGCCATTCTCAAGACAGGTCAGGAAAACAAGGTAGTAAGACAGAATCTGGATCAGCAATGCAAAGGTAAGACATAGACATACTTGCAAGAAAGCATAGGGAAGGGATGCTGACAGGCAAATGAGAGAGCAGCCCTTTCAGCTGTTCAAGGTAACATCCCAAGTCTTGAACTAATCTGGCTGATCCCTCCTAAGCAGAAACAAACTGAAGGAACCTTATCTTCTTCCCATGAGATCACTCTTATGACGACTAGGTATATAGAAGAGCATAGCTGAGTACGTAAAATTGTCTTCCAAGTGAGAAGACTTTCAAAGATTAATAGCTGATGTGCACTGATTGCCCCATCCATTTGACAGTTTGTCTATTTCTGGTCTAATTCACAAACCACTGCTAGATCACAAAGTCCTCCTACTCAGACTGTAAAACCTTATCAGTTCACAGAAGGAATACATTCCTCATTAAGCCTTTTCAATTGCACAGTTTTCATTGGCTTTGATTTTTTTTTTTTTTCACCCAACCTAATTCCCATTGCCTCCCCTGCAAGCCATATCAGAGTAAAAAGAAGTTTCCCTTCCAAATTTATTCAGTCAGCACAAACTCATTAAAACCAGAAGTACCAAAATCAATTTGGACTCTATACAATATTTATAGTCTTAGATATAGTGTGTGGTTTGTCAGCAACATTCAGACACGTATTTCCATCCCTCTGTATGCAGACCATAATTGTGCAAAAAGGAGATGTTTCAGTTCCTGTCCTGAGTACTATTTCACTTGCAGAAAGCACCTACTGAATTGTAGCTCATTGCAATATACACTCAGCCTGTACTGTTTAGATGAGTTTAGATGAAACCCACTTGCTATTCCTATTCTGCCATATATTCTTTGTTAGTAATGATAAATTACTATCCTCTTATACTGAAAAAGAACTAATAGACTTCATAAGATCTGGCTCTGACAAATTAAGCTTTCTGCAAAAACTCAAAGACATCAGCTAATTTCTGGGGATACAATGCTACATTTTCTCACTAGATAGAGTGAAAATTTAAAATCACTCAAGTCTTCTGTTGCACCAGGAAATTGTCACCAAGGCTGCTTCATTTTCACAGAATCACAGAACTGTAGGGGCTGGAAGGGACCTTTGGAGACTGAGTCTAGTCACACTGCAAAGCAGGCTCCCTATAGCAGGCTGCACAGGTGGGTCTTGAATATTTCCAGAGAAGAATTCACAACCACTCCGGGCAGCCTGGTCCATTGCTCCATCACTCTCACCATGAAGAAGTTCCTTTGCATACTGGAGTGGAATTAGCCAATCTACAGTTTATGGCTGCTTCCCCTCAGCTTGTCCCCACACACTGCTGAAAAGAGGTTGGCCACATCTCTTTGACTCCCACACTTAAGATACTTATAAAAATAAAACAGATCCCCTGCGTCTTCTTTTCTCTTGTTGCTCTCTTACTCTTCTTGAGCAACTTCCATTGAAGTGTTTGTTTGTATTCTTGTCTTATTGTCTACACAGGAGGCTCCCTCTGGCTTTTGTTTGCTTGGACAGTATTTTGCATAAAATTGTCTTGTTTATAACAAATGTTTCAGCAGTACAAAAAGAAATTATATCTCAATGAAAGGAATCAAAATTTTGCACCTCTGAGTGTCTCCAGTATAAGCTTTCTAATTCTTTATCTCCCAAGTATGAAATTTGGTAGAAAAATGATGTTTCCTTACATTCTCTAAACATGAATTAATATGCCAATGCTATGTACGCTATTAACTGCAGCTTTTGGCAAGATGTAAATGAAGATTAAGAATGCTCTGCAACCACCTCAAACAGCTCAACATGCTGAGTTACCATGCAGAAGTACCTCATTAATATTCAGGTGGCATCATGTGGGTGAGGAGACTATGACAACAGTAACAACAACAGAGCAGAATTGGTAACACTTCTGCATTAGAACCTCCCTCAATGACCCCAGAACTAAGTGGGAGCCAGACTTGTCACATCAAGGACTGCTTATTCAAGTTATCATCTGGGACAGTAAGCTCTGTAAATACAGATTTGCCAAAAGCCTGTGCCAAGGGTGTATATGTACATGGGGAAGCACATCCTAGAGAAAATTTTCTATGCTTGCTTGTTACAAGAACTCTTGACACTTTAGGACAAAGTAGAAGAACAAAAAACACCACACACGTGCCACCAGCACATGTCTAGTGCAGAAACAGTAAGAAGGAACTGTTATACTTATATGCTAGCAGTTAACGAGAGCTTGGGTTTTGTTTTGAATCTCCATCAGAATCTCTGACACCAAAGATAAAGGCCAAACATTTATTTATTGGAACAGAATGTAGCACTATGCCATATTTCTACTCTTCCTGGTTTGAAGGGGCCCTCTTCGAAATGAAATCTTAACAGCTTTCAAGTTAAAAATTAGGAATTTCTTTGTTTAAAAAAAAAAAAAAAAAAGTGGAAAAAATATAACAACTTGCCTATGCAATACCAGTTATCTAACGCTGCATATGCAAAAGTTCGCTTTTGAAATGTCACAGACCTGAGTGGGTTTCTGCCTGGTAAAAAATTAGGTATAATACTGATGATAAGCTATAAAATGAATTACCACACAGCCAAAGGTCGCATTTTCACATTCATTCCCCTGCTATTTTTCTGATTGTTATTAGCCTTTATGTTGCTCATTTCATCTCTGAGTAGGTAACAAATGTAAAAAGAAATAAAAAGAGTAGGAGATGCTTTTATATATTCTGTTATCTGAGTACAACACAACATGCCTCACTTCTTCCTTTCAGTCCTCAGCAAGAAAGAAAGAATTGCCTTGTCAAAAGTGTCTTTCCTCATCCATTATTACCAGTGAGGATCGAGTATCTCAATACCCATTAAAATGCAAAAAACAAAAAGCCCACAACTCATGGAGATTTCTGACTCAGATGTGTGATCTTACATCAGAAATATTCCTTCACAGATGTCAAACCTCTCTGTCTCTTCATTTGTTTCTTGTACCAACACCCTTGGAACTCTTATACTACAGAACCATAACCACAGCGCCAAATGCTATGCAGCTCTCTACTATTGACACACCATTCTTCTACAGATATCTATTACTCCAGTAAGATTTGATTTTACTACTATTTCCTGAAGCACTTCCCAGGAGAAAGAAGAAATGGAATACAACAAAATGGACAGCTACTTAAAATCATGAAGTTTGTGGACTCATCAGAATGACATACTACTAAGCATGTTCATTCTAATGATTTTTTTTCAGGTAAAAAAAAGCTGAAACTCTCACAATATTTTGTGAATGTAAGAAAGCACTTACTAACCTTTTTCATTTGCATGTTCATATTATGAACAGAAGTCTCTCAAATTAAATAGTAACCTTAGGAAAATTCTTACAGAAGAAGAACTAACAACATACCTTAGTAAATTCCTTGGTTTCCTCAGTTTTATTTCACACCTCCCCTGTTCTTTTAACCACTGACTATAGAAGTCACTCTTCCTCCATCTAGCTGAAACTCCTGCCAAACCCATCTCCTGTCCCCAAACTGACATTTGACCTATCATTCACTCAACATTTTTGCATCTCTTTTCTTGTTATCCACAGCCAGTCTCCTCTGTATCTATTAAACCTAGCATTTACCAAGTTATACTCTTTATAAATCAGGCAGATTAAACACTTGACTATGTTAGAATGAGGATAGTCAGAAAACTCAGGAGGACTACCATCACTCTCTGCTCTCACTGGTGAAGCTGTCCTTAAATACCGCCTCCAGTCCTGAACACCTAAGTTGGAAATCTACGCAGAGAATCAAAAGTAGGTTCTGCAGAGTCCATGGGCATGTGTGTTGACAGGAAGCCAGAGGGAGCTGGACTGCTGAGAGGAGGCTAAGGAGCACATGCAACTACTTAAGGATCACAGCAAATGTGAAGAAGCCAAACTCTTCTTGACAGATCTAAACAACCAGAAGTAGCCTTGATAAATCATTGCTTGAATGGTTTAGAGTCAGAAAAACATTTTTGGCAGTAAAGTAACACAGCAAAGTTGTGCAAAAAAAGATATGCCTTTGTTGGAACTTGTAAAGAACTGACTAAACATAAACATGGCTTACTCAGGATCAACAGTAATCCTGGCTTCAAGCAGGATGCTGCTGTAGATGACCTCCAGCATATCTAGATATGACCTGAGATTTAATTAAGATACGCCAACCTCAGCACCAGTCAGCTAGATAGTTCATTCTCAGTTCCTAGAAACAGATAATGGTGTTCTCCACAAGAACCCGTGACACAGCTTTAGCAAGACACAGTGTCAGTGGAATGAAACAGCAGAACAGTGACAAGTTAGGTACGAAGAAATTCATGGAGTTACAAATCATCTCAACAACTGACAGCTATTTTCTCTTACATGTATTGTAGAAAGAGAGGCCAATTTATCCGCTCATTATTTTCTTAGTTCCTTTTTCTAGTTGCTTATGCCTATGACTTGTTTGTTGTTGCCAATGGATTGCTTAGCTCAGTTCCTGTTAATTAACTATTAATGTGATCTGATGGAAAACAAGCATTACATTTTAGTCCTTTCCATTAAACTTGCTAGTTTGGAATTGGATTTCAGTCCTGACATATAGTCAGTGGGAGTTCATTTACCACATATGAAAACAGGAGAATACAAAAAGCTATACTAACACTGGAAGAGTTCATGGATTTCAAACATACTCAACATATCCCACATTTTGTAACTTGTAGGTTAGTACACGTAGGTCACAGACTGCCTTTGCACTCTTTCAACAGAATGTGTTGGAGTGTAGTGTACAAGAAGAAATTGTTGCCCTTAAGTGCAGGTTGTTTTCAAGTCCCTTGACTAAGCACTAAGAGAACAGAATTATAGATTTAGAGATTACCATGGGTAAAGACGAAATGGTTGAAAGATGGATGCTCAACACCTTCCAAACAGAAGTAAATGTGAGTACATTTTCTGAATGACACATGATAAATGGAGTATACCAGTACCCCTTAAAAACACCTTTTCCGGTAACATTCTTATGGAATAACATTTTATGTGTATCTTAACATTTTAGAGACAAAGGTCCAGTTTCAGATTTCCCTTGAACTGGTAGTGGATCTACCTCAAGACACCTATAAGCCAAGCTCTTACTGTGCTTTTGAAGAAAAGACTTCAACTGTACATCTTCCTTTATATAAATATATGAAACTCTATTCATTTTCAGTTTAAACTTAAGTAGTAGGGCTCCTGAAATATACACCTCTGGGATGAAAACCAACTACTTTATGATGAAAAAGTAGACAGACAAATAAAAATGACAAAAACACCCTGTGCTTCTCTTCCATACATACATTGCCTGCCCTTCTTGCAACTAAATGTTTTGCCAATTACATGGCCATTTCATGGCTGTTGTTTTTTTCTTTGTTATTTGGCATTTGAAGTTGCTACTAATCTGGCCTAAATCTGAGCCTCTTCATGAGATCTATTGTATTGAGTGAACACAATTCTGTAGACAGCTGGTGAATTACTGCCACTTTATTCTACAACTAGGGCGAGTCATGAAATACTGGTATAGATAGACTGGTATAGATTTACAGTCTCTAAGAGAATTTTATAAAAGAAGAAGGCTATAAGAGGCAAGGTTTACCATTGTAAAAGCTATCTCCAGCCACACTGTGAGTTAATTCTCTCTCTGTAGCTCAGTTTTCTATCTCGAACATGCTTCCATGGTAACATACCTACAGCTACTGCAATGCTGAAGTTAATCTCAGAAGTTAAGCTTTCCATTTGCTGATATTCTGCACCAAACCTTAGCTCTTGCCAACAAAGTTTCAATCAATAATTCTATTCATAATAATTCACTCATCCTGGCCATGACAAGAGATTTTAGTCAATATGCTACTCTGCTTAACAAGCTGAAAAAGAAAGTGAACCCAAAGATTGTGGTCAACGTACAAGAATAAGAAATAAATTAAAAAAAAACAAAAACCAAAAACCAAAACCAAAAACCTGCAGTGTAATTCTAACTTTTAAAAAGCTATTAAACATTTAGCGACTACAGTGCCTAAGACAGATAATACCCCCCTAAGATATTTAGCAAATAGAAAAGTCAAATTTTCAAAGTCAGTTTGTGTCTTCAGTTTTCATAGAGCTGATTTCATGTTCTGTATGCAGTTTCCCCTTTAAGCATAATTATTCTATGGCTTTGATTAGGTTGCTTAGACATAGAGAAAGATATAGAAGAAAGACATAGAGCTGTTGGAAAGGGTCCAGAGGAGGGCCATGAAGATGATCAGGGGGCTAGAGCACCTCCACTACAAAGACATGCTGAGGGAGCTGGGCTCATTCAACCTGGAGAAAAGAAGAATGTGGGGTGACCTCATCGCAGCCTTTCAGTACCTGAAGGGAACCCATAATCAGGAGGGGAGTAAACTCTTTGAAAGAGCTGATAATAGCAGGACACGGGGAAATGGTTTTAAGTTGAAAGAGGGAAGATTTAGGCTGGATGTTAGAGGAAAGTTCTTTACTAGGAGAGTGGTGAGGTCCTGGAGCAGGCTGCCCAGGGAGGTTGTGAATGCCCTGTCTCTGGAGGCGTTCAAGGCCAGGTTGGATGGGGCCCTGGGCAACCTCATCTAGTAAACATGGAAGTTTGGTGGCCCTGACAGGTAGGGGCGTCCCTTCCAACCCGGGTCATTCTGTGATTCTGTGATGTGTGTAATGCAGTGAAAAGCACAAGACAGCAAAACAACAAGATCCCAGGCCACAGAAAGCAAGGATTCACTCAGAAGTGACAGCAGTGGTCACAGAAATAAGGGAAAGGAGTTGCTTACCTTCAGATTCTGAAGTCTTTAGATATGCAGAGATCTCAAGACAAAAAACCTTCACCTCCATTGTCAATCCTTCACTGAGGTCTGGGAAGGGGGACATCCTGGCTCCATCTGTTCCAGTCACTCAGGTGCATTGTTTGCACCTGAGCTCCCCTAAGTTGGCCCTGCCTTCCTACCAGGTGCTCAGTCACTGGTTCAGGCTGTGACTTAGCATTTCCACTACACTGTGAAAGAAGCCTGGCTACTGATATCAACTCTTTGAATATGATTTCTTTCACACATGGGATAAATTCCTCTCTGGCTTGATCTTTCTGGTGTTGTAGCTGACAATGACAGAGCACACAGTCATCCTAGCCAGGGTGGTTGCTGGCAAAATGAGGGAGCTCCAGAACTGTAGGGACCTCCCCTACCACTCCACAGTAATCTAGAACCAGAGTCAAATGCATCCTTAAGCCACTGCTCAGCCCCTGGTACTTCACTACTCCTTGTATCAAGTTCCTTCCTTCCCTTTCCAGTGTGACCTGTTTATTTGTCAGCAACATCTCTCCCTAGTTTTCTTGTCTTAATTTCAACAGCTGCAGATTTCTTTTATGCAGTGGTACATACAACCATGGGTAACAGACAAGCTCTATGTTTTACATACACTTTGGGTTTTTTGGCTACAAATAGCCAAAATATGTCAGTCTGTCCAAGTACATAGCATACGTTGTAATCCTTGAAGATTCAATGGAACTGAAAGGTTCTTAACCCCAGTACACTTTTTCATGCTTCATTTTTCATTTAGCAGAATTCACACTAGATTTCATATGGGAGAAAAAAAAAAATAATGAAGTTATTTCTTGCATTATTAAAGAAAGTGGGTTTTAAGATACTGAGATCCCAGTAGTACATAATAGAAATAATATTTGGCAGTCATTGTGTTTCTTTTCTGATTTATTTTCCAGTTATCTTCTCTTTCACATAGTGCCTTTGTAAAAAGCTACCATACAAAAGAGACTAGTATTGAGAAAACCATGGATTTCTGAAGAACATGAACTTAAAGGTAAGGAGTGTATGGAAAATTAGAATAAACCATTCTTTAATGCTAATACACTACAGAAATTAAAAAAAGAAATATTACAAGGCAGCAGCAGCAGTACCAAAATTCAAGGTACAGTAGGTGGATCATATCCTGTAACTCTTTTATTAATCAACAAACTCTTAGCATCTTCAGTGCTGTGCACAGTCAAATGTTAAAGCATCAGTATCTGTGGAAAGCTTCTGCCTACATCTTGTCCCTTACATGAGTATCATTTCTTTATATTGGATATTCCTTTGTATTTGTATATATATATATATGTAGACACTTTTCCCACTTTACAGACCCCATAGGTGGAGCCTGCAATCAATTGCAGGTGGTTTCCAGCTAAGGAACTGTATTCCCATTAGTAGTATAAACACTTGTACTATGCCAAATATTTTGGGTTTGGTCAAAAGCTTCCTAATTATGGAGAATTTCATGTTGCACTGCTCAATACTGATCAATTTAGGCATATAGAGTATGAAGAAAACATGAGGAAAATAGCTAACATTCACAAAAACATTGCTCTTAAGGCTTGCCAGCACCTTACAGGAATTCTGCAGCTCAGTGAGAGACTCCAGAGAGTCATTTGGCACTCTTTTTTTTTAATACTCAAAAAGCTTCTTCCCTCTTGCCTTACTGTAGACAAATTCCAAAGTAAGATGTAAGTGAAGAATAAGAACTGCAAATGACAGATTTTTTCACTGCAATCCCCCTTTTCATGTTCTAAAGGGGTACACGATGAACCTGCAGTCCTGCTGGAAATCGGATCAGGTCATTTTAAAAAATTAAGATGAATTGGACTTGAATGCACAGTTGTATTCCCATAACAATTAAGTTGTAAGCACCTGATGGTATATAATTACTGTCGCAATGAGAGAGGAAACCACTTGTCTCCTCTGGTTGCAAAGACAGCTTTCCAAATGTGAACAGCTGCTAGTTTGTCTTACCCTGAAAAGTTTGGCTTTGTAGTGTGTAAACAGTTTCTATTAGCATCAGTTTGCCATTAACCTGCACGTAAAGTCCTAGCTAAGGGTCACATTTGCAAACAGATCAGGCATACACTTAAATGACCACTTCCATTTGCAGGCAATTTGAGCATAACTAAGTCAGCAAGCCAAATGAGCAAATGCTAGAAATTGTCCTTCATATTTTGTCTCCCCAAAGAGAGGTGCTAAATGAAACACTGTGTATTCTAACAGATGAAAATAGAAACACTATGTATTCTAACACATGAAAATATGCTAATGCTTTATCTTATCCACCTTCCCATTAGCAATGACTGAGATCAGCTGTGAATTAAGTTATTGCCATTCATGCTGCTGCTCATGCCCTTAGTCCCCTGCACATACCGAAGGGACTTTAGGGGAGTTAAAAGCCCTGCTCCTATGGCTGAGAACTGTGAAGTCCTTTGAGAACCTTTGTTTATAGCAAAATTGTTGATATATGCATCCCAGAGTCATCCTTCATCATTATATTTGCTATAGAGTACGCTTTGTAAACAGATTAAACGGATGTGCAATCCTTTAGCATAATGCTGAGTGTTTTTAAAAGTACATTTGATGGGTGAAAATAAGAAATCAGACTGAAACCCAAGTAAGGCTTGTACTATCCCAAAGGGTCAGTTTAGCTTTAGATGGTAAAAGAGTCGCATAGAACAGAAACATTTATGCTTTATCTAGTTGACACTTGTAAGTAAACATTGTTACTCAGATAAATACTGCTTACAACCATTAGAAATAAGTATTCATTATATTTTTTAAATTGATATAGTATCTTTTTATATCTTTTTAAGTTGCCACTAAAGGAAGATAGAGTATTAGAGAGAGAGATTTCAAAAGACTGCAGGTAGGCCAATGGAAGCAACCATACTTTTAAAAAATCTTTCGTCTATAATCCAGTAAATATCTACAGACATTTAACTGACTTTTACAGAAAGATAAAGGACATGGAACACTGTTTTCCCAAAGTTCCAGTAAATGAGACCCATGCTGCTATCAGCAAGAAATCTCCAATTTTTTCACAGCATCACTAAAAAAAATAAGAAATAAAAAAGTAGAATAACTGCATGAGTTAGACACATCATAGCATATTCTTCTGTGAAGAGTAGTAAGTATATAATATTAATAGAAGTGGTACAATCTATAGTTTTTCTCCATACAGCCATGCAAACTCATAGTGATGGATGAAGGTAACTTTTTTAAAAAGAATTGATCTCTTATCCTCTCACTTCAGTTTACCTTCTATTGCCTTCTTGGATAATCACATATAATAATCACGCACACACATATATATAAACCTTTGATCATTCAGATATTAAAGCTAAGTCCATGCTACTGCAAGTCATTTTTTCCCCCCACAGTGCCCTCTTTCTGGTTTTAGACCTTCCTCATGTGCATTTCCACAGCTGTTCTGTGACTAACCACTATAATTCTTATTCATCATGAGAAAAACTTTGTGTTTGCCTGATGTTTATAAACCTGCTTCATAGGCTTGAAAAATCCTCAGGATACTCCTTACCCATTCTGAGAAGGATGGGATACCTGGTATCTCAGGTATCTGCTCAAATGTAAGTGCTCAAGCTTGAAATTCAGTAGATAACTAGATTATTAGCCAATATTTTGTAGATGTACGAAGAACATTCTCATTGCTGAGCATTTAGGACAGTGTTTGGTGTTTGAGTCCAAGGTATTTTCCTCTCTCCTATGTCACAAGTCATCCAGCTCCACAAATAAGAACGTACAGGAAAAAATAACAGTGATAGTTTTCTTTCCTGAGGAGTTAATAAAAAGCTTTTCTTAACTAGTGCAAGGGTTTTTGAAATGGAAAAGCTTACATTAAAAACAAAAAAATAAAACAGAACAACAATAACAACTCCCCTCCCCCCCAAAAAACAAAACAAAACAAAACAAAACTACCTAGCATTCCTAGATGTGTCAGATAGTTACAAACTATATTTACTTACATGTACACATTTTAGCTCTACAAAAGGAAAATAGGTAGTAGGCTGAGATTAAAGAATTGGATTGACAGTTTTCAGACTTCACTAAATGGTGAGGCTTATGCTCTGTGTGGATAGATAGGCAAGCCAGTGTAAATATATAGAGATTATGGAAGTTATAAAAGAGCCCAAGTTTTACACTTTTTGGCTCTGACTGTGTGATTTAAAGTTCTTAAGTACTATGATTTGGAGACTTTAAGTGATTTTGGCTCAAATTGGTTTCAGTTATAAACGCATGTTTCCTACAGAAAATTTCTTCTAATCCCCATGTCTGTGCCTTTGGACAAGGCAGACAGCTAGAAATTGATAATGACAAGGAGCCCTATAAAATTCTGATGTATTAAGGTGTGTGAGTTTATGATACAGAAGAGCTGGAATAAGTGGCATACATCCTGTGGAAGAACTCAGAGGAAGCATTTATGCAGAGGGTATTAACACAAGCACAGCCTATAACAGAGCTCCAAAAGTTATTGTCTCCTGTGTTATCCTGTGACTGAGTGCCTCTGTCCTTGGGAAATGATTCTTAATGAAAATCGTAAATCTTCAATATAGTTTAATCTCGTTCTCTCTGTATGCCATTGCCCATCTTCTTTCACCAACTCTTGCTTTCAAAGTTATTGTGCCATCATTTAACTAAGGTGGTATTAAATATTAGAAGAATTGTTGCTTTTTCTGTTATCCTACCCTTCAGCACTCAAAATATATTTTCATTAGAATTAACACTAGCACTTTCTTTAACTGGTGTTAGGAATGCCATTTGTACTCAGCACTGGTTAGGCCACACCTTGAGAACTGTGTCCAGTTTGGGGCCCCTCACTGCAAGAAAGACATTGAGGCCCTGGAATGTGTTCAGAGGAGGGCAGCAAAGCTGGTGAGGGGTCTGGGGCACAGACTGTATGAAGAGAGGCTGAAGGAGCTGGGAATGTTCAGCATGGAGAAGAGGATGCTCAGGGGAGACCTCATTGATCTCTATAACTTCCTGAAGGGAGGTTGTAATGAGCTGGGGGTGGGCCTCTTCTCTCGTGTCATTAGTGATAGGACCAGAGGGAATGGTTTCAAGCTACAGCAGGGGAGATTCAAGCTAGACATTGGGAAGTATTACTTTCTCAGAAAGGGTGGTCAGGCACTGGAATGGACTGCCCAGGGAGGTGGTGGAGTCACCGACCCTGGGGGTATTCAAGGAATGACTGGATGTTGTGCTGAGGGACATGGTTTAGTGGGAGCTATTGGTAATAGGTGAATGGTTGGACTGAATGATCTTTTAGGTCTTTTCCAACCTTGGTGATTCTATTTCATTACTGCAATTGTCTGTGTGTTCTCCTCTCATTATAGATTAGCTTTACCTGTTAATATAAACAGTTTCTGAGCTGAAGACATGGGGGTCCACAGTTACAGGGTGATAAATGTAATGTTTACTGATTTGTTGGGATCATTATGATTTCATCTTTTGTCAGTGAAGTAACCACTAAAGACCTTTATGAAAACTAACCATTAACAGCTATAAAAGCAAATCTGTATGAAACACAATAACTTGGGTTTAATTCTACCAGAAACAAGAAAATAAGGTTCCTGCAGCTGTGTGAAAAGTATATTTTCAAATATATCAGCACTCAGATTCATCTGAATTTGAATACAATGTGTTAATTTGTGGTTAAGAAATATTGTAGTCTACAGCTCAGATGAGTCTTAACAATGAAGATAAACTGTAGAAGCAATTTTTGTAGTAAATAGGCAGTTCTGTATTCAGATCCCTTGGGCTGCTACTTTCCTATTACAGAGGTATGACATTTAAGCACTACTTAAGAGCTTGTTACCTTTCACCAGTGTTCTCTCTATTGTCAAAGAAAGCCTGAAAAGTTATTTAGATTAGCGGAATAGACATGCCAAGAAATTTCTCGTTGGTAGAATTAAAACAGTATGCTTCACCATGAAGCACAATCAGTTGATTCTTAAGTGGCCATTACTTGTTAAGTAGACAGTCTGTTCATTAGTGGAACTGAGAAAGAGCGAGATGTTAACTGAGTATTTTACTGCTAGCTTTCAGAACTCAACAGGGAATATACAGAGGGAAAGTAAGCCTTCAGAATTTCCATTCTTCATCATTACAGAAACATACTTAGAAATGCAAAGAAAGCAAAGGAATATCTTTGATGACTTGCCAAAGGCTTCCTTTTTACAGCAAATCATGCCTCAGGCAGTTTAATCACATCATGGTGCTTTTCTTCAGGTATCAGTTTGAGAGAAGCCTAGTCACTAGGCTCTTATGCACCTATTTATCCTTGATTTAGTTTGTGATTGCTTCTCGTATTGGAAAAATCCCAGTCTTCTCAAAAGTGCAGAAGCATGAACATATGCAGAGCTCCTGTCCTCCAGCTGCAGTAGCTACGTGTGTTTTTTTCCACAGCCCTTCACAAAATTGAACTTGTTATTGCCAGTGAAGAGTTGTCAGGTTGCATGAAAAGCAGCTATTTTATCCTTTCAGCCCCTCAGAGGTTTCCCCAACTGAAGTCCACTCTCTCTATTCCTACCTTACTCTGTCTTTGTACAATGGAATTTCTCCGACCCTTCTCCAGTGCCCCAGACTGACCTCTCCAACATTTGCTTACCTACTGCTGTACAATGAAGGAAGAAGATTCAATAGTCAATGAATTTCAAAACCATAAAGCAGCTGAGAATAGACTATGCTACTGAAGGGATCCTCTACTTTATCACATATTTTCATACATAAATTGTCTAAAATGCAGGGATCGGCCTCCTCTGTACTCAGCCTGTGGACTTGAGGCAGATGTGCCTCATTCTTCTTAGGAAGGAAGAGGGATGCATACAAGGACTCTGACAGCGAGCATGATGCAAGAGGAAACAGAACAGGAGATCCTCAGGAAACCCAAAGCTTCTTAACTTCCAAGTGTTGGACACCACAGTTCACAGTGTTCTCTCTGCCTTGTGTCAGTATTTTTTATAACTTCCTCATGGTACAGAGATACAAATTATACCCTCACTTCAAAACACCACTGCAATCAGGTTTTTACCTTGAACCTTTAGAGTTAATGGTGTGGACATCAGTAGTTAAAGATTAGCTACCAAATACAGGAACAGTGAGACCAATTCATTTTTACAATACCAAAAGCCAGACCTACAGACTTTATTTTCAAAGGTGTTGGTGACAGAAAAGAAAAAAATGGCCAAAAATATCTTCATTATCACCTCTGCTCAGAAACTGGTGAGGACAAAGAACAGGACAGTGAAGTTTTTCAAGGATAACATATATCAGCGTGAACTCTCGGCCCTACTCTCCTTATTCTGACTCAGAGGTGAGCTTCAGCCCAGGCACAAGGACTGCTGAATTTAAGTGTTCAGCAAGGAGGTAACAGTGGCTTTTACTGTGTTCTTTAAGGCTCTTGAAATTCATGATGTTTTGGATGCTGTAATAAAAAAGAGTCAAATTTTCACATTCATTTTCGTCATTTGACAGATTGCCACATATTCTGGTGTTTGAAACTGAAGGCAAGAACCTCTGTCTTTGCGAAGCTGAGATATGCAAGGAACTGACCTTCTGGAGTGAACTTTTTTCCCTTGCTGATCAGTGCCTGCTGCGTGAGTGCATTTAGAAAAAGCTGGAACAAACTTTTAATACTAAAGTTTTCAGGCAACTGAGCTGTTAAGCTAATGGTCTAAACAAAGCTTTTGTTTTCAATCCAGGTGTACCTCCACTTGCAGTGGAGAGGTTTTAAACTCTGTTATGACATTTTGACAATCAAAGTCACGTCTTCTGATTACAGCCTCCTGTGAACATGCTGGGGGATTTGCAGAATATATACCACACACCACAAGTAGCACTCTTGTCTTCATTAATATTTCAGTTCCTCAAAGACCATTAGGGGATACTATTTTGCTGCAGGTATCTCATAAGACTAAAAAAGAACCTCTACATACCTGAACTCTATCTCTGGCAAACAGCATTTTAGATACCAGTAGTGATTTCTGCAGTTTTGCATATGTTTTGGTTTGCATCTGCTCTGTGCTGCAGTTTTCTTTAGTTTAATGCCAAGCTGTACTTGTCTGAATTTATTTACATTTTATTAATTATTTATGGTATCTTGGCAAGATGTGGTGTTCTTATTTTTCCATTCAACAACATATTGCAAACCTTCCCCCAGTCCTTGGAAGAGAGAGTCTAAAATGTGACAATTTGCTTAGTGCTGAACAGTCTCTTGCATTTTACATTAATGACACTTTCCACTATCTATCCAGAAGTGGCTGTAAAGATACATTACAAGACAAAGCAACCAAGTTCAGAAAAAATTTTGACTGAAATTGGATATACTCAATGCATTGTAATAACACAATCTCCCTTTCAGTGTAGACTGCAATGAAATATATATTGCAATTTATGAACCCTAAACAGTTAAGCAGTGTCACAGCACTGACAAATTACTGTGAAAGAGAACATTTAAGGCAGCTGTTGGGGGCCTGTATTTTTTCTGCAGAAATAATAGGCTGCAGATTCATCAGCTTGCTAAGCCTCAGGCTTTTATTCCTGAGTAGTTTCTTTTAGGAAGAAGTCATCTCATCCATTGCCCAAATATACTGACCTTCAGTTATTACGTCTCTATTAAACAAACAGACAAACAAATGATGACCTGCCTCAATCTCTTCATATTTAAGTATTCTACCATAGAGCGTTATTTCTGAATGAATCAATTGTCCTGTTGTAGATGAGAATCTCTTGCTTTAGGCTCGTGACTTCTGACCACAGTAAAGGAAACAGAACATTCTGTCAAGGAAAATGGATGGAAAATAAGGTTCCATTATGCATAAGTAGACAGAACAACTTATTATTTTCTAAAAACAGACTCTTACACCTGTGCAGTTGTGGAACAAAATGTTGTTACTCTGTTCCTTTTTAGGATTATTATTGCTAGTTGTTTTTTTCTTTCTGAGGCTACACCTTGTGTAGTGTGTTCTGTTTTGGGCCCCTCACTACAAGAAAGACACTGAGGTCCTGGATGATGTCCAGAGAAAAACAATGAAGCTGTGAAGTATCTGGAACACAGATCTTATGGAAAGCAGCTGAGGGTGCTACAACTGTTTACTACTCTCTACAGCTCCCTGAACAGAGGATACAGGGAGGTTGGGATTACTCTCTTCTCCTAGGTAATGGTGATAGGACAAGAGGTAGTGGCCTCAAGTAGCACCAAGACAGGTTTAGGTTTGGTAGTAGGAAAAAATCATTCTCAGGAAGAATGGTGAGACACTGAAACATGCTGCCCAGGGAGGTGGTGGAGCCACCATCCCCAGCAGTGTTCAAAAAACGTATAGACAAGGCAGTGAGGGGCATGGTTTAGTAGTGGTGGTGACAGGTTGATGGATAGACTACATGATGTTGGTGGTCTTTTTAAACATTAGTAATTCTCTGATTCTCTGTAGTTCTACTTCCATAAATCCAGCGTCAGTACCAAATGGCTGGGAGGAACTCTATGCGTCAAGGGAACACTTACTTAAACCAGTGAGGGGCAACACCATTTCCCCTACACTCCATTCTCACTTTTCACCCTTGGTCTTAGCACACCTTCTGCCAGTGAACAACAGGACCCTAAACACTCAGTGAGGTCTCTTTTCCACCTGAAGGCTAAGAGAGGCCCTTGGTTTAATCGGCCTCAGGCAGACTCAGAGGCTGATGCTCCACTGCCTCCAAAGTACAGTGATAACATCACAGATAAATAAAGCTAAAATTGCTGTTCTAACTGATGCTTTAGAGGAATGCCTATCTCTCCAGACAGAAGCCCTGTAACACAGGAGTCTTGTTTACTGAAATTAGAAGGCTGTTCTGCATTTAACTGTATGCTGAAGACTGTATTCCAGCCCACCAGGAAACAACTCCATGCTACGACATATTAACACTGTCACAGAAAAGAGTCTGTACAGTGAAGAGATTGCATAAAACAACTCAGAAAATTGTCTTGGTTTCAGCTCAAGAGTTGATTTTCCCTTATAGTGCCTTGTGTGATGCTATGTTTTGGCTTTAGGAAACAAAAGATGTTGATAAATATACTGACATATTTAGGTTGTTGCTGGGCAGCACTGGATAGAACCAGGATAAGCTGACCTAAACCAGCTGCATAGGGACTGGCTGGGCATTGTTCAGCAGGTGGTGAATAATTACACTGTGCATCACTTGTTTGGTATGTTTCCATGTATATTTAATTATTCTATCCATCGTTCTTTTTTTCCTCTTCTGTTTTCTGTCTTAGCAAATCGCTTTCATCTCTGCCTATTCTCTTACTTTGTGGGTTTTCCCCCACCCCCTGATTCTCTCCCACAGGGAGGAGGAAGTGAGCAAACAACTGTGTAGTGCTGAACTGCATACAGTGTTAAACCACAACAAGAGTTCACAGCTTTCCTAATACTGGATCTTTATGATCCATGGATGGATATATAGCATTCTTGTGTTGCTGACAGAAGCAGAAAATAGATTATCCTTTTAATCAATATGTTCCTACAATTTGGGAGGATGAGATGCTTTGGCAGCAGGATTTCAATCTATGGCTACTGCTGAAATGCGTCACCTACTGTCTCACTACACTCATATCCACTGTTTGGTCTCCACAAACATTCAGTGAATGTCGATAGGTTCCATTTCCTCCTGCATGGAGGAATTCAGTGACACACCTTTGCCTCACATGCACTTCCACACTGGATGCCAGTTAGTCAGGCTGCCCCTCCGCTGCTATCTCTCATATGACAAAAACATGCAATGAAATACTGATGGGAAGGTTCAGCCTCTACTGCTGTACCACCAGCACCTCCCTCTGTCAACATAATGGAAGAGGAGGCATTACTTTTAAAGCAATCCTCATATTTCCAGTGCAACACCCATTATGCTTCAATAATTACTGACAGTTTGCTACACTGGAAAGAAGTATGCAGTGTTACTTGTCTTTGAAGCCTGAAGTTGTTCTGGCAGTAGCCTAACCCCTGCTTTCTCCATCTGTACACAGAAGGCAACTCTTCATCCTTGGCTATGAATTTAAGAACCAACAACAATCACTGATCTAGCAGATCACAGTTGGACTTTAATTAGAACTTGTAAAGCAATCCTACATTTATTTGGCTTGGAGTTCTTCTCCAGAGAGTAGTGCTGTCACTTCTTACTCTCACCATGACTAACACATTTCTTTCCCTTAAAAGCAAATGCAAACATAAAACAAGTTGAACCACAATTTTAATATTTAGATAAAGCCATGCATTTTTTATGTTCTTTGTGATCAAGAAAATCCCCTGATGATAGAGATATTCTTCTCTGTAATTTCTAGATATAAAACAGAATTCAGAAGCCTTTTAAATTAGGATGAACAGAAGTTTTGACAATTTTGATAATCTCTCAAGCTATACAGAAATGTGAAATCCCTTTTAAGCCCGCATACCTCTCCTAGGGAAGGGAATCTTTCTGATATGCTTGTACATCATTTTCCAATGTAAAGGAGGAACTGAAAATTAGTTGGTAACAATCAATTCCTTTCCCCACTGCTTCACAAGTATTTTAGCTTCTGTTAGACATAAGCTCAGATGGAACAATTGCAAAGTTAATCTAAGGAGAAAAACAGCTTTTCAAACATCTGATTTTTTTCCAGAAGCCAGGACACATTTTAGGATTATATCCAAAATAGATGTTGGTCTTCTTCAACTCCCCCCCCCCCCCCCCCCTCGCCTCCTCCTACGTAATAAAAACCACAACATCCCAAGCGTAGGCTATCTAATGCAAAGTCCCCTATGCAGATGGCTTCTGTAGACACCACAGATTGGAAAAGGTGTTTGTGCTGTCTCTGATATGAGGTCTGTCACTGCTTATAAACAACAGCTTGCTTTTAATTTCTGCTTCAAGTTTTTCTCAGGGCTGAAGCACAGCTTTGTTCAGTCTTTGAAGAATCTTGAGTAAAAGGTGATTTATTTTTCCTCCTGATCCATATGTTACCATTTAAAATACATTGTCGTGAACTTTAAATGAGAGCATAACAAATTAAACTAGAGGGGTCCCCAGGCATTTATAGTGGGAACAGCTGGAGAACTATGGCAAACATTTTGCTAATTTAAAATGCTCTAGCTCATTAAGTGTGAAGAAAAGTTCATTTCAGATCTTCAAATGCAACAGGCTACTAAACAGTCAATTAACTGATGTGTCCTGTCTTGTTCTCCAAGTTGAATGTTAAGAGAACTCTATTAATGGAACACTGTATCTGAGTGAGAACAAACAATCCATTTCATACCCAGTAATTTCTTAAAAGAGCTTAATCATAGGCCACCTTTAAGGCAGTATGTATTATGAAACACATGCTGTCTGCATTGCTGACTTAAAGTGCTATGCAGTAAACAAAACAATGATCATGCTGTGACAATAAGAATAAGAGTTAGAATTACTACTCCATTTCTCTTCTCTTTCATATCAGCCATTTTATCTACTTTTATCCATCACTCACTGTTTTTAATCCCACTACTCAGTACTGGAGTGAATACACATGGTCATTTATCCTGGCTTTTGTGCTCCAAATGACATCTTGCACAGAATCTGCATTTTAGAAAATATACTTGGGGAAGAGAACCATAGGCTGATCTGCAGCTCAATGCATGGAATGTTTTTTTCTCTAATGAATCATATGTGACACTGTAAGGAGAATTAAGAAGAGAAACTTAGAACATAGAATTTTCTACAAACTATTGAAAAGGGGAAAGGTTAGGGAAATGAAAAGAAATTCTTACATGTAGGAGTAAAGACACAATCATCTGGAAAGAAGCTTTTGAATAGAGGAGTACCACGGATGGAATTTCAGCTCCAATAAATCACTACAAAGCAGAGTATTACTGTACTGAACAGGATAAAGACACAGTATGTGAAGTGAAACAATCTACACCAGATCTATGCAACCTACATTACAATTTTGTTCATAAAAACAATGTTATGCACTTAATCATTTCTTCTGACTTCAGAAAGAAGGAATACTAGCTTGAATTAACAAGATGTAACTGAAGAGGGAAACTCCTGGGAAAAGTGTTTACCCTAAGGAAAGAGCACATACAGAAATACTCAGATTCCATATATACATGTTATGTTATCACTAGTGCTCTTAAACCATGCCAATATTTATTACAGTTTTCTTGTGGATATCCATCAGGTGACATCTACTTTAAAGAAAAACTCTTGAGCGGGAAGTAATGGAGACATCCCTGTTTACCAAAGATAGCTATTGCTGATTTTCGTTGCTATTAAAGTCTAATGTAAAAGAATGGCAGATCTAAGCAGAAACATTATTCTGTTGAACAACCTTCTGCAGGCAACGGGACAAAAAGCCCCCTTCAGAAGTTATTGCTTTCATCCACCTTAATTTCCATTTTTCCATACTAAATTACAGGGGCTCAATTGTCATGAACTGCAGTCTCACAAAGCAAGAAGGCCCTGAACAGAAATCTCCAGCAATACTTGCACGGATCCAGGCAAGAATCTGATGTTTAACACTCAAACATGGTGCTTAGGAACTGTGTTTACCCTGGGAAACAGCCTGTAGCTCCTGTATGTTTAATCTCTTCTAAAGCTAGTCACACTAACTTTCATCCACAAGGTAGCAAATTCTGGTTTCAAATTGCTCCAGTAATTCTTTGTCCTGCCCCAAGCCCCAGAAAGCATGCCATATTTTGAAGTACCACGCACAACCATTTAGAGAAACAGATCCATAAGGCTAATACGTCTAGGACCATGCTAACACAAGCCATACAGAAATAAAAACCTCACTGTTTTATCTAATGCGAAATAGCTTGAAAGTTAATGTATGCCACTAGCTTTTATAAGAAAAAGTTTAAAAAAAAAATGGCAGTAGCCCATTTTAAAATTCTCTCTGCAGTACTGCCCCACTCCTGTAGGAATTTCTATACAGTAAAAGCATATCTTCAAAGTGGCAACCTCTTTAGCATTTCTTTCTGAAAAATCTCAGTTCTGATACATAATTGCCACAGCCTGTTGCCAGATCATATGTCTGTTCAGAAAAGCAGTATAGGTCTTCTCTTTGTCTTGTGTGGAAGTATAATCACATAGTATGAGGTTTATGATTTACACTAGCATTTTCACAGTTTTTTCTTTTTCTTTTTTTTTTTTTAAGAAAATCAAATATAAGGGTTTTTAATTCCTTTTATGTGAAATTGAATAAGAATCGCAAGCATTAAAGACATTTTCTTCTTGAAAAAGTGGTCTTACAGAAAAGATTGAGACAATAACTACAGAATAGAGAAATGCCAGTTCTACTCAATCTGCCTCCATAAGAGAGATTCAGTACAAATGGATTTCAAAACAACAATGAAAAATAAATGAACATTAAAAAGCAATTGAGTTTCTACATCTAATCTGAAGATACAGAACTCTTCACATTCCAATTTGAATGCAATTTACTGCTATTATTCTAGTTTAATTCAATTGTCTTAAGAACTAATATCAAAATATCCTTCAGCAGTGAATAAAGATAACAAGAGCTGTTTAACTTGGAACTCTAAATCTATGTCTAAAGCCATTACCTGAAAAGGAGAAACACCTCAGTGAGCAGGTAGCAAGAGAAGAGTTACTTAGCAAAAGATGTTATACCTTCTTCTTTCCCAACTTGAGCTATTTCAATTGGAAAATGTCTGGACCATTGCATACATGCATCCAAAACAAGAATGCCACTAACTTACTTAGTGAGCAATAGGTATGATGGCCTCAAAACTTCTCTGTATTGTACAAGACTGAGTAAGATGGATTAGGAAAGATATTCAGGCTAAATAATCAAATGTTTGGGCCCCCCACCTTTGGAATTTCACTATTCAAAAGCAGTAAAGATCTCTGTGATCACAGATCACTGTGAGCAGCTTCACTCAGAGAATATCCACCACTCCCTCATCATGTTCATATAACGCCTGTGACATCTTGAAAGACGCTTTTCTGAGCCTTTTAGTTCCTCCAGTGAAAGCTGAAACACTCACTTCTCCTCCCAGTAAGATACTTCTGGTCACAAAGTGTGACACAACAAAGTGACTATGAGCCACTTCTTTGGTCTTCCAATACAGAATCCAGATCAAATGTCCAGGCAGCACCAGAGTTTGCTTGTTCTAACAGAGGCTCAGGATCTTGTGCATTAGATGCAGTGAAACTTTCATTTCTGTGCCTCACTGGGGTCCTCTGGTAAGGCTGAGTTGCAAGAGAAAGTAGCACACTTGCAGAAAAAAGAACCAGAGTAAATGTTACTTTGCAACAAAAGACAGATTTTCTTAATGGCTGGTGAGGAGGATGCATGTGCAAAGAAAAAGCGGCAGCAGCAGCAGCACGTGCTTCTACTTTGCAATACACGAGCAGTCAATTTTATTTCCTCTTAAAGGTCCATCATCTTTTTTAGCATGCTTTCTATCTCCTTTATATGAGAGGAATATAATTGAAGTATTCACACATTTGATGGACTGTTAAAATCTGAAGAGAAAGCTTTAATTAGCTACGCTGAGTTGAGGAAACAAAAAGAAGCCTGAAAACGTCATACTCTGTGGGTGAAAGTGAAGCAGCTGATGCTCTCAGAGAAGGCAAATGAACCACAGATTACTGAAGTATCTCCACATCTGTAAGTGGCAGAAGTACATGAATCATTAAGCCACCCACAAGAGGCTTTCATACATTTACAACCACAAAGATACATGATTACAAAAGACTTAAAGAAAAATCATTCTACTTGCAGATCTAGAACCTTCCAGAAGACAAAGGAAGGAGCTAACACAGCAACTGAAGAGACAATGTAGAAAATAAAAGGCCATATAATTTTTGTGATTATTTCTAAGTACTGTGTTTCAGGGTAGTTCAAGTCTCATAGGAATAAAATATGCTTTCATATGAAGATAGAATATGCTGAGCTGGAAGGAACCCACAAGGATCATTAAGTCCAGCTCCCAGCTCCACACAGCAACACCAATATCCAACCGTATTTCTGAGAGTAGTGTTCAAATGCTCCTTGAATTCCAGCACTTGGGGTCATGCCCACCACTCTCTGGTGAAGAGCATCCTTCTAACATACAACCTGAACATGCCTTAGCAAGTATTTTATGTACATATTTCTGATTACTTAGTTTTTATAGGAACTAATATCCAGCCCTTTTAAAAACCTTGAAATCCCAGGGCGCACATCATAAGTGAAAGTGGTGAGCAACTGTTTTATTTTTCAAGAAAACCCACAACTTCTAGGTTATCAGAAGGGCTCACCAGTTGAATGCATCAAATATGTTACAACCTTCTTTAACCCATATATAAAGGGCCAGAAAGGATGGCAATGACAACAAAGCAAGGTCCCAAGATACACCAAGTAAGGATATGCTCAAATGCAACAGCCATAGACAAAGAAATAAAAGAAAGAAGATTTGCTTACCTCTCGAAAGCCACAATTAGACAGAAATCTCTAACAAGGAATACCACTGCCTCCACTGCCAGCCCTTCAATGAGGTCTGGGAAGGGGTGCATACTGGCTCCACCCCTTCCAGTCCATCAGCTGCACTGCATGCACCTGAGCTTCCCTGGGTTGGCCCACCAGGTACTGAATCACTGGTTCACACCATGACTTGGCACTTCCACTACACCATAGAATAAGGTATAATGATATTGTCTTCAGTTTCAGATACTTCTGTCTTTTCTGTTGCCATTGTTCAAGGAACATTCTCTTGACTTTCAGACTGCTTAGTCTTCATATATGCAAAAATAATCAGCTTCAAATTAGTTGGAAAATGCGATGTCCACAGTTCCTCTGAGCATCCTCCTAGACCATTGTTAGAAAAACCTACAAAACTATAGAAAGTAAATTCATAGATAAATTCTACAAAAGTCTAAGCAAGTTTTTATTCCAGGCACAGAGTTTTGCAGGGCTTTCTTAAACAAGCTGTGGTGCAGAAAATGGTTGTTTCCATCACACTGAGTTGCTGATCTCAATTCAAACAGTGTTTTCCTACTGCAGATATTCTGGAGCTGGCTTTGGTCCCACAAAACCTCTGTTTTGCTGATCTGTGAGTTTCATTTCTGACTGCTACATTGCCTCTCATGGCTGTGTCCATACTCCGTGCACTAAATGCACAAGATGTAATCCCTGAAATAAACAGCTTAAGCCCAAACCCTTGCAGACTTTGTGATGGTCAAAGAGTCTGAGATCAATCAGAGCCAGCACTTATCTGGGAAAATAGGACGATGGATGACAACAGTCATGCTTACTCTCATAATGTGTTGACAGCTGGCTTCTTTCTTCACCACACATTACTGAGAACTTATGCAACTCTCCTCAAACTCAATATTTTTATCTGTTCTCCACCTGCAGAATGGAGAGGGCTTAAAATGTTAATTCTGCTCCTTTTGCTTCACAGTTCATACAGAGTACATGTAAGCAGATGTATCACTGTCCCTTCCTTCCAGGACTGGAGATCATCTCCAGCATCCCTTGCTATACTGAAATCCTTCTCAGCTCATGAAACAATTACAGCTTCTGAGCGGTAACAAGGAATATTGTTCTGTGCTATCAAGTATCCATGTTATTTGACTGTGCAAATACATGTGCACTCTGCTTCAAGGAAAGGAAAGGGAAGGGAAGTTGTATTTTCCACAGATTTCCTCTCAGGTTTGTTTTCTGCAACTAGAAGATTAATTTTCAGATTGTGGCAAATATTAACAACACAATATCTTCTTTATATATATATACTTTCAAATATTAAGAGTTAGGGAAAGGGCAAAACTATGTTATTTTTTGTTGTTTTTTAATATAAAAATAAATAAGTGTGTTTATGTATACATATATATATACATATATATATAACTCGCAAGCCTTTTTTATTAATGAGATTATTAATCACTTTAGTATTACTTACTCTGTATCATGTACAGGCAGTGACTATTTAATAGATAGGATAGAGTTGGCTAACATTCAGGGCTTAGAGATGTCTTGTGCCCCACATGTCCTACAGCTTGCAACTCTATCACACTTACATTTCTTGCTGAAACACAGAGCCCAGGACCAGGAACGGTCAAAAAGTCTGAGCGTCCAAGACATTATCTCTGCTGTCTCCTCTTGCCTGAGCAAAAGAAGCTGTGTAAACGATTAATCAAAAGGTAAATTAATAAGAACTATGTTTTTCAGAGGGCATGAGATGTGAATGGCAGATATCTAGAAGCAAAGAAAAGAAAATCAAGGAGAAGGAAATAGATTTAAATAAGGATGAGCCAGTTTGAGGAGAAGGAGTAGAGATTTTGTCGCTGGTGCTGCTTGTCTCTGTGAAATCTGAGAAAGGAAGCACAAAATGAGAATAGCTTCTATTCTTCTCACAGTCTAATGATACATGAAGTGACTTGTTTGAAAAGAAGGTACAGCATCCATAGCTTTAACTAAGAGAGGAATTTTAATCAATTTATTTATTTTTATTTTTTTTTGGTCTGTGTTAAACCTTTAAGAATGGAAATAACTTTAGAGACTAGAAGGCTGAAAAATTGCTTTGGATGTTTTTGCTGTCAAGCACACTACAAAATGATACCATATTACGTGTATTTTTATATGTTAAAATCTATTTTCCCTGAAATTCATAATTCTGATTGACACAATACCATTGAGGCTGTTCTGGGAAATGGAAGTCACTAATGCATCAACTTCTCAGTAACCTTAATAAGCCAGCCATGAACCAGTCCCATACACACTTGAAATAAAATAGCTCTCAGAGACATAGAAACTGAATTCATCCAAGATCTGTTTTCATTTTTCAGAATGTCAAGCTGTTTAAAAATAAATAAATAAGAGAGAAAATGAATAGTCTTTCTTTCTCAGTGTTCATGATGTGAGGAAATACTGACATTCATCACGAGTGCTGATTTAGCCTTCTGTACAAACTGAAGAGGACTGACCATCTCCCAGGTTAAAGACTGGCTTAGAGCCAAGGCAGGAAGAGATTGAGATGGAGCAAGCTGTCTGGAAAAAGGGCACTTTCCTTATCAGGCAACTTGAAATGCAGAGAAAATAGCAGAAAATCATTAGACAGCCTTGTACTGCTAGGAATTGGGCAGCTAGTGACCTATACTACCTTTAGGTTAAAAAATAAATGAAGTTAAATTAAAGAGAAGAAAACCCTGAGGAGGGTTTTGATGCATTGAAGTTGAGTGATTTAGCTTGAACACGAGTGTTCAGAGAGGAGCAGAATCAAGCAATAGGAAGGGGCAGACTTGTGCAAAGCATCTGAGAATGTTTTCATACAGCTTGGAGTCTTACTAAATAAATATTTGTTTTCCAAAACACGGTTCTAGAGATAGGAAGAATATCTGGAACAGATATTGAATAGGAAGCCAAATACAAAGGGCATAAATATTAAAACGGTACACGGTACAGTGAGATTCAGCAAATTATCTCAATTTCATATACATAGGGTGTTCTGAAAGTAATGCCTTCTATTTATTTCCATGGAAAAAGCAACAGATACAAACAGCACCACAGCATTATTTGATTAGAGCAAATTCTCAGCTACAAAACATCGCTTTTCAACGCAGTCACCACAATCAGCTATGTATTTTCACCAGTGATGAACAAGAGTCTGCATGCCTTTCTCACAACAATCCGCACCAGCAGAGATGACCCACTGCCATCACTGCTGAAACAGTGTTTCACCACCCACCACCTCACTGTGCTGATGTTCACTGTTTGGTCTACATCAATGTTCTCCATCAGTGAACATCAATGGATGCCATTTTTATGTCATTGTTTCATACTCATTTCCATGTCAGACACCATTCTGTCAGACTGTCTCTTTGCTGCCATCTGTCACACAGCAACAACATGAAATGGAGTACTGGTGGGAAGGTTCAAATTCTACTCCCACAGCACCAACATCCACCTCTGACGTAGTGGGCCAACAGAATAAAATAGGAGGCACTGCTTTCAAAGCAGCAGGGTGATAAATTTAAAAAGCAGCAATTCACACTGTAGCTCAATGCCACTGCCTCCCTGCTGCTCCCTTTGGCACCATGACGGAGTAAGGCAGTTTAACCTAGAGGACATTCACAGATATTCCTCAGCAGAAGTATGCAGAGAGAATTCTGTCATAATTGCCAGTCAGCTTTCAAGACAGATAATCAGAATGAGCATTTTGCTAGAAAAAAAATAAAGCACTCATTTCTATTTTGTATCATACAACATTGGATCTTTAACCAAATATACTGAGCAGCAACATTCTTCCTTGTGCACCTCTAGCTCTTGACTAAGATTTCCCTGACTGTCATGGTAGAACAAGAAAAGCTCTTCCAGGGAAAATAGGTAAGAGATGAGCCAGCAAGCTATAGGTTACCATGCCCTCTATTATCAGTTCTTCTCCTCATTGCAGGCTTTCCGTCTATGTCTATGCCAGCTCCCTCTTTTCTCTTCCTCATCTGAAGGCTGCTCTGTGAGTTTGTCTGAGGACTGTGCAGGATCACAGGGTCAAAGAGTCAATTGCAAAAAAATCTCTTCTGCTGCTGCTGAGGAAGATAGGCAAGAAAGCAAGAGAATCGCTCTCCAACAGGGTCAGTTTCAGAGAGAAAGAAACATTCCTATTACACCAAGAACAAGGGTCTAAACCGAATGTTCAACTGGTACTGTTGTTTCTTTTGCTTATGTATTTATTTATTGACCATTTAATTGCAATTCACTTCTGGAAAGCACTATTTCAAATAAGGATATTTAACCCTTCCAGGGAAAGAGTGAGGTCACATCACTCCATCCGTCCCTGGCTAAAAGCTTATTGTATGTTGGCAGCAGTGCACATGAACATCCCAGTGGTTTTATAAGCCTATCACAGGGGACTGCATTGTCTGCTAGGAAGCTTTCTTATGAGATGAGTTAACCTTAGCAGAGTCATTAGCACATCACTTTACTGACTGAAAGCCTTTGAAAAAACATAGAAAACCAATACTTCATTTGCATGTGTGTTTCATTACATCACAGACTGAGGCCAGTCAGATCCAAACTTAGAGCTACAACCTGAACAGCAGATCTAACATATCTCCCTCACTTGCCCTGAATGATGTTAAATCTTAATTCAGCATGCTGTGTTGGCCAGTTATGAAACATTTAATGAAAATGTCATTACAAGGGCTGCTCTGAAAGTAATGCTTCCTATTTTATTATATTGGCCCACAACATCGGAGGCAGATGTTGGTGGTATAGGAGTACAGGCTGAACTTTCCTACCAGTATTCCATTATGTGTTGTTGCTGTGTGACAGATGGCAGCAAAGAGTCAGGTGGACAGAGCGGTGCCTGACATGGAAATGTATATGCAGCAAAGGCGTGCCACTGATTTCCTATATATGGAAAAAATGGCACACACTGATTCATTGATACTCGGTGAATACTGTTGAAGTCCAAACAATGAATGTGAGCACAGTGAGGTGGTGAAACACTGTGAAACCATGGGCTACCTCCACTGGCACAGGTTGTTATGAGAGAGGCATGCAGACTCTTGTTCATCATTGTTGAAAATACATAGCTGATGTTGGTGACTACGTTGAAAAGCAATGTTTGGTAGCTGAGAATTTGCTCTAATCAAATTGTGTTATTGTACCTTTTGTATTTGTTGCAGTTTCCATGGAAATAAATTGGAGGCATTACTTTCAGAGCACCACGTAGTTCTACAGGGTATTACTGTTCCATCCTTCCAATATGGATTACAGCTTCAAGCCATTAAAATTTCTAGAGAATCTGAAAGAATGGTCAGTAAAAGAGCCATATGGAGCAGAAGGGAATTAGAGAAATATCTGCTTCTGGGTTTGTTTCCTGATTATTTCCTCCCAAAGTAGAAAATAACCATTCAAATTTCCTCTTCTTACAAAAATTAATGTTTTTGCCACTGTGTAAGACTGGCATTTTTTGGAATAAATAACACAGTCTGAGTTAGTTGTAGATTTCAGATGACATCAATTTGGCATTCATGAACAAAACATGTGCCTGAAAGGAAAATTTCTTTAACAACTTGTCTAACTCATACACAGTTTAGGATATTGAACTGTAGTGAAATCCTGCTCCCATGGAGATAAGCCACCATTAATTTCAGCAAAGAAAAAAACAGAAGCGGCTGAAGAGTGTGAAATGACCACATAAGTAATAAGATGGAATTTTATTTAAGACTTTAAAGACTTAAGACTGGATGTTATTAGTAGTTCTAACCAGACTCCTGCAGGAAAAGCACCTATGACAAGCATAGGTTAAAATTCTTACTAAAAATAAACATTTTTAGAAGATCAGGATTTTTTTTTCTTGTTTTTGTTGTTTGTTATTTCCCTAAAAAAAATAAGATACTTTATGGCACTTTCTCAGTTTCTATAGGCATCCTTCACATTTTCTTGGGACACTCCTACTCCACTGCAATTTTCCTGGGCACACCAGCTTCTAAAAGGTGAGCGGTAGTGCTGAGCTTTCAGAGTAACAGAAATTCCTGAATATCCGAGAGGAGATTGTCTCATTCCTTTTTCATAATCACAACTCAGTCAAGGGATGAAGTTGTGAAGGCACTAGGTTTCTTCTTACATTATTTCCAGCCTTCAAATGGTGCATTTATTGCTCCACCTAGTGACCAGAACAAATACATCCCTGAATTGGAAGGATTGCTCAGTCCAGGAGTCAACCACAGCTCATGGGACACCAGAACTGAGACAATCACTAAGTGAGATCATTTGTTTTTCTAAATGTCTTTTCTGGATAGCATAGAAATGTTCGGGGATTGGACTCATTGATCTCCTGAGGTCCCTTCCAACCCCTGCAATTCTGTCCTGGTTCATTAATTCTTAAACACGCTGATCTTAGGTGTCTCCTCATTTAAAAAAAAAAAAAAAAAGTAAGGCTCTACATTCCTTTTGTTATTTCTAAGCTTATGCAATGTATTTGTTTCAGAAGGAAAAAGCCAAATGTCCCACAGCATTCTCCCTTGTTTTTTTTTTGTACACACACAAAGCAAGAGAAAGTGGAGGAGTTTGCTCCTACTTATAAACTTGAACTCTCCATACTGTTCAGGTTTTATTTTCTGTCTAAAAGGAAGCCAAAGCTCTATCTTTTTGACATCTTTTCTATAAAGTTTATGTACCTAAGAATTATTTTGATATGGATACATATTGGCATCTGGATAAGGAGCTAGGAGATATGGTTTAATGGCTTTCTGTAGGTATGATAAAGGGAGGACAGCTGTACTAGATGATCTTGTAGGTCCTTTTCAACCTTGAGATTCTATGGCTGTGGCTTCCCATTTGTTTTATCCAATCCGCTCTCTGAGCATAAATTCAAATAGGAGTTGTGTATCTCCCGCTCAAAAGGCCACACCAAGCAAGGCCACCTACTCTGTATTTCAAACCAGCAGCGGATAAAAGCAGTTTTCAGAGGCTTTCCTTCTCAGAACTTGAAGAAAGGCTTGGATTGCAAACAAACTAATTTATGCAACTCCTGTGTCAGTGTCTCAGAAAAAGAGACTAAAGCATCTGTAGCTGCAAAGCTGAGAAATGCCAGTGTTATTCCATTTCTTGACATAGAAGAAAATCAGCACTGATGGATTTAAGAATTAAAATGAAAATGAAGTGCAGTTTTAAACAGTAATTTCAATTCTAATTGTAAGAGAAACCCCACACATTCTAAAACCTGTGCTTCATTCTAATAAACTGCTGCCATTCCAGGCTAATTATTGCCTGTCACTTACCTAATTATGATGAATGAAGAATATCATCAGGTGTCCAAAAGATCATGTCTAACTGGTATGAAAGTCAGAGCAAATACTAGGTCTGAAAAACAGCCATCTTAAAGCACAAACACCTTGAGGAGTACTTAAATTAACTGTCTTTCAAAAACTTTCAGTTTTTTTTCCCCAGAGTCATTTTGGAGATGTCTTGGATCAGGTCAAGTAAAATAAAAGGATTAACAGTAAAATCATTAAAAGCAAATGCAGACAAAGATGCAGAAATCTGTTCTAGTAGTAGTAACTTGTGCCCCAGTGAAGGGGCTCTATGCAGAGGGCAGCATGGAAAATTGCAACCATTTCACTGTTACTGCTTCTTCTGCAGTAAAAGCTGTATATTTCACGAGTTGCTCTGTGCCCTGGACGTCTCTCTTAACACTCTCAGATCTCACATGTGAATGGACAAATGAACAAGGGGCAGCCCTACCCATAGCATGGGGTTGGGACTGGGTGGGCTTAAAGCTTTCTTTCCAACTGACCTCTTCTAGAGAAAGCAATTAGTTAATCTTTTCACCATAGGCCGGTAGCCTGCCTGATAATTTATTGCAGAATCTCCAAACTTGAATAGTTTCTACAGCTCTTCTATTATAAATGTCAAAGTTTAAAAACTTTGCTCTCCTACTTTATTACAGAAGCATGGTTTTCATGAGTGTAAGAAAGATCTTATCCTACTGACAGGTGCTTCTGAGAGCAGAAATTACCACAGCACTGATTGCAAAGAAAAATGAAAACACTGCTTTCAAGCAGGAGACCATTCCTGCAGCAGTGTAAATATTTAATCACTAACTAAGCAAATCCAGCTGTAGAATTGTAATATTGTCAGTGATTTTCTTATGTCTGCCTAGTGGCTCCATAGAAGGAAAGAATGAGAATGGCAGAAAGTTGAGGAAGACCCTCCTAAGTGGTTTTGGTAAAGTGCGTGTCTGGCTCATAAAGAGTTGAGGAGATGACATTACAGTCTGTGGTCTAGAAGTGAAACCAAACTAACATCTGATGTTAGTGCATAACAAAACTAGTGTTTAAAAGATAACTGGTCAGTAACACTGAAATCACCTTTTCTTTTACTTCCTAATATTAAACTTAAAACTAGCTTCCCCCCCCACCCCTTTAAGGCGATACTGATGAAGGTGAGAGTTGTGACAAGATCCCAAATGTCCTGGTGAACAAAGGAGACAGATTTGTAACACAGTGATTTTTTCTGGCCTTCCAAACTTGCTTCTCTTCTCACATGCCTTCCTATAGCACTGAATTGACAGTGGTTGGCAAAAACTTCACCAAAGAGCCAAATGTTCTTCCCATTCAACTTGGTACTGTGCAGTGATTCCTTTACGACAGACTCCCATGTGGCTCATCACTTATGAAGAGAAGAAGAAATAACTGCTAAAGCTAAACTTATTCTTCTACTTATCTGTTAAGTAAGGACACATCATGAGGAGACAGATGACACTGACAACATGTCCTAATCTTGTTGGTGATGTGATGGTTCAGTGGTAGAATTCTCATCTGCCATGTGGAGCACCTTCCATATGAGGAGAGGCTGAGTAACATGTGTCTGCACAGCCTGGTGAAAGGAAGGCTGAGAGGGGATCTGATGTTTATAAATATCTAAAGGGAGATGGAAGGAAAACGGACGAGGCACACACGTTACATTGTTCCATGTGCTGAGATTTGTAAGCTCTACACAAATGTTGAAGAGCTGATTGTCATCAACAAAAATGGTACTAACTTCAGCTGTTTGTTTTTTTTTTGTTTTGTTTTTTTTGGAGAAATAGAGAGCAAGGGGACAAACGAACACTCGGAAGAGCAAAGAATCAAGCTCTTATTTGGAGCTATGCAAGGGCTTAGGAGATTGCTGCCAGTTTTTCAACCTTGAAACACATGGACAACTTTTAAAAACAAAGATCAAAAGAGGAAACATCAGTGGAGATTCTGCTGGAGGCCATCAAAACAGAATAAAATCTGTTATATATTCTGTTTTCCCCAAGGTGTTCACATGAGTGGGCACTAGACCACTGCCTCTGTGTACAGTGTCTGTATCATATTTAGATAAGACTACTTATGAAAAAAAAGTGTTTTGCTCAGCAACTCTTACAAGTAGTTCTCCAGAGCAGGAAAATGCAAAAGCAATATGTTTGACTACAGCACTGCACATTTTTCTTCATGAATTTGCAAAAGCTGCACAGATCTACATTTGCTACCATGCACTACTGTTAGAACTGCCATTCAAATTCAGCTGTTCCACACAGATTACTTCTAATTTCACAGCAAATGACTATATATAGCAATGATTATAGAAAGGGGGCCTCACCAATAAAATAAAATAAAATAAAATATCCTGTAGGTCTTTTCCAACCTTGGTGATTCTGCAGTTCTATTTTAGAAAGCCAAACAAATCTTCCTTTTGCACTTTCTGAACATTGCCAATCTTTACTTTAATTCCAGTTCTTTACTGGAATGAAGGCTTTTAGACTGTTTCACCTCATATGAAAAGACCCACCTATGGGTGGGTGGGGGTTAGCCCCAGGCAGGGGCAGGTGCACTGGGGGGCTGATGGCTCCCCCAGTATCCACAGCCGACGGTGAAGGATAAGGCAGGTTGTAGACTAGCAAAAACACCTACACCTTCCACAGACAGTCCTACGTCTAAGCAACCCTTAAAGAACATGCTTGGCTACTGTCAGGAAGTTTAATTTTGTGCTTACCCTTCCCATTTCTCCCAACTCACACCCTACCCAGTGCCTCTGCTGGCTTCAAAGTCACATTTTTTTTCAATGCCTTTTGGCAGGTCTGATCATTTACTTTCTGATTACAAGTTCCTTTCAAAAACAGTGATTTCACTATTGTGCCTGTGTTCAGTAATTGGTTCAACCTAATAAATAGTTTAAGGAAGCTTTCAGTAGCATTGATATTGCCTTTGGAGAAAACAATGCAGACAGCATGTTTACTTAACAGACCATATTAACGAGCTATGGGTTTTTTCTTGCTCCACCACAGGGCTCAATCTCAGAAAAGGAAAGATATTCCCAGCCCATACTGTGGCATTTCTATCAGGAGAGAGATTCCCAAGAAAGTTTTCTGCAAGGATTGCCCTGGGGCATAGCAGTCGAGTAACAGGCATTCTGATTGGGAATCCTGAGCCAAGAAGTTGATTTGACTCTAAGAGATAAATAAAGTCCAAAAAATTAGATCTAAATCTAGATCAGGTGGTGGGCCTAATCCAGAGATGGCTGAGGGAAACACACATGGAAAAGAAAAGCATTAAATCATCTCAGCCAGGCAAGTAAATGAGTATGTTTTTCTACTACAGATTTTTGAATAATTTTTTAAGCATTATTGTGGTAGTCTTTAATTATTAAGAATAACTTCACTTCTGTTCTTAACACTGATCTGCATTGTTGGGAACCTCATGCTGAGAACTCTGTTTATATATGGAAAACTTGCTTTCAGACAAACTGATCTCTAGTAGCTCTAACTGAAATTCTGCAATAGGCTTTTAAGCCTTGCAGCACTGAAGTATCACTTACTTGTGTGAGCTCACATTCATAAAACTACATCCTGGCTTCAGCCAAGACAGAGTTAACTTTCTTCCTCGTAGCTGGTAATGGTGCAGTGCTTTGGATTTCGGATGAGAATGATGCTGATAACACAACAATGTGTTAACTGCTGTTGAGCAGTGCTTAGAGTAAATCAGAGTCTTCTCAGCCTTTCATACTGCCTTGTCAGGAAGGAAGCTCAAGTTGAACAATGAAACTGGGGGGAGCTGGCTGGGGGCTTTTGCTGCTCAGAAACTGGCTAGACATCACCTTGTGTGTGTGTGTGTGTTCTTTTATCACTGCTATTTTCCCTTCCTTTCCTGTCCTACCAAACTGTCCTTATCTCAGCCT
The DNA here is from genome assembly GCF_054131305.1 of Coturnix japonica. Classification (NCBI taxonomy): domain Eukaryota; kingdom Metazoa; phylum Chordata; class Aves; order Galliformes; family Phasianidae; genus Coturnix; species Coturnix japonica. The sequence goes on from NC_140664.1 coordinate 78,587,803, forward strand.
CAGGTGAGCTAACAACTCTGTGGCACTTGGCTGCCTGTCAGGTTAAGTCACAGGAACTTCAGCTGAGTTTTAAATAAAGCTTCTTGCATTCAGTACCTACCTCAGGCTCATTTTACACCATTTGTGTAGTATTTTTTTCCCCACCCCAAAAGCAGGCACACTTCACTAGTTTATCTGCATGATAGATCTTAAGGACAAACATGGATGCAGAGTTCTTTGTGAGTGGAAATCTTCTATCAAAGAGGTTGGCTGTTCTGTTCTTTTATATCCAAAGGACAGAGTTTAATCGCAGTATGAGCACAGAAATAAATTCACAGCCACTCACATCATTAGGACAGTAGAAACTAGCACATTTATCTCTCCAACTAGTGGAAAACATGCAAGATATTTCTAGCTCCATTACAGAATATTCTGAGACCAAGTTGACAACTTGTTGACAACAACAAAACAGCACACTAACAAGTAACCAGATGAAAATCAGAAACTGCAAATCTTGCAGAGATTCACTACCCTCTGGTGAAGAAACTTTTCCAACCCCCATCTGACCCTCCACTGTCACCAGAGAGCAGAAATCAGTGCCTGCTCTTCTGTTTCCCCTCATGAGGAAGCTGTAGGTCACAATGAGGTTTTCCCTCAGCCTCCTCCAGGCTGAACAAACCAGGGAATCTCATCTGCTCCTCATACATCTGCTCCAGACCCTCCACCACCTGTGTAGTCCTCTTTTGGATGCTCTAGTTTTATGTCCATTTTGTACTGGGACACTCAAAATTGAACATAGTGCTTGAGGTGAGGCCACTCTAGAGAAGTGCAGAGCAAGGCAGTCAACTAGCTGCCAGTACTATGCCCAAGATATGACTGGTCTTTCTGGCTACCAGGGCACACTGCTGGCTTATTTTCAATTTGCTGTCAATCAGGATGCCCAGATAACTTTCAGCAAGGCTGTGCTGCAGCATAACAGCAACAACCAGTGTAACAAGGATTACTCCTTCCCAGGTGCAGAAACAAGTGCTTGCTCTTGTTCAACATAATGCAAACAGTGATTGCCCAGATCTCTAATTCAGCTGCATCTCTCTGCAAGGACTCCCCATCCTTGATGGAGTCAACACTCCTCCCAGTTTTCTATTGTAAGCAAACTTACTCAAAACAGATTGTAGCCCTACACCTATAGGATCATAGGCCTAGGTTGGAGGGGCCCTTATATATTGTCTCATTCCAACACTCCTGACACCAGAGTAATATATGAAAATGTAAATGCTTCATAAAACTCATATACATATACTTGCTTTGCATATAATTCTTTTATTTAAGGGTTTTGGAACTGAACAGTAATATTTCTTCTACCTGCTCTGTATCTGTTAAAGAAAGTTGAAATTTTTAGTCCTCAGTATGTATTCAAAAAGACATAAATAACACTCTGCAGAGACTGTTAGGATCCAGGTTAAAAGCCTAATTGGCACCTATCTTATGCAACTGATTATTTCTTCAAGCTGTGTCACCTCAGGATAACCATAGATCTCTAATGTAAGTTACTAAAACTTAGTGTGAAAATTACTCCAACCACATGCGGGTTATTGATTGTGAAAACATCAGTCTTCCAATATAAAAATAACTTGGTAAGATGTCATGGTCCATGACATCATGCATCCATACTGCACATGATGTTATGATGTGGAATACTGACAGCAACATTACAAAATCTTGACATAAGATTAAGAGGAATCTGAAAAATTCATTCATAATAGACTGATTTAGTGTGTGCACAATTATATTTCCTTGCTCAAAAAACATGGAAGTCCAAAACAATGTCTACTTTTTTTACATGGCTCACCTTTCCACATGTCTCCGTCTCAGTCTTATCCTATACAAAATGAGATATCCAGAAACAGCTAATAGAAATCAGACAATTCTCAGTTATGAAATATGAACTTCTTCATGTTTTGGAAGCATTAGGACCCTGAGAGCACTTTTCTAGGTTTATCTGCCTACTCCCACAAGATAATTTTCTAATACTTACATTAGCACGACTTTTTCTACTGTTAAGTTCTTAGCAATCCATATTTAGTGCCTTTTTATTTCTACATTATTTCATCATCAAGACTGAGATAAATAGTATTTTCCTCAGCTGTCATTCATTTTCCAGTCAAAACAGTGGGAATGTTTAACTCATTTCACATGAAAAAAAAGAAAATTAGAATAGAGTTAATCCAATATTTCTCTGACAGAATTTAGATAACATTTAACAACAATATAATCAGTACTAAAATGTTAGATAGACACAGGTCAAGGCATATGTCTCCTTTATCTTTCTGGTATTGTTTTTGTTTGTTTTTCCGAAGATATTGTTATCACTTTGATTTATTTAACAATAATGACATTATTTATGGTGTTTTAGGAGAAAGGGCAATAATAACATCACCAATTACTGCACACAAAAGTTTCACAGAATCGTTTAGGTGCATCAGGCCTGCAAGTCAGTAAATAAATTAAGCCTTAGCAAATAAATTAATGTACCTGTGTATTATATCTTACACTACTTCTCCTAGTGTTACTTCATAGTTGTTGAGAATAATTAGGAAAAGTGAAAGTATGGGATGTTAGCAGATGAATAGTTTCCAATTGCTGTTTTACTCTACTTCCCAGGTTTTTTCAATCCTTTTCATGTCATCCTTGTATGTGTGAACTCTTAAAGTGAGAAACTTAACAGTGTGAGAAAGGCAGTCTAAGCAAAAGCTGTTTAATATGTTCTGAGTCCATCAATCAAATTTTAGCTATGGACTGAAGGAACCTAAAAACAGGGGTCTTCCTTAACACTTGACATTACTGGAAGAGAAAATAAGACACATTAGAAAAGTTCTTCAACTCAGATCAGGCACCCAAATTATCCCCTGGGTATCTGACTCTCTTTGCTCACTTTCAAGGGTGTACATACTCTTTGGGGACATAGAGAAACAGTGTAACATAGAAAAATAAAGCAGGATAGTATAATTTCAGGCATTAGTCCATAGGTCCAGTAATTCTAAACCTTTCAAAGATCTCCAGAGATCTTCAGTAGCCATCTGGAAAAGCTCCTGGGTAATCTGCTTCAATGGGTCAGGGTATTCGGAGGAGATGACTTCCAGAGTTCTTTTCCAACTTTGGCCATTCACTGAATTAACTAATCACTACTGGAGCAGGTTAAGCCAGTCAAGTGCTTCAAAAAGCCAGCAGGTATCAGAGAGTTCACCAAGAAGCAGCAATCACTTGGAAAAGTTGTTTTCCATTACAGAAGGATGCATGCAATAGACATTTCTTCCTTATGGTTTAATCTTTCTTATACCTCACGTTTTCTTCTGTAGATACTAATTTATTTTCTGGGCCTTTCTATGCCCTCAGAGAAGTCAGCAGATGATGTAATTAAGTTCAACAGCAAAGAGGCATTACTTCTGTCAGGTAAAATCTTTTTTCTTCTTGTTTGTTGGCTTTACTTATGTGATACATATAGTCTAACAGATTTTTACTGATTCTTTCTCTCCTTCTCACTCCTTTCTCCTGTCTTCTTTTTCCATACTCTTTCCAACTATCTCATTATCATCGTGTCATGCTTTCCAACAGCCCTGTATTATTATTACGTTAGTTTATCCACATTTGATTTGTTGGCTTTCAAGGCTGGTAAAACACTTTCTCCTAATAGTAAATTAGAACACTGAAAATCCTAGTAACTACAGAGTATGGCTTTGTAATGATGTGTTTTCTAGTATATGCAGCATATTCTGTGTCTTACTTTGGAGATTCTAGGTGCTTCAGCTTAAGAAAGCAAAACCAAACAGAAAATCCAACACAGAAAAAAAAACCAAACAGAATCAAAACGAATAAAAACCCCCACTTTGTATGCATTTAGAATTACTGTTACGTGGAGTGCATTAGCTGAAGTTTGCAACAGTTTGTTATTGTGAAATAAAAAATTCTTAATAGAGATTTGCTGGCACTACGTACAATGGCAGAAACATATAATCAGAAGTACGTTCCTTACATTCCCTGTGAAACCCAGATGAATTCTGGCTGCTTGCTTTCCTCATGTACATTTACTTTTTACTTGTTCAACAGAGTTCACAAAGAAGGAAAAGAATCAATTTACATAAGTATTTACATTGTTCTTGGACCAAGCCAATGTCTGCATACTGGGCACATTATCTGAGTCACCAGTGAAATACCCTAGAACAAAAATAAACAACATTAATGCAGGTTACAAATAGTATTCTGTGGATGGGCCAGAAGCCAGAAATGCTCTAGAGAAATGTAGGGGTGTGCCTGGACCTCTTAAGCACAGCGGTTATAAAAGATCCTCATGCAAACAACATTTTAATGGCATTTTTGAGATTATTTTTTTTTAAAGTACAGCATAAGTCAGGAAGAAATTTGTTACTTCATCAAAAAGTTTAAGTACAAAAAAGAAATCCATCTATTTTTGAAATGTTCTTTTCTAAACATACTTAAATAAATTAGGTGAAAAAATACATTCTGTGGACAAATAATAGTTTCTCTTGCATCCATTTTAAGAATAAGCAAGACAGAAAAACAAGAATCACAGAACCATCTGAACAATCCTATATTGGATTCAGATGCAGCTGGTTTGGAAAAAGCAGTGCAATTTAAACTCTTGGTCAGCTTGGATTCTAGTGCCACCTGCTGAAATAACAGCCAATACACAATTTTAATTCATCTATTAGAAAGCAATGCATGAAGAAAGGTCACAAGGAAGATGAGTTGCTTGAGTAATCTAAATGCACATCCAGAGTGCCATACACGAAACCAAGTAAACTGAGAACCTTCTCTTGAATGGCATCAACCTGTTCTGAAGGGCAATAGTCATCCAGACTTGATCTGTAACAAAGATTTGAGAAAAGAATGAGAGAGTATAGATATCATCAATACTTTTTATTTTTATAATGGTTTGTATCTGGGGTGCTGAAGATAATTTTAAAGTGTGCTAAGTTCAGCTTCCAGTATATCTTCATAGCATACTACTGTGCTTTTATGCAGTGCTTTTGACAATAGCAATTGGCCTGAAGTTGAGTAGAAAGCCTGCAGCTGATCAGAAATGTGGCCATTCCTCTAAATCTGCTTTCTTATAACACATGTTGCCAGTTTGCATTCAAGCAAATGATTATTTAAAGCACTGGTGGAAAAAAAATTGAAAACGTGGAACAACTGAAAAAATTCAATTGCTACTAGTTAAAATAGGAAAACTATGAGAAAAGCCTGCACAATTCCTGACATATAACATTTACCACTAACAGGTACTGCTAACCAAAGGCTAAGCTAACATTTCCATGATCTTAGATCTATCAAGACTTATATACATTTTTCTTATTTCCTAATGAATTTTCCAGCTCTGTGGCTGGCACAGGAAGAACAGCCTTCTATTATTGTAAGTATTAGCCATACTACTGTTCTTGACAAGAATTGTTTCAAGTCAGATACTGGCATTGCTGCCTGTATTTTAGGGCATACTTAGTGTTCTTCAAATGAGTAAGTTGTGATAACTTATCAGTAGATACACTGTGGTCTTCAAATTTAATTCTCTTGGGACAGGATTTCTGGCCCTGGCCTCAAGTTCTGTTTTGTCCTCCCAAATAATTCCCTTGCAGTTCCAGAAGCACAAATTTTACTCTATGCAAAACACTATTAGATTTTTCTACAATATAAACACCTTCCAGACTATTACATGAAAACTTGTCCCAGTTTCATTTGAAATTTCACTAGAAACAGAAATATTATCTGAAGTGAAATTAACTCTAGACCAAGAGTGGGAAAGGCATAATACTTTGGCCTGTGCAAGCTTGTCCAAGCTAAAATTATCTTAACAGAAGCAGCAAAGATAACATGAACCTCAGTGACAGCTATCCTCTGCACCACACAAGGCTATATAAAGCCTTTATGTAGCCTATGATGAAGGTTAAATCATCATGTCTTCACTACTGTTGACATCTTTGCTTGCCACTCTAAAGCCCAGTAAAACTGGACACCCACAAAGAAACTTCCCTCAGCAGTGTAGGTACTGTCACTTGATTCACGCTTCCAAATGCCAATTTTCACTATGCTAAAATTTTCTCTTGGAGATAGAATTTCTTTTTAAGATATGTCAACTGATGCTACAGTCATAGAATCATTTAGTTTTGTAAGCACAATCTGATTTACTTTTTTTTTAGTAAAAAAGAACCTACAGTCTTACCGAGCAATTGTCACAAGCGTGGGCTTAGGCATGTTTTTCAGCAGAACCCTGATGGACTGTAAAAGGCCTTCAATCTCCTCTTTGGTGCTGACATGGTGGGGAAGTTCGACGTAATCACAGGTCAGACCAGCCTGATGGACCTATGTGTAGATTAAACAGATTTTCATTTCTGTTGACAAATCAGCAATATAGTTTATCTGTGTAATAAATCCCTAAGCTACTCCAGCCCAGCAGGTAATTTTCACATCTTTAGGCAGGAAGCTTTTCTTCAGTTAGTACTTAAAAATAAAATAAACACACCCTGGTGAATTGAAACCTTACTTCACAGAAAGCAGACTGAGGCATGAGAGTCCTGAAAAATCTTATTAATGTTCCAAAGTATAGACGAGCAGAGTGAAATTCCAGAAGCTTTTAAAAAAGCTTGCTTAAGCAATAACAAATTAAAAAACAAAACAAACAAACAAAAACTTTAAATGAGTCAGGAAGCGGATGTAAAATTAAGCATGTTCTTTTCCCTCCTTGATGAAGCTATACTTTTAAAATTACTTACTTTCTACTCCTTTACACAGTGACCTACCATTTCATAGTCTGGGCTCTCCATTCTGCTTTTCAAACTGTGTACTAGTTGCACAAGGGGTTTCAATCTGGAGTTAAAAACACAACCAAAACTTATGTTAGCAACATATGCAAATTTGAAAAAACAATAATGTAGAAGTTAACATGTTGCTCTTCTGTCATCTTGTACCTGAGAAAAAACAGAGTACAAGTATCACGTGCTGTTTCAACAGATCTTCCTCAGTAAACAACAATATTCTTATTTATGCCACACACAACTTCTTTGCCTTTCTTTTAGGCAACCTAAAGAGAAGCTTCTTCAAGTCAAAAGTAGTATAAGAAATGCTTCTGGTCATTGTTACATAGGTCTGGCAATAACTGATGTATGATTCTGCTTGCACTGCTGACTCTGCAAAGACAACCCAGTAGGTTAAGTCTGAAAATCTCTTTGCAGCACTACTTCTGCAACAGGTCAGGAATGAGAGCTTTATCTTGTGTGCTCCAAAAAGGCTCCCAAGGAAGTAGAAGTGGAATGAAAAATTTCACTGGCACTGGTAAATGGTTTCTTTTATTGCAGCAGACAGCTGAATCTTAAAAAGGAGAAGGAGGGTATTAACAGTAAGTTCTACAAGAAAATCAAAACCTACCCCTACTAGTATGGACAAGGTAAAGGTCTTTCAGGAGAGGTGACCGTTCTACTAGTTTTAGCAGGAAAGGATCAACAAGAGGCTTACTTATTTGAAATGTTGTAATCTCCACTTACTTAAGCTGACCAGGAAGGGGTCCAATATGATGGTAATAAGGAAGAACACTTTACTGCTAACTGTGTCATCAGTTCAGGAGGATTCTTCTCCAAAGGCTACAGGAATAAACCAACGGCAGGAGTGTTTAAGCCATTTAGAGATCTCCTACCCAGGATACGAAGCCCACTTCTGTAAGGTCTCTTCATCATCATTGTCACAAAAATCTGCAAATGCTGCTTCTAGATCTTCTAGCTGATGGACGCGGTTTTCAACACAATCCAGCAAATCCTCCTTTAAATATGCATGTAAAAAACATGTTAGGAAAAATGAGGTAAGAATGATTTTCCTAGCTAAATCATGGCTTACATTACCAGCCAAGCTTTTAAATGGTTCATCTTGTGTAAAATGGGTTACATATGTGCATGCATACAGTTGTACATGTAAATATTATAGGATACACGACATATCAAGCTAAAAGCAATGCTTAGCCTATTTGGTGTAACAGATGCTCGATGCAGTGGTATATGAAGGAAAATTATTAAAAAGCATATTGGTATAAATGGATAACAACTAAAAACATAGTTGTTCCCACTTTGGAGGCTGCTTCTTTTTGACAGTGATGTCAACTTCATGTTAAATTTTAAGAAAAGCTGAGGGTGTTAACCATTCCTGAAGTACACCTTATGATCCTGGGGTATGAGTATGACACCTTTCTATGCAGCACCAGTAAGTAACCTTAAATAGCCAATCCCTACACTACTTAAAAACAAAACAAAAACCCACAGCAGTATTTTCTCTGACTACAATAGTATGACAAAAATATAGATCTAATTGTGCAACTAAATAATAAATAAAATGCCAATATTTAGCACAACTTTCACTATAACGGAAGAGAAACTTGGGCAAGGAAAAGGAGACCCAAAGAGGGAGAGGGGAGCACAACACCAAAATATCCTGTTGAACCTTTCAAAGAGACAAAGCAGATGGCATGTTTCATTTCTATCTTGTCAATTACCATTTGTTTGCAGAAATTAATTTTTACATTTGTGCTACATATTTGCACAATTCCACATTAAAACAAAATGTTTAACAGAAAAGAATTACTAAGACACTGCTGATAAGTGTTCAGCATACAGCATAGCTTAATTAAATGCTACTTCATTAAGCATCTTTCATAGATTCCTTCTATACACTAAGTCATATTTATTGTATAAATCAAAATAATTATTCCCACATATATCTCACAAGAAATACCATACCTCTGTTGCATTTCTATGAGGTTTCTTGAAATTGTACAACTCCTGTAAGAGCTCATATTCTGTCTTTGAAAAAGGAGAAAAAAAATATTAGTTTATTCAAGTGAAAATTGAAAACTTCAGAGCACTGCAGCTCAGAAAAGCAGAATAAACTTGAACATGATAATTTCTCTACTCCAATACTGCAGATAAACAAACTTCATTATTCAGTTAGCAGCACTGAAAAGATGAACATGAGACTTTTTCAGGAGTAGAGGAAAGAAAGGGCAGACTAAGAGCTCATCGAATTTTACAGAAAAATAAAGCATCTCTAACAAAATATTTTGAATTTTTTCGTGTGTGTGCAAATCACAGAATCACAAGATAATAGTCTTCTGAATTCATAAGCTGTATTTGCTTTTTAGTTTTAACTTGGGTTCTTACATTCCAAGTGTGAACTTGAGCAACATGTTCTGATGGAATGACTGCATTGTTCAATAAGGGAACAGAGTTAAGAAATACTAATGGCAAATGAAATTCTTATCAATAAAGGTGTACTTGGGAGTTCTGTGCAAGCCCATTTCCAAAAGTGGTTCCTAGAACTGAGGACAGCACAAGAAAATAACAAACAGCTCCCAAGTAAACAAACCAACCAAGAAGACTCTTCCATGGCTTTATGCAGAATGTACTGTAAACCCTCATAAGAGGGCTCTTATGTGACAATACCCCCACGGTGCTTCTGCTTTGCTTTATGCCTCCTTTGTTTTTCTAAATGGTTAGTGTTGCTGATGGTCTAATGGTACCATGATTGTAAAGACTCACTGTCAGAAGCTAACAGAGATGAGGACCACTGTATTCACTTCTACATAGTGAACAAGGAAGCGGTGTGGTACTCTAGCTGAAACTCAGAGAAGTCAGATGTTCTCCAGCATAGGCTGAGATTACAGTACTGTTAAAGAGAAGCTTAGCTACTACAAACAGTCGTGTTACAGCAGAAAAATTAGTAAGCTGAAAATCTGTAAAACAGAATTTGCACTTAGTGCTACATGCAATTTTCAGGGCAGATTAGCTAGTTCCGTAAAGTCATGTTCACATCAAGAGAGCTTCCTAACAGCTCAGCAACTCTGAGAAGCAGCATATTTGTAACACTGTACAAGAGAGGTATATTTTCTGTGCAGTCTAGTTATAAACTGAACAAAAGGCATAGATGAGCTCAGAGCCATAGCACCAGAGACAAAAGTCGCTTGCTCATTAGCCCAACCGAAGGAAATTATTTACAGTCTCTCATTGAGAGGAGTCACCACTCTTTGAATAATCAGCACTGTGATATCTTTTGGATGGGCAGTCTCTGATACCATTGTGGCCTTCTAAAAGAATGTTATGGGGAAGGATGAGGAGTACAATCTGTACTCTCTTCCTGATTAATCCTGATGCAGGTATTTGGAACATTACCTGTGGAAAACCAAGCATGGCTTTTATGTCCTATACAACATGCAGAGGTATGCCATATATCTCTAAGCTTGAATGTGCACTGAATATCCATTTCAAATGTAAGGACCTAGTCCTGCTTGGTTACTGTGCTTCATTTGGAGTTTATGTTCCCTTATAGTGTTTCTCTCTCAAATCTTAGTATGATTCATTAGTTATGACCAGCCAATCCATTAATTTATCTTAGAAGAGAGTTCCTCCATAGACATCAAGTGCTAGAAAGATGAGTACTTTTATGAAAGGTAAGAGAACTCCCCATTGTCATACTTACCTTAGTGTACATTTCTTTAAATGGATTCTTAACTGAAAAAAAATCTAAGTCAATGTCTAAAACAAATGCATCCCCATTCTGAAGAACTTCGCAGATATCTTTAGCAACCTCCTTCACTGGATATTCGTTGTTTCTTAGGGAGCTTGTAGCTGAGCATTCTGGCAACATTTTTGCACTGTTCAGGGCACCTGCATGTTGTAATTCCTTGTTCTGCACACTTGAGAAGTTGTTATCGAGGTCACCAGGAGCCACAAATGAAGAGGTAGCAGCAGTGTTTGCTGTGTCATCTGTATTTAGCTTCAGTCTCTTAGCAGATGCTACTTTGTCGTGTTCTTCTTGGCTGTTTGATGCTTCAGTAGGATTAATGCGAACAACATGTAAATTTAAAGGCTTTGGATTTTCCAGCTGATCAGCAGGGACATAAAGACCATCACTTAAAAAGTAATGATCTGTACCTGTAACCCTACAATAGACAATAAATCACAGTTAATACACATCTTTGTAAAAAGCTTTGCAAAAACACACGTGCAAATAAGTCACCCAAAGAAAAATGAATTGATGTTTGATCGGTAGCAAAAGCAATAAAACTGTATATAAAAAATTCCTTACTTTAATCTGCAAGTGTTTAAATGGAATTTTTTTCTACCTCTTCAATGCTAAATCAATATTTTAAAATTCATTTTGGAATTTTGATAGTAGTCCTGTAAGATTTTAGTGGGTAAGAAAAATTTATGTTATATGCTATTAAGATTAATGCGCCAATGAATTGTATCTTATATCAAGAATTTGACAAGATACAATCAATTTTATGGCATAATAATGCAAAGCACTGGATATTTTGCCCTCAATCACCTTTTTACTTTGTGAGGAAAATCATTATGGTTGCATTTGAGAAGTGCTCTGGAACCCACAGATGTTAATAAAACAGGGATTAATACACAGCATTTAACTGCTTTTTACCCTGACACATGAATCCACATTCTGAGTGTGGGGAGAGCAGGTAACAAGGATGAATATCTACATATACATGTAATCCACTCCATTTAAAAACAGAAACAACAAAAACAACCCAAAACCTAGAGGCAACTTATAGCAAAAAAAAAAAATTAACTAATACTATTTTCAAACCATATTTCAACACATGAAGCCTTAAGTGTCATAAATTCAGATTAAAGAAATAATGTTGAGAGGAAATGTGAACTTCTATGCACTTGTGTGCTCTATCAATTAAAGGGTATCACCATCGATCAGCCACACACGATTTCTGAAACGGCAGAAACCTGAAGTTCAGTTCCCCAGTGTGAGCATCCTGAGGGACCTAAGGCAACCCAGAAGAATAGCCAACAGGAATCTCATTACATTAATGGTCTCATTATTGAGATAAAGAAGAGGTCTTGCATTTGGGACAGAATAGCATCATGCAGCAGTACCAGCTTGGACGCTACAGAAAACGAATGGTCAGTCAAAATATAAAGCAAGATGAGCACAACCAACCCATACATCCCTACAGCAATAAAGACTAATTGCAAAGTTTCACTGTACTAGCAAAAAGAGAGATTTCACCTTGTATTTAGCACCAGGTAAATGAGAATATATCATTGGACATATTCTGCCAGAGTCTGGACCCCCAGAACACGTGAGACATCAACAAACTGAGAAGACCTAAAAGAGGATGGCTGTATGGGAAATTGGTAATCACAGCCTGAACCTTTGATTAATCAGCTGAGGCAAGTGTCAGGTCAGCTGTAGGAGCACAGGTGAGAGTAATTTAGCTGTGCTCCTGGAAGGGGTGGAGGTTAACTCCACCTCCTCTGGACCTCATTTAAGGGCTGACCACCACTAAGGCAGCTTCTCTTGGAGATCGTTCCTTGGTAAAGATTGCCTCAATGGTTTCCAGCAGACCAAAGGCTTCCATATGGGTGAGTTTTTACTGTAAATAACCTTTTGGGTATTTACATCTACCATCTTTTCATTATTTTCACTGTACATTGGCTAAGGAGGTTAAAGGGCTAGATGGAGCATCTGACAAGGAGACGTTGAGCAGGTGGGTTTGTTTCATTTTGATAAGGGACATCTGAGGAGGATCTAAGTTCTGCTCTGTTACCCCAATCCTCTAAAAAACATTTATTTTTTTTTTTTCCCCAAAGATTTTCATTTTATCAAAGAGAACTAATTGAAAACTTGGTTGAATGCAATGAAATGTGAATAACTTGAATTATCTATTTAAAAAAAAAAAGAGAGACTAAGACTCTACTTAAACTGTACTTCTTAAAACAGTCATGACACCCCAAAACATTCACAAATACAAACTGAATTTTCATTGAGAAAAGATGTATCACTGTATTTATTCAAGAATACAAAATATATGGCAAATAGCTTTTATATTACTATCACAGGATAGCAAAGAATTTACCTGATTGTAGTTGTTGACATGTCTTTCCCAACAAAAAAATTGTGTTTTCCCTCTGAGATCTGCTGGGCCCATGGTGGGTGAAGCCACACTACTTGAGAAATATGGCCAGCATAAACAGCAGGCATAATCCAGTTCTCAATACTCAGCTCACTGTAATGATGAGAGAAAGACTGGTAATAACACTTACTTTACCAGCATGTAAAACATTGTCAAGAACAGAAAGAACACCCTCCATATCTTGAAAGCCCCCTATGCAAATTATCTGAAGTTAGTACTCTATGTACAGATCATATCACCAAAGCAAAGAGAAAGGACTGAAGTCTTGATTTGTAAGAACCAAAAATGTCTTTAATAAAATTTTAAAAATAATAGTCAATAGGATTATAAAGTGCAGTCAGCTTTACTCTTAGTACAGTACTTTATTAACTACATGGACTTCTTGTCTTTTTCTCTGAATATATGTGACAGAGTAGAAGTACAAGGTGCATCATGAACTCCGTTCTACATAATTGACCTCAAGGGAATATCTTATTGTACACTTCTCCAAGTAGGCTTAAAATATAACTTCATTAGTGAATGTGAGTTAATCAGCACCAACAGAGTAGCATCTGTACTTTTTATCCTATTTCTTCATGTATACGATGCAGCCCACAAGGCTTTTCATTCATCCAGCAAAGAAAACTAAATATGGACCACGGGCAGGGTGACATATAATATATCAATTAGCTTCTCTTGTCACTTCTCTGTACCAGTGTAACACAGGAACAATCAATACTTATTTTAAAACAAGAAATAATAGACAAAACCAGATCACCCTGTGTCTTCTTGCCTACCTAAGAAGACGGGGATAAACATTGGTCTTAATTATCACACTCAACTTCACAGATGCACCATGTCAGCATAAGAGATGTTATTTTAATCTCAGTTAATTTGTCACCATTAACAGAAAAGTAGTTTTAAAATCTCCAGCTCACTGAAAAGCACCCATCTGGAATACTGTCCTGTCACTCAGAGGAACTGCCCAGTCTGATAATTTGAACTAGAAGTGAATTCCTAAGTCTTACTTCTTCTTAATATGTAACATAACCATTTGACCACATTCATAAAAGAAACATAGCTACTTCTTCTATCCAAATCTATTAAGTTTCATACAAAAAATAAAGAAAATACAACATGAGTCTGATTTACGTGTCTGTTGCTCATATTTCATACACAATTGTATCAATATTTGATATAAACCAAACACTGCAAGAAGTGGACACTTTATCCTGATGCAGTACATAAGGCTTACTTAAAAAGTGCTTCTTTGTCAAACACAGTATCTGCAGGCATATTCACAGGGATAAGGAGGTCTGGATGGGAATCAAGGTGAACAAAGCTGATGTTACTTGCAGGCAGATGCTTTGAACCAATGGCACGATAGATGAAAGGCAGCACCTAAAAGAGCGCAAGCAAAGTATTTTCGCTGTAAGCAGTGAAATCACAAACACAATGGATATAGCAGCAGAAACACCAGTCCCGCTCAATCTCCATTAGAATTTGGGTTGTATGTTGGAAGAGGAAGGAGGAGACAGAAAACAGTAAAGAAGGGCAGGAATTTTAGTTCATGAGGCACAATCACTGAGCCCTGGAGCTTTAGGCATGTGAAGCTGCCAGAAGATTATGCTTCTACTTCCTTTCCTTCTTTATAAGGCACTGTGTTTGCAGCAACTCTTCTCACCTATCATTCAGCTCCATGGCTAGAGACTTGCTGTTGTTGGGTTTTATCACAGAATCATAGAATGGGTTGGCCTGAAGGGACCTCAAAGCCCACCCAGCTCCATCCTATGGTCAGGGCTGCCATCACCAGCTCAGGCTGCCCAGGGCCCCATCCAGCTTGGCGTTAAGCACCTCCAGTGATGGGGCACCACAGCTTCTCTGAGCAGCTGTGCCAGGGCCTCACTGTCCTGAGTGAAGAACGTTGAATAACAGATAATTTAACCCATCCACCTACAAAGAAGGGGTTTAATTCCTGATGCCCACATGACTTGACTGGATCTACTTGCGAGCTGACTGCACAGTCACCACCTCCCCCCCGCAGGCCCGGTGTTCAGCCTAACGCCGCCACTCACATCTTGATGGTCCTCCACCACCCACACGGGCAGTGCCGGGTATGACCTCAACCCGCCCCCGCGGGGCCGGGGCCCGCAGGCCGCCTCCGCGCCGCTCATGCCGGACGAGGCGGTGCTTCCTGCAGCAGAGCGCCCGCCCCACGCTTTCCTCTTCCGGAGCAGCGGGTGGGTTGGATGTCGCCGTGTGGCGGTAGGTGGGATGGGTTGTGTGCCGGGGGTCTGAGTGAGGGCGGTGGGCTCGGAGAGCGGGATGTGTGCTCTGAGATCGGGTGTTTTGGTGCTGGGATGCTCTGCTGTCTGTGAGCCTGGGGGAGGAAGCGGTTGCGATTTGGTGCTCTGTGTGGTAGGAGGAAAGGGGATATATCTGTTATTCTGGCTATTAGGAAGTACTAGAGCCGAAATGTCTTTCTGGCGGTCCGGGGAGACCTCGCTGTGGCTTTCCTATGTGTGAAGGGATTGTACAAACAGGTGAGGGAACGGCTGTTTACGAGGGTGGATCGCGATAGGACAAGGGGGAATGCTGCTAAACTGAGACAGGGGAGGTTTAGGTTAGATATTAAGAGGAATTTTTTCACGCAGAGGGTGGTGATGCACTGGAACAGGTTGCCCAGGGAGGCTGTGGATGCCCCATCCCTGGAGGCATCCAGGGTTAAGTTGGATGTGGCTCTGGGCAGCCTGGTATGGTGGTTGGTGACCCTGCACATAGCAGGGGGTTGAAACGAGATGATCATTGTGGCCCTTTTCAACCCAGGCCATTCTATGAGCTGTGGGTTTTCTTTAGAGCCTTTATAGAAGTGAGGGTGCTGGAGAGGCAATGCTGACTGGTGATATAGGGTGTCTGAAGGCTTTATATTGACGTATCTAGTACATATTAGTGGAGCTACTTGCAACTATAGCCTGTCCTTGCAGTCACCTGTTAAAATTAACTGTCCTAAATCAGAGAGCATGGTCCAGTTGCAGTGCTGGTTTAAAGACTACTGGTAAACTACTATAGTGGATTAAAGACTTAAAGAAATCAAAGGGCTGTAATGATCTGTATTAGAGCTCTGAGAAGTGCACAGCTCCCACTGAAAGACTGCCATCTTCCACTGCTCCTATTAAAGGAAATGACAGAAACTAATTTCAGTATTTCAGGAATTGTTTTTTGCAAATATACTGAGGTCCTTCTACTAAGTTTTGTGACAATGATTTTCTGTATTTTCCTCATTGAAGGTGAACCATGTCTTTCCATTCTGGACGAGGATGTCCCCGTGGGCAGGGGGGACCAGGAGCAAGAACTTCAGCACAGGCTTATCGTCCTCAGAACCTGCGGCAGCTTCACCCCCAGCAGCCCTCTGTACAGTACCAGTATGACCAGCAAGCCACACCTTCAGCTACTTATTCAAACCCTTCAGCCACTAGTTACATGCCTCCCAGGCCAGACTTTGTTCCATATCCCCCACCAGTTCCCCCTTCAACACAAAATCCCATCAACCAGTGTCCTATGAGGCCACCATTTCCAAACCATCAGATGAGGCAGAGCTTCCCAGTGCCTCCATGTTTCCCTCCTGCTCCTCCACCAGTGCCAGCCCCTAGCAATGCTCCTGTGCCTGCAACTCCTACTGGGCAGAGCACCTTTCCATACATGATGCCTCCTCCCGCAGTACCCCATCCTCCCCCGCCACCAGTCATACCACAGCAAGTCAACTACCAGCCTGTATATTCCACAGGGTATTCCCAGCAGTCATTCCCACCACCTAACTTCAATAACTATCAGCACAACTCTGGCTCCTTTCAGAGCAGCACTACCAATAGCAGCAGTGGCAGCAGCCATTTTCGGCACACAGGTCAGTACCAGGGAGAAAAGTCACAAAGTGATCGACGGTCTCCAGAGAGGAGCAAGCACTATGATGAGCACCGGCATCGTGAGCACAGTCACATCCATGGTGATAGGCATCGATCCAATAACCATGGGGATCGTCGGGATCGAGGCCGCAGTCCAGACAGGAGGAGGCAGGAGAGCAGTCGGCACCGGACGGAGTACGACAGAGGAAGAATGTCACCTCATCATAGAAGTTATGAGCGTAGCAGGTAACAAGATTCTTTCTGCTTGCAGTGGGAGAGCTGTGGTCATAGTTCTGTGGTCTACGAATCAATGCTCTTTGCTCCCCCTTGTTTTCCCTTCCGTTGTGGAACATAGCCAGTGCTCAGCTCTGATGGAAAGAGCTGTTCTTCTGCTATATTTCAGATACATTCTTTTTGCTTCACCTTTGCAGGCTGGCAGACTTGTCCCCCTTGTCCTTGAAAACAGAGTGGGTTGCTGAGCAGTACCCTGATCTCATTGGGGTTTACCATAGAAGTTTGGCTTGACTTGGGTGGATGATTACAGACTGCTCATTTTGAGATGTATCTTGAAGTTTCTGTCTCTCTGCTTTATAGATAGAATCAGACTGAGAGTCATGAGCTGACCTTGCAGGGTTTGCTCTGTGGTGTTCTAGAGCAAACAGTGTGTTACTTCATGCGTATGCATGTGGAAACATACATGTATTCTTAAATGATCTCGATTCATCATTGCATTAGCCCACAGAACTACCCGAGGTATGTATTTATAATCCCTTGTATATCAGCGGACTCTTTTACTAGGAAGTGTGACAGTTACACATACAATTGTAGAGTAACAAATTGTCAGCTGTTAGTCTGGAAACCTTCTGGAGTGTGATATTTCTGGCACTTAATGTACCCAGTAATTCCTGCTAACTTCATAGAACCACAGAATGGTTGGGAGGGACCCCAAGGATCATGAAGCTCCAACTCCAGTTCTTTATGTAATGTGCAAGTTGAGTCATTTTAGGTGAGATTCATGGTTTTGGTGTGATGCAGACATTGTGTCTGTCTTTTTGTGTGTATGTGTGTGCGCGTCTGAGATAGCTGTCATGAGAAAAGGGCTTGCCTGAACAGTTGAATTACTGTTATGTGTGGAATAGAATTTTGTTCTATGCCTTCAGGCTTGATGAGTGTCTAAAGGTGTGGTAATCCTACCCTTCTCTGTTTGTAACAGAAGAACAAGAGGAGTGATAGTAAGTGCGGTGAATGTCTCAAAGATACCTCTATGTTGCATGAATTTAAGCATATCATTGAGATAGATGACTTTATTCACTGTCATGTCATTCTGAATAACATTACTTCAGTTTGCTTCTATATCCCTTTTAGGTGTGGAATGTATGAAAGTGCCGGATTTCTCATTTAATTTGTTTTTGGACTCTTCAAGGGAGCGTGAGAGGGACAGGCACAGGCACCGTGACAGCAGAAGATCACCATCACCAGACAGGTCCTACAAAAAAGATTATAAAAGAACAGGAAGGTAAGGAGGATGCATTTGGTCTCCCTTGTTTTTATGAAGCTCTGAGAGTATGTCTATGTGGAAAAGTATCTGGTTTGAAACTCAGAGATGAATCTTAGATTTGTAACCATCTTCACATACTTGCAAATATTGTGGTTGTATCAAAGCCTTGTAGAATTAGAATCAGGATCAGTCTCTGGGGACTCCACTGCATACCATACTCGCTTTTACATCTGCTTCAAGTCTGTAAAGCACTGAGTTTGCTTAGTCATTTCATGTTTAGATCATTATTTAGGAGCCTTTCTTGTACTGATGCTTCTATCCTTTTAAATCTTGAATAGTTGAATTCGTTGTGATGTTATGGGCTTTATGGACAGAGAAGTTTATAAAAGAAAAAAGCAAATCACCGCTGGTGCCATTCAAAGTGCAAGAATTAGAGTTACACCAGCAATTTGCTTTCTATATAATCCAGTAAAAACTTTTTTTCTTATACAAATAGTCTGTGGGTTATATATTTAGACTGATGGTATAGTGGAAGTGCTAACAATTTTTTTCCATTTTGTTTCTTGAATAAGGTTCAGGATGTGAAAACACTTGTAATTTTAACTCTTTTTATAATAAGTCTGAGCTTCAAAGTATTTATTACAGTGAAAAGTTAGAAGCTGGAAAAGGCTATTAGTCTTTGATTTAATTCTTATAGTAGAATTATATGCTTATTGGAAGCTATCTAGTTGTCTTTATAATAGAAAACTAATTGGTTTTGTTTGTTTTTTCCTGTTAAGCCGCTCTCCAAGCAGGGAAAGGAAGAGACCCCGATGGGAGGAAGAAAGAGAAAGGTGGTCTGAGAGCCAGAGTGCCAACAAAGAAAAAAATTACACTAGTATCAAAGACAAAGAGTCGGAGGAGAACGCATCTGAGAAAAATGAAGATGAAGATGATGAATTACTTAAACCAGTCTGGGTTCGCTGTACGCATTCTGAGAGCTATTATTCAAATGACCCTATGGATCAAGTGGTATGTCCATGAGAACTCTGAAATTACTGCATGCTGCCCATTTTTGATTATTTGATTACTCAGTTCATGTGAATGCTTCAGCAGGACTGTGTTTTGTGTCATTCGGTGTTGAATCCTGATGATCTCAATCTTTAACAGCAGAAAAGACCTTATGATTCTATTCTTTATTTTCATCAGTTTCTTTAATGTGTTTTTATTTGGATTATTTGGTACATGGAAGATGGGCATTGTTTCCCCAACAGAAGGTATTTTCTCTTATGCCTGTAATTGAGCAAAACTAACTGAATTGCCCTGTCTTCCCTTAAATACTGACAAAGTCACTTCTTTTGTTTGAGAATTACGTGGATGGTGAAAACACTCATTCAAAGCAGGCAATAAAATGGGCTAAGTTATGTGTTTCTAGGGCATGATGTGATTCTTGTGAACTGCAAAATATTTTTTGATTCTTTTAAATCTGAGCTGTTAGATACTAGTATTCAGCTTTATTAAATATGCTTAGCCATAGTTCTCCTTGGCTTGACCAGTGGTTTGATGACCATTCTCCAACAAATGAAATTCTCTGCTCATTCATCTAATGTGGCAATGTAGTTACTCACTAAAGCCTTATCAAATATTTCTGTATTTCGCTTAAACTACAGCACTGAGATTTGTCCTTTTGCCCATGCTTTTCATTGTGCAACACCGATACACATTGTTCTTGTGTGCCAGCACTGCCTTTGTGGCTTTTTTTTTCACTGTTTTTTAATTAACAGGGGGACTCTACTGTGGTAGGCACAAGCAAGCTCCGAGATCTGTACGAAAAGTTTGAGGAGGAGCTAGGAAAACGACAGGCAAAGGCCAAAGCAGCCAGGCCACCATGGGAGCCACCGAAGACCAAGCTGGATGAAGATCTTGGTAGGCAGAATCATAGAATCATAGAATTACCGAGGTTGGAAAAGACCTTGAAGATCATCAAGTCCAACCGCAGCCTAACCATAGTACCCTAACTCTAAAAACCCTCTGCTAAATCATATCCGTGAGCACCACATCCAAATGGCTCTTAAACACATCCAGGGATGGTGATTCAACCACCTCCCTGGGGAGCCTATTCCAGTAGTTAACTACCCTTTCTGTAAAGAAGTGCTTCCTAATATCCAGCCTAAACTTGTCGTGGTGCAACTTGAGGCCATTTCCCCTTGTTTTGTCGCTTGTTACCAGTGAGAAGAGACTTGCCCCACTCTCACTGTAAGCACCTTTCAGGTACTGGTAGAGATGATGGCAAAACTTTGAAATGGAGCAACCTATAGATCTCCTGTATTTTGGAAGTTGTATGTATTCAGTAATATCAGTGGGCTGTTATCTGTTTTTAAATCCATCCTTTCTATTGTAATTCCATGGAGTTTTATTGTTGACTGAAATAGAGCTAGATGTTTTATCTAGAAAGGTTAAGGGAAGGGAGAGTATCCAGCACTGCTCAATTCTGAAGTCTCTTCCATGGCATGGAAGTGCCCTGTGCATGATGATCAGATAAGCCCGAGTGCAGAGCTCAAGATGCTGTAAGGAGCTCTTGCTCTCTGCCTTTATAAAAAGGAAGCAAGAGCAGGGATGATAAACTCATATGGCTGCTTGTTATGGCACTGTATTTATTTTCCTTCTGCACTGTATTTTTGTTGTGTTACTCTGTTTATTATCATCCTATGCAGAAGCGTTAATTTTCAAAAGAGTTTCTCTGAATTGTCATGGTTCCCATATGGCTTTTTTGCAGTGAAACAAATTTGCTAGCTATATCAGTTACTGGGGGAAACACTGGTTGAAATAGCAGGGCGTACTTTTTGATAACAATTTGAAGTCATTGAAAGCTGTTTTTCTGATTTTGTTTACTGGGAACTGTTAAGTTGTTACTGTATTTCCAGCACTTCAGCATTACATAGTATGCTTTTTCTTAATGGCTGCTTATGAGGGGTAGTGTTAGGAGAAGGGGGAATGGTTTTAAACTGAGACGGCAGGTTTAGGTTAGATATTAAGAGGAAGTTTTTCACACAGAGGGTGGTGACACAATGGAACAGGTTGCCCAAGGAGGTTGTGGATGCCCCATCCCTGGAGGCATTCAAGGCCAGGCTGGATGTGGCTCTGGGCAGCCTGGTCTGGTGGCTGGCGACCCTGCATGTAGCAGGGTGGTTGAAATTAGATGATCATTGTTGTCATTTTCAGCCCAGACCATTCTATGACTGTGAAAATAAGTTAAGAAATTCTTAGATATATTCCTAGATATCACATTGTCTTAGATATTCTGTTGGGCTTGCATTCTAAGTGATACTTTGTGTTTGGTTGTTGAGCTGCTTAGACACTCAAATCTGAGCTTAGTAACTCTCACAATCAAGTACCTAAAATTCTTGAGTTGAAATATGGGTGTGTATAATGATACAGTCAGTTATATGCTGGTAGTTTAAAATTATAAGATAAAGGTTAAAGGATTAAAGGGTTCTCTGTTCTTGGTGAGTTCAGGAGGTGGGGCACACCAAAACTGTGACCTAGTATGTCCACTGTGTGAACTTCGAACTGTTAAGGACACTGGTAGGGAGAATCCTTTGGGCTTCAGTCCTGAAGGATAAACGGGTCTGAGAAGGCTGGTTGCTTTTCAAGAAGGAAGTCTTAGTGGTGCAGGTGCAGGCTGTTGATTTGTGTCATGAGGCCAACTAGTGGGGAGGAAGACCATTGCGGGGGAGCAGGAAACCCTTATTTATTTAAATTGGAGCCAGAAAGATCAGTGAAAATGTGTGACAAAACATCCATGAGAGGGTTGTTTCTAAGTACCACAGGAGCTTAGGGATGTGTGAGGTCAGGCTCTTAAGCTTTTGGATTAAGTGCAATACTTTATACCATCACTTTGACAGCAATGCAAAGGAGATATTTTAACAAGTGTGAGGCCTGTGCTTTTTTCTTCAGCATTTTTCTCTCCTTTGATATATCAGAGGCATTGTTTCAGTAAATACAAAGAAAATGTAAAAAAAAAAAAAAAAAAGAAAAAAAAAAAAAAAAGAAAAGAAAAGAAAAGAAAAGCTCATAGAACAGGGCTTCTGTGAAAGTTAAGACTGAATTCAGTCAGGTTTCAGCAACAGGTTTATTCAGCTGTTTTGAGGCTGTCTTCTCATCTATGTTTTTTATGTGATAACTGATTTATTAGAGATACTTGATTTTAAAAATGAGTAATGGCATATATCCCATAATAACTATCCATATGTGCTGTTTTTAGACTTGTGACTGGTAGACCTTGTCCTGCTACAGACAAGGAAACATTTTGTAGGTAAAATGAAACTGAACATGAACAATAATAGTGATCTTTTTTTTTCTTTTTTTTTTTTCCATTTTTTTTTCCCCTTAAAAATCACGAGGTTCTATTTAGCTCATTCTTGTGAGTTTGTCTTATTTCTATTTTCTCTGTCTTGCTTTTCATTGAATCATAGAATGGTCTGGGTTGAAAAGGACTGTAATGATCATCTAACTTCACCCCCCTTGCTATGTGTAGGGTTGCCAACGACTAGACCAGGTTGCCTTTTTTTTTTTCTTTAGCTTTAGGGTTATATTTGTATTGGTTGTATCTCTATAGTCTTGTTTCATTAAGCATTTCAAGTAATTTAACTGAAATTCCTCACCAACAACTGATGAGTAGTGCCCCTGGACAGCAAACAGATGACACTGATGTAGGTCTTTTAGTATCCATAGCATGTGCTGTCACTTTTAATTAAGAATGCAGTTGCTGTCATTTTCATTAGAGTGAATGTCATGCACTATTTAAACTTTTTCAGTGTGCCACCATGAGCTATGACCTGTGAGAGAATGCACTGATACTGTGAGAATGTGTTAAAGTGTTTTTTAACTAACTTTATTTTCCTTGCTTGAATCAGAGAGCTCCAGTGACTCAGAATGTGACTCTGATGATGACAGCAGCTGCTCTAGCAGTTCGGATTCAGAAGTTTTTGATGTCATTGCGGAAATTAAGCGTAAAAAAGCACACCCTGATCGTCTCCATGAGGAACTATGGTACAATGATCCGGGACAGGTATGGTGAGAGGAGAAGGTTTTGTTTCTGAAAGTGTGTCTCCCCTGTGGTTGTAAAGTTCTTCATTGTTTTCAGCTATGCTGAGACATCTATGCTTCCCCCTCTCTTTCCCTTTTGTCTCATCTTCTTCATAACACTTAACTTTTGATTCCAAGTGTGTGGTTCCAGATCATGACTCCTGTAAAGTATTTGTCTGAAATCATGTCTGACAGCAGTAATAAAACCTGCTAATTCTGTCCTATTATCCCTGAGGTAAAGGTGCACGAATGAGTTCTGGGATCAAGAGAAGGCAGCGTGTTTATCTCCTTTACAAATTATTCACCTAAAAGCTCTCAGCTCATAATGATAAATAATGTTTTAAATATGCTGTTAATGCTCCTAATTTCTTGTCTAATGGTTCTTTTGTAATTGCGTGGAGATTATAGTTCTCATTAAATGTAATTGCTGAGCTCCCAAAATGTTGTTTTGAACGTATACATTGCACAGAAGACTAGTTTTTGTTAGCAAATACGCCATCTTCATCTTTCTTTGTTAAATATTTTATGGTCTATTCTAACTCCTTGTCAAATGGCAACCCAGTAAATTTGTTTTTCTGGCACTTTGTATGATTCGTGAGTCCAGAATGCAGCAAATCATAATGCTGAGAGATACTGCAAAGCTTATTGCTGCTGTGGTAATTCAGAGGTCTGTTGAATATTCTATTACCAACTCATATTTATACTTCTAGTGTAAAAAAATAATAAGAATAATAATTGGACTGAGCTAGCTGCTTTTATTTATATGGAAAACAAAATTAGCGAACTGTTTAGGCATTTAAGTGGAAAAAAATGTGTGTTGCTCTTGGGCATGTTTCAAAGTAATGTTCTAGCCCATAGTACGAAGTAGGATAACTTGCATGAATACTTCTAGGAATGTGAGGTTTATGAGTTTCCTGCTGAAAATCTTTCCGAAACTTTCTTGACATTTGCTCCTGTGTACCTGACTTGCTTCTCAAGCCCTGTGCTTTATGGGTACCTCACATGTCCATCAGTCTCTTTCTGTGTATTTAATGCAACGGAGCCAATATTTGTGCTGAACAGTTCTAAGGACTAAGGATGAGTTTTTTCAGAAGTTATGGTAATTTTCATAGCTTCATTAGGCCCTTGTTTCTCAAGGAGTACTGAGCAAATCTTTATTGACTGCATTATTTAACTTGCCTTCTCTATGACTATATAAGCCAATGTGGAAGTACGTTTTCACGTGTAAACGTCAAATCAGTTTCATTAAACCTCTGCTTTCCTCAAGGGGTCTCAGTGTGGGACATAAAAAGTGAGCAAAACGCATCATGTCACTTTAATAACACTGAGTAAGTTCCCAGAGGAATAAAAGTGTGCCCTGCTTATGATGTTCCTTTGCACGCATCTACCACGCCAGTCTGTAGAAACCAGACTGAGATGAACCTTCAGGGAATTATCACTGCAACAAGAAATTGTGTCTTTTTCCCAATAGTCTAAAGACTACAGTAGCAGCAGTTTGGTGGTTCTTACTTCCTGGAGTGTCTTCATGTTGTGTCTGTTGTCTAATGACATTTAGTCCTGCCAGGGTTTGCATTTTCTGCCTTCTTATACTGGTATGAAAAGTTCTGCTGGCTCTTGTGTTGCATTCCTATATTAAGTCTAAAAAGTGTTTTTCACTTCTTGGATTCAAGCTTTCAAACCTTCTGTTAAAGCCTGAGATACAGATTTTAGCTCATTTCTTTGGTTTGATTCTGTGTTTTGTTGGATTTCAGCAACGGATGTGATGTTAGGAGCAATAATCTTTAGTGCACTGCAGCAATTGATAGTTCACATTGAGTGTCTGAAAGATGAAAAGACAGATGCTAGCTTTGTACTTTGTGCTGTGGCTCTCTTTAATTATAGGTACTTCATGCACCCACATGGTATTCTGAACTGGGTGTTTTTTCTCATTGCCTCTTCTTTACTGATCTGTTGACAGGATGCATTTGAGTTTTCCCCATTCCTTTAAAGTACTAAGTAAATTTTTCAAATGGTCTACTTTATGTACCTTGTTTGACAGCCTTGCTGCGTTGTAGGTGGGTTAATCAGTGCCAGGCTTTCAGTGAGTGAACTGAGTGGGCCTGTTTGATGAACAAAGAGATTCAACATGTATTTATGTGTGCACATTTAAGGCCTGGTTTTGGCTTTAGGCAGACGTGCTGTTTCAGTGTGTATGATACGGGAAAATGCATATGACAGCAGAATGGTACAGTTCTGCTGACACTGTTTTCCCACTTTGTGCTTCTGAAACAGTCGTGGAGTTATAATGCTATTGTGTGTTTTTCTTATGCTAGTCTATACTGTTTCCATTTTTACTGGCTTAAGAGCATCCACTTAATCTAAGCATGACAGGCTTTTAGAAGCATCAGCACTCTTGGCATTAAAACCAACATACTTTTCCAGACACAATCACCCAAAGTTTTTCAATAAAAACAGAATCCTATTTTGTTTTTGACAGATGAATGATGGACCGCTATGCAAGTGCAGCGCTAAAGCCCGACGAACAGGGATAAGACATGGCATTTATCCTGGAGAAGAGGTAAGTAGTCCTAAGGATTGCAGTTTTGAATACAGACTTACTGTAGCAAACTTGTACTTGGGCTCATACGTTTTGCTTGTTTGTTGTTTGTTTTTGTTTTTTTTCCCCATGGCTTACAGGCTTAGTAACAGCTTCTTTGCAACACTAAATCACTTTGTGTAGCCTCACATTTAAAATGGAATACTGGTAATTAAATCTACCTGAGAACTATGGAAAACTTTTGTGCGTATGTGCTTGGTTGTATGTTTTTAAAGCTTCTGTAGCACAGTTATGGTAATAAAAGGAGTGTGTAGGAAAGATCTCCTGTTGTCAAGTGGATGAGTGTGTTATAAGAACCCTCTTTTACTTTTAAAAACAAATGAATTCATAGATCTGTTTCTGGGGAAGCAGCAGGCTTTTCAGGAGATGGTGTTGCTTTGGCGATGACTACATTTGGCTACAAAATGTCAAACAGTTTAAGTTTTTAATTAGTACTCAATTAGAAAAAAAATGAGCCCATCAGCTTCCTAAAACATTTGGAGTGGTAGTGCCCTTCATTTGGAAAATGTTGTCAAAATACTGTTTGATAGCTTTCCATAGAGATATTCTTTTGCTTTGTGGTTAGTGTATCTAGAAATAGACCGCCTCAAGGTTTTTATTGAAAGAAAACAACTTGGTTGTAAACATTTAAGTAACGTAGCGTGTAGTTTTACACCTTATCTTTGTAAATTTCCTTTAAGAATTTAGTTTTTCAGTATGCCTTCTGAAACGTTTAGTGAAACATTCTTTTATTTCTTTGCAGTTGAGGGTTTGTGAATGTTTCTGTTGCAAGGGATAAATTATTCCATTTCAGAAAAATGGCTTTGGTCTGAAGCTCTCCATAAATCACTCGAGGATCAATTCCTCCCCACATTGTCTCTAGAATTTTTCTTGCAGGCAAGGAGGAAGAAAACTTTAGCAGGAGAAAACTAATAAATAAAACTTGCTGCGTGAAGGAGTGAGACCAACTAGGAATGTGAGGCTTCAGAAAATCTAGTATATATTAATTTTTGTCCTATCCTTCAGGTACTCCTCGCTAGCTTTTAAACTATGTGGTTTGTAACTGTCTTGTCACAGTGGTGTGGTGCATAACCTGCTGCTGAGCAGAGCATCCACTCTTTTGTGGGTGGGTTCTACAAATGGCACAGAATTGCGCAGTGGTGTAGCAGGCCAACTTTATAGTACTGTCTTGTGTAGCACCCCACTTGTCGTAGGTGTTTTCCCTGCTGATAGTCATATCTTCTCAGATTGATAGGAGCCCATTAGACCTGAGAAATTGTTTTTTGCCAGACTGCTGAGGGTTTTTTAGATCTTTAGATCTTAACTGGACTGCTTCAGAAGAAGCTGGATCCCAAGTCTCCAGCATCTGGTGCTGGAGAAAGCAAATTCCCTCACTGAAGGGAAGGGCTGCCTCCTAGTGAACCATTCTCACAGGCAGGTTTTATGACCTGACAGAGCAAAATTACATGTGTCAGGGATAGACCCTTTTCAGGGCCCAGGTTTACCCCCAGCAGATGAGTGAATACTTGTCTCTTGATAATCTGCTCAGGTCTTCTCATTCATGACCTAAGTTTTTTTTCTGTAAAGTTTTAAAATCAGCTTCTTGAAACAACTTAATATAAAAGAGGAAATCAGACTGGTATATAAATGGCTAACTACTATTTGTAGAAACATGAAGAATCAAATGGCAAATGAAAAAATTGCAGCAGTGTTTTCACTTCTTTGGTTTGAACAGCCTTAGAACTATTTCTAGCAGTGACAATATATATCTATATAGCCAGTTTCTTTCCCTGGAATCCTTAATTATGACAACCTGCTTTATTTAATTTTTCCTAGTGTATACTTCATGGCAATTAGAAATGCTTTATTCTCTCTTTTAATCTAAATTTGCCTTGACTTTGCACATAATTCTACTTATCTCTTTCTTTAAGCCTATTAAACCATGTCGCCCCATGACCAACAATGCTGGAAGACTGTACCACTATCGAATTACAGTGTCACCTCCCACAAACTTCTTAGTAAGTACTTTAAAAATAATTCTAACCAGAACTCTATTTTTGTTTTCAGAGTGAAAGTAGTACTGCTTCTTGTTCACTCCTTGCTGTTTTTGCTTACCTTTCTAGACAGATAGACCTACTGTTATTGAGTATGATGACCATGAATATATCTTTGAAGGATTCTCTATGTTTTCGCATGCCCCACTAACAAATGTAAGTATGAATAGTAAGGGTCTGCTGTTGACAAAAACCCTGCAAATCAGTGATACTCAGCTAGTGGGGTAGCACTGAGAAGCACTCCTGCCCTGCAGCATTAACTCGGCCTTGGGGTTCAAAATTTCAGATTTAGCCCAAGGCTAAATGAGCAAAAAGGAACAGTTATGTTGTTTTCTCCAATTAAAAGGATTAAGAGGTCGCTTCATCTTTATCGTACAATGTCTGCAATGTGACTAGAAGGCAGAGCATTACCAAAAAAACAACCAAAAAAAATAAAACAAGGAAAACTCTTTTTGTATGACATGGCAATGCAGACATTAAACTGATTCTTACTGTGAAGTACACGGGTTGAGGCCAGAATCAGATAGTAATTTCTCATTCCCACTGTGGGAAATGATCAGCAGCAAATGATTAACTTTCTACAAGCTGGAATACAGCATGACACAGTAGCTTGTCCCTGTTTCAAACAAGATTAAAACCTTTTGGAGGGAGATTACCTGGCTATACTGAGAAAACTTTGATCCACATAACCTTCAATATAGCTGCCATAGTAATTTTATATTGCCAGACAAATGTTCTTTTATGGTTGTTTTTTTTTCCTACACAAAACTGTAGTTAATGGAGATCTTGTCTGTAGTCATTTCTCTGAAGTATTTGTTTTCTACTTCGTAGCAAGAAAAAAACTTAGGCTATTGAGTCTCTGAGTGAGAACATCCTATGCTGGTTGAACTTGTGCATTAGGAAGAAAACAGTCCTTGTATACTTTTTTAAGAGCATCACTGATTTGGATGGGACAGGTTTCCCTCTCATGTTCTAGATGAAACATCATACTTGAAAAGTTTTTTTCTTTTACTCTTTTTGCAGCATTTAGTAATTTAGTAGTTGAAAGCTTTGTATCAAATCAAATACAATTTTCTATGTTTGGATGTTTGGTGTAAATTCTTCTGCCATCAGCAGGTGTACGTAGACAGAACAGTTAAGTGTTGGACAATGCGCTGCAAGAAGATGCAAGCAGAATGCTTTGTCTCCAGGTCCTTTGATTTCAGTGCAACTGTAGCACCGTTTGAGTCTTTGTATGTATGTCAATGCAAAACATTGATCTTCATCACTTTCACCCATAATTGAGGTCACGGGTGAAATACATTCGTAAGGGTGATGGATGGTAGGATTATATATCTTCATAGTTGTTCAGAAATGTAGTTTTTGGCTTAAAAATATAAATCCAAGGAAATGCACAAATCAACAGCCACAAAACAACCTTTAGCAGTCTGTAAGCTTTGCCAGCATAGGCAAAGAAGTAAACTACATGTTTGTCTTACTAGTTAGGTGAGTACACTTGTAGAAATATTTATTTATTGAATGAAATTATGCACATATTTTGCATTTATCCTAAAAGTTCCTGGATTTTCATCACTTAAAGCAGTTTTTTTTTAGAATTGTAGGGCTAACAGAATTGGCAATGTACTAAAAACAGTGTACCTTCAGGTCAGTGTATCTATCTGACATGTTGTATCACCAAAAATAAGTTCACCTCCTAATATACAAGTGAGAGCAGGTGTTGGAATTTTTGACTGTACTTTGCTTTTTCTTCTAAACAGACCTTTATCTCCAGTAGATGGCAATATTTAATTTTACTTTACTATCCCTTCAGCCCTGTGTTATCAGATATGGAGGTTAGAATTAGTATTTCTCTTGCAAATGCTTGCTTTCCTGTCTTTGTGTGATCCCACTAAGCAGCTGTTTTAGTAAATTCCCTTTTCAGCAGACAGTAATACCTCCGCATACAAAACTGTATTAACTGTGTATTTGACACTGTATAGCTTTTTATGCTGAATCTCTTTTCCTTTCAGATTCCTCTATGTAAAGTAATCAGATTTAACATTGACTATACAATTCATTTCATTGAAGAGATGATGCCAGAGGTAAGAAGGATAATTAGTCAAAAAGTCAGAGTGGGTTAAGAGTTGTAGATATTGTTAATGGATTAAACTCTTCAAAATCCCTTCTTGTAGAGAAGATGGTAAGAGACAGGCTATGTTCTGAATGCATGTCTTAAAAGGAATTTTCTCTCAGAAGTACTAGCATAAATCCATCCAAGTAGGCTATCATATACTAAAATCAAATAGTAAGAAGTGCTTTTATTCATTTTAAGTTACGTAAGTTATGCCACATACTTCGTCTATGAACCAACTTAGGCATTATCTTTCCTTTACAAATGACTAAAATAACGTATGTGGAGGTGTTGGTTTTCCAGACCCACACGAGTCAATGCCAATCTGAAACTTAATCTTGAGCATGAAGCTCTAAGGATCACTTGTCAGTGCTTACTATAAACTGTTGCCAAAACAAATTTCCATTGAATGCAAACAAAGCACATTCAGTTCATAATCTGTTTTTTTTAATTGCAAATTAATCTCTGGTAAAGCCAGTTTGTGAATTAAATTGCATTCGAACAGCAGATGTAGGTACAGAAAATACCCGTGCATATTAACTCCAAGGATAGGATCAGTGTTTTAGTTTGATAGTTACATCTTTCTTTCTAGTTATCTTCTATTTTGTTGTTCAGCACCATCTATAATATATGCAAGATCTCTGAAATTCCTCAGGAAGATGAATGCAACCAGTGCAAGTTATTTCTAGTCATAGAATCACAGGGTTGGAAAGGACCTACCAGATCACAGAATCATAGGGGTTGGGAGGGAATCTCCAGAGATTGTTGAGTCTAACCCCCCTGCCAAAGAAGGTTCCCTACACCAGGTTGCACAGATAGGTGTACAGGCATGTCTTAAATATCTCCAGAAAAGGAGACTCCACAACCCTCCTAGGCAGCCTGTTCCAGTGCTCCATCACCCTCACCATAAAGAAGCACACCCACACCCACTGCCAGGCAGTGAGAGAGAGAGCAAACATCACTTCTAGGATGTATTTCCCTTTCTGACCATGAGGCCCTCTGGGACGTGTAGTTGTTCTTCTCTGTGCTCCACATGATGTTATGATGTGGAATACCAATAGCAAAAATTGCAAAACGATGACACTCAGCAGTCACCCCCGCCAGCTCTCTCAGCACCTGAGGGTGTCTGTCTGGTCCCATGGACCTGGGACAGTCCAGATGGAGGAGGAGCTCTCTAACTGTCTCCACTGGTGGTGTATTCTGCATTCCATCCTAGACTTCCAGATCAGGATATAAAGTACCCTGAGGCACTTGTTACTTCTTGTTGCTGAATCTGATATGTTTTCTTTTTTCTCATATTACTTACATTGTCCTGTCCTGATCTGATCTTGTTTGTTCAGGAAGACTTTGTAAAGCAGAAGTTCCTGCACTTCTGATTAAAAGTTCCTTGCTAAGGAGAAACTGCTTCCCTGCCTGATGATCAAGAGTTGTTTTTATTTTTGTTCTTTCCTCCCCCCCCCCCAACTCTGCCTCTTGCTGGCTCTTGGGGTCGTAATCCTCTATTTACATGGTAATGACTTGGTGCAATGGAAGAAGTGATCGTAATGCTATAGGTGATAACTTTTGTTATTATTATAAACATGTAGGAAAAATGGAATATTAAAAAGATCTTTCTCAGAAATGTTATTGTCTGCTGAGCTTACTCGAGAGAAAGTGTTGAGGTGCATGGTGAATTACCACATTCATGATTTCTGCCTATAGGGTGGATGTAGGCATTACATAAAGAATCCTCATTATGGTGCTTTTTTGATAGTACTTCTCTGATTAGACCACTGTGCTGCAGTAAATGTTTAAATATGCATCAATGCTGTTTCCAAAGCCCTATTTCTAGCAGTTTACAAATATGAAGATAGCGGTAGTAGCATTATCTGTATTACAGTATTCTGTTATGATAAACCTGTTTGTTTTCATTCCACAGAATTTTTGTGTGAAAGGTCTTGAGCTGTTCTCTTCTTACCTATTCAAAGATATTCTGGAGCTCTATGACTGGAATCTTAAAGGTAACTTTTATTTCCAGAGGGGAAAAAAAAAAAAAAAGAAAAACAACTTCAGAAAATAGACCCATGTTTTGCTGTTTTTATCATTTAAACATCAAAAAAAAAAACCAAAACAAACAAACAAACCTGGGAAATGGCCTCAAATAATAGTGAAGTGCTGTATTAAGTGAGAGGAACAAAGTTGCACTTTGTTCTTCAAGAGGGTTAAGTTTATTGAGTGTTGTTAGTGGGGATTATAGCAATTAAAATGCAAAAATCTTGCATTGTTTTCTTGCAGATAAACTAAATTTCTTCCTTAATCAAAAAACTGTTTTAATGGAGTGGTAACATTTTGTTTGTTATTAGGCAGTAGCATGTGCAGGATACAAGGTGTCAGGTAGAACATCCTCTGTTTTTACAAGCTAAAAAACAAATATTCATGCAGCATTTCTCAACAATCAGCTCACAAAGCAATGTCATACAGACAGCTTTAGAAGGGTAAGTTATAGCTGAGTGTTAACTTGTTGAGATGAAAATGTGCCTTCCCGTGAAGGCTATAACAGAGGAGAATTTCAGGAATGATTCTTCCCTTGGTCTAAAAGAAAAGAAAGAAAAATTCAAAGGAATTTTGATTCCGAATCTGTAGGTGTTTTCCTGTCTTCTCTTTATAGAAAGGTGCTGTACACTTGTAGTTAAACAGAGGAGCACACAAGTATCATACATTTTGTGTAGTCTTTTTTGGCTAAATGTCTTCACATTTTAATGTTATTTTTTACCTCTGGTTCTGATTACTGTGGTTTTTTTAATGGCTGTTTTTATTTTTGTACAAGGCTTTGGGTGATGAAACAGGAAAGGAAAAAAAAACACAAAATAACTTCTTTTGAAATTTCCTTATTACTTTTATTACAGTAACAGGAGGAAAAAAAAAAAAAAAAGACCAAACCACTAACTGGGAGGGACCAAATACTGGTGCTTTGCCTTTAAAACTGAAGTGGATAAACTTTATAAGACATACTTTTCTTTGCAGTATTAAATAGAATACTGTGCTTTCTAGATTCTTTAGTTTTTAAGCTACTGTAGTTTCTTTTGAAATTATCCACATTGAAGCATTTATTAGAAGCTGCTTTTCTGTTCCTCCATGCCTTTTGCTACTTTTCTGTCTGAAATTTGTGTTACGTGTAATCACTGGTCACTGACTTCATCTGGGACAGGATTTCCTTCTTTTTTCTTCTTTTGCAAATCTGTTACTGTTCATAAATTCTCTATGGTTTTTTTTCCCTTTATATTTAAGGTCCTTCACTTGAAAATGATTCTGTTTCCTGCCCCAGATTTCACTTCATGCCGCGATTTGTGAGATTTCTTCCAGGTAATGTAATAAGAGCTTAAATTCGTTGCATGTCAAATAGTTCAGTTGTGAAGAACTGATGTTTTCATCTCTAGTATTTCATGCTTATTGATGGCTTGTGTAGTTTACTCAGCACCAGAATTGTGATGGACAGGCCAGGTATCACGCTCAGCTTTTGTCTGTTGTGCGGTAACTGCAGGCAGTGTTGGGTCATTCTTTACTCTTCCTGTGATGGAGCTGTGGGATTTGAGCAGTGTTGTCTGCTCTCTCACATGAAACTGAATTTCATATTCTCTCTGCTATTCAGGATACATGCCATGTTATTACATTGAAATTATTGATGTGCAGTTTTGAAAATCAGCAAGATTGTCACCCCTGAGCACAGGCTGCTCTGTTCCTTTCTTCTTTTATCTTTAATGTAAGTTTAGCCCTTCCAAGAAACACTGAAAGAAAGGAAAACACCATTGCAGTACAATTCAACCGTAGCCTGCCAGCCAAGGACAAGCTTGAGTGCAGAGAGCTATGCTCAGTTTGAGTGAACAGCTTATAAAAGCATTTAACACATCCTAAGATAGTAGGACAGACTTTCAGTTGATATAAATGTCATATCTCCATTGAAAATGTGTCCTGCTGAGATCCTGCCTGGTGATTGTTCTGAAAGGGTTGCATGGAAAGGAAGATGTGCTCAGCTGCTGAACTGAAAGCACAGATTAGATGTGAAACAGTCTTCATCAAGAGGGCTGTGGCCTGAAGGTGTTCTCTGCTTTGGGCTTTGGAACTTAGTTGTTATATTAATTATAGCTGTAGCTAAATGAGGTTTGGCTTGCTACTGTGGAGAGTACTGAAGGCTAGATGACTGTATTTCTAATTGTTGTTCCTTCCTGAATACACAAAACTATTCAGTCAGAAGCAGAGCTGTGAGGCTTGCTAGCAAGCATTGATTAGGTTCTACTGAAGCAATTTACAAAATAAGCCATCAAGCCACATGTGGCTGATTAACTTGACCTCATCGCAAAATGAGAACAAGTTTGACCTGCCTGGACTGTGTAGCTTGAGGGTGTTTTCCAGTTACTTTGGAGTTTTTATATTCTGGCTTGTTTTGCTTTAGTTCAGAAGTCAGCTCTTCCTGTGTTGTTGGATTTATTGGCAGGGAGAGATTAGTCTGTCTAACATGTATTCCTTTGTGCTTCTTTTCTAAGGTTCCCAATTCTTTAACTATAAAAATGGCTGCTTCTTGTTATTTCTGCAAATATAATTTGCTTCTAGCATCTTTATGAAGATGTATTTCTAATTACATATACATTTTTTATTCTCCATTTCTGGAGAGTGGGAACCCGTGTCCTTCATATATTGTTGCAAAACATTATTTGTGTCTATTATTTTTTTTATTTGTGTCTAAAGATACGCTGTTGCAACATATCCATCAGCTGCTTCCTTGAAGATAGAAATCAATTGATTTCTCATTCTTCCAACTTTTCTTTCTTATTTTTCTACCATAGTCTGAAAATTCAAGGTTTAGGATGTCAGATTTTCATAGAATCATTGAGTAGCTTAGGTTGGAATGGACCTTAAAGATCATCTAGTTCCAAACCCCCTGCTGCTGCCCAGGAACCTATCCAATCTGCCCTCAAACACATCCACAGCATCTCTGAGCAATCTGTCCCAGTGTCTCATTGCCCACGTTTTCCATGTGAGATACTTAGAGACAAATCTTGGGGGTATGAGCGAATCATGTTGGGTTTGCTGAATGCCAGAGATGCATGGCATGCAGAATAGTTACTGTATTGTATTTCGTATTTCATCATAGATTTTTATGATGAAAATGTATTAAAGAATGAAATGCTGTAAAACTTTGCAAGTTTCCAGCTATGGCATGTTTTGACTTGAGAGGTTCAGTCTATGAACTGCTCTTTAGCACAGCTTCTTGTAACAACTTGTGTCCCTCCTGTACAGTCTTCATTACGTAAGGCTGTGCATTGTTTCAGAAATTGGATGTGTTCTACTTCTTGCAGAACAATCTAAACTAGTTGACAAAGCCAAAATTCTTGCAAATTGAGTTTCTCTTTAATTTAAAGGAAAAAATAATTTTTAAATTGTCTCAAGCTCTTCAGAAGTATTTTCTGTTTCCATTGAGCTTTGGGGTTAATTTCCCCCATTTTAGATTAATTCTTGGCGTTTCTTGAAATCCATCAGCTCTGTGTCATGCCCATTGCCCTGGGCAGCCTGTTTCATACCTATCACTCTCTAAAAAACCTTCTAACCCACCAGCCTGATGCAACCCCATTCTGTTCCCTCCATCCCTCTCTCTGTCACACAGACCTCAGTGCTGCCCCTGCACTCCCTGTGAGGAGCTGCAGCTGCCATGAGGCCTCCCTTGAGCTTTTCTGCTCTGCACTGAGCAAACCCAAGGGACCTCAGCTGCTCCTCACACACCTTGTCCTCCAGACCCTTCACCATCTCTGTAACTCTCCTCTGGACACTCTCTGATAGTTCCATGTTCTTATATTGTGACACCCAAACCTGCACTCAGCACTGGAGATGCATCCATAGAGCACAGTGGGACAGCCCCTCCCCTTGCCTGGTGACAGTGCTGGACCTGGTGTATCCCAGGGTACAGTTGGTCCTTTGGGCTGATGGGGTAAATTGCTGAATAGTTTTAGGAGACCAAGTTGCATTACTCCCTTTTATCTTTTCTGTTACAGAGTAGTGCTGCAATCCTATCTGGAACAGAAGTGTTTGTTTCCTCAGGTGTCTTGTGAAAGGCATCTTGGGCAGCACTGCTGTGAAACTGAGATTCTGCAACACTCTTTATATGTGCTGGGATCATGTTCCCTATGCTGTAGTATTATCCTCCAATACCACTTAAATGCTTTACTTTTTCTCTGTTATTGTGTGTGTTGTGACAGTGTGTGCACTCCAAGGCTCTCTTGGAAGGGAAATCAGCATTTTTACTTCTGTCAGGAATGAAACTTTAAGATGCCTCTATAACTGTAGATAAACTCTCCATTGTTGGCACAGATCTCTCTGACCTCTTCCTTCAGAATTAGACAGACATGTTACTACTGTACTTCTGCTCAGATGAGCAGACATACTGAATTTGAATAGTCGGTGTTTTCTGAGTGGTGTTTCGTCGTGAGTATCACTCATCTTTTGCAGTTTGTATGTTGACAGCTGTAACTGGCTCCCTGAAACTGATCAGATGTTTGATACACTGCCACAGTTCCCTGCAAGCAGCCTTTGCTGTGCATATTTCCAGAGGTCTCAGAAGTATTTAGCAGTTTTCACATGTGCTCAATTCATTTAGTGACAGAAGATAGCATGAGGCTCTTTAGTCTTCATTACTGCAGGTGCAGCATGTAAGCACCACAGATGAATTCAAAATGCAAGGATAACTTACTACATTCATCCAGAAGCATACTGTAAAATTTTGAGTGGTCCTTAAAAAAGCTGCTTGGATGCCTAAAGGCTTTTTAACTTTTGTTGTAAAAGGAATGGTAGAAATGTGAAAAGGAAGACATAACCGGACTGCATAACTGATTTGTTCTGCCTACTCATTTAGAAATTTTTCAGGCAAGTTAGAAACTTCAGCATTACAGTACAAATGAAACTGTTTTTCTTGCTACTGTTACCATTATTGCTTCCAGTTTACCAAAGAAGTGTGTTTTATGCATGTGCACTATTCATCAGTAAAACATTTGCTTCCTCATTTGTCAAGTTGTTTAAACATTTTGCATTTTATTTTGAATATTTTATGTGCTGTGTATTTTCCTTGTGCTTTAGGAGTGAATATCTGAAATGCATTTTATTTATTATGTTTTTAAGATGGAGGGAAGGAAGTACTGTCAATGCATCAGATTCTTCTCTACTTGTTACGATGCAATAAAGCTTTGGTGCCTGAAGAAGAGATTGCCAACATGCTTCAGTGGGAAGAGCTGGAATGGCAAAAATACGCAGAGGAATGCAAAGGAATGATCGTTACCAGCCCTGGCATGGTAGAACAAATAATTAAGATAAATTAATAACTCAATAGCATGTGCATATCTTGTTTCATAGAATCTGAAGGAGTCTAAATTGCAAAGGGCAAAGATGACCAGAGACAGCTGCAGATTGCTATGGGAACAGTGTTGCATTATTCCTACCCTGGAAAGAGTTTTACGTTTTGCTGCCCTACCCAAGAGCAGATTTCCAGAGGAGCGTAGTTTCAACCTGTGCATTGAAAGGAATGGCTATATTTTAAGTACAGGAAAATGTTATTTGCTCCTCTGCATTTGTATTTTTTTCCAGTGATCTTTACATATGTGATCTTATTCTATTTTCACTGACATACAACCATAGAATTACTAATAATTCGCTACCTTCTTTGATGTTTCTCTTTTGACACCCTACCTCTATTTAATGTGCTCTCTATAGGTTCTACCCTGAATGTAGAGAATGTTCTGCCTTTCTGTGAGGTTTTTTTTTCCCCACATCATTTCTTATGCCGCTGTGCTCGCACTGTAGAATTTTATGTACGTAAATGAGTACATGCATTAATATCCAGTGCCCAACTTGAAACAATACTGTTTCACAGTTTTTGGAATGGTTAGTATTTAAAGCATTAATTTATGGCTTCTTTCAGCTCCAGTGTATGTTGAGATTTAGCTGATTTTTCTGAATTTCACACTTAAGAACTGTGGGTCAGGAGGTTAAGAAGTGACTGCAAAAAGCTGCAAGATTCTGTCCATGTGGCTTGGCCAACGTCACAGAGACAATATCTCAGGAATAGCAGCATGTTCTGGACCTCAGTTTGGAGTTTCTTGCAGCTTTCCCTGTGGCAAGACTTTTCTTCCTCTGACTTCATTTTCCACCTTTAATTATTACACAACTTCTCAGCTTCTTCATAAAATAAATTTGTGGTGTAATCTTGCCTAAAGGGGAATTTAATTAAAGTACCTCTCCCCAAACTGAAGCTACGGCACCTTTCTAGATAGATATTTCAAACTCCTATTTTTAAATATGATAGTATTGCATTTAGTAAATTACGTAATTAATCATAACTTGTCAGATTAATTTCTTTTTCCCTTGATTTTATTCAGTGTTTTTGTTCTGACTAAAACTTCCTACACCAAAAGGAAAATAAGACCATGTGTGGGAACATGAAATGCAGAATACATGTGAACTCTCATGGAAAATTCTACATGAGGTGGTTAAAACTAAGGTAGAATCTTGTAATAGAAATTTTTAGCCTTAATTGCTTAACTTAATATTGCCAATGGTTATGTGATACAAATTATTCAGTAGTATGTAGTGTTCAGCATTTAAATAGTACGCACTAACATTATTTCAGCTAGCCGAAAATTTGGTGGTCTTTGTTTAACATGAGGGTATGCATATACACTCCTTTGTGGCATCCCTCAAAGGACTGCAAATGTCTTCGTGCAGAAGGCAACACGTTTTGAGTGGCAGTGTTAATTCTGAGGTTTCTGTGTGATTTTTACTGACAAACTTCGTGTTCTACAAAATGTTTTCAAAGATGTGTGGACCTCAAAATACGTAAGCATAAAGGAAATCTGCAACACTTAGAAAAGTTGTCATGTTATAATGCCGTCCTTAGTAGTTACTTGTATCTGAAGAAGAATGTGATGATATTTTTCTTAGTTTGTGGATTTTTTTTCATTGCCACATATTCGGTTGAGTATGAAAGTAAGTGAAAAATGGGCTTTAAAATATTTTCTGTGCATTTTACAAGGTGAGAAGACAAAACAGTTCTGTTAGAGAGACAATGTGAAACTTTTAGAAAATGACAGCTTTTCAATTCAATTTTATCCACTTGACACAACAAAGTAAAAACACTAAATTTTATTTTACTGCTTTCTTCCACAGTGTCACTTCAGAAATCATTTCTCTTTTGAACAGATCCAATTTTTCTATAAAATGTGAAGTGAATCTTACGCATGTTAGAGGGGAAAAAAAATTTGATAGGCATATGTCCCACTTAACCACTAACAATAGTTCAGCATTATTTATAAGTGTTTAATTTATTCATAGTGTTTCATTAGTTCAGTGAAATTTTTTAGAAGAGATTTAAAGGTTCAGATTTTAATCCTTTTTAATACTTCACTCTTTCTTTTCAAAACGCTACTGCTTTTTCTGCCAGTACAAATCCATATATTTGTTACGTGCTTTCGTGTTACATCTACATGTAGTCCCAACCTTGCCTTCTGCTATGAGCAGAGCCTTGACTGATGAGGTTTAGAATAGGAAGCAGAGATAATGGGCTTCTGTTCTGTTAAAATTTCTTGGGTTTAGGGGACATGTTGAAAACAGCATTTTGAATGTGATTATTAAGTGATCTCTGACAGCCCTTTTAAAAGAGGGGAGGGATAAACATCTGGACAAAAAGCATCTGATTTGCTTATGTCCTGTTTGCTGGTGCGTGGTTTATACTGTGTATTTTTTTGATGCTGCTTATTGCAGCTACAGTACCAGAGGTAAGCTGGTGTTCATCATACTCTGGGAGGCATGGGGTGCATGGTATGGTTATACCTCTTTTGAAGCAGCAGTTGTGATTGAGACATAAGTTCACCTGTCCTAGTTGTTAAGTCCACATTAACAGCTGTGTAATTGAGTCACACCTGTTGGAGTACATGCAGAGGAGGGATCACCAAAATGATCCAAGGGATAGAACATCTTTCCTACAAGGACAGGCTGAGAGAGCTGGGGCTCTTCAGCCTGGAGAAGAGAAGGCTTCAGAAAAGCTTGATAGTGGCCTTTTAGTATCTAAAGGGAGACTGTGAGGAAGAAGGGGGCAGACTCTATGGAAGGTTCTGTTGTGATAGAATAAGGGGAAATGGTTTCAAACCAAAAGAGGGAGATTTATATTGGATATAAGGAAAAAATTTTTTTACATTGAGAGTGGTGAGACACTGGAATAGGTTGCCCAGAGAGGTGGTAGGTGCCCCATGCCTGGAGGCGCCCAAGGTCAGGCTGGAGGGGGCTACCTGATGTAGCTGTAGGTTTCCCTGTTCATTGCAGGGGAGTTGGGCTGGATGGCTTTTAAGGGTCGCTTCCAACTCAAATGATTCTGTGATTCTGTGATGATTTAAAACAGCTTGATTTAAGTGATCCTGAGCCACGTTTTACACACAGAGCCTGCTACATTTGTACACTCTACAACAGATGTGTTGAAAGCTCTTCATGCTTACTTTTGAGGATCAGGTTACTTGTCTTTACATGTCTAAGATGTGAAATATTTGAATACAAAAGCATTGTATACTTAATATAATGTTTTTACATTAGTGTACGTAGTATAGTAATTATTAACGTGTTCTGTTAATCATATTTTATCTTCCTGATTCTCAGAGGTGTTGCTGTGATGCAAAACTATATTTAAAAAAAAAAAAAAAAAAGTAGAAAAAAGGAGGAAAAAAAAGGAAAAGTTTCACATTCTTAACATTTCGAGGGGAAAAGCAAGCAACTTTTGTGAAGATTAACACTCTTCCACCCACCCAAATCTTTTCAATTTGACTCTGGAAAAAAAAAGCTCACAAAACTAGATACACTTAAACTTCAAAAATTTAAGTTCTGGCTGAGAGAACTTCTTCATGCCTGTTAAAAATCCTCTCCATGTTTTTCATCAGGTTTTGCTGCCCTATTCCTTCTATTGGAAGTACTGTGGGGAAAACCTTTATTCCTCTTTGTTTAAAATTTGCTAGCATCAGCTAAGTAACTTTTTATTTTTTATTTATTTTTTGTCTGGGCAGCTATTTTCTGTCATCATATCCAAAGGGAAGCTGATAAGCATTCTTCCCTTGGTAAATGTTTCTCTATCTGCAAGTCCCAAGTTTTAGGTAATCATTTCTTCTGGAATAGATTGGAAGTTTTGCCACCTG
Source organism: Coturnix japonica (assembly GCF_054131305.1). Classification (NCBI taxonomy): domain Eukaryota; kingdom Metazoa; phylum Chordata; class Aves; order Galliformes; family Phasianidae; genus Coturnix; species Coturnix japonica. The sequence goes on from NC_140664.1 coordinate 78,629,150, forward strand.
AGGAGGTTTGCCTTTATTTCTAGAATTGGCTTTGCTTATCCATGCAGAAAATGATTCCTGTGAGCAGTTCTCCGAAGGTGGTTTGAAAGGTGAAAGCTTTGTTCTTGATGCACTTCTTATTGTTTTGTGAAGAGAATGGTGGGAGCTGTTTCTCTAATTCTGAAACTCTTTTTGAGAAGTTCGCAATGCTCAATTAGGAGTTTTGAGATGCAGGTAACTAGAAGTAATATCCTTTTTCTGAAATCTTAGACAAGCAGAAAATATTGGCCTCAAACAGCTGATTGTGAAGTAGGGAGTAAACAGGCACATAACGAAGCAGGTTGGAAGGTAATGGGGAGAAATATTTACTTGGAGACAAACTGCAACTTCGAGTTTTTTAAATGCTAGATAAGTTATCGAGAGCTCTGTAAGCAGTATGTCTTCTATGATGACATGTAATTACTCTTTCTGCATTTTTAAAGGTGAAATGAGAATGACTTCCTTTTCAACTACAGAAAAATGTATGTTTTGAAGCATAAGAAGGATGGCGGTCTTCTCATTATAACTATATTTCTCATTGCATGCATTAACCTAGGATTCCACTTTTAAATTTTTTTTACGCTGTTCAGTCTGTGTGATTGAATGGATCTAATAATGAATTTGCTTACATTGGGAAATCAGGAAGAGAACTAAAATTAGAGAGGTAACCTAACCTTAGCAAAGTGCTCAGTGTTGGAGCCCGGATGACAGAATTCTAGTCCTGATTTTATCTCCTAAGTGATGCTCAACCAAAGAAAGCTGCGTTGGGTTCTCAGAAATAATCAAACCATGTATTTCTTAACTTTTAAAATGAGAATAGACTTCTCTTGTTTCTCTGAAAGAGCCAAGTCAATTAACTTTATTTCAATCGTTGCCATTGCCAGATATCGATTATTATATAAAGGATTATTTTTATATGTATTTTAATAAGCTTAAATATTGCTACTTCATAGTTCCTGGACAATGTGGGATAAAGAAAAAAAAAAAAAAAAATTCCAAATAACTGTTGTCAATTAGGTATATTTTGTTTTTCTCCTAGAAACCCAGCTCAGTTCGTATCGATCAACTGGACCGTGAACAATTCAATCCTGATGTAATTACTTTCCCCATTATTGTCCACTTTGGGATACGACCTGCTCAACTCAGCTATGCTGGAGATCCTCAGTAAGATGCTTTCCCTTCTATCTTCTGCTCAGAAACTCTATGTCATTTGTGACTTAAATATACTTATTAATCCGATGTAAAGCATAATGCTTATGGCATTGGACAGTAGCTTTTGTAAATTTGAGAATAAAAAGCAACTTTTTCTGTTTTAGTTCAGGATCTTCTGATGCATATGCAATAGATAATTTCTTATCTAGACAGTAACTCTTTTAGGTGAGCCCAAAGGTTGCTTTAGCTCTGTTTTATTTCCTTGAATGGCCAGTTGTCTTTTTATTTATTTATTTTTTTTTTAGAGAGGAGATTGTAACAGGACAAGGGGAAAACCAAACCATTCTTCCTCATGTAGTGTAGAATATGGACTTCCGAGCTAGAGAATTCATTTAGATCATTTTATTTAACAGTCCTGAGTGAATCTACCTTCACTAAATTTCTCAAATCACTGCTTGATCATTCTTAGTCTGCTGACAGGGAAAAGATTTCAGGTAATAACTGTGCTGTTGTGCATCATATTAAAAATGACTGATTTCTTTTGTTTCAGGGCTGCTACTTGACTTAATTAGATGCTCTTCAGCTTTTAGATTTAGTAATGTGTAATGTACCCGTTTCATTTTTTGCTTTCTTCATGGCAGTTTAGTTTCTCTGCACCCTGTCATTTCCTTCTTCATTGTCTCTTTTCATGACTTGTAGAGTTGACTCTACTACTTTTCTCATAGCTTTAAAGCTTTTGCATCCATGGTAATTTTTGCCTGTAATTTTTTCTGTCTATAAAGATATATGAACATAGTGAAGGAATGGAGAGGAAACCAGAAGTTCAGACGGAGCAGATAATTGTCTTTCTATAGATTTGTGTAATGGTGTAGAAGTGTTCTCTGGGCTTTGCTCACAATTTTTTTTTAAAAAATAATTTGGCAATTTCAAGGAACTCATCCAATAATTCACAGTTTTTTTTCTGAATTGTGAAAGCAAATACAGTCTGCCTCTTCTGCAAATATAGTTAAGACTGTCATTTTCCTCTTGATTTTCTTCTAGAGTTACCTAATGACATTGTATTTCACTTGCACTTCTGAGGCCTGGTTGCTCCCATGTGAATATATGACATGCGTTATTCTGCAACTCAGATAATTTAAATTTAATATCCTGAATACTTTTAATCACCAGCAAATCTTTACTTAAGTGTTTTTCCATCTATATGAAGAAAACGATACCACCTTACTCTGAAAGGATTCTAACTTAGTGATATAATAGATTTTGCTAAATTCTGCACATTGTTGACATCTTTGAATTAGCTTTGATATGTTGATAATGAGTAAAAAATGATATGTGAACTTAAACTTGCGTGTTAACACCAGATAAGTCACAGGAGTGGGAAGAGTGAGTGCTTAGCTAAACAATATTTTCTTTTTAACTATGGGTATGATTTCTAATTTCTTATTTATTTTTTTAACCTATAAGAAAATTAGATGAGAATGTGCAAACCATCTCTGTTTTGATGCTGAATTTCCTAGTGGAAAATACTAGAATACAACATAAATTCTTTTCTGAAGTCTTGTATTTTAACTTTCTGAATAGGAAAGGCCATGGAAATTTTAGGCTTTTTTTTTTCCCCTCACGAGAGCTGTCTGGGGAATCTGGATGTGCTTCCTTAATCAAAGTAACAAAGCTGTGTCATGATAAATCTCAGCCTTAACTCTGGTGTATGTGTATAATGCTCAGAAAAGAATTTCCTGTAGTATGTTTTTTATGACATTGTAATACAGAATTTTTGTTACTTTTTCATACTGTCATCTGTTCATTATTTCTCAAACGTAACTGCAATAAGACAGTTGGTTCTGCCCCTATTAGTAGTAAAACCTATGTTGTACATCAAAATGTCAAGCTCTCATTTTGAGGCAGAAATATCCTCATCTAGTTTGTGAAAATCAGTGTTAGGTTACTGGAGGGCTTCTACGGATGAGCTGTTAAATAAATATATGTGTAATTAGACACTCCTGAACAATGAATAGGCAATGGAGTTGGATAAAACTAGAAAACTTACATTTATAGTAGCCATAGAAAACTTGGCTTTCAGTTTCCACAGGAAATTAAACTTCACTTTCACAAAGTGCAGCTCACAGCTGGTAGATGGTTTTGTCGTGTGCTTCATTGGAATGTTTCAGCCAGTTACTTCTTGCAAAAGGTAACTGCTTTTCAGTGAGTGGTAGGGGGTGAAGAGGGGACCTTCATCTGCATGAATTGTGGTGTCACACGGTAGGAAAGTCTTTTCAGTGGGCAGAGGTCATCCTGCAGTGAGGGTGGGTGGGTATCTGAGGCTGTCTTCTGCCCTGAGCTTTGCAGTTCGCCTCACACTGCACACTAATGCCTCTGCTTTTGTGATCACGTCACTGTAGCAACTGCAGAGGCACTGCCAGCTTTCTTGAGAAATGCTTTGAGATTTTTCTGGAGCAAAAAGATGCCTGTGTATTTTAGTTCAGAAGGCCAAATTATGATAGACTTCTACTGTACTGTACTGACTAACATACTTGTTTTCTTCTTTTGTCCTTCAGATATCAAAAACTGTGGAAGAGTTATGTGAAGCTGCGTCACCTGCTAGCTAACAGTCCCAAAGTCAAGCAAGCTGATAAACAGAAATTATCACAGAGAGAGGTACGCTGGGCCTTCCTGTATCTGATAATTGAGCACTGTAATTCAGGATGGAGTAAAGCTGTATGACTGCCCTTTTTATGGAAACAATAGAAATCCTTCACAAAAGGTTTTCTTTTCAGGCTGTTAATACAGATTTTATTTTTATCCTTGCTCGCTAGTGAATGGATTTTTTTTTCTCCTTTTTTCAACTCCCAGACTACTGCAAGTTTTAACCAATTACAGAAAATGATCCTTGTGGAACCATAACTTCTTTATAGCCCTTGCCTTTAGTGGTTTCAGGAATTAGCATAGAGAAGGACTTTTCATTTTAGAATGCTCTTTTAAGTGTCTCATAATTTTAAACATTTCTCTTTTGAGATTAAAAACTGCCATGGTTGTGCATAGTTTTAAGCCCTAATTTAATAGGCAGTCTTAGTGAATTCCTTAAGATCTTCAAGTGACTGAATGTTTAAAAAAAAAAAAAGGAAAAACAATTGGAATAATCTGATGGCTCTTATTTTCAGTAAAACTTAATGATAAGTGAGGTGTGTTTTGAGCTTTTGTCTTTTTCATTTTTCTCCTCAAAGCAATGAGAAATAAACAATTCTTAAGTGTATATGCTCAGCCAGTAGGGAATTAAAATTAGAATAATAGTCACCTAGATAGAGACTAAAGTAGTCTGTCCTAATGTATCCATCATTTGAGATTGTGGACTACAGCTTTGCATTTATCTGATGGTTTGTCTACCAGGCACTCCAAATTGAATGACTTACATAAAAAAATATGTAGGGGGGAGAAATGAACTTCTTTGGTATATGATGGAATTAACTGCTGTTGTGGTTTTATTTATTAAAAAGCTTGTTTATTTTAATTATCCTTAGTTTGGTAATGCGGTGGCTGTGGAAGCTGTTTCGTATATTTGACAGTATGCCTGTTTTTATTATTACTGCAAAGCATACTATACTGTTGCATGAGGAAGAGACTTAGCAAACGTTTTCTTCATATTGGTACTAAGTAAGTCCTTAGCTTCCTTCCCTGTAAATGTCGGGGAGAAGAACAACTCAGGATTGAAACCTCAGCAGTAGCAAAATTTGTAAGGAGAAATTGTCTTGACCTGATAGAAGATGGAATTATCTTTGCTACAGCTTCCCTCTCTTGGAAGAGCAAGTGGAAGGGAAGATCACTGTGTTATGGACATCTTTTTATTAGGGGCTAATGGATGACTTGTATATAAAACTGTGGTGGATTTGTTGTATGGGGGTGATAGTTTAGCTTTGAAAAAGAAAATGCTCCTTCTGGTGTTATTATCCTTATCACTGACTATGTGGTGTTCTGGTCTCTGTTTGTAGACTATTCTCTAGGATGACTGATTTCTCAAGTAGTTGTCTGCAGTCAGAGAGATGTGCGGGACTAAAGCAGGAGCTTCATGTGATGATAAATAATACATTTTGCCAACTGGGTGTTAAAAAACGTAAGAGCAGTAGCAGGAGCTGTCGGTCTGCACCTAAGCTATACCACTGCTTTTAAAGAAAGCCACATATTATGGATAATGCTGGAGTGCTTCTGAGTCAGTCAGCCTGAAAGTGTAGCAAGTAATGCAGCACCTGTTGGCAAACACCCAATGGCAAAGGCTTGAAAGGCAAGTTTTAGGTAATGCTCAAGGGGCTGCAGTGCTGTAAGCAGTTGTCTTCCCTCTGCCTTCATCACCGTATGTGATTGCAAGATGTTGTTTGTGATAAGGTGGTGCCTAGAGGCTTCTTCTATTGCTTACAGTAGAAGCAGCCTCCTATTCTGACATCTCGGTACTGTCTAGAAATATCTTTGATGAAACTGTCTGGATAGATGTGCCTCTTGGAACCATTCTGCAAGGCAGAAGGCAGAGCTTGTTCTTGTCCAGAGATGCTCATGGGCTTCAGAGTGGGAACTGAGAATAGATGGCTTTGTGCAGGTGCTCTGTAGTGAAAAGGAGGAGGGGGAGGATGGATTGCAGCTTTGAGAAATTTTGTATAATAAGGAGGAAAGAAGACTTTACTTAAGTGCACACTGTGTGAAGAGCTTCCATACTCCAGAGACTTGCTAGTATTAGAATGAGAAGTTCCTGATCTGGAGGTGATTTATTTCAGCTATTTTTCTTTCACCCATTTTTACAAGAAATATTTCTTAAAAATGGTTCAGTCAAAGAAGCCAAGCATCCATTTCATGGTTTATACAGGCAGAACCACTGCTGACACAATACTGAACAAGCTGTGGTCAAGGCAAAACAGATTTTTTTTAAAAATTAATTTTTTCATTGTAGTAGTATTGGTAGATTTTGTTGTAATAGGCTGCAGGATTAGTGAATGCTGACCAGTTTCCCAAACCAGTGTTACTGACAACAGTAAATGGAAACCGTTGTGTGGTAGCAAGCATCCTTTAACAAGATGTGTCTTTTATTCAATTTATTGATTACCTTATTCCTTTTGAATGCTTCTAACTAGAAATATATATGGGCACAGACTTGAATTAAGAGATTGTTTTCATTATGAGGGTCTTAACTTACTTGTGTATGCATCATTTTGAATGTACAAGTAGAACTGGTTTGTTTTGTTATCTACAAGAAAAGCTGTAGTCCCTTTCTTTCTCACGCTATCAAAATCCTCCATCTGTGCTATTCTCAGGCACATCCTTCACAGTCTGTGGCTGATGATTACAAGGTCTGGACTAGTTTTGTAAACTGCTTGCCAAAAATGAACTTCAAATATTGTGAATGTATATGCGTTCTTTAATGTTGCTTTACTGTAGAAAGTTCTTTTCAAGAGCTCCATTTTCTTCCTGTCTAGGAAGCACTGCAGAAAATCCGGCAGAAGAACACGATGAGACGTGAAGTAACTGTCGAGTTGAGTAGCCAGGGATTCTGGAAAACAGGGATACGCTCTGATGTCTGCCAGGTGACTGGATTGTAGAGATGTCTGATGTGTTGTTTTTCTTGATAGCTGCCACTTACTTTGTGTAAGAGTTTGTTATGTTTCTATGCTGAAGAACCAACCACTGGAAGTTAATACCTTTGCCTCAGCGTGGTCTGTTGCTTTAGGGAACTATTTTAGTCTCCTTGCCTTTATAAAAAACTATTTTATAGGTTTAATTTTCTAACAGAGGCTTGCTTCTCTTGAGTGATGTGAAGCAGAAAGTGGTGTAGGGGGTTGCAAGAGCGGCCCGTTTGAGGCTTGGAGGTCTGAAATGCAGCAGCCTTGACTTATATCAGCCATGTATTAGTTCTAGCGTCAAACATCAAGAGTTTCTGTGTCCATCAGTTGGGTTGGTAGTATATGCTTTTAGTTTAAGATATTTTTCTATTTAAGTATTTCTTATTTATTTTTCTCACTGAGGCATGAGGCAAAAGAAAAAAAGAAACAAACATTATAAAAGGATAACCCTCGGTAGGAAGATGTAGATTAGATAAGTTAACATTTTATATATGTGACATTTTCAAGGTACAGATCTCTGCTGGATCCTGCTACAAAGCAGATGACAGCTACCAACTTTGTGGTTACAAAGTTTAATACATGCATTTTTTTCTCTAATACTCTTTTTTCTCTGTACTAGAAAAACTCAAATAGGTGCAACAGCCAAATAAATATACTAGTGGTATAATTAGGTCATTTTTTCTGTTTGGAAGGTGTTGATTAAGAATTAAAGGCTGAAAATTTAATCAATATTAACTTAGCTTTGATTTAGTAAAGGTATAATTAGAAATCATGTTGATGTATTGAAACCCTTCTAAGACTGGAGGAGGAATTTGTATAAGAGAGAAAAACTAATAGCTAAAATAGCTTTTTTTTTTTTTTTTTTTTTTTGCCTGTCTGGAATGTTTGTTTTGATTGTACTATTGCTTCTGAAGCCAGAGAATAAATAGGAGCAGAGAAAGTTACAGCCTTTTTATTTTTTTTCATAGTAAGGAGTGTCTATTTTTATAGGTTAAGGAAACAATATAAAGTTCTAATTTAGGAGAGAGCTGAAATAGTTGTTTCTTATTCATATCATCTTAAATTTAATCTTTTAATGTATCATTGGATGTTCTTGTTTTCATTTTGCTGTTGAAGGACAACAAATCAGCAAAGGATGATGGGAATTAAGCTATTCTGTGTTTCTGAGTGCATCTGCAACCAGAATATCTAAATCAGGCAGTCCTACTAGGAAAGTCCTTTGATTTTATTTATTGGAGAGGTCAAGAGTAGGTAAAAAGAATATCTTTTAAAAGGAAAGTCCGCTATTGTTGCTGCATGCTTTTTGCTGTATTAAAGAAGACTAAAACTAAATACATGTAAATCAACTCTGTGAGCAGAGTGAATGTGCAGTGAGTTAAAAACCGCTCATTTTCCTTACCTTTTTAAAGCATTTTAGATAGAAGATTAAAGCTATTAGAATGACTTAAAAGTTTCGAAGTTGCTCCAAGTTCTACATAGCTGTAACACTGGTCTTTATGATTTTCAAAATGAACTGCTTGGGGACAGGAAGAAAGGTGAGCATAATGGTTTAAAAATGTGCAGTGGCAATCTTCTTCCAGGCTTATTTAAAATACAGCAGTAGGTGAAGTGCCCAGTTCTTGGTCAGTGCTGAGATGGACCCTTGGTGCAGACTGGGTCCCACCAAAAAGACACCCACTCCTCATTGCCTGTGTTGCTGCTGACATGCCCTCAACAGGCTGAGATAAGTATTCAGGATGAGGAGAAACATGATGCATTTCAGACTGTGTCAGTTTGCCGAACTTCTTGGTAACTTAAGGTCAGAAGAATCTGTCCATAGTCTGGCAGCTTTGCCTCCTGGCAGCCTTGGGGAGGATGTCACTGCTAACTAGCTGGTTCATCTGGTAGTGACTGCTGCTTGCCATGGCAACTGCGGCAGGAAAAAAAATATGCAGCACAGTTAGAATCGTGTGCATAATAATTACTAGTATGTTTATAACCATATTCAAGTATAAAGGTTATGGGATAACTTCTGTTCCCATACTGTTTCAGGGGAAATTTTTTTGTAAGGACTAGCTATTCTTTTAGACTAATGCAACTTTAAAAGCCTCCTTTTTATTTTCTTATAGAGATAAATAAAACATCTGAAACATCAAATAGCTATAATCTAACATGACACATGTTAATTGAATCAATCAGGTATTTAGTGCTGTGAAAGCAGCACTTTGTCAATATAACTGCAAGAGTCAAATCAAAGACCTCCTGTGTGCCTCCCTGAGAGATATGTATTCCTTGTTCACTTCACCACAACTGATATAGTCGAAAACTTCATATTCCAGTTTTCAAACTTTGGGCCACATGTACTGGTTACTAAGTGTGAAGAAAATAAAGTCTTGTTTGAGGGACTCTGCTGTCTGGCAGTCTGTGCAGTGAAACATATGGGCAGGGAAGCAACCTTTTTACTGTAAATAATTATTTCCATGAAGGAAAACATAGGAAGCACTTCTGAAGAGTTTATGTGGAGATGAGAAGAGTATTTCCCTAGCTTGTACATCACCGTAAGAGGCTCTAAATGAGTAACAGGAAAAACATTCCAGATTAACTTATTCATTTTGTTTGCAGTGGTTTTGTTTTTTTTTTGCCATTTAGAGATCCAGAGAGCTGCTTTCTTACTGTTAACCAATTATGTCACATTGCTACCTTTAAGCTATGTATTCATTTCTAAAGAACTGATCTTCTTTTACTGAAGTGGAAACCTTTGTCAACAGCTATTCTTCTCAATATTGCAACTTAACAAGATTTTTTTTTTTCTGCTGTCCCTTCTTTAATGACATGCAGAAATCCTTAGCATCACTCATTCTATAAAACACACATCACCTTCTTTGCATTTTTAGTTTTTTTTTCAGCTCTCCTCACATAGTATGTATATAATCTATAATCAGATACATCTTTTTTTTCTGAAATTGATATAGATAGCCCTTGGATTTATATTGCCTTAAAACACACTTATTTTGAATATGTCCATGTAATGCCACTAATAGAAACGAACTGAAATTTGACATCAGTGCAAAAAAAACTGGTCACATTCATAAAGTTCTTGTAGTGCTCTCACTTTTCACTTCTATACAAGACTTTTGATGTCTGTAGTTATTATGCTTGCTATACTGCTGTATTGGTAAACTGGTACTACTTACTTAAATCCAAATTCATACACAAATAGTAATATTAAATACAAATACAGCTTTAAAACATTGAAAGAGGGAGGGACTTTGGTTGTTGCTACATGAGCTTCATTTTAATTTATATTTTCCTCCAACAGAAAAGAGTATCTGTGTCCTAGATGATTATACAGCAACTGTTCCTATATTTTTACCACATTATCCCAGAAACTGCCAGATTGTGAAATTTCAAAAAGGCCTTAATTCTTCCTCAAAATATAAAAGCATCTAGCATCATATTCAGTCACAGCTTATTGAAAATGGACCTTTCTGGTGGCCAGACATGGACTAAACTCATTCAGAATGCTTCAGTAGAAGGCTATTATTATAAATCTATTATTCTATTTATATTGATATAAGCGTATGTCTCCACTGTTACTATGTAGATGGGCAAATCTGTGATGATGGGGAAACTCCAATTCTCTCGTTTTGTCATTTAAGCCAAAATCAGTGGGTGAGTGACAAATGGAATGTGTTTCTGTTTATAGTTTACTCAACAGTGTCTTCTGTACACTGAAGTTGAAAGCTTCTTTTTATGGTTTGTTTTAGCACGCAATGATGCTTCCTGTCCTCACCCACCATATTCGCTACCATCAGTGTCTGATGCATTTGGACAAGTTGATAGGCTACACTTTTCGAGATAGGTGCTTGCTGCAGGTAAGATGTGCAAAAAGTAAATTACTTGCTGTTTTGTCTTCCTAAAATTATTTTGTCTGTAATCCCATCTTCTACATAAAGTCACAGAAATGAGCTTGAAAATAGTCAATCATTTGCACTGCAGATCTTTCAAAGTATTAGTTATCCCAACAGATCTTTTGAATAAATTAGAGGCATGTAGAGTGCATATAGGCATACACCTGCCTTTGCTCAGTGGTAGACCTGCATTTGAGTGAATGTTAGAATGATCCATCTGGATGCCTACCTGTGCAACCTGCTGTAGTGAACCTTCGTTAGCAGCGCTGTTGGACTCAATGATCTCTAGAGATCCTTTCTAACTCCTGCAGTTTTGTAATATATATTTAAATAATCAAACGCAGTTGTATTTAAAGCAAGTCAGCAAAGCTGGTAAGCAAAAAAGTTAGGGCAAATTGACAGTTCGTGCTTTCTTCTTCAAAGCTAATTTATTTCTTTTTAAAAGGAAAAAAAAAAAGCAACCTTACAGAAAGTTAATTAGGTAAAGTGATGATTGAGCGTGTCACTTCTATGTGACATTTGAAATCATACATCCTACATTTAGATTGCTGGAACCAAGCTAGTAATTTATGACTTCACTTTGTAGCCTTTCTTCAGACTTGAAAATAACAATTATTAGGCACCAATCTAATATGTTTTTTCTTGCATTTGCAAAAATATGCCTAAGACTTTTTTTTGTGTGTTACATTATAGCTTGCCATGACTCATCCAAGCCATCACTTAAACTTTGGAATGAATCCAGACCATGCCAGAAATTCCTTATCCAACTGTGGGATTCGACAACCGAAGTATGGAGACAGAAAAGTTCACCATATGCACATGAGAAAAAAAGGTATGGATTACACCACTACCATCTCTTGCTTCACTCTTAATCATTAAAAAAAAAAAAAAATCTATTATTGTTTCTCTGGCCATTGCTTTTCAGAGAAAACTGTAGCGAAGTATTTCAGTGGTTCTGCATAGAAACCAGTGAAACCTTTCTAAATGACTGCATTTTGGGTTTTAGTCAATAAATGGGTTTTCTTAGTTTGCTATTCAATACGGTAAGCATTCTGGAGATCATTTCAATAGAAATATTTTCCTGATTTGAGAATACGTGGTCTGTACTGCAGAGTACACCTTAAAAGTACATTCAGATGTAATGAAGTTAATTGTTTATTGTTTATGTAATGTTTGGTATGTCCTTCCTTGCTGGCTTTCTCTCTGAGTATCTGATGTTGAAGACAAACATACCAAAGCATCTTGTAGTAGGTCTGTGGTTAGTTAGGCAGAGTGCATCTGTAAATATGGTACTCACTGTAAAGTAAACTCTGTAAATAGCAGGAAGATCTTGTGTTATAGGTATTACAGAGCAGCATTTTGAGTAATTACTTTCTAACTCTATTTAAATTGAATCAGTGGTGGTTTGTTTAATAGAACGTTGTTTGTATTTCTAGGGATAAACACCCTGATAAATATTATGTCCCGTTTGGGACAGGATGATCCAGCTCCTTCCAGGTAACAATAATAATTGATTTTGGATTTGCAGAGGATATTAGTTATGTTCTGTGTTTGCAAGGAGAGAAACTGTTTCAAAAGGAGGTGTTTAGTAAAATCTATTAACTTATAGATTAATAAGAGCTCTGGAAAATAATTGAAGTGGGAAGTCATTTTGAATTAACTCTCTGGGGATATGCTGAAGTTTGTGAAGCAGTGTTATAGTAAATGTTCAGTGATACCTGCAGAGACCTCCTGAGGAAGGTTTTAACAGCTAATTCTACAATTTATCCATGATGTGAGGAAAACTAAAATGCTATCTTTTGCTTTCTGCAGAATGAAAAATAAGATTTGTTGTTATTGTTATCATTGCTGTAAATTGGATTCTCCATCACCTTTCCTCATAGCAGTACTTTCCTGGCATGGCACCTTGTTAACATGAGTGTGATGTCCACTGTCGGCTTCTCTAGCGTCCTGTTCCAAATTAAAGACATGCATAAACAGATAACGACAAAAAACTGAATCATTGGCATTATTTAATAGTGTTCAAACAACCACTAAGAATTCTGTGCAAATAAATAGCCCCAGACACCATACGTAGCCAAACTGAATAAACAAGGCTGACAGGGATAATGCAAGAAGTAATTGTTCACACATTTAGATTTCACGTACTTGAAGATAGAGGGTAGATTGGTTAACTAATGTTATAACTTGATCTTTAAATAGTCATCGTTATAGAGGAAGCTGGGGAGTGGGAGAAGTTGAATTCTGAATAAATGATTGCTGTAGTTTTCTCCAAGTGCTGTTTCAGCTAGACTGTGCCCTTTTCTTTGGAAGTCAATTTCAAGCTTATTTCATCTCTTTTAGAGCAAAGTAAGATAAGGCTAAATTGCACTGATTCTCATGAAATAATACACAAATATGAAACGCTGCATCAGAAAGATGTGTTCTCTGTTGTGGTGCGATGTGGTGGACTTGCTGTATTCATCACGCTTTGTTTTTAACAGCATAGATACTTGAATTCTTTCAGCCCATAACAAAGGCTTGCTATTTCAGAAAGCACATAAACTATGTAATTGTTGAGGGGATGCAAATTATTGTAAAAGATGTCAAACACTTGAGAAATATTAAATTAAAATTAAAAAAAAAAAAAAAAAGAAATCCTATGACTGTGGCCTTGATTCTGTTACAGTCATGAGTGTAGTCAATATGATACTGCTTGCATGCCTCAAGATGAAGAGCAGAAATTTAAAGGCAAATTTATATATATATCTGAAAGCAAAGTTGAGTTCTTTTTCAGTTGTGGTGTCCTGTTTGTCCTTAGTTTTATAAGCAAGTGAAACTTGTGCAAAACAAAGGAAAAACATAGGCAGACATAAAAGAAAGGAAAAACACAGGGAATATAAAGTTCTACTAGCTTTATAGCTTCTATGAATGCATCTTCTTGTACAGTAGTTTTTCCTTTTGACTTTAAAGGAAATTACAGAAGGCAGGACAGTGTGCATGTCTGTGTGGTATTTTAAAGTGCTGTGAAAAATGAAAGCACTTACTCCCTTGTAGCTTGTCCATACCAACAGATCTGCTGCAGAATCGTCACACCCTGCAGGTGTTGATGTTAATTACATCTACTTCCCTAGTTGCACATAGAAAACTGAAGGTGGTCATTTGTTTCAATTGTCTGATGTCCTTTGCTGGACAAAGCAGCTCAATTTCAGTAGGGTACGGCACAGTACAACAATGCTGTTTCCTCTCTCTGTTTGTTAAACTCTGACAATATCTCAGAATAGAATGTAGGAAAACTTCAAAGACAATGGAGTCACTCATCAGGTTGAAGATTCATATGGTTTTTTCTGCTTTGGAAATGATTGTGCTTCAGAAAGTGTGGTGGAAGGCAAAAGGCTGCACGAAGGGTTATTCATGTCTGACCAGCAAGAAACTCAAATTTCTTCTAGTTATACTGTGTAAATAACCAGCATATGATATTTAACTGATAGTAAAAATACCTAAAAAATACTTTTTTTCAGGATTAACCACAATGAGCGTTTAGAATTTCTGGGAGATGCTGTGGTGGAGTTCTTAACAAGGTAAACGGAGAATTCTTCAATAGCCCTCATTTTTGTATGTTTTATTCTCATACTATTTGGCTTTTCGACTTTGTAGTGCATGCTTCACTACTGTGCATGTTGGCAGTCCCCTGATGTTCTGACTGCACATCCACAAACTCATCTTGAAAATGCTTTCAGTGCTGCCGAAAAAGAACTGGTTTCATGGAGTGTGCTTTAAAGTTTGTTGGAGTTATTAGAAATTAGTATTTCAGATACAGACAAGTTGAACTTCACAATTCCTTAGTGAAAAGATTTTTATTTTAGTGTGCTGTTTTGTTCCCCTGCATTTTGTTTCTCCAGCAGCCAGTGAAGAACATTCACTGATAATACTGAATGTTTGCAGTTCTCAAAATCTAACTATTAGGAGTATATTGAGGACTAATCTAAATTACTTAGAAGTAATAGCAAAAAATCATGGTTCATCAAAATTGCTTCACTTTGGGTCCATTCCAAGTACTCAGAAATTAGTGAATAATACAGAGATAATATAAAAGTTGCCTCCACTGTTTTTTTTCTAGTGCAAGCAATCTGCACAAAATAAAGATTATTATCCATTTTGACTGCTTTGTTTTACCATTGTTAATGAGGGAATAGTCTTGTTTGCATAAAGAAAAGCTTTACAGTAACTTTGTGATAAAAATAACCAAATTGCTCGTATCTCCATTCACTATTAGACTCCACTAACCACTAGCTACTCAGTATTAAAAGCTTCTACTCTCTAAAGATCTCTGCTGCCCTTAAAACCCATGGCTGATAAGATAGACTTACTGAATAAATTGTCTTACATTTTTCATTGCTGTTTTTCATCAACCATCACTTGACTTTGAGCTAACTTTTGTCTAAATTAAGAAAAAACTGTGCTACATTTCTATTCAATAAAGCATGTAAGCACTATTTAAATCTGAAGCATTATTACCCAGCACAACGTCAGGATTCTGCTTTTTTAAGTTATGATCCTGGATAAGATTGCCTCTGAGTTCCACAGTAATTTTTGTTCTTAAATCTTGTACCCATTTGCAAATTCTTCCCATTCTTGTGGTTTAATAAGACATTAGGAGGGGAACACTAATTATTAGGATGTCATCCAGTTGTGGGATGCTGAAAACACTTTAACTTTTCTGACATGTGCTAGATAGCCATACAGTGAGAGTCAGAATCAGTTATTCTTTACTCAGGTCTTGTTTGGATCACTGAATTTCTGTTTTGTTTTTGTTTTATGAAGTATCTTACTTTTATGGTGATAAATGTTGTTAAAGGCAATTGAAAGCCTGTGATTTTTCACTCATTTTTCTGTTTATGATGTTAATGACTTTACACATATGGTAAATATAGTCTGTTGATTTCCGTTCTTTAGTTCCATTAGCATCTGTTCAATGTTGTTGTTTTTAAGCAACCTGTTTTTGCTGCATTTAAGAGCAGTTATTCGCTAAACTACTTCAAGAAATTGTGAAAAACTATATTTCAAGTATCATCAGTAGAACACTGTAGTGTACCTGTGCCATGGTCTTCAATCTGCATTGTACCCATCTTTTTGCTCCTCAGCATCCTCTGTCTGTCAGCCTTGCTGGACCTATTGCTCCTACACACCTTCAGATGATGATGTTGCTTGTCAGTGCAAGGGTTTGGAAATTATATTCTGTCTGGTAAAGAATCAGGACTCTTCCTTCCCTACTCTCTATGCTACTTAGTCAATATTATTGAGAAATGTTTTAATATTTGATTTTCTTTACCTTCAAGTGGTGTTGCTATGTAGGAACTGATGGGAAAGCAGTTTTCTGTAAAGACGTAAATGGATCATCTTTCACCTAGTGCTGCCAGCATCTGATTTGATTTTGTTTTGCCAGTGTCCACTTGTACTACCTGTTTCCCACGCTAGAGGAAGGAGGATTAGCTACGTACCGCACTGCCATTGTTCAGAACCAACATCTGGCCATGCTGGCTAAGGTATGCTCCTGTAATTCATGTCTGTATTTGAAACCCTTATACAAGATTATTTGTGTTTGAATTGCTTATTGGAGGATCCATCTTCTTCAAGCATTGGTCTTTGCAAATTTTTGTGCACAAGGTTTGGGATACAGGAGCATTATTCAATGTAGAAAAACTATTAAAGTAGGACTTAGAATTTCCTACAAAGCACGTTTTTAGGAGGAGTAATTGAGTAATTTTCTCTAGCAGAATAGGTTTTTAGGATGCTTAGCTGAAGCTATCTTTGTGTTTAACTACTTCAGCACAAATAGTAAAACTGATACCAGAAAGATAGTGGAGGTGGAAGGGAAACCCTAAGAAACTGGCTGACTATAAAGGAACTGCCTGATAGAACATGACAGTAGGCAGTAGTGAAAGTGTGGGGATTGAGGGGAGGGCATCATTTTGTCCACTCCACAACTTAGGCCTTTAACTTCAAATTTACTGTGAAGTTTGAGAAAGTGATATGTTTTAGGAAGTGTTTTAGTAAAAACAGAAGAAAATCACAAGAGAAACTGAGTAGCCTCTGAATTTCATTTCATTCTGTTAATGATGGGAGCTTTTCTTTACATTTCTGCATGATATTGGTGTGTGGAAATTTGACATATGAAGCTGGATAGGTCTATGTTCACAGACTGGTAGCATTTTTATGAAGGCTAGACTGAGGCTTACTGGTATAGTGTATTATGCCATGCATGTGTGCACACATCCTCCCCACCACTCCGTTGTGTATTGCAGATGGTTTTCAAGTCTCTTTTAATCTTGTCTGTTCATACTCACATAATAATTTAAACAAGCTTATACAGTCTTGAGATTTTGGCAAAAACTGCATGATTTCTATCATGCCTTTTTGCTGAATCCTCGGGAGAAATGCAAAGTAGGGAATGAACACAATCATTTTCCTCCAAAGCTTTCTTTAATGATTTAGATAGACATGAATTGATTGAAAAACAGTTGAATTGGGGTTTTGTTTTTAAAAATGGTATTAAACTGTCTGACAGTTGAATTTATTTTTTAAAACCAACATCGAGCAAGTTCAGATATTTTTCAAGCTCTGCTCACAATATTTGTCATTCTAAATGGTCTATCTCTGAAAATTTATTGTGACATTTTTTTAAACTCTATTTGTATTAGATACAGCTGGAAGTATTTGAAAAATCTCTACGTTCCTTTTTCTGTTCTTGTATATTTTATGTGACCTTCTTGATTTCTTGCCCTTAAACCCAAGCAGTATCATGTTGTGTTCTGTTTACTTCCTCAATAACATTCTCAGCTCCTTAAGTTCTCATAAGTGTATGTGGTGCTGTTTTAATTGAAGGTCAGAGGATAAATTTTTGTAGCTTCTAAGGGAAGTTGTAGCAGAAATGTTCAAAACTATCTGAGCTTTATATCTTAACCAGAAATAAGAGGTAAAACATGCAAGGTGTGCTGAGTGCAAGCTCCAAAAATGGAGCTAAAAAGAGTTAACACAAACAAATCGAAATAGTTTTTGAGAAGTTGAAATTCATTATAAAGAAATTAATATCGTACTTTGGTGCTGATTGTAACAAGTGCTTCTCGCACTGTGTATAGTGGTAAGTGGTTGTTCCTTCTGTTCAGGAGCAGTGAAAAGGCACTTGCTCGCTGGAAGACTTCTTTTTCTCAAATTGAAATGTGTCTAAACCGCATATCCCAAAACGTTAGCTTCTTCACTTTTACTTCTTAAATATGCTCTGGAAAGATGAAGTTGAAAGTTAATGAGAAATCAGTCAGTAGCAACTTGGCACCCATTTGGGAAGAACCTATTCTCATACAAATTTTGCAAGATACGCGATTCTCTTCCTTAAAAATCTTAATAATGGGCTTGTGTCAAAAAGATGAATACAAAAAGAGAAGCTAGTAGCTCTTGCCTGCATTTCTATAGCAGAATTATCATATATTATATGAGGTATCTTACTTGCTACCTAAGATTCTGACTGGCAAGCAGAATTATGGCTTAGGAAACATGAATGTTAATCATGCTCAGTTGAAAGGAAAAAGAAAGCTAGGTGGCACTGTGGATTAAAATATCTTTTTTTTTACCTTTCAGTGCCCAGAGGCTTTAGGTATTTCCACCTGTTGAAACTCATAAAGGAATAAGTCAGATGTTTACTGGGTCGTATCTACCAGAGTTCCCATTCCTCCCTCTCCTGCCCCATCCTCTTCCTGTAGAGCATAAAGTTCCCTTCCCATGAACACCCCGTTGGCATTTCTGAAGGCAGTCTGCATAACTAATAGCAAGAAACATGGCACATTTTAGTATCCACTATCAGACAATGTTTATCTCACTTCCAGCCCTCCTTCTGAACTCCTTCCTAAATGTAACTGCTGACACGTTTTGCTCTGAACTCCCTTGAAATTTTGGTTGAGTAGTTCCTGGCTTTCTCACGATATTGCACTGTTAGCCACTTAAAAACAAAGTGTTCTAATTTTACCTTTAAAGTCTATGTCTGGGCTAAAACTGTGGAGAACAGCTTTAATGTTCCCTCAAATTCAGTTGCTATGTAAGAGTACTGTAATTGAGCTTTAGTGACTAGAACTTGCACTCTTGGAAACTTATAACTGTGTCTTTGTCTCTTTTACATATTCTGCAGAAGCTGGAACTAGATCGATTTATGCTTTATGCTCATGGTCCAGACCTCTGCAGGGAATCGGATCTCCGCCATGCTATGGCCAACTGCTTTGAAGCCCTAATAGGTAAAGCACATGCTTCTATGTATGCAGTCAGCTATGTTTTGATGTGTCTGCATAGCATGTAGGTCTGTCCTGAGTAGCGCTTATAAGGGTAGGTGATAGTAAAGCTTAAATTTGTTGTCTCTTCATATTTCTTGTACATATACCATGTATGTAACAGTATGAATGTGAAGTATTATAAAGGAGAATCTCATCTTCAATGTTCTGCTTCCCACATACAGAATATGCACTCATTTCATGATGTTACACTGTAGCATTTGCACATGTAGCTGCTGGACTCTACTGCTCATGCGCCACTATGGACTGGCATGTGGAGTTTTCTGGGAAGAAGCAGTTTGTTTACTGTGGCCTGTCAGGATGGAAACTCACTGCTTCCCTTAGTATTTGCACAGATCTGCAGACAGGGAGTCCTTCTTCAGACCTGAGTTTTAATCTGTGGGTTGCTTTCAGAATACAGCAGTCCTCCATTTCCTCTGTGCCCTGATAACCTATGGGTTAAGCATGACTTTTGTCCAATAATTTTTTTTTTTTGTCTTTCCATTTTTCATTTTTCTTACAGATAAAAAAGCATGGCAGTACATCATTAAGTTACTAAATCCAGCTAGCTGAGGATGAAGGAGAATTGGGTCAAATTTGTGGCTGGTCAGTAGGATGCTGATCAGTGACTGTCTGTGATAAGTTTATATGGGAGAAGTCAGGAGTGTCTGACCACAGTTACTGAAATCAACAAAGGGAGAAATCTGCTCCATTATGTCCACATAAGTTCTATTTTAAGTAGCTTATTTTTATAAATCTGTTTGATTATATGAAACAACTCAAACTTGACTTATTTTCATATTCGTACAGATGTACTATATGTGATACAGACTATGGTAAAGGCTTAACTCTGTTCTAGGTCTTTACATTCTATCCAGGCTCCCAAAGCTTTTTGTTCTGCTTTGAAAAAAGATCACAGCAGGCTTAGATGGCAAGTTTTGTGTGTTCTGCCTTGGGCCAAATTGTATTTCATCTTATCAAGAAATGAGAGTTGTCGTTTTAACTCTATTTTGCTTTCTGTGGGTGCTTTGATCTTTAATTTAAAAATAAAAAATGGAAAAAAAAAATAAACAACACAATTTAAAAAATAAAAAACAGAAAAGGAGCTCTAGATATGTATCTTTGGTTTCATTTATAACCTTCAGCTTGTTTGGAAAATGGGAAAGAGGACTATTGGACAAGCACTGAGATTCTGTGAGAATTCTGAGAGAGGACAGGCTTGATGTTTTACATTCAATACAAAACTGTTGATGGAGTTGCTTGAGCAGTAAGGTTTTGTCAAGGCCATAGCAAAAATCTGGCAGCTTGCAAAAGGGTTGTAAAAATGGATGTGGGGCTTGAAGAGCCTACTTGAGAAACCTTCTAGAAGTCTGATAGTTCTTCCTTGTGATGAAAATTATAAGTAGACTGTCTAAGGCGTGCTTGAAATTCAGTGCTTTCATGACATGCCTTGAGTAAGACACTCATAAACTCCCAAGCCGTTCTCTGAAGAGTATAAAGTGGTTGACCCACTGAGAACAGTAATGCAGTGTTCTCACTTTGTGGGAACAGTGACTCCATTGCTGTGCGTTCTTCATGTGGCTGTGTATTTCCTTTACTTCTAAGCAGATATGCATACAAGGACTGGCTAAAGGTATTCCAAAGCACTTCTGTAAAAAATAATTGGACGGCCACATGTTGTTACTGAATTTTAAAAGTTCCCATGCAGATACAGAGTGCATATGATACATCCAGAAAGCATAATTTGCTAGCACAAGTCACACAGATTGTTATAAACGTGCAGGTGGAGGGATAGGGATGACTGAATATGCAGTTAATATATATATATATCTGCAAGTAATCTCTAGGAATTAAGAGAGATGCTGTTTCCATTTCAGATAGTGTATTGTGATACTGGGGAGGCACTAAAGTTTGGAATAGTCCTGACATGTTTATATGCAGAATATAATGTTGAAAGTGCAAAGAAAATGAAAACTATTTGCTGTATATTGAAATGTATTTAATGCCTGTCACTGTCTACACATATGGTATAGACAGCTTGAAAAGTGTGAACTACTTCTAGGAATAGATTGCTTCTGGCCTAATTTGCTTAAATTTTTCTTTTTGGATATATCATTTTCTATCAAAGACTTAACTGTGTCATCTTTTTCTGTGCATTTTACAGTCATTGATTTATGCTGGTGTCTAATTTGTTTCAGATTTCTCAAAAAATTGGATATTCTGTTTTGATTATTACCACAGCATGCTGTTACAAAATAACCAGTAAACCAGTGGTTAGTAATTCCTAGGAACTAAATGTGTTATTGGACTTTAACATATTGGTCTCCTCATATAGGAGCAGTTTATCTGGAGGGTAGTCTTGAAGAAGCCAAACAATTATTTGGACGTTTGCTCTTTAATGACAAGGTATTTATATATATTTTATGACTCGTCTTTCATTTAAAAAAAATACTTTATGTGAGAATCACAAATGGAGAAGAAAACACCTGGGACTTAATTCCTAGAAATTGAATTTAATATAGCATATTTATGACAGCAAGTTGGATTGGTTCAGGCACAGAATTCATGATGTTCCCTCAGCGGTGCTGTGTGTTGGTTGGCTTAAGGAGAGAAGGATGTGTGGTGTGGGAAACCTGCAGGCTTCTGTGCAGTGCTGGTCTGACAAGTGGTTGGTGCTGTGGTTCCATTTGGACAGCATACTTTGCAGAAAGGATGTACATGTTGAATAATTGTTCCTGTTTCAGAAGTTAAGGAAATCATACAATCCCCAATAGTTTTAGATATATCTTTGAAAAAAAGTATTCTGGAATAGGGTAAATACCCCGTTAGTCAAATCCTTTCTTGCGTGTTTTGTCTTCAGTTACTGTTAGTTGGAATTTTTCCCGTATAATGACTAAGGGAAATAACCAGTACATTTTGCTGAGACAATACACATGGCAGTGGTTAGGGGATTAATTACACCGTCTATTCCATCTTGAAAGTCTATGAAATAACAAACTGTAGTTGAAATTTTGAAACCTGCTGTCAATCAGTGTTTACAAACACCTAGCAGCAAATAATGAAGGAAACCTGTATGAAAGACAGGAGCAACAAGGGTTTTGTCTTCTTTAATTCCCACTTCAGGTTAAATCAAGCTTGCTACTGAAGAATGCAAATAAAGTTAAACCTTAGGCCTGAAAAAATTATTTCTTTTATTATTATTATTATTATTATTTCCTTTAACCACATTCTATTTGGTTCAAGGATTCTTCCACCTCTTTGACACAAGCTAATTGGGAGAACTACAGGCAGTTTGAACAGCAAATACATGATTTTAAAAATTAGTTTGCCAGCACTATTGAATTTGCAATAAGCAGTGTCAGCATCTGAAATAGTTCAGTATTTCAAGTAATGACATTTTATTTAGTGCTGTGGAATTTGTTAAATGACTCCCTTGAGCATTAAAGGCATCTCTCAATGTTCGCAGGACCTGCGGGATGTATGGCTTAATTATCCACTACACCCACTCCAAGTAAGTGTATTCCTTTCTTTAATAAATTTCATAGCTCTGTTCTATTTTCAAGGATGCTTCTCCATAGGTTTTCAGTGTAGTGACATCTTAGAAATTTGTTTAAAAAGTGACCAGAGGAGAGTATGTATTTGCCTTTGTGATCTTTTTGGAGGAAGAACAAATCTCTGCTTCTCTTTGAATTAATCATCCACCTTTCCTTGGCTCGCGTTTGATATATGACTGCACTCCTCATATGATAAATCTAGTGAGATGTAACATTTTGGAATCTTCCTGTTCATCTTCTAGAAGCCAGTAGAAAGGTACAAAACCAGTCTGTGTATGTATTTTGTTAACCTGAAATTAAGACTGAAACTTCAGCAGTAGAAAGGCACAATATTTAGAAGTCTTAGGAGTGTAGTGCTGGAGTTTTTTTGTTCATTAACAGCATGATTGTTTCTTTGATTTTAGTACCCGAGATTTTGAAGATAGCTGAAAACTGATACATATTCCATGCATTTTTGAAGTGCTCAAGCAGTTAGCTTACAAGGCCAGAAGCTGGGAGAACTCATTCTCAGTCCATGCTCCTTGAGTGAATTGTGGATGAGAGCTAAAGCAAGTCAAAGAGTCTCTTTGCATTGTAGCTCCCCATCTTCACATTTTCCAAGTGTGCTGGAGTGCCACCAGATTAGCTGTATTCACATCTTGATCCAGTCAGTAAGGTTTTAAGGATCATGCAGACATCTAAGAGAGTTTCTTTTGTCCATACAAATCTCTGATGTTTTTTGCAGGGTCAGTTTGACTCCTTTGAAATGTTTTTGTGAGCAGGTCACTTTGAGTCCTCCGTCTGAAAAACTACATATAGCTATATGGTTATTGCAGTAGTTACACAGACAAATCTTTAGCAACAAATCAGTGCACCTGAAGCATTTTAAAACCAACTCTATGCTGGGTATAAGACAAAACTAATCAGAAAAGAGTGTTAGTGGGAAGATACACTTCCAAGAATACAGCACTAGCAATGCTAAATGGTGGCACCAGTTCCCAAGAAAACTTTTATTCTGAATTTCTTTATTTTTTTGTTTTATCTTCTTTGTCTCAGTTTTCATGAGGGAGGCTTAGATGCTATTTAGAGATTGGATATAGCATATGCAGCTTGTCATTTTTTATCCCTGCATTGAGTTCTGAATGGTGAGAGCGTATTTTCTTCCATTTCCCAGAAGCCATTCTAGCTCTCTATGTGTGCTGGGAGGTGATATGTAGTCTCCTCAGGCTGGCCTTTGGGAAGAGCTCTTGGAAAGCATCTTTAAAGAATTTTTAAAGTGTCTATTACAATATGGCAAATAAGATACATATTAAATAGTAGTATTTCCAGATGAGATATACAGATCTGTGGGCCTGTAAACCTATCGTTTTGAAGCAGTCCAATTAGTGGAAACTATGATTAAGAAAATATTAACTAAATCAGAAGCAACAACAAAATAGTGAGTTGGTTACTGCTTAGGTAGACTTAAAGGCATGGCTGAAACATAAGAAAAGGGAGGATTAAAATGACCACATCATACAAGGAATGGATATCATTATCAGATTTCCTCAGGTATCTCTGTTGAAATTACAAGCAGTTGCCATCCACACCCTAGGCAGGAGGAGTGGTGAGGTGGCAGTTGTTTAACAGGGCCAAATTATTCAGGGTAGCAGGGATGACATGTGGCTGATGAATTGCAGCCTGACAGAATACAAAAGTCAGTAGCTGTTCTATGAAAAAGAGAATGAAATTCCATGTAGCCTATGAAATACAGAGTGAAAGTTCAGTAGTGTTTAAATAAAAAAGCAAACTGAATGTTATCAATTAATTGAAAAGGGACAGAGAACAGACCAAAAAAGATCATAACATCACTTCAAAAAAGTGATGATAACAGTGTGGCTTGTGTACACTTGGGTATTATCAGGTGTTCTGCTTCACATTTTGAGAACTCTATAGTGGAAATGTAACACAGAAAAGATGCTGGGGAGAAAGAACGAGCGAGACAGCAAAAATATCCTAAAAAGGATCAAAAATATGGATGAGTTTCTGTTTGAAGAAAACCAAGCTAAACTGTGATCTTCAGGCTGGGGAGGGGATGATGGGAAGGGAGGACCTGGAACAGGCATCTCCAAAACATGAGTAGATGAGCAGTTAGCCATTTGCTTACTGCCTGTTCCATTACAGACAGCAGGATTTCAAAAGCAAGTAAGCTGGTTCTTTAGGAAAAGATATTGGATCTGGAACATGTTGCTGAACGTTTCTGGGGATGCTGAAAGCTTTTATGTGACAGTGATCATGCTTGTGGAAGAGATTTGCACAAACTACTGCAGATCACTCAGGATGCTTAGCATAAAACTTGGAAGTCCATTCCGGTTGATAATTGGAGTGTTAGGTAGTTATCAGGAAAATCCTTAATATGCTTGCATGCTTATTACAAGCATCCTCATCAGACTATCTTCTCCTCTAAGGCATTGGTATACAAGACAAATGTCTAGGGTTGCTGGAGGAAATGCTTAAGTAATTTCCCAGTCCTGGGAAGCCATTTACAATGTCACACATCAGGGACATCAGACAAGAAACTGATAAGAACACTTACTGACATAAAGTTATCTTTTTAATTTTCTTGTTTTTGTGAATTTTATACACTACTTCATTTTTAATACTAAAGCGGGAGAAATAGATTTGTTTCATTTTTCTCATCTTGCTTCATTGTCATGCTACTCACATGGGGCAAGACCATATAAGCAATATATAAGCAATTATAAATACCTCAAGTGTTGCTTTAAAAAAAACCACCAACAAATGCCAAAACAAACAGGCAAAAAAAATCTCAAGCAAGTTCATCAGACCTCGTGTTTTCTTTTAGTGCTAATTATGAAAGAAAAAAACCCAGAGGAAACTGGGTTTTCTCAGTTAAGCTGTCCACAAAAATCCTTGTTCTCCGAGTTCTCTGACCTTGTTTTACAAAATGTTTGTTTTTCTTTTGAGAAATTCTTGAAATACTTTGAAATATCTTGAAGTACCAGTTTGACATTGCTCGCTTTTCATCTTATTTACAGCTGCAGGAATCTAATACTGACAGGCAACTCATTGAGACCTCTCCAGTTCTTCAAAAGCTTACAGAGTTTGAGGAGGCAATTGGAGTCATCTTTACTCATGTTCGACTTCTAGCACGTGCGTTCACTCTGAGGACAGTAGGCTTTAACCATCTGACTCTGTGAGTATGTGGCAAGGGCCCTCTTAGGGCTCAATGGCTCTACTGTTAGTAGACCACATTGCTTTATTTGTTGACAAACTCTAGGTTATCTGTGTGTTCTCCAGAAGAGGAAGATCAGAAATGTTCACCAGCCTGTGTCACTGAGTATCCTGTCTCTGTAGTAGTGATTAATTTGGGAATTCTGTGGGTGTTAGGGAACCATACTGGTGTATCTTCTGAGCTTCCTGGACTGTTGACTTTGGGTTATTGCTCCTGAAACTATCCGAATGTGCTTGAAGATACAGTTGGCCAGAGGCAAAAAGTAAAGTCATGCTTTTGGGGACAACTACAGCCCTTGTATTCTGCTGCGTGTACAGCACATAAACATGCAGTTGGCTTTGGGTGTCTAACTGCTATAACCTATTGTAAAGAAAATAGTTGTACCAGTGGATACCTAGTCCAAGCTCTCACATGGGTTTAAACCCTGATCCTTCTATTTCTTGTGAAAGGACAAAATTTCTTCTCTACTGAAGTCATTGCACTCACTGGGTAGAGACAATTAGAGACTTCATCCCATAACAAACCTGATGTCAGCAGCTGTCCTAGACCTGTGATCTAATAACTGTGCTTATCTACAGCTACCCTGATTTGCTTTCTAAGTCAAAGTCAGTGTTACAACAGTTTCTGTTGTTTTCGTCTCACTAGTGTTAATGCTGGAAATCTGTCTTAAAAGTGTTTAAAAACAAGTAATATTGGCTTTCAGATCATTCTTTATTTTAATTTCTATATGCATGCTGCTTTTGTTTTTTCCTCCCTGAGTACTTATTGATTTTGCTGCATTGATGTCTCATTTTTCAGAGGCCACAATCAGAGGATGGAATTCCTGGGTGACTCCATAATGCAGTTGGTAGCCACAGAGTATTTATTCATACATTTCCCCGATCATCATGAAGGGCACTTAACGGTGAGACTGCCATCAATCATGGTCTCTGGGAAAGCAAGTGCGGGATGGAGACTGAAATTATGGAAGTGGCAAGTGAATTATTCTAGATTTGATTAATAAAAGAAGCCCCAGCAGCCACTGTTCTTAATAAGACTTGGTTAATTTTAAGTCATGTGTTGTGCAGTGAGTAGGAAATGGTGATTTATGAGCTCAGTGCAATAATTTTTGTTGTCTGCGGAATGAATCAATAATTTTAAGGATGTCAGTTATAAAACTGAGAGAAAAGATTAGGTCATACTTAAAGACATGTTTAAAGCCATTTATTTAAATACGCACATAAGTGCTTTTTCATTTTCCATCGAACCTGCAACAAGGTAGCAGAGTTTCCTTTCCAGACAAGAAATTCTCACTATGTTTTACAATTTTTTACCTATTGCTTTCAATATGGATCCCCTGTAGTTACTTTGGAATTTAGTTTTAGTGTTACAGTAACATACACTACTGTAAATATAGGGTTGTGAGATATGTAGCTTTTTCTCCTGATTAACTGAATCTTTTAGTACTGCAGCTCATATTAAGTGCTATGATAAGATGACGCTCTCCTTAATCTTTCTGAATTTTTCTTAGTTTTCAAGTCATGATGAGATTAAAAAATTGTTACGTGTATTATGGATATACGTCAAGTTCTCTAGTTAAAATTAGGGAGTAATATTTTGGATGTCTTTGCTACTGCAAGTGGATTTTTTAAATCAGTGAAGAGTTGGAGATGCTAAATCTCTGACAGATTCCTGAAGAAAACACTGCTTAGCTGTTTTCAAGAAACAGAAAGTATGTGTGCTCCCATTTTCATTTTTCGTTACCATTTCTTGACTTTCATTTGCATTTGTATGAATTGTTCTGCACTGTTCAGGAGGAGTTGATAAAGCCTGATCTTTTGATGTAAAAATTAAAAGGGAAAGAGGCTTGTCATTAATTTTTCACAGAGGAAACAAAAACAGAAGGCAGAAATCCAGATTTGCAGTTTTTTTTCCCTTTGTAGGTGACTTTTAAGAATGTGGGCATCAGTGTTGTTATAGTAAGATAAATCTTTCAGGAATTGCTTGGCAGGAAGGACATAGTGTTGCTGTTAATGGGTGTAAATACTCGAACAGCGATCAGAATGTCTCTGTGTTGCTTAATTTAATGATAAGTGAATTGGCAAGTAGAACAAGCTGCACATTGCCCAAGATTCAGGGGAAACTACAAAGAGTAGAATGAATGCTGAAAGTGCATAACAATACAGAGAGGTAGGCAGTGCCTAGAAAAAAAAAATTAATTTTGTGGTTTTGTACAGTAGAAAAGAAAATAGTCTTTGAAAGTCTTTTAAGTATGAGGACAAATGAAATGAGGCTTGAGAAGAGTAGACAGATGATGTGAGACCTGAAGAGAAACAGCAAACATGAGGTTCCGTCCTCCTGGGGAGATTTGAAGTAGTGAAACATCAGACAGATGAGTGTCTATAGTGTTGCAGACAATGTTGGTAAGTGATGGGAAGATTCTGCTTGACTGGCTATGCAGTGTCTTTCTGATATCCAGTGATTACTTGTGAAGAAAAGTCAAAATTAACTATATATAAGAAAAAGGGATTGCAATTTTATAGATGTTTTTTGAGGCAGCTAAATGATCTGTCAAAAAAAAGCAAAACAATGAAATTTTGTTGTGTACTGGAAGCTACTTCTCCAGCAGTGTTTATGCTGCAGTCATGGGTAGTAAGTAGTACAACTGACTCTTGTCATCTCTAATTCTCTGTGTAGTGTGTATGTGGTTCTTTTATGATAGTACTAATCATGGATTTGGGATGTGTTGCAGTAAATATTCTGCCAGTGCAGCAAAATAAATTGTGGTTCTCTCATTTCAAGAAGCTGATAATTGTCATTTGATTTTTGTTGGGCTTCTTTCTTATAGGTTGCATACTGTAGTTAGGATTAGGTTGGGAATAATACTGATTGTTTGTCTTAAGGACATAAAAAGGAATGATTTTGGAAAGGAACAAACAGAAGATGAGTTTTAGCACAGGTTAGGAAGAAAGGTATTAATCCTTTCTGCAGTCTGCCTAGTTTATGAAGATCAGGTTGTGAGTATCTGCTTCATACATCATTGCCGAACAAATTATGAACATACTGTTCTTTATTTATCCATTGTCAGAGATGAAGTATCAAGTGTAGTGAATAAATCTTTATTTTCATAAGCTCAGTTGACATTTTGGAGCCAGGTAGAATATAACTTGGAACTAATAAGCTGTGCAAATGTGACATGGAAGACAAAGAGGTAAAAATGTTGTACGCAGCTTCAGGACTCTGGATAAGAGTGGAATTTATTAAATGGCTATATCTAATAAAAAAATAAAAAATAAAAAAATAAAGCTCATCTTTATTAGGCATTTGGGAAATTGAATGGAATCCTGAAAGTCTGAAATTCTCCTTTCAGCTATCTGAGATTTTATGTTTGACAGGTTTCTGTTTATTTAAGCAATCTGCCTAAAATCAGAGGTAAGCACTTTGGAGACTCTGCTAGAGAACTAGATATCCTGGGCATTGTCACACATTAAAAATTTTAGAGCCTGATCTACATCAGGGATATATTAGTTCAGCTATGCTGCCTTCAGTAGAACAGTGTGATATTGCAAATGGGCTATCCAGATAAGCATTTTCTTCTCTGCCCAAATGAATGGAGCATCTTTCTCACCTGCTGCTTCTGAAACTTCTGAAGTTTTGCTTCAGTGTATGTTTGTTTCAATTACTGCCCATTTCTTGTTTGGTGGACGTTTGGGATTGTGCTGTAGTCTCACAAGTGTTGTGTGTTTATACTTCGTGTGGGAAAAAGTTTGTATAACTTTGTGTACAGTAGGAAAAAGTAGAAAGTATAGGACTGATGAAGAGATGGTATGTGAATGCAAAGAAACTCTCAAACCAGCATTCTAAATGTAAGACTTGTCTGTAGAAGGAACATGTTTTGAGATAAAAAGGATTAAAATCTGATGAGAAGTGAAACATAAGGGAAAAATCAGCAGTAGAAAGAATGAGGATGCGAAGAAGTGTGTGTGTGTGTGTGCGTCTACCTAAATAATTTAGGATGTGCTGAAACAAACACCAATAGACTGGGAAGTTAGTGGCAGCAAAAATAAAAACAAGTAACTTCCCCCAGCTCTCACTGCCTTTTATATTTTGGTATTGCTATTTGTTACCATTGTGTGGAATTCTTTCTATTGCAGCTGTTGAGAAGCTCTTTGGTGAACAACAGGACGCAGGCCAAAGTGGCAGAAGAGCTGGGAATGCAAGAGTTCGCCATCACTAATGACAAGACAAAAAGACCCGTAGCTCTTCGAACTAAAACTCTAGCTGATCTCTTGGAATGTGAGTCAGTGTGGTTTTATAACAGTTTAGTACTTATGCACTTCATTTGTTTTCCCATGAGGCTTATTTAAGAAAGCCATCAGAAGTCTTACAAATCACTATTAAAAAGAAATGTTCAGATTTTCTAATCAATTATGCCTATATCTCTGCTTACCATATTTTTAAACACCAACCTGAATTTTTGAAGCCTATATGTGAGCATATGAGGGAGGAATAATTTCAGATACAAAACTGTAATCTTAGAAGTGATGGCCATAGTGATAATGATGCCTAGAGCAGAAGAATGTCTTAAAAGTTAAAACTTGCCATTGAGTCAAGCTGTTGTAATGGTAGTTTCAGTGTTTGTGATGTGTTCTTGTCACTATCAAAAAATAAAGTAATGCCATCAGCTGTGAGTATTTCCGTGGTTCATTTAACTACATTTTATGAGATATTTCAAAATGATCATTCTCTTAGAAGGAAAGCTTTGTGGAAATTAAATGCTTTTTCCCTCCATTTATGAATGTATGTGCTAAGTTATTTCCAGAGAAAGTGGAAATAGTGATAGATATTGTGTGAAGAAAGTTAATCTGTATCTTGTGTGTTTTGATACATTTTGTGAGCCATTCAAGCTCCTTGGCTTTTGCCAAATCCTCTTAGCAAATGGAAATCACTCACAAACAGTAGTGATTTATATCTAAAACTTCTTTTATGGTACCTAGTAGTGATTTATTAGTAAGTAACCATGGTCTGCTGGCTAAAATGTGAGATTAGGAGCTGAGTGTTGTTTCTAACTCTTTAAGTGACTGAGTGGATTTGAGTAAGTCATTTAATCTCTTGGTCAACTTTGTTTTTTCCTGTGTATGCAAGATAATAATCCCCTCATCAGATTGCTGCTGTGAAGCATAATTGAATGTGGCTTTAGAGTACTCAGAGAGATGCTTGTTTCTAAAAGTGCAAGCCATTAACATTCTCCTTGGATGAATGACAATGCCTATTTTTTTTTCCTCTTTCCTCCCAGCCTTTATTGCTGCCCTGTACATTGATAAAGATTTGGAGTATGTTCACACTTTCATGAATGTATGCTTTTTTCCACGACTAAAGGTAAGACTGTCCAGTTTCCTACTTGGCTATCACTACTGTGTTTTAACACATTATCAGATTTTGGGCTCCTACCGCATTCTCTCAATGCAAAAACATTTTTTGTGAACTTCTTATAGGAATTCATTTTAAATCAAGATTGGAATGACCCTAAATCTCAGCTTCAGCAGTGCTGCTTGACTCTCAGGACAGAAGGGAAGGAACCGGACATTCCTCTTTACAAGTAAGAACCAGCATTTTACAGATACCAACTCCTTATCAATCTTTATTTTATAAGGAGGAAGATATCACTAATCTTATGTTTTTCCCATGGCTTAGTTTTACTGTGGTTATCCAAACCCTCTAGTCTCTGAAGACAGAAAATGTTGAACTATTCTTTTCCAAGCTTTAGATGTCCTAAACCATGACAGAACTAGGAAGTGATTTTAACTTATACAGGTTTAGGGGAAAAGGTTTTGTGTGATGGACAGATGGAATATTTCATTGGCATAATTCTGTATTTTTTATTTCCTCACTGTAAGGAATTTGGAGATGAAGGCAAATAGGATGGAGGTGTCTTGACAGTAGTATTATGAAGTTTCTGTGCATTCCTGCAGAAACACAGTAAATGCTTTGTTACATATTCTCCTTGTAGGTCATGGAGTCAGATGCATTTGAAGGGCAGCAAAGGTCCTGGACATTTTCTGTGTGCAATTTACCCTGTATCTGTCTTCCTGTACAGAAGAGCTTAGGACAATGAGTTTCAGCTAGGACACCTTAGTTAGATACCTAA
Organism: Coturnix japonica; assembly: GCF_054131305.1. Classification (NCBI taxonomy): domain Eukaryota; kingdom Metazoa; phylum Chordata; class Aves; order Galliformes; family Phasianidae; genus Coturnix; species Coturnix japonica. The sequence goes on from NC_140664.1 coordinate 78,660,996, forward strand.
ATCTGTATGAGATAGATTGCCCTTCTCTTTCAGTTTTAAAATAGATAATAGCTGCTTTAGTGGCAGTAATAAAATTTAAAAACTGTATGCTTTGTTCATATGTACAGAATTATGTAAGAATGTGTGCAATATTAGCCTCCAGAAGGGGAATTAAGGGCTAAGAAAGATTTTTGCTGTTGGGATTATTTTATCAAAAATACACAAAGAATGAAAGTCTGAGTGCATTTATCACATCTGCTGAAGTAAAGATCTCAATGAATTGTAGCAGTTCAGTTAGTGAGAAACAATGCTCTTCAGACATATGATCATTTCAACACTGTAACCGATGCTTTGCAAACATCACTTCTCAGTGTCACGGTGTGAGGGCTTACACCTTCATCTTGAGTGAGGGAGATGAATACAAAAGATGTGATTCCTGACTCTTGTAAAACCCGCTGAGTATCAAGTACCAAATGTTTGTTTTGTTTTTGCTATGACAATAAATTGATTTCTGTCTTACAGCTTAGAGCTAGTATTACGCTGTTATCTTCCAATTATCTTGTTAAATTCTTTTTCTTGTGGTTATGTGTTTCAATGCTGTTAGTGCTGCACCCCAGTCAGCCACACTGGGGTGACTTTTATTTGCTCATGTTTATTGTTACACAGCACACAGAGTACTATAGTTAGGTGCTTAAAAAATTGATGTGAAATTGTTGCTTCTTCCAAAAAGAAACAAGGTAATGGACAGAACTCAAACTGACAGCAGGGAGAGATTTGGGACAGAAGGAAGAGACAGCAGAAGAAGCAAATTCATTGCATGTCTGGGGAATTATCTTTTTCCCCTGTAGGTGGTTGTTGATGCATGTCCTAGACATTCCTAGTTCAAAAGGGAAGTTTGTTTTGTGACAGAAACTCTAACTTTTCAAAGCTGATGGAAAAGTACTGTGACAGTTCATGGTGTAGTGAGTTACCGTGTCCTGCATTAAGTCCTCGCCAGATGAACAACTCTCTGTGATTAAAATTATAGAGTGCACAATCATATTGGTGTGTTTATTTGCAATTTCACAGATTCATGTAATTCAAGTGATTTTATTCCAAGTGTATTCAGTGTTTCAGCGCTTTGTTCATAGTGTGTGTTTTTTCCGATAGGTGAAAGTTTTAATTTTCACAGAGTGCTCCTGTCTAAATGTTGAAGAATAAGTACATTCGATATGAATGAGATGCATTTTATGTAAATTACTTCTCTTTGTTGCACACGCACCATATGGGGGATCTGTGGGTTAATGTAGTTTATAAAGCCATCCTTCAACTCCATGCTATGCATTAGTTCCACTAAATGTATTTACCGGACTGAAAGCTTGGTGATGTATGTGCCACTGACAGATTCTGCTTTTTAATACTTCCTGTCTGAATAAATCATGTCTCTCATTTCAGGACTCTGCAGACAGTGGGACCATCTCATGCCAGGACGTACACAGTAGCTGTCTATTTCAAAGGGGAAAGAATAGGATGTGGTAAAGGCCCAAGGTATAGTGGAAAAAAATTAATCTCATGCAGTTAAACTTTTATCTGTCTGTGACAATGTCCAGAATGACTCACCATGATGAAGTTTGGTAATAGTCTGGTTAGCCTTAGAAACTAAAACTGTGGGGCATTCTTTGGGTCATTCTGAGTTTCTGCATCAGAAGTACCGTAAGACCTGAATGTTGGTGTACTTCTGGGTCTTAAGCTTCTTTTTTTGTGAACTTCAGAACAAGGTGGCCAGCAATAATCTTCTATTTGCTGCTCTCAGAGTGGAAACTGCAGAACAAACTGCTGGAAATAATAACTTCATCTTTGGCTTTAATGCTAGATTATTGTTCAGCATAGGCTGGCAAAGTTGGAGTGCAAGATTCTTAATTTTCATCAAATGTTATCACTTTAGGTATTTTGGAATATCTTCTAAAATTACACAGTTTACAACCACACACACAAAGTAAATCATCTTATTTTGTGCTACCAAAACTGGTAGTGTTTATAAAAATATCTTTGGCTTTTGAGAGTTCATGCCTCTGATTTTGTTCCTTTTATTTTGTCACAGCTCAAAAACTTGAGCAAAGGATAAAGTAGATTATTTTGTTAACATTATTGATCTAAGTTTTAAAGTGTTCTATTGGAACTGTCATGCTATTGCTCTCATAATCATAGAAAGGATAATATATACTCTGGAAATTTCTGGTTATCCAAAGAGTTTTGTAATAAAACTCTGTCTTGTAATAACATTACTAGATACTTCAGTTTATTCTGTACAAGTTAAATCGTATTTAACGTGTTTTTGTTTGACTTTCATAGTATTCAACAAGCAGAAATGGGAGCTGCGATGGATGCACTTGAAAAATGTAAGATATTGGAGCAACAAAAAAACATTGCCTTTAGTTTGGACTTCACTGTAAGGTGCAGGCTTTGTCTGGGAACAAAATCAAACTCAGAATGTACTGAATGCTTTCAGATTCTGATTAACAGGTTTGCTTCTTAGTCCTTGTAAGCAATTTTTTAAACGCCTATGTAGGCATCATTTGTCATTTCAAAGAGAGTTGACATGTTACAGCAAATGTATCATGAAGGGAACCATGTGTTGTCGTCTCATTTAGATTTTATTCCATACTTTAAAATGCAGTGGGATAAACCTTCTTAGTCTGACAGTGAGGCTATCTATCTTATGTTGTAATTCAGAGGAAGAGGAAAATTAATTTTAAATTGCCAATTTGATTGCACATTTTACAGTAGATAGGTTAAAATCTAACAGGCAGGTCCCCATTCAGTGTAAGCTGATACTTTCCTGTTAACAACAGTTCGTATCAGCTGAAGGTACAGTGATCCTTGCCTGCATCTTTCAAAATTATGCAAAGGAATGCCAGCATGAGAACAGTTGCAATGAAATTTGAAGTGAAAGAAGTGAGCGTATGCAGACGTCTTATATGAAGACCAGTCTCTTGAGTTAAAGTGCAGGTATTGCAAACAAATAGATGACGTGTGTTCTGTACAGCAAAAGAAGCTCTCTGTGTGGAGAGGCTAAAGGTACATTTTTACAATTGATTGAAATATCTGCAGCTCCCCAGATGCCAAAGTTTTTTAATCTATTATGTCTGCATGTGGAAATTGCAGGACTTAGACTTTCAAGAGACAATGAATCCCTGTCATTCCAGGGATTTCAGACTTATTCATATCCACCTGCTAGGTATAGGCATCTCACCCGCAGTAAATCTGACGAGTAGAAGATGCAACTTCTCCAGCAAACAACTGCAGAATCTTCTGGAATTTTTCTTTCTGTTTACTTCTGAGGGTTCACTCTCAAAGAGCTGTGAACTTCACCCCCTGTTTTAGTGTAAGACTTCTCACTGCTCTTTTCTGACATACATTTTGGCTTGGGTGCCATGGACTTATCTAGGTAGAGGGGATCTCTAGAGGTCTCTATTCCATCTCTTTCTCAAAGCAAGCTCTACTTTGAAGTTTGATCATACTTCTCGGGTCAAATTTTGAGTCTCTTTAAGAGATAGAGGCTCTATAGGCCCTATAGGCACTGGTATGAAGATTTATGGAGAGGTTTCAGGGTTTTTTTTGTCTTGTTTTAAGGAATATATATGTAGTTAATTTCAAGTAAAATTCATTTTCATGTACCTCTTTATACATAAGTTGCTCTGAAGTTAACACCTATTTATTTCCATGGAAACTACACAGTTCCCAACAATGCTATTTGACAGAACAAATTCTCAGCTACAAAACAGTTTTTCAGCCAGTCACCGCCATCAGCTATACATTTTTGCCAGCAATGGACAGCCTGCATGCCATGCTCTTAAACATCAGTGGAGGTGATCTGCTGCCCCCACTACTGAAACACACCACCCTCTGCCTCACTGTGTTCACATGTGCTGTTTGGTCATCATAACTCTGGCAAGCTTCAGTGAATGTCAATGGGTGCCATTGTTTCTGCGTGGGAGAAATCAGTGATGCACCATTGCTTTGTATGCACTTCCATGTCAGATGCTATTCTGTCCAATTGCCCCCCTGCTGCCATCTGTCACATGGCAACAAAATGTAATGGAACATTGGTGGGAAGGTTCATCTTCTACTACCGTACCACTAACACCTGCCTCTGACCTCACGGGCTAACAAAATAAAATAAGAGGCATTACTTTTGGATCGGGGCTCATATATCTTATAGTCATGATATGTTTATTACATAAATTTATTTCCCTATATCATAAATAAGATATAAATGAAACAGGTTGCTACCGAGCTGAGTTCTGCAGGTTCTTAAAGAATCACGTTACAGGCACAGCGCTGAAAATGCAATTTTATGCTGTTTTATGGTGCATACAAGCAACAAAATCTCCCAGAACTCCATTAAACAAAGTACTGAAGTTTTAAATACAACAACAATTTAAAAACAATTTACTTTTGTATAGGTAGTTTCATATTTTAAATAAATATACCCTCCTATACCCAAGTTGTGAATAACTGATGAGTAAACTCTGTATTCCTGTAGTATGAAAGAAAACAGCCCATTTCATCAGCCAGTAAAATGCAGTAGCAGAAAGTCATTCTGCTCTACCACAAACTCCAGCAAATTAGATGGCTTCTGCACTGTGTTTTCCCTTTGACAAAATAACTGTGCTGTCTGAGACTCAGAAAGAAGAAGGAAACTCTCCTGGGGAAAAGCCCACCCAGAACCTTGATCTCTCTTGGTGCTTAGGGACTCCTCCCTGAGCAGCCTCAGCTCAATCCTCTTGTGCTAGCTAGCTAGCAAGGAAGACATTTGCCAAGACATTTCCCAGACTTGGTTATAGCTTTAAAGGTCAGTGCAGCAACCTTTTGCATTTATCTCAGACAACGGATAGCCAGCACTGATCCCAGAGCTCAGCTTCTGTATAACCCTGGCAGGATTTGCTGCCAGGCACAGGCTTCCACCTCTTGCTTTCAGGCTGGCTGGAGCTAGTGGTCAAGCAGTACTCTGCAGAACAGACTCTGAATGTCATCACCCATGTCAGGAAAAAATGCCATTTTCTGCCAGGTGTGCACAAAATGGAGAGGAGTTCTGATCAATCACATAAGCTGATTTTACAGCCTTCTTTTACAGTCATGTACCTGTGTATCAGCCCAGTAGCAAATGTCTGAAATCAGAAGTATCTTCCTCCCCAGCTCTCTCTCCATCATCTCAGCTTTGTCTAGTCTGCTTTAGCCAGTCTTCACCCATCCATACCCCTAGAATGCACTAAGCCTGTGTACTGGCACATAGCTAAAAACTAACTTTGTCAAGAACGGATTTTACTGCAATCTGTTCTGCTACACTATTACTTTTCCATTAGGAACCTTGCCATAATGTGGGCATCTAGTGAATTCCTCATGGTCTAAAGTAATAATAAGAGGAACGCTTGTGCAATGCTTAGAAACAGTGGCTCACACTTTTTGGGGTAAGAACAAGGCAAAAAAACCTTGCAGCCTTGACAGTAGGATCACATTCATATTTCAGAATTGACCACCTGTTGCTAAGGGAACTGAATGTAAAATCTAAGTAACACCTAGCTATGTTGCTAGACAAGAGTTTTATATTTTGTTTTTCTGAGAGTATTAGATCTCTCAGTGTTTTGTTGCAAGAGAAACCATAAAGAAACCAGTCTTACGACAGCCCTTGTTTCTATGGATTATTAGAGATGAGTAAAAATGGTAAAAATATTATTCTTCCCACCCTGATCTCATGAAAGCTTAAAAAAAAAGAAACTTTCCCTGTGTTATCAGTTTGTTTATTAATGTAAAATATTTTTTCTTGTGTCAGATAACTTTCCCCAGATGGCCCATCAGAAGAGGTTCATTGAACGGAAATACAGACAAGAGTTGAAAGAAATGAGGTGGGAAAGAGAGCATCAAGAGAGAGAGACAGATGAGACTGAAGAAGCAAGGAAATAAAAGGAGGGCACGGAAGCAGTGGCATATTTACTTACCTAATAACTCTGACTGTGGCCTATGGAGACCTAACCTAGTTTTTTGCAGATGATGAATGAGGAGTGCCTGTTGATATCAAATAGAAAATCATAATCTCTACTTTGAAGTGTGTATATAGTGTTTCTTTAGTTTGGTTTTAAGTATCAGATGGGTTTTGTTTTATTTCTTCTGGTAACATTTGGTTTTAAATTTTAATTTTTATGAAAAGTTGTGGGATTATTTTTATTCTTTTTTGAGATCCTGTATGAAATAATAAAGCATTGATTTCAAAGGTCTTTAGGAGAAGAAGCTATTTAGCAAGTCTCCTGTGTTGCAGTCTTGTGTCAATTATTGTGTGAACTTAATTGTGGTGGAAGGAAATGTGATGACGTACAGCATCAGCAGAGAAATTAAGTACGTACCCACCTCCACTTTTAAAGTTAAATGTAGTTTTAGACTCTTCTAAACCACAACCATAAACTTCTGGTCCTGTTATATAGACTGGTACAGTAATCTAAGCCAAAGAGATGTTCACTTTTGTTTTAAACATTTTAAACTTTCCATTCCATACCTGTGCAGTGGCATAGATGTGTGGAAGGTGTTCTTTTAAGTTAATATTGTAAAAGTTTGAGGTTGGGGGGGAGAAGAAAACAAGGTAATCTTGAAGCAAAAGAATACCAAGTTTGCTTGTTTGTTTTTGTACAAAAATTACATTTTCAAGGTTAGTTTCATTTGTTTCTAAGAGTAAGGCAGAATTTGTTCCAGAAATGTAGTTCGTAGGTGATGTGCAGTACAAAGGCCAGAACAGCCAGGTCTGCTGACCTGCCTCTGTGTCATCCGGGTTCTCAGTTTTGAAGTCTGAGGCTTGTGTAAGATATTTTTTTAAGGAAGAGTTTGCATGGTCCCAAATAATGGAACAGCCACTGTGTCTACTGATGCTCTTCCAACCATTGCCTTCACTGTGAATGTATGTGTTTCTGTTTTTAATTTGCCCGCTTCGTGCCATTCATTTCTGTTCTGCCGAATTGTGAGCTAAAAGAGTCACTGAGTGCCTGTTGTGTAGTCAGGCCACCTCTGCATCTTCATTTCAAGGGAAAAAAAAAAAGGAGGTAAGGCAACCTGGCGGATTCTTGAGTGTGGATGCATGGATGTGGCCCAGAGGATTCATGCAGGGGTTCTGGAAAAAAAACCACCCTTTTGCCAAATCACTGTGCTACTCTGAGTGGTGTTTTCTAGCACTAGTTTTCATTCACTTCTTCATTTGTCTGAAGCACCTTTCGATAGGTGTGTGATAGGGATCGCTGAAAACACTTTACTGCAGGGGACAAAGTAGACAGAGTGTAGCTGAAAAGATCAGACTACTCCAAATGTCTTCCCAAAGTTTTGCTTCTGAGTTAATCAGTGGGCTTTTTTATGAGCGCTATTTTTTTGTATGTATGCAACATGAGGTGTGCTTAAGTGTTTTTAAAACTTGACCCCACAGCACTACTTCACTTCTTACAGCTCGTATGATTGTATTTTCTTAATGGATTGGTGCTTTAAATCCATTTCAGAGGACCAGAGAAAAAAAACATTCAGTAAATTAGAGAGTGATAATAAACCATTAAAACATAAAGGAAGGGATAATAACAACAGCAAGATAAAGGCAAGGAGCTGCTCTCTGCTGGATGCTGCTGTTCTTTGACTTTTTAGAAGTGATTGCAGCTCCTTATTGCTTCAATCTGTAAATAAAAAAGCTGAAATGTCTCTAGACAGCTGCAGACTTAGAAAGCAAGAAGCAACAACTGCTCTGCCCCCAAGTCTTGTATTTCAATTTCTTTTGTAGAATTGCCCCTCCGCTTCTAGCAATAAGTTGAAGTGGTGCGTTGGTAGAAGGTTATGGATAATTGTGTGCATTGTTACTTTCTCTTAACAGAGGCCAGGTTCAAGTATTTGACAAATAGAAGGCGCACCTTCAATTTTGTGTGGTTGTTTTGCTAATTTCACCATGCCTCCTATCTCCAGTGGAGGTGTCAGTTTGTACTTAAACATCACTTGTGTTCTTCCTGTACATCATCCCTTACATTTTTCCTATATGTTTCATTTTTATTTTATTTATTTTTTTTTTTTCAGCTGTAAGAAGACTGTTTCCTTTGTCTACATCAAATCTGCAGTAATCTTTCTGACTAAAAAGTGGCTGTGAGGCTGTGAGCATGTTTGGTAATATGAGGAGGTGCACAGGATAATTACAGTGAGCACAGTCCACGTAACAGCACTGAGGTGAATTTTAACTTAAATTTTGGAAAAATGATTACTGAGCTCAGGTGGATCAACAGAACTGTTGTATATGACTGGACCACTTCCCTTCCTTTTTGGAGGTGTGTCTCTGGCTTCCTGATAGAGGGGAGTTCCTTTTTGTTTGCTCCAAAGCCTGATCTGCTCTGACCTAGAGGTGCCAGTGCAAAATCCCTTGACTTATTTTGGGTACAAATAGATGTCTAAAGAACAAGCCTGAGGTTTGTGTGGATCCAGCAGATCCTGTGAAATAATGGTTTTATTATTACTTTTTAATACACATAACATACAGATGATTGAATAATAATGCAAACAAAACAGATAATTTGATTAGGAATATTAGTTGAAATTGCCTAAAATTTGCCATTCTTTGTAGAGCCAAAGTTCACTTTGTGATATTTCAGTTTCAGTAACTAAAAGGGCCTTCGTTTCTAAGACTGTTGTAAACATTGCTGCTAATAAAATTTTCCAGAAGAGACTTCAGGCATGGTTGTTACTTGCTAAAACAATTTGGAAAGATCAAAAGGCGAGTCCTGATCATCTGTCTTCCTACTTCAAAGACGGTTCGATTATACAGGCTGTGTATTTAAATGAAGTGATTCACTTGCGAAAAGTTTGTTTAGTGGAAGTTTATAAAGCCTGTTAGAGCTTAGGGAGTTGATCATCTACATAGTATTTTATCTTTGGTGGAGATAGTGTTGTGATAAAAAAGATGGTATTGTGATAAAAATTTCTGAGCCTCATATGTCCTACCCTGCATTTTTCTCACCCTACCCCCTATAGGTTTTCTGTTTGGCATCCAGCATTTGAAACAGTTTTGCATAGATGGGAAATACTAAATCAGAAGGTGGCCCTGTTTTGTCTCATTGAAGCGTTGTCTAAGCTATAGTGAATGACTGAAATCTTACTGTTGAATAGACTCAGAAAAAGATGTGATGAGTTTCATCAGTGATTTCTGGTAGTTATTCTTCCCTGGAAAACCTAGCTTAGCATGCTGTTGGGGGCAGGCATTCTGGATTCTGTTGTCTGTTCATTTGATTCCTTGTTGGTATATGATGAATATCCTGGAAAGCAGCTACATAACAAACTGATGGGTGCATAATGAACTTGTATTTTCTTACTATGCTAAAAAAGAAAGAAGGCCATAACAGCATGGTAAGTAGAACAATAATCAGATCCCCATGTATCATTCTCACATCTCAGTACCTTTTAAATGTTCTGCAGAGCTGCCCATTAGACCATCTACCACTAATCTCAAATGGGTTTTGCTTAAAAGAAAAAAAAAAAGTAACTTTCTTATATTTTGAAGGTATAAGATCTTCTTGATATATGAACACTTGTTAAAATGGACTACCAATCTAGAGGTATGCTGGTCATTTCATGTTGCAGGGAAGATGGAGATTTTAATTTAGTAAGGCTTTTAAAAAATATTTCACAGCTTTCTTTCTTTGTATCCTGATGTATTCCCAGTTTGAATTACAGATGGTGTGTTTCGCAGCAAATTTCTCATGAACGCGGTACAGCTGCCTAGCAGTAAGACTCTAGGTAGGGCCATCCATCACAACAACTTGTTAGTTGTTAGCTGGATTCCTCTTTTAAAGCAGTTCTCTGTAAGTGAAGGCAAGGGTAGGTGAATTTGCACTTGTCTTATTTTCCTTACTTTATTTTCTTTTTGTGGTAGCCTACCACGTTGCTGTTGCAATGAGTTACTCAGCCAGAGGAACTCTCTGAAGCTTGCAGGAAAGAAGACCTTAGTCTCTTTTGTCTGCATTTTCTGCTTGTAGGGACATTCTTGATCTGTAAAGTAATGAGCTAAGGGAAAGAAGCATTGCTGCCTGGTGTGCATTGGCAGGTATCAGCATGCTGGAAGATCTGCCGAGTTGTCCTGACAGAAGTGCAGAGAGGCTGATCTTATAGCTGCAGCCTGGCCTGAGCCTGGAAAGATCTCCCCTGTTTAAAAACAAAAGGAGCTGCTTGAAAACAAGGAAGAAGAGAGAGTTGCTATCTTCTCCAGCTCACCTGGATGTTTCATTCTCATGCCTGGTATCTCAGGTGCCCTTAAATTTCAGTTTTTTTCTGGGTTCCTAAAATAAAGGAGGTTATACTCTCTAGCTGTTCTATCTCCCACCCTTCAGAGAGAAAGTTCATCTCAGAGGCAGTTTTCTTCACCTGCTTGCAATTGATAACAGAGTACCAAATAAATACACTCAAACCCTCTCTAAATAGGTACATTGCCCTTTGTCTAAATCATCTTTGCATTTCCTAAAAGGATTCTAAAATCTTTCATGAATAGAGGTATAATTGATATACCCACGACTTCCATTACAGTCCTTTCTGAATGCTCCCAAAATGTGTTTTTGTTGCTCTTCACAGTACCTGTGTTGAGAGAATAAAGAACTATTTATATGATTGCTGAGAAATGAAAATGAGGACATAATTGACTTTTGGGTCCAGGCATCAAGGGATCTGCAGTTGAGCAATGATGCTTCATCCAGGGGTTAAGCATCTTCTTTCTTTGAAAGCCTACATTACTCTTCATGTGCCTGAAAGCCTATCTGAGGGAGAAAAAGAGAATATTACTATGCACACTTGGTGATGTCACCCTCCTGCCTTTCCCAAGGGATGAGTCTTGGGGAAACAATGACCAAGAAAGTCTCTAAAGTTGAGGACTCTGCTATGAGAAGCCAGGGCCCAAACAGCGTGTTGCTTGTACTCTTTTAGGAAATAAGTAAATAGTTTTTTCCCCTTCTGGCAGATGTTTCAAATGTAATCCATTAACAAAAGACAGACTTGGCCTGACAAACTGGGAGCTTTTACCAGTGACAGAAGCAGCTCCTGTGTCGGTGGTCCAGAATTGATGCGACAGTGATGGGTGAGTGCTTGTCATTGGAGGTAGCTTCTTTCTTTAAATAAAGATGGGCATGGTGGTCATAGGAACCCATGGGACCCCTCTGAAGCCAGCTGAACCAACATTTCTAACAAAATTTACTTCCCCGTGGACTTCCTCCTGTCATTACTTCAGCCATTTACTGTGTCAGAACAGTCCTGACATGCTGACCAGCCAAGAAATGTTTTTGCTGCCAAAAAGAATTACAATTCAAATGTTGTGGCTCTGTTTCCAGAGGGATACTTGAACTGGCAAACAAAAAACAACTATTTCCTAATCCAGCAGTGCTTCAAAATGCAAGTATTATTCAGTATCCCATTATAAATTAGAGGGTTACTCTTGAAGAAAATACTAAAATTCCATAAGAATTTTTAACAGCCATTGTAGACAAGTCATCCAAAATTACCGCTCTTCTGATCTTCTTTAATTGATTAACATTACCAGATACATGAGAATCTTTTAGCTTTGCACCACATCTTTTCAAAGGGAAAAAACTAGTAAAAAAATGCTTTCATTTTTCATGTCTAAGATTTTTAACGTTCAATACTATTGTCTCCTTCAAAAACCCCAGCCATGTGTTTTAAATATGTTTTTTGCTTGTCAGAATGTGCCAGATTTTACAACCAACATAAATCTACATACACTAAAAAGCTAAAACAATCTGTGTACTACTGTGTAGTTTTTTGTTGGTTTTATTCATTTTTTTTTTTTTTTGTGTAAGAGCTTGACCAGAAATCAAAAATGATGGGAAGCCAAAAAGTGCCAACTTTATAAGCCCCCAGTCTTTTAGAAAACTCATGATTTTGCCCTACAACTTGTTTTCAAGGCTTCCCATTCCTTTTTGTTTTCTTTGTTTTACATGTTTGTTTAACTCAGTCTGTATTTTACTCTCCTCTATTTCAAAGCTGCCTTTTGTCTAGGAGGTACATTAACAATTCCTTGTAATGACCTTGACCTTGGAAGCAACACTTCAGCATTTATATTAGAAATAAAGTACTGACAGCAGGAACGAAAGCTTCTCTGTGCACCTATGCAAATAAAATACTGAATCTTTCCAGTGTACTTTTATGAGAGACTTTAGAGAGTGTGAGATCTTTATGCACACAGTGATATACTTTTTGCAATTAGATTGTTAGGCATTTATTTCAGCTGATAGCTTGTAAATGGACATTTGTACATGCAAGAAAAAATGAAAAGGTAAGAAAAGGCAGAACTGTTACCTACAACAGTAGAAAATACATATATATATCAGCATTGAGTGCTGAGAAGCAGATCAGCTTGGACAGAAAAATATATTAACCACTTTGATATATATGCCAAAAATACCAGGTTTTAATGTAATATAAATACAGTTTTGCCCTCTGCTTGGGATAATGATAATTTAAAAAGAAATGCAGGAGGAATTCAGTTTTATGCAAAACTAGGGTATAAATCTAAAGGGTAAGATATAACAATCAATACTTTTTATGAGAAGTAGGAAAGAGGCAATAAAAGTTCAATATCTTAAGTGATAGAGGTAGGAAATATTCTAGCAATTTTCTAATAGATTTCAGGAGCTTAACTAGGGACATATTTGAATATGTTTTGGGGATTAAGAAAAATACATCCTGCGCTTTGTGAATAGCATGTATGAAGTTTTCACTCATTACAATGTGAAAGCTTTTTACCAAGGAACAAAAATGTTTTCTCTGTGCTCCTTGTTTAACAGGTATTAAAACATTGTTTGTATTGTAGTGGTATCCAGAGATCATTGCTAGGGCTTTTCATGCCAGCTGCTGTATGAGCACAAAATGACAGGCAGTCCCTGACCCAGAAAGAAATAGAAAGAAAGCAATGACTTGCACAAAGTCACAGAGTAGGTCAAGGGTAGAAATGAGAACAAAACGTGAGTCTTCCAAGCCCCAGCTGAGGTTCATCCTCTTTCCATACCATGTAGCTCTTTATTTATGGCATTTAACTTTAGAGGTGGGAGTTATTTTATTTCTACATTAATGCCAACATTTTAAATTTCTCACACAGCAGACTAGGATGTGGTTTTCTGTCACCTCGTTCAAATTGAAAGCTCATGGCAGGAATTAGAAAAAGTTAGAAAAGAGACCAATGGAAAAGAAAATCCAAACAGTGGGTGCTGTGTTTAGTCTCCCTCTGCAGCCAGTGTGTCTGCATTTCCCTGCCTTTGATGTTCAGGTTTGTCGCTCTAGGGCTCACCCATCAGCCTTGGTGACAGGCCATGGGAGCATGCGAGTAGAACACAACCTGTTTGAGGTTAGAGTGGCTCTAAGCATGTGCAATATATTTCCAGCCTGGTCACAAGGGAAAATCATTGTGCAAACAGCTGTGCTCTCATTTCTGCATAATACTTGATTGAAGAGTGCCAAAGCAATTTCCTTGTTTCCTTGATTCCATGTTTTTTTAGTGTCCCTGTGACCCTGGCACGCTGCATGCTAGCTCCCAGGATAGCCAGTAGCCATGCAACAAGCTCATGTTCACCAGCAAGAAGGTAGGGGGGAACATGCAAGTCATAGACTGAAAAAGCATGTTCTGAGAGATGGTGAGGAGGCAGCAGCAGAGGTCCAGAAGGTAGGAGGAATATGGAAGAGATCATTTATCTCCATGTAATTTAGTATATTATGTTACATCTCTATTATTTACTGATAGATTACCTGGTAGTGTCCCATTTTGTTCCCTTGTTTGTTTTGTCCAGCAAGAAGACAGTGACTATGGCACACTTCACTGACGCAGATCAGGTGTGCAAAAACAATGTATTAAATGTATCCTGTGCAAGCTGTTGAACGTCTGATCTATAATTACAGGTATTCATAGCAATGTATTAGTCTATGATTAGTCAGTATTTCAATGTTATACATATTATGGGGAAGATAAATTAGGGTAGAAGATGTTGTATGACCTGTCTGGTTGGCTTGTCCATCATGCTGTGGGGTCTGGAGAATATTTGTGTGTGCTGGGGGTCTCAGGCCAGCTGAGGGGAGCTCCAAAAGCTGTCTTCCAGCATCCTGACCTTATGCCTTTTTACATCTGGTTTACTATGTTAAGCAAGGAGGGGGCACACTGTTACAAGGTACACAGACTGAGATATAAGCAGGGCTATGAAAAACATATGACTTTGCAGAAAAGCAGAGGAACTTACAATGGTTCCTTAAATTTCCAAAAACATGAGGAATTTTTTATGTATTAATCATCACACAGTTGTATGGTCTCCATGTTTTTGGCAGTGGCACGCTTCCTCTTTTCCATGATGACTACACGTCACAGCTCAGGCCCTGGGTATGAATACTAGGTGGCATGTGGTTAGACATAGATATGGTGAAGGCAGTGACAGAGTCACAGCTGTGGCCGAATCCAGCCTGCACTGGTAGGGGCTGTTCTCATCACTGATCAGAGGATGGCTACTGTACCATGCCTCATCCTGTTCTCCAGTCTTGCAAGACCTCTCCCCTTCTTCAGCAGGCAATGCTTGGGCCATACTCCAGGGGTGGTTTCCCACATGTTGACCCGTGTGCATGCACCATACAAATGTGTGTATCTATGTGTGTGTATGGAGTGAAGCAGATGAGTATGTGCATGTGTAAAGAGGTCTGGGACTGTGCAAGTGTAGGAGTGAAGGAGGCCCAGAGAGACAGCTGCATGACTTCTTCACCTTCTAGGCAGATCTGTCATTTTTGGCTATAGGATTGGTCTGTTTATTCCATTTAACGATACTGACCTTTGTGTGGAATAGGTTGGCCTGTTGCAAAGCTAGGATTTGTGGCCTTTTGGGACTTCAGTTATTCAGAAGACTGTGGATATTTTTCACTGCATCAAACCCAAAGAGAGAGACTTCTGATGACCCAGTTGCCGTTATTACTCGTTTGCCCTTTACCTTTTGTCAGCCTAAGTGACTTTAAATTTAGTCAGATGTTAGAGACTCTAGATTTGAAGAATGTTCTGGGGATGAAAGACATTTTATGGCAAAGGGAAACTGAACTATTTCATATACAAACTACCTTTGTATTGCCTGTCTTTAATGACAGTCTTGAAAAGATGTGATTAATGTGATAAAAGATGAAATTAATGTGAAATTTCTAATGTAAGTTTTAGAAATAATTTCTCTTGAGAAGTAAAAAATATTAGAATTTTGGATCTATGGGAAGATACGTTGCCTCAAATTATATTTTCATCCACAAGAGAGAAGACTTTATGCTGATGTTACTTAATCTGTCTCTGAAAGAGCAGTTGGTTTCACTGTTGCAGTGTAAGAAGCCATCCCCAAATCTGACTTGATTTTGGAACACTCAGTCTGGTTAGAAAATTTATCTTTACTAAATAGAGGGTTAGTACAGGAGATGGTTTGAAAGATACCTACAGATAGATGGATTTGTATTTTTGTCCCTAGGTTGTTCACTGGAATGGGTTGCCCAGAGAGGTGGTGGGTGCCCAGTCCCAGGAGACATTCATGTCAGGCTGGACAGGGCTCTGAGCAACGTGATGTAGCTGCAGGTGTCCCTGTTCACTGCAGGGCAGTTGGACTAGATGGTCTCTAAGGGTCGCTCACAAATCAAATGGTTCTATGAATGAAGATGGTCTTTATGGATCCCTTTCAGCTCAAATGACTCTATGACTCTGACTTGTGGTGGCCCTGATTCTGCAATGCTTACACCTGCAGGTAATTTTAAGCATGCCGATATTTATGTTGAGTTGAGCACATCATCCGGATCTTGGGACACAAGTTGTTTCAACTTGCATGCCATCCCTGGCAAGAGCTTTGCAAGTTTTACTTGTACTTGCACCTCGCCATTGTCTTACAGCTATAATCTGGAGACACAGAGGCTGTGCAGGTGGCCCTGTAGTTGAGTGAATAGTTCTGTAAATAGACAAGCTCCAAATCCTGTTTGCTTCCCCTCAGTTCTATTGACTCTAAAATAAATAAATAAAGAGATAGACTTTAGTACTTTTTATGGTAAGTTAAACAGAGCTCTTCCTGACTTCATGCAGGAAAGGGATTTGCTGAGTAAGAAAGTTCTAATTTCACATAGCTGTTTTCTGCAGTAGAGCTACACTAAGTACTAAGCATGAGAGGAATGAGAGCATAGTCACATTAATGAAAAATAGGTTATGATAAATTATTCAAGTGGATGAAATTACTTTGGATTCAGATGAAGTTGAAATTTAAGGGCCAGATCCTTTTCTCATATAAAATGATTCAGTTTCATCACTTTCTGAAAAACAGTGAGAACTTGTATCATTCAGTCAAGAACCTGACTCCGTGGTATTGACTATGATCGGCAGTATAAGCAGTCATTTAAAACTCTGTGGTATGTATTTCATCTACTTTAGGTGACAGCCATAAGGTGAATCTTTTAAATTCTGACATGGTGTAGCCTTTCTTTCGAGTTATGTGGTGTGATTTTAAAGCAGGTGAGATAAAAGCTGTGTGTCTCCAAAGGCACCTTTTCTCTGATATTAAAGGAAACAATGTAAAAATATGCCCACTAAATAAATCATCAGGGACTTTCGGAATAGATCACATCGTTCTGTCTTAAAACTTGTTTTACAGCTCGAGATGTTCACCTGAACTCAGCTTCTTTTGTTCAGCAATTTTTCTGTACAAGGAGGCATATGTAAAGAAGGCAACTCTGGAGGAGAACACCCATCAGATGCTCTGTGAAGACAGAGAAAAAAGCTCCTCTTGACTTGTGGCTTTTTCAGAAGTTGAACCCTCAGTGATTCCTCCCTCATCTCCAAGGAGGAGAGGAAAGTGAAGGAATGACTGAGAGCTGTTACTTTGCTGAAGGTAAATACCAGCAAAGTGTGAATGTTGCTGGCTTTGCAGTAACTTCTGTGTTTAAGTGCCATAGCCAACGTATTTCTGTGGAGGAAACATTCAAATCTGGCTTCTGCTTATCTAGTATGAAAGTTGAATCACTTTTGTCTTTGGCTTAAATGCATGTGAACACAGGACAGTGGAGAAATGCATAGGCTGGCATAATGGGTTTTTATGGCTGAAATGACACGGAACTATGACAAGTTGCATCTATAGAAAACGTGCCCCAAACCAAAGAATTCCTGTTAAGTTCATCTGCAGTATGAAACTCTAAGTCTAGAAATGCATTCTACCAAGTAGTAGGGACTGAGACCTACTGCTATATGAATATAGGGAGAAGGCAGCCTCTCCAGAGACTGGTACATGGCTTAGACAGGATGAGTCGCCTGCTAGATGTGCTTCTCTTTTCTGAGAACCAAAGGGTGACAGCTCCTTTATCTTTGTGATTAGTCCAGTGCTCATTGTTAAAGAAGCTGAATCTGGACTTTAAATGTGTGGCATATAGCTCTAATTAAGACACAAATGCTCAAATTGGGTTAGCCTGGCATAGCCACCTTAACACTGCATAGTCTTTGCTGTGGGGAAGATGCATCTTTATCCCCATATGACCCCCTCCACCATCCCATTAAGTGCAGATGTGAGGAGGAGTGACAGTTTCTCCTAAGTGAGAGTGTATTCAAATGTCAAGAAACTTTATTTTTTAATGTGTTAAACTATATAAAATCCCTAGATAGTATACCTCATAAATGATATGAGACTAATTAGTAGAAAGTTAATGAGAGTGCATTCACAGAGGTTATGTCCCAGGGGTTCATCAGTGCTATGGAAAACATGGAAGAGGGGTAAAAGCTGTAGCCTGTGTTGTTTCTCTAGCAGTGGCCATTAATTAACTCAGGAAGGGCAAGTTTAGAATGACAAAATGAGGAGATAACTGTTAAAACACCATGAACTTTGTCTTCCTTTTCAACCCCTTCTGTCTCCCACTGATGTCCCTGGGCTGGCACGTGATTTTTACTGCTGCATCAACCTGCCCTGGCATCCACAGCCATGCTATGGCTCCATCCAGCTTCCCCAATTTGATGGTTTCTACCATGCTGAGAAACTGAAGTTCTGGTGGTTTTTCCAGGAAAGCTGAAGGTCAACTGAAACATTATAAAAGTCCTTTTGACGTGGGTCCTTGTGGTTATGTGGGCCCCCAAGTCCTTTCTAACTGAGTGTCAATTGTCAATTTCTGCAAAAACAGAAAAGAGCACTTCTTGATTGATGGTACAATATTAGGAATGTAAGTCTGTTTTTGGCTTCTGAGTGCTTGTGTATTGAGAGCTGTGATGGGGACTGAGGGCAGAGCACTGTATTGCATTACTATGATAGCTGAAGTGGAAGCTATTGTACTAACTGCCTGTGAAGGGATCCAAATGGCGAATTTATGTTCTGGGTTACTTAAACTTGAATAGGAGTGTAAGGCCTCATTTTTAACTCATCTGAGTCATTAGGATCCTTCCCTTGACTTTAATAAGTGTCTATATTGTGCTGAAAATAGAACCTTGAAATGAAACCTTGGCATGTGAGTAACAGAGACTTTAAAAGTGTGAATTTACAGTTCATCAAAATATCAGGGAGATAGTGCTGATGAAATACCACCTATTCCATGTACTAAATTATAATGTACTTAGTGAAACACTGATATCTCTTGAAAGAAAGGAGCTATTGAAAGCCAGCCCCATGTTGAACAAGGGTCAGCCATTTGCACAGCTTTTAACAGTGGCCACTTACATCTGAACAGCTACAGGCTCTTTTGCAACATGACAGTTCAAAGAGTTTGGGGCAAATGCAACTGAAGGAACACAGACTCAAATTAGTGCTTGCTGCAAAAGAGTCATCTCTGTACTGATTGCAAAAGCTGGATGGAAGAGAGAACAAAATGATGAGATGAACCGATGATCTGCAGCGACTGAAGTATAACTGATGAGAAGTCAAGTAAGATTAAAAAAAAAGAGAGAGAGAATAGCACTGATGTCAGCTGTCACAAAAGAAAAAAGATTATGAACAAGCAGTTGTAATGAAACAATAGGTACGTATGTTGCAAGTAACAGAATCTGAACTCCATGCCAGTCTGTAGGTGATCAGACCATTGTGGAGAAAAGTCATAGATGAAGTGCCAAGGAGGAAGACATTCCTCTTTTTTCCTCTCAAAACTTAAATTTTACAGATCTCCCTCATATTCTTCTTTGTCTAGTGTTCCTAAATGTGGCCAGTAATTGCATCTCAGCAACTTCTGAATTTATTTCACAAGCCCTGTTACTCTTTGATTTTTGCTCATACTCAGCCTAAATTCTTCCTTCCTTTGCTTATGGCCATTACTTCTTTTTCTGTTCTCTTCTGAGACTTGGTGTGATTTCCTGCCTTCATTTACATTGTTACCTTGAAGGTATTTACAGGCTATGTTCATTTTCCTCCTGAGGTTTCACTTTTCCACTGTGCTGCTCCCTTCAGTTCCTTTTCTTTCTTTCTTCTGTTGTTTCCCTAATTTGTATCCTCCCCATCTCTTTTATCACTATAGTACAGCTTAGAATCTTAGCTAATTTTATATGTGAACTTCTATCCTGTTCATTTCAGGCTAATAGCAAGTAGCAGAACATACCTTAAAATGGTTTGAAGGGTGTTTCCACAAAGTACAACCTGATATCACCACTTCGACATGCTGTGTTGTGCTTTTAGTGTTCATCAGAAGAAAACGTCTTGTTTTGCTATGGCAGCTGCTGCAGTGGTGAAAAAGATAAAATCTGTAGCCTTCTTTTTTCAAGTAGGACTTTGTATTCCTCCCGTTTTGATTCCTCACTGGCATGTATCTACTTGCAAACATCTTGAACTTGCATAGTCTGCAGAACCTGTGGTCCATGGCTGTGTTGGGTGTGTGCACTTAAACAAGCATGGGAAAGAACCTGTGCTCTGCGCTTAAAAATACAAGAGTGACATTCAGTTTGCATTTTCCCTTTCTGTTTTCCTACCAAGAGCCAGGCAAAGTTGCCAGCTGCATGTAGGCACATTGACCTGCATGTAGAAGTTCTACCAAAATTTAAGTGACTTGTCTGGCTCAGTTTCTAAGCCTTAAATTCTCGATTTTTAAGAGTTTATACCTGAATTCCTTTAGCTCTCTGCTACCTAGTTGAGATATGCTTGCTTGGTGGGAACTGCCCCTTTTCTCCATGCAGCACTGTGAGTGGCGGGGCCCTGCTCTGCACAGCTCCTTGGCCACAAAACAGGATTAAGGCAATGCTAAGGAATCATACAAGGTGTTTTGAATGCAAAAAGGGCCAAGCAGAACAGACACTGTATAATCAGCTCACCTGATGAGGAAGGAGTGAATAACTGATAACCTGAAGCACCCGGCCAGTGGATGCAAGGCAATACAAGTAGTCTGAAAAAATATCATAGAATCATAGAATGGCTTGGGTTTGAAGGGACCTCAAGGGTCATCAAGCTCCAACCTCCCTGCCACATGCAGGGCCACCAGCCTCCATATCTAGTATGAGACCAGGCTGCCCAGTGTCCCATCCAGCCTGGCCTTGAACACCTCCAGGGACAGGGCATCCAGAACATCTCCGGGCAGAATCCCCAAATAAAGAAATTGGATGGTGCTATAAGGAGGGTAAGAATACACTAGCGCAGTCTTTGTCCTCATATTTGTTAACCACTTAAAAAGATCATTTGATAGAGGGACAGCCACACTCTGAAAATGTGCCTGTATGGCAATGCAGGGCCAGGGAAGAGGAAGCTCATGTTGATCAGGGAAATAAATGTGTGTGGCAGCCATCAGACAGAAGGTGATGCAACTCCTGAGCCCCTGCTGCTGCTGTCATCCAGCGTGTTTGGTTTCAATGTTGTGAGAAACCCTAGGCAATCTTGCACAAAGCAAGTGAGAAAATGACAGCCCTGTGATGATGCAGACAGTTTTCCGGATCAGCGTGATTGTAGGAGAGCGCTGTACTTAGTTATATCGATTTGTCTCTGAGAGCTCTTTCAGCCATATAAATCTCATCGAAAATCTTTAAAGATCTTGCCCCAGAAGGCCACTATGTTTTCTTTCTCAGTGAAAAGAAGCAGAGCCAGGAATTCATTTCTCAGAGTTTCAACTAGAATGGTCCATTTATGAGGCAGGTCTGAATGCATCTCTATTTTACATTTCGAAACGTTTAAAAATGGTGCTGTACTTCATGATCAACCTTTGCTTCTAAGCAGTACCACAAAGAGCATCATCTATCTCCTCTCCCTTTCTTTCTTACTTCAAGGAACCTGAATAAAGAAAATCACCTTTCTTTTGCATGGGGGAATTTGAAGGAGCATTGTGCTTTTTGTAGCTCAGCCATTGAGTACAATAGGCACCATGTTATAGAGATACTATTTGTGCCACTCATGTTAAAAAGAATGATAGCGTTTCCCTGGTTAAATTCTTCTTCTAGGGTAACTAAAATGGTTTTAAAAATAAATATTTGAAATCCAAGCATCAAGTCTTTCAATTCAGTCAGAGATAAGGGAACACAAAATATAAATACATACTAGTTCTCCATACAATTTTCAACAAGTCTGAATCATAAGCTGTCTTTATGCCTGGCAGACTCATTTGTTCTAGCACATACATAGAAGTAAATAGTAGAAAACACAGGAAGCAGAACCTTTTTTTCAAAACAAGAATAGCCCTTTGAAAAAAATAAATTATTGCATTAGGTTAACCTGTAGCACAGAAAGAACCTGCTTATATAAACATCTCACGTGTCTGATCTTTAGACTGTTCAGGTACAGAACAGCTTGTATGCTGGATCTTTAAATGTATCAGTAACACTAAATGTTTGGCAACCTTATTACTTTTCCCCCTTTGATAGCGTGGTAAAATATTCCTTGCCTTATTCTGTGCTCTGTACAGATGTAGCCGTCTGTCCACATGAGGTAATGGAAGGCTTGGGACTTTATTTCTTTCCTTTTTTTCTTCTAAACAAACTATCTCCAAGACCTTTTACTACCAATACATACTAAAGTGTTATTTATTCTACTAAATTGTGCAGCTTGTGGCAAATTAAATGTAATTACAATGCAGCAAACAAAGTTAACTTCATAAAATCAGGACATGGCAAAGAACATCTGTTTAGACAGCCATGCCCATACAGGTGCAGAACCACTGGCAACAGCAGGAGAGCATTGCATTAATATAGAATGCAATAGGAAATTAAGCAGGCCCTCATTTTGTCACTTACAGCAGAGGGGGATTCCGGTACATTTGCACAGAGCCAATTTCAAAGAAGTGAGCACTGCTGCACTCCCTCCAAATGCAGCAAGTTTGTGGACAGGACATTAATTGTGTTAATGAACCCTGTCCTAGAGTATGCGCATATGTTGATGAGTTTACTCTCCAAAGCTTCTTTACATGAGTATGCTTATACTGACTTCATTGTAAATGATGTGAAGCTGTTACAGTAAATAGATGAGAAATCTAATGCAGAAAGGCAGCAAGGCTTTGAGGACTGTGACTGACAATGCACAACACCACAGGTGGTAAATTCGTTGTGAGAGTGAGCTCTCATACCTGCAGCACATCAGCATTTACTCTGATTCACCTGGTTCCAGTTACTTGCCCTGCACAACTTCATTATAGTTTTCAGTGTGGTATGAGTCACAAATGACTCAAAGAGATGATGGGGGCTACAGATAACATTCTTCAAAAAGATTGTTCTGGTCTTCACAAGTGCAAAACTAAAACTATTTTCTCAAACAACGCTATTTGAATCCTTGTTCTGGAGCTGAAGAAAGAAAGGCGCCAACGTTGCCCAGATTTGCAATATTAATGGTGCAGGGTTATGGGAGAAAAGTAAACATGTCCACTGATGGTCCAACTTACATTTCTGCCATGGACAGCATTTCTTCAGCCTACCCTCAGCACTCCTTAATGTTTCCTGCCTCTGTCCACGCCTTTTTGTCTTCAGGTGAGGTGAGCACAAGCTCTATTCTTCTTTTTCCATGGTTGGAGCTGTGGGGCTGGGGGCCTGGGAGGAGTGCTATCTGGCAGCTGTTTTTCCCAGGAAAATAAAAGAGCTGCCAAAAGCTCCTTTCTGGACCTTTGGTCCTGTCCTCAGCACCTGGTACCTGGTGTATGCCCCAAGGGCAGAGGGAGGTATAAGCAGTCTGATAACACTGACAGAGGTGCAGTGAGATGCAGCTAAACATCCAGCAGTGTTTCAAAAGGAGAGGTAGAAAGGATGATGAGACTGTGCCATCATTCACTAAACAGCTTTATATGTTTGTGATTAATATATAGTGCACATTTATCAATGTATGTAGGCTACGCAGTGGATAGAAGAAAAGAGATGCCAAAACAGGAGACAAATGAAATCAATCTACAGTTCAGCTTTGGTCCAGTTACTGTAGCTGTTGAGTATGCAGGAGGAGCAGCCAGAGCCTGCACAAAATCATGACCATCTACACCAGGGATGTGACCTGCTGGCAGAGCAGGGCAACAGCTGACATACAGTGAGTGGGCTTTTGTTTTTTTTTTTGGTATTGCAAGGTAACTGTTAGTGAGTAACAAAGCAAAATCTTCTTACAACAGTTTGTATATTATAGTCCTTCTGCCGGAAATCTTTCTTCACACACAGTGCCTTCATTTCATAGCCCTCAGGAGCAAAATCTATAATGTGAGTCCCTCTGCTGCAGTTCCTCCTGGCCATCTCACAGTTAACATGTATTGTCTTCCAGGCGTCCCATTTCACTCCTGCTAGAATCAATGATAAAATTCTGACTGTGCAAGCGATCGAGCCCATGGGCCAGATGGATATTTGGTATCAAAACGTTTGAAAGGCTCTTACTGCAATAAAGAGCTATATGAAGTATTTGCTCTAAAGAAAAGTACCAATCTCTTTTTCTCCAGGGCATCTGCAATCAATATTATATTACAGGTTGATTAAATACCAAGATATTAGAACGGTGAATCTCAAAGTTTAGTTTTGACTTTCTTCTGTTACTCAAAAACAACTGTAAATGTTGTTTAGAGAAATGTTGACAATACCAGAAAACAACAGAATCAGAACAACACCATAGCTGCTACCTCCGAACATTTGAGCTTTCTAGGGTAAACAGTTGTTATTGGTTCTGTGCCTGGCAAATGCTGCAGGTGGGTGGAATGTTATAACATTGTGGGCTAAATATTTTGCCCATTTACCCTGTGCTCTATGCATGTAGGTGGTAGAACAATTTCTGTGCACAGCTTCTTAGATCTGCATCCAGTGTGTGTGTATAAAGGGTGGGTGCCTCTGAAAAAGCTGGCGATGGCCACGGGAGGCCAAGTAGAAAAGTAAAGACACCTTACGTTCACAAATCTGTACTGAAAGCTTTGTCTAGTACTAGAAACTGTAGCTTTGATGCATTAACACTGCAATAAAAATAAGTAAGCAGCAGACAGAAGGCCACATGAAGAGGCATGGCCAACCCAGCCATCGTGTGGAGCAGTTAATGGGTGGGTTGCCACTGGATTCCTTTTAGTTCTTTGTCTTTGATAACAGGTGTTAGGTTCATGTCCATCTTAACATGAGTGACAAAGGCTGGGAGTGAAGAGAAGGAGGGAGGAAGAACCTGGCTCCATAATTAAACTGTAAAGAAACAGGGCCACCAAAATGCCCAGTAGTGACAAAACAAAAATGCATCTGGCTCAGTGCTTTGTTTGGTATGTGAGGGAGAAAATTAAATGCAGTGAGTGACAGAGTGAAGAGCACACCTTTTGTGAGCCACCAGTATGTAGACCTGCAGGAATGAATGCAGCACCAGAGATTAAGCTGGACAATTAGACCCCACCGTCTCCTACTACTCCACCAGCCTCCTAAGTGCCTCACTCTTTCCCTTGCCAGAGCTCTTTCATTCACTCAATTTTTCAGTGTCTTGTTATCAAAGCTTATGTTTGTTCTTTGGGGTGTTTTTGGTCGTATTATATTTTATTAAAGGAGGTTTGAGAGTTTGTTTGTTCTAATAAGCTGGAGCTGTAATTGGGAAATGGGTTAAGCTTGCTTCCAATTAAGATAATTGACGTGAAAAACCCAGTTGTGTCCTGAGAGAGAGAAAGAAATAAGTTCCCCAGCTGAGTTACAGAAGAGAACAGCTTTGTTTAACATTGTAGGTAGAAGCAGATGTTTAGAAAAACATGTAAAAGCAATCAGAAGGGGTTTTATTCATTTGTTTATTAATTAAGGTGCATGCATGAGCAGCCAGCCAGATAAGTTCTGAGTAAAGAAAGGCAAAGTTCCAGCAAGGGGTATAAAGTAAGCTGCATATGGTGATTCTTGCCTTTTTGTATTTGAGGAACCACCCCAAAAATCCTGGGTTTTATGTTTGTTGAAGGCTCAAGTCACAGTCACAGTCAGTGTACCTCCTTCCATACAGTCTTCCTGATTATGTTCTGGTTCTAGTAAGTCTCTTCTCTTTTGCTTAAATTAAGTAAAAAGCATCATAATGACCTATTAGGCTGTACCTATCTCTATAGCCTGTGAAAGCATACATGGGATTGTGCACTCCATGGTCTGAAACAACTGAAAATATATACCAAGTACTTGGGCAGTTCTGAAGTAGACAGTGACTGACTGAGGACTTCTGATGATGCTGAAGTTTGCTTTCTAAGTTGTAGGGAATAAGGAAATAAGAATCATCTTTTCTGACAGTAGGGACAGGGTAGTTTCAGGGTCAAACATAAGGATGGGCAGTGGCAGAGAACCTGTTAGTGGATGTGTACTCAGTTTGGAAAAAAGACAGTGTAGAGGGTTGGTGTTTGTTGGCAGCCAGCTGTGCTAAAATCTGGAATGAAGTACTGCTACTAAGAGGGAACATTTCAAAAGCTTTGTTTAAAGATATAATTTTCAGCCTGTTTTTTCCTTTTTCTTTCTTTTTTTTTTTTTTTTTTTTTTTTTAAATTTTTAAAAGGTCAATACCTCATCATATAGTGTCAAAAGTAACATCATCTCATATTAAAATTGGAAGGACAAACATTGAACTCACTTGGTTGCTCTTGTAAATAATCATTCCTGCAGTTTTGATGTGAAGATTAAACCCTTAGTGAAACTTATCACTCTTTTCTTTGGTTTCCTTGTTTGAGACATCCTTGAAATCCAGCAATTACTGGTAAAACTTTGTTTTTTAAAGACACTGTAGGCATTAATGTCTCATCTAGTTAATTTGTCTTTGTGCTAACTTCAATAGTATTAATGAACTTTTGGAGTGTTAGTGATCTATGCATTGCTTGTTGTTGGGGGAAGATATTTACTGATAAAACTGGGAGGTGACTGTCTGAGAATCAGATATGTTTTCTAGCTGAAATACTAGCCTATAGCTGACTTTTCGTTCTCCTTGATGTGCTCTTGGAGGATTCAAATAAGAAACCTGTTAAATTCTCTTTCCCAGTAAAGAGAGGTAGGAGGCCCTTCTGTTTTGTTCCTGGCACTCAGAGCCGCTGTACACACTGAGGACTGCAAAGCCTGTACTACGTACAGCTTGTGCAGGTGTACTCTTTACTGGGTAAAAACAGGCTGGATGGACAGGCCTGGAGAGTGGTGGTGAATGGAGTTAAGCTCAGCTAACGACTGGTTGTGAGTGGTGTTCCCCAGGGATCAATAATAGAGCTGGCCGTTTGATGTCTTCACTGATGATCTGATTGAATGAACCCTCAGTAAGTTTGCAGATGACACCGAGTTGGGAGAAAGTGCTGAACTATGTGGGGAAAGGATGGATTTTCAGAGGGACTTGAATAGGCTGGATCAATGGGCCAAGGCCAATTTTATAAGCCTTAACAAGACCAAATATTGAGTTTTGCGCTCTGGTCACAACAACCCCATGAAATGCGATGGGCTTGGGATGAAATGGCTGGAAAACTGCACAAAAGAAAAGGATTTGGATGTGTGAGTTGACAGCCATCTGAATGTGAACCAGCATTGTGCCCAGGTGGCTAAGAAAGCCAGTGGCATCCTGCATTGTATCAGACATAGCATAGCCAGCAGGAGCAGGGGGGTTATATTCTCTCTGTACTTGTTTCTGGTGACACTGCGGCTCAAAGTACTGTGTTCACTTTTGGGTCCCTCGATACAAGAAAGACACTGAGACCCTGGACTATGTCCAGAGAAGGGCAACAAAGCTGTGAAGGGTTTGCAGGAAAGTGGCTGAGTGAATTAGGATTGTTTAGAGTGAAGGGGGCTCATGTGAGACTTTATCATTTTCTACAGCGGCCTGAAAGGAGGTGGTGGTGAGGTGAGGGGTGTCAGCATCTTCTCCCACGTAACAGTGATAGAACTAGATGTAATGGCCTTTAACTGCACCAGTGGAGGTTCAGGTTGGATATTAGGGAAAAAAAATCTCCAAAAGAGTGGATAGGCACTGGAACATGCTGCCCAGGGAGATGGTGGAGTCACCATCCCTGGAGGTGTTAAGAAATGTGTAGATGTGGCACTGAGCGATGTGGTTTTGTGGGAACAGTGATGATGGGTTGAAGGTTGGTCTTGATGTTCTTATTGGTCTTTTTCAACCTTAATTAATCTATGATTCTATGAACCAGGATTCCTTCTGCTGCTGCTAATCTTTAGTTTAAAAGAATTCAAGCTTATTGTTGTTTTTTTTTTTGTTTTTGTTTTTTTTTAAATCCTGTAGGGCTGCTCTCAAAACAAAATGTAACAGAATCAAGAAACAGGGCATCTAGAACCCCTCCATGCTGGTTTCTGTGTGACCTTACCAAAAGGTGTAAGGGAAGGAGAGGTGTCCTCCACCTGCAGGGCTTTTTCTCCATGGTTTGGTGTTCAGATAATG
The DNA here is from genome assembly GCF_054131305.1 of Coturnix japonica. Classification (NCBI taxonomy): domain Eukaryota; kingdom Metazoa; phylum Chordata; class Aves; order Galliformes; family Phasianidae; genus Coturnix; species Coturnix japonica. The sequence goes on from NC_140664.1 coordinate 78,688,736, forward strand.
AAATAAAAATAAGCGAATGCTTTTAGTTACCATGTCAACCTGTGTATTTATAGCTTTATGAACTATCGTTGAATGTTCAAAAAAGATGCTTTGGGCTAATTATATGTAAATTTTCTTCCTGAAGTCCACCAAAGATTACAGGCGGATGTTTAAGCTGATTACTTTAATTGGTTACAGAATCTCCTCAGTTCATTCGCAAGCTACAGGTAGCTCTCAATGTTTAACTGGTTGTTCTTTTTTGGCTAGTTTTAATACTTTTGGTGAAGAACTGCTTTGCTGTGACTTCTCCCCTTCTTTTCTTTGTCCTTGTGTTTAGGAAGAATTTTAAACATGATCAGATTTCTAGAGATGTAGGCAGATATTTCCTTTAGGAAATATTAAATGAATAATTCTATCTGGAGGTTTTTCTACTTACGTAGAAAGACAATGCAAATGACATTTGTCCTCTCCTTAAATGAACAAAGACTATGCTTTGTTGTTTGTTTGTTTGTTTGTTTTTTTTCGGACCTCATAAAGTGAAAGAAAAATAACAGTGCCATTTACATTTTATGATCTTTATATCCTACAAGAAAGGTATTCTACATACTTTATTCACGTAAAGCTTCCTCTGGCTTCCAGGGATGCCTGGGCTAGTTAAAATTTGGCTTGTGTTCATGGATTAATATCCTCCTGATAGTAAGCATCTCTGAATGATGTTTTCTGAAATTATATTGCTCTTTTGGGATGCCTCACTAACCATGGGCAGTGATCCTACTGCTCTTACAGCATGTTGCAAGCCAGACACTTACAAATGATGTTTGAAAGACTGAGCCAGTTTTCCTCTGTGCTCTAAAGCGGCTGCAGAATTGAGAGAATTAGGGGGGGGGAAAGGAAAAAAAAAAAAAAAAAACAAGTTAGAAAAAAAAACAATTTATTAAGTAGCATCATATAAATAACTTGTTACAAAAATCAATTTGCAAAAAGGCAAATTCACTCTGTTTGTGAGAAATTGTTGTTCAAATTGGTTTCTCATTAAATCCTTAATCCCCCTGCCCCCCTCCCCCCAAAAAAGAAGCCGGTACAGTGAACAAGAAATATAAGGGAGAGAGTGCACACTTGCCATCTGACCATAACAAACTGCCCATTCACGCTGTAGAAGAGGTGATGGTTCCAGCATGGATCCCTCTGTAATACAGCTAAGCTTCTAGGTGTAAATCTCTTGGGTGCCAAAAATATTATTGCCCGCAAATGTTCCTCCTTGATTACCAGATCCATCTGATGCTGAGGATCCCCCCTGCAAGAGGGGACACACTGCAAGAGGCTGTGTAGCTGGGGCATACCAGCAAGTAAATCTTCCCAGGTTGTAGCACTGGTTTCAATTTATTCTTGGATGTATTTTTAATTAAAAAAAATCAATACCGAAAAGCATTTATTTTAAGGGCTTAAAAATCACAAATCGCAATAGGAGTTTGCCAGATCGATTTAGCTCAGTAACACAGTTAAGATGCACATAGCATTTATTATAAGGCCTTTTTTCTTTCTTTCTTTTTTTCTTTTTTCTTTTTTTTTTTTTTAAGTTTAATTTTCAAAGCAATGAAAGTAATCACAGAATTGAAACAGTACAGTGATTCTGAAGAGTTTTTATATGTCAAAATCCAGAACAGTTTCATGTTTGCACTGTTGTTTCTTTGTTCTGTTCACCTGAATGCTTAATAATACTATACATTTGTTCCTTTAATAAACACTAAGGTAATAGATTGTAGAAAACTAAAAGCTTATAGAAAGTGTCTCCAGGTATATTTACATAAATAGTGCAGCCTCATACGAAAGGTCAAAAGCCCACGGGAGTGGAAAGGATTAATCTGTGTGTGAGACTTATGCTTTCTTGGTCAAATTAACTTTGTGAAGAGAAATGTGAAGTTTGCAGCTCCTTTTTTTTCCTCTTCTTTTTTTTTTTTTTTTTTTTAAAAGAGAGAAGACATGCAGAAAAAAAATAAGAGCAACTTCTGTAAAAGCTCCTTTGAAATCTAGCAATTCTATGTATAATGTGACAGCTTTGTGGCTTTTAAGTGCCGTGGGCCTGCCTTGCATGTGAGTGATTACCTCCCCCCAATTCCCACCCTGTGCAATTCATTTTCCATACTTCTGCCTGAAACTCCCATCTCTCTGGCTCTTGAACTCCTTGTAACCCCAGTCAAGGCTTTTGGATACATCCTGCTGAATTTATGAACTGTTCAGGGGAGTGTTTCGTATATGATGAGTGCAGGTCTGGGCTGAAAAGTATAATATTGCAAAATGATGGGCAGGATTAAGATTGTCTCAGCTGTGCTGAAATAAAACTGCTGAGAGGAAAGACTGGCATTAAAGCGTGGAGTTGGCTGCTGTGTTTTTCCCCTCCTGGAGCAATGCACAAGGCTGTAGGCATTAAATATACTTTTGTTCTTCATCTCTCTTAAATAGAGAAACAACCTCTAAAGAAGGCTAAACTGAAAATAGAAATACAAAAACAAATATATATATATATATATATATATATATATATATATAATGGAATCACTGAATGGTTGAGGTTGCCAGAGACCTCTGGGTCCATCTGGTCCAACCCCCCAGCAAAGCCACACAGAGCTGGGTGCTCAGGACTGAGTCCTGAAGATCTCCAAGGAGGACATTCTACATCATCTCTGAGCAAACTGTCCCGATACTCTGCTGCCTGCACAGTGCTCAGTTCTTCAGTTGTAGCTCTGACATTTATTGTGGGATGTTGTGTTTTCACAGGCCTAGAGAGTCAGAAAAATACCCTGCCTTTCACAACTTACAAAACAGTTCATACTCATCAGAAATAGGATAACGATTGTCAATTTGTCTGCTCTTATTTGACACAGGAGCCCAGACTGCAGTGTTAATTAAAACACAAATGGGCAGGGGACAGCAGCATCCAGGTGGGACAGTGATCATGTAAAACAGTTCAGTATTACTTATAGCCAAATGTAATGTGGAGAGATTTAAAACAGATGGTGACAGGAAGAGCTGATAGAGTCCACAGAAATCACCTGCTCAGAATCACTGTCCATAACCCACTGAAAACAATGCAGAAGACCATCAAGTTAGATCTGGTGCAGAAATTTAGCATGTTTTAGTAATCATCATGAGAAAGGGTCTGTCTTCTCTAAAAATTTGCATGGAAATAGCCTTGATTTAATTTGCTCTGTTTGAGAAAGATGGTGTCTGTCTTGCTATCCACGCAAATTCCCCTCCGGCTTCTATAAGCAATCTGGAAGTGGTAAAGTTACTGTGTTACTGTTGTCTCTGCTCAAAGTGGGTAAATCATCAGACTTAGAAGCATGCCTAGCTTCAAAATGTTTTTTTCCTCTTCTTCTTTATTCATACTATATGATTAGACACATTCCCAAAGCCATTTCTCCCTGCTTTACTGCTTTGTGACTATTGAATTTTTGTAAGATTAGGGATGTCCAGTTAATGTTTTTTGTTAGTTTATTTTTGTCAGAGAAATGGAAATATTATGCCTTGTAATGCAACCAATTGCTTCCAAAACTGGATCATTTGCAGGTTGCCTTTCCCATTCACATTTAACAACTGTGAAATACCTTTCCATAGAAGGAACTAAGGTCTGGCAGCTAAAAAAATAAAGAAATATCAGAGAGAGGGAAAAAAAAAAAAAAAAAAAAGTTGTTTATAGAAAATACCAGTGTTGGTACATGTGGAATGTTTCTCTTCTGCTTGGGATCTTTCCTAGATATCTTTTAGAAGCAGTATTTGAAAGGCATGACTGTTTTTTTTCTTCTCATGTTTAGATAGTCTATCCATCCATGTCAGGTCTGGAAAAACATTTCAGATCTGTGGTACTGCCAGCTGAGCTCTCAGGAAACCCCCAAATTGCCTTGTTCAGAGCTCACGGCAAGTTTCTGTCTTGGCTCTCCTTCTTAGGCTGGTGTACTAAGGGAGATGTCCTGGCACAACCGTGTTGGCAGCATGTCTGGATGCATCTGGTTTGCTGTATCTCCCCATACTGATGCTGCTGTGGGATAGACTGATTCTTAACCTGAAACAATCATTATTCTGAGTAAAAATCCATTTTATTGACAGTAGCTGATTTGGGAGTTGGGGTGGAATAGCTATACTAGAAACCATATTCTATTTCAAGCGTAGAGATGTTATTGTTCTGTGACAGCAGGGTTGGAAACATCTCCCATGTAAGCAGGCATCTATTTTATGTTAACTCCACTGAGTTCCTTGGTAGCTTTCAATAGCTCCCCTGTTGTTAAAACAGACACTTTTCCAAGTGAAAAGCCAACTTCATTTCTCATCTCTGCCTGGCTTAACTAAATTTGCTTGTAATGTTTATTCTCTTCAAATGGGCATGGTTCTAAGAAAAGCAGGCTTAAAACAGCCTTGAAACTCACTTCATAGCCCCTAATCTAACAATTGTTGATCTATAAATGACAACTCTAGCACCGTGTGAAAGTACTGTTAAATACTCATTTCTGTCATCTAGCACACCGACATGCAACAAGTTGCAAAGAAACACTACTGCAAAGTTTTGTATTCACTGCAATATGGCACTTTCAATATTTAATATGCGGTACTGATTTTATAAATTGCACTTTGTGGTACTGCCAAGCAAGAGGAAAAGACAGAATTGAATTCTTCTTGTTGAGAAAGATACTAAGTCTGTCTAATTCACAGGAAAAAAAACCAGACTTTAAGACCTAGATGCATAATAAAGAATTTGGATGTGAGTTTGCCTTGAGTTTTCCTAGGAGAATTCATTTGCTGTTGAGACAGCAATACTGTGGTGACATTACATACTTTTATATATTATACATTTACACAACAGGCATGAGCAGCCTCTCTATTATATACTGGGATGCTCATTGGGCAGGATAGAGCCAGCTTTCAACAGGAAAAGGGAAAATAGCAAAAAAGGGAGGAGAGGGAAAAAGAAAACAACAAAACTTGAGGTTGAACTGTCACTAACAGTCACCAGATCAGACCAAGTAACTGTACTGACTTGGTGGAGGTGCATGGTCCTTCTGTCGTGTTAGCTCCCTCAAGAACTGACACAGGTCCCATGAGGGGACCACTCCCACCCCAGCTGCAGGCAGGCTGCTTACTTCTTGGGCTGCCTTCAGCCATGTGACAGCAGCCCCTTCAAAACAGTGAGTAGAGGATAGTTAGTGGGACCAAATGCCTGTGAACCCACAGGCCACATGCTCGGCAGCTATCTTTGATGTCCCCAGTGGTCTGAAGTGGGTCAGGATTCACTGATGGCTCTCAGCATCCAACTCTGCTCTGAGCTTGTGATTTGCTGCAGCCAGCCCCATGCAGAGATGGGCAAGGAGCAGGTATGTGGCAAAAGAGTCCCCTGAAGGGTACAGCATCTGCAGCAACTGTAAGAGTGGCTCACGCCAAAGAAACTGTGGCAGGTGCTGCTGAGATCCTGCTTCTCCTCCCATGTCTGAAAGGAACCAGGCGGTTCCTCTCCTGTGCCAGAACCAGGTTTTGGGCTGGTTGCCTGTTGGATGCTCTGATTTCCAGGAGGCCACAAAGGGATAGGCTTTCAAAGGCTTTTATAATCTTGAATTATGGAGCAGAACTGAGAACATGAGAAGGGCCTAGCTGTGTCACTGCCATTGTGTGGGCACATCAGGCTCAGCCCCACCATGTGCTGGAGCTGGCACCTAACCCATGACAGGCTGGGAGCTCAGCTCCCCCTGAAATCTTGGACTCGTCTGCTCTTGAAAACTCATCTGAGATACAATGCTGGGCACCTACAAAGCATCAGTTGCTTTTCCCTAAGCCTGCAGACATGTAGTGCTTCTCACTGCAGAAGTGTCCTTTCCCAGCACTACTGGACACTGCAGAACAACTCGTTCCTCCTCTGAGCTGTTGTGGGCCCACAAAACTAGAATTTCTGTCACTGTGCTTGTATGTGTCTAAAACTCTGGAATCTTACCGCTCTCTTTATTTATTTCTCTGAAAGTAATGAATTCCAGGGATTAATTTTTAATCCCTTTTAATTTTCTGTCTATTAACTTTTTTCCCTTGTCTCTGTATTTTTAGAGTAAATTGGAGCAGTTTAAGTTTTCAAATTGATTCACTAAAGATTTTAGGGGGGAGAAGGAAGGAAATAGATCCACGCCTGTAATTCTAGTGTTAAATACTGTTTCAAAATTAAGTACATGAGATCAGTTATTTATGAGGTATATTAAAAAAAAATAAATAAAAAACATCCTTCTTCCCTCAGTGCTCTGCTTTAGGCCATGTCCCTGTTTTGGGACCCAGGGGGGCTTTCAGCTCCTGGAATTGGATATGTCTGATGGCTACCCCTTTGGGTTATTTTTCCATCTAACCTCCTAGATGACTGGATTTAAAGAACAGCCACAGTACAGGTTTGACAAACCAACAGAAAGAGCGAATAGTGCACAAGCTGTAGAGGAAATTGTTCTGGCTTGAGACTATGACATCTCCCTGCGCTCCCACCGGTGGACAAAAAATTACTTAGCTTGGCAAAGCAGATAAGCACACCCACTGAGAGACTTGTGATTAAAATGTCACCTTCTGGTGAAGACTTTAACAACACTGGCTGAGTAGTTTATTAAAAGAAAAAACAAACAAACAACAAAGTTATATACCCTGCCTTTTTTCAGGCCACTAGAATGACAATTGATTTTTGCTTATTTGTGCATTCAGGGCTTGAATCAGAAGGGGGAAGGAAAAAAATGCAAAAGCAAACAAACAAACAAAAAAAAAGCATAAGAAATTACTTCCTCTGGCAGAATGCCAGCATTTTTCCATCTGTAAAGCATTTTCCAAGTGACTTATCTAATACTTGCAACATCCTGATGAGGTAGGCATTATTTCCCTACTTTACAGATAGCAAAACTGGGCAGTCAGTGAGGTCACCCTGGGCTGCCACCAGGGGAGCTCAGGATGTAGAAGTTCTCCTTCCTCCTTTGCAGTTTCTTATTTTGACTCAGTGGGTGGCGATGACCCTGAGGCTACAACAGCCCTCCTACACTTGGGAACAGGCAGAAGTAGAAAAGCCCGAGTCCTGCCTCCCCGGCACAGTGACCTTCACCACTGATGTGCATGTGGAAGCCACTGCAAGTACAAAGAAAAGCACAGTTACTTTCTGTTCCTTCCTCCAAGTCATGGTCTAATATGGAGTCTAGGTTCCTAGAAGCCATCTAAGAACAAGATACTGGGGCTACTGACCGCACACACATGCATGCACTCACATCTCTCCAGCAATGCTAGGTCAGAAGAATATATACATAGTAGTCAATGAACTATATATATGTGTGTTAATACAATTCAGTGCATTGGGGGCAATGGCGAGTTCTGAAAAAACACTTAGATTTAAGTGACCATTAGGCCTCTCTAACCTCCTCGTGAGTAAAATGTGTTGGATGTTTTTTTCTCATCTGACTCTACTTTGTATAATAAACCTTCATTCCATCACCACTACTTTTTGACTATAATACATAGGTTAAACTAGGGTACCTCATTACATTGGGATGTGCAATACACAATCAACAGAGCAGTCGTCTGAGCTGAATAATCTGAATACAAGTAAAAAGAGCAAGTGAGCTTAAACAGTAATATACTCCAATTTACAATATAAGCAGAACAAGTAAAAATATTGCTCCCCATCTGATCTTTTTTTTTCCCCTCCACCACTGCTGTGCCTGTAAGGTTGGCTTGATAAACTTGGATGCCCTAAAAAATAAGAACTTTGCCTCTTGGAAGCTCATAAAATGATACTAGAAAAAGTTTTCTGACAGCTGATCCACACAGACTGCAGTCATTAGACAACTGGAACCGTTCAAATAGAGAACCCTTTCACAGAGCTGTGGAGAAATAGAAAGAAATAGCCACTTCACGTATCTCAATGCTGTTTCTGAAAATGAGGGAGGGAAAAAAAAGGCAACATATTAAGAGTCTTTGTCACTGTCCATTGAGCCATACATATCTGCCAACTTTTTAAACCGCGGCCCCCAGTCACTGAGGTAATCATAGTCCTGGTCTCCGTCTGTAGTCACCGACTCCAAAGAGCTGAGGGACTCTGCCACAGAACCATTACCTTCGTATGCGTAGGTTGCTAACGAGTCATACGGGGGGGCTGCTGGGTCTGTATCATTCTCCTTTAACCTTTGGTTAATGAAATCTCTGACATCCGTATTATCTCTGGTTGTTGCAGTCCGCCGTGGCATAAAAAGCGTTTCTGGCACAATGTCTCTGCGTAATTTATTATCATCTATGGCTTCGGGATTCCTCAGCGTGCCGATATCAAATGCCTGGGTGTCTTCCTCTCCACCACCTTCATCATTATAACTGACAATGTTGTCTCTGATGTCTTCTTTGGAAATAATCAAAGGCTCTTTTTTCCTTTGCCGTCTCAGTGCTGCAAACAACACCACTGTAACTGGAAAGAAAAACAGAGGAGAGGAAGAAAAAAGTTAATCCCCCAACTCCATTAAAACCCAGATGAAGTGCTGAGCTAGGGTTTAAATTCTAAGTTTGAAAAGATGTTTTGCAAAACTGCAAATGTGAATGTCAGGTTTTTAGACTATGCTTCTGCTTGTGAGCGCTGTGAGAGATGTTGTGGCATGAGTGTGCAGCAGACAAAGGAGATGTCAAGCTGGTAAGAAGCTGAGCGGTGGCTTCTTGTCAGCAGGCCTATTTTTACCCAGAATTATATAGCAACTCTGTTGCTTGGAGAACAGAGGTAGTTCCATGAGAGCTGGGAAGGGAGAAACACCTGCACCAAAAACATGTTATATATGTGTTATATACCTTGAACATCTGCGATGAGACGAAACTTGTGCGAAGGACAAGACTAATGTCTGCTGGGCTTTACAAATGTTTGCAAAGCTGTACTTCAAGTCCTTCCTTCTCTGGAATAGTTTAGGATATGGCATGGATTCTCAACTCACTCCAAGTCCAAGTTTATTTTATGAACTTTCCTGGCATGCTTTTACAATGGATACAGTGTTTTAAAGTATATAGCTTGCCTTATAAAGTATATAACTTAAAGCCTGTGACCTATGAGATATTGCCATATGGCAATGGCTTTATTAAATCCACCAAAGGATTATGTTTCTCAAAAGGTATTTTATACTTCTCATTCTAATGTGGGTGTATAGATATAATTTATTCAAAATGCAGGAATTCCTTCAAAGGCCCTGGTGCAAACCTAAATAATTTTACTCCGTAATTATCCCTGGAGAAGTATGCACACAGGGTAGGAGCTGATATGTTCAACATTTTCTTTCTTTCAGAAGCTGATTTCAGATTTCTTAGCTGGATTCTGCTTTGAGATGGTAAATGACCAAATATTTACAAATGAACAGCAGCAAGGAGCAGGGATGTATTACTGCTTGGTAGTCTGAAGTCCACAGTGCCCAATATTTCATCTCTGCTGTGCAAACTTGGAGAAAAAAAAAGACAGATCTTGCTGTCTTTATAGTTCTTTCAGAGCAAAGCAAAACAAATCAGAAAATGCCTAAGCTCATTGATATGAGACGATAAGGCAGATCAAAGTTATCTTTCATGTCAGCTGCATTTCTAAAACTGTATTTCTAAAATGGTGTGTGAGTAAAAGCACAGTAACAGACTTCTTACTTTTTATTTTTTTCCCAACCCCTTCCTTGATTGTAACCCTGTTAAGAGCAATGGCAAGGACTGAGAACATCCCCAGAAAAAAATGTTATTCTATTGAAACTTAGTGTCTATTGACAGACAAAAATCATAAGATGGCAAAACCTTTGGGTTCATATCCCAGTGATGATTTATTTCTGGTGTCACATAAAGACCTTAGTTTGAGCCACATAGCTTCCTTATGTGGCTATGCTGCAAGGGAGAACTCTTGTCCTTATGAACATAAGGTGATGTGTGATACTATAAAAGAGTGCTAGGAAAAGGTCTGTGTTGGGAACAGAGATAGCTGGAGCAAATTTTGGAAAACTTAAGAAACAGAGTCAATTTTGAATGTGTTTCTGCTATAGGCTTGTCAGAATTATCTGACAAAGTACGGGATGAGTTTCTGAAGTATTTCATGAACAACAAAAAATGTGTTATACAGAATATTCTAGCATGATACTTAATAATTATGTCACGTCTCTGATACTTGGATTTTCTTACTTTGCACTGAACTTGTAGACAAAAACACCCCACCAAATGATAACAATAATAATAATAATAATAAAACAAAGAAAAAGCAACTCATCATTAGATGTTATACATTAAAGTACAACACCCTTACATACATGTCAGTTTTTAGCAATATCTGTGGGCTCCTGATAAGCCACTAGACCTACTCAATCTGAAAATAAACCTAGCACTTTACAGGCACTTTTTGTTGCTGCTAAACTTTAAGATGTGGTTCAGGTCTGCCCAGAGTATTGTTTTTCACTCAGTAGTGACTGCACATGCAAACCTTGCAACCAGACTGAAAATAGAAAATTATATAGCTGAGTTAATTGAAAATCTGCTTATGTTGCATGGTGGTGTGAGCAGTAATTGACATAAAGTGCTGCTTAGCACACAGAATCAATTATTTTCGATTGACATAAAACAGGAAATCGTTTAATGTCAGATTGATATTAATGAGCACAGTTGTATTAACTAGTGCAAGACTATCTGCAGCATTAGATTGATTTCTTTTTCTGGAAAGGAACTTGATACAAAGTGAGCTCAACACTTAAAGGCCATGATATCATGTTTTGAAAAATAAATTTAATGGCAAAATGAGGTTCAGATTGTTTTTGTAGGAATCTTTTTCTGAAGAGATGATAGCACTTATCTGGGCAAGCCATGATTATATTGTTGAAGTCTGAGTGTCACTATCTGGTCTTCAAGTCATCAGTGGAGGGAGAAATCATTTGTCAACAGTAATGCTCATGGTAATGAGCATATGGTGATGAGCATGTCTGAGGAAGATACATGTGTAGTGAAAACAAGTGGAATCACTAGGGAATATCTTCTCCCCTGCTTGACCCTAGTGATATGACATTGGTCTGATTCCCTTCTTTTCTGGTCAAATGCTAATCATCCCCCTGAGGACTGACTGTGGTGAGTTTTGCAGTTCTCCACAGATTAATCAATTATATCTAATGGCTGATGGACACATCTCAATTTTGCTGAACAAATTGAGTAGAATCTCCATGAGAGGACTGTGAGAGATGTTCCAAATTTGCCTTATTTTTCAATTAATAATAATAATAATAATAATAATAATAATAATAATAATAAACCTGACCACCTGTAAATGCTGTAGCCAGAGATCTGCATGTCCTCGAGATGTTAGAATGCTTTACTAGCCACCTCATTTCAGCATCCTTTTCCAATGGAACAGAAGCACCAAGTGTGACTTGTTTGCCCCTAAGTTAGACATGGGAACATAGTTGTTTAAAACTAAGTTATCTGGACCCCTTCTGAGATCAACAGCAAGAGACAGACTCACTCTGCAAAATGTGGATAGTCTCATCTACCTCAAATACTAGTAAAGGGATGGGATGGACAGCTTTCTGGATGTGCCTGTTTCTTTCTGTTCTGCAAAGGGTGTAGCCCTGCTGTCTCATCTTGCTTGGATGTGTCTAGCTTTTAGACAGTTGAGATTAGGTAGGATGTATTCCGTACACTGTATCACCAGCATCCCTCAGAGGAGGAAATACAGTAATATAAATGTCAGATAAGACATGGATGCTTCTACTTTGTTCTTTTTCTAGCCTTGGTATAACCACTTGCAGCAATAGAAAATAAGCCACTGACATCTGTGATACTGACCTCTTTGATCTGAAAGTTTTACCCCCTTGTACCATTTCTTTTGAGGTGAGCCTTTTGAATTTCTTAATTGTTCTGAAAGTATTAAGGAGAGAAAATTTCTGTGTGGTCTGGTGGGTTGTTGGTTATTTTTGTGTGTGTGTGTGGTTTTTGTGTGTGTGTGTGTTTGAAATGCTCAAAACTGATTCAACCACATAAAGAACAAAATATCTCTGAGCCACTTACCAAGTAATATAATGATGCAGAGAAGAATGGCAATAAGAGCCCCAGTGCTAAGACCAGTAGGATGAATCAAGGCTTCCGCATTACAGGACAGCATCTTTCCTCGATGGTCGCAAGCACATACCCGAATAGTCACCGTTTCAGTGCTGCTCTGGATAGGGTAGTCATTGTCTGATATTACCACTGGCAAAAGGTAGGTACTCATTTCATGCCGGTTATATCTGGTTTTTCGGGTGAAAATCCCCGCTGTGTTATCTGGAATCATAAAGCACACATTTTATCTTCACCTGAGGACTGAAAGCAAGAGTGAGATAAATAAGAAAAGTCCTTCTAGAAATTCACCTCTGTTGTCCTGGAGTGTAAAGTTTGAGCTGCTGGCTGCCTCTGGAGCTATGGAGAATGAAAACTGGTGTCCACTGTAAGAGTCATCTTTATCAACAGCGCTCAACGTTTGTATCAGCTGAAACAATAAGAACAACATTATCCTCAATGTCAGTGGACCTTATGTCTATTTATGATTTTACTGTTCTTTTTTGTTGTTTTTTGTTTGTTTGTTTTGTTGTGGTTTTTTTTTTTTCTTCTGCTTTAGTGTAGCTGATGCTGCAATTGTAAGCATAATAAAAGCAATGCATGTGCTACTGATGCTGCTTCAGATCACCATGCTATTGTATCCCATACCATTAGCCAATAACATAGTGAATTTGAAAGCTGGCAGGAAAATCACGTAGGCTTTGGGAGCAGGTTTGGGTTGATGCCACTCCAGCTGGGTAGAAAGCTTCGCATGTGACAGGCAGCAGAAATGAAAGATGAGGCAGTCCAGTTTGGCTGTATATTCATCTAACCAAATCCCACATCACTAGAATTGTTTGGCTGACTCTTCCAAATTGTGCCACTTTGAACCACTTAGTAATAGTGCTGATAGAGTGAAAGTTATCTGGCAGAAAATAATTATCACACAGACAGGAACTGTAATAGTTTTTGAAGGAGACTGTGGAGGTGCCTGAATATAGCAGAAAATCGCAGAGGGAAAATGCATCAGAGATAACAAGGCACAGTACAGAAAACAAGTGTAAAACATAGTATCGTATTAGCTGCAAGAATACTAAGTTGTAATCGGATGCTGTGCAGCCACTGTTTAGTTTAATTTTGCCAAACTGACACTCTGATGCAATGCAAGGTGTATCTCTTGATGAGGTGGTGCAAGAGAAGTAGCAGACTGAATTCATTTTGAATATTTTCTTAGTACAAGCACACAACACACCTGTTCTGCTTTTGCATTTTCGCAGACAAAGGTCTCATAAAACATGGCAAACTCTGGAGCGTTGTCGTTTACATCCAAAACCTTAATGAACACTGGGACGCGGCTGCTTTGTTTTGGGTTGTCTGAAATGATAAAACCAGAAAAAATAGAGATTTTATTTAGCCCAGCTACTGACCCAGTATAGAAGAAAAGGGCAGATTTAGGGGCTCAGTGCCTTCATTCCTTTCTCGAACATTATTTTCTGCTAATTCCTGGGGAAATACATTATGAGATTAATTCAACAAAACTGGGCTGTATTATCATACTCTGATTCTCTGTTAACATTACAGTTAATATTGGGTAGGAGTTTAAGATTTGCCAGATCCTTTGGACATTCTGAACATGATTACAGATGCATGTATAATATCTGTAAAAACATAATGCCAGAATTAAATGAAATCTATTTATTATCCTTCTTGATGGGGACGGTGTTCCCAGAACATACTCCTTTCCTTAACTCTGAAACGGGAAGACTGAATATTCATGAAGAGAGATAGGGTTGCGGGTTTTTTCCACTCCACCTATAAGAGGCAATATTCCTTTCCCTGCAAATCTCATGACAGAGCTCCTTAAGCTACCATGATTCCCATTACTATACATAAATAATAACCACTGCTGTGATCACAGGCATTTTCTAATCTTCTGTGGATTGATTTGGCTAATATTCTAGAGTTGATTTTAAAATGTATCAGCCACCAGCACTATATAAATCCGCAGATTCCTGTATGTAATCTTTTCTTTTCTATTTTTTTTTGCTTGAATTTGAAGAGGATATTAGGATATTACTGAGCATAAAGTACTGATAAAAATGTTGATATCCTCATAGACGAAAGTGAAAATGATTGGAAGTGCAGCACATTGTGCAGACCATTCCTCTTCCTGTTGGACTACAAAGGAGACAGATCTCCATCAAAAAGATACTCAAAGTACAAAAGAAAGGAACAGGTAGCAACCTTGTCTGAGAGGCGTAAAGGAAGAAACAGGTAAGACTTTCAGTCAAAAGGACACATCATAGTTACCATCAGCTCCTAACTGATACAAGACCCACCCCTGAACAAATCTATCATCACTGATCAAGAGTAAACCAAGAGACATTTCCAGACTTGTTCAGTGTCCCATGTCCTCCATATGAATTAAAAATGATCCAGGATAGATCACCTAGACATACCCACTGTAGTAACTGGGAGCGTGTGGGAGTGTGAGAATGAAATCTATGAGGGAATGAGTGGGACTGAAATGACATTTATTTAAAATAAACACCCACCTCCTCCTGTTCATGAGGACTCGCACTGAGTTTTGCTACATAATTTCCAACCCATATAAATATAGTTTATTAATACATTTTAGTCTATGATCCCAGTTTAAAAAAAAAAAGCAAAAAAAACCAAAAACAACAACAACAACAACAACAACAACAAAAAACAACAGTGGAAAAAAATATAGAGCTATGAGCTTGTGTGGTTCTACAAACATTCATAATAGAAGCTTGTTGAGTTAAGCTTTAATAAAAGCCCTATTGCTGTATTTATCAAACTTTTATAAATTTGAAAATGCATTCTCCAAAATTGGCACCGTATATTTGTATTACAGAGCTCAGTCATTTGGACAAAATACTGCACTTTAAAGCTCCACAGTCCCATTGAAGTTAATATGATTCCATTATGCGTAAAACACTTTCTAATATAAACCACAGGGCTAAATTCATTCAATGTATAAAATATCTATGTACAATATAGACTAGGCTGAATTTTATGCTAAAATACATCAATACTAAGGTTGAGTTTTTATAATAGGCAGAAATCAAATTACTCATTAGACTTTGCAAGGCTACTTGCAAGACTATTTATAAGGGCATACCTTTCTAAAAAATGCATTCAAATATATTGCCAAATGTGGTTCCTTTTCTCCCCAAAATTACAGTTGTTTTCTTTCCTGCTATTTTGATCTATTAACTAAATATTTTCATTTTACTTCAAGATGCCTAAGATCCTTACAATTTTAAAAGAGAGTAGAAGGAATAGAAGCTATATAAAAACTAACATATTCAATGGACAGGGGTCTTTTCTTTTACTTCTTGGAAATACAAGTTGAAATATGTTTATACATCATAAAAACCTTTTTGTCTTCTTTCAAATTATTTTTGCAAAAGAATTGGAGTTTTTTTTTTTGTGTGTGTGTGTGTTATCCTTTAATTACTACTGAGCTCCTTCTCCAAACAGGTTCCACCATATAAGACACAGAGATCTGCTTAAAATTTCTCTCTATAGTAGTATGTTTCATGTTTACCTATCAGCTGCTAAACATTTATTTTTCTGAATGCTGCTCCATCGTCCTGCCGACGTTGATTTACCTTTAAGTGTTAAGTAAAGGATATTTATTTTAAAACACCCTCAGAACTGTCCCTGGTGAGCTGTGATTCTGCAGCTGTGAGTCAGGAGTGCTGTGTATTGAGCTTCATTATCAGTTTGCCTCAGACTGTGGCAGTTGTAGCGATCCTGTGTTTCATGAGGTAATTGTTTGCAACATTCAGAGCATAACTCTCAGGACTGCTGAGCAACTGCAGCTCACACAAATACAAACAGGAGAACGTTAAAAAAATGCAGCTATCTACACTTGCTGATGATTTTAGAAAATTCAAGGCAAAACAACTTCTGTATTTCCATTTGTTTTTTACCATAATACAAACTTGTGAACAGTCATCCCTGAGAGATATTTCTCTTTATGACTTTACCACTTTTTTTACATCCCTTTGTGTCAGTCCCGCCTGTAACTGTCCTTCCTTTAGATTACTTCTTTAGTAATCTAAATTAGTGATGTTGTGTTACTGAGAGTAACTAATGTTAGCAGAATGGGATTTAGCAAGCCTGGCTAGAAATGTCTAGTTTTAACCAGGACCATTAAGCAGTGGTGTTTTCCAGTTCAGTCTCTTGAGTCTAAAATTAGTGTGGTAGCCTGAATTAGACCAAGGCTTATTTGAGGAGTAGCTGCTTTTCTGCCAAGAAAATTGCTTTTGGAAGGCATCTTCCCTAGGTATGCCAAATTTGGTCTAGGCTTAGAGATGCATAGCTTGGGAAGGCTGTGGCAGCCTGCAACATTTCAGACTAAAGAGGAAATGTAATTAAGACAGAAACTTGTTTTAGGCTCAAAAGGTTTAGCTGAGAGCATTTGGCCCAGTAGAGGCTCTCCCCTAAGAGAAGGAGGCAAGGACTGATATGAGTATTTCATGTAGACACTAACTTGGTTTTCAGATACTATAAAGTCTGCTGTAGCGCATGCTATTTCAGTTCCAATGGGATCAAAGTAAGTGTGCTTCTTGGCATATTTTCCTTTTTAAATGTTTATATTTTCCCTCCTCTCCTACCTGGGAGCACAGTCTCTAGTGTACAGCTCTTGACCCTAGACCACTCCTTCAAAAACTTAACAGAAACACAAACATCTGGCTAACAGTCAGCTAGAAGTCAGTGTTTGGTATGCAGAAACAACATACCTGGCATAAAAAGATGCAAGCTTTCAAGAGAGAAAACTATTTACAAAACCATCATTCCTGTAGGCCGTAGTGCACTGGTCTTATGTTCACAAGGCCATCTATTTGCCTCACTAGTATCACATACATCACAATAGATTTCAGCTTCAAAAAACGAAATCAAACCAAACCAAACAAAAATCCCTACAGAGTAAGGAAAACTGGAGTCAAGTACTTGTTAGTTACATTCTTCTCAGCATTCAGCAGCTGAGTGAGCCATACACACACATATACTCAAAATGAGAAAGTAGAACTTGCATTTATCTCAGACCACGCTTTTTTTTTTTTTTTTTTTTTTTTTTTAAATGCCATTTAGCTTCTGGGACAGTCCCAGAACTGATACTACTAGAACTATCTACCATTCTGTCATGCTTCACTGTCATAGGCACTGGGAGTCTGCAAAGCTGAATGGAATTGTATCCTGTAATATGTCTTATGTTTATAGGTGGTGCATTAAAACAAAGAGGCTTACTTATTAAAGCTACCTAGCATGCATGGCTTTATCTAGATCCCTCGCATGTCAGTTCATAAAATAAACATAACTACTATTACCACAAAATTACTTTTTCTGACCAGTCCTAAAGTAAGCAACAGATAGGTTTGTAACTAGGGGTTCTGAATTTAAAACAAAACAAAGACAAAACCCTACAGAAGTTAGAAATTGAAATAATAAAAAGCTTATTGGCACCTTGGCACTTGGGCACCTAGCTCAGCCCAGCCACCTCATCCCTACTTGAAAATATCCTGACATTCAGTCTGGATCAGAACAAAGTCGTTCAAGGAATGCTGTTCAACCTTAAGCCACTTCATTAGCTGCATACTACTGTTTGGAGCTCATTGAGTAATTGTGGTAATTACTGATCAGAAAATATAGAATTCTTGCTTTCTTCCCTTCTCAGTTGTTACCTCTTCATGCACTGCATCCCCAGTAGACATAAAACTGCAGACCATTTTTTTCAGAGTTTCTGTTTCTTCATTAGTATTGAGCAGCCTATCCATATAACCTGACATCTGTCCAGCCGTGCTTTCCACACTCTCAGTTAGAAGGCTAAGTTCATTACATCAGGGACAGCAGTGGTATTTAGGTTTGACTTACTGATCTCTGCTGCTATTACTGTAATGTTGTGCCATAGCAATGTTTCCCGGTCAAGAGTTTTTGAAGTAAATATCGAACCATTTCCTGAGTTGATGTTGAATACTCTGTCCATATCAGTGTGTCGATCTACAGAGTACCTGCAAATGCAGAGAGAGAGGTTAGAAGATTGTTTTCCGTTTATTTTCTATGTACTTAAACCATTTGCTAAGACTAGACATCAAACACCCATTAAATGGGGTTGCCTTTTGTTTTCAGTGCAGGCTTTGGTGTCTTTATATATTCATACAAAGAGCTGGTTCTGAGCTTCTAGATAATGACGCATTGGAGGTTTGATTTAGAAGGTGGGGCATTGTCATTGAATGAATGGATTACTGTGGAATTTACATACCTCTGAGAATCATCAAAGCTTTGTTTTTAGTGAGAAATGTGAAGTCTGTGTCCTGAAAGATATGAATTTTTTTTTTTGAGGCTGATTTGGCTTTCCCATTATCAAACCCTTTTTTAATGGCTTTATATGCCAACTGTTCCAAATAATTTCTGATAGGAAGTTTGACAGCCAGGATGCATTTCTGCCTTTCAGTTCCCAGGGTTAAAAAAGACTGCCCCCAAAATAACAAGTTGGAGTGGAACAGAGATTCATTATTCCATAATGTATATCACATAAAGGTTTCCTGTAATTCATTAAAACTAACATGCTCAGCCCTACTTGGTGGTATCCAAATGTGAAAACAAATGCTAACAAGCTCTGGAGCTCATAGTCTAAATACCGGAGCAATTTTTCAATCTGATCTCTTTCTTTTCCTGCTGACCTGAATCCAACTGTAAAATCAAAACTCTCCAGTTCATAGGACATTGTTCACCTGTCCTAATCCAAATGTTGTCACCTCCTTTTATCTTTCATGAAGAAAAAAATAATTCACATAAATGATGGATATTTTGACAGAAATGTGTTTCTGATGTTTCTAAAATAATAATGCAATTGTATTATTCTGCTCCCATTGCAAGTTGAACGTGTGCTGGTGTACAATCCAGAACAGAACATTATAAAGCCCATTGTCCTTGCTTTGTCTTCACATCAGTGGAGTGAAGGAAGCTACTGCTATGTTTAAGCAAAGATAAAACTGAGATACAGCTGAGCTAGAATGCAATCAGATGAAAACTGGGCCAGGAGAATGACTGGCAGAGTTCATTTTCACTATAGAATTGAAGGGAATGCAAAGGCTGAAGAAAAAACTCCACTCCCTTCTCTGCTCTAGGAACAGCTCCATGACATGTTCTTTATTCTGCACAGATTTCGCAGGACCTGTGCAGCTTCTTAACTTCTGAGAATGATCTCACACACAGATAGGAACAGATAAAAGAGCTCAGCTCAAATGTGATTTTAAGAAAGGTTTAAATTGAAAACACTAACCTACTAATTATTTTGTAACTTTGTGGTTTCTCTTCTCAAATGAAAAAAAAAAAAAAAAAAAAAAAGGGATATGATATCCACAGAGAGTTAAAGTAGTCTTATTCTAAAATGAGAATTTAGTGAAAAGTACCTTCCCAAAATTGTAGAAAGCATTAATTATTTTGAATAAATTACTTTTCTTTTTACATGTGCAATTTCTATGGAAACAACCAAATGAAATTCAAAGGTACTTAGAGAGCAAACTAGTTGTATTTGCATAGGCATACTCTACTATGCCTGTGATTTGATTTAGTCCTTGTTCCTCACTGTCAGTTGACTAACAATACAAAAATTTTAGCTGTGCGAAGTCAACTTTGGTGTCACTAGTCTAGTTTCTCAGTGCACCATTATAACATTACTGACAGCTTGAACAAAGTATGTGCGAAGGTATGGAATAGGCAGCACTGAGTGACGGGACAGCTCCAGCAAGCCATGTATTTTTGTCCAAATGTAAATATTACACGTGAATTTGTTGACTTAGCTGAAATGTTTGATGGAAACAAGTTTATACCGAGCAGTTTGACTCTCGTATATTTTGACAAAGTAAGTATTTGATATGGTAAACATTTCATTTTAACTTTCATTCATTCTGGCTTTTATTTGATATTATGTTGGTATTTTGTGAATTCAGTCATTTTTCAGACATTCTGCAGCTCATTTCCATATCTTTCAGCTGAAATACTTCAGTATTTCCACTTCACAGTACATCTAGATTTTTCATTCTTGTTTCAAATGAAAATACCAGGATTTTCTGTAGATTAGCTATTCTGGCCGACTGTAATAGTATGTTTCAGGCTCTTATTCAGCAAGATATTTAAGAATGCATCTAGCTTTAGGCATGAGTTGTTCTTTTTTTCTTCAATTATGCCTTCATGCATGCTTCGTATTCTGAATGGACTTAACATATCTTACAACCTTAGCATATTTTAATGCCTTGACATACTGTAATCACTATCATTACTTTCTAAGCTTGCCCATGTTCAATTGCATCTGTGATACAGTGTCTGAGTGAAATGAAAGAAAATGTTCTGGAGCTTTATACATTGAAGACTTCTTTGAAACATTAAGAATTTAAAAATGTAAATCTGAGTAAAACCAAATGTATGTTCAGTTGTTTGTGCAGAGAAAAGTTAAACTCGGGAAAAAGAAAAAAAAATAAATAAGCAGAGAACAGCTTCTTAATGAAATGTTAATTTTATTTCTTCATATTCAAGAGAAAATACAAACAAGGTCAATGCAGTTAAAGCATATTCTAATTATATCATTAACCCTGGACTAGAAAGATGATTTTAATAAGCCAAACTGTCAGTTCTGTTTCTCAGTTTGTGTAATCCAGTCTCTTTTGGTCGAGGACTGTTAATTATGCAGAACTGGTGGTGATTCTGACTTATGGATCATAACACAGTAAGAATTAAGCAGACAACATCAAACTCATTTTTACATTTATTTAATGAAATTATTGGTGCGTATTTGTCATATTTCACGACCTCATCACTTTCAAACCTTGAGGAATTGACAAGCTAGGAAATTAAAAGGTATCTATATATATTCCATTCTCTCCTTGTACATAACAGGAAGAAGGGGCGAGTGAAAGAAAGAATCTAACACATGCAAATATGCTGTCATTAAAATATACAAACAAAATTAAGCCTTGCATTTGTTTGTGGATCATTTTAATCTAGGAAACTTTCGTAAATCAAATCACAGCAGGGAGACAGCTCCAGTGACTGATGAACTTCATTATGACTATAAGGAGTTAGTATAGCAAAAAAAACCTTAACTAGCAATTTACAGAGATCTGATGTACAATACAGCAATGCCAGTTGCAGCTTTTTTGTTTGTTTGTTTGTTTTGTTTTGTTTTTCAGTATGCAGTGGTTCATAACATCGTTTCTCTTTAGATCCGGGAAAAACAGAATGCAGAACTTTTTTCATAGCACAGCCGAACAGTGGAATATTAATCAGGAGTATATGAACGATGCTATGCCTGGATGGTTATTTAAACATATAGCCAAACATTTATTGGTGTATTTTTATATATCCTTAATGTTACATAGCAGAAAAGCTAATTTATAAGAGCTGGACTGATGCTTTACTGATACACAGGTCATAGACAATGATGTACTCTTACAACCAGGGCAGATATCCGCTTCATATTTGGCTATTGCTTCATTGTCTCCTGACGCCCAGCAGCTTGCTGTGTAATGCAACCGCAAGTCAGGAAGATTTGTGGGTCAGGAAGGGATGTGTGTGTGAATTTTTCATAATGCATTTTCATAATGATATTGTGAAGGTTTCCTTTAATGGAAGATCAAAGGGACTTTCATCTAACAGAGTTAGGACTCAGTTTGTTTAAAAAGAGAAATCTTCACTCAAGTAGAGGAGAAAATGAAAGGTTTTCATTGTAATATCATGTATCTAAAGATTTTATTTTTAACTGTCAAGGAAAATTGACAAGCAAGTGACAAGCCATATATATACAGTCTAATTGCATCTTCCCTGAAGCTCAGAGAGAAAATCAAATTTAGAATCTCCATTGCATGATGGAAAAAAATTACCCTGTCAAAATAATGCAGACTCGACCTCTGACCCTAAATTCTAGGAAATATCCAAGGCATTAGCACCGTAAAATTACGATGACTGCTCCAAAAGTAATGCCACCTATTTAATTATGTTGGCCCACTGCGTCAGATGTGAATGTGGTATGTCAGTAGAGGCTGAACCTTCCCATCAGGATTCTATTATATTTTGTTGCCATGTGACAGATGGCAGCAGAGGGGCTATCTGACACAAAAGTACATATGAAACAAGGGTGTGTTTTTGAATTCCTCCATGAGGAAAAGATTGCAGTCACTGACATTCATCAGTACTTGCTGAATATTTATGGAGACCAAACAGTAAGCACAGTGAGGCAGTGGGTGGTGTGTTTCAGCAATGGAGACAGCAACAATGAGTCAACTCCACTGGTGTGGATTTTTATGAATGCAGCATGCAGGCTTTTGTTCATTGCTGGTGAAAATGCGTAGATGATGGTGGTGACTGTGTGGAAAAATAGTGTTTTGTAGCTGAGAATGTGCTCTATCAAACAGTGTTATTATGCTCTTTTTATCCGTTCTATTTTCCATATAAATAAATAAGAAGCATTACTTTCAGAGCAACCTACATACATTTATTGTAAGATAACATATCACAGGCTGCTGCTCTCTCCTTTCCCTCTTGCTGATTTTCCTGCTTATTGTTTCTGTGTTTGCATCTGTTACTGCAAATTCTTCCTCATTTTTATTTTTCTTCTCTTTTCTCTCTTATTGTTTCAAATTATTAGTGCATAGAGACAAGTTTTCTGCTGTTATGCATCACTTTTGACATTTCTACTCAAATTTGTTCAGTAATTATACTTTAATATGTAGAGTACCTGTACAGTACTTAATAACTGCCCTTTGAATGATAGATACATTTTAGCACACACATTCAATTAATAGAAAAGAGCCAATAACCATCACACAACATAAGCATAACCACTATTAACTGTAAATCACTTAAAAATTAAGAGGTGGTGGTGGTGTGAAATTCAAGTGGTTATAGTTATCACAACAGGGGAGCAGAGGGAATCAGAGAAGCATTCCCCTCATTCTCTAGTGCCATTAGATATGAAAAAGTATGTTTATATGAGGACGAGAAGGGTTTTGCCTGGGTTTCACCTCAAGCAATTTTTCATCTTCATGTTAGCGTACCCATGAAGACATGCTATAGATGGTATTCATTCTTTCCCTGAAACTCACCACAGCCAGCGAAACATCATGTTGCCCTTCAAGTCACTATGCTCTCTCTTCTAATCCAGGACTTCCTATAATTGTTGCATGCCAATGATATAAATAAAAGCAAACCTTAATTCAAATTAAAAGGCTTAGTCTTGAACAAGAATTCATGTGCAGGGTGAGGCATTCAAACAGATTGGGTTTGTGCCAGAAAGTTTCTTCTAGGAAATTAAGATAGTAGTATTTACCCATCTCACCGAATGAGCTGAGAGCTTAAAACTTACTCATGCTTCATAAGCACTCTAAGACACCTTGATGAAAGATAGCTGTCTGCAGATGTACAAAGTATTGATGGATTGGATTTTTATTAAACCTGTATTGTTCTATCTTTGATCTAAATACACTATTGCATTTCCAACATGCCTAACCCAGAGACAAGCTAAAAATTGACCTGGATTTAATATTGCTGTATTTTTCATTTCCTCCTCTTACTGCCTTGTCAGCAGCAATGAACTCTAATTAAAACACATGGATATTTAGAAGTTCCTTCATATTCTATCTAATATGATTTATGTACTTCAGTACTTCAGTACTCCAGTTTTCAGATGTACTGAAACAGTTGACCTTTTAAATTACAAAAGCAAACAAACAAAAAAAGGATTAGGTTTAGCTACACCAGCCTTATCATTTACTCCAATTCCTCTAAGACTAATTAACTCAGTCATAGCAACTGTAATATACGAAGTCTATGAGCCTGAATTTTTCTTACTAAACTTACACTGATATAAGTGAGAACAGAGTCTGTGTGTGAAGCAAGTACTTTTAAGGTATTTCTACTTGTGGTATTTAGAAGGTAAAAGTGACCTCTGTTAAGCAAATTTATATGGATGGGAGAAGAGTGAGCTGCTGAATCACTACCCTGTCATATCGCCAAAAGGATGCACAACACTGCACTGGAAAATATTGGAGGTGGAAGCATCACTACTAGCATCATCGTAGTGTTCTTTCCCAGTAAACTATTCCATGGTAAAAGTAACCACAAACATTATTTACTAGAAAGGCTAGGATATAATTCAAGGTGCAAAGGCCATGCAAACACCATCACGCATATGTAGATATGCTCAAGTAAGAGATCATTTAACATCTATGCTACTCCATATATAAGCATACCGAAACTATTTCATTCTCAAAAGGGATTTCTTTGTATGTACTCACACGAAAAAGAAGGCAAAAGCAAAGCAGTAAAAGAATTCAGAGTGAGCTGAAAGTCTGTGCTTACTTGACAGGGTTCTTGGCAGCATCTGGATCCTGCGCTGTTACTGTTCCTATTACACTGTTTATTGGAACATCTTCTTTCACTTCAATTATATATGCTGGTCTGCTGAACACAGGGGGTTCGTCTACATCTTCTACTTGAATTCTGATTGTGGCTGAATCCTTGAATGGCCCCAAGTAGAGGAATCGAGGATCCACGTGAGTATTGGTGGCTTCCACCTTCAGAATATACAAGTTTTTATTTTCAAAATCCAGTGCCTGGGAAGAGAAACAAACGAACAAACAAACAAACAAAAAACCTTGAGAAGTCTGTGGGAATAGCTGTGGTGAGCAGCCCGAGTATCTAAATGATCTGGGGGATGAAAGCCTGTGCTAGGTTACAGGAGCCTGAACTGGAATTAACATGCCAGAAGAGGGAAGAAAGTTGGGGGTCTTTGCCACTGATGGTAAGTTCTAGGAAAAAAACCAGCACAACAACAACAAAAATACTTTTGCAGGGAATTCTGTGCCAAAAACTTCTAAACTCAAATTAATGGTACCTTCTCAGATAGCATCAACTCTTTTTATCCTGTTGTAAAATTTTGTTGTTTTCCAGGCTCTCCATCTCTTGACCTTAAGCACCATACACCAAAGGGGGATTCTCTAGGAGCTCCTTTCTAACATGCTGACATCCCATCACTGAAATGAATCACTGTCTTATTTGGTGTCAGAAGGCATTCAGGATCACCCATGGAAAACATGACTTTATGACAGGCTATGACCATATCACACAGTGATAAAATGTGAAGAACATTTTAGGAACCATTTCTTACATTCCTTAGAGTAATGTGAGGAGAGATTACTTATCCCACTTCTCTATTAGGCTGTAGAAAATTCACAGCTTCAGCCACCAAGAGACAGAAATGCAAACAGAGCTAGACTGATATCATAATCATCCCCTTAAAGGCATCTCTTAAAAAACAAGTAATGACAGGTGTCGTACTGATATCAAAAGCAAGTGCACGTTCAGAAAATCTACACAATGTCTATTTAGTGATGGCTGAACTTGAACTGATGGAGGATGATATCTGTAACCTTATCAAGCTTGCCTAATAAACTGTAAACAATATTTCTCAAACCTTTTCTGACAGCCAACGTGCAGCCTATAAGATGGTGTCCATTGTGATCCAATACAGCAGTATTTTGTTTTGTTTTGTTTTGTTTTGTTTTGTTTTGTTTTGTTTTGTTTTGTTTTGTTTTGTTTTGTTTCTGAATGAAAAGCATGCTGATGGGTTTTATAATTGCATCTTTATAGCATGGGACAGAATAAATTTGTCTTTGTATTTTGATATGTTATAGGTATACAATCCAATACCTTTTGAAGGTGCAGAGCAGGCTGTGTGACACTGAATATTTCTGTGGTGCTAACACAGCACATTTCTAAGAAGTGAACAAATCCTGTATGCATGATAGAGACAAAGTCACAGTTGGGTAACTCCTTGAATTGTCCTATAGAAACATTCAGACAGAATTTTCTCACTTCTATCCCACTCCACAGATTATGTACTCTCTCAGATCTCTCAAATTACGTATGTTATTTTAGTAAAGGAGAAAGCATCCTAACTGTATAAAAAAAAATTGACATAGGTAATGTTGTAGACATTCCTATTTGATGGTATCCAATTTAATAAGCAAAATGTTGCACTAAAAATGGAAAACAAATGTGGTAGATACTTTTTTTTTCTTTTTTTTTTTCTGGTATTCCTGAGGTTAGTATGAAGTGTGTTAGTATGTGTACCTTTTTGACAGTCAGAATTCCTTCCTGTGTGTCCTTGTCTGTGGTAATTCCAAACATGTCATATCCATCCCCCTCAGTGATGCTGTATTCAATCTCTGCATTTTCATCCACATCTGCATCATTAGCTTTAATCCTGCCAATTGGAGAGTCAGGTGGCGTAGACTCAGGAGCTCTGAATTGGTAGGTGCCTACAGCAGACAGAAGAGGAAGCATTTGTCAGTCAGACTCATGGTATTTTGGATGCTAACTTTAAGCCTGCTGTCCTGTTGGTCATGAACAGATGCATTACGGGGTGACTTTGTCTTCATAGTTTCCTGGTGCAAAAGCGTTCAGACTCTGCCTTATTTTCATAGGAATAAAAGCAACTTATTCTTCTATCTTTCTTTTTCTAGTGTGAAGGGATTTTTTTTCCTAAATATATGCAGCTTTAGCAACATACTTTCCTAGATACTACCAGTCTGTGTTAACAGTATCAAAACATTATATGAAAAATGTTTTGGGGTCAAAAGACAAATAAAATATTAAGACCTGCCAGAGGCCAATGCAGTTTAGTATCACTAAAAGCCCACTAAAAGCAAATCCAACTCAAATGCCTATTACTAATATGCTGCACTGAATTTCTCCCCTGAGAAAAAACTACTTGGGGAATGTTGCTATTATGAGTCTGTATCTTTGGCTTTTATATTGAAGACAGTCATGTCCGGAGATGTATAATTAACTCATTGGAGGCAGAGTGCTATATTTCCTCTTAACTTGTTTTAATTTAAATGGAAACGTTTTGCCCACAGCTAAGAACAGACTTTGAACTTAAATGACAAGTTGCTTCCAATAACATTCCCAGTGACTTAACCGCCAAAGCTTGCTGATTTGTCTGATAGTATCTGCAATTATTTTCTTGAACAGCTGCTCTTGACTTTGACACACACTGACACTCTGATACACACACACACACACAGAACAGTGGTAAGATGAAGCAAAAATAAAGGAAAAAGAGAGAGAAAGAAATGTGAATGAAATCTGGATCACGTTGAATCACTTATGGCAATGAACAATCATTAATACAAATAGCTTTCTAAGAGATCTGACTCATCTGTTTCCTTCAAATACTACACAGCTATCTAAATTATCTGAGGCAAGAGGAGAATAGGTTGAATATCTGGTATATTTCTATGTGTGTCTTTTTTTCTGTTTGCAATAAATATAGGAGACCCCATTGAGGCAAATGTTTCGTAGGTAAAAACACTCATTTTGGTAGAGTTGCTCTGGGGATCATTTTACATTCTTAAATAAATACTTCAAAAGTTAAATATGTTAAACTAGAACAGACTACTTAAAATGTAGTTGACCACAAGGTCTATTATAAAATAAATATTGATCAGAAAATATAGATTGTATCAGTCAAAGCTATTTAATGGGTGGCAAAAAATAGAAGCTGTTTCTCTTTGTTAATTCACTTCTCAGAATATCTATTGCAGCTGTAGTAAAAATATTAAAGGTAAGATTCCCAATGTTTGTAATTAACCTTAGCATGTTGCTACTGCTTGCTTATTTCCTTTTTCTTTCTTATGTGAAGTCATACTCTGTAAATTCATGACAGCAGAAGCTTGACTACAAAAACAAACAAACAAAAAACTTAATTCTTGTTCACTGTATTGTAAAGACAGAATATAAACAGTCCATACTCTGGGGGAACCGAGGAGGATTGTCATTTACGTCGGTCAGTGTGATGTTCACAGTGGTGGTTCCTGATAATCCGCCCATCTGGCCTCCCATGTCTTTAGCCTGGATGACCACTTGATATTGCTCCCTGTTTTCACGGTCCATGTTTAGCAAAGCAGTTTTAATAATACCTAAAATGTGAAAATTAAAGAAGTAAAACTCACAAGGAATGTACTGACTTCAATGAAAATCCATATTTAAAAAAATCCCCACAGCCTGAAGAACAAAGCAATCTCCGCATAATGAGTAAACTTTGCCCAGTACAAATATTTACTGTTATGAGATGGCACATTAAATTACAGACCTGTCATATCATATCTCATGCTGCTGCCTATATGACAGACACAATAGTAGTGGCATCCCCAGAAAGATGTTCTATCTGTGAGCAGTGTTATTTTACATAACTATTTACACCCTTTCAGTTCCATGCTAAAGTCTCTGGCTGAACTGAAAGGTGGCTCATTGTTCGCTATAATGCACTCCATCTTTTCCCTCCCGTTTTGTCAATATTTTCATTTTGACAGACAAAAAAAAAAAAAGAAAGAAAGAAAATAAGGGAAAAAACTAAATTCAGCAATACAACATTAAAGAGGCAGTACAGCAACATTAAAATGGGAGAAGATAATTAAAAAAATTGTAAGCATACAAGCATGCCCAAGTATATATATTTCTATTTATACATTGATTAAAATGATTTTGCTAGACTGTTCCTTCTTCAAAGGTACAGAGTCATTTTAAGCCTAGCTCCTATTGAATTTCAGTCATTTAGATTAACCATGAAGCAAAATGTTTGTGTTCTGACTTGGTGTCTTAAGGCTAAGAACTGACTCCTTTGTAGACAAAAGGGATGAAATCCAAGCACTGAAATCCATGGTAAAATTCATAACAGCTTCAACAATGACTTATTCAGCTCTTGGAGTTTTGCAATTGATTTCCATGGCAGCATGATCAAGTCTGTGGTTTACCTTGCTTCCTTTCCATTCCTCATACAACCCTCTTGCTGGGTGCACTATCCATATTATAGCTCTGAGAACAAATATTGTACTTTCCAAGTGAGAATGCATGCATCAGTGCAAAAATCCTCCTTCTTGTACCATCTAATACCTTCTGCTTGAAAGGGATGCTCCCTTTGATATTGGCTTCCCTTTTTTTCAGATATACCTTTTTTCACCTCACATTTTTCTCTGATACATCTCATTTCTACCTTGAACAAGTCTCTACAATTTAGATAAGAAACAATTCTAAACCCTGACTAATTGTCTGGAATACCATTCTTTTCCCGTAAGGATGTTGAGGAGAACTCTATCTTCAAGAAACCTATCAGAATGGATATTCCCATTTAAGGACCTTCTTCAAATCTTGTAGAAGTTTGACGTTAAGTCCTGAGAGTATCTGTATAGTGGATTAGTGTAGTGGTACAGCAGATCTGGTCAGTCAGAATTTACATGTTTTACACACAAAGGCTCCAAAGCAGTCTGTTATTCAGCCCATAAAAAATTCTAGTCACTTTATATAATTTAAATATATACCAAAAAGAGAACTCAGAACTTTGAGATTCTATTTGTGATCTGCTAGTGTAGCTCAACAGCCAATTTTAACTCTTCTATCATTATTCTTAATTAAGATTTCTTTCATAAAATTAGCATTAAAGTGATATGTTGAAGATGTACAGAAATTATAATTACTTTAAACAAGTTTTGAAGAAGCAGAAGGTAGAAAAGAAAAAAAAAACAAACCAAACGAGCAAACCCTCAGTCTTAATTTAGCCATTATGAAGATATATGAGGATTAAGCACATTTTTTTGCACACCCACCTGTTTCTCGTTTTCTTCTAAAAGCTAACCTATTTAGTTTAATTTAAGCATCTATGGCAGTCTCTGTAGCACTGCTTGTTAAAAGTGATTGAAAACTGTTTCACATTCAGTACTAATTGTATTTATTATATTTTGCTTGTGAGATTAAAATTATGTTGGTGTCATGTTTACAGATGTATCGCTCAATTAAGTTTGTCAGATTTTGCACTGAATAAGATATAATCTCTTTGAAATTTTTGTTTAATATGTCCTAGCTTAGCTTAGCATGTCATTTTAAATTGCAGACATTGTCACAGAATGACAGACAAGGTCTTCTGACCTGTCTCAGATTCTACGGAGAAATATGGTTGTCCCTGGAGAATGCTGTAGACAACTTTAGCGCTGTTTCCATATGTAGGATCATCAGCATCAGTTGCAGTGACTTGCACAACAAAGGTACCTGCAATGATAAATTACAGAAAGTAAAAAAATACATTTTTTTCTTCCTTCCTTTCTTACTTTCTTCCCTTTTCTTTTTTGTTGCTTCTGAGACAGCTTACAATGTAGAAAAGCATAGCTGAGGTTCAAGTCAAACATGTGGCAAAAAGTAAAGTCTTATTTGGTAGGAGCTATTCTGCTCATAAAATACAGTGTTTCTAAACCAATATAATAGCTGGCTTTTTCTCAGTTCATTAAACTGCATTTATCTAGTGGATACATACATCCTTTATTATAGGTTTTAGGAACAAATCAGAAACCCAACTTTCATTAGATATCAAAGGTGTTTAGAGATTAAATCTAGATCAAGGATATACTTTCATAAATTTACTCATGCTTGCAACAGGTTAAACTAAAATTTACAGCCAGAACAATGTTAGACTTTAAAGTGTTTGAAATCAGAATGTAAATCTGTTTATTTTATATATCTTTTAGAGAAAGAAATGTCTTTGAATCCTAGTCAAAGGGTTAACAAACATGAAAAGTGAGCATAAGTTTTAGGATTTAAAGCAGATTTGTGAATAAAGTGTTCACTTCACATACTAAAATGTGAATATTAGTTTCTGTCTTCAACAGTTGAGGTTACATCTGCGTGACAAGTCCCATGAATGAGAGGAGAGAGTATGCCCTAAAGTCTTTATTTTCACATTGCTTGAGCTTTATTTTAATCTCATTCTTGACTGTGATTAATTAATGTTTCTGTCTCTGGGTATTTTTTTCAGCTTATAACTGTGCTTCTTGCCATTCAACCATCCATTTTTCTCTGACAAAAAAATCAAAATGACCTTCCTAAGAATCAGAGAGAAAAATTCAAAACCTGTGAACTTATATGAAAAAGATCCAACCATAAGTCATATTTCAAGGAATAGTCTCTCCCTGGAATAGTCTCTCCCTTCTTTAATTTATTTATTTATTTATTTATTTATTTATTTATTTATTTATTTATTATTCATTCTGATGGCTTGATATCTGTGAAACAAGTGGAAAGATTTAAATGGATATCAGTGGAATTTGTAGCTCAGTTTTGTTGCCTAGAATAAGCAACAACGTTAATAGGAAGTAATGACATATCTAAGAATTAATGATGAGTTGACTTGGCTCACAGTTTTCTTTCCTGAAGTGAGTGCATTCACTTCTGCATCTCCCCTTTCTTCCCCCCTTTTTAACCTTCCTGAACTAAACAACAATAGCTGGATACCTCTAGGGGTGGCGCTGACCAACATAGGTGACCATATCTTAACATACTATTACACTGCAACTAAATCATGTTACCAGTGTATGTTTAACTCTTTGAAGGTGTCCTGTAACAGAGGTCAGCACAGCTTACTTTCACTGTGAGCTAAACAAGTATGCATTAATTTGCTTTTTCTGTGGCATGACAGAGGAAGAGTATTTTACTCATCTGATACTTATGTTTTCAGCAAACCACTGTCACTGATTCCACTGGAGACAGATTTTTTTAGTGGCTCAGTTACTTCTACTCACTGCAAACAGCAGATGTCTGCATTCATTACCTTTCAGTTTTGGTCCCTTAATAAAATCCACAGAAAGAATTCACATTAGATACAGAAATTAACTCTTAGCACTTACCAACATCTGACATTTCTGGAATGCTGGCATTGTAAACATCCTTTGTAAACATTGGCTCATTGTCATTGATATCATGGATCTTGATGATGAACTCAGATTCTGGTTCCACTGGTCTTCCAGTTCTTCGATTTATAGCCTGGGCACGAAGTATGTATACAGGCTTTTCTTCTCTGTCTAGTCTCTTCGTGGCTTGGATGTCACCAGTGTTTTCATTGATAATGAAGAGGTCTCCTGCTCCATCTCCAGACAGAATGTACTTAAGTGATCCATCTCCTTTATCCTGGTCTGAATGCAGCTGGTGATGAAATGAGAATAATCAAGAAGGGAGGAAAATAAATAACTGGAACACAATTCTACATATTTCTTCTCATTATCATGATGCAGACTTTACTATTGTTAATACCTAGCCAAAGGGCTATAATCTTCTTTTAGGAAATCAGATGATACACCAGTAGGAGTCCTGAATGGATGGAGTGGTATATTGAAGTTGGAATTGAAGTTGTTTTCAGTATTATTAAAAAAATCTCTGGGGAGACCTAGGAACCTGAGTTGCAGATGACTTTCCAAAGCTGAGCATATATCAGTAAAATCTAAATACTAGAGGTTTCAGTATTATTCTGTGAATATATAGGAGAGTAATCTCCAACAGTTGGAAAATCTGCAGAATCATGACTTGTAGTAGTCAAAGAATGAAAAAGTAGCCAGGGCAGTCACTTCTTGAGTTCAAATTCTGTGTGCTGTGCCTTTATGACTCTGGGCAATACAAATAAGAGTGAAAAAACACAAATACACAAATGTAGCAAATAAGAGGCAGAGGCAACTCATGTACAAGGCCATTCCAGCACTGGCAATGAAGATATCAGTCACCTTATCCAAAGGGACGCCGACCAACATGAAACAAAGCAAGTGCAAGTGAAAGTAGAGAACAACAGTAGATAGCATACAGCGCATGAACTTTCCCAGGAGATTTCCCTGGCTATTGAAAGTCTGCTTAATGCACATACAAGGTACAACAGATTAAATACTACTCTGATTGCTGCTCCTTTGTTAAGGACATATTTATTCCTTTGGCCTTAAAATAAAGGTTAATCAAATGTACTTTATGGATTATTATTTTATATATTATTATACAAAATAAATATATATATTAAAATGACTTCTAAGTTTGGGGAATCAGTGACAAAATTCACAGAAGAAAAGTAGCAGATTCCTGCAAATTTTTGATTTCGTAGCAAAGACGTTAATGAGTTGGAAGAGTTGAATTTTCTCAACCAACTCTTTGCTTTTCTTTCTGCATGCAAATTTGAAATATATCAGTAGCTGAATGTGTGTAGAAGTACTTAGCATTGCTGGATAGAATGCTTTATAGAAGAGAAAGATTTGCACGCTGAAAGATTATAGAGTACTATGATCTTCACAGGTTTTACCAGTGCCTGCCTATTCCCCAGGCACACTGGAAGGGCAGCCTCCAGTGTGACTGTATGGTCAATGTTTTGGGTTTCCTCCAACCTTCTATCCAAACCAGAGCAATGCTGGAAGCCTATTGACAGCCACCTGGTGGCATGGTAATCCCCCATGAGACCACCATGCCTGTGGTCCCTACAGAAAGCATGATCAATGCAACAAGCGCATCTCATAATATAAAAACTCTTTGTTTTTATATTAAAAAAACATGTTGTTATATAATGTTTTTAATAAAGGTGTTTCATATATAAGTGTTTTTATATAAAGCATAAATAAAATTAAAAAATGTTAAATAGAACAAAATATATGAACTATAGTACAGGAAATCATTACCAGACATGCCAAGGTGCATCTCCTTCAGGGAAAAATGGGCCTTCAAAGTAATTTTGCACAGAGCCTTCCTCTTGAAAATAAGAATATCAGTAGCTAGCTTGTAAGCAATTTTCATCAGGAGATTTCAAAACACTTCACAAAAGCAGTACATTACATTTGCTTTGTTTTTTTGAATAGCAAGGTATAGAAACTTGGAGTTCCCAAGAAGGTGGTCTTGGAACCTGGAATACAGTTCAGATCTCCTGAATCACACAGAATCACAGAATCACAGAATTACCCGGGTTGGAAGGGACCTCAAGGATCATGTAGTTCCAACCCCCCTGCCTAGCAGGGCCACCAAACATACGCCTTTACTAGATCAGGTTGCCCAGGGCCCCGTCCAACCTGGTCTTGAACACCTCCAAGGACGGGGCATCCACAACCTCACTGGGCAGCCTGTTCCAGGATCTAACCACTCTTCTAGTAAAGAACTTTCCCCTAACATCCAACCTAAATCTTCCCTCCTTCAACTTAAAACCATTTCCCCGTGTCCTGCTATTGTCAGCCCTTTCGAAGAGTTTACTCCCCTCCTGGGAGTAAGTTCCCTTCAGGTACTGAAAGGCTGCAATGAGGTCACCCCGCAACCTTCTCTTCTCCAGGCTGAACAAACCCAACTCCCTCAGCCTGTCCTCATAGGGGAGGTGCTCCAGCCCCCTGATCATCTTCGTGGCCCTCCTCTGGACCCTTTCCAAAATCTCCACATCTTTTTTGTACTGAGGGCTCCACACCTGGACACAGTACTCCAGATGAGGCCTCACAAGAGCCGAGTAGAGAGGGACGATCACCTCCCTATCCCTGCTGACCACCCCTCTCCTGATGGAGCCCAGGATCCCATTTGCTTTCCGGGCTGCCAGAGTGCACTCGTGAGTCCCAGTCAATTGGCCATCAAACCTACAGAAATGGTATGATTTACCAGATATAGCCTAAGCCTCTGAAGAATATCTGTTAGATCTCCTTGTTAATAAGTCAGTCTAGAAGTCTACTGTGGAAAGTAATTGTAATTGTATATTTGAGTACAATTTTCTCAAAGGCAACTTTCAAAAAAAAAAAAAAGAAAAAGAAAAAAGAAAAAAAAAAAGAAAAAAAAAGGAAAAGGAAAAAAAGGAATAAAAATAATTCTTATTTAAAAATACATATTTTTAATGAGTATTTCACATCCAGATATTCAATTTTTGTTTGCCTTGAAAGCCTCTTTAATTTTGTCTGTATCATAGTGGGAGAAAAACAGCCCTTGGTAACAGACTATCATTAATTCACATGAATCATGGAACAGTGCTGCTGTGAGACTTGCTATAGGCTGAACTCCCAAACTCATTTTTATCACCATTTTAATTAAAACTGGTTTCAAGGAACAAGGCAGCAAAAAAGGTCAAGCTAGAAAGGGTGTTGGAACCACTGGGAATTGTCTTCCCTAGTATTCTTTAAAGAGTACAGACTACCTAAAGAGCTTAAAAAGGAAAACTTCTGTGATTTTTCAGTCAATTTTTTAATGAAATTTCCACTTTTCCCCCACAGATGACCTATCAGTGTAAGACAGACTGTGATTCTTTTATATTAAGACAATGTATATCTCAGTGTACTGACTCACTAATGTTGAAAATTAAGTGATTTTCATCGAAGGTTCAGTCTCTAGCTTTTCAGTAAAAGCAGTAACTCCTGAAAAATAAACACTTCCTATCACAATGTTCTTTCCAGACCTAATATTCTAATACCTTCAGATTTATCCCTTTCCTAAGACATTATAGAATAGACTGAGTGTTCAGCTGGCCAGAAAATAAATGGCTTCTCTACTTAAGAGTCAGGTCTGGGGGAGGTCATGTCCCATGTATGTTATGTAGAACTAGGGCTGTCTGAGCATCTACTCATCAGTCCCAACAGTGAACTTCCAGTGTGCCACCATGTGTGGCTTCAATAACATATTTCATAAAAATTCTTTATAAAAGTATGATTATAATACTTGATTTAAGTAAATAAAGATACTTAGTTAACCACTGGGCATCAGGGTTGTTTTGTTTTGTTTTCTGTTTTATCGTGTGTGTGTTTTTGTGGGATAGGACAAAATCATAGCACCAGCATGAACTGCTTAATAGCTAGTCCAAAGTAATTTGAGGTTTTTTCCTTTCTTTTTCATAATAATAATAATAATAATATTGTTTTTATGTATGAGAATAAATAAACAGATCTCCAGGAAAGTTTCTCATAGATGATAAATTTGCAACATTCACCTATGAGGAAAATATCTAGAAAAACAATTTATTATTACAGATTATATTATCTGTGCTTGACTGTTTGCTTGGTATAAAATTTTATGAGGGCAAAACCATTTGCTTTATTTTTTCTTAACTGTCAATTTATCTTGACAGTTAAGAAAACAGTGAGCTATGTGAAGTGAGAGACTGCTACTCTAACCATGTTGGGGAAAATAAAAAAAGAAAAACCAACAAAAAAAAAAAAAGGAATATAATCTAAAGGAGGAAAAAATGGTGCAAGTTTAGACCAAAAAAAGGGCCTGGAAGAGAGATGCACTTAAAAATGCAGCTGATCCTTTTGTATATAGAACCTAATACAATTGTTATGAAGATAAAATAGGTAGTGGAAACAACCCTGCTTTCCTTTGAAAATGACAGAATTTTCACTACCCAAACCCTTCATTTCACAGGAAGTTTGCTGTAATGAAATATGCATAGAAAGTATATTGCAAGTGCTTTCAGCAGGACAGATACGAGACATCATAGCTTCACTCTTTGTATTAATTCATGTTGCAAAAGTATTTCCATTATCCCTGCATAAAGTTGTTCATGGGCCAGATAAATGGACCATGGCAGGTAGTCATGAGATAGAATAAAATATCGTGGGATGCAATATTCATGTCAGTTGGGTTGTATTACATTTCTGCTCCTTGATACAAATTTACTATGGCCAAACATTTTAAGGCTCTACTTAAAGTTAGACTTTTTATTTCTGGAGGAACTCGGTGTTACTCAAAAGCATTCATCTAATTTGGTGACTGAACTGAGCAATACCCCAAAGGTAAGCAAAATTGAGAAATAGTAAGTTGCAATAAAAAGCAAATGCTTCTGCAATTGAACTACATTAATATTATAGTAAATTGATTCACTCAGAATCTTCTCTGGACTCTTTTGTGAAATCACCTATCAATCACTGGCTATGGCTGAGGATGAATGACAAATTAAAGATTTTATTATGCCCTAGGCACATTTTCACTCATTTTACTTTAATGCCACTGTTACGTGAACCATCTTCTTTGCTTTTAATGATTTACAGTAAGATAAAAACCATCCAGTCTTTTTCTCTCTTCTCCCCTCAGGAATATTCTGGCCCAAGACATTCAGACATGGCTGCCTGAAAGTAGGTAGGGCCTAATTGCTCTGGTAAGAAATATACACCTGTTTAAAAAGTCTGCAGGACTGCAGCATTAGCTACCTGTATTTGACATTGTACTCATTGTCACCTACATAATTCATTTAATAGAAGAACTTTTTATTTATTAAAAAGAGTCACAATCTGAAGCAGCCTTGCTCTCCCCAGTGTCACTGACAGAAGCCCCCCAGAAGCATCAAGGGCAGCGACAGGTATCTTCTCCACTTGGAGAAGTATGTGAAAGCTGTGCTCAAAGTGTTTGTGCTGTGAATCTCTTTTTTCTTCTTGTTCATCACCAACACAAGGTATTGCTTAACTTTAAAGGAGCACCAGAAAAAATTTACCAGGGTTTTCAAAAGTTGAATCAGGCCTATGCTACATAAATAGGAATTATAATAGGTTAAAATTAAGCTCTGAATTTATTTTTTATTTTTTATTTTTTTTGTGAGTTATAATGGAATATATTAGACAGATGCAGCTTTCCAGCACACATATTTGTAATGAGGTTTTACTTTACTGAGAATGTACTTTTATAGCTGTGGTAATTAAATTCCAAAAAAGAAAAAAAAAAAAAGAAAAAAAAAAAGAAAAAAAAATGAAATTACAGTCCATGGATATTCTCCAGAATGAAATATCATTCCTCCTCTACCTCGCTCTGTAAAACTGATTTAAACAGCATAGTTAATCTCATTCATGAAATGGCTTTGGGTTGTGTAAGACAGCTGTAAATTGCAGTTTAGCTCCCACTAATGTCTTATTGCTGGTTATGATAACTGGAAATTCGGTGGGTAAGGTGGTTTCCATCCATCCTACAAATCAAGTTCCCATTCCTGCTGTGAATGCAACCCCCTGCTCCCTCAATTTGAAAGCAGTCCCTGAACCTCTACAATGGCACAAGCCAATTGACCTTGGGATGTACATACTAAACCATCAACCTGCAATTATCCAGAAATAAGCTGCCTCGTGTCTTATTGTTTGCTTGTATTTATAAAAGGAACTTGCTATTCTGGGACTGCTGTGGCCACGTTTTTGTTTCCTAGCATCACAATGAAATAGAGACCATTATTGAAGTGGCAAGTGGGCAGTTGGTATGTAGTTAACATAAAGAATCAGTGTCTTACACTTGGCAGTATTCATAGCAATGATTTTACTCCAAATTGAATAGATTGAAGCAGCAAAGCTCTGTCAAGTAGTGAACAAATTCAACCACATTTATTGCTTGAGGTCACACAGTGT
Organism: Coturnix japonica; assembly: GCF_054131305.1. NCBI lineage: Eukaryota > Metazoa > Chordata > Aves > Galliformes > Phasianidae > Coturnix > Coturnix japonica. The sequence continues at coordinate 78,726,970 of NC_140664.1, forward strand.
GATGGTACAGTGAAACACTAAAAACACTATGAAGTTATAATATTGCACAATTTCTCTTTCACAGTAATAACTTTCTTGAACTCTTTCTTATCTATCCCTATAAAATAAACACTTGTCATTAATATAATAATTAACATGATTAATATCATTAAATAATCATCTCTAAAGCTTTTGGTGAACTTAATGACTCAAAGTTAAAAGGAAAAAGACATTTTTTGGTCATTAGGTAATAAGTATTTATATATATATATAAATATATATGCTGAAACTTAAGTAGAAGCTTTATTTGCTTCTTAAAATACCCCCCAAACACTATTTGTACTTCATATACCTATATGCTGTTTCATGTATTACTGAGGCAAATACAGAAATAATTTATTTCAAGCCATGAAAGTGCCTTTCTTCTAAGAAGATACCCCACAAGATCCACTGGAAGATTGAGTATCACCAGAAATGACAAATTTACTATGGATGTATATGCCATGTTCTTATGGCCTCAATTATGGAAAGCACCATCTCCTTCCCTGGTCCACATAACCTCTCTATCTGACTCACCCCTAATGCAAAATTGCCACTGCATGGTATTTTATAGTTCTTGCTCTATCAATGTCTTCCAAACCTCTTAACTGCAAAATCCTAAGCTCCTTCTCATGTCCCCTAAATCCTGGCTGGAAAAGAGACAGAATGTGCTGAGGTCAGTGGTGGCTTGGTTTATATGCATATTTGTAGCACAGCCAGCTGAACAGTCGTGGCAAAATGTAGGTTTCTTTACCTTATGCAGCTACTATTCTTCCAAACTGTAATGAAATGAGTGTTTTCAACACCTTTATTCCTCTATAAAATTTAATTAGAAGTGGTTAATGGACTTAAAAATCAATTAGAGAAGGCCAGCAGACAGGGTGCAGAGCATTGAGCCTAGTTATCTGCTCAGATCACATACTTGGAAGGTTAATGTAAGATATAGGTACCTATACTTCCTCTGGCTTGTTACTTCAAAAATTTAACTCAAATTTCTGGTAAAAATGGGAGGACTCTAAGAAAGCATTCAGAGGAGAATGGGAGAAAGGTGCTAGAGTACTTTCAAATTTTCTTCTTAGTGTTTAGAGAAACTAGAATTGATTCCTTTCTATTCTTATGTAAAACAATTTGAAAATTATATGAAGATTTATACTCAAAAATTTAAGTCTCAAAATAGGAGTTTGTTATTTCCATAGAAAGTAAACAAACAGCAACAACAAAAAGTATAGACAAGATGAAAAGAAAAATGCAAAGAGATTCTACCAAAGCATAGCACTATAATTCCAAATGTACAGCTGCCAGAAACAGCACTTCCACACAGGGGCTTTTATTCTAACCATTATGACAGGTGCTTAAAATTAGTTACCCTCTTTTTTACATCTCCCCACTAACCAAACATCTGTTATATAAGCAATCAGCAATCTTCATTGTTCATCACTTTCTTGATCGACTGTACATGTTACAGTTTGCAGAGTACTTGAATTCGTTTACTTCAGTGATTAGTTTACTGTAGTTACTGTAGTTAATAGTGTAAACCTGAATATGGTTCAGTATGATTGATTCCTGAGTATTTAAGACAGTTTTAATTTTTCACATCAAGATTGTTTTTCTATTTCAAGAACCACCTCCCACTTGCTTATATTTTTCCTCTTCCAACATCTATGGATGATAGTTATACATACTCTCAGTATTTTTCTTTTCATGGCTGCCAGCCTACATGCACTCTTCCTGTGTGAAATGATCACTTTTCAATCCTCAAACAGAACCCTGTTTAAAATGCTAGTCTCTTGGTTTTAGTTAGTAGATTGAAAGTGCTTGAGTTTAGTAGATTCCAAAAGGAGACAACAAAGAAAAGGCCAGATGTGATGTTTAGTAGTTCCTAGTAGTTTTTCTGTGATTGGTCCATTTCAGTTGGCCTTCCTTCTGTATGAATACATGCAGGTCTTGAACAGCAATGTTAATATTTTCCTTTATCTTATAGAAATAAGTACATACATTTGTTACTTCTGTTGCCACATTTAAGGAGCTTCTTGACATCCTAGTATTGACATTTATGCTTTTCTCCTTTTCTCACTGTTTCTAACATATGACCATTTATTGTGTATAGATTTTTGTTTGTTTGTTTGTTTTGTTACTTCTATTTTATTCCTATCCTTTTTTCTTTTCCTTCTTTCCTCCTGCAAGATATTCTGGAAACAGTTGTGGCGAAAATGCTAAGTCATGGTTTGAAACAGTGATTGAGCACCTGGTGGGAAGGCAAGGCCAACCCAAGGTAGCTCAGGTGCTAGCAATGTGCCTGAGTGACCAGAAGGAGTGGAGCCAGAATGCACCTCTTCTCAGACCTCATTGAAGGACTGGTTGTGGAGGTGAGGGTATTTCATTGTAGATCTCTGTCTACGTAGGGTTTTTTAAGGGTAAGCAGTTTTTGTTTTGTTTTGTTTCTCTTTTGTTTCTGTGTTCATGGCTGCTGTATTTGAGCAAATCTTCACTTGTTGTTACCTTAGCTACTCTGCTGTCATTATTGCATTTTCTATTGCATAACAATAGTAAGAGATATATATAATAGAGCACTGAATTGAAGCATATAAATATTGAAGTTGTAATACCTTAATAACACAGAGAGTTGAAGAGTTACTAAGGATAAATGAAATTTATGTGAATGCTGGTTTGTTTAGAGTTATTGGGATTTTTCTTTTATTTGCAAGGGGTTCCAGGAAATAGGGTGGAAAGGGCACTGAAATAAGAATTTAACATTTCACCAGGGTCAGGAGACAAAGTGCTCTTGTATTTGACATCTCGGCTCATGCTCTCCGTGTAGGCTGGAAGGCTCTTTTTATTCTTTTGTGAGGGTTATGGGTGAGGCTGCATGGCCTTAAGTAGACTTTGACAATAACTTGTCTGATATTGTGATCCTGGGGATGGGGGACGACAGGCTGCCCAAAGAGTAGCCAGGAACCTGCTGTCCTATTTAAAATGTTTAAATCTAAGAATAAACACCAGTACTCTAGTGACTCACACCTTTGTTACACACCTTTCAAAATCACAAATGGTTTTCTATCCTGAAGTGCAAATATGCAGCCACAGCTAATCAGCTTTGCAAAAAATCAATTGAGAAGTGTCAATCCTTTCAACGTTGCCAAGGGCCTATCAACTCTCTTATCCCTCTTGGGTTCCACAACTGCTGTTGCTCTTCAATTTGATTAAATAGGGACAATGACACAAGAACTTTTTGTTCTGAACTGCAGTACATCAAGCTGGAAAGGTCCCTTATTTTGTTGCTCTCTTTCTCTAGAGGTAACTTGCTATCAGATCTTAAGGATTATTGAACAAAACTACAAGCTAGGTAAAGGTGCCTCCATGTTCTCTTGGGCTGAAAGATGCTCAGTCCTTCTTTGATAATGTAGTCTTATTTGTCCCTATTGCTATTATCTCTAAGCACGATTATAACAGGAATTTACTAAGTTACAACAGACAAATAGGTCTTTTATTTATAAAACACAATAGATTTCTGTGTCATGTCTGATCATCTCTTTGCTTAAAGGGTGCTTGACTTGCACTTTCTTTTATCAAAATTCTTGCTTTTTTTTTGAACTACTACATAACCACAAGAAAGAGACCCAATCTCATTTTGCAGGTATTAAAGAACTGAAAGCCATTATACCTCTGAGCACTGATTTCTCTCACTTAAAAAAGAACATGCATGTGATGTAAAATGATCTCTACAACTTTACTTACCATTTGGTACATCAAGCAATTGCCTGAAAGATTACAGAGCCCTGTTCAGCTAAACTGTGGTGGTCATAACAAAATAGCATTGGACTGACTTCTAGAATTATCCTCACAAAAGCTTGGCGATTTTTTTTGTTTGTTTGTTTTTTGGTTTTTTGTTTTGTTTTGTTTTGTTTTTTTTAAATTCAGTTCAAAATTCTTTATGAACAGACAAAGCTGTTTAAACAATTTCCTGTTTAGTTCATCTATTTCAGCAGCTGGCATTTCTCTGTCATAGTGACCGCCACTCTTTTTTTCTTTGTTTTTAAACTATTTGTTAGAAGCAGTACCTGGGAGACAGGAAGACTGGTTTATTGAAGTCACTGACTGAAAGGCGTAATGGACTTAGCCACCCTAGACTTGTCATAACATAACTGAGGTACTAAGAATACTCTCTTGCATGTAAATCTGAGCCGAAGATTAGGAGAGATTAAAAATTGTTTTATTAACTGATGCGTACACTTCAGTGGTCAGGAATGAAAATTCAATCCATTGAAGCTTTGAAAGCCATAAAGAGGTGTACAAGTCATCTTATTTCAGGAGACAGATTATCATTACTCCATGTTTCCTACCATAACTGGATTGTCAGTCATTGGTTTCAAATATGAGTCTTAAAGACTAAATGAAAAGATGAGTTTGATGCATAACTAATGACTTCCTTGGTATATAAAAAAAAAATAAATACAAATGAGTGAAGCTCATTTAAGTGCACCTCTTTGAAAAAGCACAAGATATGCAATGGAAAGGCATGCTTGTATTTGGAAATGCAGAACTTACTGGTTTTAATATTGTCTCTGTCAAAGTCTTACTGGCTTATCAGTATTTGATGCTTCTACATTTTTCTTGCAGTAAAATGTGGGTCGTTAACAGTGTTCTGTTCAGTATATAATTATAATAATGTGATTTGAATCTTAAGTGTAAATTGTTCTATGTTAGCTTGTGGAAATATCAAAGATTAAGTCGAATAAAGCAAGCAAAATGCTTTAATGCTAGAAAATATCATTGCTCTCAGGTGTTTATTATCTACCTGCTGAAGGTTACTGTCACCATATTAACTAAAGAATGGGATAGATGCACTCTGGGCTGATTATATTAGCTCAATAACACCTGGAGTTGTTCTAAACTATGGTTTCTTACTAAAATAAATATGTGTTTTCTGTCAGGTAAGCTGTGGAGGTATGGAAAGTTAAATGCCTAACCTGTAATGATTTTCAGCAGGAGTGAAATGAGTCCCTAAAGAAAAACATGCTTCCCTGGAAATCTTTTCCCTAAGTCCTCATTTTTCAATGGGAATTGTGAAAACTATTCAAGAGCACCTACTTTCCTCACAGTTTTTTTTTGAAAGTCAGAACAAAATTGTTCCCTTATCTTAACATACGTCCTCGTATATCTCAGACAGTTATGTGCACAGGAACAGATGCCTACAACACAGCTAGTGTGCCTTTTTAAGTTAATTTAACGTACCGTGTTCCATTTTGCAAGAAAAGATGCTCACTGAGTCAAGAAGCTAGTACAGATATATTGTGTTTTAAAAATTACATGGGAAAAAAGTATTATATTAGTTTGTACATCCATGCAACCATTTAATGGCAGAATACTTTCATGGGGCCATCTACATATCCAATTGACTTTAATGGGACTTCTATCATGTACTGCATTACCTCAGTCAAAAAAAGGAACTCAAATAATAGTAGTTGACAGCAGATACTTACTGAGATTAGGAGTTTTTTGGTTGTTCTTGTTTTGTTGTTTTCCTTCCCCCCCCCACCCCCCCAAAAAAAAAACAACCACATGCACTTTTGTAACTAATAGATTGTCTTAGCATATCTTCCTTAATCTTCAATTGGCCTGATTAGTATAGTTAATGAAATCAATCTGTGTTATATATCGAGCTTTAATTGCCTTCATTATCTTAGGAAATTTACCCAGGGTCAGTTGCTTCTCTATCAGAGATCCAAATTTTCTATTTTACTGAAAAGCAATTTTCTTTGACTTATAAATTTAATAAATAAATAAATAAAAATTTAAAAAATCTCCTAAATCATTGCTGAACACAGCAACTTCAATTTAATATTACATCAGTGTTGTTCTTTCTTTATAGATATAATGCAGATTCAGAAAGTTAAATGAAGAAATGCATTTTTAATTCAGTAAAAACCTCTAATCCTTGAGTGGGAGGAGGGGTGGGGAAGATATTCCTTAATGGTGAACTAGAAGGGGAAAAAAAAAATTGCTTGGCCTAATATCCAGAAATGTTTTTACTGGGATATGGTTGAATAAAACATCAGGCTTCTTCAGTAAGTAACAGCTTTTTTCTGTTCCCTGATGGATGTGCTTGAAAGCAAATGCTCATCCTTTGCTTACTGACAAAGGTGATCCCTTGATATTCTGAGCTGCACTTGATGCTGACAATCAAATCCAGAGGTATGTGTATGAATTTTATATGCTATATAAAAGTGTGTGGTAGGGTGGAAAGTAGGGATTGGAGAAGTGAGGCTATAGAGAAACATTCAAACAAATGAGGAGACATATTCTGATTTAAATCAATGTTTAACAAAAATGAAATAAATTCATATCCACAGGTTTACTCAAGTCTTTAATCTGTTTGCATACCTGGCTTATCTAGTACTGTAACTCAAAAAGTGAGGAAAGGAAAATATCTCTGCACTGTCATCTTTCGCAACTTTATTTCTAAAAGTTTGAGTTGCATAAAGAGATACCTAGAGAACTGTGTGAGGCAATAGTTACAATTGAAAAGGCCACATGTATTAAGTCTTAACCGTGTTCTCCCTGGAAGGCTGCTCAGCTAGAAATTTCTTTCTAAGAAAACTTGGCCGAGGCTGTCATTTTTCATTCAAAAGAGCTCAAAATATCAGCCTGGACATGAAGGAATGGTTCACATGGCTCAAATGTTGAGATAAACAGATGATAGAACTTCAGGAAATCAGGGGGGTGGATTAGTAGAAGATCAGCTCAGGGAGATGGAGCTTTGCTTTGGAACAGGTGACAAATCAGTCAAGAGCTTGCAGATAAAGGACAGATCAACATGAGTGATATTGTGGTAGGTACTCACAACAGACTGCTTGCTCAAAGAAATGAAGTACCTGAAGCCTTTGTTAGATGGAGGAAGGAAGCTGTACAATTGAAGGCTCATGAAAGACTTCAATCATTCTGATGTCTGCTGGAAGAGCAATATGGCTGTATGCAAGCAACCCAGGTTTCTACAATGTGTCACAACAAAATTTCACACAAGTGATTGATGAGCTGACCAAAGGGTGTATTATGTTGGATGGATGTGAATGTAAAATTTACCCTCAGGTCTCAAAGGTCCCTGAGCCTAGCAGCAAATTCTAGTGAAGTGAAGCATTATTCACAGCAGAAAAAACAAACAAGCATACAAAAGCACTATAAAAGTGTAGGGTTTGTTGTTTGTTTGTTTTTTTAACAAATGGGATGAACTCAGGTACATACTCAGAGTGGGATGCATTTTAAAAATATAAAATGGTGAGGAAATGCTTTCTTGCTATGGTATTTGGCAAGTGATTGAGGAAGGTTCCTAATTTCTGAGAACAGGAAAAGCCACAGGCATTCTAAAGAAGGACAAGAAGGATCTGGGAACTAGAGACTGGCCAGCTATACCTCAGTCCCAAGGTATGGAGCAAATCCACTTGGAAGGTAAATCTAGGCACACAAAGAAAACCAAGGTGATGGAAACAAATAATATGGATGGCAAATTGCTTAACCAACCTGATCGCTTTGATATAAAATCTGAATAGATGAATTGGTGAGATATGGACTGCAAAATTGGATGGTAAAATGTGTGGAAATTCCATGGATGGACAATGGACAAACTCAGTGAGTTATGATCTGTGGTTAGGAATCCCACTGGTGGGATAATGGGTGTTAATACTGCTTAATATCTTTATTAATTATTTTAATGATGGAATGCACTCTCAACAATGTTTTTAAGTCATTAAAAAAATAAAGGGGGGGGGGAGGGGGGGGGTTTGTTTGCATAGAGAGCTTTCAATATTGGGAAGGTAGATGTCAGCAGCTTGTAGAAATGGACTCATGATGTTCAGCACTCACAAATATAAGTTCCTGCATCTGTGCTGGAATACAGTCTAGATAAAGAAATAGTTTTGCGCTGAAAGATCTGGATGTTTCATTTCAATAAGCTGAAAATGTCCTTGCTGAGAAAAAAGCCAACTGAACACTGGTTTCTTTTAGCAATAGTGGCTTACTGTCAGAGGTCATAGATCATTCTCTTCTATTCAAAGCCTGTGAGAATGGCAGTAGAGCAGTGTATTTAGTTTTGTCCCTCCTCTGTAAAAGAAAGAAGTTGACATACAGCAGTGAGTCTACTGAAGGGTCACCAGATGGGTTAGGGGGCTGGAACATATGATGAATGCAGAGAGAAGAAAAATGTTTTTGTTTAGATTTCAGAAGAGAAGGTCTATTGTTGTTTACAGCTACCTAATGGCAAAGAGTAGATAAAGACAGAGGAGACTGTGAAAAGATGAAAGGCAGTAGTTAGAAATTGCAGCAGGGGTAATTCTGGTTAGATATTTGAAGGAAAAAAAAAAATAATCAAAGGAGTTAAGCTCTGAGAGAGCTGCCCAAGAAGGCGTGGAATTTCTGTACTTGGAGACAGACAGAACTTGATTGAGTCCTGAGTGATGTGCTCTTAAATGGACCTACTTTGAGCAGAGAGGTCAACCAGATGCCTCTGAGAGTTTCTTCCATCCTAAATTATTCTGTGGTTCTATCTGTCAGAAGTAATATTCACTGCAGGACAGTTCAAGATTCAACACTGCCTGTCTAGGACTGAGGGTTAATTTTGACTGAAGAGACTGGAATTATTTTGGTGCGAATACTTTTTGTCAGTATTCTCCAAATTTTTATCTAGTTTTTGTGGAATAAAATATATATATATATATTTCTTGAGAACTTGTGGTGGTTATGGTGAAATCAGTATAAATAATCGAAAAGGAGTTTTCCAGAAAATACTTTCTGAAGGTAAAATCATAAATATTTGCTTGATGTGAGTCAGTCGTGGTGAACTGTGTAGATCCTGACAGGCTGTGTTACCTGAAAGTAGCACGAGGCTCACACTTGTATTAATTCTCTGGCTGAAACCCCCTTGGAGGTTGTTATTCTCTGTGTCTACTGGAAATTCTCTGAGGAATTTCAGCAGTTATAAATTGTATTAGCTCTCCTTTAAGCAACTGACCTGAAATGTGTAAAATCACAGAAAGAGCATGGGGCTGGAAAGAATCTATGAATGCTCTGACACCTCTGTTTGCATGGCCTTTAAATCTATTGCCTGAGTCAGCTTGATTGTAGGGTCTGCTATGTAGAAGCATGTCATGGATCCATAGATACAGTTATACCCTTCGGTTGTCTTTTAGGGAGAACTGGACCTCTTGTTCATGATAATATAGTGCAAACATATAATTTACATGCTACATGACTTTCATTGATGTAGCCTGCTGACATCAAGATGCAGTATGCACAAAGCTGACAAACACACTAGAAAAAAAATAGAATGATATTAATGAAGCAGCACAGAGCAGTAAAACATTTATTGCAGCAGATGATTAACAGTGAAACAATGTTTCACAAAGAAGTAAGAAATAGTGCTGGGTAAACAGCATATCTATACAAAAAGGCCACTCCAGCTACTTTTGTATAGTCCTGCTCCATTCAACATGGCAGACTTCAGCTGGGAATAGAAGGGCTGCAGTTGAGTGATGTATCTCCCAACTTTGAAAAGAAAACACTAGGAATGATAGTTTCAGAATAAACTTTACAGAAGGGGAAAAACATATCAGCAATGTACAGTTTAGCTCCCAGTTCACCTAGCATTTTATTTCTCTACAAATTTTATTCTCTCTCTCTATATACATGTATATATATAGTGAAATTAGAAAAAAAAAAAGAAAGAATTTATATTTTTTCCTTTCTCTCTTCCTTCCAGAGGGCAGTTCTTACCTTTCCTTCATCTGCCACCTCAGGCTTTCACATTGAGTACAAGCTTCACTGAACCCTGAAGCATTTGCAAGTGCATGCTAAGGTTTGCTTCACCCCATTAATGGTGAAAGCAAACCACAGTCTGCATTAGCACATACAGATCAGTGGTAGCTATTCGCATCACAACACATTTTCAGTTTGTGTTTTGAAATACTGTGCTGACTGGCCATAGCTCTCAATCTGCTGCTGCCCCACTGTGAACCTACGTTCACCACTGAGAGAAACAGCAGCAAAAGCAAGGGGAGTCACAGAGGATAAGTTTCATTTAATAAAAAGATTTGTGTAAGCTTTACAGTTTAATATTTTTGATGAGCCAACTGTAAGTAGCAAATGTTGGAATAACAAACGTTCTTTGTCCTCAGCCTGATAAGCGGGATTTTTTTTTCTGGCTGTTGCTAGCCCGCAAGTTCTATATTCGTAACACTGCAGCTTTATAGGAAAGACTTGTCTTTGCCATACAAACAAATAGGAAAATGGTAATTGCAGCAACAAAGATCAGTAATTTAAGTAACCACAAATAAACCATGAACTTCACCTGTAGTTCTTCTCTGGGAATAGAAATAAACATGTTAAGCTATTTTTGTATAGCTGTAAGTCTAAGGGCACACAGTCCAGGAAGATAGGCAGATTGCTGACAAAGGGAGAACAAGATGATCTGTGGAAATATGTGGCCCAAAATGTAAGCACTGTTATGAGTGGGCTGTTAGTATATAGAAATAAAAACTGTGTAGTTCAGGGCACAAAAGAAAAAAAGAAAAAAAAAGAAAAGCAAAATTTTTTCACTTAATTTCTCAAGCTAGAGGGAAATACTGTCTTGGGAGTTTCAGAATTTGCTTGCCTTGACTTCTCTTGGTAGAATGGAACAAAGAAGAGGAGGAGGTTATGTTCCATTGCATTGTAAGTATCATCGTGTACCACAAAGGAGGAGATGTGGAATGTTAGTGACAAGCGGTTGTAAGGCTCTAATATTGTGTAATATATTTGAGTGTAAGGATGATGCCAAGTAGATTCACAATTATGGAAATCATAAACGTTAAACATGCTTTGCTTCCAGCCTTTCATTTTCTGAATGTCATTCTTGCCCATCCCACCCATTTCTCATTATCTCCTTTTTTAGCCTCCATATGATGATTTAAAATCTACAGCCTGTTTCTGGATTTGTGTCCTGGGCCTTTAACCTCTCAGCAGTCCCTTGTTTCAGTTATCTCTATTCCACAGAGACCAACAGTATAGAGGGTTTCTATCGGCATCAGTAAATCTTTCGAAGAGGAATATAAGACAAGTGTGTGTATGTGTGTGCAATTCAGTATAAGAATGAAGGGCAGTTGGGAAAGTCAAGTGGTAGAACATAAAATATGAATGATGGATGAGGAATAAAGGCAGTGCACACATGCCATGGCATTTGTTCTACTTTTTAGAAGAATGACATACACTCAGCCTATTGAAGCAATAGGCAGGTGGAACATAAGAACTGAGCTTTTTATTTTTTTTTTCCCTATTATTATTTTATTTAATTGTGGTTTAGAAATTTCTGATTTTTAGCTCTGATCATGTCATTTAACCTCCCCATACATCAATTTTCTCTTCTATAAAAGGCTTCTGCTAATGCTTCTTTCACCAAAATGTTAAATGTATCGTTCCAATTAACTAATGTTGGTACTCATAAAGGACCCTGTGACTTTCTTGTCAGTAGCAAGGGCAGGAGTGTCACAAACAGTCCAGAAAAGCTCTATTCTCTGCTAAGAGAAAAGTGGCACTATAGTATATTGCTGATAGCTTTCCAAGGACTCTGGCACTCCTATACAGGTGGAGGGAGTCTGCATCTGGAAAGGTACAAGGCTTCACTTTTCCTCCTGTGTGGTGATGGGTCTGGTGTCATCTGAGAGGTACATCATGGAGTCACATTTTTTTGTGCACATCTGGCTGTGAAAGAAGAATGCTGAGGAACTGCAAGGGATAGGGGTCCAGCCCAGAGGCCTGTGCACACTGTGGGTAGTGCTACAGTTAGTTTGACTGAAGCAACTGAAAAATGACAGATGGCTCTCTTCAGTTTTTCTGTGAGCCACTCCAGGACCAGAAATTGCTCAGGACAAAGTCATTGCAAGACATAACGTCTGGGTCTTGGGTTGCATTTCTCTTGGAAAATCAGAAAGTAGAATCTATTCCTAAACAAATGATATTCTTAATGTCAAAAGAAATTGAAAGCTATTTTGAGTAGACTCATTGAAGAAGTCACAAATGTAACTTTTACTTTCAGGCTTCATGAAGATAGCAAATGGTCACTGTGTTTTGAATAGGAAACTGAAGGCATCATGCAGCTATCACAGCATTAGTTACAAGGTGAAGAAAACAAACAATATTTGTCTGTAGAATTGTATTAGAAATGCTGGACTTTCAGCTTTCAGTTTGATTTTACACTTCTTGACCTTTTTTGGAAAACAAAAGTTTTGGTGATAAGTACAGAGTACTTATGAAAGTATGAAAGATCTGATAGAAAGGGAAAGTTTTTCTAGCACTGTCGTCCAATTAAGCTGTCATATCTTTTTTGCATTAGAGTATGCAACCCATTGCTGATCAAAATGTTGAAAATCTGTGGACTATTTTACAGGACAGCAGTTTTCCTTTTTTTTTTTAATGGCCCCTCTTGTCACAGCCGTACATTTCTCTCTCACAATGTGACTTAGTCCCACTACTTGCAATGATTTTGAGATATTCTACATTTTTTATTTTATTCTGGTGATGCTTGCCTTCAAAACAGTTGTAGCCATAAGTAAAGTCAGGGAAAAGGAAGCAAAATATGGAAACATTGCAATACCATTCCGTTTATCTCCTTTCTAAAAGCAGGATTGATGGTACCTAAACCATTCCTTACAGAGGGTGAGGAATCTTTGTTTTTTAACACCAAGCAGAAGGATTCTACCTTTGCCTAGGTGCAGTATCCTTTCTGCTTTGCCAAGACACATAGCAGCAGAACTTTGACTTTTATCTTCCTTGAAAAACTGAGTTGTCAGCAGAGGATGATTGTTTATGATGGGTGGTACAGGTAGAAACATCAGATAGCTTCCAGGCAAGCATACAGCTTGAATTATTTGAACATCAGTAAGACACATAAAAAATTAGAAGTATGTCTGGAAGTTTCCTTTCAGTCAGGCAGCGTGACAAAACCATTCTGCCTGTTGTTATCAGGAAAGCAAGTTGCTCCTTTCTACTGCAGGCTGCCAGAAGCTGTTTCCAGGTTAATGAGTAAGATTTAAGTCTTGTTCAGAACTTTCTTTAGTGTAAATGAAAGAGGCATCCTATCCCTTTTATATAACAGTGGCTTGTAGGTTTGTACTCTGACAAGACCACTCAGTGATGGATGCTAGTACATGGATTTCATGCAGCCAATGGGATAGCTGCATAAAGACATCAGATGCATACAAATGGTAACTGTACCTTTGAGTCTACTATTGTAATGACAGCTTTTTTTCACTCCATAGCTCAGAAGTATCTCGAGACCTCTGAGAATACAGTATATATTTCTATACACAGAAGCAGTAGCACTTTATTTTTTATCAGTGACTTTGAGAAGCATTCATCTCAGCCCTTTAATATTTTACTAAACAGCCATTGGTACAAGTAGATATTTTTAAAAAAACCTAATTCAAATGTTGCAGATTTTTCTGGATAGTAGTATTGGGAACTTCTCTACTTTGATACTCATGTAATCCTTTTATTTTATTTTGGGATTGAGTCTCTGCCAAGTACCATAATTTCTGAACCAGAAGAAAAGACATCTTCAGGTTAAAATGTCACTGTGCCCATCAATCACACTTCAATGAATCACTATAGCTCACAAGTTATTCAGCAATGCAATGAATAATTCCAGTCTAGAACTTTTATACCAGTTCTTTATATTACTGAGTCTAACCAAGACTAGAGGGCACGCATTTCTATTTTTTTTTAAAGGATTTATTTTGTGAATATATAGGAATGAAACTCAGGAATAGAATAAGATGATAAAATGTTGGATCTGATGTCAGTGCCACAGTGTAGAATCAACTTGTGTTGATAACACTGAGAGATTCATGGCAGATGCATATTCTTGTCCAAGACACAGTAAAATATTTGACTTGATAGTAAAATCTGTAGTAAACAAAACTGGAGGACCTGTTCCTAATAGTTCATGGTGCCTATGGCTACCAGAAAAGGACTACTTTGTTTTATATGTGCTCAGGTGTGCTTAGACAATTATCTCCTAAAAGATGGAAGCACTTGGGTTTGCTGGAGATAAAGGACACAGAGCATACAGCATTGTAGTGCTCTGGCCCATTACTCATGATGCTTCACTGTTGCCTTCAGTACTGCCCTGAGCTCTACTGCTGTTTGATATCTTCAGAGCGATTACCGTTTTTTTATTATTATTATCTCAAACCTGAATATGTTCTTCTTTGCTTTTTCTCCTCTTCTCAACAAAACTATTATGATATAAATGTGATTTCTGTAGCATAAACAGCTACAGGTTTTTATGACTGTAATATGGGCAGTTATAAAAGCAATGCTGCTAGAATACTTTACAGCCAACTTGTGATGGCTAATCTTTTGATACAGGTGTTTGAATTAAACATGTTAACAGTGAACAGAAAAGACAGAAGCAAAAGCAGACTAAAATATTTTTTCGTTTTCTGAAGATTTTGTTTTGTTTTGTTTTATGATTATAGTGTTAATGCCCACCAGCTTCAACTATTGAACACAAAAAGCAAAAAAGCTAGATACAACTGCCTATGCAGTAAAAAGAAAGCATAATTCCCCTTTATGTGCATATACTGCTTTTGTTTTCCAAGATTTTCCTATGCACGTTTCCCTGTGATATAAGGGAATAAAAAGAAGATAACAAAAGACTCTTAACGTTTTCAGTTTATATTTAAGGTTAACATTTTGTCCTCTGAGACAAAATATGCTTCATAAACATGTTCATTATCCTCATTTGCCCACTCCAATCAAGTTTAATTGCTCAACTAAATTGCTTGGTTACCTCAATTTGGAGACATTCAGCTGTTTCTATCATTTATCCTCACACCAATATTCAACTTTCTCTAATAGTAAATGGCTGCTGTTCCATGCCTTTTGGCTAATTGTTAAATTACAAGGGTGTGAGCAGTTCTGGCATTTGAAAGACGTGTGAAAGGCCACTTGTGAACAGCCCAGGGACACAGAATCAATGACATTTATACATGATGTGTCATTTCTATGCTTTGCAACAGTAAATGTATTATAGTACAAATAGACAGAAGAATAACTTAAATAACAACCATGGTTTTTTTTCTTTTTTTTTTTTTTCTTTCTGTGACTTTACTTCAAACTTTCTTGGTATTTGCTTTTTTTTTATGGTTTTCTTTTTTGGTCCAACTAGATCATTTTTAACTGTCTTACTGCAAACACATCCTGAAGGAATATTTGCTCCCCTAACAATCCCTTCTACTTGAATTCTGCAGTGTGGAGAATGGGAGACTTGGGACTGAGAAGGTTTAATGTCAGAATTTGCAGTGAAAATGACAGGCTGCAGAAAGAGCTCCCTACCTCGACCCATACAAGTATTCTGTAAAACAACAGAGTGTGTGGAGAACTGCTGTCTTCCAATTTGTGTTCTTTCTTTTTCCATACTTCTTGTCTGTTTGATTTGTTTGGATTTTGTTTGGTTTGATTTTCCTTCACTCTCTCTCATCTTCTGTTTTTACCATGTTCTCTTTAGGTAACCTTATTTTCCTGAATTCTATTCCCTACCCCTATTTGATTTCTTTTTCCCTCCCTCGATCTTGATTCCTCTTTGTGAAGTTTCCTGTCCACCCACCTCTGTCTTTCTAGTTCTCCTCTCTTACTATTCTCTGGGTTTTTTTCTTACCCTCTTATCTTCCCTTCTGCTTTTCTCTGAGGACTCTCTGCCTTTGGCATTTTCCTGTAGATTGGGTTCGGTGGTACTCTTCATGAATGCTGATTATCTTGGTTGGAGCTCTATGAGTATTACACCAGCTGAGTAGCTCTTCATTTGAATCATGCCTTGCAGCCATTTAGTAGGAAAGGAGTGTCACATCCAACTTTGAGTGACAGCTGATTGGCAGGCAAGAAAAGCAGTCACCATCTCTCATGGGAATGCTCAGAAGCTTGTAGAGGGAGATAAAATGTCAAGCCACTGTGATCTGCAGCCTCTGCTGAGAGGCCTGAAAGATCAAGCTAGATCAGACACAATCCCATCTGAGTTTGGAAAATTAAGCTATATTGGTTTTACTTTGAATGTCATCATCGATAGCGTAATTTCTGCATTCTGCAAGAGAGACTCCTATAGATTATGACACCTTGGGCCGTGTAGGCTCCCTCTAAATAAACCACAAATGCTCTTTAGTTTACCTGAGGATAGCTACCTACATAGGCCTGACGCTCAGGGAAGTGGATATTCTCAGAATTGAGGTGTAATTTTTATTTTTACAGACTCTTTTATAACTGTTGGCAAGCTTTGAGCTTAGAACTTGTAACCTGATAGTTACTTAGCACATAAGCAGAATGTTCTTCAACTCTCTGTAATAGTATGGCTTGTGTATCATGTTCATGTCACAGATTCTTAGTGGTGCCACAAAACCTCATCATAAAATGGCTGCAGCCATTTGTGCAGTGGAGAATAAGCAATGAAATGGTTGCCTTCTGTGGGATAGGGAGAATCTTCACAAAAACATAGGCAACATAGGCACTGTGAATCCTAGTTACCTTGGACTAAACCTCTTCAAGTATATATAGTTTGACTCAATACAGTTAAAGAATGTGAAGGAAAACACAAATTTCAAAGATAAAATCTGGGCTCAACTATAATTGAGCTGCATCATATCCATTAAATAATTTTAAAAAACAGAAGCTTTTAAAGATTTGGGTATGATTGACTATGGGACTTGCAAGTTAAACTAGGAACTCCTTGTAATTGATTACAATTTGAATCTGAAGTATACTGACCTTTCTACTGAATTACTCCTCAGCTGAAGCAGGGCAGACAGGAATGAGAACTGTAGCAGGCATCATTCTTACCTACTTGCTTTTGCTGGCTATTTAACTCTTCTAAAATCAAAACACATCTAAAAGAATCTTACCTTGCCAACATATTGATAGTCAGTTCCTGTATATTCCTCCAATAAAAAGAACTGATTCCACATCCAACTCCTTTTGGAACGACTGAGGTCTCTCCTGTTGTTTCCAGACAATACCAAAACCTTTTCCTTCTCTGGAAAGCCACTAGTCCTTTTGGACAGCAAAGTTAAGAAACTCTGGTGGGGCTGGCCAGCCCAAAACAGCAGCCAGAAGCAATGGTAAGTTCTCATCACGGCAACAAGAGAAGATCTAAATAGCAACTGTTTTTCTTGTTTTCAAGCTAACCTATTTTACTGCATCAAATCCAATCTCATGCCGTCTTCACTCTTTAAGTAGTCTTTGCAGTCTCAGAGGATCTCTGAAAAGAAAAGTAGTAGTGTTATAAGTATTTTCAAAGCTATTAACAATCATCATTACAGCAAGTAGTAAATCCAAAAATTAGAAGAGCAATCAAAAATTAGAAGAGATTGTTGAAGAACTGTTCCTGGTTCAAAACATTGCAAGCGGTCCTTTAAATAATTGGAGTGAATCTATACTGAGTAGAAGGAGGTAGTCCTGATGTGTTTTGATGTTGTTGGTGTCTTTTTTCCTTCACCTCCATTTACTTTCATTCATGAACTAAAGCAAAAAAAAGTATTTACACTTTTACAGTCTAGGCTTTGCTGTGTAGCTGATTAATTTCTGACTGGGGATCTTGATGTGGTTACTTTATTATGCTGAAGAAGGATTAGCAAGAGTGCATACTGTCACCTCAAGGACGTTCAGTTGCTATAGTTATGGGCTGAAGAGCCTGAAATTTCCAGGATTTTACCTTCAAATTTTAGGAGTGTTGCATTTAACTTTGTTTAGGAAGGATCAAGTAAACAGGTTAGTGAAATAAATATATGTATTTGCCAATATCTCCCAATATCTCTGGACCTCTTTGACACTGTGGTCGTAAGTGGAAGTGTTTGTTCTCTTTGCTCCCTGCTGCCTGAGTGATGTGCTGAGTTTTGAAACTTTAAATGAATAGTTACGTATGTAAATATTTTTCTTAATTAAAAGTATAGCAGTCATCTAGTTAATCTCTGCCTCTGGGCTCCTACTAGCTACTGCTTCCTATTTTTAATATTAAATATCTGTACACCTGAAAAATAATTATGAAAATGATCCCTATATCTCTGAAGATTGCACGATTTTCATCATGGAAAACACCATGCATTCAGTACTATAGCTTGGTATTGTCAGTTCTTCAATTTTAAAGAAATTGAAAGCTTTTATTAAGTAAGAAGAAATGATATGAGGAGCCAAATGCCTAATGAACAGTTTTGGAACAATGTGTTATCTGAAGAAATTAGAATTAGTTGACAGAAAAAAATTCCATATATATATATATATATATATAATCCACTTTTAAAGTTTATTTGCTTGATTTTCATTTTGTTTTGCATAGATGCTCTTTGGAGAAGTTTTTTTTTTTTCTTTTTTTTTTTTTTCCCAATATTCTTATCAGAAGCTATAAATCATTCTGAACCAGCTCAAAATTCAACAAGGCAGCTCTCAGTGTTTGTAAATAAAATTGTTGAATGGTAATCTGACTTTATATTAAATCCAAAAGAGATTTTATTTTCTAGACATTTCATGCATCACTATTTGGATCATATTGTACATCAAAGATAATTTTTCCCCCTATAATTTATGTTGGGTTTTTTAAGGTGTAAATCGGGCAGAATTTAACCTCAGAGGTACACTGATGCAGTTAGACCCTTTCCGATGCCTCCTGTTAGCCACTCTTCTGATTGTCACTGTTCTTAGTAATAAATTGTATAAAATAACCTCAAGTCTCTTGTAGTTCCTCTTACTAAATCACTTCCCATTAAAAGAATAAAAAACCAAAAAACAACCATTTAACTTTTAGATGGATGGTAGGTAATGGAAAAGGGTGGTTCAAGCTATATTGTTTTACAGCTTCACTAGGTAAAGTACCATAAAATGGTAGCTTCTGGGTGAGGAGGAGCCAGTTTTTTAACATTAAGAGGAAGAGTGGAAAAGGTACAATTAATTCTGAAGTGGTGTTATTTCCTCTGGAGAAAAGGGAAAGTTTGCAGTTAGATCTCATTAACACCAGTAAACATTCGGTAGGCAAAACTACTTCAGTCTTGCAAGGAGATGTGGGAGATGTGCCCACATAAATATTTGAGCATTGTGAGGCAGAATCAGACCCACAGGTTTACACTCGTCTGAACTTGCACACGTTCAGGCATCACAGTAAGAACAGACCCGCTGCCCACATCAAGATGGCCTTTACAGGAGAGCCGGGGGGAAAGTGTGAGAGGAACAGAAAAAGCCAAATGTGAGTAGACTTGAAGTGTTTGGCATATCCAGGTACCAGGCAAGAGAGAGCTGAGGTGGCTTCAGCTTTCTTCATTTTTTGATGGCATGGTATCTTCTTCCTATGCCCTTCAGACTTGCTCAGGCTCTTGTTTAAGGCTCTGCCAACATCCCTCCTTGTAACCCCTCAGCTCTGAGTCTCTGCACTCTGATAAGATGCAAAAGGGGAAATGATGTCGCACACTGTACTTCTGACTCCCACACAATTGCCCATCTGCTCTGCAGGGAGGCTGCTGGCTGCCTGGGTGAGTTAATGAGTGCTGTGGGCAGCCGCAGCCCTGGCAAGCTGCATACCTATCATAAAGCTAGCTTGGAGTAAAGATGGGAAAAGACAGGAGAATTAATTTCTGGCTGTGTGAATGTGGCTCACCTTGCTGGGGAGGAAGGGTCCGAGATGGGGAGTACAGTGTATGAGTAAACCTATTATTTTACTATTAGTGAAGTCTTCATGACTAAGGGAGTGAAAATCATCACTCTGCAGGTACCACCAGTGCTCGTCTCATTGTCCCCACAGCCAAATCCCACAGCGAGCTTGTGTACCTCTGCTCCTATGCTTAATGTTTCTTGAGCAGTGCTGCCTGGAGCAGAACTACCTGACAGGATTTGTGCCAGCCTCTTAAAGGATCAGTCCTTCAAATGCCAATTGCCAGGAAACAATTATTCCTACAGGGGAATTTTCTGCACTTGAAGTCAGCTATATTTCACAGCTCTGATGTCATGGGAGAGGTTTTATAGTGGCTCATGCTGAAATATAGCTCATGAGAATGATATCATAGCTGTGAAATATAGCCTTTTATTCTTCTTTGCAGAGAAGTGTCCAAAAAGCTGAAATAGGGGCATGATCCCATAATGTCCCTCTTGACTGGGTGGTCTCCATGCAGAAGCTGAGCAGCTAAGCCCTAGCAAATCCTGTGTGCGTAGCAGGAGAGCAGACATTTTAACAGACCTTGGCTTGAGTGTGCAGTCGAGATGAGTACCAACCAAAGCCCAGGGTGTCTTTGCCCTGTAGGTGCTGGTAACTGTATGGGTCATAATAATAAATTCAGTGAAGTGAATAAAAAGAATGGGAGCAATATACTCTGAGCTGAGTCTTTAGTAAAGAGTTAGCTCCTTGTCTCTTAAATGGCATTTTGTGCTTTTGTTTCAATGTCTCACAATGCAGAGAGATCCCTGCAATGTAGCAGCTCCTCTCTTGCAATGCTTGTGCTTACTCCTTTCTTTAATTTGAAAATAAGTCCTTCACCAGGGATGCTTTTTCTGTAATTGGAAGAGTGCAAATATAATTGACAGGATGTTTCCCTTTGTCCCCACCAAGGGATGGGGGCTAAAATTTGTGTTTTCTTCACTTCATACAAAGACAGGCAGTAAGACAGAAAGAGCACTTTAAACATTTCACTTTTCTCAACCCTCAGCTGGTCAGCTGGTTGGGGAACGCACTGTGTTAATCAACTGAAATGTCAAGAGTGAAAAACGATTTCGCTGTACAACATTCTCAGACAACTGGCTTAGCTCTGTCAGCTCAAATACACATCAAATCTGGGATTTTTATGGGAGAAGAAGGAATCTGCACACCCAAGCTTAAAAAATAATAAAAATCCCAGTCTAACTTTAGGTATGATGATAGTTAACATAAAAGCAGTGTCACTTGCAGTGAAATAACTGTCTTCAGTGTGACAAGCTGCAGATTTTAAAGTTTATGTTCACACCTCTTTGAAGGATCAAACCTCAGACAATTGCTTAATCACTATAAATATCAACTTACTTAAAAATTATTTCCCTAGGTGATGATGTTCATAGTCAACTTTTCTGTTCACCCTTTCTCCCAGTATCTCGTTAATGTAGATGTCTTCGTGTCACTGATGTGAGAATTCAGTGCAATTTTGCACTCTTCCTGAGAAATACTTCATTATTTCAACTATAAATCAATGAGAAAATGTATCCATTTGGGTTTCTTTGATGCATCAGGGAGCACTGTCCTGGAGATGGCTTTCCAGCACAGTGACAACCACCAGATGCAGGTTCGTGTCACAAGGAACACCAGAGCTCCACCTCCACTCTCAGAGTAGTAGGTTGTGTTGCTCTTTGTAGGTGGTAGTTCAATACCAGACCAGCAAAGAGCCTTCCCCTCAGAGGCATCAGTAAGGAGAGAGAAAGCATTTTTTTCATTCCCTTCCATTCATTCCCATAGTATCTCCCCCTCAATAAACTCTCAAAGGAATATGATTCGTAAATTGTCATTGAACCAAGACTTGAAAATTACTTCTTTTCAGATTCCATGCATTCAGATTCCATGCATTCAGTTAAGTGTCATACAAACATACACACACACACACACACATATATGTCAGGTATTGTGGGCTGCTGCTGCTGATTAGATGTTAAGTATCCTTTTAATGTATCAATAATCACGAGTCTATAAAATTTCTGACATAGCCATTATTCAGACAAGTGCTAGTGCAATAGATCTTTTATTTCTTATTCACCTAAGTATAGTTTCATTGTTTGAGGGTTAGGTACAAAGCTTCAGACATTAGGAATAAGGTCCATTAGTCCATGTGATTTAATACTGATTGTAGTCAAGAACTGAAATTTACTGCTGTTCTCACACGAAGAACGAGTGAGGAGTTGTAAGTTAATAGATGATGTGACACAGTAACTGAGGGAACTGAATATGGAGAACAATACAGATATGCTCTGCAAGAGTTAATTGCCGATGTGAATATTCAGACAAGATTTATTTATTTATTCAGTTCTTTATAGTGTGTGTGGTTGCGGGGTGCTAAGGAGAAGCTGTATCTGTCCTCATTGATATTCAGTTACTTGGGGGGAAAATAAACACAAAGGCAGAAAATAGACCTGCTGTTTAATTCAAGTAGTATTACACAATGAGCACTCTGGCATATGTGCCTCTACTGGCACAAAATCAAACTTGTTTTATGGTTGTGGTGAAAAAGTGTAGACTAATCCTCTGGCTTCATCAACAACTGTGTCGTGTCTACCAGAGATATGAAGCGTCTAACAGTACTCTGATGCTGACATCAGGTACAAGTGTTTAATTTGTCAGAGTTTTCAGAGAGAGGAGAAGGAATCAGCATTTCATTGTCAAAGCCTGAGGAATGAAGGGTGGGGAAAGCATTAATGGAGGGGAAGAAGAATGGACAGATATTGATTCCTAGTTTTGCTGTGTAAGCTGCTCTTAGGAAGAAGGCATGCTAGGTGAGGATCTGGTGATTATTTATTCAGATTTTACCTTGTTGCAAAGCCATGCCAAAGAAGCAATGTCCCAGTCCATAAAATAATCTGAACAACCCAGAAGAGCCAGGACCTCAAATTGTCCTTGGGGCTGTCCTCACAAAGACAAAGTATACAGTTCTGCTCCCCCGCAGGAAAGATTGCAACAAGAGGATTAAGACTGTAAGGAAAATCTGCAAAAAATTACTTTCTCATCATGGGGGGGAAAGGTTAAAGTAGCAATCACTACACAAAGAAAAGACAGTATTCCATCTAACCTAAAAAAAATAGAGGCTTCCAAATTTATCATCGTCTTTTATTTTCAATGTCGTACTCATATATTCAAATATATTGATACATTTTAATATATAGTAAAGAATTCCTTGCTGGATATTTTCAGTAATGGCTAAATTTCATGTACTCAAAAGCTGTAATGCTGCAAACTTGTTCATAATTGACTTGGACTTAAAAAGAAGTTGAGTTTGAGCTTACTTTACAATTATGTTTCTCTTATGACCAGTAAGATCTGAAAGTCTCAAGTGTAAATTAGCTTTTACTGCTCTGAAATACAAATGCCCTTTTCCCTTCATTCTCCATGAGGCATTCCTTTGCAAATATCACTCATAAACAGAAAAAGGCATTTTTTTTCTTTTTTTTTTCTTTTTTTCCCAGTCTAAAGATAGCCAATAAAATTTTAATCTTCTGATGTTCACTCTTTCAATATCTTTGTTACATAAACATATGCTCTAGTGATCACTTCTAAATACACCTCTGAAATTCCAAACAGAACAGAGCCAAGAGAGAAATCAAACTGAAAGATATGTGGTTTTAAACCTTAGGTTCTTTCTGAAGACATGGAGTACACGATGTAATTGCAGCCAGCAGTGGTTGATTATAGTGTCTTTGAAAGCTATTTTTTATTCAGTTCTCTCAGCAGGAAAAAAGGTCCAGAACTATAAAAATAACAGAAAGCAGCAGAAATGTTAAGATAACTACTACCTGAATCCTGTACTGGGATCTATTAACATGGCACTTTGGCATAATGTGATTGCTTTAATCCCAGTGAACCAGAATGCACGCAAACATCAGCCTTCAGAAGAGCACAAACCTACAAAACAGACAAAGTGAGAGGTAAATCTCTCTCGTTAGTGCCTCAGTGGCAGTGGCTACAGGTGACTGTATGTCTTTATAAGATTATCCAGTAGCAGGTGAGTGGACTGATAATGTGGTTTGTCTGCTTTTTTTACCTGCCTCAGTTAGAGCCTCAGTTTCATCTTGTTTCAGAAATGCCAAATCTATGTCTCTGTATTTAGAAATACTGGAAACATACCTTTCATCCATTGTGCATAAACAAACAAAAAACAAGACAAGAATGTCACAAATCTCACTTTTTCCATTGTATGTATGCAGTAAGCGACTAATCTGTGATCACTCAAGAATATAAAAGTCCTGCAGCTGGGTTGGGGTAATTACTAATATCAGTACAGACTAAAGATCAATTCACTGAGAAGCCCTGCAGAGATAGACCAAGGGGTTACTGGTGGATGAAATATCAGACCTGAGCTGGCAACGGGTGCTTTGCTCAGAGTCTCAATTGTCCCATGGGCTGAATAAAATGGAGCTTTCCCATCAAGGTGAGGGAGGTGATTTTCTTCCTGTGCTTTGCCCTCATGAGGCACCAAGTGGAGTACTGTGTCCAGGCTGTTGGAGTGGGTCCAGAGAAGAACATAAAAATGATCAGAGGGCTGGAGCATCTTTCATGTGAAGATAGTCTAAGGGAGCTGGGGTTTTCCAGCATAAAGATAAAGCTCTGGGGACACCTCACTGGGGCCTTTCAATATGTAATCGTATGTATTATAAGGGAGATGGAGAACAATTTTTTCCAGGGCATGTAGCATGTTGTGGCAGTTTTACTTCCAGACATATCTGGCACATAGATCTTTTATTCTTAATTAGTACTGTGATAGCAGAGCAGTAGATGTGACTTGCCAAGTAGTAGCCAAAGGGCTTTATGAAGTACCAAAAAAAACCTTAAAGCTATGAAAATACTGTAGGAAAACCACATTGCAGTACTTGCTGGAGGTCTGCAGTTTTGCTACCACCTTGTGAAATTTGTTATGGTTTTCAGAGGTGCAATAAAGCATTATCAAACCCACATAATGTTTTTTACAAGCCTGATTTTCCCTAATTTTTTCATTTTTTTCCCCGAGATAGGGAATTAGCAGATTCTTTAAAGCAAGAGTTCTATAAAAGATAACACCACTCTACCTCGCGTACTGAAATATGATTCCTGAAAAGGAGCACAGTTCTCCTACCCAGAGAGGAAAGCTATTGTGTGCCTACGTTGTAATGTTCTGTCTCTTCATTGAAAAGAAAAGTGGTATCATTTGACTACCTCTCCTGTTTCTTCCTAGATTCTGGTAGTTGAAAGTGTCATAGACAAGTGCTGAGATAATGACCATTAAGGCATTTCTTAATGAAATGGTAAAGCTATTTAAAACAAGACTCTATTCTTATAATATTATGGAATGCTATCACCAAATAATCATTATGAAGGGAACTGTTTGGAACTTTCAGAGTGCATTAAAGAAATCTTGGTCAGCTTCTCCCTGAAAATCACAATATCCTTAATGTAGATGAGATGTACTGTTTTGCTTTTTCCATCTCTACTCAAACTACCATTAGGCAACAACCCCCTGGCCACCAGAGGCATCTGATGTCATGCATATGCATATACAATGCAGAATCACAGAAGAATAGATTCTTTCTGTGCTGATCAGCAACTCCTCAAAGCAGCAAGTCTGATGTACTCTCCAAATACAAGAAAAAAGCCTGGGTTTGCAGCTTTTTTTTGTAGCATTGCAGTTCTCCCTGAAGTATTGCAGTGTGACAATGAAGGCAGAGGCTGTACTGCCACACGCCTAGCCAGGAGTAGAAGAAAGCTGGAGATGGTGCATTTTCAGCAGGCACCAGCATATCATTCTATCAAAGACTCACTCTTTTGGCAGTAGTAATTAGACAGTTCCAAGACAGACCTAAATGGAAGAAAATTCTTTGAAAGGAATATTTTGGTTGTGCTTTGGGCAGTGTAAATCATTGTAAAATGCAGTCTTAATCACTGAAGTCTTATTTGTTTCCTACAGAGGAGGTTGACAGACAGATATCAAAATTATTGCAGTAAATAGTATAATTAAAGGCAAACAGGTAAAGAAGAGTTCACCTGATTCTAATCTAGGCATATTGGAGTTTGCATATGTGAAAAAAGGATTATTATTCTCTATTTTAAATTTGCAGCCATATGTAAAGTTATATTTCTAGGAAAGCCACAATCCCACATTTGACTCCTGCTGTCTTTTTTTTCAGTGACCCTAATCTCTTCTGCTTGCTATTTGCAGCTCTCCCTTACAAGGACTTTTCTCACCACCCCCATTGCTAGCATGCCCCATTACATCTGTGGGAGAACAAAGCACTTGTTTTTTCTAAGGAGTTTTCCATCCACCAGCTGCTATTTCCTTCTTTCTATCTGCTAGAGGCTTGATGTTATCTATGCTTTTCTGTGCATTTTGACAGTAACATATGGTACCTTCCCACTCTGAACTTAGGTGAAAACAATTAGTAGATGGGACATAATGTATTGGACCTGGGAAAGGTAGAAATAGCTGAACTTTACTTAGTATTTGATAATCAAGAGTTTTCTTATTTCTCATGGAGTTTCATGGCTATTTACCACTAAGAAATGGATGCAGACTGCTACCAATCAGAAATCCCTGTAATGCTCAGCATGTTGTGGGCAAGCAAACTCCATTTATGCAAATACACTCCAACGGGAGCAATTAAGAGGGAAATAGAGGAATGCCCATTAAGACTCATTTCATTACAAATGTGCTATTAAAAGAACTGTAGATTAGTAGGTCATGTCTCTTTTTTGATGAAAGAGTCTTTTATTTCTTTGATCATGATAGTAACAGGCTGCACTAAAAGGCAATGCTTCTTTAAAAGCCTCTTAATGTTGCCCCTATTAACTGCACAGCTTAAGAAGCTGTAGCAAAAGTCAGGAGAACTAATGCAGGTTTGCAGACTTTCCTTTGCTCAGATCTCTTAATCCTGGTTGGGATCTTACTAAAGAGCTAGGAGATCTTCTCAAGGAGAGCTAGATGAGATGGCAGAAAGTGGAAATACCCATTGAAAGTCCTCCTGAGCTCTCCCCATGGTCAACAAAAAGAAGCTGCAGCACTTAGGAACACTAAGGTATTTCTGAGTGACTTCAGAGATATTAGGACTCAGTAATCAATGTTAAATGGGAATGAGGTGCGCTTGCTGTTCATACAGGGTAAATAAATACCATACTAGTAAAGCAAGCATATTCTAGTAGTCTTTTCACTAGGACTCAGTTATCTAAACAAGTTGTTCTTTTCTCCTAGAACAGCTTCAAGCCAGAACCATCTACCCTCTACAGCCAACATGTATGGAAATCTGCCTATTACTTCAGGTGAGGATAACTTCACAGCTTCAGTATTTCCAACCATGGTGACTCATTATTTAACTGAGGTTTTGTGAATACTGAGTGATGGTTCTGAAACTCTTGAAGTTTCTTGAATAGGAAACATGCATACTTGCTTTTCAAATCACTAATCTGAGAGGTGGCTTTCTTCTCTGAAAGGAACCTTTTAACAAGTTTTTGCTAGTAATGTTATGTTTCTTAGAATATGAAAATGTATAAAAGAATAACAGTACTTGTGGCTGAATAGCTTCTGAAGTATTTAATAATGCCTCTTATGTCACTAGTTCTTTGAAAAACCTTAATGAGTTGTTTAATTGGGAATATGCAAGAAATTTGAATCGTTTCTATTTTTTTTTAATTTTTATTTTTTTCTCCTGGTGCATACAGCTGTGTGTAAGTAAACCATTAACAAATACTATGCAGGTGATTTACTCCTTTTCTTCTATTGTTGAGCTATTCTTCTCTGGGTGTAGAACCCAGTGAGGAAGTTCCTTTCAGTGATAAGTCCTTTTAAGTGCATTGCTTCTTAAAAGTGATGAAATCTAGGAAAGATTCTGATCTGCTTTGAAATAATCAGTGTTTGCAGTACTTTTGAATTCCTTCCAATTGTATCTGGAATCTCTTTGGAGAAGAAGCAGAGTATATATTTTTGGAAGCAAGATTTCTAATGCAATTATTAAAGGCATCCTCTTGTGTATTGGAGGCTTCAATGCGGTGCTTCATTTCTAATTTCCTTCCAGCCAGAATCCTTGTTACTGTTTTCTAGAGGGGGGAGTTGGGAGCTCTTAAGCGCATTGTTAATACTAAACAACTACGTGATCACATATGCAGTGAACCACGGATTAGAAACTTCTAGAACAGCTCTGCTCTTATGTGTTACACAACTGAAGGAGCTAATTCTAAATATACTGAACGAGTGATACAAGTGTTGGTTTTGGTCTGAGACTTGGAGGAACGTTACTGTGTGTAAACTACTGAAGAGTCTGACTTTGGCTATTGTTACTCAGTGAAGCTTTGTTTTAGATTCTGAAGTAATCCCGTGGAGTAGCCAGGACTGATGATAGCCAAGATTAAAAAAAAAAAAAAAAAAAAAAAAAAAAAAAAAGTAAGCAAGCAGTTTGGGAGGAGCAGAATTAAGTGAATCCATTTCTGCATAACTTATATTTTCATGCTTGTAAACAGATGTCTCTGCTTAAAAAACGAAGAGATACTTACCTGATAAGAGAGACTACCTTCTTATTGTGAAATTTCTTTTAATCTAAAAGGGATTCCCTTGGGTACAGAGTGCTGAGGATAAGCAATTCCAGTAAGAAATGAAAGCTGACCAACTGAGGTGTCAGTACAGCCTCTCTGACACTACTCTTTTTATGAGAGAGGAGCAAGTCTGTTGTTTATCTACTAATGGAAAGACTACTCTTATGCGTTCAAAATATTTTCTTGAGACAAAACTAAACTTCTCTGAAACTCTTATAGAATAAGTCATATACAGAAACAACCAGCTTTGGTCTTGTTGAAATGGATGAGAAGTCTGTGTCATTAGAGCTAGTGTGTCTCCTTTCCTTTTTTCTTTTCCTTAAATGTTTCTTAGTTCTACAGTTATTTCCTTCAACAGCTTTTATTCTCTCTCTCTTTTTTTTTCTTTTTTTTTTTTTCTTTTTTTTTTTTTTAAATTAGAATTAAATAATAGCCTACCCTGAAATCTTAAATATTGCATGTACTTTAGTGCAACATGACTGTTGTCAGCTGTGGCTGCTTCTGACTGGAGAGATGAAAGCCTCCTTCCTGTCAAGGTCGCTTAGCTTTGATCCTAAAGTTCTCCCACTTTCTGCTTCCCTGTTTCCTTCTCACCTTTAATTATAGGCAAACTGATGTAAGCTGAAAATTGTCAAACTGCCCTGGAGGCAAACATGAGTGTTTATTCACCTATTTGAGATACTTGCATAGTCTCAATTACCAAGGAGTTCGATCACTTAGGAATCTTTATTGCATTTATCCTCAGAGTCATTTTGTGAGAACTGCAAAGCTATCATTTCTGAATATGGAAACAGAATAAATGTGAAGACCAGACCTTCAAAGACGTTTAGAAGCCTAACTCTTACTGCAACCAGGTCAATGGAACGTAAGCCTCTTATCGTACGACATTTTAGCACTTCTTTAAAAGCATAAGTTATTATGGCTACCATAAAATCTGGGTGATCATCAACAACTGAACATGAATAAGCTCAAGAATGCACACATTATCTTTCTTATTTCTCTGTAAGATTTCACATATTTCTGCTCAAGTCTTGGCAAAGTAGTTTTTAGTATTTTTTTTTCTTCACATATATAAGCCACAAGGCATTTACTCCTTATTGTATTTCTTATTTGCTGGATGAATACAGTTTCAAAACAAAATCAAAATTACACCAGCAGTTTATTACCTCCATCTACATATTATCTGTTGAATTGATTGTCTTGTGATGAGATGATGTCTTTTCAGTTACATAAGCAATCCACAGAGTATCAGTTATAAAGCAGAAATTAGATTCTCTCTCCCACTTTAAGCCCTTGCAACTTAGCAACAATGCAGGTGTGAGGCACACACAAGCAATACAGGGGAAGATTACCCTGGAGTTATCTGCCTCTGCTCCCTCTCCATAATCAGTACCCCTTTCTTCTGATTTACTGCAGATTATTTTGCACTGCAGGTTCTAAGTGAACTTATTTTGAGTGTGGGCACTTACAAAGCAGTGGGGATTATTCAAGGTTCAGTCTTGTGAAAAAATATGGTATTTCATTAAGTGGGCAATCTGAGATTTATGATTTTTAGTTTTCTATTCCTTTCTGTTTATTAATGCCCAAAGTTTGTTGAAAGCGTGATATACTGTCATTTAGTACTGTCTTCCAAGTGTTGAATTTACGTGTGTATATATACACAGTACACAGCACACAAATGCAGATGTATATCTAAACTGGTAAAGGCTTTAGTTACCTGTGGGAATTAACTTTGATTCCAGTGCTGAATGGCTAAAACATTTCTGTGGTGTTAGGATCCAGAATAGGATGGAGACTTAAAACCATAAGCTTCTGTTCCTTGAAATCAAGCATGGCTCTGTCAGATGTGAGTGGAGCTGAGCAATGTCAGCTTGAAGAAAAAGCTCTGGTGCTTTGAGAAATAAAATCCAACACTTTGATGGCAGTTAATTCGACTGTAACTGGGGAAAAGATCAGCTAAGTAGAGTTTTACTGACAGAAGCATTTACAGAACAGGTAATTGCTATGTATGCCTGTTTGGAAGAAAGTGCATATGTACCAGCCGTGCCACTGTGAACACAGCTTCTGCAGCCCTGTGTCTCAGGAAACACGATGCTGCCATTTCTACCTGCAAACTGCAGATTTTGGTTTAATTTAACAGAGGCTGCTTGAGGTCTGAAGCATATTATAGCTTGCTTTACCTGAACCTGCAGTAAATCAACAGGTAAGTAATGTCATCTTCCTGCCTTAGCTTAACCCTTTAAGACTGTATGGTTTTGCCTTAAAGAAATTACTGTAACTGAGCTTGCAGACCAATTAAAATTAGCAACAGACTGTCAGAAAACCTCAAGTAGACCTAAGAAATTCTCACCACCAACAGTATGCTCCTAAAGGAGAAGAACTTAGGACATAACTTGCTTGTACTACTTGGAAGAAATGTGAGGATAACTAGACAGAAAGGTATAAGTACCAGGAAGCTGGTGATGAGCCAACTTTTGTATTATTAATGAGAATAAGTAATTAAGTAATATGGACAAAAAATGTCAGTATAAATGTAACAGGACTATAAGTGTTTATTTCATTTTGATTTTACTATTGAAACATTAATCAGGCTAACAATGAATTCTAATTGTTGGCTCTGCAGATAAGGTGT
Organism: Coturnix japonica; assembly: GCF_054131305.1. Lineage (NCBI taxonomy): Eukaryota > Metazoa > Chordata > Aves > Galliformes > Phasianidae > Coturnix > Coturnix japonica. The sequence goes on from NC_140664.1 coordinate 78,757,887, forward strand.
GTTCCCTTGTGCTCATAATGAGACTTTGAATACAACGCTGTTTGTCAGATGGGCAATTTTTGTGCAGCAGAAGTGTGGAGAAAGGGAGAATAATGAGAAGTAACAGCAAGGAGAAAGAAAAAGAGCAGCAGCAGAGAGGTTCCTTGCTTGGCAGTGCTTCAGAGCTGGGATACAGCTGCTTATCCATCTGTGAGCCTGGGCAGCAGCCAGGCAAAGGGGGCTCACTCCCATGTGCTCATTTTCTCCCCATTTGTATTGAGCCCATGCTGGTGGCACTTGAACATGTTGACCAGCATCTCCGAGGTCAGATGTTATCTTAGATTCCAGGCCTCCGAGGAATTTGAATGGGTGTCCTTCTCCCTGCTGTCCCTAGGGACACTGCTATCATGGCCTTGTTCACAGCACTGATTTTCTTCTTAAGCAGTTCCCTGTTCTGAGCAGTTTCACACCACCAGAATGAGTTCCATGCCAGAATTGACAGTGTCAATTCATTAGTCAAGGCTGACCGAAGTTTGGTGTCGCATCTCTAAAATGCAACCTGTCATCTAGGGGCCTGGGGGAAATGAAAGGGGTGACTTTAAGCAGCCTTCTTTTCTGATGTCCTGGAGGCCTGAAGTGGCTCCTCATATAGATTAGGCAGTCATGAGTATCCCTAAGACCCTACACTGCCTGCTCCTTGCTGCTTGGCTTCCACATCCCAAAATGTCTGCAGCGTTGCATTCCATGTGCTCGTAGACACATGAGCAGTTGCTGGGGCTAACTTTCTGCGCTAGTGATGAAGTCTGGGGGAAGAATGTCTTTCCTGTCTGTGCCTGGAGACTTTAAGGCTTCTTTAATGACTTCTTAGACTCTTTAGTAAACATAAGGGGTCTGGAAAGGTGATTGATGGCTCCCTTTTTGTGTCCAATGTCAGCATACAACATGACAAAGAATCACAAGTTGGTTTTCTCAGTTGTGGAGAAGGAGGAAGAAAAACCAAGAAAACCCTCCAGACAAGATGTACCTGTCTGCTGCTTAAAACTAAAGAGAGGCAGAGTGTCCTGAGCACTTCATTGCAGTGCTACTGCACACCTGTTGAACTGGGTTACCATCAAAGTTCCCTGTAGAAAGCGCCTGGGCCACACATCCTGAATCAGCACATAAGGAAAACAAGTTGTCTCTAAGGAAAAATGGTTGTGTCTGGCCTGCCTCGCCTTTTCTCCCCAGCCCTTCTCTAATGGAAGAGTGAGATATATCACCCTTCCTCAACTCTGCATATTGAGTTAAGCCTAACATTTGGATTTATTAATAGATCACTTCCCCTCCTTCATTCCCCCAGGTTAAGAATTCAATCTTTTTCCCAGGAGCTGCACTTTTATGCATACGTTATGGGCAGGCAAGGTTCACAGAAGGTGACTCCCTACAAAAAGTCAGTGTCTTCTCAGTGCCAATTTGTTTCTGCTGGAAGGACCTGAAGTAATCTGCATGAGTACTCACAGGAAACTGAGAACAAGAAATGATGAATTAGAAAGAATAGGCTAGCATGAAACATGAAAGGGAAAGAATCCCTATTCCGGTTAATATTAGCGAAGTCATTACAAAATTCAGAGATTTCCCTTTGTGTTCCAAATTAATTTATTGGGATTGCTGCTGCTGCTGCTTGGTGAGTGAGATGCAAAAAAAAACCTGATAAGCAATGAATGTATTATTTTTCTGGTGCAAGGGGATGTAAGCTTGGCTTGCATTTAGGGGAGAAGGAATAAAATCAGAAGTGAAATGGATTGCTGTGTTGTTACTCAGTATTTCACAGCCTGGGAGGGGTAGGAGAGGAGTGGCAAGAAACTTGGGTTGGTCAAATACAGTCTCCTCTGGGGCTTAAAAGGAAAAGTGCGCTTCCACTACATCACTACAAAGAGATTTCAGCCACTGTGAAGGGACACTACCCTGAGTACCCTTTGAATATATAAGCCTACTCCTCATACTTCTGTTGGGGTAACACCATCTTCGTGGCTGCGAGTCCTTATTCTACCTTTTGCATACAGCTGCACTTATTTTAGTTGTTATTAGGTTGTTTTTTTTGTTTTTTTTTTTTTCTAAATTGCTTTTAATTGCACTTCAGAACTTTTGTATCTTACTTTCTTTGCATCGTCATAGTGAAGAATATTGTGAGGTGGCAGCAGGGCAAAATCCATAAATTCTAGTTTAAACAAGGAAAAAAAAAACTCTGAACAATTTTTAATTTTTAAAGCCTTTTCTTTTTCTTGCTTGCAGTTATTTATGGACTTGATCTCCAACCCTACACCCCTGCTCACCTCTGTACCACACCACATTAAGTCTTAATGAGAAAATCTTTAGGGTGAGATAATAACAAATAAATAGCTGTTTACTCAGAAGTCCTTTCTATTGTTTCTCTTTTCAGTCTGTGTGCGCTGTAGCATTCCTGTGGCTGATAGGATCAAAGTCATCTGGCTTTTGTATTCCCATAGCTGGTCGCAAGCTATATGAACATTTTTCAAATTCACCCTTCCACCCAGGACATGTACTAGCTCTCAAGGAGGCATAAAGGAAACATCCCAATCCAATGACTGCTGCAGATGTGTTCAATAAAAGAGGAGCTGTAACTACACAAATTACCTTTGCTAAGCTGCAGGGTGCTGCAGAACTCCTGGAATGAGTTTCTCCCTGCTACACTTTTCATTCTCTCTGCTGGTTCTGAATGAATACAAATTAAGAAGAAATCGCTGAAAGAGGTTATAGGCCTATACAAATATCTTACAAGAGAATTGGACTGCTCGTACAGCTTATTTCTTTACATTGCTGATAGTTTTCGGAAGAAAGGGATGTTACCTCTTTTAGAAACCTGTATCTGTAGGGGAGGAAACAGAGACATTTAGCACAGCTTACTGGCAATTTCATTACAAGTCTTGCAATAATTGATATTTTAATTAAAGCCCCAGCTCCTGGAGACAGGTAATTGTGTGCAGATCTCTATTTTCATTTAGGAAAACATGCTTCTTTTCAGATGTTTGCCAAATAATACTGGAAAATATAACCTGTGTCCCAGACACCTCAAAGCTAGAATGCAATGAAAGCCAATCTGCACTTAGGACGTTTTCTCATTGTTTGAGATGCAGTGCCTCCTGCTGAAAGCCCCACTCTTTCATGTTGGGGCCAGGCCCAAAGCTTTCAAGTTTGGAGTGGTTAATTTTGGGCATTTAAATTGAAGATCTGAAATGTATTGGGAGCAGTGGTAGGAAGAGGCTGTGGCCACCTGCAGTGGGAGGGGAGCGAAAGGAACAAGCTTGTAGCATGCTGCATCCCCAGGGGGAGCAAAGGGATGCCCTTTCTCAGAGAATGAGAAACTAGCTAAGAAAAATTGCAGCATTACCTTCTATTGAGGAGAACAGCTTCTTAAAGATTGATTTACTTCATCCTTTGGTTCAAAACACCATTTAGCAGTGTATTCAAAACTGTTGATAAAAAATGAGTCCTCATTTCTGCCCATACACAACCAGACTCTGCCATCTCTCAGCCCTGATATTTCACAAACAACACCCTCAGCTCTGTAGTGTTTTAAGGAGCCTGCCTGCTTCTCCTTCCCAGGAGGAGGTACAGAGGAGCTGGTTGTAGTTTGTCTTTGTAGGTGCGGAGGCAGGATTTTAACTGGCCTTCCGCATGTACTCTCCTTTTAGCAACTACTTTGTGGGGTCCCATTAGCAGCTGCAGAACTCTGGGACATGAGGCTGGGAGTTTTCCCACACCACAGCTTTTTGCTGTTTGTGAATTTCCTATGCACAGCTAATTTTAGACTTCTATAAAAAGAGCCAACATGAAAGAAATCTAAAACCTATAGCAGAGTGTTGCCTTTTAAAATAACAGGTTTTTGGCTCCAGGCCAACCAAGCTGAGAACAAATGGAAGAAAAATTGTCTTAAATATTTAACATTACACATAGGATTATACTGGATTACAAATAATCAAACATATCTGTTTATTTATTTATTTAAGACTAATTCCACTTGTAGTTTGTTAGCTTTCATGTTTCTTTGTTGCTACCCAATGATAGTAAGAGCCTCTTTTGGGCTAGAAAATAATATTTTGCTACTGGTCAGTGATTTTTCTTCTTTTTTCCCCTTTACATTCAAAGGATTCTTACATGGTCTTCCATAAGAGCAGGGTGGGACCCATTCCCAATTAGCAAATGCTGCTTTCTTTTTCCTCCCCTACTGAATTTCCATTAAGAATACCCTGCTGCACATACAGCCATGGAATTGCTCATTTCGTTGTACATAGTCATTGGTGTAAATGCATACAGTTTAATTGATAGCCTGCTCAGGCATTAGCTGGCAGAATAGGTAATTTGAAGTTTTCTCCCAAATGTTGTGAATAAGTCTGTACTTGCATAACTGGTAGAGTCTGAGGAACAAGCTTTATTTAAAAAGCTGTTAAAAAAAAAAAAAAAAAAAAAAAAAGTACATCAGAAATGGAGAACAAAAGGAACACAGTATGAATAGTTATGATTTGGGATCTTTAGTAGATTAATGACATTTGAGAGACGAAGAGAACTGCAAAAACTTTCAAATTATGGAAGTCATATTTGTCCAACCATTGAAATAAGATGGTGAATAGTATCAGTTCAGAAAGTCTGTACAGGAGAACCTGAGCTTTGATGCTCAGGGTTTAGAGCCTCTGAACCTTTTCTCAGCTGCCAGCTCACCCTAGTGGTGCCAGAATTCCCCAGGCACTCATGATTTAGCCATCAGAGCCCTCCAGGTGCATGCAATTCTGCTACTGAGAAATGGTAAAATTATGCAAATCTGATGCAGGCAGGCAATGTGGCAGCTAATACTTGGCATAATTCACATGCTAGACCCTCCTTCTCCCATTTCCCCTCAGGAACCTCAGCTGGGATATCAAAACACATCTACCAAATTGGCAGAGCTTTCCAGCCTGTTTCCTACCTCTAGCCCCTATGCTCTGATGGGGCTCTCCAAGCTTGATCCCATTCAATCTGTTGTACTGAGGTTGTGTATCGTTCCATAATGCTCACAACATAGATTAGCACCCAGGCCACTCTATCCACTTCGCATAAGCCTCCTTTCCAGTATTTCTTTGGCTCAATAACAAAGGGAAAGTTTTGGCTCAAGTTCTTTCTCCTGTCTGATTACTTCCATATTTCCTGTTCTTACCTAAATGGATACAGCATGAACTGCATCACAACTCTACCTTACGTATCCCAGTGGGCTCAGATGGGGGAGTGAGGTCTTGTCCACGTTTCCTCTCATCTGCAGCTGTGTTGGCTTAAGAGCTTGTTTGTCACCAGACGCTCATCTGTACATCCTGCCAGGAGAGCAGTTCGATAGCTGCACAGTTCCTTGTTTCAGTCAGAATAAGCTCATTGTAGATCTTGAATGAACCCATCTAATCTTGACCCAAAGGAGGTGGGCAGGGCTCTCAAGAGGGGTCTAGCTGAAGGGCTCTGGGAAGGTGGCTACAGCCAGAGGAGGATGCAGGAACAAGACTGCAGCCACACTGTAAAACGGAGGCTGATGCAGCTTTTGTGTAGGATAGATGGAGAGACTGAATTGTGATTGAACCTCTGCGCTTGCTTTCATTTCCTAGCCTGGTCTGCAAGATGCCAATTTAGCTATTAAGGTCTAATAGCAAAATGGAAAGCTCAATTATAAAAGATGAAATGTTGCATTAGAGGTTAATAGAATGGTCTGATAAACAAATCAGTTGTTGCATTTCATCACCCTGTTACCAAATTAGTGGTTTGTCAGTTGTATGCTTCCACCCTTTTTCCTTGTAATGCAGTTGATTTGTATATTATCTGTCTTCCCTTTGAAGATAAAAAAAAAAAAAAAAGGATAGCTCAGACTTAGCTATGTTGCTTTAGCTAAAATATTTCTTGTTCTCTTATCCCTCAAACCACATCTCCTGCTTCAGTCATGCAGAAATGGATGAAATGGGAATCAGCTTGGGGAATTTAATCACGGTGCCAAAAGACACTGAGAGCCCTGGGGATTCAGTACCCTCTTCTAGCCATACAATGTTGACACCAGGGAAATCTGAGATGAATGTATTTGATAGAATAGAGCCTGTACATCATCTCCATTAAGATTTGCACTTTTTCCTGTTTCACTGTATTCTCCATACTTACACACTCCTGCCAGAGGAGTTGAAAAGCACTTTATAGGCATTGAGCGGAGCCTCAAAACACTTTTTTATGCTAAGCACTAACTCCATCTAAAAGATTGAAGGGGAAGGAGAAGAGGAGAATAAAGCCAAGAGGGATTAGTGCCAAAAGGGACTTACAAAAATATTTGCATGAGTTCAGTTAATGGGAATTAGGTACCCTTCTGACTTGAGTGCATCCCATGAAGGCATCTAGCTTCCATGGATGAGCCCCCTCAGGGGATTTTGCAGGTCTCTTGAACTAACATTATATCTTTATAAGTCACATACAGAAGATTCTGTCAAGCCTGGGCCAACCATGATTATTACTGAACATTTCTACTTCTCATTGAAGTAAATGGCATTTAGGGCTATACAAGGGGTCATCCTGTACATCTCTGAGGGTATGACATGGAGCCTGAATAATCCAGAAGCTTGACAGCCCCATGTACCAGCTGGTTGAGTGTGCTCTGAATTGAGAGGCAATGCACGCGCATCCAGTGTTGTTACTGACATGGTTCTGAGTGGTCCTGGATAGACCCCAAAAGATTAGCATCTCTGTAGGGACTTTCATGTGCCAATACACAGTGGAGCAGGGATAAAATCTAGCTTATTTCACACCTTCTGTGGAGATGGTGCATCTTCTTAGCATTGTTAGTGCAGGGAAGTAGCTGGGGTGGTAAAAGCTATGGGGATGCAGCCTGCTCCCCATGAGGTATTGAGATATTTGATATTCTGTTGTGGCAGAGGTTTCAGAAATGCCCAGTATTTGCAATGTAATGTCTAGTATTTTCCCAATCCATTGATCTTTACGATTACGTAAACCTTTTCAATTAGATGATATGTTTTAAAACCTCATTGTCTTTTTGAAAAGAAAACGTCTCCCTCACTGTAATGTCTCAGCAAGACGCTTGAAAAAAGTATGTGGACAACACAAAATAACACAGAAATCCAATGATACGTAGCCTGCTGCATCCCCTGAGCACAACTGTAATGTTAGTTTGTTGTAGATGAGACGCTGTCAGAGGTTTTGAAACCTCTTCATACATTTTACAGTGTGCTGCAGAAACAGCAGGCTTGGCCCTGGTGCTTCTCTGATCATGAAGCAAAAAGAAAAGCAACAGCAGAAATGAGAACAATATCTGCTAATACAGTGAGTGCTATATAACCTGCTGGAGCTCTGCTGATATGGGGCTGCATGTAAAAGCGTGTGTGTTTGTTCAGGTGTGAATATATGCATTGCCTCCCTTTGTTTACATGGATGCTTTTGTTTCCTGTGTTTATACAAGCTTGTTCTAAAGGCTGGCACATCTCATCTTTGAAGCTGTGAATCCTTCAAATTCCATCCAAACTCACTGCCAGCAAGCCACAGCTGTACACAGTGAGAGCAAGCAAATAAAACAAGTGTAACTGGAAGGAGGACAATGCTGCTTTGCTCTTGTGTGAGCTTTCACTTTAGTCCCGTGAAGGACCCAATTTAGCAGAGCACTTTACTTTCAAGCTGTATATACTTTTACTGAAAACTGCTAGCAGACCTGAAGATAAAGATATACTTGAATGCTTGCTGAATTGCGGCCTAAGCAGCAGAGCATAACAGAGAAAATGTTGATCATTATCTAAGAAATGATGGGCTGGCATCACGCTGATAGAAGTACTTTTTCAATGTACATAAAAACAGTAGGGATTACAGGTGAGGAATGGATTTCTGCATCTTATCTCTCACTCATTGAAATAAATGGTTTTATGTTTCTAGCAAGTTTACTTAACTTGTTCTTCCAAACAATTTTTTTGTACTTGAACAGAGTAGGGAAGAAGGTGAAGCAACTCTTAAAATTGTTCCACACTGTCAGCGTGGTGGAAGGCTCCATGTAGGAAGATCTTCCCACTGAGACTTCCCCTTTGGCAAATGGGAAGGAATGTTTTGCTTTACAGTGGTCTGCCAGACCAGGCGTGAAGTGACTCTGTTTATCAGCTGTGCAGGAGATCCCTGCACCTTGCCATTCCTAAAGTACCACAGCCTTTCTGAAACTGGGAAAAGCAAACAAAGCCTATTAGCATAAATGTCTTCACTGAGTTAACAATTTCCCTTGCAGGGAAAGAGAAGGGAGAATTTGAATTTGAATGTGCCCCCTGCTCTGTGCGTGCACACACAGACACCTCCTGCCAAAAGATGCATCTGGTTCTATAAAAATCCCGGATCCTCTCGCATGAATGCAATCTGAAGTCATAGGTTTGCATAAGAACCAAATCCTCAGCCAGAGGGCTGTGAAGTATCTGTCAACTTGTCAGCTGGATGCATACAGAGAGAGCTATTTAGAGCTGATGTTGCTACTTGGAAGACAGGGACTTGGTTACCTTTTTACTTCTGTGCACCTGTGGCCTATCTCAACTATGTTATAATACTTGTTGTTTTTACCTCACCTTTTTTGAGCTAAGAGTAACCTCAAAGCAAGTAGTTAACATTCAAATGCCCTAACCCTTGTTTGAGACAAACCTTTCCCTAGGAGCACTGAGGTAACATAGAGCCAAGGTGCTGTCCTGTGAGCAGGGCAGGGAGGAACCTGTGTGGGGAAGAAGAGCCCCAACCAGAGCTGGTAGAGGCCCTTTGGTACTCAGAAGAGCCGTTGTTCAACTGTCCCTCCTCTGCAGGGAGGTGGCTTGGAAAAGGTCTGCTTCTATGAAAGAAGCATCTGCAGCAAGACAGCCAGACTAGAGTCACGTGGAACAGTATGAGGTAAGAGTCACCAGTACATCCCACCCTTATGTCAGGGGATATATGTGCTGCTTTAATTTCTGGTTCAATCAACTATGCTCTTTGAGCAAAACTTCAGCCCAAACTATGCATGTTAAACAAACAGGCTTTCAGAAAATCAGGGTAAACTTGACCACATCAACTTGACCATATCATATCATTCTGCATGTAATTGCCTTCATAACAGAAGGCACTACCCTTTAAAAAAAATAAATAAGTAAATAAAGAAAGAAAATAAACCATGCTTTTGGTGCCACTGTCTTTAGATCAGCTATTAGTGTCTGCAGACTTTTGGGATGCTAATCAAGGGACATGCTGCATTCCTGTAATGCTGGTGAGTGATGTCAGAATCTCTTCCTAGATGCAGGTGTTGGCCAGCAAACCTGAAATTAAATCCCACTGTGATATTCTTTATCTTATTCCACTGAAACAAATGGGATAGTGGTTCACTGCTGACTCCTCCTCATAGTGTGGTCTGTGACAGTGATCTTGGAAACAACTCTGCAAGGCGAGCTCTTCCATTCCTGCTCTGAAGTGCTCTAGCAGATTAAAAACAGTGGGATGGAGAAGGAGAGGTTGCTGAGCAGTTAATGGCACTAGAATGGGGAGACTGCATGTTGTGATGAACATTGCCATAGCTTGTGACCTTGCCTGGTACATGTGGTGCTGATTATACGAAAGGATCCAGCAGATGTGAAGGAAAATCGAGTTTCATCTCCTCCCAGCTATCACAGGCTCTCTTTGGTAAATGGAGGATTATGATACTTTAGGAAAATAATGTATGTATCTGCGTGTGGCTGCAATAATGACGGATTTCCCCCCCAACCAAAGTAACTGTGATTGATGCAGCTGGTGCAACCTATAACAAATGCTAAGGTTAATTGGAGCCAAGGGCACAGCAGTCCTTAAGTAACATTATTGTGTGGCGCACCCGTGTGCTGTCATTAATTTTCCTATTTGTTTGACTTTACAAAAACACATAGAACAAATCTGAAAAGAACAGAAAAAGGATCTCAATTATACCTCCTAGTACTGAGGATGAGGAGGAGCTGAATCACCAAAGTGCTTGATGACATTCTGCTTTTGTAGCTCATAACGCCTCCAGGTAACTGGAGAGCATACTGTGCAGTGGCATTTGCTACATCTGTGCTCTTCTGTCTCTTCTAGCGGGTGCATTAAAAGACTGGGCATCATAACACTTTCAGGCCACAGGTATTTTATCACAACATGGTTCAACCTGAGTCAGAATTTGAACTCCTGAGACAAGCGCTGAAACAAGTATATGGAACAGAGGTTTAAAGCCACTTTGCTGCATGAGAGCAAACAATGTAGGAGGTGTAGTCTGGAATCACTTTGAAGGTGGCTGGCTTTGGGTGCTGTAGAGGGGTGGTCAAAGATCCAAACAGGCTGAAATGGGGATAATCTGCCTTCCACATGATCCACTACATGTAGAAACTGCTTTGAGAACTGAAAATATGAGGTATTTATGATCTTTCTTTCTTGGAGCAACCTCATTCATAACCGTTTCTGTCTGTACACATCTCCAGTTCCCTTCTGGACGTTACTGAAGCTGGGCTTAGCAGGATTATGCGTTGCAGTGTCTCCTGCAGTATAACAGCTTCAAGTTGCATGAAAAAAAAAAACAACACTTCCTCTCCTTTGTGTTATTTATGTTGGGGCTGGACCACAAAGCCTTGTGTTGTGGGATGTACTAAAAAGCAACCATAGCAGAGAGCAGAAGGCAGCAGGAATTACAACAGTGACGTGAATGAAAACTGATAAATCACCTGACAAATGATGTTTGTCTCTGCTGATCCCACAGTGTAGCACAAATACCCCAGACAAGTCCATAATACACGTGAAACATTGTACACTTGTCAGAATAATCCAAACAAAAGCCCACCATCCTACTCCCTCCCCTCGCAACAAACAATGCAGTATAGGATCTTTTGCTCTATCACAGAAGCCAACGAGTCAGAAATGATTCATATTCTCGCATAAAATAGATTTTTATACTATTTTGTTTGAATGAATGATGACTGTCAGAATATGGTTATGTTAGGGTGCGAACAAAGAGAGCTTTCAGTGTAATATAATACCAAGCATGTAAACTAAATTCATATTACAGATAAAATTAGATCCCCGTTATCTATCTGAAGTGATTTCTTCCAACACCTTTGTAAGATTTCAGGGCAAACAATAACATGCCAGGTGCAAAACCTTCTCCCGGGTTCATTCGGTGATAACAGACTAATAATGACATTTGGCCACCAAAAAGAAGACGCGTGCCAGGAATAATGACAGGTGTGTCTGTGCTGCCTATATGTAACTCTGTGTGCATGCTTGTTTGCACTTGCACCCTTGCAGCATGAGGGAGAAGAGGAGGTGGGAGCAGGGGCAGGATTTTTGCATGTTACAGATATTGATACAAGGGGTTTTTTTTTGTCTTTCTCTAAAGACCTTCTGGCGGCTGTATTACCTACATGAGAGGTCTTCAAGATCCTTCCCTTGCTATCACTTACCCTAACAGCTACGTGCACCCTGGTGAGACTGTTTTCTTGGACGTATTGGTGCGCTTAAACATGTATTCTGATGTGCTTTTGCGTGTGGTGTTGTTTGTTTTTTTTTCCTTTGGCTCAGCTGCAGCACAGAACTGTGGATATACTGGGAAATGAGGACATAGAGTTTTCCAGGCTGCTGAAAACAACTCAGCTTGTGAAGAAAAGCAATTATTATTGCTTTTGGATTACTCTTTTCTTGGGAAACATAGTGCCCTGCCACTGTATCCAGTATTGCACAGAAATCTATTGGGTGAGCGGTAACCTGTAATTGTCAATCTAATATCTAACACACAAGCAATTGAAAAACTATGGGGGGGAGGGAGGCGAGGGGAAGGGGGGCAAGTAAAACTCGTGCTCCTGAAAATAGTTCATGAATATATTTCACATTCAAGTTATTAATTATTCATTGAAAAAATCCAGACTGACTGACAGGATCGCAGTTCTTTTTAGTGGTTCCTAAAATGCAGTCAGGATATTAACTCTGCCCATGGTGGTTTTTCTTTTTTAAATGGAAATGTAATTAGAAAGTAGGCAAAAAACATTGGACCAATTTGAGACAATGTTCTTTAGTTGCTATTTTAACGCAGTAGAAAGATGGTACTGCAGTGCTGTAAAAACTTGCATTTTATAGGGGGATATGTTGATGGGACATATGACTTGGAGCAGTATGTTTCTACAATGAGCAAGACCTTGCTTCTGGCCACTCTTTTATGATGCATCTCTCACATCCTCAATATGATGTTGCACGATCCTGCAGAAACCATATGGCACAAACTCCTCCACACTGGCAAAGTATTTATGCTTTAACATGCATTTATTTTTTTTTTTGCCAGTGCTTTGTACTTCTAAAAATGACTGCAAAGTTGATGTTGTACAAAGGGAGGACAGCATAGTTTGATTCATTCTAAGAGGTGGCTTAAGAGCAGCTTGGAGTGCAAAGGTGAGGTGAAAGGTGACTTTAAGCCATGCTCACACACCACTACTCCTCACGTAGTCTCTGCCAGATCATGCCCTTGATCTCTTCCTTTCCCTTATTGCCATGTTTTCTCATTTTTAAGCTGCTTCTGCATGTTGTACTCCAGGTCTCAGGTGGGCCACAGGACACAGGGAAGTGTGAAGTGCACAATGCACTCCTGCAAAGTAGGTGTCTGTTACGTGGAGACTTGTGATTATGGGAGAAATGGATTCAGTGCCCCAAATGATTCCTCCTAGTGCTGTGTTCCCAGGAAACTCAGCAATATTTAGAGTAGCCTGAAGGCTATTTTAAGGTATGCCAGCTGCTAAACACAGCAGGGATTCATCAGGGTAATAAAGGACATTTTAGACCAAGTCCTGACTTATACTCTCTGCAGAGAGTGTGATAAAAAGAAATTGCTGGGAAAGCTTTGCTCAATCTGAGAATGCACCTGCTTTGGGATAAGTCTTCCAGGGCTGAGTTTAGGCTGAGGACAGATTTACACTGGAGGAATGGTGACAATCAGCACTAATGCAAATAGATTGTGTAAAGGGAATAACAATAGCAGAAATACTTGAGGTTAAAGATTGATATTTGCAACCTGGCTGTCTGGAGGCTGGGCCTTATGGCATTTTATTTTATTTTATTTTATTTTATTTTATTTTATTTTATTTTATTTTATTTTATTTTATTTTATTTTATTTTATTATTTTTCTCCATTCATTAATCCAATAACTCACTTGTAGACCCCATTAATGCAACTCAGCTGTGTATTCTTTACCAAGTGGTGAAAGGAACCTCCTTACAGAGGCAGACTGGTGAAATGGTGTCTGTATGACTGTGCCGTGCGACTGATCACAGCATAATGTACTGAGTGTCATACCCTGCTCCTTCACCTCTCCCACTGGGGTTAGTAAAAAGTAAAGTGAGGATTGAATGTTAGAGGGAAAATAACTCAGCTCTGTGCTTTCACATGTGATTCTGAATCCGGGGGTTCTGAAATGGCATTAACTGGGTATAAATTGAAGCTGCAGGAGGCAGCAGATAAAAGCGCATTGCCTTGCTGCATGTACTGAAAGAAGGACGCAGAGAAACTTGGAGAAAGGCAATGATATCGGCCCCTGTGACTTGTGCTGGCTGGCTCGGTGCATCGCGCTGTCAGAAAGCTATTGAGGCCTGCAAGCTGCCGGTACATGCATCCCTCCTTCACGGGGCTGTCCCTCTGCTCTCAAGAGACGTGACACGGCCCTACGACCGCCGGGAGGGACAGCCGAGTCCCCTTAGGGTCGCGATGCAGCCCTTGGTGCCCGCTGGTAGCGAAGGGCTGCCGCGTGGGGGTGCTGCAGGCTCGGCGGAGTCGGGCGGCACCGCGGTGGGCCGGGGGCAATGGGGTCTTTGCTACTGCTTGGCTCCGCTTTGGGAGCACTTGTTTAAAGGTGCCAACCCCATCCTTCCATAAAATAATAATAACATTTTTTTTTGAAGTTATTATTTTATTTTTATTTTATTCTTGAGCACTTTGTAACAGCTCGGCTGGAAACAGAGAAATTAGCAAGAAGTGAAATATTGACGAGAGCTTAATGCAGTTTGAGGTAGTTATTTTCGCTGCGGTAAGGCAGCAAGTCCAATTAACTGTTTCCTATTAAGTGGCCTAAAACCAAATAATGTGGTTATGACCTGACTGTGGGATGAAGAGATACTGACCCTGCATGCGGACGTAAATAATTTAATAATCTTTCTGATGGCAAAACATAATGCTGCTATAGCACAGAGGCAACAACTGGGTGAGTGGATAAGAAAGGGAAATCCTGTTGAGGATCAACATTATGAAACGCTGCTCTCTTCAAATGCTGTTTGTTAATCGTGAGGGCTTTGTTGGCTTAAATGCGAACTGTATCACCTCATGTCCTCCCTTTACTCAGCCCAGTGGGATTCATTCCCTTCTGCCCATCTGCAAACTCCAAAGACCAGTCACTTTCAAGGAAATTCATATACAGAACCGAACTAAACATTATCTTGGAGAGAACTATATCTAGTTTTGTCTCTGACTGATTGAAATGCAACTAATTTGCCATCTCACAAGGCTGCAGTTTCATTTTATTAGTCTATTTTTTTTTTTATTTTTATTTTTTAATTATATTTTATAATGCTTAATCTCTTTGGCATTTAAGCAATTGGAACAGGAGCTAGAGTTTGCATCCCACTCAATGGATGGTGAAGGGGTGTTAAGTTTCTCTGAGACAGATGAGGTGGTATTTGCAGATGCTCTCAGAGCAATGCTTGCACTGTGGTTTGCACTGCAGGGCCGGGTTAGCACACTCGACTGCCATGGAGACCTGTTGGAAGCCCAGCAATAGGAACAACGCTCCAGCAACCAAGAGAGACAGAAGTCTGGTTTGAGATTACAGCGTACTTCCTAACAAGGTGAAATTTTTGGATGAAATCCTGCAATCCCAAAGGTTGCATTTATTTTTCACATGGATGATTTATGACCACAATTTTCTCCCACTCTGTAATGACACTGCAGGTAAACTGTCTGGCTCGCCAAGCAGAGCGTGGCTGTAATGGGGAGGACAAGTGCACTGCAGTCTCACAGGCAGAGCCTGACAAAAATTTTAAGATGTTCTGATGCTTTTGGGTGCTGAAAAAACATCCTCAGAGTGGCTTTCCAAATGATAAATGTTTTCCTGGGAGCCCAGGATGAATCTATACACCGGTGGATATTTTTCAACTGCCACTTTTCACAGGCCAGTCAGCTTTGAGTTATTTGTTTTGGAACAGTATCTTAAAGAGACCTAAGAAGGTGTTTTCAACGTACATTGCAACGGTCTTCCTTATGACTGTGTAATGATGCCATCTTCCTTAAACCTTTCTGAATGATGAGTAACCTTCCAAGAGTGGCTACAGGTACAAGTGCTTGAGGCTGCTTGTGTCCTTAAAAATACACCCGTGCCTAAGTATTAACAAGACTGGGCTCATCTCTACTAACTGGAGTTCACCGGAGTAATTTTTAATTCATCTTTCTTTTCTCTTTTTGCACTCATAACTATTCTTTGTCACATACCCTGATAGCTTCCTCTTGCTTTAAAAATGAACAGACAAATGAACAAAAAAAAAAAAAAAAAAAAAAAAAAAAAAAAAAAGTGGGATTTTTAGTTGTAATACAATTTTAATTTAGTAATACAATGTGAATATTTTTCCCAACTCCAGAGAAGACCTGCCTTGAACTAGCACTTGCATCTGATTGTGCAAGAGACAGCTCTCAAGTACTCCTCCAGCTGTGGTCCAAGCCTGGTGCAAAGCAGTGCTCTGTGCTTGCTGCCTGCCTCATGCGGAACATAGCTCAGTCTGCAGCACCCATCAGGGCATGGCTGCAGGGCTGAGCAACACGCTGTCATGCAGAGAGCCTCCAACCCTCCCTACTGCAGCCCTGACACTGCGCTGCACCAGCAGCTTGCCTAATTCATCCTGCTGATGGGCAGCATTCACCAGCCTGCAGGTGGCATGGGGCTGGTACAGCTCGGCTGCTCTGGTGGGACACAGTGCTACCCAGGTATCAGCAAGTGCTGGGGTCTGCAGAGTGGCATCAGCCCACCTTGTAAGGATTTGCTTATCACCTCAAAAGGGAAATCAGCAGCACTGCTATCAAACACTGCCTGGGAGAGACATCTGCTCTTTAAATGGGTTGTATCAGATGAACGGAATTGAAGCACAGAAATCCAGCAACACCCTTTTTTTTCCTAATATAATCAGTGTTTTTAGGCAATTTGTCTATTTATTAACAGGAAGGTTTTAAAACATTTTGCTTGAGCTGACGTTCTTTAATTGTTATATTCACACTGCTGAATATGCAGTCACACCAGCAAAAGCTTCATTGTGAAAAAATACACAGATTCAATCTGTTTCTTTCTGTATAATTTTTCTAGCTTCGTCATGAGTTTTGTTTTTTTTTTTTCCTCATTCATAATTATTTTCTGTTGGCTTCTCATATTTCTTCTTAAATGTGTTTATTTTTTTTTTCTCCTTGCACTGTTGTTCCACTTGAAAACACCAGGATTAGCATGCAGATGTTTTTTTTTTGATCAGTCTTTTTTAATCATTCCCATTTTCCACAGCTTATTTTGATAGCAAGGGATTTTTGTTTGTTTGCTTGTTTCCAACCTTGTCTTATTGCTTTCTTTTTTTCTTTTTTTTTCTTTTTCTCTCTTTTTTTTTTTTTCCTGATAAATACTTTACTCGTGTCTTCTGAGTGTAAACACCTTCTGTTTGCTATCATCTCCTTAAGACAGCATTTCAGAATTATATTTCTCCTAGTTAAATACATTACGGGCTCTGCTAACTATGCCAATAGCCTTCTATCTTCCACATTTTTACTGCTTCACTAACTATGAAAGCTTAGGTCAGATATATGGTTTCAGGAAGGTTTTGCCAAAAGAAAACAAAACAAAAACAAGGTTTTAAGCGTGTCAATCTGTTGTAAAATTGTATTGCAATACCTCTAAAAATGGCTTCCAGACCAACAGGGTGAACAGAGCACCCATGAAAGTGGCAACATATGCCATCACTAACTACGATATAAACATGGAAGAGTTCAGCAGCGTCCTCTTCTCTTACATTAGAACAAATAATCAATGAGCTGCTATTTCACTATGCATTTTTAATGTCAGGAAGCTAAAGTTGGGGTGGGTGTTGCTCTATAACCCTGAAGATTGTCAGAAATTAGGATTTCCACCACTGCTGTTTAATAGCTACATATTTGTTCACAAACTTCTGTGCCTGAAGGTGGAGAGGGAAGCTGGTCTGTACCTCCTTCCTTACAAGGAAAAGCAGCTTAATATCACTTCAGCCAAAAAATTACCTTCAATGATGTGTGCTGGGCAAGCTCAGAAATGCCATGAACTTCAGTTGTATGGGAGCCCGGCCAAACCAACAGAATGTGCTGCTCATTTTCAAAGTTCATTTAATGTCTAAAACTTTGTTCGTTAATAGCTCCTTCTCTCATCCTGAATGACCCTGTCTTTGCCTGGTGGGCAGTTCTGTTTCACAGAGAACAGTCACTGCATCCTGGCAGCAGCTCTGTGACAGTACCACAGAGTGCAGGGAGAGCTCGGTTCAGAGGGCACAAGCACAACCTACACAATTAATTTGCCTGTTAGGGAGATTCTGCCACCACCACGCACTGTACTCGATTCCAGGAAAAGGGGTATTGGCTAAAGTTAATGAGCAATGAGATGCTGAAATGCGAGTTATCCCCACAAGTTTTTTTTCTACAAATAAGTAAATGGAAAAGTCCAGAGATTATGCTTTTGCCTTTTCTTTATTGCTAGAGGTCTCATAAAAAATGGATTCTCTTTGAGTAATTTTTTGAGACAAAGTATCTTTTCCCCTACAAGCGAAAGCAGGAGATTATCTCTTACCTGTAGCTATAATCAGGATAATATTACAAATCTGTTTTTCCCCTACAATCCTATTTCTTTTTGCTAAAGTAATTAATTTCTTGTGGCATCACATACTTCAAGGAGAAAACACAAAATGATGGTGCTACAGCAGAGCAGAAAAGAGGGGATTTTTTTTTCTTTCTTTCTTTCTTGTTCTGCAATATTCATCTGAAAATGCTCTAGGGCTTAGTCATCTTTCTTTAAACCCGTGGCAAGTAATAAGTGCCTTGCCAGCCCTCTGTGTCTGGTCATGAACAGACAAAGGCAGAAGGTCCCATAGCCCTGCAGCCCCTTTGCACCATTATAGCTGAAGCAAAGGCAATATGGTCAAGGTGTAAACCTCTTACAAAAAACCAAAAAACCAAAAACAAAACAAACCAGTTGATGTTCATGTAGAAGTCTAGATGCGTGCTGTCTCCAGTGTGGGACTTGGATGTGTGAGGTTACAGAGGGATTATCTTAAAGCTACCTCCTCCTAGTGAGAAATGTAGAGATTTCCCAACTCACCACAGCCTTTTATTACAGTAAGAACACAACTTAGCATCTCTCTGAACTGCTACTACCATGAATATTTTAATTAGTTCCCACTTTTAAAGCACTTGGGCATAAAGGAACAGTGCAAATGCTAAGTGTTACAGCCATTATCATTCACCTTTAGCTTTGTTTGTTTGATTTAGCTGTTTGTGACCAAGAAGTCAATGTGTCTTTGGCCAGATTGTACTCAGATGAGCCAGTGGAGACCACATGAACAGAGAGATGGGATCCTGAAGCCGTCTTTGCTCCATAAAGCTGAGAGGAAAGTTTGCTTGTAGTGTAATAAGTTACAAGTTGATAACAAAGTAATAAATTATTGCAGTTAAATTAAACTTATTGCCAATTCCATGACTAAATAAATCATGAGTTGGACTGACTTGAAAATAACAAAGATGACTATTCTTCTATCATTTCCTCCTGGTTAGAAGTAATGTTTTCAAGTCTTTCTTTATATCCAAAAGCTAGAAACTTCACCACATTATTTTTAGTGAAAATTAAAATCACTGACTAATAATATTTTGCTCTTAACAAGCCAGAGATTTAAAGAAAATGAAAACTAGGAGTGGACAACAGGAATACAGGGGATTCAGAAATGAAACAAACACCATCAAAAATTAAAACATAAAGGTCTGATTGGTTGCTACCATTCTTATGTCAGCTGAGAAAAAAATCATTAAAATCTACAGGTAAGATATCAACCTCCCAAACTCATGAAGTCCATTGAAAATTCTTCCAGGGTCCTCAGTGGAAAGGGAAGAGCAACAATCCTATGCAAATAAGAGCAAACGTAAGCTCTGTCATTTGACCAGACTGAAAACTAGATCATGTCCCCAGCTGCTATAAATGTCATGGTTTTGCTTTGCTTTTTTTTTTTTTTTTTTTTTTTCTGCTTTTTTTTTTTTTTTTTTTTCCCCTTGAAGAAATAATGATTTGACTGTCTGATGAAATGAAAGTTCAAGGCTGAATTTCAGGTCTAACTTAGACTTCATTGGAAAAAAACAGATGTCCGCATGATCTGAACAGTTATATTCATTTTAGATGCATAAATATCTATTCATAAGAGGGTAAAATCCATTTACTTTATTCTATTTATGGATATGTGTCTGTTTGCAAGCTTATGCTTTTATTATGGTGTCTAAATACTTAGAGAATTTGCAGACCCCAGTGCGTGGCTGTGCAAGATCCTAAATAAGATATCATTGGCTTCATGATGTAACTTCTCCACTGTAGCTGAGGGCAAATGATCTGCTTCAGGATGAAAAGACCATAAAAGCGAGTGATAGAATATATGTAATTATAAAAAAATAAAAAAGAATAAAAATAAAATTGAACTCAGGACAGGTAAGAATTATTTATGAAAGGAAGGGCACTGCTACTCAAAGCTTAAATCAACCAGTTCCTTTTTAGAAACTGTTTTTTAATGGGTAGTTGTAGAAATGAGGGTACCTTTGGTTCTCCCTTCATGGTAGGTGATATCACAAATCAATGTTTTAATTTTCAACACATGGCTTGAATACATGATGTATACTGCAGCAGATCTTTCACTGAACAACTAGAGTGTGAGAAAAGTTAATTCCATCCTCAGATAAGAGACTGCCCTGTCTGTATTTCTCTGCAGATATGAGAAAACAAAGGCTATGACCTTTCTGAGTAACTCAGTATATTGTACAAAGATTCAGAGGTTCACATATCCTTACCTTGCTTGCTTCCATTGCAAGTCAAGTACACTGGGACAAACATTTAGTTTTTTTCAGTTCCTTTACTGATGCTGTCCTTCTGCAGTGTCGACATTTGACAGCTGTGGAAGCCAAAGACCTTTATGTCTCCACAGAACAAACAGCAGCAGTGAAAGTTTCCCTACCCTGAGTTTTTCAGGGACTGTGCCAGTGCACAGGCTAGCAGCACTGTGCTCCATACCACTTCTGCTAATAGTTCATGGGTGCCACAGTGCCACTGAAAGTCTTAAGAGATGATGCTATTACTACAACCCGTACTATTTATTTTTTATCTATGAAAGGGAATGAAAATACTTGTTTTGCTTACAGTCCTCTGAAGAGCCATTAGGTGGTACTGATGGTGTTTTTGGCTGCTGGCATCTGTTCCAGCTGAGGTTTGAGTAAAGGGCCTTGAAGGTAGAAGGTTTTCAAAACCTGACTGCTTGCCAGTCCCCTGAGGTATCCTATCTATGCTGGTATTAGCATATTGAAAGATGTATGATGCCAGCCAGCCAGGTGCAGAGTTTACTGAATGAGACAAGCACATGATCATGAAGTAAAGATGCAGAATTTCTCTTGGAAGGCCTTATAAACACTCTTGCTGAATTATGTTTTTGAAATAATGTTCATGAAAAGCTTTTGGAGAGTGTTCATTGCTGTTCCCTCATAGTCCTCCTCCAGAGGCATTTAGCAATCCACAGCATTGCGGAGAAAAGATAAATGCTGTATGTCTTTCTTTTTGGAAAAGAAAAAAAGAAAAAAGACAGAACTTTAAAGGCTGTTAAAAGGAGATATAATCATATCATGTATAATTCTACTTAATGTAGTTTCTTCCACAAGTGTTATTCTACATTTCTTCCTTTGACAGTATTTCTTTTAAGTGCCAGTGGCCTGCATGGCACTACGAATGAGGCTGTTACACGTAACCTATCCTGAGCAAAAGTCAAGTTAGAATGCCAACTTTGGTATTTTGTTGGTTTTTGTTGTTGTTGTTGTTTGCATGTCTGATAAAGGAAAAAATCCCACAAACAATCAAAATGTACCTTCTGGTGGGAGCTGCTCCCACATCCTTTTCCTTCTTTGCTCAGAGCTTTTAAAGAGTTCATTTTTATGGGACTTAAAGAGTTCAGCCTCCTATTTTTGGCACATCATCCAGACTTCTGACTTTGCAAGGAAACGGTTTGAGCTTATAAAGAGTATTGATATTAGAGGTTATGTGAGTTGTGCCCAGATCCAGTACTCAGGAGTGCTGAAGGCTTGCAGTTTCTAGGTATACATCCTGTTCTCCATAGCAAGCAACAACCAGAAGGTTGTCCCTGTGAAAATGTTCTCCCTAACCTTGGCATCCTTTTAGTCGGGCAGAAGCCATGCATAGTCCAAGTGCTCCAAAGCATACACTGCTTTGCTGTCACAGATGCTAGTTCATCAGATGGTAAAGGTGATGACAGCTCTTTAAAGTTACTGAAGATACACATGTATTTACTCCAATTAAGGACTTGGCCCAGATTCTGTTTGTTTTGTTTGTTTGTTTGTTTTAATGCATTAGCAAGTGGCAAATATGCACTGGACGTGGCCAAACTACTGTTTTTTGAGGGCAATGACTTCATGCTATGCTAATTTGAGGTTTTATGTTTATGCAAGCTAACTTGGAGGGACACATTTCAGAGTTGGGTAGAGCAGCAGAAAGAGTCATGCAGCGAAGTGCAGAGCTGGATATCAGTAACCCATTTAAAGCTGAGGTGTGGATGCAGGGGTGGGTGTGTGCTCATTCTGAAGAAATTCAGAAAACAAGGTAGGAGGAGATGTTGAGAGATCTCCTACTTCATACATTTCTCTCATTCATTCATGTCAAGATGAAGTCACTAGCACAGTGTAATCTCAGTTCAGTATCCAAACGCATTCACTGTGTGAAGGAATTTGACTTCATGGATTGGATTCAGGCCAGCTGACATTCTACCATGGGCTGATATTCACACATTCTCCTGGAAATTATATCCATGATAAAATTTAAGTGCACCAGTATGCAGTGGAACTTGATTAGTAATCATCATCTAATGGTGGAGGTTTAGAGATTTGTATGAAACAAATGTCCACAGGATATTCAAACTCTCTGTCTGTATCTGCAAACCGTGCTGTGTTATTGTAGTGATGTAGAACAAAGTCGACATTTCCCACAAAACTTTGTTGCTGCAGAAAGTAACACAATAACCATAAAGTTCCTGTTGACTGGAGTTGGGCGGTTTACTGTCTAATTCAGACTGCACAGCAACGGAATAGAAATAAAATACAGTTTTGAACATTCTGAAGAATTACAATTAAGCCCTATGCTGCTATATATATTTATCTGTATATATTCTTTAATGTTAACAGATCTATCTATGAATACATGGGAAAACTGAGTGCAGAATTTATCCTAAAGACCACAAAGACACATACTACAGCTTCCACTGACCTCTCGTACTATCTAGTGAACACGTTGTATGACACCGTTCATTTTGTAGTTCTTTCTCTCAACCAAGAATTGTGATATCCTTATGTTGTACCTGATTCCATGTTGTTTTTCAAGATAGATAATATATTCTTATGCATTACTTATCTTGCTTTTTTTTTTCATTTATGATTCATTTAAGTGAACCAAGAAGCCATATTTGTGAGTGAAAATCACACTGACCTCACCAGAAAATTCTGTACACAGAAGACTTTAAAAATCATTCTCGTTATTACAGATTGAATCATAATATACCAGCTGTTCAGCTATTTTTTTTTAATAAGTATGCTTTAATTGAAGAAAAGCATATTTGATGTGTTTAATTTACACATCTATTACAGGGCAGAGTTTATTTAGCCACTCTGTTCTAGTATAATTTGCTGCAAAGTTATCCACATTTTGGTCAAATTGTCTTACAACCAAGACTGACTTCCCTGAACATATTTTCCAGCTGGGACTCTATTTGGTTGGAGCAATGCTTTATGCAATTAGGGCCTGTGGGCACTAATGTAAAACCAATAAATAATAATATGTTGTAGAATAGTTTGGATAAATAATTAATTCCCCAGATTAAATATGAACTATTTGCTCATGCTGTTGTGTCATTGGCCACAGAAGTCCCATGATACTGCTTTTGCTCTTTGGCTTATGGCTGAGGATTTTTCAGTGGGAGAGAGGAGGCAAGCTGACAGCTTTCAGTTTGTGGGCATGTCTACTGTTGATAATATATTCATGCATTTTCTTCTGATTTCTTGGACCAGTTTTTCAGTTCATGCTTATCCTAATAGCTCACTGGAAGTCAAAGGAATAAGATATGTTTTCCTCTTTTGACTTAGAATGTGACCAGCTAAAATCTCAACCAGAACTGAAAAATAAGATAGAAACCTTGAGTGCTGCTAATCCTGAATCTAAGGGACTTACTCCACACAGATACTGCTTAGTCCCTGATTCAGCACAATTTTTGAGCTTTTGCCTAAATCCCACTAACAGTAATGGCCCACAAGCACACATTGAATGTTGAGTGCCACAGGAAAACATTATGATTGAAGTACTCAGAGTTCTTCTAACAGTAGTAGCTTGAAATATGAATACACCCCTACAACTGAAATTTAGTATGTCATGTTCTGAAAAGCCTTGCACCTGAGAAATCTTCCTCTGATTGTGCTGATGCTTATTTTTTGCTTTGAAGAACCGGCAGTTTTCAGATGATGGCTCCAGTATTTTAAAACTTAAAGCCCTTGAGCCCAAGACAAAAACTAAGCTATTGATTAAAAGAAAAGCCATGGAGATGTTGAGAGTTCAGATAAAGAAATGAAAATGCTTCAATATCAGTATTTCTTTTCAGGCTTTTAATGTCTTACTGATGAGGGAAGCTCAAGAGGACAAAAATCCCATCTTCCTTGCTGTGAACTAGCTCACAGCCCCTAGCTGACAGCCTTTTCCCTTAGATCCACAGGCTTTAACCACCCTATCCAAGCCTTGGTGAAATGAGTGTTAAATCTACAGAAATATACCAGAAATGAAAATAAACAGAGAGGAAAAAACAAAAACAAAAAAAACAAAACAAAAAAAAGAGATATGCCAAACAATTTCCTGAAGCAGATGAACTTGGAGAAGAGAAAGTCAAGGGGAACATTAGGTCAGTTTGAAAATAGAAAGATAACAGAACATATCATTGTTGTTATTTTCTATTTGAAAATAGCCTTGCCTGCAGTGGAACACGTTCTACTCTTCTCCACTAAGGTGTATGTATTTGTCTTGCTTTTGTACTAATGCAAGTGAGCAAAGTTTGGCCAGCAATGTTAACGGTATCTATTCACCTCTCCTTCTGCCTGCTAGCATCCTAGCAAAAAGCAGCAACTCCTGCTCCATTGCTTCCCAGCAGACAGCATCAGGATCACCAGGATCCCTCCTAACAGGGGATGTCCAGCAATAACCTAAGAAGCAGGACAGGGAGGCTCATTGAAAGCTATCACTGAGACAGATGTGACTAGTTGCACAAAGTAAATGTCAAGAAAGAAATTCTTGCGTGTCTGGCAAGCCTCTGGCATTTATATCTGGATTTCACCGTCTAAAATAACATTAGCTGGACAACATTTAGCTCCTACGTTTGCAGATCTCAGCCTGACTCTGCCAAGTGCTGATTCCAATCCATCCCAGTGGGCTTCAGGGGCACTGAAAAGCAACTGAGCACAGCAAGAGACAATATCCATCATTTTGCAGGATCAGACCCATCACATGATACAAGAGGCCAGCTTTTCCTCTGACATATACAAACGGACAAAATACTCAAAGATCAATACAACAAATCAGTGCCAGCAATGTTCACATAAGCAATTTTTCTGAAGCAACAACAGTAATAATAAAAATAATCAACAATGAAAATGTAAACCTGAGTATGGTTTCTCTTAGATGCAAATTAAGATTTAAATATAAAAATGATAGGCTTGTGCTAATCCTTCTTAGGAAGTCATAAATTGTTAATCAGACCCTAGGCAGTGTTGTTTAATACCAACTTTAATAAAATAGCTGCCTGAAGCAGAAAGACAGTTGGGATCCTGACTCCAAAACTTTGGTAGCCTCATCCACATTTTTGTTGCCTGAGGCTCTTACACTACTATTGATACCAACTCCTTTGAAATATGCTCATTTTTTAGACTGCTCAATTATTAAACACCTTATTAGTAGAAAGATTAGATGGAAGAAAAGTCATCTCTGTATGATGGAAAATGGATTGGAAGAGGAAGAAAAAGTTGAGGGAATATTTACATAAAAGATACAGCTCTGTTGTTGATATACAGAGGTAATCCATAATCCATAATTCATTTAAGAAATGAACCCATCAAATTACATCACAATGCATGACAAATTGCTACTGTTGAGCTATCCTATGATAAATTACATAAAATCATTCTTGTCAGAGTAAAACTTGTTTGCGAAAGCAATGTCACTAAAAGGTTATTTTCCCTGTTGTTCCATTGGATCTGTCTATCATGCACAATGTTTTGCATTCCCGTTACACACCTTCATAGGGAGGGGTTGTGAAAGTTCCCTTGTACAGGGTAACTACAAAGTTTAACAAATTAAAACTATTCTGAAAATTGCAAGAAAGAGGAAAGGCAGAAGAGGGAGAAATGTTCCTTCTTTATCCCTAATTGATACACGTTGGTAAGATGAGCAGATATTTTGACAAAAATAAAAGCAAAAATCAGTCTTTTCCTTAAGTGAAATGCCTTTTCCTTGTATGTCCAGAGCAGCTTGTTAGCATGCTAATTGTTTAGTTTAATATGCAATACAGAGCACGCTTGCTACTTTGAAGTGCTTATTCATGATGTCATGGATGTTAGTGTATATTTCTTAATTACACAACAGGACAATTTTCCCCCCCACCAACCTACTCTTTCTGTTGCTCTGATTGGTTTCTTTAACTAGCCAGAATAATCATTTTGCCACACAGAAAAAGATAACGAAAAAAAATTGTAAACAATTTTAAAAGCCATTTTAATTTAATAACAAATTGGGAGCTGTACTTTGTGTTAAATTAGCACTGCAAGCCTCATATCAATTCAAGGCAAGTTTCCTTGTTCGTTACTGCTTAATTAATCAGTCCTGTTTCCATCTAAATGAAAAGTTTTCTCTCTCTCCCTATCATCTCTAATATCTCATTTCAGGCAGCACATCAAGCTAATCTTGCTTACATTAGCAACTTATTTCTAATGGCTCAGCTCAGTTATTTACAATAACTCATCCTACCCCAACTGAATGAATCCTGCTTGGTCTCAGCTCCATTCAGTCAGTCCATGCTACACCAGCAGGTGCAGAGCAAGCTCATCCACTCCCTTGACACAACATGTGAGGACAGAAACCTATTTCTAACACAATGATGTCTACTGAACTTTTGGCTTCCTGATGTGTCTTGTCTTCCCAGAGGCAACGTGCAAAGAGCTGAGCAGAGGATCATTTTGTTATAAAACAACAGATGAGCATGAAACAGTCCAATAGAGAAAGAAATATATAAGGGACAGAGAAAATACAAAGTTAGGTGGTGCCTGAAAACAAATCCCCATCACCCTTACACAGCACTTCCTATAAACAAAGCTGGAATCAACTAGAGTCCTGCACTATCACCAGCGGTGTATATGAAACACAGCAAACCTTTCACCATACCATCTTCAAAGGAAATGAAGGACTTTAAGCGGCTGGTTGAGTATCTCCTCTGTGTGCTCACCTCACCATTCACAGAGCTGAAAACCTCTATCCACAGACTATGTGGCTATATCCTACATTCTGTCACTGACATAGCCAAGTACACAAAGCCTGGGACTTAACAAAACACCCCCATTATTTGGGATTGCACTGACCTGGCCCAAGACAACCACTTACTGAAGCTGTGATCTCTGGTAGCCATCCAGTCTATGTGCCTACCATTTCAGGTTTGGCTTCCAGAAGGAAGATTTCCATATTCCTGCCCAGGTCAGGAGAGCTGCTGGAATCTCCCTCCCTTGTCAGGAAGCATCACCAACACAGCAGCTCTGTTCCCTGTGACCCAGACCGCAGAGAAGTAACAGATACTGGCCGGGGCAAGGGCTCGAAACTGAATCTGCATCTGAAGGCCTGCACCACGTGAAGGCAGACTTTCATGCCAGTTTGGCCAAAGATAAATACCTCTACAATAAACACAAAATATGCTTAATTAAACAAGCCACTTCAAGTGGACAAAAGCTGTCCCCAAGTAACCCCAGTATTTACTTTCACTTCTCCAAGATTCAGGATGGTATTTCAACAGGAAGGAAGAACGTGCAGTATATCTTAACCTAGATTTGTGACAACCAGCTTCTGACCTCACATTTACCAGCCTGGTTGAAATTACAACCTGTTGCTAAGGAAAACTCTATCATACCTTAAAGTAACTGTGATATCAAATAGCTTTGAGATATCTGACAAACGGATTGCAGGAGATTAATGAGGAACAGTTTTAGAAATCCTGTAAAAGACAGCTTAAAATGCTAAAATATGATAATACATTTCATTTAATAACAATATAAATTCTGTGTTGAGAAAAGAAGGAGCCTCTTTTTTATTTTTTTATAAGAGGAAGATGAATCCTTTCTACAGATCAGAGTGCACAGTTCTGCTTCTGATGGGAAGCACTGCTCTGAAAAGCACTGAATTTCAAAAGCTTCTTGAGATTAGATTGTCTGTGGAAGTGCTGATGGCTGTAAATATTAATAAATAAGATACAGTGGGCCAGCACTTTCCCCTCAGATTAGCATGCAGTGCTTTTACCTTGAGAACAGACCTGAAGATGCAAGCACCTGAAGGAACAGTTTAAGAGTTGCCCTTAGAGGCGCAGCACTCCTGCAATGTTCTGGCATCCCTGTGCTGCATTCCTGCAGCTGCTCCCAGGCACTGGTGGAAGCAGAGGCACAGAAGAGGAATGCAACTCCATGCTGTGCAAATGAGCCAGGACTCCGTTATACTAAAGAGGACTCAAAAGGAAATGACAACCACTCCTTACTTGGTTGTTTCCATCCCTACTTTTCCTAGTTTACTGCTTAGAAATACCAAATGTACAAATTTTTGAAGGTCACTGTTGGGCCAGCTCTAAATTTGCTATAAACACTGCATTACAAGATCCTGACATCCTCATCCTGATCCAGGAAAGCACTTAAGTATCAAAACGGTCTTGTGGACTTTGGTGCAGAGTATTGCTCTGTTTAAAAGTAAACGTCTTTAACAGCTTTCTGCTCTGGGACCAGGTATGATTAAGCACAGAGAGAGAAGAACGCTGCTTTGTTTATAGCAGAAATAACTTGGCAATTATCAGCAGTGAGAAGGGAAGTACAGTAGCAGGACATTCATATTGTTTAGACTTAAATGGAGTTTAGATGAAATACAGAGTTTTATAAAACTGGTTGGCACAGCATGGATTGCTTAAAGGGATGTGGCTGGTGGACTTAAAAGTTGCTTCTGCATCTTTTTCCCTTTCAGCAGTGACAGCTAAATTGAGCACCAATTTCACAAAAGGAATTTGCTCCCTGAAAGGGATTCTAGCTCTCTATATTCCTACTCTGTGATCTCCCAGAGCACTTTTCGTACTGTGAAAATGAGGAAATAGGCTCTCTTGCATCCTTACCACAGT
Organism: Coturnix japonica; assembly: GCF_054131305.1. NCBI lineage: Eukaryota > Metazoa > Chordata > Aves > Galliformes > Phasianidae > Coturnix > Coturnix japonica. Next base: position 78,786,627 of record NC_140664.1, read on the forward strand.
CGCTCAGTTTGTGAGGCCAGCTCTAAAAACATTAGAGCACAGTGGTTTGGACTTAGAACTAACCCCACCATATAATTTGCAAATTCAATGCAATATTGTGTTTTTTTTCTTAACGTTTTCTTAATTCTCTCTCTTTCTTTACACCAAGATCGATACCCATGACAGGGGTATGGTATATGCCATGTCCTTACTCAACAAACTTTTCTTTGGCTCACCTCTGTAGCTATATACGAGGAAGGCTACTTCTTAGATGTCTACAAAGCAGGGGTGCTTTGAAATGGATTCCTGTAGGAATGGAGGTGAACAAGAGTGGGAAGAGTGACCTCTGGCTGCCCCAAGCCACGGGCAGCAGCATGCAGAAGCAGCAACCTTTTTTGAGACTCCTTTATCCCCTTTTCTCCTGCAGGCATAAGTAGGTGGAAATGGACAAGGCAGGGAACTGTGAAGAATCTTCATGGCTGCTTCAGCTTCAACGAGGCAACACTGAGAGGAAGGTCATCTCCACCTTGCTTAGGGACATCTCAGATTACTGTCCTCTGAGAATGAAATATTCAGTCTTATCCTGGGCTGCTCTGGATTTACCCAGCCTCTCCCCTCCCCTCCACACTGAACAAACAGGCAAAAGACATCCAGAATGCCCTTTGGGGAGAATGTCAAAGCAGCTGCAAGGAGTCCTTGGAAAAAATAATTGTCTTTCTTCTGGATGGAAAAAAAAAAAAAAAAAAAAAAAAAAAAAAAAAGAAGAAAGGGGGGAAAAAAAAAAAAAGAGACCTACATCTGATTTTTTTTCCATCCATTCTTTCATCAGTTCCAACAACTGGAGCAAGCAGCAGAGAGGCAGGAGGCTTGGCTGCAAGTGGTCCTCGCTGTAGGTCCCAGTTCAGCATTGCTGCTGTGCTGCTGACTCCTTGTGTGACCTTGGGCAAGTCACACATCTCCACTGTGATCTGCTTCCTGCCCTCCGCAAAACGAGGCAAAATACATAGGCCAGCTTCACTTGGGTCTACGTGGTGAGGAAATATTTTAGAAATGGTGGAATACTTAACAGATTTTGAGTGAATGCCAAATGCAGATCAATGACGCCTTCTCTCTTATGTGAAGCAAGACCACCAAATGTCCACACAGCATCTCACGATGATTGATGTTTTTGTGACATGATACTAGGAGCTATTTCACTTTCTTTTTGTCTGTGAAGATGCTTTTGTCAAATAATGATTGCCAGACTAATGACACCCTAAAGTTAGAAACCACAAGGCACTCAAAGATAATTAATTCAGCAAAGAAACTGTTTTCACCTGAATGCTTAGGGCAAAACGTAAAGCAACTGTGCTTTTAATTGTTATTTTTGTTAATGCAGTAGAACTAGGGGGGAGGAGGACATGTGGATTTTCTTTTAAGTAAAAAGACTATCCCTTGGCAAGAGCATCAACGCCAAGACCAGCCTTCATGCTCCTTGTTGCCAGCACCCAGCAGGGACACATGGACACATGTGGCTCTCCCACCACCAGACCAACCCATGTACAGAACAGATTTGGAGTCCTGCCAGCTTCAAGACCGCCACACAGGCTTACCATCAGAGGTGAACACTTCTTTGAGTTAAGTGCCACTAAAGCAGAGCTAGATGCTAACAATTGTGTTGACAAAGCAGTCTTTGTGCTTACTGGAATGACTGGCTGGCAATGGAGATGCAGCAGTTAGGGAGAAAGTGGCTCTGCCTCACACCCAGGTGAGCATGCACCTGCAGTACCTGGAGAAATTTAACTCACATTTAATTTCAGTGCTAATTTCCAATTCCTGCTGACCCTTCTCCTGGGTGTTCCTGCTCTAGTTCTGCAATTAGACACAGAAGCGAGAATGCTGGAAAGAAACACTACCTATTATCTCTCAGGCAACTGTAAACATTACAGCAAGATAATAGAATTAGTTTAACTGAGAGGAATTAAGGTACCCATATAGTACAGGACTGATGCCATTCACAAAGCGATCTCTGTGTACTGTGGTATGTCATTAGAGAAGAGCTGTGGGGATACGATGGATATTTATGTTGCAAATCAAATCTAATAGTAATATTCTGACTATAACAAAGCACTTTTTGAATATATAGATATATGCATATCCTGGCAAGGCAGGCTAATCAATCCATAAAATATCTGCCCACAATGCCAGAATGAAGCCATGATTGAGCAGGTAACTTAAAACACAGCAAGGCTGGCACTGTTCCTGAATGCAACCAGATGGAAATGTATATGCTCTCTGTGTTGTGTGCTTGGCAAAAGGGACAGTGTGAGCAGAGTCCTGGGGCTTGGGGTGAAGAAAGATGCAGCAGTACCAGTGTGAGGGTGGATGTTTCAGCAGAGTTTCAGGTGCTTTGGCACTATCACAGTGAAGCAATCACTGCATCGCTTCCAGCTTCTTTTTAGAGCTCCAGCAACGTAAACCAGGAAGGACACCACTCAAAAGAGTCCTGAACTACAGCTATCCTAATTTCTTCAGGGAATGTTCCTGCTAACAAACAAAACCATAAATACAAATCTCCACAATATTTGTTTGGGCCTTTCAATGCCAAGCAGACTGCCAGGAAAATAAATAAAGCCAGAGAAGATGTTGGCAACCAGCCACACCTGGATTAAGTACGGTGATTGGTTATGGGTGCAAGGTGATATAGTGTTGCCTGTTCTGGGGAGATGCTAGATAGACCCCTGAAAGATATTGGACAGTCCTTGGGGCAGGATGAGAGAAGGTCTTGGGGTGGGAGGTGCCACAAGAAGAACCCAAATGGATGTGAAGAGGAGCACTCAAAAAAAACCCCAAATTTAGAAAATGCTTTCATGCAGCACTTCCTCCATCTAGCTCTCCTGCAGAGTCACTCACAATACAAACAGAGAGGATGACTTTTTCAGTCACTTCCCTGCTTAGTGTAAGACTGCTGGTGTTTTTGCATTTATTATGTATTCTTCAAGGGTGTCTTTAAACCTCAAACAGGGACTAATAATCTGCCCTGTACCTTTTGTTAAGCAAATAAAGGCAGATAGCAGCTGAGTTTAATTACACAAAACATCCCTTCTATGTCTCCTCTTTCTTCATCCCGAATGAAGCAAGCTGAGATGCCATAAGATCTTTCTCCTCAGAGTGCCTAATTTCTCCAGACCCCTTGGAAGGGCTGCCATGACTAAGCAAGCAGCAGAGCAAACCAGCTGCTGCTGGGTTGGTTTTTTTTTTGTTTGTTTTTGTTTTTTAATCTCCACTGGTGCACATTTAGGCATTTATACTGCAACTTGAACCCTGCACTGAGTCTGCAGAAGAGACTGGGTTCAGCAGCATATGGAACTTCATGCGCAGGATGGGGGGCTCACTTCAGAGGTTTCTGTTGGAGAGGACTTGAATTTGGCCCCAGTGGCAGTGAAGATAATGACATTTGTCTGCCTTGTTTCTAAGCACTGGGAACCAAAGTAATTATTTAGGAAAAAAAAAATAGAAAAAAGAAGCAACCCCCCAATGACTCAAAGCCTTTGAAGAAAGCAGCACAGTGTATGCAGCTTGCAGTATCTTTAAAGGGTTAATTAAGAAGTCTCCCTGACACTCAGCTCCCATCACAGGGCCCCTCTGCGGCACTTCCCGCATGGGCACGATAATCAAAAGATACTGAAAACCAATTCTGCTTTATTCTGGTGTAATTGCAACAGAGCTACCAGAGGAATTGCAACCATTACACAGGATGAGGCACCATCGCGGTGGGGCCTGCTGCTTCCAGCAGATTCTACCCACTCATTTTTATAGATTTCAGCTACCTTTCATTTTAGTAATTAGCCAGCATTTCCAAGGAGATCCATAAGCAATTTCCTCCTCATCTTGAGCCATAATGCTACAATATTGCACTAGCAACTAAGCATAGCTTAAAAGTAGTCAACAAAGAGCAGAAAGCTCTGTAAAAAGTTAAGCAAGAGACGAATCCCACCATATAACCCTGGATAAACGTCAGTGCCTTCTACACCTGCATGACTGCTGCAGAGAGCACAGGCATTCACTGGAAAACCCAACAGTGATTCCTTCTAAGCCCCCAAGTATTGCAGGGATCTGCTAACATCAAGTAGATTGGTATGCTGCAATCCTAAAATTTCTGGAGCAGATGTGAGGGAAGAGTGCACTCAGGGAGGGTCCTGCCCAGGAGCCCAGCATGCCTTGGGCAGCGCACTGAGCACAGCAGTGCAAGCAGGACTGCAGCTGGTGAGCACAGCCAGAACTTCTATCAAGTTTACAGCAGTTTAAAGATCTTCAGCAGAAAGGAGGAAAGAAACACAACGTGTTCTTTTTTAATGCGTGTGTTTTGCTTTCAAGGAAGTCTCTCAACTAAATATTTTTGAAACAGCAGATGGCAAAACGCAAACTTTCTGAAAGGAGAAACTGCCTTGAGCGGCAGGTTACCGCCTGCATGGGAATGCTGTGCAAGGGAGGGAGAGAGCAAAGAGCCAGAAGTTATAATACATATTTCTAGCTGAACAACTTGGCTAGAAAATGACGACCATATCTACGTATCGCTGGCATGGTGATATGTAGGAGCTCTGAATTGGTGTGAAAGCTAAAATACCTAGAGAAACTAATAAGTCCCCATGGGGACCCCAGTTTGCTAGGTCCTTAGATGGCTGCAAAGGATAATTGCAGACAACTACAACAGGACTGAATCAATGCCACTTTCCCTGGGAAAAATAAATAAATAAATCAGCACTGCTGCCTCTGATTATGCTGCTCTGAAAAGACTGGCTGCCTCCTCCACCTCCCCCACCTCAAAAGTCAACTGCAAGCCACTAGAAATATGTCCAGAAAGATTATATTGCAGCTGAAAGCCAGAAGCACATGAGATTATATATTTACCGGTGCTGTGTCGGATAACATCTGGAAAGAGAAGAGTGCAGAGGAAAAAGGGATTCAGCCCTGCAGTCTTTATTAGCATGTTTGGGCTGTTCAAAGGAGCTATCCAATTGTGCTGTTGCTGCCAGGCCTCCAAAACTGTATATATCCGTGGTAAAGGAATCTACTTGATCTCGACCAGAAGCCTCCAAGCTCAATCCGACTCTCTTGTGACATGAAAACTTATTGCCTTCAAACAAGAATTAGAAAGAAAACGAATAGGGATGCACCATTACCCATAGCATTATATTGCTCAGGAACAGATGTTAATCAATTTTATGGAATGCTTTAGGTAATATGCAAGCACTTTTGCAAAGAACTGACTGCATAATAGAGATTTCAGCCCAGCAAATACATGAGATAAGCCTTTATCTTGACGGGGAGAGTTATGTCTATTTTGATTAAAACCTGAGGTCTGCACACTCAAGCAGTTTTATTCCCTTGGAATTGCGTTATTTCCAGGGCGCTATTACACATGGGTACAAAGACTAAAGGAAATGAAAATAACCTTGCTCTCATTTACTGCCCTCCTTGCGCATGTGTCTGTGCACACAGCCCATGAAGTACACATGTGGATGTATGTACTACTACCCTTGCCAAGTCGTGGACTAACAGTAACAGCCATCCAATACTCTCTATTCCAGCTGTGCCTGAAGAACTGTTTGGAGAAAGGACTGACCTTATACTAGGTGAGTAAATTCTGCTACACAATCTCCCCATGCAGTGCTATCAGAACTTTAAAACCTCACATCATGCAAAAGTGCAAGGAAAAAGATGCCCCATACTCTCAATTTGTACTAAAGTAGTCTCCGTGCCAGGAGTAATTTTGGCCATTAAACTTCTTGATCCTTGAATGTCATCAGGAGTTATTTAGGTGACCATCCACTTGCACTTACAAAGTACTGCATTTAACTCCATAAAATATGGATTTTATTGCAGCAGTGACAAGACTTCTCTCCCTGGCTACTGACCTCTACCACTACTGCTTATCTCTTGACTCAACCTTCTGTATAAGAATACATATTTAGTCTATATCCCATGTATTGGTTTGTGTGCATGTAGGTGTTTTATACATGTGAATATATAAATAGTTCAATCTATCTGACATACAAAGTATGCTACCAGCTCCTTAGAAACATTGACAACAACCAAATTCAACACTTTTTTCCTGCAATTATCCAACTTTTCTTCTACAAAATGCCTGCACGCCTACCCCCTTTTCTTCCCCCACCTCCACCACTCCCCAACCTCTTCCTTCCCCAGATGAAGCCTTTCACATTTGCCAATCCCCGCAGCATCCCCAGCCTCCTCCCCCCCCCCGCCTCCTTTGCCCCTTCTTTGCGCCGGAGGAGCTCTCATCTCAGCGCTGCTCTGCATCCAGCTCTGCACTTCGCCTTTTGCTTGTGATCTGAAGGGCTCTGCCCTGTATCCATTTCACCGAGACTACGTAGCGCCAAGAAGCCAACACAGTTTTGTTTTGTTTTTAATTTATTTTACCAAAAAAAAAAAAAAAAAGAAAAAGAAGAAAGAAAACAACCTTGGCTTATCATGCTTCTTCTTTTTCGTCATCATCATTATTCTCATTCTTATTAACAGCTTTCTGATCGCACGCGACCCCTCCGCCCGCCTTCACCTCATCCCTGGCCCCAGCGCTTTGCTGCCCATCGCAGCCCTCAGCCCAGCGCCGCATCCCTTTCCCCGACTCGGCGCACGCGAGCGCAGCTCCCGCAGCCCCCAGGGGACGGAACCCGGCGCAGCCGCGGAGCCCCCACCAGACAACCACCAACTTTGCGAAAGAAGTGACGGACGCCCCCTCCCCAGCAACAAACACATTCTGAATACGAGCATTACAAATTATAATAATACATTAATTAAAAGAAAAAAAAAAAAGAAAAAAGGGAAGGCGGCCGCCTGGTGACAGCCGAAGCTCAGTGCCCGGGGCGAGCAGCCCTGCTCTTACCGGCTTGCAGGGCTGAGCTGGGATGGGTGGCGGCAGCTCCTGGCCCCTGCTGCCCGCTCTCAGCCTCCCCGCCGCTCACTGGGGCTGCCGCTCGACCAGCAGCACTTTTTAACTCCCGCATGCAAGCAGCCCGAGCCGAGGGGGCTCTCTATCTGATTGGTTTCCATTCAGTGCTCCTGATTAATAAAAAAAAAAAAAAAAAGAGAGAGAGAGAGAGTTGGTGGGGGGGGGAGGGAGGGAGAGAAAGGGAGGGGGAGGGAAAGAAAAAGCCAAACTCCTCCCTTGCTGCCTGCCTCCCCGGCAGGCGCACACTCACACACGCTCACACCCACCCGCGCACACGCACTCCGGGCGATGCGGCTGTGGAACCGCCGGAGCTGCAGCACCGGGGCCGGGAGGTGCGCAGCGGGCGGGCAGCGGCTTGCGAGCGATATAGCGGGGCTGAGCCGCCGAATCCCCCGTCATCCCGCGGGCTGTTCCGTGCTTGAGGTAGTGGCTTCGTAGTGAGAGTCAAAAGCAGAATGGAATGGGGGCAGGGGGGTAAGAAGGAGAGAAGGGAGCACCGCTCTTCGCTTGTTCACGCTGTGCGGTTTCTCATCCCGGGAGCCGTTCCTAAGTCCTTCTGCAGGCAGTGGAGATGCCCGCCTGCTCTTTTCCCACTCTTACTGGGAACTTCCCGGACTTGATGAATCAAGGATGGCAGTGAATTATTAATGGAGACGCACCTCGCGGGGGTGATCGCACGTGGCGATCTCTACGTGAATGGGAAGCACGGGGGAACGGCTGCCCGGTGCCTCCTTCGCTCGGGGCCCCCATCCCGTGCTGCGCGCGTTCTTGCAGAAAGCGGAGATCTCGGCTCCCCCGAGGGTCTGTGCAGCCCTTCTGCACACAAGCGCACTGCACCCCCAGCCCTCGGCAAGGCTTTAGGTGTTTTAATCTGAAGATAAAATGGCAAAGGGGAAATCGCCTGCCAATTTAGTATTTACCTGAGAAGAGTCCGCCGCAGCTGAGCTGCACAGCGTCCCCTTAAGATTCGCGGCCAATGTTGCAGGAAGAGCAGCTTTCTGCTGTTTTCCTCTCACCATTACTCTACAGCCTTAGGTTTGACCTTTATGATGTGCTTTTTCCCTCGCTAGTCAATCGTAAGCTTTCATTTACCCCTTTTCTTTTTCCCACCCCCTTACCCAGCTCTCACAATTGCTGCTTGCTGAATGTCTTACGGATGGCTCCTTGCTGGCTCTCAGCCACCTTTGTGTCCTCCTATTCCTGGACCATCTCAAGGCTTTCAGTGTAATTTAAATACTCCGAGCACCAGAAGTCCAGGTAACTGTCTTGCTACTTGCCTTGTAATTCCTGCGGTGCTGCAGCACCATCTCCACCGCACAGCTGTTATCCCTGACACTGGGACCGGTCTCCTTAAGGCAGCCTCCAAGCTATTCCCTGCAGTTGCTCTGTTGACAGAGTCCTTCCTCAGCACAAAATCAGACTTGTAAGGGCTCTGTGTGATGCCTACAAAAGCCAAAGCTGTGCAAAGAGGCTGGATTCTACCTTCTGGATTCTTAGGAACTCTACTTACGCCACTTAGGTAGCACTGCACTTCTCCAGATGTTTCAGTCATTTCACACAGCTGGTTTATTTCAGCACGCAGATCACTCTGATTGCTCTTCTTTGAACTTCCTCTAGTTCCCTTATTATGATTTTTAATTTATTTATTTTATTTTTTTTGGCACTGATGGCTCAGGAGCTCGGTGAGCATTTGCAGAGTATTCCCAGGAGTCCCTTCTGGACACAATCCTTCTCCCCCTCATGACAGACCACATTTGCAAGCTCCCTTTTTCCCTGCCATATTGCATTGTCAACATTTGATTCACTGTCCACTCTGACTCCGAGGTCTTCTCAGGCATGATTCATTCCTGGATGTGTCTCATTATAGTTAGCCTTAATAAGGCTGCTTTAGGCTTTTATTTTCTTTTTGTTCTTTTATCTATCTTTTTATTTATTTATTTTCCCCTCTCTGAACAGGGGCTATTTATATCCTATTTGGACTCCTATATTTTTTTCAAGAAGGAAAGATTAATACAGGATCTGTTCTGTTCTCCATAGCATGTGCTGATTTTGTTGTTGTTATTTTTTATTTTAATGTATCTTCTCATTAATGACATGAACTTGTGGGAGATCATTTTAAGTCTCTAGCTTTGTGAAGAAGACTTGTTTTCATTTTTGAGAGACATTGTCAAGGTGATGTCCTCCTTCTTCAGCCCTCCACTGTTGGCAGCTATAATGATATTAGAATTCCCAGACCAGATCAGGCCATTAGCCCATGAAGTGTCCAGTAGCTGACACATTAGCTGAGAGCAATGCTCAGCTTGGCTTCTGAAAATTAATCGAAATCAGCAGTGATTGAAATCTACTGTCCTGTCATGAGGTAGAGAATTTAAGAAGATTGAAAGGAGGACTGAATGTTTATGAGTATAATGAAGAGTGGTTAGAGTTATTACACTTAATACATATGAAAAAAATTCTGGAAGCTAGATAAAACATTTGTTTTTAGCTCCTGAACCAACCTAATAATTGAAAATCAGAGTACATACTCAATGTAAAACATGTAATCTCAAACCTACATTGTTTATGGCTGTTTGTTTAGCAACTATTCTTGCCCATGGATAGACACAACATTCCAGCCAGAATGAAGATTCAAAGTGGCAACTTCTGCCTCTACAGTCTCTGTGGAATGACCAGACATTACAGGCTGAAGCCAAAATGTCCACAAATCTCAGCCATCAGCACAAAAAATCAAAATGCAGCAAGAGCTGGGAAAGTGTGATGTTTCTGTCTAGTCTATTCCAGAGAAATCTTGTTTCCAAAAAGAGGAAGATTTCTTTGTAGGGTTAAAGGACTAGGAAGAAACTTCCTGAAGCTGATGAAAAGCCACCTACAGTTCATGAGCAACTGCAGTATCTATGAAACAATCTGAATGTCTCACTTTGTCAATTCTCACATGAATCAGATGCTTCAGAATTTTCACAGCCCTTTTTATTTTCAAAAAATGTGTAGGGATCTTTTTCTGACTTTGCAAAGGAGAAACCTCCGTCTAGCAGAACTTCTCAGTCTTTTCAGGTGTTTGGTTGTTGGTTCTAGGAGAAAAAAAAGTCCCCCCAAAAGCAGAGCTACAATATCATTTCAATGCAAAAGAAGGGGAGAAAATTGTGTTCGCTTCATAAGCAATCAGCTGATGTTAAAAATTTTGATGTAGAATAAACTATTAACTTGGTGTCATGTCATTACTGGTCCTAGACATGGTCACCATGAAAATCTTTAAAAATCTACATTTTAACACTTCTGACCTTCTGTATTAATGAGTTCCACGTGGGAACCGCATGGTGCATAGAGCTGTCTTTTTCTGTTTGTTCATTTCACGTTTATATCTTTTTAATTTCAGAGTCTTATGCTAAGGATCAAGAAAATAATGAGCTCCTATATAGCTTAAACCATGTGTTTTTCTTATTTGTTCTTAGTACTCAATTTTTTCCCACTCAAGGTTGAATGCTACATGTTCTCTACATCTCTAAGTGCAGTTCTGTAGATCCATGTGTAACAATCAAAGATTAGCCAGACCACTGTAAGAAGCCAAGTTAAGATGTTGTCATTAACTGTTCCTCAATCCAAACATGCATCTCACAGCACTGAATTTGAGCCTGTCTGTGTTTCTATTCCTAATCCATTGCAAATGCAAAGGAAACAGATAAACTTCAGCCTCTTTCCTATCTTCTCCTATTCATACCTGTGGTCTGCTGGACCACTGGTGAAGTGATAATGGGTTGCAGGATGTATCATCATGATGGTTCACAACTCCCTGTTGCATATTTGCTTTCCTTATCTGAATAGTTTCATTCTTAGTTGACATTCTTTGTGTAATCAAGCTGACAAAACAGAAGTATGAGGTTATTCCAGCAACTCTAAATTCTTTGTTCTAATTTGAGTTTGTTACATTTTTTCTTCCCCTTCAAGAAGTATTGAAGTAGATGATTACTTGATTTGTGGCTTGTGAGGAAGTAATCCTTCCTATGCCAATGATATTTTATGGTGAAAGGGCTTCAAACTGGAAGGCACAGAAGAACAAAGAAGCCACGTTTTCATCAACTCTTGGTGTTTTCATGGAAGTATTATGAAATCTGCCTGGTTATAGCTTGCTCGCTGAACCTCTCAGCTGCTTCCCAAATAATACATTCAAAACTCTGTGTTCTTTTGGTTCCCAAAGTGTCATGGCTTCTTGAGCACCTTCCTTTTCTAATTTCAGTAGAGAAAGTCAAGAAATAACAGTATCTAGGAAATTAATATTTTCGGTTTATTTTGGTTTTTGGTTTCTTCAAGAAAAGAGTCACATCTTTGCTTTCTTCTGTTAATAACCTGGAACTTCTGGTTGAAGTTTTAATTGAAGATGAGAATTAATTGTAAACAGTGTTCTGGAAATTCAGTTTTCTACCATGCTAGCTATTTCTTTGCTGCTCTGTGCACCTCTGAACTGTTCAAACTACCACATTTTTTTCTTGAAGAAATGATGATTTCTTCCAAACTGAATAATCCTGGCCACCATGGACCTCCCTTAGTTGTTTTTTTTTGTTTGTTTCTGGCGTCTAGTCTATTACCCTTTTGTGTACGGATGGTAAAAACAAACTCTGTTTCAGTGACACTCATACTGAAATAGATGTTTTCAAAGCTGTCACACACCTCTGAATTTCTTACCTCTCCTAATTCCAGTGGTACTGAAATATCACAAGAACAGCTGTTGTTAAGTTTCTTATGGAACTGGTAATTACAGAATTGTGTTGTGAAAGTTATGAGATGAAGAATGAAATATATATTTCATATACATCTAAATTAAGTATGTTCAGCTGCACCAGACCTTTGATCTTCAGGGTTCAGCCCTCACTGCAAAAACTACAAGGGGTCTCTGCTGTTAAGTATGACAGTAAGGAGTCATTCGCCACTGCATTACCAACCTGACTGATCATTCCTGACAGATGCATAAAAATGTGAGCATAGACAAATAAGATGTGTAAATAGCAGCTGATGCCTTGGGAGTTTCATTGCCTCAACAGGTTATAACTTCTGTAATCATCACTCCCACAAGCAGTTAGCATTTCTACTTGCCGTAGAAGAAACCTGAAAGGACAGAAACATCTTCTATTCAGAACATGATGGCAATAAACACATCACAACCACTATGGTCATTGAAACCAAAATTTCTCATGATGAGGGTAACTGAGGAACCCACACACTTCTGCGTGCATGGGCCAGTGATGCATGGAAAATCAAGAGTACGTTCCTGCAACTGAGCAGTCTTTACACAGTGAGATCAGTTCATGACCAGATTTCACTGTAGGTCATTTGGGCACACCCCGGATGTTGATGTCTTCCCTGTAACTGATAAAAAATGTTATCTGTGGTCCTCTGATGTTGCTGCTGTAGGAGGTGTTAATAATAGGCACTAGTCAGAATTTGTTGTTGTTACTTCCTTCCACATGTGATGACACCGCAATAAAATTAGAAGCCAGTGCTGTTTTGCCAGCTCTGTCAAAATTTTGGGTGCTTGGGAGTATTTTACATGATGCACGTAAGTATTTTTAAAGAAACACTTCATTTTCTGAAAACAAACAGAAAACAACAAAAAACACAAACCCTTCCCTGTAATCTGTAGTGGAACACACAGATCTCTTCTGCAGGACAGCTATCAATGCGCTCCTCTTGGGCTATGAATGCTATTATTTGTGTGAAGCTCACTTTCTTGGCAGTCCCTTGTCTGTTTATATCCATCAATTCACTCCTCTTGTAGGGGTCAAACCTTCTGTGTAAGTTACCATGATTTAACCAGTTTCTCCTCGCTGCCAGAGCTGCAGTAATGCTGTGTGTATTCTCAGATGGCAGAGAACACCAAGTAATGTGATTTTGTCATTCCTGCTCACTCTGGACTAGGCTAAAAAGAATTACCTTCCATTTTGCTCCTGACTGTGCCTATATAAACAGAGACTATGCTTCAGCTGGTGTAGGCTAGTTGCTGTGCAGTAATAACTTGCATGTGAGTCTGACATGAACATACTTTATATTTTAATAACCTCTGGAGAATTCACTGTCTTTGCAATCTGTTCTTGCACAGCACCTGGCATGATGGGATAAAAAGCACTAAAAATGGGATGCAAATAATTAATACATCAAAATCCTGGTGCATTCACTCTCAGACTTTCTGGCCTGAAGGGTTTGTCACCTAAATAGAGCTGAAAGGCAAATGTTGAAAAGGAAAATGAAGAGGTGAAGGGAGTTAAGCTTCAGGCAGCAGGTCAGTTTAGATCTGGGGATGAAATCCAAAGCTCATTCCTGTTCCACTCCAGCTCACACCAGTGTCTTATCCTCTTATTCACACTGCCTTGCCACATCTGGCTCTGACCAAAGGTTTCAGTGCAGGCATATCTTTCTCACTTCTCAGATAAATAATGCTGAGAACCACAGGTCACTCCTTCTCCCTAGCACATCAATTCCTCTCACTCAGGAGTATGACTTATTCCAAATCTTCATCTCTCCTGATAATACTGTTGATTCATATACGTGTGTATGAGGTTAATTCATCCACACAAGCAATACCAGAGCAGTTTGGAGTAGTTTTCTAAAAATTTTCATTCCCCTATTTGCTCTGCTTTTTGATTCATACAGCCTTGCATGGTTACAGCGATCTTAGAGGTTACACTGAGACTGAATTCTGCCCTATACACCTTACGTTAAAGTTTTACATCCACATGACATTTCTCTTTGCAAAATAGTTTATGTCATTTTTCTCTCTTCTACCTGGCATCTAATTACTCCTACCTCTGCCCCAGTTCTTGTATCTCCAGACTTCTGTCACTAAAACCACCCATGGGATATACTGTATTATCAGTCACTGAGACTGAGGTCATTGGAAACCTAACTTTGGCTATGGTCATTTTTTATTTAGATCATTTGAGAACTCTGTTACAGTGGAAAATTCTGAGGGAATCATGAACATACATACATGTACATACATACATATATACATATGTGTGGGAGAGAAGAGGTTGGAGAACCTCTTAAATGATTATGTCATTGTAAAAAATGTAACATCAAATAACACATTAAATGATACATTCACTGTTTTGGAAAAATTGTATAGCAACATAGTAATGAAAATGATTAAAAGACCCCAGGACATTTGTGAAAGATATTTCTCTAGAATAGCTAGCTATATATAGAATTTACAAAATAAGCCTGAACTCTGTAGTAGCATTTACGTGAGATAATCAGCAGATGTACTGCTGCCCTCCCTACTTGCCAAGTGATACTGTCATCCCAGAGAAAACAAACACCCTTTACACTGCAGTTTCCTAGGTCTTCTGTGTGACATTTTATATGAGTGATTTAACTTGATGTTCCCAATCTTTGGCTGAAGGCAAAGAGCTAATGATGAAATGTTTGTGGGCTATCTTCTTATTCTCCACGAAACATATTTGTATGGGAAATTGGTAATCACAGCCTGAACCTCTGATTAATCAGCTGAGGCAAGTGTTGGGTCAGCTGTGGGAGCACAGGTGAGAGTAATTCAGCTGTGCTCCTGGAAGGGGTGGAGCTTGACACCATCTCCTCTAGACCTCATTTAAGGGCTAACCACCACTAAGGCAGCATTGCTTGGTGATTGTTCCTTGGTGGAGATTGCCTCAGTGTTTTCCAGTAGACTGAAGGCTTCCATACAGATGAGTTTTTCCTGTAAATAACCTTTTGGGTATTTACTACGATCTTTATGTTAATTGTCACTGTACAGTAACCTTTTGGATATTTACTACTATCTTTCCATTGTTGTCATCATTCACATATTTCTTCTGCTTCCTTCTTTTTTTGAAGTTCATCTTATCTGCTTGCTTACAAAAGTCTTCATCTGAAGAGTGGAAAATGCAGCTCCTTGTGCCTGGCTCATGGCTGCTAAAGTGGGCTAGACATTGGAGACCTCTTTGCAATCCCTGTTTTTTGAAGTCCAGTGACCAGAATACTGTAATAAGCTTCTCATCTGTACTTCTTCTAAGTACAAAAATTGCTTCTGTAAGATGGAGATGCTAATCTGAGCCTCAGTCTTAAGAAGACAGGAGTATTTTGAATTTAAGTGGATGCCTGCATTTCAGACGAGGGAGAGATTGCAGCAGAAAGGCTAGAAATGCCTGTGCAGTGTTTTTAAATACATATGCTTTCCCTAGGAAGTGGCAACCTATTGAAAATTTCCAGCTTACTTGGTCTCTTGCTTGTTGTCTGCACCCCATCCTCCTAACCCTTCCTCAGTGCTGCATGCACAGTTGCCTGCTCATCCTTAGTCCTCTTTCACCCAAGCACTGTCCCTTTCAGAGAACTAGTAGGAACCAGGACCCAAGCTCTTGGTAAAATATTTTATGGTTCCTTTCATTAAGAGTTGCACAACTACACCTATGGGCAGCATTTGGAGTACAGCTCCTAAGGGTGTTGGCAGCCCACTGCAAGTTGCCATGAAGTAAAACAAAAATATTGAAACTACATAATACAGCTGGCTTCCCAGCCTGGTATTAGTATAATTTTGGGCCTTTCCTCCTTAGAAGAAGGAGCTCTGCTCTAAAGGATTAGCAGTTGGAAGGGGAAATGGCAAGCTTTTATTCTGCATCTAATGAGAGTAGCCCCCACTAGAGAAGAACATATTGTCAGGACCTTTTTTATTTACTTTCTCAATTAGTAGCAAACTGTGATAGTAATACACAGGAGAGTTAACTCTCTGCTTTCTGCATTTCACTGTCTCTTCTGCCTGTAGCTATTTTAGGAATTCCAATGCTGCATGATATACCTCGTTACTGTTAATAGGTACTGTACTGAAAGGAGAGGGCTAAACATCCTCAAGCTGATCCTCTTCCTAATCTCTTATTCAGTGGACCTTCTAGCAGCGTGGGAAACATTTTAGCAGGAATTAGAGCGATGAGAGTGGGTTTTTGTAAGAACAGGACACATAGTTGTGTGAAAATAAGTAGACTAACAAGCACCCATGGTAAAGCAGCTGCTCTTGGATTCCTGGTGAGGATGAGCTGTTCACACTCAGGGGATGATAAGTTTATCTGTGACTAAAATGTTGGTTTATTGACTGGGGTTGTAGCTCTGCAAGTTAATTAGAAACAGGCTGAACTCTGAGCACTTGAGTAGTTCCCCAAGGCTGGGATGACTGTTTGCATCTTTGAATTGGGTGTTGAAATGCTTTGCAGTAAGCCCCCTGCGAACTGTGGAGGGTTAAAAAATCTTGTTTACATGTTCTCCTTGAATCGGGTGAAGAAATATTTCCTGAACCCACAGGCTTTTTTTTCACACTTGAAATACTGTATAGCCCATTTGAATATTTTTGTAGTGCTTAACATTAGCATCTCTCACACAGTTTACATTACTTTGACTTATGGAGGTCCCACTGTGGAGGATTTGGTAAAACTGAAGTTCTGTATTAGTAAGCCCATGACAGAAGAAGAGGCAATTATCTTTTAGTTTAAAAGCTCCAAAGTGTAATTCTTGCAATTAATTCTTACAAGGTTCAGAGTGTCTAGGCTGGATTTGGTTTGCAGTAGGTATTTATATTCTCCTTGGAGCAGCTGTATATTTATATATAAGAATACTGATTTCAATAACAGTCTTCTACTTAAACTTGCAGGTCGCTAAACTAGATAGACCCTACAGGGTATCTGACGTACATTTGTGAACTGTTGCTGAAGCTCTAGCTGAGTAGCTGATGCTATGGTTTAAAATATGTTTCTTGGCATGTCTTTGACTGATTAAAAAAAATAAAAAAAAAAAAAAGGGAAAAAAAATAAAAAAAAAAAAAGGAAGAAAAAGCTTATAAAGCTCTTTCTAGAATTAATTCCCTTTCCTGTTTTCTCCCAAATGACTAGTATGTATTAGCTGAACTACACAGTAGGGAAAATATCCAACATCTATTCAGAGATATAAATACAACCTAGTACAGCACACGCTTAATAGAAACTTCATCAGGAACTTATAGGATGGGGCATTAAGAGAGAGCTATAATTTATAATTGGCTACTGTTCATCTGACATAAAAAAAAAAAAAAAAAAAAAAAGAAAAAAAAAAAAGAAAAAGGAAAAAAAAGGAAATAAAGAGAAATTCTGAGTTTAAAAGGGACTTCAAAATGTAAACCTGTCAGAACTTCTGCATTGTGTTTGCTTTGGGTAGTGCATTAACATATCTAGCAAAGCTTATGCTATTTTGAGTGATGGAGGTCCTACTGTGTAGGACTGAGGAAAAAAAAATAAAGTTCTGTATTAGAGAGCATGTGACTGGAGAAAAAGGCAATTATATCTTTCTTTAAGAGCTACAAAGTACAGTGGTGTTGGCTTCTGACAAGAGTAAACTAGATGTGCACAGCTTAAAGGCAAACTGAGGATGTGCAGATGAAAAGTTCAACCCTCTCTTCCTTCCCCCCTCCTTTCCTTACTCACCCTTATGATCTCTTTGCTATAGTTTGAGAGAAAATCTGGGACACTTGTTTCTTTTATTTCTTCCAGATTGTTATTTTATCTTCATTTTTGGTAGAGCGGTAATGATATCCAGTGGCTGCTTAGATGAATCACTGATATATATTCCTCAGGGATATTCCAGAAAAAATGCATCCTGGCCAGGACTTATTTCCCAAGTCACAGCATGAATCTGAAACCTATGCAGTCTGCCAACAGTAATCAGCTCCTGTCACTGGTCAGGTTTCCATTATTTCTTTCCTGATGCTCTTCTTCAACCTTTCTATTTTCTCCAACCCCAGCAGCAATTAAAGACTGCAGTGACTTTCTTATGGTGTGTTAGGAGGAGCGAACATGCGCGGGTGCCTTCTCTTACCTTTGCATTTTGTTTCCAGAATGTTAGTGCTTTTTTGTGCCTTTGTACTCACTAGTTTATGCTTCTTTGGTTCAGGATTTAGGAATTTCTTCTGTTTCTTTTCTCAGGAGCTTCACAAAAAGAAAACTGACCATGCATTTCTCTTCTTTGAAACCTGTGAGGAATAGAGGAATAATCAATAGAAAAAGAGAGGCTCAGGAATATTGTAGTGAGGAGACAGGTGAGCTCTCTTCAGAGATCCGAAACCTTGAAATGAAAAATGACGTGTACAAAGACTTTACATAAATTAAAGAGGTGAATGCTGCTGCCGCGTTCAGTATTTGCCTCTCAAAGTGCAAAGGAATCTCTCTGCAGTGCAGGCTGTGTCATGAACTGAACTAAGAGCTAAAAGGGGCTGCCCTGACGCTTCTGAGACACACGGCCGAATTTGGCCCCTGCTGGTAGCCACCAGCACTGCGCTGCAACTGGGAATGAGCTCGAGCAGATGCCGTGCCAGGCACACGTCACAAAATCTTCCTGCAAAATCTCCGAACTGCGGCGTTCCCTTTTATGGGAAAGTCTCTCTCCTGGCACTGCTTTTAGGATGGCAGAGAACATCAACTCTCCTTCCCCAAGAAGCCTTTTCTAGTTGACATCTACCAGTTGCAACAGCTGCCTATTAGAAGCAGCCAGTTGCCACTTTCACTCTGTGGGCAAATTACTAAAGAAAAGCACTATTAGAGCCAGCCAAAAATCCTTTCCCCAACTTGCACGACAATTTACCCATTATTGTAAAGTAGTTCTTGATATATGTGACATGGAGCGCGAGCTGATGGCTTTCCCCATGCATCCTGCATGCAGAGCAGGGCACTGCACTGACCCCACCATCATGTCTCCAGCTCTCTGGCAACTCCTCCCTGTTGGAGTTGATAAATATAGTGTATGTTTGCAGCATCGCTCCCAGAGGTATAAGCATCTTCGTAACAGTGCTCTGTCACAGTGGCATTTCTCACCACACAGTCTCCTTCTTAAAATAGGCTGAGTGGCATAAGAGATGTTTGTTTACATTAAAACAAAAGCTCTAGATGGAGCAAATTAGTCTTGTGGTATTTAATTTGTGATTCATGCTCATCTATGACTCTTCCCGCTTTTCTGCAATTAAAACAGCCTGTGACAGCACATAAACATTTAGCCTAGTTAGATTTGGGTGCCAAACTTCTCTTGCTTTTCAGTGGTATTTGGGCGTTAAACTGCTCTTTCATCCTTTTAAAAAGAACCCCAGGATTCCATTTTTTTTTTCTTTGTGCCTGATTTTTGTGTTATGGGATTCCAGTAAATATTGCACAGTTCTCCCATTAGTACTGCAATTACAACTCTGTGTGATCTTGGCACTCCATAGCAGGAAAGCCACACTCACAAACGTAAAATTTTTAGCAGATCCTAGCTAACTAGCATATTTGCAGGGTACCATGTCATGATCAAAAGCTGGTGTTATCATCTCTGTAGGAAAGCCCCAGTGAGGTCACATTGCATTTCCCCTGCTGAGGATTTTCTCTCTCATGTCTTCTGCTTGGGGCTACAAAGACTGGAAGCTGGGTGTTCAGTGTCCCAAAGAATTAGCCATAACACCAGGCTAAAAAGTAGTTATTTCTGCTTATTCTAATAATTTTTTACCAGTTTTGTTTCAGCAAAGGAATTGTTTCTCCTATTTTTCTTATTAGATCTCAAATTAGTATCTTCCAGCAGTGACACTGAAACTAGCTGGAATAATAAAGGTATTTATTAGCTGATGTGCGTAGATTGTTTCAAAAGTGATGCCTTCTATTTATTTCAATGAAAACTACAACGGGTACGAAGAGCACAATAACACTATTTGATTGAGCAAGTTCTCAGCTACAAAACAGTATTTTTTCAACACAGCCACCACCACTAGCTGTATACAT
The DNA here is from genome assembly GCF_054131305.1 of Coturnix japonica. Classification (NCBI taxonomy): domain Eukaryota; kingdom Metazoa; phylum Chordata; class Aves; order Galliformes; family Phasianidae; genus Coturnix; species Coturnix japonica. The sequence goes on from NC_140664.1 coordinate 78,806,316, forward strand.
TTGCCAGCAAAGAACGAGATCCTGCATGCTGCACTCACACAAATCTGCACCAGTGGAGATGACCCACTGTTTCACAGCTGCTTTTACGATGTCAGTGATAGGAAAATGTTGCCCATGCAATCCAACTTTCATCAGCCCAAACAGCTGGAAGTCAGAAAGTGCCAAATCTGGACTATATGGTGAATGGGGTAGGTCAGTCCAGCCAAGATTGACAGCATGCTCTATGGTCTTCAAACTGGTGTGGGACCTGGTGTTACTGTGTTGCATGTGAAAGGTTATTTTCTCTGTCCTCACTCTGGAAGTTGGATCTTTGGAAGTCAGCATCATGGTGTAGCAGTCAGAGTTGCTCATTTGTCCAGGTTCCAGGAAATCCAGAGGGATCAAGCCTTTCCTATCCCAAAAGACAGGGCACGTCACTTTACGCACAGAGAACTGTGTCCTGACCTTTTGCTTCAGTGAGGAATTCACATGTTGCCACTCTGTGAACTGCCATTTTGACTCTGGCTCATAGTGATGTCAGCACTTCTCATCTCTGGTAATGATGTGATCTGGGAAACTGTCACCTTCAGCCTTATATTGTTCAATAGTTCCTGACAGACTTGCATATGGTGTTCTTTCTGTTCCTCTGTGAGAATTCATGGGATCCACCTGGAGCAAACTTAGTGATATTCCAACATTGCCACAATTGTTTACAATGCATTGAAGTTGATATTTAGCTCCATAGAGACCCTGGGTTGTAATTTGCCAATTCATGTGTGAGCTGATCAAGACATTCTTCATTTCATAGTGTGACAGCTCTGCATTGCATCAAAGATTTTATCACACCACAGTTTGCATACTACATCTATGAATAGTATTTAATTATTTTTTTTTCTTAATGGGACATGCACTACTATGATGCTTTGCTTTTTTTTGGATCTGATGGTAATGAAGTGGTATCTTATGTTATATCCTCCTCAGTCTTTCTAGGCCTTTACTGTTGATTAGCAGTAGGTAGACTCTTCCTCTCTCACTGTCATTTGCAGTAACTGATGCAGTTGCAGCAAAAATAATACTATTCTTGTTTGTTCTCTCCTCTGAGACCACATAGAAGCTCTTCTGAAAGTAAACAAAAAGCTCAAAGTATACGCAGAAGGGCCTCTGTCATCCTATTTCCTCCTTAATACTGAAAGTCACTGCTGGAATCATAAACTCAGCATGGTGGCAGTCATCTTGAACAGTGACTGTTTATTTTGTTTATGTAAAGCTTTGAAGTAAGATCCTTATTGTTTTTTAATCAGAATAAACTCATCAACTTTCTACTCTTCACCTTCAAACACTGAGTTATCCACAGTGTTGAATCAAAGACACGGTGTGGAGCGGACAAAAGCTGAAACAAAATGTGATGTTTGCTAATGGGGTGTTTGGTTGACTAGAAAGTTGAGAAGAAGACAAAGACCTATTTTTTTTATTATTTTTTTCCTCCTGTGCAATTTGTCCCCTGGTACTGTGCTGGCTGTAGAAACACTGCTAACCCCTCATGCTCTTGAAACATCGTGATCAACTAGAAAGTGTTCCTGGGCTGCAAGACGCACTTGTGTCATTTTCTTGTTAATCACCATAATAATTCACGACTACTTTGTAGCAGATAAAAAATAATTTTCTCTCTGTCCTATACTATCTCACAATGATCTTTTTTCAGAAATATGTGCTTTCTCTGGAACAGACTCACTGGTAAAGAGCAAATCCATCTTGCTATTTTATATCTTTGAGTTCCTACTGATATTGTATAGATGCTCTCAAATCTGAAAAAACACACCAACTCAGCCCTCCATTCCCTCCATATTTCTGCCTTTATTCACAGTTTCTATTATGGTTTGAATGGCTGTAACTTACACCAGCTGTTACCAGTTCTGTTTTCAAAGAAAGCCAGGACTCAAGCTTCTTAATACACTAAGAGAAAACTGCCTTCACCTATAAATTAAAGACAAGTTAAACTGTAGCAACTTATTTTTCTAATATGGTATTCATGAGTGGAATTGTTCATTCTCCTAAAAGTCCTACATGTTTACTATGCATTGCTCTGGAAGTAATGCCTCCTATTTATTTCTGTGGAAACTGCAACAGGTACAAAGAGCACAATCACACTATTTGATAAAGAAAATTCTCAACTATAGAACACTTTTTTTCAAAATAGAGTCACCACCATCATTAGCTGTGCATTTTTGCCAGCGATGAACAAGAGCCTGCATGCTGTGCTCAAAAAGATCTGCATGGCTATCCAAAATATTACTTGTCTTTTATGTCACTGTCAGCATTGGTGAAACGCACCACCCACTCCCTCACTGTGTTCACACCCACTGTTTGTTTTTTGTATATGTGCAGCAAGCATCAATGAATGAATGAATGTCAATGGGTGCCTTTTTTTTTTTTTTCTTTTTTTTTTTTTTCCTTTCCCCTTTTTTGAGTGGAGGAGTTCAATTACACGCCCTTTGCTTCATACACACTTCCATGTCAGACGCCATTCTGTCAGACTGCCCCTCTGCTGACATCTATGAGCCGGCAACACAGTGTAACAGAATATTAGTAGGAAGGTTCAACCTCTATTGCCATACGACCATCTGCCTCTGACATTGTGGGCCAACTTAATAAAATAAGAAGCATTATTTTCAGAGCAGCTCTTGTATATAACAAGACATAATCTGTAATTTTGCAAATTAGCCTTTTTCCAAAACTCTGAGACCAAAAGACCTTCACCTAAGGAGCACTTCTGTCCTGTGCTCAGAACAGCACTGTCTTCACTTCTTTTCCACCACCAGTGTGTGGTGTGATGCATACCAAGGGCACTTCAATGCCGTGACAATCTTGTAATGACTGTCAAGGCTTTTCCACCTCTGTGGAGTAGGGACCTGTTCAGTCCAACACCAGCAGTAGAGGCGTAGGAAAGGAGGATGAAGTTGCAATTAAAACAGCAGATCTTGTTCCTTAGAAGATGCAGCTCCACGTACTTCTTCAGTGCATTGGTATGTCTGTATGGACCCCTCCCTGCATCCGGTGCAGCAAGGAGGTCTGCTCCATGGTGGGAAGAGGAACAAGCAATACCTCCTCCATGGAAGGATAAGCACCTGCTTAAAGTATGCTATTCTGCAGTTACCATTCTCTTCTGGCGGTCATCTATTCATGGGAAGAGTAGAAATGCTCCTCCTGCTCCCATGTTCTGGGGACTCTGAGGAGTCAGGCCCTAAGTTGCCAATCGGATTGCAGCATGGAATAAGTTGAACAAAGCAAAATCTATTTATACAGCTCTGACATCTCCAACAATAAATTTAAGTGGAGAGGTTAAGGATAGGAGACTGCTAAAAGAGGTGATTTGAACATTATCAACTGAAATAAAAGGAAGTATGTGCTAAGCAGGAATCTCAATTGCAAAAAAGAAAATTAATCTATCTGTTGAATTATTCACACAGGTAATATCACTGTGATATCCCAGCACTTTACAGGTACCATGAATTTTCTCAGTTCACTGTAGCTTCATCACAAAAAGTTCATGTTCTTTTTTATGGTAGAATCAGCATCAAGCTCACTAGAGATGCACAACCATTCTGCCCCTGAACTACTGAATTTTTCTATTTGTGGGAGCTGGCTGTTGCCCCAGTATTATTAGATGACAGCCTCATCTGAGTAGAGAACTGGGGAATAATAAGAAAAAGAAAATAATTTGCCAGCATTTATAATATTTCTCATTTCTCTTCATAACCATAACTGCAACAGTTCCTCAGAGCCTTTATGTCCACAAAGATCAGCACTGGGGTGACAAGAGCTAGGTTGTGGAGTGTTTCCTTTGTGTTATGTAACAGTTCTGCAGGAAGGGACTTATGAGGATAGAGGAAGCCCTTTGCAGGGTGAACTGGAGCTTGCTTCTTTCCTGTGAACAACTGAGACTATATGGGGAGAGAAGACTGCAGGGTGGGCTGGGTTCAAAGGGCTGGGATGTCCCTAAAAAGGACCAAGTGCTGAAAAAAGAAGGGATGTTCCCCAGAGGACAGAGGTCTGCATAGTCTGCATCTTTGAGCAGCTGGACAGGAAGAAAGCCTAGAGTGACAGATGTCCTTTTAAGGGTGCAGCAAATAGGACGGAAATTTGATTACAGCCCCCTTTTATTTCACTTCTGCCTAGGTGATTGCACTTGATAAGTTCAAATTTATACCAAGTTTTTTGTATCTTAGAAAGTGGTTTAGCTTAGCTTATTCAAAACTAAGTTTAAAGGCATTTTGATTTTTGGGAGAGTCAATGGAGCACACTCACATCTCTCACTGATATAGGTTCCCCTCTATTTTTACAAACTGGAGCTGTTTAAAAGGATTTTTTACATAAACTAAAGTAGCGTGGATAAAAATAGCAGAAGAGAAAGAATTACTATGGAAATTGCATAGGTGTGTTACAAGTTTGTGAATACTGTTCTAAAGAAAACATCCACTTCCAGATAAATGCTTCTGTGCAAACTGTGATAGTTCTGTACACATCTGTCAGTTTGTAGTGATTCACAAACTGCAGGACTTCCAGCCAGGAAGCAATTTCATTTCTGTTTGTGTGCTTTTTTTCCCCACATTATTTGTTCAAGTACTTTGAATCAAGCAAATCCTAGGTGCCAAAATATTATGCATCAGAAATGAGGGAAGGTGAAAAATGTTTGCACAGCACTTGGATTCTCACTGCTCCCAGGGGTTTCAGATGAAAAAATAACAAAAAGGAGCTGAAGGGAGATGGAAGAGGCATCAGTGGCAGAGGTGGGAAGGTGCATCAGAGCCACTAGAGGTTAGAAGCCACTCCCAGTAGTTCTATAGCACCCTGCAGCAATGTAGGTTGTGAGTGCATGCAGGTGTGTTTAATACATACTGTTGCCACCTGAGCCAAACTGAGTATATGGAACACAAAGCAGGTGGAAAGCATACTGTGCTGAAGTGTATCCTGCTGTGTTTATCCAGCTCATTGAGTAGGCTGAGGCTGGTCCATATATGTGTATGTGTGCTGCGGTTGTACATCTCAGTATAGACACAAACTTGAAGTCCCCAAGGAGGACTGGGATAAGAGCAAATGAAGGTACGTGGATTTATATTCAGGCTTTATTTAGGATTTCTAGAAGTCTGCTAGCACAGTTGTATTGAGTCAATTTGATATATTAACACAAAATAACTAGTTTGAATTGGAGTCAGTTCTCTGTGAATGAATAGCCTGCACTGACTTAGATATTAATTTGACAAGTTTATTACCTCTGCTATTCCTATTAGTTGGGTAGAAAATAGGTTAAGTATATTCACACTGCTGACGCCACATCTGAAGCTGCAGTGCTTGCCTTGTGCTAGAGGAAGAGTTTTAATAGGATCAACACCTTAGAAAGCAGCAGTTAGCAAAGGGTGCCAACAAAAGCCATTTGCTATCTACAAAACCTAAAAGCTTCATAAAATACCTTCTCAGAATTTATTATTATTATTAGAATAATTCAGAAGAACACCCTTCTAAGTAGTTACAAAAGCACCATGATGCTGCCTTGGACCTGGAAATCTGAACTGCTGTTTTTCAGCTGGTGATTATAGTCAGGAGTTCAAGACTCCTGTAGTTTTTTTCCCTTTTGTCAGATATTTCTAGATGTTGCCAATGAGTTCATATTTATGGTGAGAACAAGGCCCTAGAGAGATGAATACTCACACAAACAACAAAATCACTTTGCAAAACACATTTGAAACAAAACCAGAGTACAATATAGAAAAAACTGCCTGGGTTTGTGTTGTGCAGTATTAGAATTGCCTAAACATGTGATCTGTCTGGGCAACAGCTTCACTTGAATAATATTTTATGTAATTTTGTGGAGATCAAGCTCTTTTATCTGTGATTTGTGTGATAAATGAGGCACTTGTTTTGAATTTCCAGAAACTGTAGTTCCTAGATGTACAAATGCACCTGACAGTCAGAATAGCTACTGGAAATCCCAACAAAGGTTTGTTCCTTTTTCAGTTTAATCTGCAGGTGAGAACCCAAGCTGTTTAACGATTGGACACTGAGCTTTTTAAGCCCAAGAACTGAGCCTATGCCAGATCCGAATAAGCAGTCTGCTACTGTTGTTGTGTAATATGGCCAGCTTTAACTCTGCATTGCACTCTCCGAGCCCTGCAGCTGCTCATTTTAGTGGTATTAGTGCTGACTCTGCACCAGTGGGGCTGAAGCAGTCGTGCCTTATGCTTCCTCTAACACGGCAAGTGAGCACGCAGCCAAGGAGGAGGAAGTGTAAAGCAGTTTAATTCACTCTTATCAATAGTGGCCACCAAAGTGCATGCTATTAAGAAGTGATGGGAACATCGCAGCCAGATCTAAGGAAAGTTTCCAGCAAAAAAAAAAAAAAAGGCTCCTGTGAGTGCTGTGAAACTGTACTTGTACCAATGAGTGGCCTGAGGTGGTCTGTCCAAAGCTGACGTGTAATGAATCTGGTCTGATTTACGTGAATAATTTGGGGAATAACTTCTTGCAGCTGAGGAGTAAGGCTCTGGCAAGAATGATTATGTCATAATTTATCAATGAAATAGGCTTCCAACGTGCAGAGTCAGCAGGATTTTTTCTTTAGTGTGGGTAACAGATATTGTTACCTCTTGCTGGGTCAGAGGTGAGATACTGCTCTTTTGGCCTCATTAAGTTTATCTGAGAGCCTGTGGGTTATTTAGCTTTAGTTTAAATAAAACTCTACTGGAAATACTTTGATGCTTTGGGACTTAAATTTTTTGTCACAGTTAGGCCCATTTCTATGAAGATCAGTTGGGTTCCCAGGTGCTCTTTCTAGGCAGGAATTAAACAAATTTGACCATAGCTATTTTTTTGTTTGTTTTAGGCCACACGCTAGGATTTTGTCTATTTGCTTGTCTTTGATCTATACAACTTTTACTCAAGGCAGAATATGGCATAGTCTATTCTTTTTATGCCATGTTTTTAAAACTATAATCCCATTTATACCTGAATTTTTAGTTTGTAGTGTTTTGATATGATCTTGTTTTAAATTTAAATGCTTCAGATAGAGATGCCAATTTTTTTTACTGTTTCTGGAGAGTATACTATAATTCTGTCTTATAAGCATCTCTCATACCTTAGTGTACTGTAGTTGCCATGGGTACAAAGCTAGTTAGTTCAGTAGTGTCCCACTCATCAGTGATGAAAGCCACCATGGCCGTGGCCATAAGAAGGTGCTCAGCTTCCCTGCAAGCCTGGAAAAATCACCTTCCAAACACATGATTTTCAAACTGGTGTTCCTGAAGTCTAATCTTAAAATTATCTTTGTTGCTGCATCATATGCAGTTTCAGTTAACTCCTGGAACATTTGAAGGTAATTTGTTCTTAGAGATGTAAATTTCAAGTTCCCCCAATAGAGAAGAATAGCTTTCTGCTAATAGAGTTTGTAAGACTGTTTGTGTCTACCTGGTTCTTGCCAGGACTGACTGTGGCTTTATTTGGGTCATATGGTTTTATAAATGTTTGAACTGTTAATTTCTCCTTGGTCAGTGAACCATTTGTTGCCATAGCTGCCGTGATCTCAAAGACGCCTATTAGTGCTGCAATTTCAAAGATGCAGTGTTTTGGGGTATTTCTTCTTACCCCAATCCAGGAAAAGAGCCAAAATGAGAATTATATATAGTTATGAGTAATTTTCTAGTCTCTGTGATGGTGGGAAGGAGTATCTCCTTGTTTTCTGTAGTTCTGATAATTAGGAGATGTGGGACTGTGCCAGCAAGCACTGTATAAAGCCTAACCACTGGCAGCCTTTAGGGAAATGTTCAACAAATGAAAGGATAACAATGGAAGGAAAACAAACCCGCTATTATAGACAGCAGTCAGCTGTATATTGTGAGTTTTGACTCATTAATCATGCAGGCTGTAGGATTTTCCTAATTAACATAAATAGCACTTGAGCTTACAATTTATATATATTAATATAATTATATAATACATTATATATGTGTGTGTGTGTATATATATATATATATATATATATATATATAAAGACATCCCATCCTTACTGAAAATTTTCCATTGATGGGCATTTTGACCTGTAACACTTCTAATACTCCAGTGGTTAGTTATCCTCTCTGTAAAAAATGTCTGCCTTGCAGCTGGCATGAATATTGGCTAGTTTCAACTTTCAGACTTTGGCTTTTCTTATTCTTTGTTTGCTAAGTTGAGATAATGAAGAGACATTTACAAAGAGTCCTCAGGTAGTGCTGCCCTACCTTTGATCAAATCACACCTCAGTCTTCTTGTCATTAGGCTAAGAAATGTCACCATAGGGCACGTATTTCAGTGCATTTAATCATCCAAGCAGCTCTTCTCATAACCTTTGTAAATTTATTATCATGCCCCCCTGTGGTGTGGACATCAGAACAGGACAGTATTTTGTCTGTAGGATCACACCATGCAAAATATCTATATCCTATACCTTAAATTCAGTTGGAATTCTTCTGCTCATTTAGCCAAGGGCTGCATGAGTAATTGAATTCATTTAAGAGAAGCTTTTGTCAGAGTTGGATCTTGGGAACTCTTAATGTCTATCATGCAGCTTACACAGAGTAGCTTGGTGTTTCATGAAGTATTTTGCTGTGGACAGTGCTATTAACAACATGTATTTGCTTTTCAGTGTTCTTGAAACACTTCTGTACAGATATATGGGTTTCTTTTCTGGCTGGCTGTGTGTTCTAGCTCTACTGAGCGTTTCTTGTACGGTTTTACTTCAAGTATCTTAGTTATCTTAAGTCATTTGATTTGCAGAAGCTCACAGGTGCTTTCCCTGCTTCTTAATGCCGTTAATCTCAAGGTTTGTTTCAAGGTCTGTCTCAAGCTGGAGATGTCTTTCCCTTTACATTCTTCTGGAATACCTGCAATCTTAACACTCTTTATTTGTCTTGTAGCTTTATCCTTCAAGATCATCATTTCTTTGAATGTTTACCCTTCTTTGCCTTTGTCATATCATCTTTAACTTGAAGGTGAGATATTAATTCCTCTAGCTCACTATTTTACATTTTAGATCCGTTTTTATGTGTTTTGGAATAAGGGATGCTCACAGAAATGAAGGCTGTTCTTGTTTTAAGTTTTATCACCAGCCAGTATCATCCACTCTCAAAGTTAGTTGAGCTCCAAGACAAAGTAACACTACTTCTAAGGCAGCAGGATTTTCTAAGATTTTCTCCATCTGGAGTATTTGAGATTCTTCTATTTCTGTGACAATGAGCATAACAGAAGGTTTATTCTTTTCTTTTGGTGGTAGTGCTACTAGGCATGTGGACATGGTTCTTTCTGCACCTAGAAGGCTCTGCAGCATCATCTGGGTAGGGACTGTCAATTTCTTGATGAAGAAGAAAAATTATATACATCTGGCTGAAGGAGGTTTGATGACGCAGTTTTACATGGGTAACTTGATTTTCATCTGTTTTCCCTTACAAGTTTTACAAAGTTTCTTTGAACTATTGTGGTGCCCTTGGGGAGTATAAAATTGGTCTGGAAATCTCGATGCTTTTCCTTTATTTATTTATTTATTTGGAAGAGATTTCTAGTTCTTTCTCTTCCAGCTGAGTATAACAGCAGCTTTTGTCTTCGTATTTTGGCATCTTCACTTCTCGTCCCAGCTGGAAGTGGGAAATGTACTAGCAAATGAAACTGAACAATAACAAGGACAAAAAGGGGAAGAAATAATAAAATAAAAAGAGTCACAGAGGGTTCATATGTTGTGCTGTGTGTCTTTCTCCTGAGGTGGGTCTTGATCCTGCCAACTGTTCCCCTGTAAGAAAGTTTATGCCTGTGGGTACTCCTGCTGAGTTCAAAGTTACTCACATGAATAATTGATTGCAGGGTCTGGGACATAGTTTGCAATTCCTTTTTCAAGATAAGTTCATTATCATCAGATCTCATCTTGCTCTGAATGTTGCTGGTTTAGGGACAAGTAGGTCAAATGGATACCTGTTTTCTTTTTTCTTTCTTTTTTTTTTTAATTTTTTTTTTGTTGTTGTGGGAAGAGCAAGCAACTGGCAACCTCAAATGGTGATTTAATAACAGTAATGAGGGAAGGAAAAAAAAAAAGCACTGTCACTCTTTTGTTGGGGTAAGTTTTTATCAGAGTGGTGCGCTTTGAACAGCTTGTTCAACAAGAGTTCATGTCCCAGGGGGAGGAGAAGAGCTCAGGAAAGCTTTACGTTTTACAAATGTATAAGTGGTGTTATTCTTGGCATAAAGCACTACTCTGGCATGTGCTTCCAAGCTCTGCTGCTCTATCTTCTGCCATATAATTTTCCAGAAGTCATACATCTATGGATTTATATTGAAGGAAACTGGAGTAACATAAAAAAAATTAAGTAATAGTTAAAGTGGATACTAGCTGCTTCAGCACAAAGGGTCTTATTTGGATATATTTTTAGCAGTTAATGCACCAAATTAATGCAAAAATACCAACTTGCTGAAGGGACAGAGAGGGGAAAGATAAAGGAGAGTTGTAAAAAATATGAGAAGGAAGAAAAGAACAAAGAGGATTTTTATTTTTTTATTTTTTTCCCCCAATCAAATGCAAATGGAAATGACCCTAAAGATTCTGGAAAAACAGGCTTTTTCCTGACAATGAACATTTTCATGCTGCAAAATCCATTTTTGAGACTCATTAGGAAATGCTGTGATCTTGCTTATTTTCTGTAGCAGTGTCTGGTTATTTCAAATTGATTAGGAAACCTCTGATGTGAGAGAGTAAATCATGAGTTATTCCAGGTACTTCTGTAATTGGTTATCATGTTTAATTACAAGTGTTGGAGTACAACTAGTTTGTTCTGAGCATGATTTTTCCCTGCTTTTCTGTTGCTGCTTTATATGTGTTAGTTAAAAAAAAAAAAAAAAGAAAAAGGCAAAGACAAATTAAGCATCTACAATGCTTCTGTTTTAAAAGAGATGAAGATTTACAGAATGATGGATTAATTTAAGATGTACTATCAATAATGATTTAAAAACAAAAGAATTAGGCTATCTGTCTATTGATCACCTATCCATCTCAAGGGTATCTGTCACTGTCAGTACTACCACTCTGTTTTGGGGTCTAATTAAAGTTCCTTCCACATGGCAACTTCTATTGGTCCCTTACAGGTTAAGGACTTGGTTGCTGAAGACAAAAGTCCTGAATCTCTTCTTAGTTACGCAGTCCAGAAACTGGAAGATGTAACAGCGTAGAATGCTTGTGAGAACTTCATAAAAAGAAAAATAGCTATGAGGTTTATGGTCTGTCAGGGGAAAAAATGCCCATACCTTGAAGGGGAATAGGAGGCATTTTGAAGAATGCCTCTTGGTGTGGGCATCTGTTTGTTTAGTAAAACTGCAGCTGCCATTGACAGCACTCATATAAAGAGAAATAAGAAAAGCACCAGGACAACAGGGGATGCTTGTGATGACATAAAATCATTGTTTGTTGCATGCTGGAGTGAGTTGCTTGATTAATAACTGTATGTCCTCAGCTGGTTTCAATATCCCTGTTAACCAGACTCAAAGCTCTTTCTCCTTCTCTAGCTGGGAGAATACGTCAGAGTGGGTTTTCATCTCTATCACCAAAGCTGTGCAGTTTGTGGTAAACCTCACATTCTAAACAATGAGAAAATATTTATCACCCAGCTCTGTCAGGAGACTAAATATTGCTAATGAGAAGCCTGTGTACCAAATGTTGCTTCTAAAACTTGCTTGGTTCTGTTTTGTTCAGTCATAGCTTTAGGCATTGTCACCTGTTTTGCTGAGCACTGGAGAGCTTTTCATTTTCATTTTCGCAGCAGTGACTGGTAGGCAGAAAGGATCTCTGAAGAATGAATAAGATTTAAGGACATAGCACAAATGTAGTTAACTTCATCTGAAAAACCTTGTAACAACTGTATCATAGTAAACATTTTTCTTCTTGGATAGCACTGGAATGGTTTGCCCAGAGAGACATCCGGAGGGACAGAGTATCCACCACCCAAAGTCAGGCTGGATGGGATTCTGAGCAACCTGATCCCACTGTAGGTGTCCCTGTTCACTGCAGGGGAGTTGGATTAGATGGCCTTTAAGAGTCCCTTCCCACTCAAATGTTTTTATGATCATATGATGTCCTATTACTGAAAAAACAATCTGACCAATCTGTGTGTGTTGGTGTTGTAATTCTTTGCTCAAAATGAGCGGAACAGCATTTTCTTTTGGGGAGAGAAGTCTCCCACACACCCTTCTGAAGTTTTGTTACAAGAGATAGGACAAATGAGAAGCTGATTATTTGTTTTGTGGGTTGTATCTCTGTTGTTTTTGGTAGGCTCCAGGACCTTTCCTGCAGGCTTGTATTTGGGGGAAAGGATATATGTAATAGTATTCGAGGTCCAATGCTTATCCTTTGTCTTATGGCAGATGTACTTTGTGATGCCAATGCTTTCTGATGCAACCTCATAGAAAGCTGACTAATTTCTAGTAAAGAGTAATCGTGCCCTTTTGTTCGTGTCTCAAGTTGGTAAGAAGTGTCATTAGAATCAGAAGAGGCCCTGAATGTTTTTCTATCTGAGAGCTGCTATTTTATGAAAGGAATGTGGGACTTCTGAATTAAAGGGGAGAAAATCTGTTCTAGTTCATGCAGAATTTTTTTTCATAATTGTGAGCGTGAAGTAGAGAGGAGAAACTGTTTGCTTTTGCATTTGATATTGATGTAAGCACACCAGCATTACTTGCTTGCAGACTACAGAGAACTACAAACCTTTTAAATATCAAAACTTTAAATTAAGTCTTAGCTAAATGAAAATTTTCATGGATACTTCTGAAGAATAAAAGGCAAGCTCTGAAGATGTTTTCTATCTGTAGCACAACTATCAGTTCTCGCTGTCCAAAGTATTCTCTATCAGCACTTCAGTTAAGCCTCTGTGCATCTGCTGGCACTAACGTTTTTCTTTAAATTTCCCAGCATTTGCACAGCACTGATTCACCTCTCTCGGTGATAACAACACTTAGAGGGTCTAACAGGGACTAGCTGCTGGCATTTTAATCTTGCTTAGAGAAAGCAGCAGTGAAAATCCTGTCGCTGCCCAGACCCTGCTTATCCTCCCTGTGGTGAGGCTGTGCTGTTGGTAGAGCTGCAGAAATTTTGGGTAACTGCTCGTGTTGTGAAAACCTGTTGGAAAGGGAGAGACCTCTGTTTAGCAGGTAAAAATGCTTATAGGAGAACACAGACATAGATGAGAGAATAAGCAGACGCTGAAGTAGCCTGAACAGGGACAAAGGAGAAGCTCCTATTTATTCCTGCAGAGAATATGCCTGTGAATTTTCGACTTCGACATTTGTTTTTAGTGCTGAATAGATATTTAAATGAGGTAACTTGACCCTGCAGATTTATAGGAGCGTAAGCTTATTGTTTGTCACCTTTCTTATTAAAAAAACAAACAAAAAAAACAACAAAACAACAACAAAAAAATAAAAACAAAAAACAAAACAAAAAAAACCCAAACCAATTTCCATGGAGATAAAAAGGAAAAAATAAAACCCACCAGAACTCGGAACTCTTACTGAGGGTACTTTGCTAAGATTAGTGAAGACTGAAGCACACAATGAGGTAAAGAATAGATTTGCCTGAGTCTGCTCTCTTCTCAGTGGGGGCCTATTCTCTTCTTTCCCTCAGTATGCCTACCCCCCATAAATGTTAATGGGAGCTATTCACAGGCAAGAAGAAGCCCAGAGACTCCAACATATGCAATTTCCATTCATGATAATAAGAAGGGAGGTTTGATTATCTCAGTGCCAGCCTTAGGGCTCTCTGAAAACTTGTGCAAATAAGCTGTGGGTATGGACACCCAAATAAGTTTCTACAGAGAAAGCAGCACAGTGAATCTGCAGTGTTTCTGCAGCTCCATGGTAACATTTTTGCATGCACACTCTTACCCTGTGGTAATTGTAATCTGAGGTATTTCATCCTTCTGTGAGAGAAGGGAAAGTATAAGACACATTCTGCATTAATCATAGGTTTAAGAATATGGAGAAAGAAGGATGAGGTACTGCAGGTTTACAGCTTAGTTTATCACGAAAAAAGCTCCTCGGGTGTTCCTGAGCTGAGGAGAAGCCTGAGCAGACTTTAGTGACATGGAAGGAGGGTCTTGGGGAAGGGAATGATTAGGTGATGAGGTAGCCAGTTCTGGGAAGGTGTGAGGTTTCAGCAGCTTGAGAGTGTCAAAATCCTTGTTACAGACTGACTAGTAGCAGGAAAATAGATGTGCTGGCAATGTGACACAAGATGGTAACTGATGTGGATGTTGCAAAAGTAGGATCTTGGAGAACTGAGCTTCAATTCTTCTTTCCATGAAAGGCGAATCAGGGGACTACGGGTGCCATCTGAAAAGGATGCTGACTGAGAGAAATCATGGTGACTGTGAGGCTCTGGACAGCTGCACGTGTGGCACATGCTATTGGCCCTGAAAACCAGTGTGTTTAAGCTGTTGATGGAAATTAATAGGAGTCAGCTGCAGGGATCAGAGGAGGTGAGATCCCTCTGCCTGTGTGTGCAGAGCGCTCTGACACTGGATTTGTGGGGAAGCACTACACATTAAGCATGGCTCTTGTTAGGAGAGAAGTTATCACAGTAGCTACAGCAGCAATTTGAGCGGCAGAAGACTGGGATATACTCCTAGCTCTGCCAAGGTTTTGCTCCATTACCTCAGGCAAGTTGCTGAAAACTGTCATTGATTTTGGGTCCCTGGGTCTTTGGATACCTAGCTCAAATAATCTGGGGTCTGACTTTCTGAGGTGTTTAGCTACTGCAGTTTTTATTGACCATGACTGATTCCTAGGGCTTGTCACATTTGGCATGTTAGCCTTAGCTGGCTCACCTGAAGTATTCAGAGTCCTCTCTAAAATTTTTATTGTTATCTTACCGCCTGAGCTCTCAATACAAAATCAGCTGTGATGGTTGTATCTACCAAACTCATTGGGGATGCTGTAAGTGTAAAGTATTAATTTCTTGTTTACTGTGATTGGATTATTTTTTCCACAAGAAAGGCAGGCTACATAAAAGCAGTATTTTGTCTGGTGAAGTGTCTTCATGGTGTTCTGTTATGATTATTAATAACATTGCAAATGGCACTGGGGAGAAAAAAGGATGGGAAGCCAAATGTCAATAATGGCTGCAGTATTCCTAGTGTTAACAAATTATTTGCTGTATAAGTTTTTAATTAATAGGAATATGAACAGTAATTTGACTGTCAACAGACATCAGTATTGATGCGTGAGAGTGAAGCATGGCAAGGTAAAGATCAAAAGGGGAGGGTAACCAAAACCACACAGCTGTGAATACAAGTCAGCGTTTTCTGAACAAACTTCTGAGAGCATCACAACTTCAAGCGTAGGCTCTGTAACAAGGAATCTAGTGAAGGTAAGAACCTTTTCAAGGTAGAGATTAATTCATTTTGCTTGGAGTGGTAGGGATTTTCCTGTATTTTAGCTGAGCTTGATAACTGTGATAGTGAAGAGACATGTAAGAAGTTGGGTAGGAAAATGGAGACAGAGAAGTAGCACCTCAGGTTAGAGAAAATGAGGGGACCTCTTATTAGTGAAAACGGCAAGGTATCCAGAGAACAGGTAGGATTCTGGAGTGTGCACTTACTGCTCCTTTCCATGAATTTTAAGGGTTCCTAATAAGTTGCTAAGAAAAAATAATCCTGTTCCTGAGGTCAAAGCCTGGCATAAAGAACCCAGAATAATAGTATTTGGTTTAAATGCAATCAGTTTAAACTTAGAAGAATTTCAATAAAAGTCTTAAACATCTCTTTTCTGCCCAACCTGGCAGATTCGAAGTATTTATTTACTTATTTATTTTCTGTAACATTCAAAGTGGCTTTGATATGAAATCTTAGAACTCTTATCTGAGCCATAGTCTGCAGCACTTTTCCCCCTTTTTCTGTATTCTTATGTTATGAATCTACTGAAACAACTTTTGTCTTCAGACATCCTAAAAAATAGGATTATTTTATTTTATTTTAAGGAAAATGATCCACTTACAAATTATTCAGATTGGAAACTTTGGAAGGTTTATTTTTTGTTGTTGATGGGTTTTCTTACTTGTGTTTATTTTTTTCCTGGAATGTATATTTGTCTTTATTAGTGGTAGCTATTTATGAATCTATGAAATATTTAATGTTTATGATCAACATTAATGCACCAATTATAGATAAAAATTATTAATACTACAGGAACTCTTTCTGGCTTAGTAGATTATACCACTTTTTTTTTCTGTTATATCATTAATAATCTAAAGATTAAACCTTTTTTCACTTTTCATTTGAGGAGATCAAAATGCTTTAAAGACATTAGCTAATTCTCCTGCTAATCCTGGAGATTGGACAGTGTTATGATAATCCTTTCACAGATGAATAAATGGAGATAAGGAGGAGGCAAGGCTAAGTGACTTTTCAAAGTCACAGATGTAATCAGTGGCAAAGCTGGAAATATAATCTTGGGGTTCTGGGGTTCTGATTGTGATTTCTCTTCTATAGTCATGGAAAACTGTGTGTGTGTATGTTTATTCACATTACTAACAATTCATTATTTAAAAAAAAATTGAAACAATTATGTTTGTAATAATAATTAAGATATTTAGTGCCTCCCTACTAAGACAGTCAGGGTGCTTCTCCAAAGACAATTAAAACATAATTACTGTAATAAATAAACAACAATAATTGAAACAACATAAAGAATATCAAAAGCACTAAGTACCCAAAGTTAACACAATTAATAATGTATCTCAGTGACTCATTTGAAACAAATTCCATGTTTAGTCTTTCTTTTTGTTTTCTGAAAAGATCTTTTATTCCTGCAATTTTTGTTGTTGCTTTTTTTTGTTTTAAATACAGAACTACTTGCGGTTTTAGGATGGTGTTAAATAGTGACTGGTCAAATGAATGATATGAATCACATCCCCTAAGTGGTTATTGCTGGTGGTTATTACTCTCTGGCTTAGTTGTACAAAACCACTTACGCTTCAAACCTGTCAGGAAGACTGACAAAGTGCAGAGATACATGTGAAATTTAGTCTGCTTATTCTCAGTCTACATTCAAAACACACTTAAATTGTACGGACAGCAACTTCTCTTTTGTTTTTTTTTTGTTTTGTTTTGTTTTTGTTTGTTTGTTTTTGGTTTTTTTTTCCTGTTGACTTAAATGTACTTTAGCTTAGGTTCTACCAATCTATCTGCAGTAGCTTTTAGAGTGCGTTTAATAGCATTATCCAATTTTAGGGTTGACCAGTTCTTTTCCCTAGTCTGCCATTTAGTAGAAGCCAGTGAACACTGCAATGATTTCAGTTTGTTGTCATTTAGGAATAAGCCACAGCTTAGTGGTGTTTAGATGGCTTATCTGGTTTGGACTAAGAAGCTTGCTAGAAATCTTCTGTTTAGATCACTTTAAGGCAGTTTTAGAAGTCTCAAAGCTTCAAAGACTTCAGGCTTTGAAATTCACAAGGAATATGGCCTTGATGTCTAGCATGACATCTACCATCTTTTTGACACCACACTGAAATCTAGTTTTGTTATGAAGTTGTGAGAACTGTAGTTTGTGTAAATTAGTTTGAAAGCTGTAGGTGGGGTAGGAATAAAGCAAAAAGGCTGGGCTGGAAAACAGGGTCAGGGACTGGTGTGATGAAGACCTTGGGCATGGGGGAGGAAGGTGCATGGAGCTTAAGACGGAGCTGCACAAGTTGGGAGTGTAGAGTGCAGATCTGGTAGAGATGACAAAAGAAGATAAAACTAGTCTGACCAGGAAATTGAAGGAAACAGGCAAGTTGTGAGACCAAGCCAAGAAACAAAGAAGCAGAAATCCACTCAAAGGGCTCATATGGTACAGGATGACATAGGTTACTCAGTGATCTGAGAATGGAGCCGTTTGGTATGATGAAGCAAGGTGCTGTGTCTGAAAATCAGAGGGGATCCAAGGCTTCATATCCATTGATTCTGAGACTTGGGCAAGGAGGGCGAAAGGGAAGTGAGAACTCAGTTGTAAACAGACCAGACAATGAATGTGGAGACTGACTGATGAGTCAAGGACAAGGAAGAGACAAGATTGAGTTTGTGAGCACTGTTTTAATGCAAGAAGAAACCAAGCATCTAAGTAGTAGCTACATGTGTCTGACCTGCAATGGCTCACTCCCTTGCTGAGCTGGGTATTTTGTGAACAGATTTGAGTAGATATCTGGAGTTGAAGATCCCTGAATGTCACTGCTCTGCTCTGGAGCGGTCTGCCAAAACGGAGTGTTACATCCCCCTTCAGCATCTGTCTGCAGGGAGGACAGCAATCTATTAATGCGACCACAAGCTCCGTTAGCTCAGTGGCAAAATCTGTGTTGGCAGCAATGCTTTGAACTCTGTTGATGACCTGCATGTGTTTTAGAAAGATGCCAGATAATGAAATCTGTGACTGCGTGTGTTTTGTTTTTCCTTTCTTTTTTTATTTGTTTGTATTTAGTTAAACCAAGTGGACTGCATGCACAAAATGATACTAAGAGTTTTTCTTTTAAACCTGTTAAGAATAATACTCAGTTGTTAGGAAATGGCAGAATTTAAATATTTTATATGAAGAAAATAAATATTTGTCTCAGTTCTACGTTTATAAAATGAGTGTAATACTATTACTCAGGTTTAGGTCTTCCTCATGTTGCATCTCAACATATCATCATGCTCCTATTTTATCTCTTCCTTTTACCTTCTTGCAATTCTATAACCCAGATTTCTGCACCAGTTCCATGTCAGATCTATTTCCTTTCTCCCTGATCATCAGATGGGACAGTGGTGCCCCCCATGCCCTTAGGATACCAGCAGGAAGGGGCAGCAGAAACATGGGAAAGACAATCCTGTTTCCAGTCATAGAATCACCAAGGTTGGAAAAGACCTAAAAGATCATCCAGTCCAACCATTCACCTATTACCAATAGCTCCCACTAAACCATGTCCCTCAACACAACATCCAATCATTCCTTGACGTCCTTGCATCTGAGCCAACACTGAGATTACAAGGGAAAACCATGCTTATAACCCTTGGCTTGAATATGCTCCCTTCTTCTCTGCTTAGTAGCCCAAGCTTGGCTTCCTAAAACATGTGAACTTTGTGTCTCCAGCATCCCCATGAAGATCGGCTCTATGGGGAGTTCAGCCGCTAAAATCATAGAAGCCTCTAGTAGGTGTGCACAAACAGCAGTTATTGAAAGGCTTTCAGCTTGGCTATGTTTGGACTAATTTTCATATGGGACAAAAGCACAACTCTGATTCATTTCTTTCTCTCTCCAGACAAATTTCTAATCTTTGCCTAATGCCCAATTGCAGGAGAGCATTCCAAAGAAAGGATTGTCACAAAGAGGATAATGTATTATTCTCTTTATTCTTTTCTTTTTTTTTTTTTGTTTTTTTTTCTTTATTATTATTATTTTTTCTTTTTTTCTTTTTTTTTTTTTTTCTTCCCCATTTTGAAAATGACTGAAAAGTATTGGCAGCTGAAGTTTTCCTGGAAAATATAGAAATAATTGCAGATAATTGGCAAGTAGAATTTCTGCCAAACAAGTTAAATTGGGTAAAGTTAGGAAGCAGATGAACACCCATAGAATAATATGCAAGTAGGCAGTACTAATGTGTATAATAAACAGTACCTGCTTCTTTCTCATGTTGGAGAAGTGCAGGCATATCTCAATGCATATGCAATCTCAATACAGAGATTTCCAAGCTGGTTTGGCACCAAGCTTGTAATTTCACCTAGTCCTATCTGGATGGATCACTTTTGTTCCTGAAAGTGAGTTAGCTGCATTTGTGTGACACTGCATGTTCTGGTTAGGCATATTAACCCGGGCTTGGTGCTGTATGAACACAAATGGTTTCTGCTATGATTGGTAATAGCCTGGTTATTGTGTGATGTATGTGTGACCTAAGTGATTCGTCTAAAGTCGTGTGGGATGTGTGTAGCAGAGCTGAGAAATAAAGCTGGTTCTCCTGAGCCCTAGTTCAGTTCATTAACTACAGCAGCTAAATCAGCTCCCTCCAGAGCAGCAGCTAGAACTATGCACTCAACATCACAGTGGATTAGCAAATCTGGCCCATCTGATGTGAACTCTTAACCTTCTTGGTATACATGTCTGCTCTTCTTCAGCATGGCATCACAAAGGGTTGTGGCAGGGTAGAGAGAATAAAAGGCACCTTGTGCACTTTGAACTGCTTTGACATATCTCCCTGCCCACACAGAAGCTCTTTCAGGAAGTCGATAAGGAGATACTGGCAAAGACTCGATGCCAAATGCTCTTTCTACTGTGTCCTGGGAGGTTAGTAATCCGAGCTCTGCAAGCCTGTGCTCTTGGACACTCAGGGTCATCCTTTAGTATTACCTTAATCTAATTTGTTTTTGTATTTAACAGAAATCTATAGGTCTTGTTTTTTATTTAATTTTTATTTTATTTTATCCCTTTCAAGAAGCAACAGAGAAAAGTTCTCCTATTTGATCTTGCTGATGTTCACTTTCCAACACCTGCCACCAGCACTGCTTGGACACGTCCCTTTTATTTTCCATTCTCTTTTAAGTGTCTAGAAGACTTTGATATATTTCTATCTCTGTCTGTAATGGCAGCAGGATAAGGTGTTATTTTCAACCTGGGCTTAGCATGATGAGCCTTTTATTTCATTAAAGTCACCTTCCTTTCCAGAAATGATAGCCTGAGTTGAAGCTGTTCTTCTTGGACTAAGGATGAGTGTACCAAGGACAGCAGTGTAAAGTACAAGTATCTTTAAATGCAGCTTTGATTGGATTTTACCCATCTTCTTTAAAATTCATGTATGATAATCAAAATGGTGAGTGGGAAGGGAGCACTAAATCATCTCCAGTTTACTGCCCTCATGTAAAATATCACAATAAGGACTGTAACCAACAGAATTCCAGCATTTATATTTCATGAGAGAATTGTCCTTGTGTAAATATTGGTTTCTTTACTGAATACACTTCCATCTCTTTTTAAAAACTCCCAGCTCAACAGCATCTGACAGCATTACAAGTCTCTTTCTGGAGGCAGCAATGAAAATGCGCTGATAATTTGAGCCCTGGGAAGAAGTCTGTTCCCCCGTGAATTTCACCACAGTCACACTTCTCTGCCATTGTATTAGCTCTATGCTGCAGCACAGGAATAGCAGCTCTCTCCACATTATAACAGCACCTCTCTGAGATCACATCTTACTCTCAAATAATCACCTATTCCCAAATGACTGGAAATTAATGATGGCTGAATCTGTCAGTGCTAGGATTACGCTGGTTACACAGTCCAGATCCCCGAACACCTTTTTATGGGGAATGACTCTGAATAAACTCTTGTCAATGTATTTGGAGAATCTGAACTGCTCCTTATCCTCTCCCTCCCAGTGCTGCTGGCCACCCATGGATCAAAGGATACTTCCAGTTTACCTCAGTCTGTGAAATTAGATCTGGGGATTATGGCGTGTATGAGTTACCTTTTGTGTAGCATCAATAACAAGAGGAAGGATTTTTCTGTCTTGCCCTCAAGACCTGTAAATCTTTCGCATTCTGCTGCCTTCTCTCTCCAGCTCTTCTAATAAATGTAGAAATGTTTCCCGTAGTGGCTCTGAAAAAGGACTGGAAATAGTTGCCTGGACACTACTCCCGATGCTATAGAGGGATTTTGATGACCAGGAGAGCGATATGTAGACACATCTATTTCCCCTCCATTAAGAAATATGGATGGCTGAACTCAAATCCTGAGACCATCTGCGACTTGGGAAAAATTAAGGCCCATACCTCAGTTCAGTTTGTAATTTTTTTGGCAAAAGTGATCACTTTTGTCCTTCCTACAAGTAAAATTTTGGTAGCCAGACTTCTACCACTGAGAGGTCAGTTTCTGGGTGTGACCTTGGTTTACTTTAGTCTAAAAAGCAGTTTGATTATTCAATACTATATACTGGTTTTATTATTGATTATTTCCACTGAATTTTCAATAATTTTTTCCTGATGTCTTTCCATCTTTTGCAATTCCATGTTTCAAAGAGACTTTCTATAGATAGGATTGATATCAAGCTTGTTTGAGCAATAAGGCAGTTAGCGCAGACTGGGGGACTAGAGTCAGAACTGGGGTACTCCTCTTTAATTTGCTGCACGGCGCATTAAATTGTACTGCAAAATCTGATAATTACATTTTTCTGGAGTGTTGATAAAACATAAACAGTAGTTCTGTTATAGCAATTATATTGCATGTAGTTATTTGCCTATTTTGTTTAAGGCATGAATATAGAAATGTATGCATATTGTTTTTTTGTTGATTTTTATTTATTTTTCTATTTATCCCATGCTGCTGATGAATTATATGGTGGATGAATGCCTCTATTCCAGCTGGGGAAAGATGTAGCATATGGTCAGCTCACAGGGCTCTGGAAATAACTCTTTGGCACCTGTCACAAAGTGATCTCAGATCTGTGTAAATGGTTCTTTCTGCTCTGGAGATTAAGTACCAGATGCTGTCCTCTGTAAATAAAAGCTAAATAACAAGTTAGCTGATTACACTGGCCAGTCTAACATGAGTGCAAGAGAACTTAGACTGTATTGTGCCTCTTCAACAAGCAGAAATCTCCTCATGAGGACTATTCAGAGAGAAGGAAAAGGCCAAAGAAAATGTTTTCTGACTTCCCAAACCATATTTCTATCCATGTTTTAACATCATCCAAGGTTGAAACTAAAGGATTGAAAGCAAAACTGAGTAGCATTATTGGTTCAAAACAATGAATTTTTCCTCATAGATGTGTTTATTTTAAGGACATTTTTAGCATCTTACTTTGTATTTGCTCTGCAGAGCATGTGGCCTGATTCTTATTTTTCTCGGTCTAAGAAAATGGAGACTGAAATTCTGAGCGCTTTTCATAAGTCTGGTAATAAGTCTGATTATTTATCTGCCTACAGTGATGTTCAGACTTCAGAAACTCAAGTTAATGCATGTTTGGACTGTCATTTCAATGAGATGTGTTCTAGGATGTTCTTAGGCTGTGGCTGGTGGACTTGGAAGGATTATCAGTCATATGTTTCTGTCCTGAGCATCAACCAAAGAGTATGCCAGACCCCCAGAGAAAATGTAATGTGTTTACTCAGTCAGAGAAACAGGGCTGCTGAAAGTGAAAGTCTCTGGAAGATACTAGCTAAGACTGCGTGGTTTAGAAATAAAACTCTAGAGAAATTAATAAGAAATGTAAACACAGTAAAATTTTACTGGGGAAACAGTTTGAGAGAAGTGGTGGGGAAAGTGTGATTGCAAGGAGAGTGGGAAATGCAAGGCAGGATGGGAGAAATTAAGAGTTAAGACTCAGGGCTGGCTGCAGGTCCTTTTGGCTTGAATATTCATGAGCTGTGCACTGTCACCACAGCACATCTTTCCTTGCAGTGCCTTCCTTTTCCAGTTAATTTTGTAAAGACAGAGGCTATTCCTTTTTTTCCACAGGGTAGTGAAGCAGTTCAGATAGAGGATGTTATGTGTCATGTATAATCACTAAGATATTATTACTAGATGAGGAGACAGGTGAAACCAAAAAAGCACTTGTTCTGCTCACTCTGGCACCCTTGAAAAATGTCATTCAAGCTACGCAGAACTTGGCAGCAGTGCCAAAGAATAACCCACACACTTGTTCCCATGCGGATCACTCTGGGCAGCACGGCTGAGCATGTCGACCAGCACAGAAAGATGGGCCAGGCACTTCTGATGTGGCTTCATGTTCCCTGCTTCAGACCATCAAATGCTTGAGGAGTTGCCCCTGTCACAGCCTTAGTTATTGTGCAGGAGCTCTAGGGGACTGTAGGTGTCCAAGCAATAGCTTAGCAGTTGTTCCTCTGTTCGCCATCACTTATTTTTGACCTGTTACCAGTTTGCCATGGCTGTAAGTCTGTTGCCCCAACTTCCCTGAGGCTTGTAACAGGCTTTCAGCTTTTGCCCACCCAGCACTGTAGTGCCCTATTTTCCACCTCGCATCAGAGCAAGTGAGGATGTTCCAAATGCTGAATGTAAACTGTACCAGCAGTACAGCATGCCTAACCATTTGCACTGTAGTTTTGCACAAGGCTGGGTAATGGTTATGCTGCAAATGTCAGCATGTGAGTGCAGGGCAAGGAATGATCATAGGGCTTTTTAGCACTGGCCTGTTAGCAACAGTGCTACAGCCCTGCAGGTGTGGTTGGGAAGAGCCTTGGTAGGAAATGTGCTGTGCAGCCTCAGATCCCTCTGTGCAAAAAAGATGTGTGAATTGGTACCGATGAGCCTGTGCATCTTGTCAGTCAAGCAGAGCTATCTGAAGCATGAGGACATAAAATCTGTGCTTTTTATGTTACAGCAAAACGCAATACAGACTGTAATTTTCCCCTTGTCATTGTACCCTGCAGGCAGCAAACATACTTTGCTCACGTATCTGGATTTATAACTGTCGCATTGCTTTCTTGTGTTCACAGTTCATGAAGGGCGTTTTTCCCCATAGTCCCTAGCTACTGCTGGACCAAGGAGGATATGTAAACTGAGATTTGATAATTAACTGACTCAATGCTGCAGTGCACAGCTATTTTCTTTCCCATCATCAAGAGATAGAACATCTTGCAATCCATCCTCAGAGCTATACAGTTCATATTGCTCTTGCAAGGGCTCCATACAACTTTATCTTGCTTGATCTCCCCTCTGCCAGCCCATTCTCTGAGAAATTAGAGAAAAGCTGGGTTTAAAGTAGTATGCTAAACATATGTCAAATATTAAAGGCCAAAGTAAATAAGGAGAACCCCCACTGGAGCTGCATTACTCTCTAATTTCACTAAGGAGAAGCCCTGTATTAGCTCTCTGAATAGCCAAAGTTAGATGGGATTAATTCCACCCTTAGAGATGTGCCATTTCAACAGTGCAGAGCTCTCTGCATCTCACATTTGGTTGTAAAACTCAGCCTTAATATGTGCATTATAGCTGCATTCACTGGCTGGAAATTCATGGGCATATTTACATCTGCTTCCATGCAGAATTGTGTCCCCAGAATCTGATTAAAATGGCAAACAGAAGGCAATGACAACAACAAAAAAAGTCATATGATTTACTTTGTAGAGCTATAAATTGTGTTAGAACGCTACGGGATTATTTGTTGTATTTGATACAGTTTGACTAGCTTGTAAATGATACAGCTCTAGACTGAGAAAAAAGAAAAAAAAGGTGTTTAATTCATTGTAGGCTTCTAAGGCTTCTAAATCTACTGTTTACTACTGGGATATAAAGTTGTTATTTTTTTAGACATCAGGAGGCCCACACATTATTATTTTTTTTTCTAAATGTTGTGGGCTTTGTTGTTTTGTTTTGTTATCTCCCCCCCCCCCCCCGCCCCCCCCCAAAAGAAAAAGAAAAAAAAGTAGTTGTGGTTCTCTCTCTCACACAAGCTTATGTTAAACTTTAGGTTAAGAGGCTATTATATGTAGATCTTGATTGCTTTCCAGAACTAAAGGAGTGTATAAAATGTTGGTTATTTTTTTCCCTGAGGACTCTAATTAATTATACAGATGGTAATGAAAACACAAGAATGAAGAGAGCATGTGTAAGTCCTGAGTCTTCCTATGCTTTTCTTTCTGATTTTGAAACAGCCTTCAATTAGTGAATGAATATTTGTTATCACTTTTTTTTTCTTTTTTTTTTTTTTTCTAATGCCTTTAATAGTTACTTTCTGTATTGTGGTGACATTAAAACATGAGGCTTTCTAATGCATGTCTTTCTCTAGCTGGAATGTAAAATTGACGTGTGGTTGGGGAGTGACACTGTAGCTTGTGTAAAGGACCTGTGCCAGTTCTTCCAATTCATGTCAGGCTCTGGGGTGGGGATATGGAGAGTTTAAGAAGGCACCGATCCTTTGTTGGAGTTCAGATTAGAACAAAATGTGATTGTACAAAAGATTTTGAAGTTCCAGTAACAGGGAGGCTCTATTTTAGTATTACCCTATAAAGCAGAAGGTCTCTCTCTGGCAACCAGTGAAGTTTTGAAGCTGAAATCAACTGCATTTTAAGGACTTCAGTAGAATTTAATTAGTAGCCAGTTGAAGGTATGCTGCTTTGTGACGGTAACTGTTTCATCAAGAAACGAGAGCAGACCTAGCTGCCTTTAATCCATATAACTCCTCTTAATGTTAACTCTAATGATCTTCAAAGGAAAGGCAAAAGAAAATGACAGGCAGTGTGTCTTCATGTTAACTCTCCTCACTGCCAACCTGGATGCATTCACAATGAGGCTGCTTCTTAAATGTAGTACTGTTCTCTCTCTCCCCCAAAATGCTTTACTCTTTTTTGCATCTCTGGGGATAAGGGATTTGCCTCGGGGCCGTATGCCTTTGTTTGCATAACACATTCCCCGTGTGTTTATTAACATACTGTTAAACTATGTTCTCAGCATGAGCAGGCATCCTTTCAGGCCATTGCCTGGGTCCGGCCTTGCTCACGCAGCAGAGATAATCACTGGAACAGAGCTGACTTCTTGCTGAGAATGTGACTCCACTCACAGCAAGGGAGCAAATAGGAAATGACTTGGGGCAAGTCTCTCTAAGCTGGAAAAATGAATTAGACACACTCCTTAACAGACTCTGAAAACATTACATCCAGGAAAGAAAGAGAAAAGGTTAGAGCAAGGGGTTTGCTTGCTGTTCCCACTTTAGAGTTGAAATACATTTACAGGTACATTATACCTCCTTGTGATGTGAGGTTTGTCTTTCAGATGTGTCACTGTGGAAGGAATCTATTCACTGGGCAATGCTTCCATTCTTCCTATAGAGATCAAGTTTTGAGACAGGTAGGTTGTGTTGGAGGTTAATCTCAGCACTTTCCTGTGAAAAACAAAAATTTGGAAGTGAAATTGTGAAAATTGCTATGACCCTTGAGATGCCATCCTTTCCAACAAGCAGTAAAAAAAATGGGCTGCTCAGGCTTACCTTAAGTTTACAGGAACATAAATTGCGACGATTGAGCTGCAAGCTTTATGCTCTTAAATCACATCATTATTTCTTGGGATATTGGAAGAGAAGGTAGAAAATAGCAGATTTCCATCCATCTCAAGAAATAATAACAGTCTTACTGATTGTCTTCGGTATTTTGCTGCAGTATATTAGGTCATTTTTAACCCCCTCATTTTAAAGAAAGCTTCCTTTCAAAACACATCTGCTATTCAGGATAAATCATGACACTGACAATTTACTTGTCTGATAAGGTGAATCTAACATGCAGGTTTATTTTTGGCTGGACTCTAACACAAAAGGCACAGATAATGGAGGCAAACTCAGAGAAGGCCATGGAGCTATGGAATTATGTTGATTTATGCCAGCTGAGAATCTAATCAAAACACCTCGATGTCATAAAGTAAAAGATAGAATTTGGTTTAGAATAAAAGTGGGGAACATTTTGTGACATCAAAAAGACAAATGGCTGTATGAATCAAACAAAAGGAAGAGTAAGAAACTGTCAAAATTGACAAGCTCCTGTGAAAACCACTTTGCCATATTAACTCAGTTACTGATTTAAAAACAGACTAACCCCGTGACCACAGAGAAGGGCAGTTATTTCCAGTACATCATTAATGTTGTGATAGAGAAGGTGAATGATTACAAGATATATATTTATTTATTTTTAGGGGAAGAAGGAAAAGGAAAGTTGGCACATTTTCTATTAATAAAAGCTTATTAATCTAATACTATCATAATAGATTCCCATCAAACTGAATTAAATACACCTTCATCCCAGGGCAGCAGATTTAAGCAGGGACTAAGTGGTACCAGCTGGTCTTTAGGCCTAAGTGCTTATGAGGCTCCACTCCATAATGGGTCAGAGAGCATAAAGGGCCCTCTGGAGAAATGCTGGCTCGTTCTCCTTGCGTGCTACTTGTTGTGAGTAATGAGCTTTCTTCATCTTGTTCTGCAAGATGTATTTGCTAATTTAATAAGAGAGAGGGAGAGTGAGATGCTAATAAATAATGCTGCATAGATAGCAAATGATAACACAAACAATAGAAAGCATAGAAGAGAAGCGTGTGTTCCCTGGAGGAGAATTTATTGAACACTGGGATGTAACAATAAGAAGCTATGTTTTCAAATCTCTAAAGGCAGATTTGTGCTGCTCCAGCAGTGTTCAGTAACTTAATTTCAGCTTAAATTTCCAGTGGAATGTGTCTCTGTGTAATTGACTCCCCTGGCCCTGCAAGGCTGCCACAAGGTATGAGATGAGGGAATAGCTGTGGTCCTGCTGCCTTGTTTCTTCATAACTCAAGAAGTCTCCCCTTGAGTCATAGCAAACAGCTCAGATGCAGCCCCAGAGAACAGGGTAAGGCTTGTTCTCTTTGTTGTCTTTGTTTTCATGATGTGGGAGGAGAGAGAAGAGAAACTCCAAATAATCCATCCATGCATAAAAACAGGTCACACTACAGAGTGAGTTGGCTCCTGGTACTGATTTTGTTTTGACTAAGTATCTTTTCCTGAGGTAGTGTCTCTAACATGGTATTTGAGGCATACATGAGTCAGCCTGTCTGACCAGATAAACACTGTGCAAGATAAAATCTAGAAGGAGCAGTGTTTGCCTCATTTTCTGTCATCAGTCCTTATGAATTTTTGCATGTCCAAGTTATTACAATGTCCAACTACCTCATGGTTGTGTTTCTGTGTACAGAGAGAGCATGATACTAATGCAGTAACATCTAAGGGACGAGTATTGCACCTGAAATGCCTGTTGGATTCTAGGAATTAGGATGCTTGCTGCCTGCAACTTCTTTCCAGCACCGGTTATCTCTCCTGTCTTTCAGCCAATTCAATGAAACTCCTGCTTCCCACATGAATTGCTGCTGAAAGTGGACAAAAGAAAGAAAATATTCCCCTTCCCTGTTTTTAATAGTTCAGTGCTTGGATGGAAAAAAAGGTAGCTGAAGAGAGTTCAAAACCTCATCTTCCAGGAGACTGATTTACCTGGAAAAATCTAAAATATTTGGCTTTGAGGAACCATATGCTTCTATTGAAAATGCTTCTCTCTTGGAGAGAAGTGCTAAAAAAGAAAACAAGGTCTATTGAAAATGCTTCTCTCTTGGAGAGAAGTGCTAAAAAAGAAAACAAGGTCAGCTTATTGAGTAAATATGGGTTGTAATTTTTCTGTTATGGCTGAAGTGATTTGCCTACCGTACAGAAGCTTGCGATGCAATGGCTTGTGCCTAGCTTTTCATAGTCTAGGCTAGTAGTGCAATCACTTCTTCTAGACTCAACAGTTGAGTTTATCCACTCTTCTGCTGATCTGTTTCTGGTATAATTTACAAATATAGGGTTCTCTAAGCAGTAGATGGCCTGCATGTGTATTACAGCTTTATATTGCAGTATGTTTCTTTAAGCAATAATGCTCTTAGCTAAGTAATTACTGATATTTTTTTATTTTTTATTTTTTATTTTTTACTAAATCAGACTGATAATTTAGTATTAAAAATCAAAGCCTATCAAACTTATGATATGAGAAGACTAAATGTGGTCAGCTTCTGGTATCTTTATGATCAGGTGCCTTTCTGAAGGACAAATCTTACCAAAAGGAAACAGTGCGTACTTCAACCCCCAGCTTCCACGTGGCTATCCGTTATAGGAGTGCAACTGCCCTTGCAGAACCTTAGGAATGGGTGGCACATCTTTTTGTATGTATCATTAACAATAATCATCCTATCTCCAAAGTTACATGTTATAAAACACATGAGTTCTGTTTCTATAGAGAGAATTCTTGTAGATAATCCAAGGTGAAAAAAAAGAAGTGAAGTAACATCTTTGATGCACGTTTACTTCTGAAATCTGCATGCTGGCAGCAACTCAAAAACTATAATACAGGAAAAAAAATCTTTTTTTCTCTTCATTTCCATTTGCAAGGGCCAGTGAAATGTTCTGTGTTTTGAATGGAGCTGAAATGAACAATGTACATTATTTTTGTAACAATAATGTATATGCAGTGCGCCTTGCCTTTTTCCTTGCATATTGGAGCTGCTCACCTGAACTTGCAGAGCTGGCAAAAACTGTTATATTTTCAGAACTGTAGCTAAAGAGCAAAGAAAGAAGTAAGGACTGTGGGAAAAAGAAGGAAAAATTTGTTTTGTTTGTTTTCTG
Organism: Coturnix japonica; assembly: GCF_054131305.1. Classification (NCBI taxonomy): domain Eukaryota; kingdom Metazoa; phylum Chordata; class Aves; order Galliformes; family Phasianidae; genus Coturnix; species Coturnix japonica. The sequence goes on from NC_140664.1 coordinate 78,836,464, forward strand.
TGTAAATTTCTGGCAATGCAGCAAAGAATTTTAAAGCAGTTTCACTATGAGAAATGGCTGTAAAAAAAAGCCTCATTTTGAGTATTTGTGCTATCACAATAATTTCTGTATTGACTCTACATACTACTCAAACAAAATCAATGTGTCCATACAATATTAAAAAAAAAAAAAAGATTAACCTTGTAAATATATCTTGACATCTGAGGTTCAGACTGGTAGATTACTTTCTTTATTACCACCAGCAGTAGTTCGGTAGATCAGCAGTTGCTTCAAATACACTGGATCCAAAACTATCAGCAGCTGTAAGTGACAAAATGAAATTGAACATTGTAATACATGTGACGATTTACACTGTCTTAGCTTGGTTGTCTCTACAGCACTAATAGATTTGGAAAAAAATAAATAGATTAAATAGAACGTTACAATACACAGCTCAGAAATGCCCTTACTGAAATGCAGTTAGCTGCCAAGTTCTTAATTTCAAAAAAGAAGTTGTGTAGGGTATTGTGAGGCTCTTCATCTTGGCTTTGAAGCCATTTGCTTTTGGACTATTCTTGTATTAATTAACTTGTGAAGTGAACGTTGCTGCATGATACCTGAAGGCCAGCTGTGAATGTCTATGGCAATTCAGGAATTCAGAACACTTTTACCACCAAGTTCCCCTCTTACTGAAGCAAATTTCATCTCATCTACAGTGATATCTCTTTGATAATGTCACAAAATTGTTTAATGTGTTTTAGTTTAGAGCATGTTGATCACTATAACAATCAATTTTTTCCATTCAAGTCCAAAGAATGATTAAGAGAGCCATTCAGAAAAGTTAAACTATATTAACCCGTGCTTTAAGGGATTATTGCATGAGAACAAAATAATCTCTGTGGAGAAAAGTCATCCCTCTTAACGCAGTGGAATACAAGAAAATGTACCTATATTCATAGCTAAAAGGCTACACATGCAAACAGGAAAACAAACAAAAACAAACAACCACCACTGTTAAATATGCTAAACAGCTAACAAATTGGCACTGTGTATGTAGGAGTATGATACCTAACTTGAACATTGCTGTGTAATTGGTCAAATTGATTTTCTTGGGTTTTCAGTCTTGCCCTTAAACTGTGAGCTTCAGGAACTAAACTCAAATCTCAGCCAGCCTGTTTTGTGCAGTCGACACTGTACTGGGAAAGTCTGAATTTGCAAGGCCCAATTCCTCTGACATCTGTGTTGATCTTGTGCAAGTGTATATTCAGCATGGGATTTTATGAAGTGTTTTTGAGGAAGAAAGCTCAAATATGCTTACCTTGAGGTCTCCTCTAAGTAAACCAGGAAGGCCTGCCCAAGATAAGACTGAAAACAAAACACCTCAGTCCTGAGCAGCAGTTGTCCCTGGGCTGGCTCTTCCAGTGCCTCAGTTATGCTTAATATTCATACACAGGCACAGCTCCTGAATCTCAGAAGACTCCAGTCCTCAGTGCACTCCTGAGTGAATCTGAGATACATTTTCTTTTTTACCTTCCTCTTCTTGTTTGAGAGGAACCATTCAGGCAATCTTTGTAAGTAGTGTTTTTCTAACTCCTTATTAGGAGTTAGAAAACTCTGTATAACAAAAACTTATAGATATGACTTTCCATACCTTCTTTCAGTAGGTAGCATATGGCTAACAATGTCTTCTAGAATATGTGATCCTTATTCTAAATACTTATTCACATCTGTTCTTAAAGCATCATTTTTGACTGCTTGTTTTATTTTTCAGAGAGTGGAAATGTGATGGTTTCTAGCAGCCTAATTTATTTGCTTGCTATTTTGATGCTCTTTGTTATCAGAGTTCTTGGACGTCTGAGCTATTTACACAATGTACCTTTATAACAAGGTCTCTATCTGGACAACAGTGTCTTGCTGCAATTCTGTGGCCTGAATGGGTTTACCCCCCATGCTGCCTGTTTGTCTTTTTCTGTAGCAGTAGACAGCGCCATGGGGCATTTGCAACCATCCATCCAGTTTAGAATGCTGGCCTTTCTTGTTCAGTGATATATGACTTACACTTCTGCAAACTGATTCAATTTACCTTTTTTTTTTCTCTTTTTTATCACATGAGATTCCATACTGAAGTGTTCCATCTTTGTCGGTTTTCTATAATAGGACCCCTCAGTAATTACAGCATACTGATTCTCATTTTCTGGTAACTTATTATACTGCAAGACTTCCTTGGCATGAGCCACCTTCTCAGGTGGTGTTCAGAAATTTGTACTTTCTGACCAGCCCATGATTTTATGTAGTTGGCGTTTCCCAGTTAAGTTTATTGCCTGATCAGTACTACACACCTACTCGATGTAACATTTGTCAAAAAAGCAGACAATAATAAATTCCTAAAATTTGATGTATAGCAAGAAAGGGAAAAAGCAGAGTGTATAACAGATAATGGGCTGGTTCGGCCCGGTTCCGTGATGAGTGGGGAGGAGGGATTTCACAAAATCCGTGCCTCTGGAAAAGGGAAGTGGGGGGGGGGGGGGGGGGGGGGGGAAGAAAACCAGCAATGATCTGAGGGGAAACAAACTAATCTTACTAAATATGGTACCAGAATGCAAGGTAACACACTGTAATACAATATAATTTGAATTGAAGCTAATAAATCAAATATTATGAGAAAGTATCTGAAAGCTGTCGGCCTTACAGTAATACTGAAGTAGTGCATGCAGTCAGGACGGGCAGCAGCAAGGAGAGGCAAAGAGCTCAAAGAAGAGCCAAAAAGCCCAATCAGATGACTTTGCTAGAAGTTCTATCGCCTCGCTGACGGCAAAGCCCCCTGGGGAATGTAATTCTCTTCCGGACAGGTACCCAGAACTGGAGAAGTAACACTTTAACTTCCAATGCCTTACATGATATTATGATGTGGAATACCAGTAACCAAAAATCATAAAACCATGGCATAGGGATACAAATAAAACAGTATCAAGAACTAGAAAGCTGACACTGACCAGCAAAAGCAAGTAAGAACTTGCCAAGCCACAGGTAAAGCAACTATGGATTTGACCAGCATGTGCTAGAATGAGTTTATAGTTATCTTGAGCCCCATGTTGGCTACCAAGAAGGATTTCTGTGGATTGATTTCAACCAGCCAGAAAGCCCCACCCAGTCACTTGCTCATTCCATGCAGAAGAATGAAGCAAGGAACTGGATAGACAAAAGCTAATGGTAGCTTGCAGGTCAAGGCACAGACAGTTTAATAAGTAAAGGGGTTGTGAGAAATCAAAATGAACGAAAGCGCCCACTCACAGACCAATACTAAATGAGCCTCTAGGCAATAGCAACCTGGGAAAAACTGCCCCCTGACTCTGTTCTTACAATTCAATATCATGCTATATAGAATGGAATATTTAGTTCATCTGTTTCACTTAGCTCTCCTGACTGTGTCCCATCTTCTAGTTGCTGGAGACAGAGTGGAAAGCAGAGGTCTTGATACTGTGTGATCTCTGTTCATCTATGGCTAAAGCACTGGTTTGTTATTAGTGATACTTTCGTCACAAATCTTAAACATGGCACCGTATGGTCTTCTGTGAATGTTAACTCCATCCCAGACAGACCCAGCATGAGTTTGTAGCATCTTGTAGAGTAACTGCTAACTTCTTGCTCACATCTCTTTTCAAGACATCTTTTCTGACCACTTGTTTTTTAGTTTTTTTGTTTTTTGTTTTTTTTTTTTTGTTTTTTGTTTTTTTAAATTGTAGAAACATCTGTGGTAAAACTAAGCTCCTGTAGAGATTAATTTCTTGTTTTTCAAGAAACAGCAAATCTGTGACGCATACTTAAGAAACCTAGACAAAGGTTTCTTTGCTATGCATTTATTTTATTACCTGTGGTTAGAGACTTCAGGTGCAGACTATGACTGTTGTGTGAAATGCTATTTAAACATGGGATCAAAACATGGTTTCTAGTCATGGGAGGAGTTAACATTTCCAGACTAGAACTGATGATAAAGGTGTCTGATTGTATGTATCCAGTGAGCCAACATCAATGTGATTGGCAGCAATTTCAACATACCAAGAGAAGAACTGCTATTAACATTCAGTCCTGCAAAAATGGGGCACATATGACTAAAGAGAGAAGGATTTTGTTCTATGTATGTACACTGAAAGGGGGATGGGGAGCTCAGTCTCACTACATGTTAGAGGGATGCCTGACTTGACCTTGATGACTGTAGAGAAAGGAGGCACTCGTCATTGCAGAGACCTGAGGGTGTGATTGACCTCTAGTGTGATGCAATGTACCTCAACTTCAAAGCACTCTTCTTTGGAAGTGAGCACATTTCAGGAACTCCTTATATGAAGGATCTTGTCAAAAAGTTTAAAATCTGTGATTACTGCAAACATTTGAATTTCTTCTATAAGTCAAATTCTATTTAAATTTTAGCAGAATAAAAGTATTTTTCTCTGGTGAGGCTGTACAAATTACATATATGGCCAGTTATATCTTTATACAATTTGCAAATTGATATCTGGGGTTTCCCTGCTTCTAAATTTCCTAATACAGCACTGGAATGGAAATTATGACTTAATGGTGAGGGGCTTGTCTTATACTTGGAAGGGTGTATCTGTCTTTTCTGAAGATTTACCTTTTGCCTTGAAAAGGCACCCAAGAATGGCTTTCAGAAGCAAAATTCTGAGATGCCGGGAAATGCTATGTCAGCAGATCTAGTGCCTCCAGACGAAATAATTCCAGGGTGTTTCTCTACTTTGAATTCCTCTGATATTTCAGCTGTTTTTAATATACTTTTGAATCAAGATGTAATCTCTCTGAACTTGACTGCAAAGGCTTACTGCCAGCTAAAAAAGAAAGATCAGACAAACAAGTGGTTTTTGATGGGCCCTGAAAGCTTGGTTATTCTTTTTCTTCTGAAATATTATGGTGTTCCCATAAAACTCCCTTTCCCTTTAATGCCAAAGCAAGGCTCTGGTTAATAATGTAATACTGATGACAGTCACTACCTCTACTCAAAAGAAAGGAGCTGGCCCATACAAAATCCTGCTTTAAGAAAATTCATCCCTCACCCCACCATGATAGCAGCTGTTGAAGTTTGGGAATGTGATATTACCCTAACATAGGGCACTACTGCTGCAAGCTTTCTTCAGTTTTGAGAAACAAAGGAGTATTTTTAAGCTAGGAGAGAGTACTTTGAATAGTGCTATGGAGACATTAACATGGTGGTCTTTCCTGAAGTAACCTATTTATTAAAGAAGTTTTCAACAGAACTACTTATTAGAAAGATGAGTGAAGAAAGTATGTTCAGCAATAAATGTGTGATAGTTCACTGGAAATTTTCATGGATTAAAGAAAAGCTCTGTTTTGATCTCATTACTGTGTGTGGGTATGGATTGCAAGATGTTCAAAGATGCCTTTCCACACTTGTTTCTATCCCTTTGTGTCAGTGTGTGTGTCCCAAGCCACATTTGAAATATCACAGAATTGTAGGAGTTGGGAGGGACCTCTTGAGATCATCGAGCCCAACCCCTGTCTGTTCCTCTTTTATGCTTCATGTTGAAAGTATGTGTAACTTGCTTTCATCTGCTGCCCCAGCCTCACAACGAGCTTTGAGTTTGAGGCAGTGCTTCAGAACAGGAAAGGATTCAGTGTGTAAATTTTAAGCTCCTTTTATAGGCAGTCTACTTGATAGCTGAGGTCATAAATGAGGGTGCAGTTTAGCACGTATTTTTCAGAAAATGCTGAGGGTGACTTGCTGGGAGAGCCCTCCTCACAGTCACACATAGTTGCTTGGCTTTATTTCCTCTTCAGCCCTCAGCACTGCCATGTGTTTTACCAGATCTGTAAGAGTACAGGCTAGTTCTGTAGGTGTTCCAAAAACAGGGATTTGGGCTTTTATTCTGGGAACTGAGAAGAGATGGAAGACAGTGGGCATGGAAATTACACAGGAAATTTAATTAGGGCTCTCTAATGCAAATGGCTTGTTTAAACATAATGTTCCATAGGATGCTATCTAGCCCCATTTCTGAGGCTTAGAACTTACTGGTTTTGCTATTATCTGTGTACCTTACTTTCCTGGCTGATAATGGAATAACTTTTATAAGTGAATGCTGAACTAGCTTATTGCTTCATTGACTAGATGCTTTGCCCTTAGCAGATCTAGTAATGAATGTCCCGACAGGTTCATTACACAATGGTATTTATTAACAGATACTGTTAGGTAACACTGGATAGTGGTATAACAGCTGCATAAGATAGTCAGTTTATGAGGGCTGAAAAGGCTGGAGAAGCATTGCTAAGGGTTGCTGAGAGCTCTTATGTGGCTGTGGTGAGAGCTGGAAGCTGAAGTGAGTGGGAAGGTTTGCTGGGGCAAGAGAATGAACTGAGTTTCATTTAGGGATGTGTTCAGGCTCAAGTGAAAAGTACTTGAGCTGCTGCCAATCTGACAGGTGGGATGAAAATGTTCTAGAAGAGACAGTATGAATAAAGGACAGGAGGGGAAATTCATGCCAGCAGGAAACCTTAATACAGAAAGAAACTCTGTTGCACATTCTTGTTTTGAATACAAGGAGGGAAAACAGCAGAGATGCAAGTTCATGAGCATGGGACTTTTGAGAAGTATACTAGGAAGGAAATATGATGTTTTGTCTGTTGGCCAGCTTTTATAGCACTTGGCAAATCTGGCTGTCTGTAAGGTGCCCTATACCTATGTGTTATCATAGGGAGCACTTTTAAGAGCCCTGTGTTGATTTATTTATTTATTTATTTATTTATTTATGTTTAATGCAGACTTAGCTAATGTACAGATAGTGCTGAATATTCTTGGCCTCTTGAATTCACTGGCAGAAATCCTTTTGCAACGTGAGTGCTGAACTCTCTGAGACAGTTCTGAGACCTTTGAAAAATCTCAGCATCAGATACTCCAGCTGCTAGTTTTTCTTCTGTACCGTGCAGTGCTACACGGAATTCATCTTCATGGGAAAATCTGATAAAGAATGTGGTCACTTAATTAGGGAGTGAATTATCTTTTATTTTTGTTGTTGAAGGTTTTTATTTTATTGAAGGGAGATGAGACTATTTTCAGGCTCAGTCTTCAGATAAATTGATCTCCGGGGGTTCATACAACTGTGCTGCCTAATTTTCACCAGCAGAGACTAACCTCCCAGGTGGAAGAGCATGGCAGGGTGCAGGGAAATACTGCCTAATGTTCTTGGGAGTGTGATTAAGACTTAGTCTTGAATCACTGAATTCAGGGGGATGTTTGCCATTTGATTTAAGTCTGATTAGGACCAGAAACTCCTCCTCAGAACATGAGGCTCCTGAATATCTAGGTGGAAGAAAGGGGAGCAAAATCCCTCCCAATGTAAGAACAGGTGAAGTTCTGAGATCATCTCTTAGGACTGATTGCATACAAGTCTATGGGGCCACAGTATGCATTGCAGGGTCCTGAGGGAGCTAGCTGGTGCGGTTGCCAAGCCACTCTCCATCATATTTGAAAAGTCACAGCTGTCAGGTGAAGTCCCTGGTGACTGAAAAAAATAGAAACATCAATCCCATATTCAAGAAAGGGAGAAAGGAAGACCTGGGGAGGTGCAAGCAGGCGAGCCTTACCTCTGGGCCTTGGAAGATCATGGAATAGACCCACCTAGAAGGCACATTAGGGCAGGGATGAGCAGTTGATCCAAGGCAGCCTGCATGGCTTTAGAAAGGGCTGATCATGCCTAAGCAATCTAGTGAACTTCAGTGATGGAGTGATGACACTGGTGGACAAAGGGAAGCCTAATGGTATAATCTACCTGTACTTATTCAAGGTCATTGATGTGGTCCTGAGCCACATCCTTATGTCTAAATTGGAGAGATGTAGTACAAAGGGTGGACTGTTCAGTAGATAAGGAAATAGTTGGATGGTTGCAGACAGAGGGTTGTAGTAAATGGCTCTATGTCCAGATGGCAGCTGCTGATGAGTGGTGTCCTGCAGGGATACGTCTTGGGAACTGTACTCTTTAACATCTTTATCAGTGATATAGATGACGGGATTGAGTGCACCCTCAGCAAGTTTGTTGATGACACCAAGCTGAGTGGTGCAGTTGACAACAAAGAAAGAAGGGATGCCATGCAGAGGGACCTGAATAGGCTCTAAAAGCAGGCACATGAGAACCTCTTGAGGTTCAAAAAGGCTAGGTGAGGTGCTGCACTTGGGTTAGGGTAATCCCAGATGTTTTTACAGACTTGGATAAGAACTACTTGAGAGCAGCTCTGTTGAGAAGGACTTTGGGTTTCATTCTAGTAGGTGAAAAACTTAACATGAGCCAACTGTGTCTGCTTGGGGCCCAGAGCGCCAACAGTATCCCTGGCTGCATCAAAAGAGGGGTGACAGCAGGATGAGGAATGCGATTGTCACACCCTGCTCCTCTGAGTCCCCAGCTGGAGTACTGCATCCGGGTCTGGGACAGGAAAGATGTGGAGCTGTTGGAGCCGGACCAGAGGAAGACCATGAAGAGGATCAAAGGCCTGGAGCACTTCTCTATGAAGAACGATTTAGGGAATTGGGCTTGTTCAGCCTGGAGAAAAGAAAGCTCTGTGGAGACATTATTGCAGTTTTCTAAAATATAAAGCAAGATTATAAATATGAAGAAAATAAACTTTTTACACAAGTAGACAGTGATAGGACAAAGAGGGGGGTGGGGGGGTGGGGGGGGAGGGGGTGGTCTGAAATTAAAAGGAGGGAGATATAGGCTAGATATCAGGGAGAAGGTTTTCACTGTGGGGGTGGTGAGGAAGCCCTGGCACAGGCTGCCCAGAGAAGCTGTGGATGCCCCATCTCTGGAGGTGTTTAAGGCCAAACTGGATGGGGCTCTGAGCAGCCTGACCTAGTAGTTGGCAACCCTGTTCATGGCAGGGGAGTTGGAGCTACATGATCTTTGAGGTCCCTCCCAACCCAAGCCCTTCTATGATTCTGAAAATGTAACTTTAACTTCATGACTGCAACTGTTGGCATGACAGTCAGGAGAACTGAGCAGAATACTTCTGCAGCATTACATACTGGCATCAATAATTTAATTTTAAAAAAGATCACTGATTTTGAAAGGAAGTTCAGACCTTTTGCTTAGAAAATGAAAAAGGAAGAAAGAAAATATATGTTTTTATTTGCTGTTATTGTATAAGATTTGTTGCCAGTACTTTTCATAAATTCAGAAGCAGAATCCTGGAATAACAACTTATTAATATTTTATTTCTTCTGCACCTGGAGAAACCCATTGTACTGGGCACTGTACAAATGCATGCCATAGAACAATCCTTTGCCCTGAACAATTCCCAGTTGGAAAAACAACAACAACAAAAAACAAAACAACAACCAACCAACCAACCGAAAAAAAAGACCAAAACAACAACCAAGCAGCCAGGGTAAGAAAATAGAAACTTAAATACACTTGGAGGATTTCTGCTTTTATAATTGCTGTAACAGAATAAAGTTAATTTGTGGTATTTAAGAGTGAACTAAGTTAAAAAAATGCTTGGATTATTTAGAGTTGATATTCTTTTAAAAAAGCTGTGTTGTGTGAAGGCTGCCCTAGAAGAACTCATTCTGTTCTTTTTAGAGAGGAAGGATTTGGGGAATAGAAAATAAGGGGGTAAAGTCTCTAATTAGCTTCAAACGCAGAAATGATTACTCATTTAAATAAAGGCAAAGAAAAAGAAAAGAATGTTGTTCTTTCCATGACACTTCTCATCATATTTGTTTTGTCCAAGACCTTCAGGTTATTCTGAAAAACATGTAGATGATTGTATATGAAGCTACTTTTTTATTTTTCAGAGACATTATGTTGTTTCTGATGGTTAGCTGTGAAGGCTTTGATGAAAATCACATATTATATTAGTGGTCCTGTGTGCATCGCTGTAGTTGTGTCCCTGTATTGAGGTGTGAATAGCCCTCAAGAGTATATGGTATTCACTTATCTCATGCTGGTGTTGCACCATAGATTTTTGGGGAAGTAGAACTTAAGCTCAGGATTACCAAAGGTAGGTTGAATCACTTTAGAACTAATGATCGTATCACTGCTGGAATGGGAGAGACATAACTGAACAAAGAAAATGAGTGAAGACTTAATACAGCATTTAGTGAAGAGTAAGCAGAATCAAACAGGGACTTTACAATGCTGGTGGATGATATTATTAAATTGTTAATTAGAAATCTTAGAAAATATATTAGCTGACATGGCTAAGGACAGCATCTGTAGAACTTGACAACAATGAAAGAAGCTTGGTGATACTTGGAATGGCCAACATCACAGTAGAGTTAAGGAACTGGGAAATGCTATTTTTTAAATTAGAGAGGCCTGTAAGAAGGCCAGGAAATTGATCATGCAGGATTTTAATTACAGAGATATTGATTAAAATAATAACTATGCACAAATTAAGACAGGGTATGTAGTGCAGGACTGCTTCCTTAAGCTGTTTGTGTGCTTGCACAGTCGCATGCTCTCTTGCATCCAACCCTAGGGATCTGAGCCAACTATAATAAATGAGGTGGAGAGAATCTGTGAGTACCCTAGTGTCAGGATAGGAAGAATGGGAAATGCTTAAGGAAGAAGCACAGAGTTTTTCTGAGGTTAGTAAAGGCTATTATTGAGGAAGTGTGCCCAAGGAATTTCTTCTGATTATGGAAATCTCCATCTGTACAACTGAAAAATAACTGTGATTTCCTCGGAGACACTGCAATTAAAATATGTCCTGGTTAAGTCTGCACAGGTTAAAGGGTAAAGTCAGTATGAAGTTAACATAAAGTATTAAGCAGATACTTTCTTAAACTGCAGCACAATCAGCACGATTATGTGCAAGATGGGGTGAAACACAGAGATGAAAGTCTATAAATTAAATTCCTTCCCATTTTATTCAAGTCATTATGTTTATGTACTATATTTTTCCTTTATCCATTTCCTCTTTTACATCATGCCTTCAGAGCCAGGAATATTTGTTTGCTCAACAGGACAGGTAAAGGTGATTACAACAGGTTACACTGAGGATATGTAACAGAATATTGTAGACTATGTAGTCTGTGGAAATCTTGTTCATCTTTGAGAAGAGAAGGCTATGCGTAGACTTCATAGTTGACTTCCAGTAGTTGAAGGGTGCTTATAAATGGGAGGGAGACTGACTTCTTACATGGTCTGTTAATGATAAAACAAGTTAGGAGTGGTTTTAAACTAAAAAAGGGGATATTTAGGTGAGATATTAGGCAGACATTCTTTACGCAGAGGGCAGTGAGGTCCTGGCACAGCTGCCCATAGAAGCTGTGGTGCCCCATCACTGGAGGTGCCCAATGCCAGGTTGGATAGGGCCCTGGGCAGTCTGAGCTGGTGGGGGATTGAAACTTGGTGGGTTTTAAGATACCTTACAACCTAAGCCTTTATATGATCTTTCTTTTCACAAAAAACACTTTTCTGTATTTCTTGATTCTTGCTATGCTTCAGTGAAGAGATGCTGGAGGAACAAGATGAATTATAGGAAATACGAAACTATCTTGGTTTTACTACCCACTAGCAATAATAACTACCTAAGCTTAAAATGGGGTGAGCAAGCCCTGTCCTTTCAGAAGGAAAAGCATCTTTCTCCTTAAGGAATATACAGAGGATACAAACAACTGCTCTTGAAGGCAGAAGTTGCAATCGCTGGCACAAAGGAGCATTTATTTATATATTAGAGGCAATTATTTAAGGGGCAGAGGTGGGGGGAGAGAAAGAAAAAAGAAGAAAAAGACTTTCCTCCACCTTATTCATGGTACAGAAAAGACCAGAGAGAGAAGTTCCAATAAAGAAATGTGAGATATAAAAACCTAGGACATATTTGTTCAGTAAAGGTACTCTCTTTTGCATAATGAAACAATGGGAATATGCTTTACTTAGAAAATCTTGAGTTGCTAGAATTGGATAATATGCAATAAAACATGAAATAGTATGGCTTGCAAATAAGCAAATCGCAGCTATTGAATATAACCAACATACAAGCCCATGTTTAGTCAGAAATAAAGTTTGAGTTATTGTTTTCTTTGTTTGAGGCGCTCTTTATTTTAGTATTTGGTCTTCTGACCACTGAAATGTGATGAATGGGAAGATGCAAGACTGGAACTGTGTAGTCTATTTTAAAAATGCTGTTTAGCTGGAAGACTTAGGAGAACATAGTAGAGTAGCACCCATACTTGTGGCAGAACCTTATCCTGAATTTAAATCTGTTTAACAAAAGCATTTTTGTTGACTTGGCAAATTACTCGATTAACATTAAGGATAATCACTCAGTGTGGGTGTGGTGGAGGCCAGGGAGAAGAACTGTCCTCTTGAATGCTGCTCTGGGATGTGGAAAACGTTGGTTTATTTCTGCTTGATTAATTTAAGTCCAACTTCTTTCTCTCTCTGTCAAGGGCTCTCCTTATTATGCTTTCACATGGTCAGTTCTTACTCTCTCCTATCAAAACTGTTTAAATTAATACAATGTACTTAATCTGCTCACTGGAATGGTGTCTGAACCCTGAGAGTGTTACCTCTCATGAGAGTACAAGGGTGCTCCAAATAGTCACCTAATCAAACCTCTCATCCTTTCTCCTATGGACAGACACATGGAAAAACACCTCTTACTCAAGCCTGTTAAGCTTACCTGGTGGGTGAAGGTGAGCTGGCCACTCCAAGCACTCCTTGGCTTTGTTCCTAAGGTGGTGCAATGGGGGGTGCAAAAAACAAAGTCTTGAAGGGGAGATATAATAACTTTCTAGAGACTGTTGAAGCTTCTTTCTCTGTATGTCTTCTGATTTCATGACTGGCTGGCATTGTCCCTCTATTTTCCTGTCCTCCATTCCCTATGCTCTCCAGTCTGTTATGCACTTCCCTGCTTTTCATCCACCAGTGTCAGTGGATATGCTGGGATCACCTATCTATAGCAAGGGAACAGCTTTCTGTCAGCTCCAGTACTAGCTTATTGCCCAAATCTAGGCTGCTGGTAGCCAGGGCTGTTTCTGTATTTCATCTTTCAACCCAATGATGCCAGGTAAAGATTTTTATTCTCCCACTCCAGAAAATGAGAAAAGAACATATGAAATTGCTTTAAGAGTGAATAGCTGTATAAAGTGGGAGAAGAAATGCTTAAGTGCACCAGAGAAAAATATCTAGTGGGTATGGATAATCTTTTTCTTGTAAGAACCTATTTCTGTCCATCAGTTATTTTTGTTTCAAAGCAAATATAAGCCAGAGTTAGTTTTCCAAAGTCAGGGTAGGGCTGTCAGTTTAACCCAGCTGAGAATCTGCTCTCAATTTTCTAACCAAAAAAATGTTAACCTAGTACAGATAGACTCCATAAATTGACACCCCTCAGCTTTCAGTGTGAAGCTCTTGCTGTGGCGAATAATGGCTAGAAGTTTTTGCTGGCTGCTCTAAGTGAAAGGAAGTTCTCCTCCTGATCTCTTAAACCTAGCAGCAATTCACATAAGCAGCAGAGTTCAAAGTTAAGAAATCTTTCTGGTTTCTTAAGCAACCATACAGTTTTTTTCCTTAAAGACATTTGCCTAATTTTTATGTAAATAGCCACAGCCTGGTGGCCAATCTAATTCAGCAGTATTACAGCTGGCAAACAAGGGATTAAGAAGAAAATGCTGTATTGAAATGGAAGCCGTAGGGCCTGATAGAGCCAGGTTACCATTAAATTCTATAGATACTGTATCCTTCTTGCCAGCTCTGTTGCACTTTAATCCAGTGCTCAGGGTTTTCTATAACTAAAAAGTACTTCTTTAATCCTTTTTTCACACACTGTAATGCAAACCTTGATGCTGAATAATCCACCGAGGTTTGCACATTTGTTAGATCTCTACTTCATTAAATTACCAAATTCAACTGGCAGCAGAGCAGGATGGCAAAATGTCAACATGGCTTTGCAAAGCCAGCGGTTGCTCATTTCTAAAGATGAATATGATCTCTATTAATGCCTGTTTACTACATTTCAGCACTAACCTGTATAAAGTGAGGGAGGGATGGGAGGAATTCCAGAGTATGCTTTCAAAGTGCAGTAACATTTTTCTCAATCCATATTTGATTGAAACAAAAAAAAACACAAGGGCTATGGATTTACAGGGGCACCGAGTCTTAATGTGAATATTTTGTTCAGTTTGCACTGTGTTGTTGATATTATACGGTCTTTGAAAACTCATCAGTATTGTGGCACTTGATACAGCAAACACATGCCAAGAGAAACAGAAACCCAACATGAAACAGTGGGATCAAAGTTGCATGTGTTTTCTAGTGGCTGATAAAATGACTTTCCCTAGCCATCTGAGTGTCTGATCTGCAGACACTGATCTCTGGAATTTGTGGTGCGATTCCTGGTCCCTGATCAGTGTTATATTTCATCTATGTTGTGCTGAGACTTCTCGGGTTAAGGAGGAAGGAAACTGTTATTCAGTGTAATATAGCATCAGTGGCAGCGTGAAGGATCCAGATATTTATTTCAATTCAACCCTGAGGGGCAATGGCATAATTCTAACATTGAATTCAGATCATCTGAATTCTTGACTCAAAGTTTTTGCCACTTTCTTCTTAGTGAGATACCCTGTCATTCATACTCATTCTTTTGGTGAAATAGACTCCTGGCCATGTCTGTGGGACTTTTACTTGAGAAAAGAAACTGCTTTTGTCCTTGCAGTACACAGGTCTCACAAAAAATTCCACGAAACAAAACTGCATGCTGGGAGGTACAAAAGAGAAGCATTATTAAGGAATCACTCAAAACTAATATGCGACTAAATACCCCATGTTGGGTTAAGACTTTTCCATCTCTAGAGTAACTAAAGGAAGTCTAATTTTTAACCATGCTTGGGAGGTACTGGAGACAAGAATTTAGTCACACTTCATTTGGATTCCTCAGGAATGTCTTTGTTTAATTTAACACAACAGTTTTGAGTTGAAAAGAGGCAGAACCCATGCCTGAATGTGACAAAAGTCTCAACAGAAACCTGAAACAGTCTTTACTTTTTATGGTTTTTGATCTTTCATCTCCTGGGAAGAATGAATCATACCCCTGTGAGAAATGACCTAACCAGTTCTCTTCTTTGGCTGGAGATGCAGAACTGGAAAGGAATGCAGTGAATGCAAAATATAATCTTTGCAATTTTTTAATATACAAAAATTTTAAGCATTTTTCTTGAATCATTTATTATTGCTTGTCAGCACCCAAGTGTTGCTGCTTCGTGAGAACTGCTAGGTGGATCCAACATATGTATATGTGAAGAGCAATGTGTAGAGCTGGGGAATTGCTTTTTAAACTGCTGTGCAAATTTGCAGCAGGTGTTTTGAGCTATTTCGGACTGTTCTGCAAACTATGTTGGTGGGATAAACACCACAAATTACAAGAATTATATGGGGATAAAAAAGAGCTCCTGCTAGAAGGAAAATTAGCCAAATATGTTCTCAATATTGAGAAGACTATTTTGAGTTATATATGATAGATTGTAGATACCTAGTGAGTCAGGCTACTTAAGACACAACACATAAAATGCAGGTATAATAAGGGACAGCACTGTAGAAATGGAGGGATAGTTCGGATGACCAAAATTACATACCATTCATGTTACCTTGGGGTAGATAAAAACATGACTTCTTGAGATCCAAACTTGAGGTCCATCTTCTATGAGTCCATGAATTTCCACTGTTTTCATTGCTTTTCATGGTGAAAAGTGCTTTAACTGCACTTTCTTTTTTTTTTTGACTGTGTGTATCATATTCCCTTTATTAATGTAACTTAACTTTCAATGAAGACTATCTCAACTGTCTGAACTTATTAGTAATTTGAAAGTTCTGAACATTCACAAAACTATAGTAGATATAAGAATGAGTTACTGAGATGCATAAATTACACTAGTGAGTTTACATAGTATATTACCTATGAATAGAGTCAATTGAAGAGTATTGTGACCCTCTATGCTTAAAATAATGTAACTTGAACAAAGCAAGATAAATGTTGAGCTTCTCCATTATAGTGGAATACACAGTGTTCCTATTCCAGCATATTGCTCTTGTCTTATATTATGAAGTGTGGAAGATACTAGTAAGTTATGAAGATATTTCTACTCAACTATTAACTTATCCATGTGAGTTCCTCTGTTTCCCAAATGGATCCCAGCTGAAGTCACATGGAGTTCTATCTGCATTTGATTTTAGAAGGTAGTTCACCAGATAATTATGATGGTGTATTTAATAAAGAGGGGAAATCACTTAATACTTTAAAGTGTCAGCACTATGCATGATGCTGTTTAAGCAGTATGCGCTTTCACCAAGTGCTGTGCCATTCATATCTAAAAGAAAACTTGACCTCTCTGCTAAAGAGTATGAAAGGTTTTACAGCTGAGATTTCATGCCACAGAAACAACAATTCAGCCTTGCAAATGGCAAACAAAAATACTTAGTTAGGTTGGGGTAAAAAATCATAAGGGAGAAGAGTCAGTATGCTTCAAGCCAGTCTATAAGCCAGTCAGTTCTGTTTACTGTGTGATGGGAGAGAAGTAGGTGCTGACCATAGGTCTCATCCATTCTGGCAACTACTGTGTGGGAGGAATATCTGCTAAAACAATGACACTGTTTTCACATAATGTCAGCTTATGTATGTTTTGACTGTGGGGGCTGATAAGTACCTCAAGTGATTCATACAAGATTGGACTGAGTGTTGCAAAAATAACCAGTGCTGGGAAATAACCCTGATGCACAGCAGTTTCTGGTATGTAGTCACAGGGTGCAAGCTAACTCCTGGGGTTGGGGGCAGGATTTTATTTGCTGTCCTATCTTTTCCTCCCACATTATCACGTATGTGGTGGAGTGACTGCACTGGTGGACAAAGGGAAAACAGCTGATGTCCTCTACCTGGACTTCTGCAAGGCCTTTGGCATGGTCTTCCACCACATCCTTATCTCTAAACTGGAAAGAGATGGATTCAAAGGGTGAACTGTTCAGTGGAAAAGTTGTTCGTTTGGAGGCTGCAGCCAGAGTGTTGTGGTAAATGGTTCTAGGTGCAGGGGGAGGTCAGTAACAAGCAGTGTAACCTGGGGGCCACCTTGGGACCAGTATTCTTTAAAATCTTTATCAGATCTTTATCATAGACGATGGGATTGAGTGTACTCTCAGCAGGTTTGCTGATGACACAAAGCTGAGCAGAGCAGTTGATACAGAAGAAGGAAGGGATGCAATCCAGAGGGACTTGATAAAGTTGAATGGTGGGCCCATGTGAACCTAATGAGTGCAACATTTTGCACTTGATCAAGGTAATCCCAGATACATTTACAGACTGGAAGAAGAACTCCTTGAGAGCAGCACTGCTGAGAAAGACTGGTTGTTGAAAAGCTTAACATGAGCTAGCAGGGTGTACTTGCAGCATGGAATACCAGTTGTATTCTGGGTTCCATCTGAAGAGGTGACCACCAGGGCAAGAGAGGCGATTGTATCCCTCTATCCTGCCCTCCTGAGGCCCCAGCTAGAGTACTGTGCCCAAGTTTGGGGCTCCCAAGACAGGAAATATGCAGGGCTTTAGGAGCAAATCCAGAGGAGGACCATGACGAGAATCAAAGGACTGGAGCACCTCTCTTATTAAGATAGGTTGAAAGAGCTGGGCTTTATCAGCCTGGAGAAGACTGTGGGAAGACATTGCAACCTTCCGTATTTAAAGAAAGTTTAGAAACAGGAGGGAAATCAACTTTTTACGTGAGGACAAGGGGAAATGGTTTTAAGTAAGGGAGATTTAGATGGTAGGGGGAATTTATTTACTGAGGAAGTCGTTTAATGTTAGAACAGGTTACCCAGAGAGGTTGTGGATGCCCTGTCCCTGGAGGTGTTTAAGGCCAGGTTGGATGGGACTCTGGGTAATCTGATCTAGTACTTGATCTAGTGGCTGCCTACCCTGCCTATGACAGGGAGATTGGAACAAGTTGATACTTGAGGTCCCTTCCAGCCCAAGCTATTCTGGGATTCTGTGTGTGTAGCTGTGTGTGTAGCTCCTACTCACATGAGTGCTGTACCAAATTACCCAAAGACATGGTGGAATCTCCATGCTTTTAGGTATTCATAAATTGCCAGATATCCAGACCTGAGCCACTTGCTGTTGGTGATTCTGAGTAGCTGTCTTGGATAAGATGACCTCTAGTGCTCTCTTCCTACTCCAGACCACATGTGATACTGAAATCCTGTGTCCACATTCAAACCAATGCATCAGTAAAATGGAAAATGTGACATATGGCAGAAATTCAGAGCTGACATTCATTTACAGCATCTCAAATGTTAGAAATATCAGCAAAACAACAACAACAACAACAAAATTACTTTTGCTCTTTTCCACACTGTTTATTGTACTCTCTACAGCCTGATCTTGTCTATGTGATCTTGAATCTGTTTAAAACATAAGATGAAGTGATAGCAGGTGAAGAAAATCCAGTCTGTAATCTTGGGAGTACATTCATGGAACATATCCCAAAACCAAATGGTATCATGGAAAAAACAAAAAAAAAAACAAAAATAAAACAAAAAAACAAAACAAAACAAAACAAACAAACAAACAAAAACAAGAGGAAAAAATATGTACTTGTTTTACTGTTTTATTATAATTTTTGACCATCATAAGATACAAGATACTGATTTAATGCAATGCTGTCCATTTTTGAGTACTGTGTCCAGTTTTGGGCCCCTCACTGCAAGAAAGACATTGAAGTCCTGGAACGTGTTCAAAGGAGAAGGAGGGCAACAAAGTTGGTGAGTGGTCTGGAGCACAGGCCATATGAAGAGAGGCTGAAGGAGCTGGGAATGGTCAGTCTGGAGAAGAGGAGGCTCAGGGGAGACCTCATTGCTCTCTATAATTACTTGAAGGAAGGCTGTTGTGAGCTGGGAGTTGGACTCTTCTCTCATGTAACTGGTGGTAGGACTAGAGGGGATGGCAGGGAAGACACAGGCTGGACGTTAAATACTACTTCTCTGAAAGAGTGGTCAGGCACTGGAATGGGCTGCCCAGGGAGCTGCTGGAGTCACCAACCCTGGAGGTGTTCAAGGAATGTTTGGACATCATTGAGTTGAGGGATATGGTTTAGTGAGAACTATTGGTGCTGGGTGGATGATTGGACTGGGTGATCCTGTGGGTCTTTTCCAACTCTGGTAATTCTATGATTCAGGGGGAAGGGAATACATGGGATCTTCTCTTTATTTTTCTTGTGCTGGTGTTCACTAGGAAGAATGTGTTACTCATAAGTCCAAGGTAAAACTTTGATCAATAGAAGGTTATTTATCCAAGTTTACTATTGTCCAAGTCTAAACTGATGGTTTTATTTCTAAACATAAGTGTAAGTACATGCACTAGAAAAAGGGTCTAAATTTGCTCCACTTAATACACGTGTAGGGTTATCATATGCATACATGGTATAGTTTATATGGTGTAAATATATGTACTTATATTTCTGTAGTTGCATACACGTCCTGTGTGTGTGTATGTGTAAAGAAAAAATATTTTGTCATTGCCAAGCATATGCAGTGGGTAAAAATACATCCATCCACCAATACAGTTTTCTGACTTTTTCAGTCCTGCCACAGAACCTCTTCCTTGGGTGGGAGGAATAATGAGGGAGAAAAGAGGTGTTATTCATAGAAAATGGATCACGGAAATGAAGTTTTATGAAACATTTTTCCCACTTCTCATTAAACTTCTACTACTTTAAAATGTACTTTTTTTTTTTTTTTTCCCCTAGAAAAAGGTATATATCCTAAAAGTCCTTTCCAGGCTTCTTAAATGCTACTTTTTCTTATTCCATTCTTCAAAGAGCAGCAACCACACCATCCCTCTTTTCAACTTCAAACCGTGCTGCTCTGTTGGTCCAGCACAGTGAGGGTGCTTTGAACCTGAGAAGAGAAACTAGCTTTTTTTTGGGGGACCTCAAGAAATGCTTTTTGAAAGAGCTGTAATTAGCATTTCCTTTTTAGTCACATCAACTTTCCTGACTTTCATAAAAATAAAACAAATAATAATCATATATTTACACGTAAAGTTCCCTAGGGTCTAGCAGACACCTTTTGTTCATGCTTTCTGAGATTTTTTCTGAGCCTGTTATTTGGACTTTCTGACAGACATTTTTATGTCTATGAAACTCTACACAGGCTGCTAACTTTGTGTGGGGCAAGCATGAACTGACTTTGGTTTCCTCTTAGGGGTAACTTTATTCTGCACAGAGTGAAAAGATTCACTGATTGTCAAAGGAAGTCTTTCTCACTAGACAGCCAGACCTCTGAACTTGGTGGCTTTTATTCTTGCTGGCCCACCTCAGTAGCAACGATGTCAGCCCCGAATACTGACAGAGCACTGGAGCAAATCTGGGGAAAGATGAACCCTATTGGTGCTTCCTGCTTTACTTGCACTTTGCTCCAGGGGATGTAATGGCAAGGTATCAATGGCTGAAAGCTGGACCCTTGCCTAAATAAGGCCTCAAAGGATGTATGAGAGGATGCATTGGAGAGGAGAGGAAGTGTGCTGCTGCTTTTCCTCTGT
Organism: Coturnix japonica; assembly: GCF_054131305.1. Lineage (NCBI taxonomy): Eukaryota > Metazoa > Chordata > Aves > Galliformes > Phasianidae > Coturnix > Coturnix japonica. The sequence continues at coordinate 78,856,978 of NC_140664.1, forward strand.
CTATAAATAGACAGGTCATCAGCACAAACGTTGTGGCTGTCTAGCATCAGCATTTCTAACTGATTTGTGGAACACCAAGTGCTCTAAAGAACACTCTTATTTCTTTGTGCTAGAAATTCATCTGTGCTGGCTCACTGTGAAATGTGGGACACCTTGTAGGTCATGTTGATACCACTGTTTTAACTGTGGTTGCCTGAAGCAGCTGCAGACTGGGTGCCAGCCAGCAGAAAAGCCTTCACACTCCTCCACTCAGATGAGAGTCCTGGTGGCTGAAGTGTGTTCTGGGGAGAGACCCCTTCTGGGGCCACGCGTGTCTCATTGGAGGTTGGATCCTGAGGTGCTGGGACAGCGGACTGAGTGAGGTCCTGATCAATAAAAGTAAGGATGCCTTAATCAGTCTAAATGAGAGGAGAGCTGCCATGTCTCCATGGCTTGTGAAAGCAGCTGTGAGAAAGAAAAGTGCTTCTAGTGACCTCTCCAAGGGGATGCCTATAAATGCAAGACTTTTCAGGAAGAAACAATTGTAAAGTTAACAGCACCTTCCTTTTCCTTGAAACTGCATCTATTTATTGTGGTTTCTCTCAGCAATTAAATATTTCCTGGTCTGTAAACACCTTTGTGTTTACAACATGCTTTTTTAGGCAGTAATGTGCCCAAAAATCCTGTATTAAGAGAACTCTTCAAATGTAAAAGATTTGCTCATTGAAATTGGTTCTATAAAGCTTTCCCTTTCAGCTTAGTCCCCCTCCCCCTGCCTTGTGCACAGACTGAACAGAAGCTTGCTGTTTTCCTGTAGTAATGTGGGTCTGGAGTTGTTAATACAAGCAGGTTAACAACTAACATCAAAGGTTTACCAGATTAAAGTCAAAGGAAGATGAGGCTTTCAAGGGCCTGGGTAAACAAAAAGGTTGAGATCCTCAATTATCTTTAAAAGCTATTTAATACGAACTTCAATAGGCTTAAACTAACAGAGGAACAAATGTGACCATGCTGTGTGCTACCTACAGCACTACTGGGTTGCTTACTGTAATGCAGTTCAAGGCTACATAAGGAAAGAGAGATAAGGCAAATGGGTTTGCCTGTAGAATAAGATCATTAAGAAAAGGTGATGGTTTTATTTGATGTAGTAAGAGGTGGAAGGAAAACTAACTATAGCTTAACAGGCATAGCGGATTTTGAGACGTATATGGCAATTATTAGTCATACTATTTGAATCTAAAAGGACACTGGTTCAAAGGACTGCTTAGAAAGGCTCATGTGGGGAAGAGGAAGCTATTAAGTCAGCTGCCTTTCTGTGAGTGAAGAGGGGGGGGAGGAGATATTTTTCTCCATTCCTGAAGGTCTTAGGATGTTTTTTAAGAAGATGAAATTTCACAGGTGTGGCAGGAGGGATAAGATTCATATGCATTACTGTTGCAAAGATTTTTAGTACTCTCTAGAAAGTACCAGTTCTTGGTATGGTTGGATTGAAAACAGGACATATGCATGACCTGCTTCTACGAGATGAAGGTAGTTTAAACAAAGCAACAAGGAATGTGTCATAAGTATTTATGAAGTGCATAATTTCCAGTCTTCCACTGTTATGGAAGATACAAAGAGGTAAACTAAAAAGAGCCCAAACCCTGGATTTAACCCGCAATCACATGTTGCTCATAATTGATTTAAAAACACAAAGGAGGAAAGCTGTAATTGCCTTTGCAATTATACACAAGATGTAAAAGGTAAAATTTTAAAAAACAAACTAACAACAAACAAACAAACAAACAAACAAAAACCTTCAATTCATCACATTATGAGTCCTTCATATAGTTTGTGTCTGAAGGAGCAATTAGCTATTTTGGGGGTTTTTAATGCATCTTTCATATTTCATGAGTTAAGAATACCCAAGGATATTTTTTTTATTCCTGTGTCAATAAGTGCATGTGTGGTAATTGCTTAGAATCTATAACCGTACAAAATTTTAAAAGTCTATATAGTCAGGTGCTATTCAGGCACACTGCTCTACCTATAAAATAGATACCTATAGAATAACTGCAAATAAACAGATGTGAGCACAGGACACAGATAAGTTCTTTTGTTAAAACAGAATGGTGTTTTTCTCTGGTGCTGTTCTGATTGCATGTGAGGTCAGTGGAATTTAGTACAAATTGAATGTGGAATTATGTAAGTCCTAGATATAAAATAATTGCTATGAAGTGAGCATCTCAAGTTTTTCAACTTCCTAGTGTCTCAGAGATATACATTTATGAAGCTATTTCACTTACTGCCTTAGAGCAAGGTTTGTGTACAACTCTACAATATTGCTTTTACTTTAATATTTTTTCACTCCTTAATCTGTTAGAGATTCATTTTGTTGGTCATCATATTCCTGACTGTTTTCTGACTTAGTGGTATGGTATTCCTCATCAGAGAATCACAGAATAGCCTGTGTTGAAAAGGACCACAATGATCATCTAGTTTCAACCATCCTGCCATATGCAGGGTCACCAACTACCAGACCAGGCTGACCAGTGCCACATCCAGCCTGGCCTTGAATGCCTCCAGGGATGGGGCATCCACAGCCTCCTTAGGCAACCTGTTCCAGTGCAACACCACCCTCTGTGTGAAAAACTTCCTCCTCATATACAACTTAAACCTCCCCTGTCTCAGTTTAAGACCATTCCTCCTTGTCCTATCACTATCAACCCTTCAGGTACTGGAAGGCCACAATGAGGTCTCCCAGGAGCCTTCTTTTCTCCAAGCTAAACAATCCCAGTCCCCTCAACCTTTCCTCTTAGGAGAGGTGCTCTAGCTCTCTGATCATAATAGTGGATCTCCTCTGGACCCTCTCCATGAGCTCCATGTCCTCCCTTTACTGGGGGCGCCAGGCCTGGAACTACAGGAACTGTAGTGCTTTTGAGACTTAGAAGAACATGCTTTGTCAGTAGTTATAGGACATTATCACGCATGCCATTTTCTTGCTCTTCTGCTGTTCTTGCACTGACCACTATCGAAGCTCTTTATGCTATAGACATGTACAATGTAAGCTACTGTCTGCTTCATCTATGCTTCTCAATGCACAATCTGCTTTACCAGGCTGTTCTCATTCCTTTACCATTATTTCATTGTTGCTATGGTGAATTAGGAAAATGCTGGATATTAATTTGATGCTGAATGAGGCATATTCTTAACTCAGTGAGGGGGGGACTTACCCATATAACTGCTAATAACGTGGAGGTATAGACTCTTGTTTCCCATGCTGAATGTTCTGTAACTTCCATCTGTCTTTGAAACAGCTGTTGAGAAATCCTGTGTCACTGTCATGCCAACCAAACGGGAAGTTTTTTACTTAATGAGGAGAAATAATTCAGAGACCTGCCCACCTAGAAGTGAAAAATAGCTCATTCTGTATTTCATAGCCAATTAGTGTTCCATACAAATTACTAATGAAATGAACTAAAAATACAAAATAATCGGGTAAACTGGCTGCAATTCAGCTTTCATATGACCATGGCTTCACAGGTTTCTCATGCTGAATTGGTGAAGTTAGGATAAAACACCCACCAGATGTTATTCTGCTTCTCGTGGACCAGTCTTGAAAGTACTGAGTTGCATGTCAGTTGTATGCTAATGAGGACAGCATGCAGGCAGTGAGGAAATGTGAGGATTCTTTTACAGTTTATGCAGGAAAACAATCCTAGTGCATTATCTCCCTCCTGTGAATCTCTGTTTTGTAGAACAGCTGCACAGTTATTTTTGCATCTCTCTCCTTTGCTTTCTGCTGATTCTCACACCTCCATGTTTCAGAGAGGGACAGTGTCCCTTCCTGGGAGAAGGAAATCTGGAGAGATGTAGTAGCTGAAGATTATATTGTATTTTCAGTGGATCCCTGCCTACAAAAGGAAGAAGGTTGCTGGGCCAGTGGATCCCAGCTGTAGTAGAAAAGGACTAGGAGATACTGTTGGAATACTTTCTGGGGTGCTTTTTTTATTTTTTATTTATTTATTTTTTTTTCCTTTTCTTTCCTCAATGGAATGGAGAGACAATCACAACAATCCTCTTATTGCAAGGGAGGGAATGATGTATCGCAACAGAAGGAATAAAAGTTTTATCAGTTGCAGTGACTACAACTGTTATGAGTTGTGCACTTTACCTGAAAAGTCTGATAAACAAGATGGTGGATTTTTTTTAATTACAGGGAACAAAGTCATTTGGAAGAAAGTCATCAAGGTCGATTTAAAAACAAAAGAAAGGATGATGTATGTTTCTATACCAGACCAGCGTGAGAACTGTGAGGTTTAATCCTCTGGCAATGTGGCCATTGCCCAAGTTAATAGGAGCTGTAGGGACTGTCTACCTACCTCCTTGTGACAGAACGGATATGTTGCAATGTAAAAGGGATGGTGCAGATACTTTAAGTTACAGAGCAGAGTCTGCCACAGAGACAGATGTCACCCTTTAGGAAAAGAGAAGCTTCAAACATGCTGTGTCTTATAATTGAAAAGCATTGTCAGTTTGGCAGCGTCTGGGACACTGTTTAAATGACAAATACTCAATGCTAGTTGAAAATGATCCCTGCTTAGCTGACGTTGGCAATGTTTTGTATTTTCCCTCTTTCTCATTTCTAAAAGGCTAGTAGATCATTCCTATTCATCACACTTGATAGAAATTAGGCATGGAAAGCAAATTTCCCGAACACTTTCATCTCAGAGCTGTCCTAGGCACTGTGTCTTAGAGCTCCTTAGTAACACTGTATGCAGATACATATACTGTATGTGAACGTGGGACTGAAAGGTAAAAGCAAAGGAATGCAGGCATTCTCTTTTGCCCACTTCTCTTGCTGACATCTTTTTGTCTGTGGCTCTCCAGCATGTGGGAGCACTCACAGTAACTTAGATGAAAGAAAAGTTTGTGCAGCCTTAAAAACTTAGGCTGTTTAAACTATGCTTCACTAGTAGAACACATATTACAGAGGAACATGCACAGTCATCTGTCTTATAAGGAGGAAAAGCTGAGAACTTTTTTTTTTTTTTTTTTTTTAAATTATTATTATTATTATTTTTAACCAGAAAGAAAATAAATACTTTCTCTTATTCAATTTTCACATTTACTTACCCATCACATTACTGGGTAGATTGCTTTCACCACTGTGTGTGGCTCCTTAAATAATTCCTTTGTCCTACAGTCTGCTTAATAATGAAATGGCACAAAACATATTGCCTACATGTATAGTTCAGAAATACACTTTTATACCAGTGTGAGAAATTGTTTGGAGCCCCTCACTATCTCAAGAGGCATTGTTCTGTGGAACTGTTATCTGATGAATGATGCTGTATGGAAATACAAAAGGAAGAGGCAAAACATTTTTCTTCTGCATTAATCTGAATTGTAGTGATTTTCAATTAACAGTATTTTTACTCTTTTCTGGAATATTTAGATCTCAAGTTAATGAAGATATATTTGAATACTTTCAGAAGTTGATAAGCTTTTTGGTTTTTTTTCACCAGTCTGAACATTAAGGAGAAAATAATACTGCCATTGTCAACAGAACTCCAAACAGGATAGTAAAGCAGGAGTAGGAATTATCCCAGTTATACTGGGATTATTGTGTTAACTTAGTAATAAGCATTGTAAAGTTAAACCTTTTTTTTTTTTTTTTTTTTTTTTTTAATTTTTAAATATTTTTTCCAAAGTGGTTTTATTTAATTTAATTAGAGATATTAAAGGCTTTACTTGAAAAACTCAAAGCCGAGAACTGGAATATTGTCTTTGTGTCTATGTATGTCTGGGAATGATCAAACTTGCAAAGACTGGTGCCATCTTCTTAACTCTTCTTAGAGTTCCTTCTTTCAGGGTTTTTCGAGTAAAACAGTGGTGACAGTAACCAAAAAAAATATATTTTTTTATTATTATTTTTATTTTAACACCTTCAAAAGAGAACATAAGAGAATTTAATGTTACAGAAGGTTTTTAATTTTGAAAGATTTTATACTTGTGTGGTATTACAATGTAAAATGTAGTAAAAGGGATGGTTAGTGCTGCAACTTCTGATGCTTCCATCATTCAGGAGAGCAAAATGCTTTTTGTCTGGAAAGAAATCTGAGATGGCACAATTCTGATGTTTTCCATTTAGAAATCAAATTCTGTTTGGCAGTGGCCCTTAATTTCTGCCTTCATAACTCAATCAAAGGACTTTGCAAAGCACGGTATCTTTAATTTCTAAGTCTTACTGTTGAGATTACATTAAGCTCCATCCTTTGGAACAAATCACAAAAGAGAGAAAATTTAAGTCTTTATTATATTAATATATCTTTCTCGTTTTAAATTGTCAGGCCTTAACTTTTGTTAAGGCCAAGAAATATTACAGATGGGGTGGTAGAACTTCAGTAAGGAATGCCTCCATACAGAGAGACCTTAGTTGTCTGAAAGACTGGGCCAACAAGAATTTCATGATGTTTTAGCAAATATAAATGTGAAGTTCTGCACCTGGAATGGAGTCACCCAAACAACAGCACAGGCTGGGTTCTGTCTGGCAGTAGTCATGCTGAGAAGGACCAGGTATTCTCTGTATCTGGACATGAGCCAGCAGTGCAGCATTGCAGCAACAAAAGTAAACAGTCTCCTGAGCTACATAAACAAGAGTGTAAACCATGAGTTCAAAGGGTGTGATGACTTAATGCTATCTGCCACCAGAGTACAGCTGGAATGCTGTGTCCAGTTTGATTTCCTCAGTTCAAGAAATGCTGGAAAACCTGAGGAGGTTCAGTGGAGGGTTGCAAAGATGATGAGAATACCAGAGAACCTGACATATAAAGGGCTAATGAAGAAATTTGGTTTGCTCAACATACAGAAGAGATTCCTTTGCTAATCAGTTTTCCAACTCTATAATATACTTATAGAGAAGATAGAAGCACTCTTTTGTAAGTATGTGATGTCACGAAAAAAAACAACAGACATAAACTGTGCTGGGAAATCTTTGTATGAATATAGGAAAAAAGTCTGAACCATGAGAACGAACTGGGGTATAGTGAATACAGATGGGAACTTCGTTGATGGGAGTATCTGAGATTTTTTGGCATGTGCTTGCACTGCATGATTTCAAATAAAGTTTATATTAGATGAACTTCAGAGGCCTTTCACCACCTAAACTTTTCTGTAATTGTGAGTCTACAGGAAAAGAAAGAAAGAAAAAAACCAAAACAGCCTCCACTTTAATTCCATGAAAAATGCCTATGGGCTAAACTTTAAGCATGATGTAAGCAGGCTCAGCATCACTCAAACCGGATAAATTGTGCATGTACACATACACAAGCCAAAGCTGAATTTACTCTTAAGATTTTGGGATTAAAGTCAAAGTAAAAGCATGATATGGGTGTATTATACTGCAAGCTATGCAAGATTGATATTAAAGCTGCTGAAAAGCTGGCTAAGACCATTTATAAGCTGAGCTGGTAAAGTTATCTGCCTTATAATAGTTAGCATAGAAGTTCTTGTTTTGCACTGTTTTTTAATAACTAATATTTGGAACTGTAATAAAATGTAATATTTTTTAAAATCCCACATGTCCAACATTCTGCACAAAACTAGGGACTGAGGGACTTGAAACTGTTGAATCCCCTTGATATTACTGTCAGAAAGAGACGCTGGTGAGACTGAGAAGTCCACAGTGTTGATGTCTGCTAATGAAATAGGCTTTCTTATTGTGAATCTTTGATATTTTCTAAGGGGTGAAAAAGTTTTCTTTTCCCGAAGAGGTGAGTGGATCAGTATCTTACAAAGAGGACTGTGAATTACATGTGAGGTCCCCTTTTGTCTGACTTTGCAATAGATGCGGATTGTTGCAGTGACTATCTTAGTTTTTGAGTCCTCAGAAACAGTAAAAATAAGCCTCTATTGAATAGCTGTTTGTGCATAGGAAGGAAAGCATTTTCTTTAGCTTGTTTGTTGCACTTCATAACCTGCGAGGAAAGCAAACGTGGGTGGAAGTTGTTTCACGTAGTCTAAATAGTTCAGTAGCTGTGTCATGGGAGTGGTGGTTGTTTTTTTTTTTATATTTTAAGCCTGCAGTTGAAATATTTATCTCTACACAAGGGTGTAGAGCGTATATCTTAAGTATGGTGTCGATATGTCCTGACCCACATGAAAGCTTCTTAAATCAGTTTTTTTTCCTCAATCCTGTTACTGCACATTAACTGTGAACGAGATTATTCTCTAGTCTGCCAGTCAAGCTGTTCAGAGAAACCAGAAAAGAAAAAAAAAAAAAAAAAAGAAGAAGAAAAAAACTGAGGCATAGGGGAGAGAACAGATTCTGCTTTTGTCAGTCTGCCACGGGATCAGCAGGACAAGAACCTAAACTTCCCATATTATTAAGAACTACAGCTGCTTCTGTTGCAGAGCAGTAGTTAGCTGATACACTAGACAACAAAACCACATTTTGGATAATTTTTCTTCTCCTTTACATTGAATCAAAACGCTTATATGGGCATAATTGCAGCTCTATATTTGAAGACATTTTTCAGAGGAACATCAGCATGAGGGTTCCTCACCCTGGTGCTGATTTTTACAGCGTGGGGGTGGGGAGTGATTGGTAGGCTTGTGTGGAAGGACTTTCTAAACTTTGTGAGCATCTAGGCTGTTCCAATAAGGGAGAGGCCTCTGCTTATCTCCTGGATGCTTTTGGTGCTGGCCCTGGAAGGCCAGATTTCTCCTGCCATGTCACTCTGGTTTTGTGGTCATATGATGATTTTCCTGAAGGGTAAAGCTAAGGCTAGGTCATCTTGAATTAGGTCTATGCAAGGGGATAAGGGCTTGCACAGTGTGAGAATTAGAGATAATTAAGGCAGCGGCTTTTATGCTGACAATAGCAACAGTCATTTATAACTGTTTTGCTCTACAGTTGAAACTCAGAATTAGGTTGATACAGAGCTGAATTATGCAGCCCATAACTGAATCTCCAGTAGCATGTTTTTACTGCTGCCCGATTAGTGGTGAGGGGAAAGGCTGTGGTGTGTCCTTTGTCTTCCTGACAATGGTTACATCTGGTTCCCTTTCATGGGAAGACCATCATAGGGACTTAACAGCTGGGTTTTACTCAAAGGCATCAATAAGGACATGGAGTTCAGGCCTTTCTGGCTTGATACAAATCCAGGCTTTCCTGCCCTGCAATTAGTGTGAAATGCATTTTCACCTCAGAAATTGAGTTTGTTAACTTCTACTCAGGTCTTCAAAATCTGAAGAGCAATGAAGAGCAACCCATAAGTCTCCACTGATCTCACTTATACAGGGTTAGCCTCTTAGCATGAGCATGCAAAACAATGTGCTGATTTGTTGTAACCCTCAACCTCCACCTCAAGTTCTGAAATGAAAAATATCAAGACGTTTCCCTCTTCCAAATGACATGGAAATTATGAGCACAGATCTCTGTGCTCACTGAAGCAGAGCTAACCAGAAGCAGCTCTGTCCACATGATAAGGAAAATCACATAATCACAGTATGTGTTGGGTTGGAGGGCACCTCAGACATCATCTAGTTCAAGCTTCTCTGCCATGGATAGAGATGACACAGGTAACTCATCATTAGTAGCATCGGGTGGAGATGTCCTTTGAGTGCTGTGAAATCTAATGCTGATAGATCACTTCTCCACTTCACTGTGTAGAGGCTCACTTATAGGTCACTAAAAGGCTGTGTTATAAATGCATGTTTTGTCTATGGATTATCTTCCACAAGTCACTTAAGGTAGGGGCATTGAACCCTTTGCTTCTTTTATAGATAAGGGACTCTAGAAAATTAAAGTCAGTCAAGGAGCTCAAGGATTCAAATTATGGACATTCAGAGGTAAAATAAACCTGAGTAATGAATGCCCCAGCATCCCTAAAGCTCTGGTAAACGTGGTTAAGCAGTGAAACTGCTTATATGTATCAACCCTTTTAAATACTGTTTTTTAATGCCATTTGTTTTTCCAACTCCTTCCTGTCTCCTTACTGGTTTATTTTCAGTTGCTACTGTTTTCATCGGGATAACTTTTGCTTAGCTGTTGTCTGTCTTTATGACTAACATTATGTACAGCCTGTAATAACTTTTTATTTTTCTCCTTTATGACAAACATGTTCATCTTTTGCTGTCTGTTGCAATAAGACTTTGACTTGGGACTCAGCTCAGTGTAAATGTATTAATTTTAATGTTTCAACTGTTCCAGTAATATAAAGGACTGAGAGATAATGTTGTAGCAAAACACTGACATACAGATGTAGGTTTGAAGCTTTAAACAGCTCGTTTATGTAAAATGAGCATCTTTCATCTCCTGAAGTGAAGTAACTCTGGAGGAAATCAGAAGTGTCCAGGAGTAGCTGGAGGTTTCTCCAGTTACAGCTAGGTAGATCCTTTCAGTATCAGTTAATGGCGTGCATACTGCAGTAAGAGGAACTTTTATTACTTGTGAATAATCAGGTCTATCTGCTGCTTCATCCTAGATAACATCCTTTTAGAAGATATTTCTTCCCTTTTGAGTTGGACCTAGTGCCTCTGATATCAGAAACTTATCACCACTGTATTTCACTTGCCCCACAGTGACTTGAGGGTGTATGTCAGTGTTAACATATGATACTAAGTTTGGTTTTGGTAATGTAAACCTGAATCTTCTCTGCTTAAATATTGATTCATCATAAACAACTACAACAAAGCCAGAAACAAGTACATCTGACATCAAGGAACTTCTGATGAAGAGTGCAACACTGAGTTTTTTTCAGCAGACTGTAGAGTTCCTCACTACGTGCAGTTTGTTTTATTCCTTCTCTTTCTCCAGTATGGATCTCTCCTATCTTGATACGCAGGATGGAAGTGCACATCCTGATTTGTTCCACAGGAGTAGTAGAGCACTTCAGCATTCTCATTTTGAAACATACTGCATCTGACTTTTGTTTGGATTTACCAAAGAGGAAACTGTGCAAGGGTCTGCTCTCTTTCCATACATAATCTCTATAAGGAACTTGCTGTAATTGCATGCCTTATGTTTCCCTGAGTATAAATAGTTTCGACCTACTCTCCTAGATATTCTGTGCATAGACAAATCTAGAACACGTTTTCTTACTAAATATATTGGTTAGCTCTGGAAAGGAGCTTTCATGGCACTCCTGAAGATACAGGTCTCTTCTCATAGTGCTCTTACTCTGCTTGTTTTTGCCTTCTTTGAATTCCTGGGTAAACTGAAGCAAGTGTTTCTTATTTCAACTCAGGCTAGAATTTCATGGGCTCAGTTTATTATCTGGCATAGGAAATTATGTCTGATTCTGATTTAAATGAAGTATTAAGGCATGAACACTCAACTTGGCGTGCTTTCATAACTCTTATTTGCTCACAAAAGCACTGATAAAACCTGTATCTTTTTTTCCGCTCTTGTTTGTTTTGTTTGTTTGTTTGTTTGTTTGTTTTTTAGTTTTGAATGCTTTCAGTGACTTTAGTTGGAGAAAGAAAAGATCTTAAACAAAACTCTTAATCTTAGATTTTCAATTAATCAACTTCTTCCCGTGAAAACATTTTGAGATGGAAGATTCAGAAGATTTATAGAATATTCTAGTAATGATGTTTCCAAGTAACTGATCCCAGAATTTTATGCCACTGCAGCAAAATTAGAATGTTCTCTATTATTTCAGCAGCAGCAAGTTAGTTTTGCACCAAAGGTCTGTCAATGAGTTGAATATAATGCAGAATAATTTAGAAATTGTATCTTGTAGGGAATTGAAATCCCACCCCATCTTGTTATTTAGATTTTTATTTTATTCATCTAACCACTGTCTAATCATTCACAAGTGAAATTTCAAAGCATTTTGTGAGCACTTAGTGAGAACCGTTCAGCCAAATTCCCTTCCAGCAATTTGGAAGCTTTTCATAATAGGCCAGAAGAATCACTTCCAATAGCATCAGATCTAGTTTAGAAAAAAATACAAAAAAGAAACAAAACAAAACAAAACAAAACAAAACAAAAAAGCCAGAACATTAATTTTCTTTAGCTTTCTATGAAAGAGTTGTATGATGGGGAAACAGGGTGCTAAAGTGAGCTAAAAAGTTTTGTAAAAGAAGATCCTCAGTCAGTGTGCGTAATGTGACTTGAGGCTGATTTTGGAAAATGAAGAGCATCTGCAGAACAGTTGAATTTCAGCTGACGTTTTCTCATTACTTTTGAAAACTGCAGAAAGTGTGTTAGGTCACACAGATAGAAAGTAAGGCACCTAAGATCAATTTTTGAAGTCAGGAGTACTCTTTGTCATGTCTTTGTAGGCAAATCCTCTTTTTATTCCAAGTCAATAAATAAGCCAAAGTTTTTGCATAGTATAGCACATAGCTAGAACGTTAGCTCTATAGGTGGTAGGGGAACCCAGTATAAATAAACCTTAGTGAGACATGCCTTAAAGTATGCCACTGTTTCCCTAGCCACACACACACACACACACACAAAAGCCCAAACAAACAAACTAAAAACCCACACAGCAGTGTGGCTCTTTCATTGAGCTTATGTCATAGGCGTCACACCTCAGTATTAAGTGGTGGTACACAGTCTGACATCCATCTTTTATTACCGTGATTTTCAGTGGCATAAACCATCAACTAGATTTTTTTTTTTTTTCCAAAATGTATCAAATTATTTCAGCCCCAGCTCAGTATGAAATGGTAGAGTTGTTACTGAGATAAAGGACAAAACTCCAACAAAAACGTTTGGAAAATTGCAAAATGACAGAAAATATGTCATTTCTAAGGAAATAGGGAAACCTGTCAGAACACACACAATTTTCACTTTATATACCTGTCATGCTATTTTTTCCCCTGTATTTGTACCTAAAGAAACTAGCACACAGTTGTTTCATAAAGTTCCAATACAAAGAAGGGCAGTGGACAAAATGTAGTCTTACTTCTAACATTCCTTTATTTTCTGCATTTACGTCAGGCTCATAGCTTTATTATGAAGCCATTGCAGTTTATCGTGATGACAGGTATGCGGGGAGTGTTAACCACAAATTATTGACAGAATAAACTATGCATTCAAAGTAAGTAGGCACACTAAAGTCTGAAAACTGAGCACATGTGTGAAGTGCTTGCCTCTTTAAGGGATGATTTCTGTTTCTTTGAACTTCAATATCTGAAGGCACATGTACACATTTTAGGCTGAATACATTTGAATTCCCTTATAGCCATGTGAGGATGAGAGAAGCATAAAATGTACATACAAACGAACAGCTCAGAAGTGATTTTCTCTTCATTTATTTTAACAGATGTGGGTGATCAAAATAAGATTAAATTAGAGAACACCTATGTCTATGTTAACAAGTGGCATGGCCCAGTGGAAGTGAACTGGCAAAGAAAAACTCTTTGGCCGCCCTGTAGGTGATTGTGAGAAGGTTCCTTTATACCAGTTTCTGCTGAACTGTGCTTTTGAAGTATATCTTTTGGCACAATTTCATCCAAAAGGGATCTAGATTACATACTCCAAGACTGTCCTGCAATGCAAAGTAAAGTGAGGTAAATAGGTACAATTGATAGATTCACTCCCAAGTACACCCCTGGTCAATGAAGAATTGCTGATGTAGGCTAACCTGAATTGCACCTGACCCAAAGCAGTAGTCCTGTGTCATAATTTATATAAAAATGAAGACACCTTAGAATGACAGTAACAGAAGTTCAGGTTTGGATGAATGTAGCCCAATCTTCTGAGATAAATTTGCAAGTGAGATGAGTTAGGCTGAAGCAGCTGTTGTTGTTTCTGGTAAATGCAGGGGCAATAGGGGCATAGAAACTACTTTGCTGCAATGTGATGGCGCGTTCCTTGTGATGGTTAAAATCTGTCCAGTGAACACTGGTTTACTGGAAAACTGCCATGCATATAGTACACAGTTATTATGGTGTCTTTGCAAAATGCAATAGAAGAAATTGCCATACGCTCAGCATGCAGTTATGGTATCTTGCAAAACGTAATGGAAATGAGGGCAAATAATTGATCTGTAAAAAGAACCTGAATGTTTCAGCAGTAGTTTTACAGACTAAATCATCCTTCTGCAATAAGATAGGAATTTCTGTATGGTATAGGGCATTTAGTATATTTTCTATGGTTCTTATAACATGTACTTTACAAGAATAGCTATTATAATATTAACAAATATGTATTTGTAGCTGTTGTAACTCCATATTGAGTTAGATTTATGCTTGAGACATTATGATCCTTTCTATTTCTCTTGGAACTAGAGCCTTAACTACTGTAGTATGATACAGCTCTGTTCAAGTCATTGGAGTGCGTTCTACTGAAACCCACTAATAAATCTTGCTTTGAAACTTTCTGCTTTGTTCGTTCTCTTGTAGAAACCAACCATTATAGTATTGTAGGATAATTCAGTCTGAGAAGATATTCTGGAGCTCCAGTGTCCTGCAGTATTAGTATTTCTATGGTATAATTTAAAAACAGAGATGAAAATGTGAGAAGTGGTTTTTCTATAAAGAAATGTCTTCTCACTTCTGAATAACAATGTACTCCTCCAGTGTGAGATCTTAAGAAAATCAATCTGCTTAGCTTATCAAAGAAAAGTTGGGAGGTGGCTGGGTCATGATCTGAAAGTACTTACATGCAAGAAGTCACAGCTCTTTAATCTTAGCAAGAAGAGGAAGAACAGGAGAAAGTGTCTGGAAGATAAAAACAAAATCAGATTAAAAAATAGTAATAATGACTAAAGCAATGAGATAATCATCACAGCAACTAACTAAAGAATACTTTGTGTAATTTATTACTTGGAGTTTCTAGATAAAGAGCAAAGATCTTTTGAAAACTATACTATAAATCATCACTTATAGACTGATGATGGACTGATGTACAAATCTTTGCACTAAAATCTATGACCTGTGTTAAGAAATCAGACTGGACGATCAAAATTCTCTCTCTTGCATCTGTGTTGTATATACTTCTATTTGTGACTTTCTGTTTAAAGTTCATAATGTTCCATAACTGGAAGCGTATTTTAGGATGCAAACAACCATTGCTGAATATTTGCAAACAGGGATTACAGATATGATGAGTTAGGATAAAAGAACCAATAAACCACCAGGGGTGTAAAAATACTTTGCTAGTTTTGTGAATTTCTGTGAAATTAAGAGAACACTGCAGAGTCTTGATCATGGTCACGTTTCTAGTATGGGATGGGGTAGTTTCCTTACATTTCTACCAGTGGAGCTGATGGCTGCACTTCTGAATTAGTGACAGTAGGACAGAGCAATGTTTTACTCAACAAAGCACATTAAATTGTCTTTCCGTAGAGATTGCAGGAATGCAGTTGTTTTAGTAACATGGGCTTATCAAGACAAAGGCTTGCTTCATTTCATTTCTTACGGTAGAAGAAAAAGATAAGTGGCTAAGAGTTATGCTTATGTTACCTTTTGGAAATAGTAGCGATGGTCAGGTCTCTGCTGTCATGTTTTCTGGCTTTTGAAATAAAAGCATTGAGAGCTGGAAGGGTAACACTTCTTTTTTTAAAGCTTCTCTCAGAGGAAAGAAAACTCTGTACTATTCCATGAACCTGTACATCAAAGTGGTCAGTTTTTGCTGTGTAATCTTGACTATGTCCATCCCTCACAGTAATGGTGCAAGTCTTGATGCACTGAGGTGATTCATAAACCATACCACTTTCAAAGTCTATTGCAGTGGGAAAGTGTAATAAAAACTAGAACTAGGCTACCACAGCCAACCATACCTTGGTTCCAAGAACTACAATTAAAGATAGCTGCAAGTCATAATTCTTCAAGAGTTTCTGAAAGGCTTTTATCATAGACTGTCTTCTGCCAACATTTCTCACCTGGTGTGTTGCTGTCAAATCAATGGATCTGTACGAGCAAATAACAATTTTTTCAGTTTTGTACAAATCTCCTTCTCTTGTCACAGCAGGAAAAGATTCTGACTTCTTGAAGTACGTCTTGTTTGATTTTAACCAAAGGAAGTTATTTATGTTCAGAGTTGTCAAAAGGTTTTAAAACCACACATGCAACTTTTTTTTTTTAAGCTTTGCATCTGCTATACTTTTCCATCTCTATAATGAAAATGAATGGGCTTAAACAATTTCTGGATGTGGCCCATACATCAGTAATTGTTTTTACTGCACCCTTTTTGATCCCTCAGAAATTGCTTATATTCCCCAGTTAGAGCAATCTGCTTCTGGAGGAATTAATGGGTTTTCTTATCCTTTCCCTTGCCCTAGCACTGTGGACTATAAGGAAGATGAGCTTCCCCAGCAGAAGGTATTTCATTGAAATGAATGATATTACAGATATAATAAAGTACTGCACCATGTGAGCATCTGGCTGTGACAGGCTGTTGGGCAAGGGTCAGAGCTTTTTGTGATAACGCCTGCCATCACTTGTGCTTAGCTCTGAGCTGAGCTGGGGTCACTCCCCTAATTCTAGGGACTAGGCTGGAAACATGATTAGTGCATGATTTTGAAATGCCATGTGTTGCTTGTGTTAGAATAGGACATCAAGCTAGACTTTGTGCTGTCATCTACAGCTGTCATCAGCATTTCCTTAAATCTTCATTTGGAAGGGGTTTCAAGTGGCTTTAGAGTCAGCTTCATGATTGTGCTTAAAACTCGGGGTCAAGCCAACACAGGTCAGGCTGAGTTGTATTGGGAGGGTCCTTACAAGTACATTTAATTCCATTAATGTAGGAATTAATTCGATTTTATTTCTGTGCAGAAAAGCTGTACTTCAGTGGCTTTAATGCCTGCTTAATAAATCAAAACAAAATCAGAAGTTATGTCTTTGGAGAGACCAAAGGAAGGGAGCAAATAAATGGTATTTTTCTCATGTGACTGATAATGACTTCTGCCTGTCACAGCTATTCCCTGTTTATCTGACCTATTAATGGAGGGCAAAATTCCAAAGAAATGTTTAATTAACATTTGTAATTAGTATTACAAAAGACCCTGCTTTATAGAACAGGCAGCCCGGAGAGGAGGGCCAGGAAAAGACAAGCTTTTCACCCTGTAATTATTGCAGCTCTCCGTGGTGCTCTCATTCATCTCATTAACATCACAGTAGGATGGTGCCACTGCAGGCTACTGGCAGGTGTCTAACTGCCTTCCTCCTAGGGAGACGTTTACAAAAGAGGTCCTGATCTGCAAATAAGTTTGAAAGCTTGCCAGTGGAGTACCGCATTCAAACTTTGCCGTCTCCCGCTTCCAAAATATCCTGAAGACTTTCAGTTTTGATAGATAGTGATGCTCTGGGAACGTGGTTGATTTTTAATCGTGGGAAGAAAGGAAGTGGGAGGGAGAAATGAAGGTTGGTCTAGCAAAATATGCTCCTTCGTTATAAAGAAAAACAACATAACAGCAAACCCAACAGATGTGGATGGGCAAAGAAAAGGAAATCTTGTGTCAACACTCAAAAGATACTGATATGTTCTTCCTGTGAGGAAAGTTGTGCATTAAGTCTTTATGTGTGAGTAAAGCTTTTATTTTTCTGGACTTACTTCCTTTAAATTAAAGTGTAATAATAATCATAACAAGTAACCTAATTTAGCAAGTGATAGTGGATCTTTTATGCATGGAAGAAAACAAAACAAAAATAATTTCTTTTGGCTTTATAAAACATATAAAAATATGACATTGACATTGTATTTATATTCTCCTATGGTGTCTGATTTTTCCTTAAATCCACAGCTCATATGTTTATGTGCTACCCTTGCCTTTAAGTGGAAAATAATTACCAAGTTCCTAGCCACATAGCATATAATAAATACCAAGGTAATATAAAATAAGAGGAAGAGTAAAAAAAGCCATAAAATTCTTACTTTATTTTAAAGATAAGACATGATTTAAAGCCAATCTCATTGGGTTGTTTTTTTTGTTTGTTTTTTGTTTTTGTTTTTGTATTTTTCTTTTTTAAAAAAATACTTGTATTATTTTTGGATATGGTGGATATGGCTGTTTGATTGCAGCTCTAAGTAATGAGGCAATATTTACAACATGTGGAAGGAATTCAGTCAGCAAGTACTCAGAGACTGAAGAAACCCTAAATCAAGTGCACATCCCACCTATTTTACAGGGTTTGCTCTTGTAAGAGAGTTTGTTGGCCTCAGTGAATTGTTTATAGCAATGGTTAAAGAACCACTATAAATATGCATAACAACCAAAGTAAGCCTGCTGCTCCTGAAGAACGTTATATAGAAGGGCACTGAAGGTGATGTTTAGAACAGCAATGCAAAAATCAGAAAATGTTCCTTTGAATCTTGTTGGCTGGATTACATGAGGTGAGTCACCAAAATCAGATGACCTGTGATTTTAAGAACATATTCAGTTTAGCAAAGGAAATCCATTCTGCATTTATTTACTGCTGATGGAGCAAGTACTTCTGTATTTTTCAGGGCTCTAATCATGGCCAAGTAGATTTTGCATGATTCTGTTCAAATATTGAAAAGAAAGGTGGTCCATGCCTCAAGGCAACCAAGAGACAAGAGGCAGCAGACAGATGCAGATGAAAGGCAAAAAAAAATAAAAAATAATGAGAGGATGTAGGATTGCATAAAAATAGGAGATGAATATATCTGTATATGAATGAAGTGGTGTTGTATTTTAGGTCATTATTTTAGAGATCTCTATAAAAAAGATAATGAGATGGTTTTACTTTAAGAACTAGTAACTGGTAAACATTAAATGATGAAAATTCACATTATGGATTGATTGAAGGAACTTGTCAACTTTTTGGCAGTGAGTAAGTGATGATAATGATATGTAGCATGAAAATTTTGTACTAGGGCTAGTGATATGAATTCTGAAAGGCTATGTGATGAAGTCCAAAGACTTGCTATTCTGAGACTGGGTTTTTTTTGTGAATGGATCGGCTTATATGAAGTAGCTTGAAGTCAGGAACAAACGCTGTAAAAGTAGGCATATCCATGGAATTCTACTCATCAGCCCTTGATTGCAAGTAATTAAAAAGACTTATTTACTAGTAAGACACCCACTGAGTTCATAACTTCTAACCTTGCTGTCTGACCTCTGTCCTTTTACAGATCTGCCTACTGGGAAGTGCTCTCTCATAGCCTGAAAAATCTGTTACATAGAATATACAGTTGCTCTCAAGTGGATTTTTGGGGGTAGGAATAGGGAAATGAGGAGACTTGTCTCCCTTCTTTGTATGAAAGAACCTTTGTATATATCAAGGAGTCCTTAAAACATCAGATGCATAATTCCAACTTTATTTCCCACTGAGTAAAGACCAATCCACTTTAAGAGTATGGATCAGCTTATAATAGATATTATATAACTTATGCTAGTTCAATTGTTTTTTTGTTTGTTTTTTTTTTTCTTCTATATTTATTTTTAAATAGGGGCAATTTTACTTACACAAAAGGCTTTTCTAAAGTCTTGTATTGTGTAGAGTGCTTAGAGAATCGTTTTTTATTGAAGGAGCTAAATAATATGACTATTTTGTTTGTAATTTGTTTTATTTGTTAATGGTCTCAAATTGTGCCAGGGTACTTTTAGACTGGGCATTAGGAAGAATTTCTTTACAGAGTGGAAGGTCAAGCATTGGAACAGGCTGTCCAGGGAAGTGGTAGAGTTCCTATTCCTGAAGGTTTTTAAAGAAACATTGCCCTAATGGACAGGGCTTAATGATGCGTCTCAGTAGGTTATACTGATGGTTGAGTATGATGATCTTGAAGGTCTTCTTCAACCTAGATGATTTTATGATTTTATTTTTAAAGAAATCACAGACTTTTTTTTCAGATTGTTCTTAGATTTTCTGTTCATCTTGGCTTACAGATTTAATTGTCCTTTCCTTTTACTGCCTCCAACTAAAGCAGACGCCCTTTTGGATGTTCGTATTCTTAGATTTTTTTTATGCCCTCTCCCATGAATTGAATATATATGACTTGAATTCTGCCCAATACAAGGAAGGGCTGAGGAGAGAAAAAAAGAAAATGCTATGGTTCTCTTCTTCAAAACTCTGGACAAGGGAGTAAGAAGGCTATATTCATATTATCAGAGAGTATATGGGAAGGTTCCTTTAAGAAGGTATCTTAAAAGAGTTCTGAATAATGGGGAATTTTAAAGAGGGAATAGAAGATTTTTGTAGGTTTTTTGTTGTTGTTGTTGTTTGTTTTTGTTTGGTTGTTGTTGTTGTTGTTGTTGTTGTTGTTGGGTTTGGTTTTTTTTGTTTGTTTGTTTGTTTTTTGTCATATCTACTTATATTCAGAACTGTGGTAGTAAGACTTTTCTTCCTGTGCATGTACATTAATTGCTTCTCCTTGATATGGAAAAAAAAAACCAGCAAAAAGAAAGTAAAAAAAGCTGTTTTTTCTTTATTTATTTAGCTTTGTGAGTTTGTTTTATTTTTATTTTTTCTGTTTTGTTGGTCACTAGGGATGCAGAGAAGTGCCCATGACAGTAGATCCAGTACTATAAAAGTGAACCTTGTAATTGATCCTGGCAGACCAGAACAACGAGTCTGGGAGTTCAGAGAAAACACGTACAGTACCTTGGCAACACCCAGGAGCTGAAAGCTGACCTGGAAACAATAAGGAGTTTCTACAGTTTACACCTAACAACCACTCATATGCATTGGAAGGGAGCAGAAGAACTGAATCATTTATATGTATAAGTAATACAAAATCATTAAAAGCACTAATCATAATAGTAAAGAATGGAATATAGACTAGAAAAGGCTTGCTTTTTTTGCACTTTTTAGATTGCTCTCTTATGGCTTATACAAAAGTATATATTTTGCTTTAATGTTCACTGTTTTCGGATATAGCAACAATATAATTAGTCTTGAACTCGAGACCCATATGGACGAGAGTGCGAAAAAAAGTGTCAACCGGGCACCTGGGATGACAAATCCACATGATTAGTGCAGCAACTCCTTACCTCTGAAGGCTAAAGCTAAAATCCTTTGTTATGACCCTAGTAAAAATGAATTTGGTGATCTACTGCATGTTGTAAAAGTACAATATTATCTTCAGTTTCTACCAGCTGAAAGCTCCATCAGGGAAAGGCTTTTCTTTCTATTTTCTGTCTGAGAGTCCTTGAACCAAATACAGGTAGTGTATAAATAAGTGTAACCCACTGACCCTCTGTCCCACAATGTGTCCTATATATCTGAGTTTTGGTGTGCTGAAAGGAAGAAATTATGTTCCCAGAGGGATGAGCAGGAAGATTGCTGACTTTTTTTTTCCCTTTTTTTTTTTTTTTTTTTCCTGTCCTTCATATGATAGCATGACATTGGCTTTCAAAGGAGCCTCCTTCATGTTACCTTTGTGTATTCTCATGTTATTCTCTAATTATTGACTATTCCCTGTGGCAATTTGACTAATAGCTAAGCTGCCTGTACTGCAGTGCAGCTGGGTCTGCATCATTGGTGAGTGTACCTGACTAGCATGGATTTCAGTAGGAATACAGTCATGAAGGAGCAAGTTTTACCTCAGTTCTCGTAAGTTGTGAGTAGTTATGCCAGTAACCAGGCCCTGTATCTATGCTATTGTGCTACTGCTGCTACTTGACTCCAAATTTCATGTTACACTGAATTTTCCCAACAAGCTGCAACCAGAACTTTGGCTCTCCAAGTGGGCTAACATAAACGAAGATATTCCATGTTTTTGTGGTATCTGATTATGAGGGACTGCAGAAGTGAAAAGTTACTTTAATCAGGTAAGATGCACATTGGCCTCAGGCTTAGGGATCTCTTCTCTCTATCTTGCCTTAAGATTTGGCAGTTTATTACTGCCAGCCTGAGCAAGCTGTGCTTTTGCTGAGCATATCTCTGGGATCTTAATTTGATGTGTGATATTTGCCAGTGGCATATTTTTAATGCCCGTATTTTTCAGACACTTGAAAAATAGGGAGTGAAAAGCATTCAGTTGAACCTGTTGCCAAGTGCTATTTGCTCTCAGTTTGGATTAGTTTCTCAGTTTACAGCTGTCGTGATCTTTGTGGGGAAGACTGTGGGAATAGACTGACCTCACAGCACACCTGGAAGGCCACAAGACAGTCTTTGCCAAGCTATACATAGTCAGGCGGGTTGAGTTACACAGCCAGGTAAATGGTAATGCTAGCTGTTGTCACATCATGCTTTATTGGGTGAATGCAGCTGTTGAGACAGTCCTTTAGGGACATTCCTCCTTAGCTGGCAACCTCTGCATCCTAAAAATAATCAGTGCTGAACAGAATCAGTGACCAAGAAAAAGTTATCTCCAGACATTAAGGCCTCATATCTTCAAGGTATAACTTGTGTGGTCAGGGTTAGACATGCAAAAATATACATGAGATAGATGCTTGGTGGTGATTTCACCTAGCAAGGTGAGATTTCAAAGTTGTTTTCTTTTCCTTCTATGCAGTCACACAAAATGTAGGGCTCTGAATTATAAAGCTGGTGATTCTTCATAAGAAATAGAGAAAGTAGTTGACAATCAGTCATCCTATACAGACATCCCCTCTAGCATACACGCTGGCCTTTTAAGGAGGTAAACGTCATTAACCTTTCTTTTTTTAGTTCGGATTCCATGTTTCTTTGTTATTGAAATTCATTTCACATTTGCAACACACTGTCTTTTTTGACTGTAAATGCTGTGCGGTATGCAGATCACTCCATCTTCTTTTGCTCCTTGTTTCTCACTGCTGCAGAGCCAGAATTTTTCAGCCAGCAGCTACTGCAGTGTTTTTCCTCCAAGGGCTCTGATGGAAAAAGCAATCAGTGAGGATAGCTCTTACTGGAGAGAAGAACAAATGTGCCCTCCAAAGAGTAATCTCTGGAAGACCCTCTTGAACACACTATCAGGCAAAATACCTCCCCTACTGATCCTGAAGTGAGAAATGTTTGTTGCAGAAGGCAACATGGCCAGGGTTTAAATGTAATTATGTGCCCTGTCTCCTTTTAATAGTCCAAAGATGTTTACTCTGGGGCCCTTGGTCTAGGTATGCTCACTTCTCAGCAGTGAATTTGTGTTTCAAACTTTGTGAGAAGGTTGGAATCCTGTTTAACTGCCTGTCTCCATATCCAGTTCAATGGTTAAAGGACTGGATGTAAAAAGTAGAACCTGGTGACCATAGATAACAGTCAGGGCTTATGGATAAGGAAGGTTAGACTGAAAGTTGAAACCTAATTCTATTTGTAAGTGGTCTGCAAAGAATCTAATAGGGAAGGGCAGCATTATTATGCAAAACAAAATAAAACAAACAAACAAAAATATCCCATCAAAATAGCTTGTGCTACAGAGTCAAAGTGACCCTCCAACTTGAAACTCAGTGGAAGTAAGCTTCTACATTTCAGAGGTTAACAAACCTAATTTAACTCTTTCTGTCAGGACTGAACTCAGTCCTGAATCTCCCATAGCTATCAGCATGGAAAAGACTGAGCATAGAGGATTAAAAATCAGACTCCCAAATACATAAAAATGACACTATAAAATATAATAAAATGAAGCAAGTTCAGTAGAATTTTCAAGGTTGTCAAGTAATCTCCTCATAGAAAATTCTATGATGATTTCATTAGGTTAATAATTGACATTTGCCAGTTGTGATGGAAACTCTGAAGCTTTTCTTGGCTCTGTCTCCTGAAGTGAGCAGAAATGTTTCCGAAAGAGATTTATTTATTTATTTTTAATTCAGTTTCATCCAAATTCCTTCTCTGCAAAACCAAGAATGGAATTCACGGCTCAAGAGAGTTTTTTTCAGGTCCTCTTATCTATCAAGGATCTTTTGTGACATGAGAAGAAAGATTAGAGGAAGAGTTGTGACTGATTAGACTCAAAGCTGTCTCTGCCAAATAAAACAAGGTGTAGCCTCACGCTAAGTACAAGAATTATTTTAGTAACATCAACAAACATATTTAGCACATCACTTCCCTCATAAAATCATATCACCTTACACACAACAATCTCACAGATTCAAGCCATGTGGGTTTAAATAAGAAGGTGATGATAATTTTCTTAAGATGCTCTTCAAAATTATCTGCCTGAGTTCTTTTTGTTTCTTAAATCCTGTTCCCTAAAGGAATATAAAGTTATATTCTCTGTTTTGATTATATATATTTTTGTCCCTTCTGCAATTTTTCTCGTCACTTTTCTGCCTACTATAGTTAACTGTTTACATTTATTGATTTTTTGAAAAGACCCATTGTAGCTGGGTGTTTTTGACAGTCTTAAACGTAAAAAGTCCAAGTATCCATCGATCAGCTGTTATGCTGTTACTACTGATCAGAATGGTCTGATCCATTCCGTGTCTTGTCTTTCCTGGAGGATAGTTGAAGCTTGTGAAACCTCCCTTGTATTCAAAAGATCTTTGTACCAACAACAGAGAAGTGAGTGGCTGTTGATTTTTAAAGTTGTCTGAGCCACATTTCTTGTCAAGCTGACATATTTAATTCTGCTTATTGAGTCTCAAATTGTTCTCTGATGTTGATGTGACTTGCGAGGTTGGGTTGGGGTTCTGAATAATTCTGTGAGATTGCTTGTAAATACATAGTGATCACTGAATTTTGTATTAATAATATATACTAATAATGGTATAGTGATTATAATCGTGAGTGAGCCTGACTAACCACTTGATTGCTTCTGCTTTTTCTTTGGGACTATTAAGAATGAGAGTTAATTTAAATTGTATATATTATTCAAGGCATGTCTTTTAAACATCTGATGGTATCATTAATATACATGTAGAGGGCAATTTCAGAGACACATGTTTGATATAGAAGGATTTGGAATGTGTAACAAGTAATGATACTTTCTTTCGTGAAGTTGTAATTAAGTTATTAAAAATTCATTCTTTAAAATATGAAAATACATATTTTCTTTCACATCAATTAATTCAAAATATGCTGCAAATTTTTAATTTGCATGAAAGATTCTGAGTTGCCTTGTAGGTATTGCCATTCACTACTCTGATACAGTGAATAGAAGTGGTGTGTTTTGATTTCAGGAGCTAGCCAAACTTGAGAAGAGCTCCCCTTTACCAGGGTTGCTCTCCTGGCAGTGTAGTAATTCTGAATGTCTGAACTTACATAATTCATAAACAGTCAAGGCATATCACCTTCCAGCAAATTTGTAGACATGCATGTCTCTGGTTCATGTAACTATTCCACCGACCTGTTCACTTTGAAGAGGTTGAGATTGACACGAATCTAAAAAACCCCCATCAACTACTGAGAAAAAATGTCACTTATCCTATTCCTGAGTTTACTGTGTAAACTTTCCACCAAATTCAACTCCCTGGAGGGCTTTTAGTCTAACTAACTGGGTAAATGGAAGTTAAAATGAAGCTGATGCATGTGGTCCATCCTCTGGCTTCTCTCATTGCCACCTGGGATTTCACAGACTGGCAGCTAGTCCCTGATGCTGAGGAAGGTCCCCCACATTAACAGAGCTTTGTTTCCTAAGGGCTCATGGAAATAGTTTTGGTTGAATGGTTTGATTTACATGGCTTCACAATCATTGAGTTTTGTTTTTAATTCTAGACTAAAGTTTATTTAAATTCTCTAAAGTGACATTCATTAAATTTGCCAAGTTTCACTTGGTTTTGTGTTGAAAGTGACGGTATTCTGGCAATTTTTCTAGATTAGTGTAAAGGATTAAGGTCTGATAACTCTTCAGCCTTAGAGGCAGGCACTTTATACTCCTAGAAATCTGCAAAGACTACTTTTTCCTCTGTCCAATAGGAGGAGGCTTCTGTTTCTGGACATCATGATCCTATGACATCAAGTGTTAATCCTGGAATATTATTCAATATTGAAAAGTTATTTCTGGTAGTATTTAGACCTTTCCAAAATGAATAAGCTTTTATAATCTCTTCTGAGGTTTTCTAAAATAGAGCTTAGAGTATTAAGGAAACCCTATTTCTTTGTGAGAAATATATGACACAAAACACCAATAAAATTTCTCAACTTTGAAGTGCCACTGAAAGTGTGTGCCTGTGACATGTATGGTCTTTCACAGAACAGAAATGTACTCTAACATGACTTAAAGCTTTTACCTAGACTATGAAATGGTTTTCCTAATGTGATAGTGCTTTTCCTGCTCACAAGTAGTACAGCCATCTTAAACTCATGCTTGTGAAAGGCTTATTTATTTTCTCTTTGAAGAGAAGCAGCTGACCAGCGGGAACCTGTGTAGATGTTCTTCCTGGCTCAGCTGTCTCCATGGGAGATCTACGCTGGAGAAGCTTTCTGCACATTCTATATTGAGTAAGATGGATCTGGGAACCAAGCTTTGTGAGCAGTTAAGGTGGAAAGAGCTTTTCAGTGGCTGTTAGTATTTAGTAAATAGATTTTCAGGAATCTTGGTGCTGAACAAAGAATAACAGGGTGTCAATAAATATGCCTAAATTGCAAAAGGATTTTCATGAGAGAAAACATGCTGATTGCTCTGAAAATAATGCCTCCTATGCCTCCTATTTCTTTCTGCGGAAACTACAACAGATATAATGAGCGCAATAACACCAACAGAACAAATTATCAGCTACAAAATACTCTTTTTCAGCACAGTCACCACCATTAACTATATGTTATTACCAGTAGTGGAGAAGAGCCTGCATGCTTATGCTGCACTGATGAAAACCTGTACCTGCAGAGGTTATCCACTATTTCACAGCTGCTATGACAGTGTAGTTGCTAGAAAAATGTTTGCACATGCACTTTGACTTTCACTGTGCTCACATCCACTGTTTGGTCTCTATAAACATTCAGCAAGTGTCAGTGAATAATCTGTGGGTAGCACTTTTTCTTCATGAAAGAATTCAGTGACACACCTTTGCTTTATACATACTTCCTTGTCAGACTCTGTTCTGTCAGATTGCCCCTCTGCTGCCATCTGTCACACAGCAACAAAGTGTAATGGGATATTGGTGTGAAGTTTCAGTCTCTGCTGCCATCCACTTCTGATGTTGGGGGCACTATAATAAAACAGGAGATATTACTTTTGGAGCAGCCCTTGTATTAACTCCTCCTACTATACAGATCCAGTGCTATTTGTTGTTCCAGATAAACTTTTTGATTGCCTCTATCAATTAAGCAGCACGTGTGTAGCATGTTCAGGGCTACAGACCTCAATATGAGAAAATTTGTGTTTAATCGTAGAATTGTACAACCATAGAATGGTTTGGATTGGAAGACACATTTAAGATCATTTAGTTCCAGCTCCCTTGCTATAGGCAGGGACATGTCCCACTAGACCAGATTGATCAAAGCCCCATCCAGTGTGGTCTTGAATATTTTATATGAGTAAGCTGGTTGCAAATAGGGAATGTGTTTAATATTTGACCCTTTGTAAATACAAATTCAAAAGTGTTATGGGTATTCAAAATGAAGAGTCTTTGTCTAATGCCAATCTACAGTGAATGTTACACAGAAAACAGTACTGGGATTATTTCAGTGAGGGCTGCAGTCAAATTTCCTAAAACACGTTGCATGACCCAATATGCAAATCAGCTGTGGGATGTGAGAGGGCTGTTGGGGCTTACTCTACATAGATTTAAGCTGTTTCAACAAAGGTTATTTATTAAACATTATCGACATTGGTTTTTTCACCACATTTGAGATTCAGGAGGGTATTACGGTTTCTTTAGAGAAGGAGTGAAGAAATAGGTCAAGAACCATGACTGCAAAGAGGCCACTCCAGGGAGGAGAAAGGTGAAGTTCAGCTCAAATAAGAAAAACAAAGGCACTGAGAGGCTGCTGTCATTCATGACAGGACAATCTGTTCTGATTTATTGTCATACATCAAATTATTTAATATGTTTCAGTTGTTGTTCTTGGAATATGTTAAGTTGAACAAAGGAAATACGTAGCACTACATCATTCAGGGGAGTTAAATCAGCGGCTATTGGAGGAATTATAATTTCTACTGGATGGACAAGATTCAAAGCATATTCCATGAATAAAAAATGTCATTTAACGAAATCAATATCAAAATTATATGATGCAAATTTGATGACCATGTTAAATCACGAGATTGACATAATAAATTATGTAATTTTGGCAATTGTTTCTGTGAAAAATGGACAAAAAATACTGGACCATATTCCTTCCTGCTTTGTCTTCCAAGAAATTACTGCTGGAAACAGGGAATTTCTGAGGTAAAAACTGAACCAAAACACAGTTGCAAACCTAAATGGAATTTAAAAGGTTAAGCTTCTCAAGGCAGCATCTCTCACACACAAAAAATTCAAGGAAATATCTGCATACCTGCCAGTTTTTCAAGTGGAAAAAGTAGAGATTTGTGCCTTTTTGGTTATTCCTTTCTCTCTCAAATATTATTGAATTCACACAGAAATAGGGAAATCCTCATTGACTTAATATTGAGCAGAACTTTCCCTGGCCAAATCAAGTGGCAGTGATCACATGAGGCAACGATGTTGCTTTGCTCTGCTTGCAGTCAGCAGGCTGTGGGAGATCCCAGGGCCTGATGCTGGTCTGTGACAGTATGACACAGCCCATGAGGTGCTGCAGTCACAGCATGTCATCTCTTGAGGTAGGTGTGTGTGAGAAGCCTTGCAAAGCCTATTTTTGTTAGGACCTCTGCAAAGCAAGGAGTCTCCATTGCATCCTGAGGTCTTTCTTTGCTGTGTGGGTTTTGGAGTTTGAAGCTGACTGCTGAAAGTAGGGATGCTTCAAACATACATGGGGTCATGGGCTTCTCCTTCACTGCTGGCTGTGAGCTGTGGCTGTGTGCATGAAGGGAATATGAGCTTACAGGAGCTCAGGAGTCAGCATGTTTCCTCTGAAAAGCTGGAGAATTGCAGAGGAGCACTTTGGGCCAATGAATCAGTGTCGTTTTACATCAGTTGAAAATTGGCACCTCTCTCTTTCTTCCTCTGAAATTCAGCACTTTAATGCTGACCTCCGCTCAAAATGAAGCACAGTAAACCTGTAATTAGGGGAAGTTCAAGTGACTGGCACAACAGAAAAATGAGAGTTGAGGGGTTCACTTACACAGTAGTCTCTTATGCTGCATTTGAACTCTCCTGTCATTTCTGACTTGTTCTGTCATCCTGTCCATCTCCTCATCTGTTGCCTTTAACATTCTGGAGCTGGAATTCACAGGCTTATTTTGATCTTCATCTCTTATTAACTAAAAAATGTGAGTTTCTAGTCCTAGAAGCTACATGCATAAGCTTGAAAATGTGCTGTTTGAAGCTTCAGGAATGAGAATGTAAATTAAAATACAGCAGTTATTAATTATATAATTTTAAACATATCTCAGTGAAGTGCTCAGCTTTTTGAGTGAAGGGGGCAGGTGTAATGACTAATGATTTTCAAATCTTTGTGAATAGCAGCGCTACTCAAATAAGTAGCCACCACATGCCTGCATCAGCATGCTTCTGAATCAGGCAGTAAGCCTGAGCTTGAAGTGAAACTATTTCACAGTTGTTATTATTCCTCCTCCTGTTACCCTCTTCTTTTTAACAGCTTCTCTTCCATCCTTATTCAAACAAACACTAGATTTTGTAACCCAAAAGAAAATAAATAGCAGATGAATACTTATTTTTAATAATGCTGAGAACAAATAATTGTTTAACTTAAGACTTCATCAGTTGTTTTCTATGAATCTCTATGATCCTGCACAAATATTAGCAACAGTTTATGAACTCTAGATTTCTGAAATGATACTTCTCTGAAAAAGTAACCCTTTGTATTCTTTACGTATTACTGATGTCTTTGCACATGCATATATGTCCTATACACACATGCATGTCTGGGAAATGCATGTACATAAGCATATGTGGAAATATGTCTGTACGTGTTGATCACCAAGTCATACTTATTCAACATTTTTTTTAAAAGGTGCATACAGCATATAAATTAACAGTGAATATACATTAAGTTTATGAGGGACAATCTGGCCAAGTATAACTCATTGCAGTTTCCTCAGAAAACTCTGCAGTTGAACAGTATAACATCTATTTCTACCTGTCTATATTCTGGTGAGCAGGTAGTGGGCTGGCCAAAGTACAGCAGCTCTGCCTCTTCATGCTGCTGACTGCAGAAATAAGCCCACATGCACATCCCTTCACATGAGGGAAGTTATGCTAATAATGATACCATATCACTAATTATTGGAATTAGATCCTAATTTGGGATAGGTGTTGTTTTCAGTTAATTATTCAGGAAATATTTCTGCAGATGCCCTCTTGTTTCTTCAGTTCTGTGCAAATTTTCTTTGTCCATAATGTTTTTACTTCAATTCCAAGTAGCTTTCAAGCACAAATCCTTCATTAGTGTGGCTTACAGGAAATAGACTGGAAGCCATTGCAGACAATATGCTTTTCAGGCATTCAGCACTTTCACAAGCAGTTTTGTTATTTTTGTCTGCTTTCACAAATAAATCAGGCTGACAGAGTTGAGAATACCCATGACACAAGCTACTCTCAGTAATAAGCAGTCCCTCTTAGAGGAAATCCAAAGTCCTGTAAATGCCAGGATGGGATTATGCCAGCAGGTTTAACTCTGTTCAGCTAAATGGCTGATCACTGTAGTGTTGTGTGTGTGTTGGTGTATGTTGGACTGGATGACTGAAGTCACCATCTCTTCTCTAGATCTCTTCTAGACCTTTCAGATCTCATCTTCTAGATCAAAGCAATGTGGCATTTGTAACACTTGTCACATGTCTTTGTGTTGTAGCTTTGTCAAGCATGGCATCAGAGGTCCCAGAGATGGACAGGAACACTTGGCAGGCTTAGAGCAGGGGATGCTGTGCATTGGGATGAAAAAAGTGGGGGAAGTGGGCTGAATAGCCTCTTAAGCTTTACCAGGGAAACTGTGTTTATCTGTCCTATGAGCTGAAGGTAGAAATTCCATTCTTTTTCAGATTTTCAGAAAATTTCCAGAGGCAAACTTTTTGACATTTCATTTGTAATCTTTTTTTTTTTTTGTTGTTTGTTTGTTTAATAATGCCAAGATTGAGAAACTAATAGGTATTAGTGTACAAGGCAAATTCATTTTCATTATTTTGCATATGCTGCCATTTTATAACATAATTTTGGCATTTGATGAAACAGAGGATTTTTTCAACTTACCTTTTCTAATTCCAATTTATTTAGTACATAACCCTTTCTCCAGTCTATTAATTCTGTTATTTGTTTGTTTAGGTGTTATTTTTCCCCCTCTATCAATTTTTCCTGAATAAAAGCCAAAATTATATCCTCCTGAGATTTACATAACCAGGTGGTACCATGTTTGGCATTCCTCTGATACCAAAGCTGATCACAAGTTACTCTGAGGTAGTTCATCAATTTCAGATCTGAATCATCTTCTTAAGAAATCCTGTGTGAATAACACTCTGTCCTTGCAATTTGTTATTGCTTGTTTATTAATATATTCTAAAAGGTTTCTTAAAGGTTTCTTACTATCACTTCAGTTAATGGCACATTCAGGACTTTCACATACTCTGGTATGAAATCATACTTTCCTCCAGTGTCATCTTTATGTTAAAAAATAAAATAATAATAATAGTAATAATAATAATAATAATAATAATAATAACAATAACAATAGTAGTAGTAGTAGTAGTAATAGTAATAATAATAGAAACATCACATTCAGTACAGAGATGTGCATTTCTGAAGGCTGCTCTGAAAGTAATGCCTTCTTTGTCATTCTGTTGGCCCACAACTTCAAAGGTAGATGCTGGTTGTGTGACGATAGAGATTGGTCTTTTTTGCCAATGTTCTGTTACATTTAGTTGCCGTGTGACAGATGGCAGCAAAGGGACAATCTGACAAAATTATGTCTGACATGGAAATCCATACATGCCATCTATGGGGCTGGACAATGTACATCCTAGCGTCCAGAGAAAGCTGGCTGATGTGGTTGTTGAGCTGCACTTTATCATATATGAATGTCATGGATATTAGGAAAAGTCCCTGGAGACTGGAAAAAAGGAAAACATTATTTCCATTTACAAGAAAGATAAGAAAGAGGACCCAGCAAACTACAGGCTGGTGAGCCTCACCTCTGTGCCTCGGAAGGTTGTAGAATAGATCCTCCTGGAAAACATGTTAAGGCACCTGAGGGAGGAGTGGGTGGTTTGAGACAGCTAGCATGTGTTCACTAAGGGGAAGTCATTCCTGTTCAGTCTGATGGCCTATGATGTAGTGACATCATGAGTGGATGAAGGGAAAGAAACTGATGTAATCTTCTGGTCTTCTGCAAGGCCACCACATCCATTCTTGGCAGAGGGATTGCAATTTTATGATCCTCGAGTTCCCTTCCAGCACAAGTCATTCTATGATTCTATGATTTTATGAAACAAAGTCGTGGAACTCACTTTCTCCCTGTTAGAAAAATCACACCCATTGACATCCATTGATGCTTTCTGGATGTTGATGGAAATTAAATAGTGGATGTGAGCAAAATGAAGTAGTGGGTGGTATGTTTCAGCAGTGGCAATGGTGACCTCTGCTGCTGCTGATTTTTACAAGCATGGCATGCAGGTTCTTGTTCAATGGTGGCTAAGAGGCACAGCTAAAGATGGTAACTGTGTTGGAAAATAGTGTTTTGTAGCTGAGAATTTGCATTACTTTTGAAGCAACTTACATGTGTTACAAAACTATACCATTGCTCCATATGCAGTGTTGTACTTTTTAATGGTACCTTTACAGGGCATGGTAAATATTGCATTGTGAACCTTTTCTGAAAACACACACTATGTGAGGCATGATGTGTGGTGCTCACATATCAACACAAGACTGTATTTTCTGAGCTGTATTTTAAGTACAAATCTTGGAGTAGGCTGGAGTACAAAATGTCCTTTTGCTGTATGATAAGAACATTCATAAGGGACACTGGTATACGGGTACTCACGAGCTGTGAGCTCATGAACTTTATGTGTATGTGTGTTAAGTTCTCTGGGTACACTGTCATGGAAAGGTCTGAAGATGAGGAAAGGCACTGAAAATGTCTCAGCATATTTCTTCATCCTAAATCTCCTTTTTATTCCAGTCAGGAGAGGAAAAAAAACTCATCTGAAAAATCCAAGACAGAAATGGAAATGCTGACACTTCAGATGCCCAGTTCAGAAAATCTGATGCCCATGCTACTTTTCATTCCCTCAGCTCCTGAATACATTAAGCACCTTTTCTTTAAGGACAACTTACATAATTGCGAACCATGTTCTTGATGTCTAGTTGAACCATGCCTGTGTTTGTGTGGGGTTTTAATCATTTTTAGTATACCTCTGCATTCAAGGCTTTCTTGTTATTTCCCAGTTGCTTCTTTTTTGTGTGCGTTTGTTGCTATTGTTAAAATCTTATAAATGGTTTTTGCTGTGCCCATATTTAATCTTGAATCAACACAGAATAGTTGGTGAAAATATAATTCAGGGAATGCATTTTAATATTTTTTTTTCAGTTAAGCTCTACATTTTTAAAGGATTTTTTATCCAGTAGAGGAGGGTTTCCACTGAGTGGATTATTACATTTTGTTGTCAGCTTGGAAAAAGAAAACACACTCTATGAATAAAAGAATAAATTAATTTAAGTGCTTCAAAGTGCAATAAATTTTATTTTAATTCTAAGTAGAATTGTTGTCATTTAACCCCACGTATGACTGGTATTCAGAAGTGGTACAGTTTCTCCTGGTGTGTCTATCAATACTATAACAATATCATTTTCTTTCCTCATTTCTTTCCTTTTTTCTTTTTCTTTTTTTTTTTTCCTTTTTTCTTTATTTCTTTTTTTTTTCCCCCTTTTTCTTCTTCCCTGGGAATGGAAAGAAGCAGTTAATGGATCCCTTCTCTTCTATATGATGCTTGACAAAAAGATCCTTCTCTGCTCTTT
The DNA here is from genome assembly GCF_054131305.1 of Coturnix japonica. Lineage (NCBI taxonomy): Eukaryota > Metazoa > Chordata > Aves > Galliformes > Phasianidae > Coturnix > Coturnix japonica. The sequence goes on from NC_140664.1 coordinate 78,890,745, forward strand.
CTTGTGACTGATCTTTTCCTTTTTCTAGAATATTACCATCCTGCAACATATGACTCTGAAATTACTGAGTTTTGAAGAAAAAAATACAATCCTTAGGAGAAATTTGAGCCTCCTTTTCCTAGTGCTCTTAAACTCCCCTTTTTTCCTGACTAGAAAATGAGAAACTGGCCTGTGAAACCTGATCTATTTTCTTTCCTGAACTTTCTGCTAATTTATTTGCACGTTTAGGACAAAATAAATATTTCTTTGGAGAGCTGCACAGAGATTAATGTTTACGCAAAGATACTCTAAATTTTGGAATATTAGAAGATAACTACTTTGATGCAGAGTTAGTGGGCAAAGTTTTAGATAAGGCTTGCAATAACTGTCTCTTATTGCTCCTTGCATTACTATTCCACTGCATAATATATGGTAATGCTTCAGATGTCCTGTAAGATAAGATGTGCATCTGGTTGCCTATCAGAGTACTCTAAATAAATACTCATAATGTGAGTATGAAGCATGATGTCTTCTTTAATGTCTTTATTCCAAAATATATTCCTGTCTCGTTCATATAACTGATTCAGATAGGCAGCAATTTGCAAAAGGCTTTTATTAAAAACATTAGTGAGACTTCTAGAAGGGTTAAATTTCACCCAATTTAATTTATGTTCTTATTAAAAAAAAAAATAAAATTGTATTCAACCAGCTATTCTGAAAACAATTGTGCGGATGGAAACCTTAGAAACAGACTGGCTGTTAAATGCTTGTTGCCAGGAGTACTGAGCAAGAGTCAAGTGCATAGTAGCCATTCTCTGGTCTAAAGTAGATATTTTGTACCTCTCCATTTTCTTCTTAATCTTGGGGAATAAATGGCTGTTGCTGATGGCAAGAAAAAAAGAGCTATGAGCTCAGCTGGATATAAAATGAAAAAGAGCTGGTGGAGTCAGTAAAGCAGCACTGATTTAAGACAGTGGAAGATGTATAAATAACTAAATCACCTAAATGAAATCAGCCATTTGCAAAATCTTCTAAATAGGGGTCTGAATAATGATGGCCATCAGATGTTCTCATGCTCTCTGAAGGTGGTTCCTTTTTCAAACTTAAGGATTCAGTGCTTTCTCTCAATGGAAATGTCAGTGACTGATGTGTTGAGAGGAAGACTGCGGGGTTGTTCACAAGAGGACAGTAAGGTCTGCAAAAGGAATTTTAAGTGCTGTTACTAAACAGAATTTCTTTTTGTACAATTTTATTTTTCATTAGATATCATGTCTTCGAAAGGGAGAGAGCAACTGTTCAATGAAGTTGCTTTCACATGAGGGGCATGTGAAAATGTCAGACCTCTGCAGTGTCATGTCTTACAAAAGTATTGCTGTCAGAGGATAGAGCATGATTTTGCACCACAATGCATGTGGCAAGCAAAATGAAGCATATTTTCTGAAATGTTTTTATTGCCTCTTTTTCTTACATTTATTTCATGGAAATTTAGTACATCTCATGCCTTTTTCCATTTTAACTGAATGTATCTCCAGGAGACCACACAAATCCAAAACCATTTATTTGCATCTCAAAACCTTTCTCGTCATACCCCACTCCCAGCTTTTTTTTTTCCCTAAGCAAGACATAAGACAATCTCAGAAATACAGAACTAAATCAGCCTGTTAAATTCTGATATATCCCAGCATGTGTCATTTTCTCCTCCTTTCCTTTAAAGATAATTTTGGAGGTTAATGAACTTAAACGTAATACTTTAAAATAATCACTAGAGATAACAGAAAAAAAATCAAGCAGCTCCACAGACTAAAAGGAAATGTTTGATCCTAGACTCTTAGGCTCATTTAAATTCACTACTGTAAGTCCATCACTTTCAACTATTGATCTATGATAAGACATTTTTATTAATTTTTCCCTAGAAAAATTCACGAGCATTGAAGAAGATTCAATATGCGAGAAGGAAGAGCTTCTTAATTTGTCTGATTAGACCAATTTACTTAGGCTTTCCCAAAAAATAAAAGGGTTCACTGTAAATGCTGGACTTAATCTCTGAAATGTTAGTCAGTCCCTGGCAATTAATCCACACCTTGACATTATATCACAACACCTTGTTTACAAGAACCACTTGTATCTGTGCATTTTGTTTTCTCATCTAGCTACAGTGAATTCAGTTAGCAAATGTTTCCCTTATTTCCTCACTGCAGCTATGAATACTGTAGTCACATTTTGGTAAAGGGAGTAGTTCCTATGTAGTTCTTAGATTTCTAATATATAGTTTACACTGGGACAAGATGTGGGTGGAGTGTGCTCTGAAGAGACTTCCCATGACTTCAAGTACTATGCAGTCCATTACAATGTCAGTACACACAAAAAGCTCAATATATAACTTATATGGAACCATAGAATCATAGAACATCATGGGTTGGAAGGGACTCACAAGGATCACTGAGACCAGCTCCTGGCTCCACAGAGCACCACCCAAAATCCAAATCCAGTGTCTGAGAGAGCTGCCCAAATGCTGCTTGAACTCCTTCACTTGGGGCTATGACCATTTCCTTGGGGAGCCTGTTCCATGCCCTGGCACAGGCTGCCCAGAGAAACTATGAACGCCCCTTGTCTGGAGCTATTCAAGGTCGAGTTGGATAGTCATTAGACAGCCTGATCTGGTGCCTGATTTAGTGTGTGGTAACCCTGCTTACATCAGAGAGGTTGAAATTAGATGATCTTTAAGGTTCCAGCCAACCTAAGGCATTCTATGAGGCCTGCTCCAAAAGTAATTCCTCTAATATCTCCTAAGTTGTTATGCTGGCTCACCGAGATGGATGTTGGTGGTATGGTAGTAGGGGCTGAACCTTCTCACCAGTATTCTGTTACTTTTTGTTGCTGTGTGACATATGGCAGAAAAGAGGCAGTCTGACAGAACTGCATCTGAAAAGCATGGCTTGTACAAAAGACATTTTTTCTATCTTTTCCTGAATACTTGAGACTGCAAAGAGAGTGTTGCTTGAAAAAGTCTTTCAAGATCAGCAAGACTAGGATTGATTATGTGTGTCAAGATATTATGGCAAAATTGTACTGAGGTTTTGTTCTCTTGTATGTCTTCTTCCCAAGTCAGACTTGAACATAGTTTGATATTTTAGTTCATCCATTCATTAATTCAGTTTTTAAAATGGTGGCTCACTAGGGTTCATATCTTCTAAACTCTGGGATACCCACAAGTCCCAGAACTCAAAATAAGTAAGTCTTAGTGCATGTATTTTCTCTTTTATTTTCTTTTATTAATTATTATAATTGATTCAAAATCAGCCGATGAAAGTGCTGCATGTATGGTATTAAATGCCTGCAGTTGCAGAGAACTGTTCTGTGAAGAGCAGAGGCAGATATCATGTAGTTATGAAAGCAGCAATGTTTCAATGAAGTCCCTATTTTTTCTCTCTGTTTGCACTAGTGACTCAGATGTAGCCAGGTTCATGACATGATGCACATTTAATATAAGAGGGTTTTTTTTTCACCACTTTTAGATTTTCTTAGACTGAAAGGATGGAAGAAATTTGTTTGGATTTGTAGATTCAGTCACTGTGTCCTGAATATTACTACAGAGCTTTAGTAATATTTCATTGTAATTTTTCTAATTGATGTTCATTTGCTGAAGTAACTGAGATGTATCTGAAATTAATTTCAGTGTACCTGAATTCTGCACTTCTTGCTGTGAATTTTCTAGAAACTTTTTGTCCCACCTGTGACTTTTACTTGTATCAGAGATGTTGATGAACCTTACCAGTTTTCCACTTGTAAAAACAAAAAATAGTCTCTACTAATTACTGAAGTTGGGAAAAAATAAGGAGGTGAAAAGGTGTTAGTTGTGCTTGTGTGTTTTAAATATTCTCAGAAGTACCCATTTCAGAGTTTGAACTCTGAAATAGTTTTCCTTTCATACAGGGTTATTCTCCTTGTCTACTTTGACATTAATTGTTTCTTTTGGAGGCCCTAGTAGAGAGGTAAATGCTTGAGCGAGTATGAGTTTAATTTTCTGACTTGCAGGCAGTATACTATTCCTAACAAGATGAGAATTGGTACACAATCTTAGGCCTAGCCTGTTTGCCTTTGCATATTTCTCCCTTTGATAAAGCTTAGAAACTTGAACTCAGTTCTTGTGGCATTGTTGGAAGTACTTTTTCTATGAATTTGCTAGCAAGGGTTTGAGTTTGTATTTTTCTTTGCAAACCATTTCATTTATTTCTGAAGCTGCATATATATGCAATGCAAAAATTACTCTGGCAATCAGCAATTTTAATTAACAGAAGAATTAGCAAGTACATAAGAACTCTGAAGCATCTCCATCCATTAGCAGCCATTGTTCTGTTCACATCAGTAACTTACACACTCCTTTGAAAGTCTGAAACAGTTTTTTTTCTAAAGTTTCTTAATTTTTGCACCTATTATGCCAACTTAGCATAGAAATGCCAGAGAAATAATCACCTTTTTGCCTTTTTTTTCCTCCAAGCTGCTTCCTTGAACTGTTTTCTACAGAGAATTAAGAGGTTGTAAAATTGCACAGAAGACTACAGAAGACTGCTTTACACAGAAACATTACTCTTGCTAAACAAACTAGCAGTTAGTTATGGTTAATTATGAATATGTATGACTTCCAGATGGTGATTTGGTCAAATAATAATAATAATAAAAATCATATGGTATCTTTTTTTCTTAAAAAGTATGGGGTGATAGCTTTTTAAAATTGCAAGAGCCAGTCTATGTGCCTCAAATGATTTAAATGTAATTTATGCTGTATGTTGCTTTGTCTAGTAGGAATTAGGTAAGTATATAATGCTGGGAGGGGACACAGGGGGATGGGGTTGGGGAAGTAGACAGCAAGTTATTAGAAACTAAAATTTTTTAGAACAGACCTCTTTTTTTTTTTTTTTTTTTTTTTTAACCTTTTCCCAGGATACTGAAAGTGCAGCCTGAGGTCAAGAAAACTGATTCTTGGTGTCCATTTCCAGCTTAGACATTCTGACACAAATGACTTGCTGCCTAGAGGAGGCAGTGGAGCAGCCTGGTGTTCAGTAATGTTCAGCCAGTCACACAGCCTTAGGAGAGTCTATTCACTTTATCAGTTAAATTGCAAGGTGATGTTTTCTTCCATTAAATAGAGAGAAAAAAAATACGAAATGATAGAAATATTGTGTAAAGCAATTTAAAGCAAGCAAACAAACCAATTCCCTCACAGTCTATTAACAAGAGAAAATTCAGCAAATCAGAGACAAACATACGGATTAATCTCATTAAGGAGAAGCAGAGTGCTTAAAGCCCCCTTTCTTTCTATTTCTTCATTTTTCTTCTGCTTTTGTTTTTCCTTGCCCAAGGAAATCAGTGAAAATATCTCTTCTTGCTTTTGTAGTAGTTTTCAAAGACTATTGGCAGCACAGAGGCTTTATCTTTTAGAAGTAATGTGCAAGCATATCTATAATAATCTATGATAGATGAACTGATAACATACAATAGGTCTTAGCCATGGCAAAATGAGAGCTGTAAAAAATATGAAAACTTAACATGATAGATGGGCTTTCTTGAATTACAGAAAATAACTGCTTCCTTCTTAATTTAAAACTTGGTGCATGATGCACGAAAATTTAAAGTGTTTAAAATCTATATGTTTTAACAGTAAAAAGACTTGGAAGAATCATTTTCACGTCACACTTAGCTTTCTGTTAGCTGAGGTGAGGTTTATTCTACCAAGATATAAATATATATGTGTATTATTATATCAAATTCCACTTATAATTGATAGTATATGGTTTACTTCTCTCTTGATTTTTAGTATATAAAGTACAAAAAATTACACTACAACCAGATCTCACTGATATTTTTAAGTGTTTATGTTAGGCAGATAATATGATTACACATTTTGAAAATATTCTATAAAAGTAAATTCTAACTGACACAAATCAACAGGAATTAGATTATCTAATCAGTTCTCAGCTCATAACCTCCCTCTAAATTTAACTGAAGTGGTGGAAACTATTTTTTGTGGAGTCTGAATGAGGTGTCATTTTCAATCCACACTTCTTTTTGTTTATGTATTTTTGAATGTCTGGTATCATCTCTTCTTCTGTCAGTGCTGAACTGTAAGTTGGTGTTAAAGGTCTAGCAAACTGTTCTGGGTAATCTAATCATTGCCCAGTGTAATAACAGTGCCATGGCTTATCCATTTTGATGGTCATTTTTGCTTGCAGGTCTACATGCAATAGGAAATAGAGTGAGACATGACATATTTTATTCTAGCTGTGAAAGAATGAATCTTTTCTAGCTTCAATTTAAGGAATAATTCCAGCAGTTGCATGTTAATTACACCCTAGAACTGTTTTGCCAGTGGATGGGGTCAATGTGAAGGGCACAGACACCAAGTAAAAGAAGTGAGTTTACTTATGTTTAAAGCAAGAATCACAGAATTGTAGGGGTTGGAAGGGACCTCTAGAGATCATCGAGTCCAACCCCCCTGCCAAAGCAGGCTCCCTACACCATGTCACACAGGTAGGCGTCCAGGTGGGTCTTAAATATCTCCAGAGAAGGAGACTCCACCACCTCCCTGGGCAGCCTGTTCCAGTGCTCCATCACCCTCACTGTAAAGAAGTTCTTCCGCACATTCGTGCGGAACTTCCTATGCTGTACTTTCATCCCATTACCCCTAGTCCTATCCCCATGCACTACTGAAAAGAGACCAGCCTCACCACTATGGCTCCCACACCTCAGGTATTTATAAACCTGGATCAAGTTCCCTCTCAGCCTTCTTTTCTCAAGGCTAAACAGACCCAGTTCCTTAAGTCTCTCCTCATAGGGGAGATGCTCCAGGCCCTTCACCATCTTAGTGGCCCTCCGCTGGACTCTTTCCAAGAGATCCCTGTCTTTTTTGTACTGGGGAGCCCAGAACTGGACACAGTATTCCAGATGAGGCCTCACCAGGGCAGAGTAGAGGGGGAGGATCACCTCCTTCGTTCTGCTGGACACGCTCTTTTTAATACACCCCAGTATGCCATTGGCTTTTTTGGCTACAAGGGCACACTGATGGCTCATGGTCAATCTGTAGTCGACCAGGATGCCCAGGTCCCTCTCAGCAGAGCTTCTCTCCAGCAGGTCTTCCCCCAGCCTGTACTGGTGCATGCAATTATTTCTACCCAGGTGCAAGACTTTACACTTGCTTTTGTTAAACTTCATCCGGTTTCTCACTGCTCAGCTCTCCAGCCTGTCCAAGTCTCGCTGAATGGCAGCACAGCCTTCAGGCGTGTCAGCCAATCCTCCCAACTTCGTGTCATCAGCAAACTTGCTGAGGGTGGTCACTATCCCCTCATCAAGGTCGTTGATGAAGATGTTGAACAAGACCGGACCCAGTACAGACCCCTGGGGGACGCCGCTAGTTACAGGCCTCCAGCCAGACACCGCACCGCCAACGACAACCCTCTGCACTCTGCCAGTCAGCCAATTCTCGACCCACTTCACTGTCCACTCATCTATCCCATATTTCCTCAGCTTTGTTATAAGGATGTCATGGGGGACAGTATCAAAAGCCTTACTGAAATCAAGGTAGACTACATCTACCGCCCTCCCCCTGTCCACCCAGCTAGTGACATCTTCATAAAAGGCCGCCAGGTTGGTCGAGCACGACCTCCCCTTGGTGAACCCATGCTGGGTACTCCTGATAACCTCCTTATCACCCAGTTGTCTGGAGATGGCATCCAGCACAAGCTTTTCCATCACCTTCCCTGGGACAGAGGTGAGGCTGACTGGCCTATAGTTACCCGGGTCTTCCTTCTTGCCCTTTTTGAAGACTGGAGTGACATTGGCCATCCTCCAGTCTTCAGGCATCTCCCCAGTTCTCCAAGACCTCTGAAAGATTACAGAGAGCAGCTCAGCAACGACCTCCGCCAGCTCTCTCAGCACTCGCGGATGCACCCCATCAGGTCCCATGGATTTATGGACCTTAATGTTTCCTAGGCACTCACGGACCACCTCTTCCCTGACTAAAGGGAAATCTCCCATTCCCCGGACTCTCTCATCAACCTCCAGGGTCTGGGATAAAGAAAATAGTAAGTGAAATGAGACATCAAGAATAAAATAAAGCAAGATGAAATGATACAAAAAGAGTAAAGCAAAACAAGGCAATGCACCTAGTGATTATTACAAATCCATTATTACAGATGATTAACAGTAGTGATTAAGAAGTGCAGCACCAATTGCCTAAATACCATCATCCAGCTCCCCAGTTGCTGGGAAGTCTTGGTTACAGAAAGGACTTGGAGAACCTTTCCCAGAAACTGGGAAATCCTATGTTATGTGTCCATCCATAGGTGAGGTCTCCAACATTGCTGCAAGATGGTCCAACTTATTGTTGAATAAACAAGTTTATGTAACTTCAAGACTAGAAACATCTGGCTTCATTCTCTCTTTTTGGGTTCCACCTCAAGCCTGGTCAGGGCTCAAGGAAGAACCAAGAGATTTTGTGTACTAGGCTTTGATACCATGTTTCTAAACAAGGAAAGGTTAATATTTTCTCATTACATTTTATCTAAGATGCATACCTTGCTAATGAGACATTTTATCCAAGATACATATTTCACTAATGATCATACGTATTTTGCTAATGATTGGATATTAATATTAGGTAATGCCTGCTTGTGAGGTTAATCTCTAGATCAACTTTGGTTTGAGGCCTATTTCTCAGGTCTTAGTACTTCAAGAACACAGTCATGTACATAGTCTTATGCCGAACCCGGTGAATTCATGAATTGAGGCCTTAGGGTTTTTTTTGACTTTACAGGAAATAAGCTAGTCAGCCAGAGGTGAAAGTCTCCATAATCAAATCACAAAACTGCAGATACTACCAACCCACTTCTAGACACTTCTCACTTCAATTAGCAATCCATCAAAATTGAAAAGTAAGGCAGATTTGAGTTTAGCTCCTTCCTGGGACTAGAAATCTAGCTGCTGAATATGTTACTTTAATAAAACCCATGGGAACCTTGGAAGGCTTGCATTTGTTCTGTTGTTATTAAAAGAATGTTTTAGTAGAGTGCATAATTTGATTGTTCTGCTTGCCATTTGATTGAGTAAACTTGATTTCCACATATTCAATTGCCTCTGTCTGCAAAGCTGCTTCACTGTTTTAAATTATAATTTCATTTTGGTTCAGTTTTTACTGAGAACATTGGATAAGCAAAATGTGAGGCTCACATTTCTGTGCTTGATTTCCACTGATGTTACAGCCAATTGACATTAGACAAATTCTGTAACAAAATTATGTGGTTGATGTAAATAGAGTTAATGTTCAGTTTCAGACTCCTTTACTTTTCCCAAGTACTGTAGAGTGACACAGGTCAAGCTGCAATCCTACTAGAAACCAAGCTAGGTCCTTGTGATATCTTTTTGTCCAAAATGACAATGCTGAAATTATCTGAAAAACATTTGAAGGGAACAGTTTGATCTACTGTATCAATGACAGGCAAGAGATGATGCCAAACAGTTAGACAATCCCAAATTCTTTCTAGATCAGGTTTTTGTAGTGAAGTATAAGGGCAAAGTAATTGTATGCTATAAACTTAAATGCTAATCATTCAGATCCTTATGTGGGCTATTATACTAATTTTTACTAGGAATAAAATAAGAATGAAAATCATATGAGGATAAACGTCAATCTAAGATTGACACCATCTCTGTATTTTACACATTTGGTATTGTGAAGAGAACACAATGAGGCCTGTCCAGTGCATTTATTTTTCAATAACTTACCAACAAAACACAATACTTGACCTTTAGCTTTACGGCATCTCTTAAAAACAGGAGGAAAAGGCTGCTAGTCAGCACTCTGAATGCCAGCCTCACTCTACTCTCCTATTTGTGCAATTTTGGGCACAATTGTTGGAAAAATCCCATATGAAAATTTTTCTTATTTTTTCCCACTGAGATATGAAAATTAACATTAACATCACACAAGCAAAAAGTTCAGTATGAGATTGATGTGGGCTTTTTATTTATCTATTTATTTATTTATTTGTTTGTTTGTTTGTTTGTTTGTTTGTTTTGGGTTTTTTTGGTGTTTTTTTTTTTTTTTGGTATGTGTTTTCCTGTTGCTCTTTTGTCCTACTGCTTTCATTTAGGCTGTGAAAACTTGTCTCCATTGCAGTTGTTCTCCCAGAAATTCTCCTGTCCTCCTTTGGCTAGGTATATTAGATCCTACAACTTTAAATATTTTTTTAAAGACATAGCTCTCTCAAGGTAGCTCAAGACTGTTCGAATTTACCTCCCTTTTCCTTCCTTCCTTCCTTCCTTCCTTCCTTCCTTCCTTCCTTCCTTCCTTCCTTCCTTCCTTCCTTCCTTCCTTCCTTCCTTCCTTCCTTCCTTCCTTCCTCCCTCCCTCCCTCCCTCCCTCCCTCCCTCCCTCCCTGTGCTCTGTCCATTCTGTTGCACACTTCAGTCTCCTGCAGTTGGTATGGTTTGAGTGTTACCAATGGTCCAAACGCTACTGTATTTCAATATTTGCCCTCTCAGTCTGCACAGTGCAGAATAGTTAAAGACAAATTATGGAAAGATCTAATGAAAATGCATAAATTTAAAACAATGACTTTTCAGGGCAGAATAATGGAGTACAATATCCACATTTAAAATGTGACCTTTAAACTTGCATCCCAATTTTAGTTTTACAAAAAATAATGCATGCATTTTTAATTTTTCACTGCAAGAGAACAAGACATCCCAATTTGTTTGGGAAATATAGACCTTCTTGCTTTAGAAGCAAATGACCATATGTGTTAAATTATGTCTTTTAAAATCTGGAGTCCAGAACACTTTGTTTTCACCTACGAGGATTTGAAAATATTGTTGCATAGAGACAGTAAAAAGAGTACGTAATAAGAGGGAATGCTATTAGTGATGTATAGAATTATGATTAACTTTAATACACATTGTTTCACTGTGTCATAGAGTCACAAATAGAGATTCAGTGAACTTGGAAGAAAACATATATATTAACAATAAAATTAATTTCCCTTTAATACAATGGCTAACTGGCATACTTAACTAATTACCACAAGATACAATATCAGAAGTAAACATTTCTATGAGTAAGGAGAACAGTTATATTAGGCCAGATAGAAAATTTATGTGAGATATAAACCTTCATGATTCAGGACATAAAACAACTACTAAATAACAGGGGTTGGCAAGATATCTTCCCTAAGGGCGCAGTAATCTTATATGGTGCTTCTCACACTTTGCTGTGATACACTGTGAGGTACTAGTAAGTCTTGATGAAAAGGTACCAAATTAGGTGGAACACTGATATAATTAAACATGTCAATTCTTTTGCTCAGGCATATTATTTCTCTGAATGAGCTTCCACAGAAAGTATCAGATAACTTACCTTTAGATTATGCTCAACATAAAAGAAACTTTAAATCTTTTACCTTAAAAAAAAAAACAAAAAAAAACCAACAAAAAAAAACTCGACCCTCTTCCTCCCCGGTGTTCCTGCTTTCCTTTCTGATGAACTGACTCACTTTAGATAGCCTTGATAATTTCCAACATCAAACTACGTATCCTTTTGCACTTCCTTTTCCTTACTTAACTTCACACCCTGAATATAAAGCAGTGCTCAAGGCAACTGCCTGTGGTTTATCCTGTCAGTTCCTAAATGGGAAAACATGTGATGTGGCAAAGATCTTGTCCTACTTATCGTCATTCAAAATGTTTTATCCATTTAATCCTACAGGGACATTTTTTTTTGCAGAAACTTCACACCTTTGTGTCACTTTCTGTTTAGTTTCAAGGTTGCCTGAATTGCAATTAATCGACATCTGGACTTTCATTTGAGACAATGTCACTTCCTGAGAACATTTCCGGATGACACAAAGTTATCTCTTAGGCTCTACTGTTTAATTAGATATTCCAATTAATTATTCTTCATGTCCCTTCATATTTCTTATGCTCTGTAGAGAAAAATCCTCTTTACCCTAAGGATTCATGAGAAGCGTTTTGTCAGGATTTGCTGCCTTCTTCCAACTAAAAGGAAAACTTGCCTGTATTAAATAAACTGCTATCAATACCATATTTTCATTTTAACTATATTTAGGAGAATTTAATTACATAAATCAGTGCAGAAGATTTGGATTTTCCTACTTTATCTGCCTACAAGACTCAAGGTCTTAGAAAAATCTAGCTGAAGGTAAAGTTGTAGTCTTGAAACTAGACCAAGTTCCAGGATCACAAGTCCCCTGTGTTCCTGTGCAGGTTTTTCTATTTATCTATAACTGGTTCTTCTTAATTCAGCATTCGTGCCTGAGTTCAGAAGCGCTTGTTTAGTGTTACCTCATTTCACAAGTTGACGGTGTGAACATAGGATAAAATGAACTGAATATTCTGTAGAAAAGAATCTCTTATACATTTTCCCATCAGTGGGGAGAAGAAGAAAATGGAGAGTTTTTACTACTACAGAATTATTTTAAATGAAAGCACAATAAAAAAAGAATGTAGGACTCAAAAGGTTGATCTGGTCCATTTCTATGCCTTAAAGTGAAATCAGTCGTAAGTATGGTGGGTGCTTGTGTTATTTTGTTTGAAGCATGAATATCCAACCTTTTGGCTTGCCTTAGCTACAATGAGTGAAGAGGAAATGTCTTGGGCTGCTTATAAAGTATATAATACAGTAAAGATATACAAGTATTTTTTTCATATTTATTGTTAAGTATTAAAAAAAGAGAATGCAAAAACTAGTGGGATATTTAACCTTAATTTTGTGAAACTTATGCATCACTGTTTGGTTCGGTAGAAATAGTTGCAATTCATAGTGAGTACTCAAGGTGTTCATCAGAGCTTTTTGATAAAATTTTACTCTTCCTGTGCTTCATCCTTGAAAATAGTTGTTCACAAATGTGGGTACTGCCAAAAAGCAATGACTTGAATTAGACCTGATTGTGAAGCAAGAGTATTGTTCTCCGGTAAGACATTTCTTACAGAAGTCTAGTAAAGAGACACAAAGAAGTTTTTCTTATGGTTGAATGTCTGATTGCAACTTTGAACATTCCATTTGAAAATTACAGGTAATGTATTTATGTCGACTGAAAATGGATTTTCTTGCCAATCTTGAAACCCATTCTCAAATTCCTTTACCAAAACCAAAGGCAAGGCTGCATATTTTTCTCTGTTCACCAGACTGTATCTAGCCAAATGGATACTTTTTTTTTTTTTTTTTTTTTTTTTTTTGCTGTTGCTTGAGCTTACCATAATTAAAGTTTCACTTCAAATGTTGTTATGGTTTGAAACATTGCGGAAATAAGTTGATTTTCACCTTGAAGGCACATGTTTATCTCATTTAAACAAGCAGTCAACTGCCAAAAATGATAGATCTGTGAACCAATTTTCATCTCCAAGTTCTGGCATAAATATTCCTTTTGATTCTGTAAAGGATTTGATTGCATTCTGCAAATCATAATAATCCCTTAAGCATTTTAGCCTGACATAACCAGCCTGCTTCAGGAAAATAAACAATGCCCCCATAATCAGTATCCATACTTTTAAGGAATTCCCAAAATAGATATTGATTCAATCTTTTGGATTTTTTGAAATTCACAGATTTGATGATGATTTGCATGACATTATTCACATATGCTTTTTCTTCATGCATGATGCAGTGACACTTCATCAATCATGAGTTACCAGCAGCAACTGCATTGTCTTCTATTAATTTTATGTCACTCTTTTTTATTAATTATCACCAGGATGTCATCAGGTATGTCAGGCATGCTGACAAAGTTTAAAAAAAAAAAAAAAAAAAAATCTCTTCAATGTAATTTTTAATGCTTCATACAAAACAAGAGACTTAGTTGTGGGATTTAATAGCAACAAATAATTTCTTCAGTAACATGCATTGAATTTGATATCAGCAGCTTTACTCTCCAAATTTCTTTTGTTAGATTTTCCTATTTCTTCAGTTTACCTGGATGTAGTCTGGTGGGACAAACTTGATTTTAGAAAGGAACATGTGTGTTTTTGTTTTTTTTTTACTCAGAACAAATTTTATCTGCTATACTTTGCATACATTTAGCAATAGTTTTATATAAAATACTATGCTAATTATATAAATACTATGCTAATTTTGCATAGTAAACTTAGTAAATTAATAAATTTTGATTTTTTTCATAGTTAGATTTGCTACCACATAACTCACTTTTATAACAGTCCATTTAAGTTATAACTGGGAAAAAAAAAAAAGTTGAAATGACAGACTTTTTTTCAGCTCCCTTAGTTTGTTTTTATGAAAAATTCCTTGATAAGCATTGAATTTGGTGGCATGTTTATTCATATAGTGCCTTGTCATTATTCTCAACAAAAAAAAAATATTGATCTGTTGTATGGGAAATTGGTAATCACAGCCTGAACCTCTGATTAATCAGCTGAGGCAAGTGTCAGGTCAGCTGTGGGAGCACAGGTGAAAGTAATTTAGCTGTGCTCCCGGAAGGGGTGCAGTTTGACTCCATCTCCTCTAGACCCCATTTAAGGGCTGACCACCACTAAGGTAGCATCTCTTGGTGATTGCTCCTTGGTGGGGTTTGCATCAGTGGTTCCCAGCAGACTGAAGGCTTCCATACAGGTGAATTTTTCCTATAGATAACCTTTTGGGTATTTACAATTATCATCTTTCCTTTATTGTCACTGTACCATCTGTCCGTTTTTCACTGAATACTTTTTCTTTATTCCTTTGTTCAGAATTTTTTAGTTTTTCATGGTTCTCTTTCCTTTTGGGATGACATTAAGTAGGTTGAAATATTATTATTGGTAATCACTGTATTTTACTTCTTATACACGTGGGTTTGTATTTGACTGATTGTGCAGGGCAGGCACTAGAAATGGAGTTAGCACTGTTCTGCACCCTGCCCTCCACAGTGTTTTGTTTTCTTCTATGCATTCCACACTCAAGCTACATGCAATCAGTTCATGAAAAATGTTGCTAAAAATTGCTAAATAATGTTGAAAGTTTATGGTCTTAGGTGGCTGCATTATTAGCTGTCCTGGGCCACATGCAACTCGCATGCTGTGGGCTTTAAAGCCTTCCAGTGATGGAGGTCCCCCAGCCTGTGTGGGGCTTTCTTTGTCCTAACAATTTTTCTTGTAGCTTGCTTAAATCTTCTTTGTTGTTGAAGTTCTCTATTTCTTCACATGGCAGAAGTAGACATGAGAAACAATTCATGCCTTTCTTCTTTGCCTTTGGCTTTTGCACAGTTGGAAGCTGTTCTGATGCCTCTTCTTCTGCTTGTCTCCTGTCCCACCAGATCCCAGGGTTTTTTTTGTTGTTTTTGTTTTGTTGTTGTTTTTTAATTTTAACCCAATAACATGAATCCTTTTTGCCTTTCCTGCATCTCATTTGCTAGAATATTCTTATTTCTTGTTTTGTTTTGACTGGTCTGCTTCATTCTTGTGATACTAAAACTGGCCACAACTTACTGACTGAGGCTTCCCCATTGTCAAACAGAGTGAAAGTGGTACTGGGGTAGTTAAATGTCATTGACTAGAAAATAATCGTAACCCCTCACTTCTGTGCTGGACACAGCCTCTAGTGGTCCCACTGCAGGTAACAGTTGGGAGTGGATGCCTCAGGGAAAGCCTGCGGAGGAAAGGACACGACTCCATTGGGAGATGTGAACAGGGGGTGAAACAGCCCTGTTGACACCTGGGGGAGAGGAGGAAGAGAACAGGAGGGACTCCAAGGCACAGATGAGCAGAGATACCCAGCAGCCCTGAGAGGGAGAGCTCAATGTAAGGGCTTTCCCTCAGCCCCTTGGAAGGCCCAGCTGGGGCAGGGCATAGTGTGTGGAGGAATGGGAGGCAGAGAGAAGCTGTCAGGGACTGACCCGAGCCCCATTCTGCTGCCCCCTGCACTGTTGAAGGGCAGGAGTTTGAAGGGTCAGAAATAGAGGGATGAGGCTGGGCCTGGAAAAAGTCAGACAGTGAGGAAAATGTTGTAATATTTATCCTTGTTTCTCAATGTTCATATCTATTTTAGTTGGCAGTAAATTAAATTAAATTTCCCCAAGCTGAGTCTGTTTTGCTTGTAATGTTAACTGGCCAAAGCCAAGCTCAACCCACTACAGCAATATTCAAATACTTTTGATTATTTGCTACTGGATTTTTTCCAAGAATTGCACACTGTTTGACTGGTCAATTATTGTTACATGTTCCATTTCCTTAATCTTCACTTTTATTTACTGTAAAGGTGACCACCACATTTGCCTTTGGAGGTTAGTTTAACCCACTCTCCACAGATCCTCAGAAATAACTATCAAGTGTCCTGAAGTTATTATTCTTGATCATATTACTGTATTTTCCATCTTAAGTATCCTTCTGGACACTTATGCAGCATCCAGTGCTTTGACTGTGAACATATTCAGAATAGCAAAATGCAGACGAGCAGACTTTTTTTTGTATTATTTGAAATACATTTGCTTTATCAAAGCTGAATATCTGGGTGATTTGATGCTCTCTTCCCATGGCTGATATGAAAACATCTTATAGTGAAGACTTGAAATTTTAGTTCTAAATTGCTTCTTTGGATTGCATGTTATTTAAGACCCTGAGCAAAAGGGACAGAATCTGATATCTGTGGGTTTTGGTATTGATACCTTTCTTGTCATTGACTGCACAAATAGATAGTCAAAGGGCAATAAAGAAACCAATATGCTGTGTACATGAAGAATGCACATTACCTAAGCCTTTTTCTGTTCTTACTTACACCTGCTGATTGAGACTGTGCAGCCTGATAACTCCATTCCATTTGGAGTAAAGAAGTCCATGTCCACTGCTTCATGTAAGCCTCCAAAACAAATTTCTCGCAAAACAGACCTGTGTGTCTCGAGAGTGGGTTTCGAAGACTCCTTTGATAGGCACTGAGGTAGATCAATTTTATATCAGCTTTGAGTCAAGCTATGCATAGAACATGTAAAACTAAGCAAAAATCTATTTTGGGAGGAGGAAGTATTTTATGCGTTCTTTATCAATAAGCAGTATTTGTGGCAAAAGAATACCTGACTCTATTACTGTTAGCGAAGACCACTCACAGGATTTTGAATCTGATCCGTCTGGCTTTGCCCCAAAAGATAACTGTGTCTATGGATGTGTGCAAGTCAGCACAGAATCTATATAAATATACAAAGTATACACATACAGTAAAAACATTAGTCAAATAGAAACAGCAGATGATCCGGAGCAAGCACAGTGTGAAACTATTTCAGCAAGGCAAATTCAAAGCAAACACTGAAACAAATGAGGTGGCAGACAACAGTCTGAATGTTAATGAACCTAAAAGCAATACAGTGGAAAACTATTACATGCGGTTGTGATGCATGAACAATGTATTGCTTTAAAAGATACTTTCCTCTATTGGTGGAATGTAAAGACGTAAATTTTCATGCAATATTTATGAGAAGTTCAGTCCAAATGCCTCATTATTTGTCAGTACTACAGGTCTATGTTTAGGATAGTTGTGGAAATCTGTTAATTTATAACTAGAATTTTAGGAGTCAGTTTGGTGAGTTTAGAAAAAAAAGTATCTAGAAATATGAGAAGCGATTGTCATTCTCCTCAGGTGTTTCACTGTTATTATATCACTACTCTGAAAATGCCATCTATCAAGATATTTCCTAAGCTGGAAGGGTGTAAAGCACTGTTAATTTCATAGCAGACAGCAGCTACAGCATGTCTTCCACATTAGTGGAAAATCTGCAGAAGTGCAGATTTTCAAACCATCAGCAGTATTTTGGAGTCCACAATGCTCCCATTATCTCCCATATGACTCCAATATGGCATCCTATACTGATAAAAACTGTTGCTTTGCCTTAAAATACTGCTCAGAATCTCCTCTGTTTCTGCAGCTGTTTTGTCTCAATCAATTAATCAGTCCTGGCTCTTAGCTGGTACCTATTCCTTCCTACTTGCTTCCACTTAGTTTGCTGATAAGCTGTCAGCAGGCTGCTGCCTTAGACAGACTTTGCACCTTCAGACATTTGCACATCCAAACCCAAGCAATGGCACTCTGTTTCAAGGCAGAGTACTTGCACACTTGGTCAGCTCCTTTGGTAAGGAAGAGGAGGCAAAATCTAAGGTTCTCTTACAACTTGGGCTTTCTGGAACCTCCCTTACTGCCTAGGTCTGGCTCATAGTTCAAATGCCCAGAACAAAACCACAGAATAAAAATGTCAAAGTGAGCATCCTTTGTTTAGCTGAGCAAGGAAAAATGTGGGCAACTTTATTCCTGGTGACCCACTATGCTTGTGAAGCATTTACAGCAGTCTAATTCTATCTCATCAATTGCACATTTTACTACACACCCAATTTGCTTTGAAAACAGCAACATTGTGCTATAAAAGTGATATATGCACCTCTTTTGGACATCTTCCTATTTTTATGTTCATGAAACTTGCAAGAAGTTGAAATGCATGCACTTTGAGCTTTCAGTAAGCCTTGTTAAATGTGTGAAACAGAAGCTGGCTCTCACAGTGCTAAAACCAGTTCAGACATGTAGAGCACAAATTATGGATTGACAATATTTGGAGCCAGTTTGCAGAACTTCTGCATTACATAATTGCTTTATCTCAGCAGATTTCAGTGGAATAGGTGCTATTCTCTTAATAAAATTAAACTTGTGACATCAGGGGAAGAAATATTGCCCCAGAATAAAATGAAGCAAACCATTTTATTGTCATTTATTTTAACCTAGACAGCATGATTGTTCAGGAAAACAGAAGCTACTGTCCATCTATCTCAGGTGCTGTGAGAAGGAATTTGGCATGTTCAGGGGCTACTGCACCCTCCTTTGTGCAATTTCCTAACTGATGTGCAGTACAGATCTATGCAAACTAGTTTATAATGACACCAAGCAATTCTTCTTAGGTGGCCATGGTTCCCCCTAGCCCTGGGGTGTGTGAATGAATAAAGGAAGTCAACCTGAGTTCAGAACACTTTTTTTTTTTTTAATCCAGAGCTGGTGGCACTTTGCATCGTATTTGTACTCCTTGTGAACAATTTTTAATAACAGTGCTAGGCCAGGCAATACTCAGAATTCATCCTTGGAGCTCTCTCATCTATCTGATCCAGGAGGACTCTTCTGTTAACAGCTGAGCATCTCTCAGTCCAACAGCAACAGATCTTCTTGCTGGTTGCTTTTGACAAGCCATCTCTGATAGCTGCTTCTTGTCTTGCTTTGGTGAAAATCCATCTGTCACCCACTAGGAAGATGAAACCAGGGAGAAAAGAGTGACAGAAACACAGGAAAACAGCTAAGCCAGGAAATAACTAAAACTGATTATAGCAATAGCCTGCTCAGACAGCAATGGATTATTTAATAATAATTAGAATGTATTCTAAACCTATGGCCAGGAAGTAGTCTGCATTTTAAAATGGAGCATAATTAAAACAGTGTACCCATTTCATTTTTGTCAATGTAAATGTCTCTAAATTTTAATTTCTTGTAGTCAAGACTGGTAACTGTTGCAAGAAAGACTTGAGTTTCAAAGCAGGGATTAGCGTATTTGAAAATCTCTCTTAATAGGTCTGAAATCAGAAACAGAAATAAGAATAGTTGAACTACACAGACATTATTCAAAACAAAAGCTAATATTTTTTTCAGCTACACTGTCTACAGAGAAAATCATTTGTCATTCTGTAAACAAACATACACAGGTATAAATGGTTCCCTTGATTTAAAGCTACTATGAATTCTATCATATAATTTTTACCAAGATCACAAATTGCTGATGCAATCTTTAACCCACACATAACCAAAACTCCGAGTGAATGTTATGCAGAATAAAAAGATAGACTGAGGGTAGGCCCCAGTTGTTTTCTCATAGAAAGCTTCTTCAGGGGTTTTCTTAGTCACAAAACTGTCACTATAAGATTGCCTTCTTCTGGGTTCTGATATTTTTGAGGTTTTCAGCTCCTGTTGTAATGCCTTGACTAAGATTCATGGAACTACAATAGTCATTCTATCTCTTGACAAGGTAAAAATAAGGTCGTGATGCCTAGTAAGTTTTCCAGGCTTTCAAAATAGAAATATTTTCACTGATTTTGAGGATAAAGATTTTAAAAGATGAAAAATCCTAAGGAATCAAAGTACTTTCTGTTTCTTTCATGCAGGTTAAATATCTAACCCTTTTTGATAGGGGTTTCTTTTGCTAGGTTGTATTTGCTTTTCTGTGTTTTTCTTGTTGTTGTTTAAATTTAAATCCCCACAACTTGAGCCCATCTACTTTATTCACAGTATCCAGAAGATGTTTGAATAAAGCAAGGGTGCTTTCATACCCTAGAAACCTACATGGCATTAGTGGCATGTTATTCACTGAGTCTAATTTGCTGTAGATTTGTGGGTGTTTTTTGTTTGGTTTTTTTTTTTTGTTTTTTTGGTTTTTTTTTCTTGATTTTGTTTTTTGCTTATTTCAAAGTACTTCTTAGTCAGCATCTACTGAAGAATGGGAATTTTCAAAACTGTTAAAAGAGGAGAATGATCCAAATCATAAAAACTGCATCAAGGCCAGAAGAAAAGTATTTTGCCAAGAGAAGTTTTAAGAAATTGTATTAAACTTGACAGCAGTTTATGACCAGGCACTATAACGAGAGAGGAGTAAGTGGCTGATTGATCTTAACCCCTTTGTCAGAGAGGGGAGTATTGAGGACTGCAGTGGTATTGACCTGTTATACCTGGGACAGTACTGTGACTTTTGTGGGGGAACAGAGATGTGGGAAATAATGGACCAGCCTTCTTCAAAAGTCTTTCTGTCATCTTACTGTACTGCTTTAGGGAGGATTATGTGTTCTGGTGCTTTCCTGTGGGTTTATAAACGCTGTAATTCAGTGTAATTCAGTGGATATTGTGCAGAAGAAAAGATTTAATTTAATGAAAACAAACAAGAAACATTACTGGAATTTAAAAGGCATAATGAGAACCTAATTAAGAAACAGCAACAACTGGCTCTCATATTGCTCTTCTTGTCTCAGTGGCATCTCTTGCCACAGATATCAGTGCCAGTAACCGTAAAAGTATCTGGTACAAACAGGGTCTGTCGCCCCCTACAAAAACAGTGATCAATCCTATTTCATCTAAATATTTCCTGCCAGCAAACTGGGTAAGTACACTGAGTGAGACCCAGCAGTTTGCTCCATGCTTCTGTCAAGTTGTAGCTTGGTTCTGGTATCTTTATTCTTGCTCACATTATCAGAAATTGAATGGTGTGGCCCCAAGGAAGCTATGAACTTCATATGTATGAAGCACTGAGACAGTTCACAAGGATATTATACCTGATGATGTAAAGGTCTCCCAGGCAAATCATAGGCCAGGAATACTGATGATGCAACAGCTGTAGCATAGGCTTGCTATGTTCTATTTTTGATAATATCCATAATAACAATTAATGGAAGTGCATATGGAGAAAAAATGTTCCTTCATAACAGGATCTTGTTCATCCCAGAGTTCCAGCACAAGACTGCCATGTTATTTAAATCCTCCTAAGCCCACATTTGAAGACTTGTTCTGGCTGTGTTACACTGGTACAATTATAAGATCTCTGGGAAGGAATGTATTTTATCAGCAGAAAAGAGAAACAATGACAAACTGATCTTTTATCCTGTGGGGAAATATTACTAATGCTAGGATAACCTGATAGACAGAAATTCCATTCTTATTCTTCGTGTTAATGATCATCCTTCTGTGCTCCATACGCAGGGAGGCCAGATGAATTCACAAAGCATTTGCCCTCATCTATTGGCACCGGCAAGGGAGCTCTCAAGAGACTACTCATCTGGTCACATGTATTTCACTCTGTACATTCATAAATATCCAGATCACTCTAGAAGCATCACCTGGTTAGTCTCTATGAAGAAAAAGTGTATGCACAGTTGTATGCTTATTTGTAGGTGAGTACGTATGTCTATCTTTGATCCTCTATAGCAAAACAGAAAGAGTTTCAAGAATATATTTAAAATATGTCCTCTACAAATAAAACAAAATAAGCTGCAGGTATTGCAGTAAAAGCTTTCCTAGCAGTGGCATGAGACAGATTTTAGCCACTATACTGTGCATATCAGACATGATTGGTAGTCTTTGCTGTCACAGCAAAGGAATCAGGAAGGGTAGAAGTACACAGCAAAGGAATCAGAATGGAACAATAAGAGAAAACTGACAAAAATGAAAGCAAAAAGTAGATTAAGAGCTACCACAGATGTGCATGACATGCTGAAATGCATGAAAAGTCTCCACAGTGACCTAAAAAGTATATATAATCCCATTTTATTATTTTGAATGCTTCTGTGAAGCAGGGCCCAAAATTTTAGTGTAACCCTGTCACAAACATCATTAATTTCAAAGTGTGAAAAATGAAACCCTTAGCCCTCTGGGAGCTGTGGAGGGAGTGTACAGCAGAGTTGGAGACCTTTATGCAAATGTTTCTGTGAATCTGTTTTATCCTATATTTGGGTACGTGGGGTTTAATTACGAGTAGGATCAAAGACATCCTGAAAAGAGCTATTCCTGTTTCATGTGTGTGCAACTCCATCTACATTAATTATATCAAAAGATCATAGAACTTGGTTATGAGCTGTAATGATAGTGATGCAAATTATGTTGTGGCATTGGTAGGATATTTCACCTCCAGCAGGGGCACAGTGTATTACCTCACACTGTTGCCTTTAATTAGGGCATGTAGCCTTGTAGAAACTCTCTTCTGTGGTGTAGATGTCAACCTTTGTGAATTAAGAAAAACTTGTTGACGAAGTATTGTTTTCATATTCATAATGGGACTCTACTGCAGCTGTATTTGGGGTTAATTCCTCTGTGTTTGAAAATTGGTATAGTTCTGTCAACGTCAAAGAAGTTTCATGCTTGTATGCTAGAGAATTTGGCCTTCACAGGAGAAACATTTTAGGTGTCATCAGATTTCCAAATGATTTCATAGCTCTTTTGCAGTTAATAGAACTGGTTATTTCTCTTCTGGGTGAAATTCTACTCTCTGGATTTTTCCTTTATTCTGGACACAGTAAAAACCAGCCCTTTCAAAAGTTTCTGCGTAACTCTTTTTCCTAATTATATTGATCTTTTCACCATTTTATTTTCTTTTTTAAGTATTTCAAATAGATTGTGTCAGTTGTCCATTTTTATAATTTCCCTTTTCCTAAAGTTGCATGACACTACTTTTGCAGGTTGCTTAAAAATGTTGCAGTATTTCTGTTTCCAAAGTTTAAAATGTTTCTTATCAACCTCTATAACACATATATGTCAGTCCTGATAACAAGTCTGCGTTTCTCTTAGCTATAAAGATCAAATGTATTAAGTGAAGTTAATGATGGTAAGAAAAGTTTACTGAGAGATCTCTTTCTTTGATTTTTTCCAAGCTTACTCTGTTCATGTATGCTATTCCAAATGTGGATAGGGAAGATTTTGTGGAAAAGGTACATGCACAAATACTTGAAAGGAACTTTGAATTTGAATGAAGGTAGAAACTTCTGTAGGTAGGAAACCTATGGATTGAAAGGATAACTATGGGTAAAAGGAGCAGATGGTCATCTTTTCCTATGCCTCCTTCTAATCCCTGTGGCAGAAGAATCTACCTGCTTTTGTCCCCCAGTAGGATTGTTAGCGCAAAGGACAAATATTCTTTTATTCAGCTCAGTCTTTATAGGTCTCTTCCTGCTGTGCTCAAGTGGGGCAAACTCGCATAGAGTTTTCCTTTGTTAGGATGAAATAACCAGTTTCCTGGCAGGGTAGAATTAAGAGATAGGGCAGATAAGGTAGCATTTACCTCATGCCTCTCAAAATACATATGGATAGTCTTAAAGGCAAAGGAGGGAAAGCACATTTCTTAAATCATATATCCATAGCAGGTTAATTCTGGTTTATATAATCAAAGGGGTATAATCAAAGGATGCCTGATACAAATCTGATGAGGATAACATCATTAAAAAGATAAATATTTTTTTGCAACAATTGTACAGACAGACAAAAGCATACCACAGGAAATGCATGTTGAACTGCAAGGGTGGTGATTGTATTGAGGGGCGAAAAAAAAATCACAAAGCACATTCAAATGTGTCAAAGTCTTCTTAATATAGTGCAGACTGCCAAGAAAGAAAATAATAAGAAGATATATGGCCTTGGTTGCAGAGCAAGAAAAGTCAGAAACTCACAAGGAAAATAAAGCAATGCCCTTTCTAACACTAACTTACTGGTGATAAGAGTTATTATGAAAGGATGTGATAAGCCAGATAGCCATGGGCCAAATCAATCGCT
Source organism: Coturnix japonica (assembly GCF_054131305.1). Classification (NCBI taxonomy): domain Eukaryota; kingdom Metazoa; phylum Chordata; class Aves; order Galliformes; family Phasianidae; genus Coturnix; species Coturnix japonica. Next base: position 78,915,034 of record NC_140664.1, read on the forward strand.
TTCGATCCACATACAGCATGTTTTAACATAGTGAGGTTCCTATGCAGGCTGAACTTAGTTTAATATCCTTTAGAGTTGATGATGTGTAGGAGGTGGAAATAAAATCCCATCTGCAGTTACATAAGGCCACATCAAAATTCTTTTACATCTGTCCAGTGGCCTACTAAGGGAATGCATTTGCATTTACTTCGACAATATTATGAAGAGGACTCAGATTCTAAATTAATGTTAAGCTAGTCTAGATTGTATTGCCATTTGTATTGCAGAAATTATCTGAAAATGTGGAAAGGCATCAAATGAAGAATCATTTGATCATTAATATTGGAAAAAATCTAATTGTCCATCAATACCTAATACTGGTGGAGAAAAAATAAAAAGAAAAAAAAACAGCTTTTCTTAGCTGTACTTTAGTATGACAGAACTAATTTATTTTTTTTTTCCTAAAACAATACTTCATTTGTAGTAGACTATTCTAAGTGTTGTCTCAAAATTGTGTGAGTTCAGGTGAAGAAATACTTTAATTCTCTTTAAATTAAGCCTCACTAGCCATATATTCTGACTATATATGAGGAATATATATATATTCCTCTTCCTAATTTGAATTCTGTTAAAAAATAAAATATGAAATGCTTGAAGCTTCCAATAAATGTTTACAGCATTTATACAGGAACATTTTCAAATATGGTAAATCATGCAAATTCCTAAGTGAAAAGTTTGGTGCTAGATATCTACAGGTCTTAATTATGAAATGTGAAAATCTGAAAATCAGACTGCAGGAGATAAACACATCCAATATTCAAGTACAGGTGCGCTTGGAGATTGCAAATGAAAATATTACCTTTAAGATTTACTTTACACTGAGACCACTGCACTGCAAAAACCTGGTCTTCAAAATTCACTATTTTGATATTACTTTATGAAAAATTGGATTGAGACTTAGATTACATGAGATCCTGCCTCCTGTGCTTGTGAGAATCAGATAAGTTTGACTGCTGAACCTTGTACTAGAAGTGGGACTTATACAGGCTTCTCAATTTAGTCACATTTTTTAAAAGGATTGATATTTTTTCTTTTGATTGGGCTTTATTAAGATTTACATGAAAGCACATCCTACTGACCAACCCTTTGTGCTGATCTGATCTTCACTTTAGAGATACGATACAGCAAGGCTCTGTTTTCTGGAATGCATTTGTCCTTCTGGTATGTAATGAACTCCATGTTTCTGAACCTCAGACTGCCTGTTCCTGGGATGTTTCCTCACAATCTTTTGGGAAGGTTGTGCTTTTTTTTTTTTTTTATGGATGTTAATGTGACTGAAGATGTTTTTGTGAGCCTGTTACATCTTAAGGTGCATTAGGTGCTCTGTTGCCACTTTTTTATGCATACACTGTTCATGCTAATATTTTCTAAGAGCATCTGTAGTATGAGATAGGTGTTAATGTCACTTATAAAATAAAATTAAAGTAGGATCTTCTGAAATTGTCTTTAAAGGTCAAATTATAATAATCTTACCCAGAGTAGTAGTTTTACTCAGGGGTAGGTCTAGGTAAATTGATAACACTGTAGAAGAAATAAGGTTAGATATATAAAAGGGCTTTGGCACCACAGTCCCACAAAAATGTACTTACCATTGCTGAAATTCAAAAAATTTAAGTTGTCAGAATTCTTATTCATCCCTTGATACACTTGAAGACATTAATTTTTTTTTACTCCTAAACTATCTAAAATTTTCCATCAGTGTGATTTCACAGCTGCATAGAAATCTGTTTCTAGGTAGTCAGATTTGTTAATAATCCAGAAAACAAAGGTGACTGTTTTTTGTTGTTGTTGTTTTCCTGTATTTCCTTAGCTGTATAAACTTTCCTTTACATCTGCCAGGAAACTAGATCCTAAAAATATATCAGAAATATATGGATCAGAAGCAATTGCTGCAGTCATTAGGGCAGTGGGTAGTCAGAAGTATAGCTCACTTGGCCTTTCTAGACAACAATTCTGTTTGACATATTTCTTTAAACTTCCTCAAAACAGTAATTGAAACCTCAATAATGTTCTCCAGAGTTAATAACCATAATTTTTTGCTCTATATTTCACTGACCTAATGTTTGTTCAGCTCCTTTTTAGACAAAGTAGAAAGCTAGCATTAAAAAACTGAGAAAGACCCACACCAATTCATCTGAAAGTTCAGACCACTCAGCTGAAACATGTATACATATGAGGAATGATCAGCAAGGAATTTTGAAACTTATTGCTTCTTTGCTTCTATAACCATTAAATTCCTGGATATTATGAGACTGTTGTAGGAATGAACTAATCCACCATGCATTTGTGATTTAAAATCGCAAATATACATTTGAACAGTTCCAAACAATCTCATGTTAGGTATTTATTTTGATGATAAACTTAATTGTGATTCTGTGATCACTCCCTTGATTTCCATTGCTGTGATTCTTCGGTGCTTAATTTATCCTAAGAATTGCATTGGAAGGGAACTGGCTTAAAGATGGGAAACCACTAGGAAGCAGTGTCCCTTAGTGTTGGGCTGACTGTGTGAAGTTCTTGGAACAGCAGCATGTAGTGTCAATAAAGAAATACTCAAGCCAGGTGAGAATGGGTTAGCACACCTACTGGAAGACATATTGATGCACTGTTGACTGTAATTCAGTATGGTAACAAACAAGACACAGTTGAGTCAGAGAAGAGGGAAGAGTACCATGCTAAGAGGGATACACTGAGTTTGGCTCAGGAGTTTCACAGTCCAATTGACTTCTGAAGTCAGTGGTTTTTTAGTCATCTGCTGCTCTCAGAAGTGCTGCCAGAGGGGCATCTCTTTAGCTTACCCAGCAGTACATCATGATTTTCATCCAAATAGTTTCAAATGCATCTTCTGCTATTCAGTTGTTGTACTACCTTGTGCATCATGAATGCTTGATGAGACAGAGTCTCTTCCTTGGCACCCAGTCCCAAGGGTTCTGTGAGCAATGGGGACACAGAGTGGATAATCACAGCTAGGAAAGTCCTTGCAGTTCTCTTTGTTTCTTGCTAGTACAGAAATAGCATGGTGAAAATGAGCTGGAATATCTTCCAGTAAAACAGCCTCAGACAGGTTTTCAATAGTGCATTTGGGCATGCATTGCTGCTCAACTGTGACAGAACCTATCAGGATACTGCTCCTCAATGTTGTGTGACTCGCACTCCTAGTTTTTTGTTTCAGTAAGTTGTTTTTTCTTTTTATGTTTAAACAGAGACAAAAGCAAGTATGTGTTTGTGAGGACACAATGTATTAAGGTAATCATTTTTCATTTTTAATGACTGCCATGACTACCGTTCAGCTTCTGGTTGCATTGCTTAGCTCTTTTTTCCTCAATGTCATTCGCTGTACTGTTAGCATTGATCATTCATTGTGAGTGCAACCCTGTTGCAGATGTTAGCATTTCCCTTATTACCCAGCTCTGATACTTGAAAAGAATGGCTTGTTCTCCGCCCTCCTATGCCTTTGCATGATCAGAGAGGCATGCCCTCATTCAGGGCACAAATTTTGTACAAGCTTCCTGCTTCAGCACCCTTCCTTCAGGTTATAGTTATAATTCAATACCAGAAAACAACAACAACAACAACAAAAATGAACAAATGGACCAAATAACAACAAAAACCACAACACCCAAACATCTGCTAACGTTACCAAGATTGGAAAGAGTCTAGAGCAAGACCACTCCCTACACTTTCACCTGCAAATGATCAGAGCAAACCTATTGTATCTCAATGCAATGAAACTTGAGGTCATTTCTCCATTAGCTCATTTGTCCTTGATTTTCCTATTAGTAGTCTTATGCTCAGGTGAGAGGGAAAGGGAGTATTTTTCACAACACTTGCAGCTCTGTTCAGGTATGACCATTAAAGGCTTTGCTCGCAGGAACCTGTTTAGGCTTTTCAGGACAATGCTCCTTTTGAGTCAAATTACTATTCTAATCTATATACTTGATGTGACAACAGTATTTTATCCTCACAAGTAAATTTAGGACATGAAGAAACTGTTTTCCTTATTCTTTCTCCATCTGCTTGTTTTTGTTCAAGAGCACTTTCTGCAGTAGAGGAGAGAATTAGGATCCACCATCCTTTGGTCTGCCCCTCCGAGTAAAAAGGATAACAAATCAGGAGGAAGTAAAAATGACGCTTTCTCATTTATGAAAAGGAAGAAAAACAAAAGGAAAAACAGTATGAAGGATACTTGGATGGAAATATTCTATATGCACAGCATTCCTGACCTCAGGAACAGGAATTAGTAGGAACTCCTGAGTCAGGAACAGGAGTTAGTACAGAGGCAAGCCACTTACATTTATTTTATTTCTTTCTTTATTTACTTTTATTTATTTATTTTCCCAGCATGCAAAAGATGGGAACAGAGAAGATGTTGGTAAAGCTACTTGAGACCCATGGCTGAAAAATGCCAACCGCATCCTGACTCTCCTTTAATTTTATGCTGTTATAAAAGATGGAAAGGCACAGTGTGCCAACAGAATTTTGGCAAAACATTGGCAAACCATTTATGCCTTGCACTGTTCCCTATCTCCAATTGCCTTCTCTATACAATGACTTTCTAAGTCTTAAGAATCTAGATATACTTCGCTTCTTACTATAGGTGTTTTAATGAGGTGAAAGTGATGGAGAAGAACAAGATAGTTTCTGGAGCAAAGGTTATAGGGAAAAAAATATTTAACGCAATGCAGTTTTTGCTTTGTATTCAATCTAAAATATCCAGGATGCTTAATCTAGTCACTTTCTTCTGCCCTACTGCTAGCCAGTAATATTATAAACTTTTCTGCTTCTGCTAGACTGAACCATAAAGATCTCTCTCATATTTACTGGAAAAGTTTTATGGAGAAAGAAGTCAAAACTCTTTTGTTAGGTAACAGTTCAGGGCAGACAAAATATGCAAGGAAAATGACAACTGCTATCTACTGTTCAATATAAAGCTGTTACGCTATTTCTCCTCTAACTGCTGTTTATTTTCTTGCTTACTTTATGGGCAGTTTAAATGGAGGAAAATAATTCCAATTATCATATGAATGATAGTACAGGGGAACCGTGTTTTGTAGACTCTATGAGGCAGCACACACTTATTGGCTATTATTCAGAAACTTCACTGAAGATTATTATTTAGCAAAAAAAAAAAAAAAAGAGGAGAGAATTGTCCAGAAAAATTCTGAATATTCTACTACTTTTAATCAAATTTTATAATTTTTTGTTATCAATAAGGGTAGATTTTTTAAGATGATCAGAAAGCCGCTGCATCGAACAGTTAGGAAATCATGCAATGCAAAAAACTTCTTCTTCTTTTTTTTTTTTTTTTTTTAATATATTTTTTAATCCTTCTACCCAGATCTAGAATTTACTTTTGGGTTGTGTTTCCTAAAGCTAGGACTGAAACTAGAATCTTAATACCAAGCTATCAGGCCAGTGTGCTTGGAGTGTAATATGATTAACAGCAGGGATGTTAAGGAGAAAATTCACTAATTACTTATTTCATTAAAGAATGGTGTTTTCAGCTTCCAGTAAAAAAGGACTGCAATAGCCCTTGCTAGTGTGAGAACAGCCAGAGTCAAGAAAATGAGTGGGATTCTTTCATTTCCCTCTGCTGCCTTTTGTCCCCAGAAGGGTTTCTTGTCATTTCAGCAATGGCTGACAGGAGTCAGTTGAGTGCTGACACATACTGTGGCACCTGTAAGCATTTTTGACATAATTGACATAGTCCTGCAGGGTTTTGACAAGTTTGTCAACCTAATGAATGGGCAACTGAGCTTTATACCTATACTAAAGGTCATGTAAGTTGTTCAATGGAGGATGAAAAATTCTGGTACCCAAATAATAGCTTCTGACTTATTCTGCTTTCCTGAGAAACAGGAAGCATGAGAGGGGGGTAGGCAGGGGGGTGCTTTACAGATTCTCCTCTCTTAACTGCAGATTACATTCAATGGGAAGGTAAGACAGGAACCTCTGAAGAACACTCTTTTCCTTTCTGTCTGTCTGTCTCTCTTTATTTCAAGCAGAATTTGCGCAACATTCAATTACAGTACAATATTTAAGAGGAAATGGATTTACTTAGTGTAATACAACTGCATTTGCTTTCTTGCAGAAGTAGAGAAGATCCTGTTAAAGAAAGAAAAGAATTACTGTAGCAATAAGGCATCTCTGAAATGCTGTATATAGAGAAACCTGAGGTTATAAATTAGTGAAAATACTTTGTTTAAAGCAATTATGTACCTTTAACCAAAACAGATCCACACTGCAGACAACGTGTAGATCAAGCCAAACAGTTTTACTAACAGCTAGGTTAGTAAAAAGTCGCAAGTAGACAAGGTAACCGCAGCTGAGCTTTTATAACTGTGTGAACAATTAGATTTCATCTCGTAGTTTGAACAGACTGAAATCCTACCATGGAGTAGTTAGCACTACTCAGCAGTAGTATCTTAGATTTCTGCAGCTCAGTTATGGTTCGCATTGTGGTGGAAAACACTCAAGATTTTTCCTTTATAAATACCCAGTGCTTTGTTTGACCATAATTAGTTCTTTCAATATTTGAAATTAGCAAAATATTTTTTTTTCCTTAATAAGAACTCCACGACTACATCTTTAACAGTGCTTTCCAGAGGTTAGAGACATACTGGCCAAGGACAATATTTATTAAATCTACTTTAGGGAAATACTAACATTTCTTCAATTGAAGTTCCACATTATTGTAAAAGTGGTCCAAAGCAGAGAAAGCTGCATAGAACTGACATTTCTTCTTCTTGACAAGACCATGAGTTTAAGAACTTAGCTCACTGAGACTGAAATATTGACTGTGGTAGGGTTTTGTACTCAAGTGGCAAAAAAAAAATGCAGTCAATAATATTTTTCAGAGCAAACCACAGAGTGTTACATTAATATTAGCAGAGTCATCAGATCAGTAGTGATAACAACCTGACTTCTTTTTACAGAATTAAGATTTCTTAATTTCAGTTAATGATCATTTGTCGGGCACTTGTAGTTATCAAAAAGTGTTAGAAGTGAAGAGGAAAGAGGGAATAGAAAGGGAATAGAAAGGGAAACTAAAACTAATATTTTTTTAATTAGATTTCTGAGTTTACTTAACTGCTTTTCCAGCTGCATAAAATTGATGTATTTTCCTTTTTAGGAAAAGGTAATATTTGTGATACAGAAGGCAATTTTCAGGCTGTCTATTTGTGAGGAACTCTGCCCTCTTGTTAAGACATCTAAGCAAATGTGCCTTGTGCCACACTTGGTTCTGGCTCCCTGGTCATCTGAGGGTCATGGCAGTGGTGGTTTACTTGACCGCATTCCTGCAGCTTGAGTCCCCCTTTAAACTAAGACAGATGTTAATGAGTTGTTATCGACTCTTCCCCAGCAGGAGAGAGCAAGAGGACTTTGTTCTGTTTCTGGGTAGAACTGGCAAATAAGAGATTTTTAGGAGAATCAGTTGCTGAACAAAAGAGGAAGGAACTGAAACATGTGTCATATATTCTACTGTAAAATTCTACTGCCAGTATTGACAGAGAAGGTAGCCTTGATGATATTCCATGCCAGGCTGAACTCACTGGTATCTGAAAACCAGATAAGATCAGTATTTATTTGTTGAAGTATTGAAACTCTAAGTATTTAAATACCAGTTCTCTCAGGTATTATGAAAACTTTCCTGTTTGTGCAGTCGGAGTTGTTAGTGCTATGCATGTCTTTACATCCAATATTGAGTTTATTGTTGTTTGAAGGATTTGGATTCTCAGAGGCACAAGCCAGACTGTCTGAACTGCAGTATCGCTAGTAATTGTTATGCACTTTACTAGCTGTAAACTAGAAACTACTTTTGTTTTCCTCTTTTCCCTTCTCTTTTATGTTTTTAATCGCATTTTCTACTTGTGCTACTCCAGGCAATATGAGTCATGTTTCATCTGTTAGATTTGAACAAAATATTTGCTTTTTTATTGTTATGCAGATCATTGATATCATTCTGCCATATCTCCACTGTTAATTCAGAAGACATTAGGGGACTGAATGTAAGGATAAACTAACATTTACTTTACATTAGCTCCCCATGAAGACAATCAATTGGGCAGCCAATGAGAAATTGTTTGTTAGATTGCAGCAGTCTGACAAGCAAATATACTGATTCTTTTTAAATGTTATGAATGTTGTACATATAGCATTCTAGGGCACAAACCTTTAAATAACAGGCAATAGCAATCTTTTTTTTTTCTGTCCATCTGTTGTAAATGTTCAGGTGGTCTATAATATTGGGATGTTATTATGAAATTCTACTTGAATATCATCAAATTTCAACTTGCTACCTTTAAAACTGAGTGCTATGGAAACAAAAATCGTGACTACTCAGTTTGTTCAAATAATACTGTGCAGACATCAATGAAACTTCTATCTGGAAGTAGAATATTGTGTATTCAGTCTCACATCTCTAAAGCCTATTTGGAGGATTAATGGTTAGGATGAAAACACAGACTTAATAGCTGCATGTTTAGTAAGCACCTTCCACCTTTTATGCTGAATGAGGGAGGAGTTTTCTTGGAAAAAAACACTATATTATCATGTAATTAAATATATTTGCAGGGAAGAACATAAAAGGATGAAAAGGTGAGCTTAATTCTGGCATTTTCTAATTCTTGAGTATTTGATTTTGCAATACTAATATAGTCTTCTTTGTATGAAATACAAGAGTTCTCATGACAACTACTTTTCTCAAGTGACTATTTCAAAACTAAACAAAATTATTCATTTTCTTCTCATAGATATCATTTTATCTAAATAATTTCAATGCAGATATTAATTTTGGGAAATGAAAACTGCCAACTGTATTCCAATTTCACCTGTACTGACAGGGTGAAGAAGAATTGTGACTTGAATTGCATTACTGAAGGTTCCTGTGAAGCTTTGTCCCCTAGAACTTAGCTTGTTTTTGACAACAAAATTGAATTGGAAATTCACACTTAGTTTATAGGCCATCATTTCCAAGTTTTATTTCATTTGTGTAGATATGCAGTGTGCATGAGGGAGATGCACATGTCTTATTGAGGGTGAAAAAAAATCCTTAAACATTCCCTATGGAGAGACACTGAATTATTTCTAATGTATCATTTACATTATAACCTCCATACTAATTGTTACCTATCCATTTCAGGAGAATGTCTGGTACTAGGTATACAAAGGAAGGTGTAGGAGGGCAGTTACACAATCATTTTGCCATAACAGGATGCTTATTTTTAATTCTCAGTGGTTAATAACTGGCTCTGGTCCAGAAACATGGAGGAGTTGCATTCTGCTTTGTTTTAATGCTAATGTAGCTGTCAGTGATCTTGACAACCCCATTATTGTAGGTAATGGAGGTCTGGGGAATCTCACATTATAGAAAAATGTGGCATATGAGCAATAGGGAGCTCAGTAAGGAGACATTTGCATGGCTTTGTGTGAAGCTAGTCTGGAGCTAATAAGCCTTTTCAGAACTGTACCAATGTCCATTTACTGAGCATTCTCTGCAATGAGTTTTCTCAGATCTCAGAACACAGGGGAATGTGAGATAACAACAGTGTAGTAGCCAGAGACTTTGGTTGACTTTATGGGCTTGTCTTGCCAACCGTGGCCAGCTGTAAGCAGGGTTGGTTGGGTCCTTCAGATTTTGTCTCTTCCACTATAGGATAGACAAGCTCAGTGCAGAAGCATTCAGAACCAGCTTTAAATGCTCTTCTATTTTGAAGGCTCTCTCCTTCTGCTGACATTGCTAGGTATTAATTTCTGTGAGCGAACAGTCTGACTGGGAACCCATGGCACATCTGAATGCTGTCTGCTTATGCCATCCGCAGTTAGCTGAGACTTACTTGCAGTTGTCCAGCTTGTGCCTGAATCTCCATAAATTCCTACTATGAGTAAAATAAGTTCAAATGGAAAGCAGTTAGGTCCCTTCTTATACAACTTTGTGTTAAAGAGAGCCACTCCACTCTGCAAAAGTGTGTCCAGTGAATTTTGTGCACATCTTTTCCTGGATTGGTGGCATTTGAGCCTATGAAGAAAGGAAAACAAATGTATTTATGGTGATCAGTAACTCTGGAGATTTATCTCGACTAATCCAGACCCAGCATCATGGACTGACTGCCTTTGCACTCTGTTTAATGACCTGTTTTCTCTTTGCCTGTTCCTCTTCAAACTCAGGATATTTGTCTATGCAGACAAATTGCAACACCATGAAATGAATAGGTCCAGCTAGCTACAGCAACAGTGAACCTTACTTTCTGATCTTTTAACTTAGTCATGATATTTGCCGCCCCTTGACTGGGGGACCCTTCTCTTATTCCTACTTATTCATAGAACAATTAAAGCCAGTATCTATCTATAGCAACATATGAGGTAATGTGCTGCCTTAGTCCCTCATTCCTTCATCTTTGAAATCTTTTTGTCTCTATCCTTCTCTCATGCAAATAGCTTTCATTACAGTCATGACAACTAAATGAAAAGCTATGCTTAAAACAAACAACCAATTAATATTAATCAAATATTTATGAGTATTCATGATGAATATTTATGAAAAATATCAGTGTTTGCTCAAGATGTAAGACAAGAATTTGTTGTAAACTCTTTGTGTGAAAACAAAAGTATACAGCAATTGTTAATTATGTGGTTACTATTATTAGATACCAATACAGTTAGGTGAAGCTTTCATATGTTTTATTCACCCACAAATATTGTTCTAGAGTGGCTAAACTGATTTTTAGGTTTGGCAAACTGTTTTTGTTGAAAGCAAATAAGAAAATTTATTCAAAAAGTTTTAGATTTTTTTTTTATTTTTATTTTTTTTTAATATTCCAATCACTTCTTTGCATTAGATCTGCCAGAATGTAACTAAGGAAAATTTTTCTCATAGGCTCTTCATAGAGAAAAAGCAAAGCTAATTTCTAGCTTACACAATGCGTATTACCAATTTTTTGTTTGTTTGCTGATCAAATTATTTCTTTTTCCAGAACTGACAATAGTTCATCAAATTAGGACTTTATTTACACAAAGTTCTGTTTGTGGTGTTGGATGATTTTAGTATTTCTGTGTGAAAAAGGAGATTACTTTTTCTTTTCTTCTTCTTTTGTGTTTCTTTGCTCTTCAAGATGCATTGAGAGCATTGTAATACAACAGACCAGATTTTAATGACATTAGATCAGCTTTGTTTAAATCCAGGCTTGAATTCAGAGTGTGTTTCTAGTAATGAAGGTAATTAACTTTGATCAATTTACCTATGCATGCAACATATTCTTTATATTTTGAAAATATATTAATTGTTATGGGATGATTTTCTAAAAGTATGCTTTGGCTTACCCAGATGTTCTAGGTTTAGTACAGAATTTTTTCACCCATACTGTGTGGAGTTCAGTCCAGATGAATGTGATTTGGTGGGTTTTTTGCTTTTTTTTTTTTTTTTTTTTTTTCCTCCCTCTGACATGAGATGTAGAAATCTATGAATAGGAGTACTTTAATCTTTGATCTAAATTCTCCTCTTTTGATTTTCCCCTGGCAAGATAGTAAAGCTGCCAATCAAAGACAACCTATTTTATAATTTATGTATAGCCAGCTTGGAAAGATGATCCTTGCACACAGTGATACAAGTGTTTGGTCACAAGTTTAAGTGCTCAGTTGTAGAACAGTTTCTAAGGTAAATATTGCCATTGGCTGAGTAACTTCAATACAATAGATGGAGCTGTTTATGAACCTGAAGCAAAAATCCTTGACATTTTTAGAAAGACAGTTTCTGAATTTAAGGAGTCTCAGGTCATATTCTAAATGCTTTGGGATCAAACTTAGAAACTTAGACACAGGAAGGTGACTCCAGCCCCTGGTATCTGCTCTGGCCCTGTGCTCACGTGCAGAAACACTGCTGAGATAGTCCCTGCTCCATGATCAGCCTGAAACTGGCAGCAGATAAAACATACTGGACCTGAGACCTGCTGCCCTTGTAGATCATACCTGCCAGCAAGAGCCTTCCCTTGCCCTGCAACATGCTACAGGAGGTACATAAGCTGTCGTGTTCATCAATGGACTTCATTTTCCTCTCTGTTCCCACTAGACTGAGTATGGGAGGTGACCTGCCAGCTGGTCTGAGCAGCTCATAAATAGGAAAGCAAGTAGAGTCAAGGCTGCAACTGCCACCTGCCCTCCTCATCTCTGTTTGCAGGTGGGGTTTCCAGGCTTACACCTGCAGACTGAGAGTTTCTTCTTCTAAGCTAGGTGATGCTGTGGTCTGCTTGGAAAGGCAGATGCCTGTGTTTGTAGCCATAGCTACACTGCTAGGGTAAGCAATGAGATAATAGCTAATGGGTTCGGAGTCCAGTTATAATGAATGATTAATTTTGTTAGTAGCTTTTATATTGGCTCTTTTTCCCCACTAATTGCTAGGGAACTACCATTCATCAGCTGTCTCATGGCTTGCACAGTTTACTACTTAATTGGGAAGTTGATACACTTGTGTGGGCTATACTGAGATGAATAAAAAGTATCTAGATGTATACTCATTATATAGTGTATGAGCACTACTTGTATGTGTCAAAAACAGCTCTTTGGTGTCCTGAGGAAATGGTCTCAAACACTAGTAAAAAAAAAATTCATGTTACCTTTCAACATCAGTTCAAAGAAGTCATTGGTGTCTGCATAAATATAAGTTTCATTGCAGAGTGATTGAATTTTAATAATCTCTTAGATTTTTAGGACTTCAGATCCAGTTTGTTCCTGTCGTATTTTCTTTTTCACCCTCCCTCTTTCAGCACTTTTTCCCTTAATCTCTTTCTCAGTAGGAGAAAACTTGCCTCTGGGGTACAAGTGGGAGGAGCAGGGAGCATAAAGTATCAAGCTAAATTAGGATGTCTTGAAACACAGAAGGTCACAAGTCCACATTTTTCTGAGAGCAAATTTCCTGCTATTGACTCTGTAACACTAAGGAGGATTCAAAATGATTTTGTTTCAACCCCCCTGCGCACTCCCCCCACATTTTTCCTCTTCTCCCCAGACAACAGATGTCAATGTCTTTTTAAGTTGTTGATGATTAACTGCGAACACTGTACTGTTAAAAACTCTCAGCCACATTTTTCAGAGTCTTCAGAAGTGTAACTGATAAAGTGCATACCACAGCAAGGAATATGATCTCATTGCAGGTTTTTTTGAAGTGAGACACTTACTTTTCCCTTTTTCCTCTTTCATGCTTCATTTTAAGTATATTTAATTTTTTCCTGAAATGCACGTATGCATTTATTAGAGAACCATTTGTAAAGACTTATCAAATGACTCAGTTTTCTGTTTGAGCATTTTCTGGGGGGAAGTGGGTCTGTATGAGAATTTGCAGCAAAACAGCCTTTGAAAGCAGTAGCTTTTGTTGTGGGGCTGAGGTTGCTGAGCCTTGTGACTGAACATATTCAGACCAAAGGCAAAAAATGTTTGAATAAATGCATGCAAACCCTGCCAGTGTGAATATCCTCATATAGATGGAAAGCCTAATAGCAATGTGAAAGAACGGTTAACCTGCTTTCTTCTCTCTTGGAAGTTTTCAGATTATTTATCTCTATTGCATCTTTTTACATTTACTTATTTATTTTTATTTAAGAGAAATAAAGATCCCCAGGGGGAAGAATCATCATTTCTTTCCTTCCTGTGTACAGGCATCATGTAATAGAGGAAGTATGCCTCGGCTTGTTCCCACATTCAATCATATTTTTCTACCTCTTTTTGGTGTTGGTAGGGAGCTTTTTGATTCTTCTTACACTCTATTTTTCCTTCACTGAGTACAGTTAGGACTTCAAAATATGAAATTCAAATCAATATTTTGGTGAATTTTCCTATGTCTGTATGTGTGGGGATACATTTATTTCCATGCTGTCTCTAATACCTCAATTACATCAATACCATATCAATACCCTCATTGTTTATTTGTTTTTTTTCTTGTTGTTGTTGCTAAAGTGATCTTCTGTTTTTTCATCCTTCATGCACAGCTGGCAAAGAAGGCTGTGCTGCTACCTGTTAAGCTAACAGCAATTATATTTCCTCCCCTGTTTGATTCAGAAGTAATCTAGATGTTAGAGCTGTCAGAAGGCTCCTGACAAAGCTGTCACTGGGCCTGTGGCAGATCAGTTGGAGCTAATGAAAAGAATTATAGGTGTGGTAATCTGTTGCAAGAGCCGAGGGAATGTGGTTAATGCTCCTGTAAAAGGCTGGGAAAACTAGGTGAAGCGTGCTCTGTCTAAACTGAGATCTTAATCTAGCGAATTCTTACACATAAGCTTAACTTTAGGCACCTGTATGAGTCAGTAGGAGGCAAACATTTACATAGAGCTTGCAGGTTGGTGTTACCCTGCAATGTCTTCAACGCTTTTTTTTTTTTTTTTCCCCCTCTCTCCTATCTGTAGTGCTATGAGATTTGACTGGCACTTTCACCTTAAATAGCGGTTAGAAATAGTCATCATTCTCTAGGGGAGAATGCTGTCTTTTCAAAGCTGCACTGGGGTTGATTAGCTGGGCCTTCTTTTGGGGCAAGTGAAACTCATTACCACTCACAGTTCTGTACCCTGAGACTTCGCTAATGGCCTGAGAAAGTCCCATGCCCATTCCAAGGTATTTTTTGAGGAGAATATAGAAAGCAATGGAACTGTGTGTGCAAGTGACTCAGTTCTTCTGCAGCCGGAGGCACTTCATCTGAAAGGATCCACCAGGCAACCTACAGGGCTGCTGCCCACCCTTGCTCCCCAGCGTTTGCTTGTGCAGCTCAAGATGCAAAAAAAGTGTCAGTGGGATGAGGACATTAATGTGGCGGAAGACTAAATAGATGCTCAAGGGGAGGCACAGCTTCGAGTAAGACAGGGAAAATGACAGGTCTAGAAAACCATTTAGAGTGCTCTGTTGCTATTTTAGCATCAGGTTTTGAGTTTGCAGCTACTTCTAGCTTTTTTTTTTTTTTTTTTTTTTTCCCGTTTAATGCTGGGAGTAGCTCAATAATAAAAGTTTGATTTTGTTTTTACAAAGGAAAGTAAGGTAGACCTTATTTTTGAGGCCATTAACTATGGCTAAAGGGCTAACAGCTCCATGGGAACAGAATCAAGAAAATAAGGGTTTTAGGAAACTTTAAGTCAGCAAATTAGCAAATGATTATTTTGGAGCAGAAGAGTGTATGTCTAGTTTACCCCTTCTTATTTTCTTGACGTGTTTTTGCTGAGACTTTTAAGAATTAAGGGAAAAAAAAAAAAAAAAAGAAGAAGTTATCCAGTATAGTTTTTCAACAGATGATTACAAAAAACAAAACGTTTTAAAAATAAGAAAGGAAAATATCCCATTACACCAGTAATTAGCCTCCTAATAGCACACAAGGTGTGGGTTATTAAGCTGGTTATATGCTTCTTAGGTGGCTGAAAAGGAAGGTACTTTTCTTTCATCCTCTTAATGCAACAGATTCAAGGTATGCATCAGTCGCTTATTAATGCACACCATGTTGGGGCTTAATACTATTGTATTTGTTCTTTTACAAGCTCCAGGCTGGTTGTACTGTTCTGCAGGAAGTACTACAGAACAGCCTTGGGAGCAAAAGTCACAGTTAGGGATTATGTTCAAGCAGTGAAGAAATTGTGAAAAGTCTTTTGTTGTTTCTCTGGTTTTGTTAATAGAGGACTGTTTTTTTGGCTATACACATTCAAGAACATTTCTCAGTCATCTTTAGAAAAACTAGTTTCAGCCACCTACACATCTCTGAAGGAAAAATAATCCAGGCTGAAATTTACCTGCTTTTCATATATCACAGTGATGTCAAAGCAGCTGTTTGCTTCTTAATGTGACCTTCATTTTCCCATTGAATCAGCTTAAAGCAGTCTAATTTTTTTTTTTTTTTTTTTAATTTTTCTTGAAGTTGAAGGCTTCCTAGCACAGCAGATAGTCCAGTCTTGAATAAAGTCTAACATCTTTGATGATTCCATGGTCTTCTTCATCCAGAACTGCCATTAAACATGGTCTGTGCCTCCAAAATGGATGGAGAAAGGCAGGAAAGCTTTAAGTATAAACATCAGAGAGGGACAGAATAATTTTATTATTATTATTATTTTTCTTTTTTAGTGCATCACTGAAAAATGAAAAGGAATGAAAAATCAGAGATCACTGAAAACCAGTAAGTTTCAAATGAATATTTTCTTCATTACGAAATACTTCTCTTCTGGGAAAAAACACTGCCTTTCTTAAAGACCTTTTACTCTTACTCTTTAACCCAGCACTAGAAAAGATTCTTTTCCAGACTAGTGCATGTATGAAAATGTGAAGGCTTCTGTTTTGAACATTTTGTATTCGTTTGGGCATAGAAGTGAGGCTGGATAAGGAACAGGGCATTTGTTGTTTTTGACACAGTGGTCCGTCTCCTATTTGGCACAGGAATAGTTCTTGGCTGAGAGAATGCCTAGAATTGCATTACTGGGCACCTATGTTGTAGCTGGCCAGGATCCCATTCACAATCTGTATGTGAGGGTGGCTGATGAGTAGAAATAAGAAAATGGGAATGATTATCATCTGGGTATAGTTTTGCTACACCAACCCTTTCCTTCACCTTGGACTGTATCAGAAGCAAGGTGCAGCACTCCCATCATATCTGGCTTCTTCTGTTCATGTTAACAGCTCCCATCCCACTGAAAACAGGAAATAAAGTGGTTAGAAGGCTCAAAATGAGTGATCTGTAACAAAGAATAGGGTTATTGTTCTGTTTGGATAGCCTTGGGTAGTGCCGGCTCTATGTCCGCTGAGCAGTATAATGAGAAAACTTGATGTGGTGTTTGGTCAATTTTATGCCAATTTTTGTTACTCTTCCTCTCATTATCATGCTTCTGTTAAATCATAAAATTCAGTAATCTTAATCAGATGCAAAATCCCTGTAAATTCAACTAAAATCATTCTATAGACATTCTCTAAAGGTGTGCCCTTTTACATGCTGCTTTTGCTTGATCATTGCTTCACAGAATGCAGTGGGAAAATTGTTTAGGGTTATGCTCTACAATGTTACAAATGAGGAAAACAGTGCCCCCACTGCTGTATTTATACTCTGATTTATTTATTTATTTATTTATTTATTTTATATACATTAAGCATTAAACAGAATATATTGAGAGTCTGTATGGCAGATTCCCATAGGTGGTTCTGAAGAAAAGTGCATTGACTCACCTTTTAAGACTTAGTATTTAGAGAGATGAGTAGGTGTTTGCTTTTCTCCTTCCCCCATTCTTTCCTGTAGAAGCCCAGTTTTCCAACTACAGGAAAGCCTTGGGAAGTGTGTGTGTGTGTGACTACCTTTTATGGATACATAAAATTGATGAGGACTTATGCTTGCCTGGATGAAGCTAGATTCAAGGAACAAATATCTGGTACAAATGTCCCTTCCATCAAATGAACAACTCATATCAACCTCTCTATACAAATGTTAATAATGTTTCTGATGTGATTGCTATCAAGCAATTTTTATGCTGTGCCACAAACTTCAACTACAAGAATCTGCTAAATGAAGTCTTATCTACCTTTTTTTTTTTTTTTTTTTTTTTTTTTTCCTAAGTTGCAGTTATTGTTATTTACTTTTTTTGGGACTATGAAGTGACAAAAAAGTTGAGACTTTTTGAACTATGGTGAATATCTCTATTTCACAGGCTCATAATTCATGAATTCCATTTCTGATTTACTGCAAATTTGCTAGCAAAACCCTACCTCAGCTTGAGACCTAGACTACAAATCTTGTGGCCAGTATGATTTGTGAAGCTGGAATTCAGAACAAGGAATAGATGCCAAATTTTATCTTGTAGTGGAAATCCATGTTGTAGTCTTAATTAAAGGTGCTCTTTCTGTTCCTTAATATATCTTTCCCAGCCCTGTATGTCTCAAAATACAGACATACAAGTTATGAATATTTCTTTTCGTATCTGGTGGCTATTTAAAGATCCTCAGGCGAAAGAAAGTGATGAAGCTCCATAGAGATCAGCACACCCAGTTTACAATGGCTTCATCATAAGATGTGTATTCTTGGGATTACTGCATAGCCATGATGTGTTACCACTCCAGAGCGTCTCCATGTTTTGCAGCAACTCCATTTCTGCAGTAAACAAAAAAACCTTTTAAAAAAAGGAAAACTACCATTAGATCTCAAACTCTTACATAAAATCATGCAAAAGCCCTTGATAGAAACACTTTCCTGTGGGTTGTGGATTTGTATTTGTTGTTATTGTTGTTTGTTTTTTATTTTTCCCCACTGAAGTAGAGCCGTAGGGGGGGAAGTTGAAATGGAGAAATGCATCATGAATCTTTCCACTGTTTCATAGAAATTGGCTTCTTCCTTGCTGGGTTTACAGTCATTTTGTTCGAGTCTTGCAGTTTTTATTCTGTTATTTTATCAGCCTTTCCTGAGTATGTTATCTTCCACTTTAACACAGTGGCTTTTATAAGTGAGATGAATAGTTCATGGCCTTGTTGTTCTGTCCTGGGGCATTTCCAAATATAATTATCAAATGTGAATGTAATGGCTTTATATATATATATATTTTTTTTCAGCATCAGAAACATAGAATGATTATTTTAGAAGAGGGTACAGTATCAGTTTATTACATTGTAAGACGCCAGTCTTTTGTTTGACCTGGAATCACTTATTTTTCTAATAAAATATTGTACACTATTTGCAGCTGCAATATTCTCAGCTTCAGTAATGAATGAAATACACAATCAAAGCAAGAATGTTTCAATATATCAAACTCATTCCAGTCATTATCAGAATATGGTGTGATGGGGAAGGACAATTTCACCCTGGAGAAATTACTGTAACCTATACACAGCATAGAACTAAGTAATAAAGAACAAGTGAATGTATATGGTATTTGATTTCTAGATAGATGGTGAATATGCTCAGTTCTCCCATCTGTCCAGAAGCTAAATGCTTTACTGATGAGTGGTGTTTTATTGCTATTCCAATATGGCTTTTCTGCATGATTCTTTTTTCACATAAAATATGTCTCTTATGGAAAATATGGAATTTAAAACTTTTCCTCCAAGATTTATAGGATCTTATTTTATCTTTTTTTTTTCTTTTCTTTTTCTTTTTTTTTTTTTTTTTTAAAAAAAGCCTGCTTATTATTCATCACTTGAGACTTCTTCAGAGTAGTCCAAGGGAATTAGGCACCTCAGTCCTACTGACTTCAGTGAAAATGAGCTGTTGATCTCAGACCTGCTTTGGAATAATGAGTTACTCCTATTATTTTATTCAAAATGATAGCTATAATACTGAGAATATACAAGCCTTGATCACAAAATGAGCCTCTGAAAATGTTAGTCATATGGGGGAAGTTATTTGTGGTAACAATTATGTTTCATCCACTTCACATTGGTGTGAGGAACTGCGTATACTTAATCAGCAAATCTGCCTTGTGGAAAATCTTAGTCCTGATATTAAACCAACCACTACAGGGTGTAAGAGGGAGAGGAGACTTAAATTGCTTCATCTGTCCTACCACTTCTAAAGTACCTATTTGGTTTATTATCTCTTTTCAAGAGATGGAGAAAATGGTTTGGTTTCTATGCTGAAAGACCCACTTTCACAGGATCTGCCTACATCTAAGATGCTTTATTTTCTATGGCTTATTTAAGTTTCCCTATTGTTCATTTTTCAGGAATGTGCTTAGTTCCTTAAATTGTACAATAAAAGCCTCTTTCTTGACAGGAAGTCATTTCCAAAGGTTAATTATTTTATGAGAAAAGAAATTACATTTATATTGACTGTTAAACTTTGTTTTTTTCATTTTTTAAAAAAACTGTTTCTTTCAGTTGTGTTGCTACTTGCGATCCACAAGTGCGTTTTTAACTTTTTAATTTAGCTTATCTCTTAAATATTTTTTTCTCAAATCTGAACCTTATCTTGTTAATCTTGTTTGTTCTGGAGAGAACAGATTAAATTCCTTTAACTGTCCACTTTATTAAATTCCTGGTATAATTTATTACTCTAACAAAATCAGACAAGTAGGAAATTTAATTGCTTAAAAGTGCATAACCCATTGCTACTGCAGACTCTCTCACAAGTTTGTGTTGCAGTTATGAAAGATAATTAAAATGAAAATTGTTTTCTTTTAATTAGACTTTCATAATGATCATTTTTCTCTACCAATATAATCAAGCTTTCAAACTGTATGCTTTTATTTAAAAATACTAAGTTTCTAATCTGCTCCTCAGAAAAGGAATGGAATATCTGATGATATTTCAGTGTAACATGCCGGCATTTTTGCAAACCATTTTCAGGTAGAAAAGCATTCTTATTCCCATCCTAAAGGTGAAGGAGGTAAGATAATGTTAAAGAGGGAATTCATTTTACCTCACTGGTGTTGTTGCAGGTGTACAACTGAGGTACCTGACTAGCATTTTGAAGGAACTATTGTACCAACTTCTAAGGTGTATTCTATTGCTCATTTTACACACAGCCAAGAATATGCTGTGATCTGGCTTTAGGGAGTTGAGTTGGCAGATATGATTAATTGGACTGATGGCTTATGCCTCAGTACCAGATCTCTGTATTTGGCTCAAGATCTTGATAATTAGAAACACTCATTTTTATACCAGCTTTATTAATTCAAATGTTTAATGCTGCATGTTCCATCATCTTCAACAGCAGGTTATATTTGCAGTTGTTAATGACAGTATGTCAGCAGCAGAACTCCAGGTGAACATACATAAGTGAATATAGGTCAAGGAATGATCTTCTACCACTTGAAAAAGCTGAGGTGCCTTTCCTTTGAAAAAATCAGATCTTGTTGCAGATGCTGAAGGGCATTTTTGTTTTGTTTTTGTTGTGGTTTTTTTTGGTTGTTGTTTTAGGTTTTTCTTTTAATGACTTGTCTGCTCTTAATGCTGCATTGTGGTGATGGTATTTTATTGCCCATTATCTTACTATTCTATGAACAAATACAGTTTCAATGGAATTTTTTAAGTTATTATCTTTATTCTTCTCATTCCCCAAATATTAAAAGGCATATTTTGATTTTAAGTACTTAGCTCTTGTTAGTTATGATGAAAGAAACTTTTCAAATAAATGCACTGAACTTTCCTAAGCAAGCATATCTCTGGGAAGCTATGAATGGAGAACAGTGACCAAAAAAACAAAAACAAAAACCTCAAATGTGTAAAAGAATAAATCCCTGAAATTATTTAAATTCTATGTATGTTATGGGTTAAATGCTTTTACAAGGTTACTATTATTAATAATTAACCACAATTATTATTGTAGGTCTTATATAATGTGATGCGGAAGGATGAATTACTTTAAATATCTATTACATTAAACTACTATTAAACATAGTAGTAATTTAAGCTGAATTTTCTGAGAATGTGTATGTATGATTCTAGGTAAAATTCACTGTAGAATATATGGCTCACACTGTGCAAACCTGAAATTAAGAGATTATGTACATTCATTCCATGATTACATTCATGCCATGATATTAGTAAAATGCACACAGACTGCCTAAATTTCAGCATTAAATCTTTGAATCTGAGCAAAACAGAATCACAGAATGACCCGGGTTGGAAGGGACCTCAAGCATCATGAAGCTTCAACCCCCCTGCCTGGCAGGGCCTCCAAACTTCCATGTTTACTAGATCAGGTTGCTCACAGCCCCATCCAACCTGGCCTTGAACACCTCCAGGGATAGAGCATCCACAGCGTCCCTGGGCAGCCTGTTCCAGGACCTCACCACTCTCCTAGTAAAGAACTTCCCCCTAACATCCAACCTAAATCTTCCCTCTTTCAACTTAAAACCATTTCCTCTTGTCTTACTATTATCGGCCCTTTCAAAGAGTTTACACCCCTCCTGATTATAGGTACCCTTCAGTTACTGAAAGGCTGCAATGAGGTCACCCCACAGCCTTCTTTTCTCCAGGCTGAACAAGCCCAGCTCCCTCAGCTTGTCCTCATAGGGCAGGTGCTCCAGCCCCTTGACCATCTTCGTGGCCCTTCTCTGGACCCTCTCCAAGAGCTCTATGTCTTTCTTGTACTGAGAAACAGGTATATAGGACTTCTTATTGACTTCTGACATTGGATCAAATTTTACTCAGTGAAGGGCTGTAAAACCATTAGACAGGATAAGCATGCTTAGTTTCAGAAGCAGAATATGAAACCTGCCAGTTTTTTCTGTGAACTTGCACAAGAACAGAAATTGCTTTGAGAGTTTTCCTACTTGTATCTGGTACTTCCAGGTTACAGTGGAGCTGTGTTAGTATTACATGTCCTTAAAAGAATAGCAATAAAGGTGGTGAAGTCTGACAGCTTTCTTCTTCTGTCTTAGATTTACACATTCAGCCTCAAAATAGGGATTCTTCCTCCTACACGCCTAACATTTCTGCATGTAATTTTTGTAGCAAATCTTGTCTGTTAATCTCAATTTTGGGTACAACCATTGGCTGTTTTCTTTCTCTCCTTTAGAAAGATATTCTTAAGATCTGTGTTTACCTGCTTTTTCAAAACCATCCATTCATTTGACTATATTTATCAAAATCTCCACTCCCTGGGTTGTGTCTTTTTCTGTTTTTGCCTTCCAGCTAATTTGTTTATTGTTTCTATTTGCTTTTGTGATTGTAAACACAATGCAAAAGCACTTTGCAAAGACTAGCCCATCAAGAAAGGTTAGAGAAGATATTTACACTGTGAGTCCCTATGTGTCTTGGAGAAAAAGTAATTTTTTGGGAATTACTTCTACAAGACATGGTTCTTTCAGAAGCATGTTAGAGGAGAAGAACCCAAATGCTTGACACATTCCTCTTTTCTCAAAGAAATGAGTTTTAATGTGTCTGTCTGAGACAGCACAGTATCTTCTAAAGGATCAAGGTTTCATTAAAGTATAGTAACAGCTGTCAGAAAACCTAGTTTGCTACTCAGTAGAGAGCTGTGCAGGCCAGTGCTTAATTAGCAACATATTCCCAATCTGAGATACAGAGATGAATAAACCAGGTTGCTACATTCTCGAAAGAGCTTCAACTCAGCCTGTGATATTCTGCTTACAGTTTTGCACACGCTTTTTGGCCAGGTTTTTTCTCCTTGTGTTTGGGAATTGCAGCTATCTGAGTTGCTTCTTAGGAATCATAAAATCATTAAGGTTAGATCCTTTAGTCTACCTGTCAGTTCATCACCACTGTGCCCACAAAACCATGTCCCTAACTACCACATCTACACAGTTTTTTAGCACCTCCAGGGATAGTGACTCTACCATCTCCTTGGGCAGCCTAGCAAGTGCCTTACCACTTATTCTGAAAAGAAAGTTTTGCTAATATCCAACTTGAGATCCTCTCTGTATGATTGTAGTGGAAATGCTAAGTCAGGGCTTGAACTGGTAATTAAGAACCTGGTAGGAAGGCAGGGGGAACACTGGGTAGCTCAGGTGCAAGCAAGGAGCTCAGTGACTGGAAGGAGTGGAGCTAGGATGTACCACTTCCCAAACCTCAGTTAAGGGTTGGCAGTGGAGGTGGGAGCATCTTGCTGAAGATTTCTGTATACTTCAGGCCTTCTGAAGGTAAGTAGTGTTTTTACTTTATTTCTATGGCTGCTGTTTTTAGTAAATTGTTGCTTGTTGCAGCCTGGGTGGGACCTTGCTGCTCTGTAGATGTTGCTGTGCTTTTAATTGTGTTGCAGTGGTTGAATTTAGTCCTTCTACAAATAAGATCAGCTCCATGCAACATAAAGAACTTTTCCTTTAGGTGACTATGTTGTAATTGAGAGACATTTGAAATGATTCAGCTACTCTTAATCTGAGTTTGAGAGATAAAAAGAACTTGGGGTTTACTTAAGGTGTGACTATTGATTGTGGATGCTCACAATTTTTTTTCAAATCCAGCTTCTAATATGCCAAGCTTCTTGTTTAGAGGTGCTTTAGTGATAACACTGCTTAGTAGAAAGCTGGAAGAAGAGTCTTTTTTAATGTCTGTGTAAGAATAGGTGTCTCACAAGACACCATGCCTATCAGTAGCTCAATCAAATGTATTGAGCAAATGGCCTGGTTAACATATTTTCCTGTTTTGTCTGTTTGCTCATGTCAGTCTAAGCAAGTTTTTGGGTTACAGGTTTCAATGGCTGTGTGGTGCAATCTGAATGGTAGTTTCTCCTGATCCACAAATTCCATAGAACCTTTTGGTCTTACAGTAATAATAAAACTTGTTACTTTGTGCTCAAGGTCTATGGAAGGTACTTATTTGTTTTCCACAAATATCACCAGAACTGCCTGTTCTTCATTAACTTTTTCACAAGGTGGAAATAAGATGACGACCAGTATTTCATAGAGTATGGTACTCATGAATTCAGCTACTGACAAGCAGAATTGCTTGGAAAATAGCAATTATTGATTTTAATATATTTTTATTATTATTATTATTATTATTATTATTTTCTCTTTTCTTACAGCCAGGTCTAACTATTTGGGTTGTCTGTGATGTTTGATTTAACTCACTGTTTTACTTGGGTTTTGTTTCATCTAGTTTCTTATTCCTTTCTCCTAGAATAGCCTTTTCTTGGACACTGCCAGGACACTGCCAGGACAGCCTTGGAGGCCAGAATAAAAAGTTCAAGCGAGGCACTGTGAGCCAAGTTCTCCTCTGATCTGATCTGTACCCGATTCCATTGAGCTCTGCAAAGTGATACAAGAAATTGAGGAGGCTAGAAGCTGACTCTTAGTAACACTGTTGACTTTTACTACTAACTCTATTACTTCTTCTGAATCTTTGTGGCACTACAGGAAGTTTCGTTTCATTCTTTTTTATTTTATTTTTTTTTAAAACTGGATCTCTGATGTACCCATTTTTTCAATAGCATTTGCACCCCTGTACATGTAGAAGGGTATCTGCAGGGTTTTTTGGGTACTGAAAAGAGATTATTGCAGGATTAGAGCCTTGCCTTGGGGAGAGCAGCAGTCTTTCCTTATTGCCAAAACTGAACTGCGGCTGTCAAGGGAATTTTGAAACATACTGCCTGGACTTTCCTGCCATTCTGTCTTTTCTATTCTTTCTGCCTGTGGCCTTCTTTGATTGCTGGGAAATGACCCATTTTATTTGCAGAATGGTGGGCTCCCTGCTGTGTGCTCTCCTTCCCACTCAGAGAGACTCCTGCATGACCTTTTTTTGTCCATGGCTTGCTCTGAGTGTTTGCTGTTATTGTCTGTTATTTCATCAGTCATGTTATACTAAACTTAACAGAACTCTAGAAAATACGTGTGCAGCTGCATCAGAAGTCTATTTGAAGAGGGGAACTCCATCACTATGTACACAACTGCAATGCATGGAAAAGTTCTCTTTCCTTCCTTCTTCCGTTTTGTCTCTGTCTGACATTGTTCTTTGGAATGATGTTATGTAACAGTAACCACTTCTTAAACTGGCCTACTGCCACTTCACCTTACTAAGAAGCTTGCTGGATTTTGGAAAGGGAATCATAAAGGGTGTTTCTAATACTTACTGTTGCTTAGATCTGTCTTGGTGATATAAATTTACATTACATCATTGCACAATTTGTTAACCCTCTTTACAGATAAGGAGTGGAAAGTTGAAGCTTGGGTAGGTAGGGTTGACAAAGCAAATTTAAATCCTCTCTATTAGGTTCAGACCTAGTACGAAAATGACATTCACATTGTCGGGATTTTATTATCTACTGTGTCCTGTTTTATGTAGCCACATATGCAATGTTACAATATTGCTGCATCAGAGAGAAGGCCTCAGGTTGAATTATGGTGTCTAGTTTTAAATACTGTCCAGTTGTACATGCTATACTTGCTTAAAGAGATGGTTCAGTATGATGCTCCGGAAGAAAGTGGTTAGGGAGAGAAGAGCTCTGACAGGCACGCTATGTGATTAAAGATGAAGTATATAGGAGTTCTTCAGTTAATAGGAGGAATGGGTTGGAATGAGAAGTCCAAGTTATATATGAAAAAAAAAATCTTATAACCAGAAAGGGAATAAACTGTTCTTTCTGTCTAGTACTATTAGGGAGCAACCAAAGGAAGTTTACAAATACAGTGAAGGGTCTGGAGGGCAAAACTTATGAGTGACTGAGGTCCCTTGGCTTGTTCAGCCCAGAGCAGAGGAGCTGAAGGGAGGCCTGATGGTGGCTGCATCTCCTCACAGGGAGTGGAAGGGAAGCACTGAGCCCTGCTTTCTGTGACAACGACAGGGCCTGAGGGAACAGCACAGAGCTGTGTCAGGGGAGGGGCAGCTGGGGGGTGAGGGACAGGGTCTGCACCAGACAGTGGTGGGCACAGCCCAAAATGTAGAGTTCCTGGAGTGTTTGGACATTGGGTTTTGGTTTTGGGTGGTGTTCTGTGGAGTCAGGAGCTGGATTAGGTGATCTTTGTGGGTCCCTTCAAACCTAGGATATGGTATGGATTTATGATTCTAGTAGAATTAAAAATAAAGGATTAGTTTTCAGCAAGGGAGATCAAGATATCAGGCAAAGCTTGTCCAAGAGTCAGGATAGCTAAGAACTGGAATAAATTTTGTGAAAAAAGGATGGGATCTCCATCATGGGTGGTCTTTAAGAACAGATTAAGCAAATACTTGATGGAAATGGCATAGCTTATAATCAGTTTTGTGTTGGAGTAGGATAGAGTATAGAACTCTTTGAGGTGTATTTCAGCCTGTTTTATATTGCTTTTCATGCTCAGAACAAAAGACGGTGGTGAACCCAGCTGTGTGCACCTGGGGAAACAAGAGCTATTTAATGTTACCCATCCCTCAGCCTCTTTATGTGCGAACAATGGATTTTAATTTACAAGTTCTATATGTACAGTGTATTATATCGTGGGCAGTACTTCAGAATTATCCAATAAACACTGAAAAATTTTCTATACCAGTAAACTCCAGATACTGCTTGTTACGTCACTTTCAACCTGTTCAAACTTTGAACTGCTGAGGTCTACATAAATTCAGGTTATCCATAAGCCGTGCAGAAAATCTCCAAGATGAGTTCTATATTAATGGCAAGAGAGTGAGTCAGTCAGCTGAGTTAATGATCTGGCCTATAATTTGAATCCATTGAAAGTCGTTTGTAAGCACTTCTGGGAATGGAGTTCAAGCACGACCTTGACTTGCGGTAGTATGAATTAAATCACTTTGTAATATTTTTGACACTTGTTGTCACACAAACAGTTCAGAGTAACAGAACAACAAAGTTGTCATCTTGTAGCATTCTCACAGTACCTTTCAGCATAGCCTTTTGTTTCTTTCAAAGGCTGCACTTACTGCTGTTTTCCATTTCCCCACATAGAAACTTAGAGGACGCACTTAAGAGCATTAAAGCTCACTTAAGGACAACACATTCCAGATGTATTAATGTATTTGCACAAGGACTTTCTTTTTTCTGTTCTGTTATGTAAATTGCTTTTATTTGCCTTGACCCTAGCAGGTAGGCAGCTACCTGTAGAGTCAGTTTTCCAGTCCACATCAATAAATAAATAATAATAATTTGTCTTTCTCTACCTTATAGTATTTGTTTATTCCTTGGATTCTGGCCACTGTGGACACATTTGTGTGATATGCTTTTCCTGTGGTGAAATCTAACTTCCTTGCCTTCCTACTACCAGTTCTTTGATGTAAGTATGTTTGTTGATACAATAATATTTCTTTTCTCTATTTGTCTTGCTTTTTAGTATTTTTTCTTTCTATTAAGTTGAAAGGTAGCTTTCAGTGCTCTTTGCTATTCTTATTGATGTCTTCTATCACAAGATAAAAATAAATAGGAAAAAAAGAAGCAGCCTACTTCTCCCCCCTCTTCCTCCCTTCTTTCTCCCTGTAAGTTAAACCTATTTCCTCTGTGAAATAAAAGGTTGATCAGATTAGGGAGTATAAAGTTTATAGACTCTGATTTTTGAGACTGGTGTTCCATGGGACAGAGTACCGCAATGAGAACCAGCTGAATGACAAAACTCATAGGATTGTGATTATCAGCAGAGTCTATGTGGAGGCTAGAGGTTTTCCTCAGGAATTGGTACTGGGTCTGATGCTGTTCAACTTCTTTATCAGTGACTCAGACGGGGGAACAGAGTGCACCCTCAGCAAGTCTGCTGATGATACAAAGCTGGGAGGAGTGGCTGACACACCAGAAGGCTATGCTGCCTTTCAGCAAGGCCTGGACAGGTTAGAGAAGAGCCTTAAGAGGTTCAACCAAAACATGCATAGGGTCCTACCCCTGGGGAGGAGTAACTGTGTACATCCTTAAAAATTAAGGGCTGATTATCTGGAAATGAGCTTTGCAGAGACGAATCCAGGTGTTCTGGTGAACAGCAGGTTGACCATGAGTCAGAAGCCTTTTAGACAAGAAGGCTGATGGTAATCTGGAGCATGTTAAAAAGAGCTTGGCCAGCAGGTTGAGGTAGGTGATCCTTCCCTCTACTCTGCCCTGGAATACTGTGTCCAGTTCTGGCCTCTCCAGTTCAAGAAAAACAGGGAACTAATTCAGGAAGCCCAGTGGAGGGGCACAAAGATGATGATGAGGGGCCTGGAGTGCCTTCTGGAGAAGTGCAGGGGCTCTTATCGAAGCATATAAATATCTAAAGCATGGAAGTCAAATGGATGGGGCCAGACTCTTTTTGGTGGCACTTGTTGATGGAACGAGGGATGATGGGCACAGACTTGGGCACAAAAAACTCCATGTGATCATGAGGAAAAACTTCTTTGCTTTGAGGGTGAGAGAGCATTGGAACAGGCTGCTGAGAAAGGCTACGGAATCCTTTCCTCTGGAGATATCCAAAACTCACCTGGATACTGTCTTTTGGAGCCTACTTTAGCAGGGGGGTTGGACTAGATTAGCTCCCAAGGTCCCTTCCAACCCCTGCAATCCACCAATTGTCTTCTGTTATTTTATTTTCTCTGTAGCTGAGCTTATGGAAGATTTCTGAAACAGTAGATGATTTAAATTTTTCTAGTGCTATCATTGTGCTGCATTGTATCAGAATATCATGTACTGTATCAGAAGTGGTTTATCTTTAATTAAAAAAACCCCACCAAAAAAAAGTCAAACAAAACCACTTTTCTGTTAGCATCAACTTGAGATAGGCAGAAGATCAGCATAGAAGGTGTAAGAGAGTGATTTCAGTCTATGTAAGTATGCAATTTAAATTAACTGTGGTTTCCTTCTGTCTGCAAACACCTCATAACTTACACATTTCAAATAATACTTTTACTTGGCTCTGCACAAGCACACAGTGATTTAATTTTATTGTAGAGCCTCTCTCTTTATAAGTTCTTCAGATTGGAAGCAATATGAGTTTTGAAGGTTGTGTAGTACAAAATGATTTTAAAATATTTGACTATTTCTTAACTGTAGGAATTTCTCAGTCCTCCAGATTGAAACAACTGTGTTTCTCTCAAGGACTGAAAAGTCTTCCTAATTTCTAATATACTCCTTAAGTCTAAAGTTCACAAGCAAGTTTTGGGGGAATGTATTCCCTTCCTCGTTTTCAGGAGTTAATAAACAATGTCTCAAAATACTGAGAAACAATGTGATACAGTATTGCCATTCATGGAACAAGGTTGTTTACAAACAGTGCCTTCAATGGCTGTTTGCAAAGAAAACAGAAAAAGGAAAATCAGTCTCTACATTCTAACAAATTTCTGGGAGCAACGAGCTGAATCTCACTGCATGCTGATGTTGCGTGAATGAAGAAATCTAGCTTCATGCAACTGTCAGTAGGCACTGTAGCATAATTGGTGTCAGCTTCTTCACAGAAGGGAATATTTTATTTGCCTATTTCTCCTCGTATCATTTGTTATTTCCTGGGTCACGGCTGCTCTGGGCATTTTATCTGTATGTATGCTGTTTCTGTTGCATGTAAGGTTAAAGCCAGCCTACTGTACTGTAGCATATTTGGTGTCAGCCTCCTAACATGATAGAGGACTTTGCTTGTATGGGTTGTTATGTGCACGCATGGGCATGCTCGAGTGATGCAGCATAGGGTATGTACAGCGCACCTGTCAAATGTATAAACATAGAGCAAATACAGCGATCTAAAAGAAATAATGTCAATCAGATCTGTTAGATGTTGGGGGAGCATTGTAGTAGATGGCATATCTGCTGAAAGCAGGTAATTTTAATTATCTAAGATGGTTTGAAGCTATGAATAATTTATTATCCACATAAGTTCTTTTATTTTTCTTTCTTTTATTTTTTATTATTTTTTTTTATTTTTAAGGCTTTTAATCCTGGTGAGCCTCTGATATTCAGATCACAGTCCCTGATGCTTTCCTATTTGAACTGTTCCTCTGGAGGCACTGGGTGGAAACTATATGTTTCTCTGTAGCAAGTCAGTGTAGATTGAGTTGTTTTGACAGCCCAGCATGAAACTGTAATAGTCCAGCTAAAGATCTGAAAAATACAACAAACCATGGAAAATAAAACATTTTCTTGGACAGTGATAACCATACCAAACAACACAGCACACTCCACAAATAAAAGGGAGTTTAGGGGTTGTTTATATTTGACTGCAGCAGTCTTTCTTACAGCTGTGAGAAATATTTTCCTACAGAAATATTTTCCTACAGGTTGATCACAATTAGCAGGCTACAATTGGATTACAGTAGGTAGAGATTCAGCCATACTGTCACACTTTTTGAACTCATTGGCAAGCAGGTTGAGGGAGGTTATGCTTCCCCTTAAAGCTTGTTTGTATTTCCACTATGAAATAAGTGGAAACACCACTTATGCCCCCCACCCTGGCCCCCAAACTCTGTTTCCTTCTAGAGCAAAGTAAGTGGGAAAACAAATAAGAATGAAGAGCAAGATCTTGGAGGAAGTGGGAAATGAGAGACTGAGGGGAAAAAACTAAGAGGTGGGAGATACAGGTGGATGTGGAATGTGTGTGCTGAGGTGGCAGAGAACAAGGCAGAAGCTTACGAGCAGAGAAGAGGATGAGATAACTGGGGGAGGCTAAAAGTAGGGCAGACTTCCCTAGAGCTACTGAGATGGCCTTTATGCTTAAGTTCACAGTTAAGGGGATCCATTATGTGAGCCATTCAAGCAGGACCCTGACACTGGAGGCACACCTGGGCATCAAGGCAAACCATGGTTGAAAATGAATTGTGGACTAAATTCATCATCTGAAAACCTCTGCTATGCTGGGAGAAACTGACACATGACAGAGCAGGGTTTTCTGTTTGTATGTGTTGAGTTGATGAATCTGTAGGCATGGATGAAGGTATTCGGATGTGAGGCTTTGAGAGCTTAGAGGAAGGCAGCTTGGAATGGAAGGTGATTGTGGAAACCTATAAGTTTTGATTAGATTCCCTTCTCTGCCCTGAGCCCCAGGCCCAGATGTGGGTGTACTCAAGAGATAGAGAAGGTCTGATAGGAAAAGTCCAGCAGTTCTTAGGTAGAAAGCAAGGGTAGGATAAAACTAGACCAGAAGACATATTGGGTGATTATACTTGGTTAGGTGAAGAAACTGAAGGAAAACTCTCCTATGCAACATAATGGGTTCTATCACCACTTTCCTTGTTGGATATATTGTCCCTTCTTAGCTATTAGTACTTTTTTGTCAAATGTATACTGTAAAATGTACAGGTTTTTCAAAGTGACTGAGATAATGTTGCTGCAGGAACTCTAAGCTGAATTGTTTGTTGTGTTGTTTTTTTTCCTTTTGCATGCTCTATTTTTCTTAAGTAGTAATGCACCACTGCTGAACTGTATAAGTAACATGCACGCATGAAAGACATAGAGACCAACATGTACATAACTCCCTCTCTCCCTGTGTTGTACTGGGATTGCTGAAATCCCAGTTTAAAATCTGACTTCAGTACAGCTTTGCTATCAAATTATATTAAAATGAGCTGTGGATGAAAAGCCTCTTGTGGCAATGAAACAGCAGGTGGCCTGCTTAGTTTGTTGTGGCGGTACCTTATGAATAACTCAATTGATCTCCATATGCTTCCATTCACTCTTGCTCACAGCAATACTACCTTAAATACTGAACACTACAGCATCTGATAGCAAAGGTTTTATTCACCAAAAAAAAAAAAAAAAAGACACATTGAAAGGCAACATGTTTCAATGCAGACAATGCTTTGTCACCTGAACCCATTTTTGGTGCCAAAAGCTGATGAAAAACTCAGGTACCGGAGCAGTGAAAAATGAAAGTTCTTTGACTTGTTTTGCAATGATGTATTAAAATAGGCTCTAAGATCACACAGGGGTGTTCAGTAGAGGGGGAAAAAATAAATTCATGTATACAGAAGCTTTGCTCCAATTTGTGGTTTGTGGGGTTTTTTGAACCTAATCTTTTAGTGGTGGGGGTGTGGGGTGGGGGAAGCCTGGAAGTTTGTACATGGCAGATGCCTGATTAGTCCCCCTGTACACCTGCACATAGCAAACTGTCTGAGGAGCCTGGAGACAGGATCTTGCATTATCTGTGCACTGGAGTATGATACAGATTTCAAAGCTAATGCTGACAGGAACAAGCATGTTAACATGTCATGAGGATGCTCATGTGGTTCTGGTACCAGCATCTGATGCCAGTGCAGTGGCAGCCTGTCCTTCTGGGTGATGCACCTTCCTCCTAGTAGGGCACATCTCCTTCAGTGCAGTACCACACTAATGCACCTCTTCTAGTTCAGAGCCTTGGAAAAAGGTGCTATTAAAGGTCAGATCTTGTTTCTGATGTTTCCCTGTTGGCTAGTTTAACCAAGAGTCTTGTCTAACATCTGATCTACAAATCAATGTTTTCTTCTCACAACCTTGGCGTTAACAGTGTAGGCTGTATATGTTTGGCACATAGCTATAAAGGTAAATGGGGAATCTGTCAAGTCCAGTATTCACATTTCTTGGATAATTCAGGCTGGATAACTAAATGCCTATATTTTTCTTCCTATGCTATAGATTGTTTAGAAAGCCTCTCAAATGCACCCTCCTTTGGTGGCTGTAGTCACAAGATTATTGCACTGATTGTCTTTTGCATGCCACCCTGTTAACTCATATCAACTTAGAACACTGAACTAAGCATGAAAATATGGCTTTAAGATGAACAGTCATCACTAGTTCATTTTAATGATCTGTTTATCCTTTAAAATAATCTGCTTAAGTTATTTTTATCCAGTCATGAAATGGCTGAGTGATGTACTAAGTCAAGGCCAGCCAGTTATTGCTACATATTGCATCTCAGTCTGATTTGTTGATGGATATGAAAGACGACAGTTTTTAAAGGGAATGTAATATATATTTTTAATGGGGTTTATTTATTTTAGTTTTAACACATACTTTTGTTTCATGGCATTTTGTGTATTTATGGCACGATTTTTTGTTTCATGTAAAATACTGATACTGGCCCACAGATCAGCTATGATTCACAGTTGCAAAAATGTCTATTTTTCAGAAGCAAATGTTCTCTAGTACTAAGCAAGATGTGCTACTATAAAAAAAACACTATATAATAAAAATACAAGAAAAAATCTTAATATGTGTTTAATTGTTCAACTGAGATTACTCAGTATGCATGCTTTCCTTTTTAATTTTTTTAATAGAGTACATTATTTTTTCTTGTATTATCCCCAACTCTTTACAGAGTTCCCTAATGAATCTAGCCTTAGGACTATTGTACTATGGTCTCTGAGGAGACATCTTTCTAGTTTGAATACATACAAGATTGCACTTTGAAAATTGTGCTAGGTATGAAAACATATCTTTAAGATATCAACAGTTTTATATCTGTATCAGTATGCATCTCTAATAGAAAACAACTAATTGTTTAAATGTCTCATACAGAATACATACTATGAAAGTATTGAAAATAAACATAGTAAGAGCAAATGGTAACTAATGAAAGATTGAACATCAAAAATAAGTCACGTCACTCCAAATAATATGCTTGGCTTCTGGATTCAGAAGAGGTACATTAAGGACAACTGCTTTGTACTGGTGTACTTTTTACATAAGCAATACACATAAGTAATTTCACTTCTACCCTTAATCTGAGTGATGGGGCACAGATGTAAGAAGCAAATACTGCTGCTACTGCTTCCCTTCAAACTCTGCAATGAAAGCCAGTTTAAACCTTGTCTAAGACATTTTTGCAGCCTATCTTAAAAATACCACTAGCAGTTGTACTGAATTGCTATGATGGTTCAGAACACATGCTTTCCTGGCCTTTCTCAGCAGTTTTCATTCTTATCCAATTTAGCTACCTGAGGTAATTTCATGTGTTCTTTTTGCATGTACTTCAGTGTCAAAATAAATAAATAAATAAATAAATAAAAATATTTAGCTGTGTCAATACAGTGAGTTTGCTTTTTTATTTATTCAATTCCCTATTTAGTCTAAACAAGTAGGTTATAGGACTGTATGTTAATGGTTTCTGTATGTGACTCACAATCTGTGTCTACCTTTCTAGAAAGACATCAGTAAGACTGTGTTATCTAGATTACTCTGATTCACCAGGAGACCTCAACAACTGCAGTCAGTTATTGCTGTTGAAAGTAAAGTGCAGGAGAAACTCTGCAGAACTGATTAAAAGCATTTATGGTTTTGTGAAGTGAGAACTTTAGATTCAAGGTGTTTTGAATTTTCTGTGTGTTTTAGTGTTATAAACAAACAAACAAACAAACCTAGTCTCAAAAACAGAAAACCTCTAATAGCTGTTAATCCTATATTTCACCAAAACTTTGCTGAGTTCCCAAAAGAACATGTTACTCCATGTTATTAGAGGTATAATAATAACTCCATGTTATTAGAGGTCCTGATGAAGCAAAGTGTTTTTCAGGCATCACTATCTCCTGCTTGTCTCGCTGACATGACCTTCCAACTTTTTCAAAGACAGAGCAACAACAGTCACTAACAGCCTGAGGCGATTTATCCTCTTTTAATGCCCATCCTGCCCTGGGCTTGAGACAAATCCAAAAAAACACCAGCTATTATTTTCTTTCTTGTTTTAACCTCAGACTCAGTCAAAGAGTCTGTAAGTCCAGTTTTAGTTATTCTTTCACCTCTTAATTGAGCTCAAGGTCCAACTCTTGTAATTTCTGTGATCTGGGACCACACTGTCAGAGACTCATTGTCCCTCTCCCCGTCAGTACCCAACTAATGAGCTGTGCACCTTTATGTTTGCATATAATTTTGCAGAGGTTGTCTATGTGCACTTAGCCTGGCAAGCAGCTTCCATTCTAACACGCTATTTTATCTCTACCTATATCTTTGTCTTGGAAAATTAGACAGTGAAAGCAGTGAAGCACGAGCTTAAATCTGTCTCTATGGAGGAAAGTACTCAGACATGTGCTTAAATGTAAATATGTGCTTAGATCCTATCATTAAGTCAAAGAGCCTCAAGTGCATGCTTCAAGTTAAGCATATGCTTACATCC
Source organism: Coturnix japonica (assembly GCF_054131305.1). Lineage (NCBI taxonomy): Eukaryota > Metazoa > Chordata > Aves > Galliformes > Phasianidae > Coturnix > Coturnix japonica. The sequence goes on from NC_140664.1 coordinate 78,950,409, forward strand.
TTTTTGAATAGCAGTGCTTTTCTGAATTGGCACCTTATCTTGGCCAGAAATTTGCCACATTTCCTGGGGGGGGGAGGGGGGGAGAAAAGGAAATATTTCTGCAAAGTCAAAAGGCATCTTGTCAGACCATTTGAGTTATAGGTCATTTAAAAGTATGCTGATCTGAAATTTGAATTTCTGACTTAGTTTTTCTTTTCATCTGACCAGCATAAAAATGATTTGTTAGCACTCAAGGTTTTGAGATTGGTCACTTAAAGGCTACAGTTAATACCTTGAACTGATGTAATGAATGATAAGTACATTTCTGGAAAGGCTGTAAAATCTGATTTTCATCTTTGACACAAATAGCTGACTATGAAAGATCTTTTATGAACTCAGTGTGGAGGCACGGTTAATCTGAAGTTTTCTTACCAGGAGGTACTCTCACACTTAACTGGTGCTGTTCTTTGATGGAGGCATACGACTTTAATTGAGAGACTTTTTAGCAGATCAGACATAGCATATTCTCACTTCCAAGTTAGATATATCTCCTTGAAAATAAATTAATTATCTATATTTGGAAGAAACAGAATAATAGAATTCCTACCTCAGTGATTCTGTGGAAAGACCTACAAGATCATCCAGTCCAGCTGTACACCTATCACCACTATTTCCCCACTAAATTATGTCCCTCAGTACAACATCAAACTTCTTAAACACTTCCAAAATTTGTGACTACCACCTCCCTGGGCAGCCTGTTCCAGTGCCTGATCATTCTCTTGGAGAATTATTATTTCCTAACATCCAACCTGAATCTCTCCTAGCAATATGAGGCTATTCCCTCTAGTCCTACTGCTAGTTACATGGGAGAAGACACTGACCTCCACCTTCCCACAGCCTCCCTTCGAGTAGTTGAAGAAAGTGATAAGGTCCCCCCAAGCTTCCTCTTCTCCAGACTGAACAACCCCAGCTCTCACAGCTGCTCGTTATAAGGCTTGTTCTCCAGATCCCTTACTAGCTTAGTTGCTCTTCTCTGAACATTAACCAGGGCCTCAGTGTTTTTCTTGGTGTGAGGGACCCAATTGTGGCAGGTGCAGGTAAGGCATACAGTTGTAAATGTACACATATTCTCAAATGACAGAAGATATTCAGCCAGTCAAGCTGGATTCTACAACCAAATACCCACACTGCCAATCTACTGCACATGAACACACGCAAATACTGTTTTCTAATATAGCTACATGCATTCACCTTGAATATCTGCTTCTAGTCAATCTCTGATCCCTTTTATAAAGAAGAGAATCTTCATTTGGATTCCCACAAGTATCCCATGATGTTTTAACAGAAAGGAAAAAAAAAAAAAAAAAAAAAAAGGAATCAGTTTATAAGGGAAAGATTCCCTCTCTTTTAAGAAAGTGCAACTGTAACAACAGCTAAAAGGTTTAGAAAAATACACTGCATTAATGCCAACAGCTAGAATGAGTGAGGGGTCTAAGCACAAGCATAGGTCTTAGCAGCACTTTCCGCAGCTCCTGCGCCCACACGCTGACGATGACCACCGGGTGCTTGCGGTGGCGAATGAGCCATAAGCTCCGTGTCTTCGCTCTCTGCCGCGACTTGCTGAGCTCCGATAGCTTCCGCTCCAGCGCCTTTTGTTGTGCAGATTCTCTCCAAAAGCCCCTATTGAGTACTCGTCAATGGTGCCAAGATCTTGCAATCACGGAGACAAAGAGAGTAACTTTTCATAACAGAGCTCAACAGATTACTGGTACAGGGGGAGCCGAGCCCGAATCCGAAAACAGAAATCAATGGTCAGGCGAGAACCGAATGCAGTCTCTGAAAGATGTCAAAGTCCCCCTCCCGTTCCGCTTTTTTGTGGATCGCTCTCCAAACTTCACGCAGATCGGAGGGTTTCAAGTCTCGTTCCTTCCTCGGGCTCACTAGTCGGGAGTCTAAAGTGCCGTTTTCCTTATAGTCGCGAGCGTTTACAGGGGCCCCCGCCGCAGTAGGAGCGGTGGACTCTACTGGGACGGTGGATTCTGCATGTTTTTTTTATGCGATTCAAATACCAACCTCCAGGGACCCAAGAAGTCTTTAGCCACAAGGTCAGAGCACGTAGCTGCGTCCCACAGCTTCACTCCTGCTTTGTCCTGCGTTTCCCCGTCATAGCTTATAGTCCCATCTACTTCTACAAGAGCTTAAATTGAAGCTTTCCACTTTAGCGTAATGTTCCTGCAAAATCATTCTCGTTGTTTTGCAAACCGCCTCCTTCACCTTTGTTATTCTTGTTCCCATTGTTCCCCGTTGTTCACCTCCGTCCTGCAGAACTGATTCTGTCTGTGCGATGAAACCTCCAACAGCTGCGTTTTCTTTCAACAACCTCTCGGTAAGGCCTCTCTCAACCCTCTCCAAACTGATCTGCATTTGTGTCCCTATTTGGGCGCCAGTTGTGGCATGAGAGGCACGGGCTCCCTTACTGGTGCAGAATGAAGACTTTTATTGTAGGTTCTTACAACCTTTCATACCCGTTCAACAATCCCTTGGTCACATGCAAGAGCCAGGCTCTGGTGTGCGTTTACGCCTGGGGCAAGTAATTGCTGAGGTTATTTACTCATTCGCTAGGTCTTTCGTTCACAATTACTTTCTTTGTTCCACACCGGTCCCTTTTTAAATAGGAGGTAAATTCTCTTTTTCTCCTGGAGCCTCAGGAAAAGCTCCCTGTTCATCCATGCTGGTCCTCTTTCCCGCTGGCACATTTTGTGGGACAGGCGGACAGCCTGTTTCTTTGCCTTTAAGACTTCCTTCTAGACAAGCTACCAGCCTTCCTGGACTCCTTCCCCTTTCAGAACTGAATCCACAGAGATTCTCCCTACCAGTGTCCTGAACTGTTCAAAGTCTGCCCTCCTAAAGTAAAAAGTAGCAGTTTTGGCACTCCCCCCTCCCTCCCGAATTCACCAAGAGGAGAGAACTGTACCATTACATGGTCACTGCCCAAAACAGCTCCTGATCTTGTACCTCCCACCAGACTTTGTCTGTTTGTAAACAGCAGGTCTAGCAAGGCACTTCGTCTGGTGCTGGTCTCTTCTACCAGCTGTGTTAGAAATTAATTTATCTTCCATACAGTCTAGAAACTTACTAGACTACTTCTTGTGCGCTGTATTGTATTTCCAGCATGTATGGGAGATTGGTAATCACAGTGTGAACCACTGATTAATCAGCTGAGGCAAGTGTGGGGTCAGCTGTGGGAGCACAGGTGAAAGTTATGTAGCTGTGCTCCCTGGAGGGGTGGAGTTCGACTCCACCTCCTCTGAGACCTCATTTAAGGGCTGACCCTCACTAAGGCAGTATCTCTTGGAGATTGCTCGCCAGTGAAGACTGCCTCAGCTCCTAGCATCATCACTGGTGAGTTCCCTTTTCTTCCTTATACCTTCTGTACTTCTACTATTGTCCTTGTAGCTGCCATTCTTGTTAACATCTGTATAGTTACTGCCAATACACCAGCATGTATCAGGGAAGTTGAAGTCTCAAATAAGAACAAGGGCTGGTGATGGTGCATCTTCTGCCTGCTGTTGGCAGAACACCTTATTTGTCTCTTAATCCTGGTTAGGTGGTCTATAACAGACCCTCACCAGGATGTCCACTTTGGCACTCCTGATTCTTACCCATATAGATTTAACCTTAGTATTCCCAATCCCAAGCTCAACACATCAAAACGTTCTCTAACACAAAGAGTCACACCCTTCCATTTTTACCTGCCCTTTCTGAACAGCGTATGGCCATCCATTGCAGTACTCCTGGTAAGGGAATGATCTCACTGCATTTCTGTAATAGTAACTAAGTTATCATTAACCTGCTGCACGATGGCTTTCAGCTCCTTCTATTTGTTGATCATGCTGCCTGCACTGGTGTTTATGCACTTCAGCTGAGCCCCTTGCCTTGTCCCATCACTGCTGGCCTAAGCTCATCTCTAGCAGGTGTGGTTTTACCCCCTTCATATCTAGTTTACAGCCCTCTCAGTGTGTACTGCCAGCTCCTGGGCGAGGATCTGCTTCCCCCTTTGAGACAGGTGAGACCCATCAGCAGACATCAGTCCAGGTGCTGAGTAAACTGCTCCACAGTCAAAGGAAAAAGAAACAAATTCTTGTGATTTCACCTGCCTTTCAGCCATGTACGTTTGAGATGAGTTTTCCTGCTCTTCTCAGTATCCTTCCCTGCCACTGAAAAGACAGAGAAAAATATCACCTATATACCCACTCTGTAAAATAACTACTGCAGTCCCCTGAAGTCCTTTCTGATAATCCTCAGGATTCTCTCAGAGACTTCATTGTTGACAGCTTGAATAATTAATAATGGATAATAATCACAGTGGCAAATCAGATTAGGAATTTTCCTAGAGATGTCCCTTATCTGGGCCCCAGAAGGGCAGCATGCAAGACTGGGCTGACATGTAGAGCCCTTCATTCCTAAATAGATGGTGATGAGGTTACAATTAAATTCATTCAGATATTTGGCAACAGAGCTGGTTTATACCACTACAACCCATTTATATTTATGTTGTTTAATCACTTTAACTGACTTTGTGTCAAAAGAATATTTTGTTGTTTTTTTTTGTTTTGTTTTTGGTTTTTTTTTTTTTGTTAGTACTGAGTATAATGAGGATCAAGATCTTGTGTTGTTGATGGGAATGTATTTGATTTCTGCCAATGTTTAGTATTAGAAGTAATAAGAGGACATTTTTATTGTTAGATGGAAAGACTGCTGACTTTGGGTTGAACAGGTTGGAGGAAGGTATGATGTATCTCTAATGGCCTATTTTGGTTTGAAGGTGCCTCTATGCAAGAAGTCAATGATGTAGGCTTTATAGCTACATCTTCCCTGTTAAATGTAATATTTCTGGGAAAGTCTGGGATTAATGACTTCAACAGCTGTAGAAAGATTTGCTTCCATGTAAGGAAACTCTTCTAGTACCTACAATCAGGTAGCTGTCTAGAAACTGCATCTTACAAATGGTTTTCACCCACACGTAACTCCTGAACTGTAACTGAGCATAATATAGGAAAATGTGAGGCTAAATGTGTACCAGGCACCACTCTAACAGTTTAACAATGGCTTTTTCACTGACTGGGAGTTCTGTTTAGCAGGATTTAGTTTGCTAGCATGTGTGCAGACAGTAAGACCAGATTTGTTGTTGAAGCAATGTGGGAGATGATTGTTGAGTGGGCATTGGATTCTTGGAACAAAAAAAATGGAGATGAGTTTTATTTGAAGACTACATAATGCTCAGGGCTTATACTCCTATGGGGAAGAGAAGTGCTAACAGCTGATAAAATGTTCCCATTCCATAGAAATATTTTCTGTCCTTGACAGAGGGAAGAAATGCAGAAGTTTTGAGTGGTAGAGACTAGAATATTCTGTAGCTTGTTCTTGTATGGCAGGCTTCCGGCAGTCTGTTTTCTTGGTTTGGTACAAGAGCTGAAAGGAAAGAACAAAAGGGAAAAGGTGTTTTATGAGTCTTTTCTCATTTCAAGGTTGTGTAATATCTTGCTTGGCTATCTTTGCCATTCTCCAATTTATGTTCAAGTTGCAACAACTGCCTTTGAGCCCTTTGTTATCCTAAAATGACTGGACTTCAGACAACTTCTGTATCCCCTTGCCTTCCTTTCCTCTATATCCCTAGCACCCAACCTACCACAGCGGCTCTGAGAGGCAAGCAAAGAGTAACAGCTTTCAGGTACTCAGCACTGAGGGATTCATCCTTAACACTGAAGGAGACACAAAAGGACAGAGGCTTGGATCAGAAGTGGTGGAATAAATCAGCAATTCAGTTGCTGAGCTGAGCTGCTTTTGAAATTGCTCCTGCATTTTCTCAGAATCAGGAACACTGCTGCTTTGCTAATTCAAAGATTTTCTATGAGATGAAATTCATTAATACATGAGAAGTGTTTAGACAACACTGTGATGAGTAGCAATGTGAAGTCAATGCCTCTATCATAGTAGCTTTTGAACTGTTTTACAATCTCTCGTAGTGTTTTCTCTGTCTCAAATTATGTCTTTTTTTTTCCTTTTGGAGAGATACCATCAGCAGGAGGCTCTGAAATGTCAACTGTAATTAAAAATGTAATTTTAAAAGGCGTTTTGCAGTTTATTCACATGGTAAATGGTTTCCTACCCTCTGAACTTTCAGCCTGCTGAGCTGTACTGAAGAGTTAGGCATTTTCTTAAAATCCTTACATTTTCTCGTAAGCATAACAAGGCATTTATCAGCTGAACTGGATGGAAATGAAGAGTTCAGCTAATGGTGTAGAGATTGAAAACATTTAAAAAAGGGGGGGCTGTTTGTTCACTGGAGTTTTTATTCCTGTCAAATTACGTAAAGAAACTTAAATTCTGCTCTATTTTAATATTTCAGTCCTTTGTTTCCTCTCTTTCTTCCTTTTTTGCTTCAGACTTTCTTTTTTCTTGATCCAAATGGAAATATAATCCTATTAACCTCTAGTCCCATCTAAATCTGCCTTTTCTCTGGTCTCTGATGCCCTAGGCTGGCTGGATAGCTGATTATACTTTAGATTATTTCCTTTGCCTGGTACCTGAGCACCTAACAATCTAAAATATTTTTTTATCCTCGTGATACCTCTGTGAGGAAAGGCAGGACTATTATTAAATATTCATTAAACAAGTGAGAAGCATAGCTCGGTGATAAGGGTAGTCAGCAGCTTCATGGTATCCTCAAGTCACTCTTCTATGATTGCTCATGCAAAGTAATTGAGCAGTTGAGGGAACTACTCTACAAGAGAACATCTTGTTTTGAGCTCTTCTGTGGGATAAAGAAGGTCTCATCACCAGTTTCTGCCCCACACTGGGGTCTCAATCCTTGTTTAAGATGTTTCATTTAGGTCTAGTTCCATCCCTACCTATTCCTCCTGAGTTCCCATCTACCTGCAGGCAAGTACAATAAGGCTCTACACACAGTTGCTGGCCTATCCCAGCTCTGCTGCCTAGACTGACAGATGGCAGGTTTTAGGATGTTCTGGTCATTCTGAGAATCCTTTTGTGAAGCTTTGGGCTGAGCCAGGATCCTGAGCAGCTTAGGAGTTGATGGGTGGTGTCAGTGCTTAGGCGGATTTGGCAACACAAACCGGCAGCAGTGCAGATGTTTATGAGATTTAGTGAGAGCTAAGCAATGGTTTTGAGACCTGCCAGGGATTTACATGATAGATGGAAGGTGCTTGCTACCTTGGAATTGTAAGGTAAGTCTATCAGGCTAAATCTTTACCTATCCCAGGAACTTGTCTCATGGATAAACTGTACAGAGAGGGGGTTAAATGTTGAGGAAGAAGAGGGAGAAATGCAGTGCAGTGTAACCTGGAGTTTTGAAGGGTCTGAATTTAGTGCATTTACTATATTAACATTAAAAAAATAAATAAATAAAAAAATGGAGGGCAGGGGTAGAAAGTCTGATATTAACAGGAGCTACTGGCTATTACCACTTAAATAATTTATTCTTTCTCTGTTCCAAACTGCAATTTATCTTTGTCTCTTTAGACTTTATATTCCAGAGCAAAGATTGTGTCATCTTATGCTTAGTAAATATGCCACTGTAATGTAAATGAGTTTCAGTAAAACATGTACCATGCACTTCCTCTCTATCCTTAGCTTTTAATGTGAAAGGTGAGCTTATGCTTAAACCCCAGTAATACTGTCAAGCATCCTCTTCGTAGAATTGTTTCTGAAATTATATCAGGCTGTTCTGACATTTAATAGACAGCTTGGTGCTTCTTATGTGTGAAGCTCAGAATCTGTGTGGGAAGACAACCCAAAGACTTGGATCCTGTCGTGTTCTGCAGTTTTGTACCTGAAGTCATTGGGAATGCCTGTACATACTAGAATGTGCACTGAAGGTCTACAGCGTTACTGGAGCCTGGAAGACTGGTTCCCCCTGAAAGTTTAATATTGTTTTGCTATCCATATGTGCTCAGTTGTCCCCTGGAAGGACACAGAGCTCGATATTTGCATCAGTCAAGACTTTTCATAGTGATTCAGATCTATTCTATGGCTATCAATCACTGGGGAGATACCACCGAGCAGGGGCGGTGCATCCCATCCATCAGTGAACAGCCTCCATTCATTACCATATTACGTTAGTCCACTAAAAATAAATATCAGCTACCATACTGTCTGCTGTCTCAAAAGGGCTGAAACATAGCAGGTCAGCTAATTTTACTTGCTCTTTTTCTCTGACAGATTTCTTTCTGTCCTCCACGCTAGTTGTGTACATCACAATGCACCCCTGAGTATCACACTCGGGAACAAACAGTGTATCAGCCTGATTTCATGACAGTGCATATTTTAGGTGTACCACTTTCACTTGCAGTAGCAATAAACTAGGTTAAAGAAAGGTTGACAGACCATTTTGCCTTGGAAAATGACTCTCCATTCAGACTGAAGTACTGCATATAATTATGTTTATTTTCCTGAAGATTAGAGGAAGAAATAATAGGGGGGAGTGAATATCTTGATAGTACTGTGGTGTTTTCTGTCAAGTACGACATTTTAATTTTCTTTTTTGAAATGATTTTTGGTATTAAACCAGAACACAGAGTGGAAGGAAAAAAAATTCCTGTCAGAATTTTCTAAAGGAGAGAATTCTGTACTGTTTGGAACTTTGTTTCCTGTCAGGGTGAATCTGATTTTTAAAATCTCAAAATATCCTCTCCAAAACTGCATTTGAATTCTCTATGCAGTTCTCATTAGCAACAGATAATTACCTAAAAACAGAAATGGAAAAAAAATAAAAATAAAAATCCTGGTGTTTACTAATTGCATCTCAGCCACCTTTCCCTCAGCTGGCAGGGGCAGAGCTCTGCTTCCCTTTCATCTGCGATTTTTCTTCCTCCTCTGCCCATCTCCTTTACCTGCTTTCATTCTTTACAAGGCATTCTTGTGAATTATTGAGGTTATGACAACAGGGCTAAAAAAAAACCACCATAATGCAGTAACTATACTGACTGGCAACAAAAAAGAAAACAGAAAGGAAAATGTTGCAATATATTTAACAATTGTCAGTGCTGTTTCAAAGAGCAGTGAGACTGATTTAGATTTTGCATGGCTTTTTTTTTGCACTTTAATGCTCTATTCTTTATTTACATCAGTGTACCAGTGAAAAGAATCAGTCCCAGTCTTTCTTCTAATGACTAGCTAAGAGGGCCTTGGAGGGCTCATCTTACCTCCCACAATACCTTGTGTTTGATGTTTCAGAGGTCATAAAATTATTAAAAATGCAGCCAAGTCTGTTGATTCAATGACACCCTCTGGCAAGCTGACTAAAGTGCTAGGGAAATATTTTATTAATTTTAAGTGAACCAGCAATTAATTAAATGCACAGAACTGCATTTAGTACCGAGTGATAACCCAGAGGCTGGACCACATGTCTTTCCCAGGAACACTCCTAATTTGCGGAATTCAAGCAGGATCTCTCTAACACCTATTTGCAGGACATTGCTCTGTCTCCCTTTCTCCACCATTGTCCTCATTGGGACATGCCAGCAAGGAGTTCAGAGGTTTCCCATTTAATGCAGGAACCATTAGCAATGAGCAGGCTCAGTAGCTGGATTGAGCTTCTTGATCTCTTTCATGATACTCAGTCACAATGCATTTACTGCTCAGCAGGAGTCCTCTAATTCCAGTGTAGATAGACTGCAATAAACTTCCAGAGCAGAAAGTAATATACTGACTTTTTAAAATAGTATTGATGTTTAAAATCTCATAACTGCAAGGCATTTAGCAGTGTTTGAACAACGAGATTGCTTAATCGACTGATCATCCCGAAACGTGTATTTCTATAGATCTCTCTTGCACATTTCAGCCTTAGTAACAGTAAAGTTATTTGACTTTTACTCATGAAAAGCTCATTTGAGAGTCTCTTCTAATGACCAATGCATTCCACTAGGATTTTTTTTTCTTTTTTCTTTTTCCCCAAATCATCATGTTATAAAGGGAAAGAAAGGGGGAGGAAAAAAAAAAAAAGAAAAGAAGAAAAAAGACTCTCATCCATTGGTACAATTTGACGGCATTCAGAAGCATGCACACTTAATTTTTTGAGTCCGGGCATTTACTCTGTAGACTCAGATTTGAATAATCTGTCCTGATACAAAGAATGTAAATGACAGAATGTGTCCTGTATTGTTTCACACTGGTGAGCTCTCTGAATGATTTTAATTTTCCTGAGAGGACATGAAACCCAAAATAAAATTAAATATAATTGCATAATTTCTCTTAATTTGTTGGCTCTGTAATTGAAAACATATTTATAGCATGTTTCGGGGTAAATTTGTCTTGGAACAAGTGTCTTTCCTCATAGTCTATGCTGGTTAGGGTTTTTGTTTGCTTTTTTGGTTCTTTTTCTTTTTTCTTTTCTTTTTTTTTTTTTTAATTCTCTAGAACAAATAACTCTAAAGTCTCTGTTTAATTATAAGAAAGATACCCTTAGGGCAATATACTAATTTTTCAGCAATATACTGCCACTAAAAGGCTTCAGCGTTAATCATGCAGTCTTTGTCTTAGGTTTGTTTGAATCTAAAAATAATGAGAAGAAAGGTGAGAGTTGCACTTTTAGCGACCATTCAGTGCCGTAGCAAATTGCAGTCTGGCATGTTTCCTCTCATAGGTCACATCCCTCCTTTAGAAATGTCCTCATCACTGCCATTTTGGGAAATTTTAGAATGTCTCAGCACAGTGTGCCTGTCACTGCAGTGCTTTGCTGGAAGCTTTAATTCCCTGAAGAACAGTCAATGATAAATTTGTGCATTTGATGTGGGAAAGGATGAGAGGAAAAGGGCTGGGGAAAGGGGGAGTCTGTATTGCTCTGAGAAAATACAGAATTTTTGCCTGAATAATGGTTATATCCTTCATATTTTGAGGATGTCATCCTTCTTCAATATGCATATTTGTTGACAGCATTTTTCAGTGAAACATGGCTGTCTTGAAACAGATTGCTGAGTGTGAGATGTACTTTGGAAACTGGAATAGGACCAATGTAGGAAAAAGCTGACTGGTTATGAGTACTGATAGAGGTTCATACATTGTCTTGCCAAAGTACCTAGTGGATATAAATGACCAGCTTAGCAGGAGGAGTTGAAGGGACAGTTCTTGACACAGTACTGAGTGTAGGGAGCCCTGAACTGGCGAGGCATAGAGTAAGCCCAGGGTTGGCTGAGCTGATTCATGTGAATACTGTGTGATGCTGAGGTCCCATAGAGAGATTCATGTCTTCTTTGGGTGACTGATCTTTCTTCAAGTGTAGTAACTGTAAGTATCACTTCCGTCTACTTGTCTTACTAGTCAGTACTTCTGTCTAGATGTCTTTGCAAAACTGAAAGTGAGAATTGACTGATGTAGCTTCTCATGGTGCATTTTTCCCAGGGGAACAGTTGACTGTGCAAGGCCTCATTTGTGAAAAGTTGCTTCTGCTTCTTTTGCTGTAGAAATGTTGAGAATGTGAACTGTAGATTCTTGTAACTCTCCTCATTGTACATGTAGAGAGTTGGTTGAGTATGAAGTATTGGTTATGCTTCAACACAACAAAAAATATGCTATCCCATTAGTGGAATATCTGGATGGTAACTGTTGCCACCTTCTGACTAGAAAAGAGCAAACTACCCTTGGATAGAACACGGGACAACAGTGAGGACTCTAAGATTAGACTACGACCTTTCTGATGTGATTTGTTTCACTGTAGGGGAAAAAATATTTGTCCAGTTCTATATGATTTTTAAAACCTTGCTTGTGAATGAATCTAGACTGGATACTTCTTTTCCTATATTTTTCCACTTTTTCTTTTTTCTTTTTTTTTTTTTTTTTTAATAACAAATATTCTCATAGTTAAAACTTGAATCTCTGATATGAATAAGCCTCTAAATTAATGTGAATATGAATATATAAGTCCTCTAAATCATATTTCATTCACTTTAAGATATTGCTTAAAAAAATAAGAGGTATTTATCTTTACAGCTTACTTCTGTAATCTGGACATCAAAGCCTGCCTGAAACCTATGCTAAGCTTGCTCAAGTATTAAATATGGAGGTTGCCAGCCCTGCCTGTGTCAGGTGGGTTGGAGCTTGATGATCATTGAAGTCACTTCCAATTCAAGCCATTCTATGATTTGCTAGGGAACTACAATTCTAAATGTCTTTGGATTTCTGTCACTCCTCTTAAGAGTAAGTCTTGCTCCAGATGCAGTATGTATCCATCTCGCTATGTAAAGTGAAGTGGAACTAAGTACAGACGTGTTAGTTAGCCAAGTTTTAAAACTTATCTATCTTTTTTTCCCTCAGATCAAGTTTATTCTTAAAACAGATCCCCTGCATATCAGCAGTAGATTTTACACACAAATTTCAAATATGGCCAGATATTCCACCACTGTACAACATAGTTCTTTGATTTCAAAGGAACTGTGCTAATAATGAGAGCAGAGATTTGCTTCCATAGTATAATATAAAGCCTCCTGTATTTAATTCCTTACAAACAATACAGTATACTGCACAATATAATCTATATCCTTTTACACAGAAAGTGTGCTGAGGAGAAGTATCCAGGAATGCTGCACGGTTTATGCAAAGCAAAATTGTGGAATGCAATCCCATAGCACCCTGGAAAATGTTGGTGAGAAAAATCTATGTGGGTGCCTTTCTTCACACTCAGATCATTTTCCAACACCCCCCCTTGCCCGCCCATCACCTCATCAGACCCCACGTATATGAAAGGGGCATTTTTGTCTTCTGCAACTGCTAATGACATGTTCCTTTCTGTCCCCCATTAAATGAAAAATTTCTGAGCATCAAAAACTGTACCCTTCCCACAAGCAGTGTTGTCTCCTTGCCCAAGTTGTGGAATGAAATACAACGCTCTTTTTCTTGATGTCAACTCATAAAAACTAGGAGTAAGGGAAGAGTGGGGAAATATTCAGTCATTTTTTTTATGTAACTCCGTCTGTGTATTCATGTATATGTAGATATTCATTTTATCCCATTCCATTATTTTGCGCTATAAGGACAAAGAGAGCAATCACAGAGCTTTCCAGAGTCCTTTGCTTGTCAGTCCACAGCTACTTCTTCCATGTCAATCCAACAGCTGTGCTTTGTGCTGGTACAGGGGATTGAGAGAGGAATAGCTGACACTCTAGGAGTGAAGGACAGCATTGCTTCGTAGCTTCCCCTACTGGAGAGGCTAATGTCCATAATTATTCTAATGACCTGCAGAGGCTTTTTGAGATTCTGCCTCTTTATAAAGCTGGATCTCTTTTCTACAAACATGAATTTTGCTGTCTTTTTCTGGGTCAAGTTTAGGTCTTGAGCCACTGATGCTCTTTCAGGAGTGTTCCCATAAAAGCCAGGAAATTACATGCCCCCTGGGCCAGCCCTTCTGAACCTTAAATTAATTCCATGTAATGGAGGAAGGTAGGAGAAACAATAGGGATTTGCCTTTGGCAAAAACATCTCCAGTAGTTTTCATCTGCATTTTCTTCAACAGAACTGATTTTTCTCTTGCTGAATTTGTTCTATTATTGCAGCTCTTTCAAATTAAAAGAAAAGAGAAATAATGGACCCTTTGATTAATATCTGATTTGATTTGAGCTTTGTCAGTGATGGATGCATTTAAATATTCTTGTCAGGGTGAGCAAGAGAGAGGTATTTTTATTAGGAGCACAGCATGGAGTCTCCCAAGGAAACACAAATCTTGCATCTTGAGTTTTGGAGCTGCTGAACTGACAATAAGACTGGACATGAAAGTTTTCATCCACTGGGAACTATAAAATAAAACAAAAAGTTGAAAGGAGATACTCAAACTCTGCTAAGCCAGTATCATGTGTATCGGGAGTATTACTGTAGCAATTACAAATATTGCAGCCATAATGTTGTTAACGTTCTTCTTTTTAAATGTATCTTTCTTAAAGTGCGTTTTTCTTTTTAATTATTATTTCTATTTTTTATTTTATTATTTTATTTTAATACTTTTTCCCAAGCTTCAAGGAATTGATCATAATAAATAAAAATCAACTGTTCGCCCATTCCCAAATTATCCACACACCAGGACAGCAATTTAATTGCAAGAGTCTCCCATGGGGAACAGTAAGCTTAAGTATGCCTGATATTGTTAGGCAGCAGAGTGAAGTAAGACACAAGTCCTGAAGAAAAGCACCAGAGTGGAGCTTGGGGGGGGAGGATAGGAGCAGAATATTAAAAGAAATCCTCCTTGTCACAGGCCAATTGACTTTGTAAATAATTGCATTTGTCCCCCTGGGAGGCTTGGGGGTAGGAAGGAATTAGACTGTTTATTGCCTTAGGGCATAATCCTCAGAGTGGTGATGCCGTTTAAGCGCTTTTTAGTGGAAACCACATTCACTTAGGGGTGACTTATAAATGATCCTTGCTTCCAAAAAAATCATGTTAGGATCCCAGATCCAAAAATTAAGATTCTCAAAGAATTGCAACTACTCCAACCATAGAAATCTCTAAATAACATAGAAACTAAGATTTCTGCCTGTAAAATTCATGCTTGCTCTGCAATCTGTCCATAATTGCTTTGATGTTGACCTTCACTGAGTGGCCTGGCACATCTTTTCAGGCCTGGTCACCTGGAAAGCCTGCCTGTTGATAGCATCAGCCCTCATGATAGGGGCACTCAGCTCTGGGGGCTCAGCTTTTTATACTAAACATTTAGCGAAGCAAAGCTTTTCACCATCTGTTCTGCTAACTACAGTTACTGTAAAAAATGGGAGTGTCTCTCATGTTCTCACCCATGTTTAATGATCTACACTTTAGTAATTAGGGCACTGTGCAAGAGATGGGTGGTCCAACTCCTCAGCTAACAAGGACATCATCTCTGTCTTTTACATGCTGGACACTCATCGCAGAGTGACTAGAGGGAGGGAATGAGAAGTGCACACCATTGCCCATGGATGTGGTCCTCAGGAGTCCTGAGGGTCATATTGAGATCTGAAATTAATCTCAGCATGTGAGGCAGGCATATATTACTGTACATGTGAGTAGTAGCCTACACTGAGTGATGGGATGCTCTTCGACAGATTAATGGTGTGTCTTGCTGCAGGCACCTATGGGTCTGTATCAATAAAAATTAGATGGTTTTGAACTGTAACTAGTTCTAGGTAGAGCTGGAAAATTAAGAAACTAAGAGATAAAACAATTTCCATTTACTGTCTTTTTGTTATCAAAGTGGTCCTCATTTTGGTAGACAGTCAGTAAGGGAACTGCTACCTGTTCTGATGGTAGACAAGAGTTATCTGTTCTGAAAAAAATCCAAATGTACGCACAAAATCTGCTTACTGAAGGGATACCAGGAAGTAGTACCACTCGGGCACTTTGGGGAAAATAATTACAAACATAGGCATCTAAAGTGGGATGGTGGTGAGATTTAGTTCCTTTAAGTACTAGCAGATCTTGTCCTGTCTTTTTCTGACTGTTTGCATTGGAGAGTGACACTGCTGCAACTCATAAAGGCCCCACGAGGATAAATGGGCTTGATAACTGTTCTCGCTGAGACTGGTAATAAGAAAGATGCACCTAAGATACACAGAGCATTACATTATTGACTACATTTGTCCTCTTTTATTGACCATGATTTTATCTAGCATTTTTAACTTGTATTCATAAGATATACGAGGAGCATGTTTTAAAAACAAAACTGAATTGGACATTTTAAGACTTTCTTGGTATTTTCTTCTGTTCAGGGATAGAGTAGATACTGAAATTGTTGAGGAGAGTCAATCCTTTTTAGCAGTGACTATGACTACCCATACACAGTATATATTTTTTTCCCCACACTTTTATTCTGTGTCTAAATGTGGATTTACATGACAAATTGCAATGGCATACTGCAAGCTGTTATAGCCTGTTGGGTAAATGATTAACATTTCAAATATATTTATAATTTAATTTCTAAATACTTACTCAAAGGGCTATAATGGCTCTATTCTAATTTATCTTATATTCAATCCAATTTTTATAACATTTATTAATTCCTTTTATTCCTGATTCTGAAGTATAACATGCCAATTAAAAACAGATTAAAATGCCTATTTACTGCGAACTATTACATGCCATCAAGTAAATAAAACGTTGTAAAAAAAAAAAAAAAAGAAATCCCTGATTATACATAGTGTAATAAGCATGCTTACAATTACATGTTTTTGCAGTAGATCATAATATTCAGCACATTCACAGCTGGATTCACCACTCTTTGGCTTAGATTGTGTGTATAAGTTCTTTTATTCACCTCAAAAATTTTCTCAGGTGTTTCCATCTTAGTTTTCCACACACTTTCTAGCAATATGAAGCAGTTGTAATTTGTTCTACAGGACTCATGATAAGAAGATGAGTTGAACGGCAGCTTCTGACTGCTCTGTAGCCACGTGGTCCTTATCATGTATTCCATTCACATCAAGAGCTCTTAGCATATTGACAAACATAGAATTCTTATCTCAGTACCATCCATAAAACCTATTACCAGTCAGGTTCTCCACATATGCTGGCATTTTTTTTCCTCCCTCCATTTGTTTTTGTATTTTTCTTTTGTTGGTGGTGGGGTTTTGTTTGATTTCTTCTTTTTGTCTCTATCTTTGTAATACAAGAGAAGGGCAAGTAATTCCTTGGTTTTACTAGATGGTAATGCAATAGCACAGATGATAATCAAAAGTGCATTTAAGTTACTTTTGCATTCTGCTAAGCCCACAGCTGGAAAAATATGAATCTTTTATCTATTGATTAATTTACAGCAATAACAGCTCCAGTGATTTTACACATGGCTGGAAATGGTCCCATTTGGACTTCCAGAAATGAGTTTCAAGTGTCTCTATTTCAACCCTCAGGAGTATACACTCTGCTAATATTTAAGGAGTTCAGGGTAATTCTGCTTATCATGACTTCAGGATTATAGTTCAGTTTTTATTCAAGTCAAGAAAAAATTTCTTGCAACCTCTTCTTTTACCATGGTATAGGTAGTCGCTGGTGACTGGTGACTTTTCCATGTGAGCTAGGGCATGGAAATTAAGAAGCATGTCAGTTATCATAGGATTGTATTGCAAATCAAGGTTTATATTCAGAAAATGAGAATGTGTGCATTTGTAAAACAGGCAACATCCTCTCTTAAGACAGGAAAGAGCATGCTTGGATAAATATTTCTGAATGCTACCTGTAGTAACTGAGAAGGTGAAAAGAAACCTTTGTGCTTTTGACCAAGTGTATCAGAAGCTTTTCTCATGACTCCACACAGTAATCCAGCAACCTGCATCTTCTGCTCTGACACGCCACAGGGTAGCAACCAAGTAGAAACATGCATTATGACAAAACAGGAATATGAAATAACATTGGCTGCCACAAGCATTGGGCATCCCTGTGACCTAAATCAACTCAACCAGAATGCATTAAATGATTTAATTTTGACCATCCAGCTATTGATTGTACTTATAGTGCAAGAGCAGCAGTGACAACAGCAGTGCTGAGAGCCTGAGCAGAATTATTAAAAGACACTGCATGGCAAAGTGAATGAATGTCTGATAAGAAAGACTTAAAACAATAAATCTTTGACAGCACCGATTCAGTCTTTGTGAAATGACTAACTGATTGCCAGAGACTTTTAATGTCAAAACATCAGATTGTGCAGGTGCCTGAAAGTAAGTATGCATTGTAATACTGATGTCTTTTACTTTTTCCTGGCAGTAAAGAAATGCTTTCAGGTGTTACAAAAGAATATGTGTGATGTGAAAAATGGAGATAGCACAAACTGCTGCTCAAAGGGGAATGCTAATATGTTATTACAAGAACGAAGATATACTGATTGTTCATTTGCTGTGCAGCGGGTTTCTATGCCCAGGTAAATGGCTAATTTATCTAACATGCAACCTGTATTGATGATACAACAGCCTACTAGCCACCAAGGCTGATACATAAAGGGATACAAATCACTTTCTGGGAGATGAGGGCCTAGAACCTTCAAGCTTATGTCTGTAGTTGGCGGCTGCCTTCATATTTTCTTGCTAACTTGCTGAAGCATGAGGGTGTGAGAGTGTGAGTTTACCCCCTCCAGCTTTGCCAATGGCATCATAGGGTTTGGGGATATGGTTCAATTACCTGTAAGTAAAGCCTTCCTGGTAGGCAGAGTCAATGAGCTGAGTAAAGCACATACTTTTGCCTAAATTCAGCCTAGACATGTAGACAAGCAAGTTCACATTTTCATGAATCAGAGAGTAGGTGAATAGGGGAGATGAACACATGAAAAATTTGAGTCGATCGTGGCTACTCTGTATGGTCAGCAGAACTGAAGGGGAACAAACCAGAGCCAAAATATGCTGGTAAAAATCAACCTCAACCCACAGGTAGGAAAGGAGTTAGCAGATTAGGCATTATAACTCTAACACTGTGTATCTGCCCTGAACTGATCCTGGGGCAATGCACAGATGTGTACTACCCAGTGGGCAGGGCCAACAGTGCTCATGCATGTTCTTCATCCTGAATTAGGAAGGATAAGATGTGCAGGGGGTGCAGTTGCAAATCCTTCTAGTTGTTTTGATTGAGAGGTGCTGTTGCCAAATTGCTGCAATTCTTGGAGAACTTCCTGAGGAGACCTCACAGAGAACTAGAGACATTTGTTATGGTCCTGAGGGTCCTACTAGCCCTGTCCTGCCTCCATGGCCAGCTCCAATCCACCCATTCCCCACAGACCCAGTTCAGCTCAGTGCATGGCTACCAATTGCTGTCTCCATCCCCAACTAGTGGGATGGTGCTGTGGTCACCTTCAGATCTCAACTCATCCTTCCTAGTGTAGCAGCACTGTTTATGCAGCTCTCTGGTGCATTTCTTGGAGCAGCCTCATCCTTGGGCAGAAACATGGCTTGCATGTGGATGATACCTCAAGTCTAGCTGGACCAAATTGTGAGGAAGAGGGCTGTATGCACCTAATTTTGTAAGCACACAGTAAGTTATGTGACAAGTGCTGCTGCAGAAGTAAAACTCTCACATCTCAAGATCTCTGGTGTCTGTGAGAGTCCTCCAGAAATATTGAAAAACAGATGTACAGAAGGCAGAAGAGAAATGACCTAAAAGCTGATTTCCAGCTTTTATTAGGTGATAAACAGAGGAATAAAAACAATCACATTACTGTACAATATACTTTTGTATTTAACACATTGTAACAAGACGTGAAGGACACATACTACAGTGTCACTCAGGTGTATTCTTTATGCCCGTCAATAATGAATTTTAGGACAGGCTTGCACTAAGAGCAGCACTGAAGGTGCTCTGAGAGTTAGAAATGGAAGTGGTAAAGTGCAAAAAAGGTATGGGGCAAAAGAATGTACTAGTATGGGGACAGGAAAGGAGATAGCTCTTTTTCCAAAGAGGGTCTTCAACATGTTTAGAAAGGCAGAAAAGTAAGGGTAAAGAATAATAAATACCAGTGGTAAAACTTTATGAGCATAGCCAGACTTTCCCTTGTGTCTGCTTTCACTGCCCCATAATACACAGAGAAGAACACAAGCATGTTTGTCGTAGTTGCTGGGGGGGCGGCGGTGGTGGTGGTGGTGTAGTAGCTGGGTCTGTTTACATCCTAGTTTGCTGCAGACACTTGGGTTAATGGCAGTGCTGAGACAGAGGAGCAGAGTGGAGCAAGAGGCAAAGGCAAATTCACAACAACATGTTGTCCCTTTGGACATCAGTTAGTACTGTTGTCAACAGAGTCTTGATTGGGCTTTGATTGTCAGTCTTTAAAGGACTCATCTTTGATAGTGGGAAAACCACAATATGGACCACTTAAAGTGGCAGAGGTGGAGGAAGCAGCATGGTCTGCCCTTGCTTTTGGATCTGTTTTACCGTATTAAAGAAACTATTGATGGAAGGAATCTAGACCTTTCTCTTCTTGATATCAGCCCCAGTGCTTCTGTAAGAACCAACTCTCTTGACCCTTGAAAGATTACAGGGTTGCTATAAGTAAAGGCTGGTAATCCCTTTTTACAGAAAAGAAGTCCCATCTGATTTGAGTACATTTTTGTTAGCAAAACAGTTACAGCTCTACTGGCTGTTTAAGCAGTGTGGTTTTCTGCAAGAATTTTGAAAGGCTTTGCACTGTATTTCACACAGGAGGTTGCTGTGCAAACTATTGCTGGTGTTATTTTTGCTCTTCTGTGGAAGTGTGGTTTTTCAGTTTTCAATGCAGAAAGAAGATAAGTGCTTTACCACAAGTTGTTGTTTACATTTTCCTTGCCATTTTTATTGATAAATATCATAATATATCTTTGGAAAAGAGAAATGAAATCAAATGTTGTGGTCATTACAAAGGAAAATGTATATATTGAACTTACATATTATTTTAATAACATCTCACTCAAACAAATATACAAAGTTCTCTCACTGGGAGTATGTTCCTTGCTTGAATGTTTTATTATCTGCTCTCTCCACTATTCACAAAAAAGCCATGCTGAATAGCCACATCTGGCTCTTCTGACTTCTGTGGCAGTTCCACTGTTGTGTGTGTGAGATTGTGTGGAAAGTTATACATGTTGCTAGTTCCATAAGCACTGTGTAAATTTGGAACAAAACATCACAGATTCAGCTGAAGTCCAGACAGTTAAAATTAAAGGGGAAAAAAAAATCAAACATATTTATTATTATTATTATTCATGTTACCATGTAGAAGTCTTTTTTTGGGGGTAGAAAACAAATATGAAAATGATAATTGAGTGTATTAAAAATGCAGGATTTAATGTATCTAAGATTTATTACTGAAACTCCTACTGAAATCAGTAGTAAGATTTAGCCCTGACTATCTGCAGCATTCATGTTTGATCAGATGCTGAAGTGAAGCTGTGCCTATTGCAAATTGTTCCTCTTATGCTCTGAAATCTGAGAAGATAAACTGTGTGACACATAATAATATATGAATCTATGTATTCTTCAGTTGTTGCTCAGCTTCAAAGTAACACAATACTTCATTGTCTAATCTTGAAATCCATGTTCTAATGAAAGCTGCTATGCACTTCCAAAGACATACACTTGGTAAAAGCACAGAAGTGAATGACAGTTGTGAGCTTACATCATACATATATGAGTTTATATCATACATTTACAACGAGTGTATGTTTACCTACGAGGGCACTGACTTTGTTGGAAAACATTTAATTTCAATTCTTTTCATCTTAGTTTTCACTATATGGAAACTCCAATAACATGGTGTGTGCTGTCTCTGCTCTTTGCAATACAAAATCTCTCTACTTACAGTGCTGACTTGCTTGATGGAAATTGCCTGTGAATCAAAGGAAATGATAGTTTCTTTCAAACTTGCTATTTAAAATGTTGTAAGTAGTGTGCAGTTCCTGTTCTAGTCCCTTCTCTATGATTGTTCCAGTCTTTTGAAATCATTGCCAGACTCCCAGCAATAAAAACGATGCTTTTGTGAACTTCAGGGAAAGACCGAGTAAGTGATATTGTGAATAAAGCTGCACACTAACTTAAGACACCCACAATAGTCAGTGAAAAGCTAGATAAAATGCAACATTTAGGATCTGTAACATGTTCCTTCTTCTTTTTTTTTTTTTTTTTCATTTCCACCTCCACTAAGAAGAATGTTGAAGAATGTTGGGAGGATTGCAAACAGTTGAACAGCCAGAAACACCAAACCTTCGTGCAGCTGAGAATATCACCCAGAGCCTGTGAAATTCTCCTTGTGAGAAGTTTCTTTATTGAATCACCAATTGGGAAGAAGCCAAAGTGCTAGAATTTATCACTAACTTATAACTAGGATCTGTCCAGGCTCAAATAATGAATAGTGGTAGTAATTTTTCTCTTGATGTACTGGTATGAAATTAATATACTAAGCTAAAAGTGGTGATTCTTCCAAAAAAAAAAAAAAAGGGGGTGGGGGTGGGAGGAAGGCAGTACTTTGGTTTTTCAGTCAGAAGAACGAAGAACTGAGGATGACTCACTGATCTGGCTAGGTTCTTAATTTCAGTTATTTTAAAACAGTGTTTCAACTCTTCAGTCTGCCCTTCCTGTGCTTGCAATCTGAACGCTCTGGTGAGGTATGGTAGGTCATATATATATGTGTACAGAATCATAGAATGGCTTAGGTTGGAAAGGACCTCAAAGATCATCTAGCTCCACATCCACTGCCATGGAAAAGCTGTTACCAGTTCCATTACTGATGGCAAGTTCATCCAGCATCTGGTTGGATCTCTGCATATAGGACAGCTCAGCCTGGCTGTGGGCACCGTCCCAAGCCAGGGGATCAGATTCTTTATGCTGAACTTGACTTGCACAGTCATTGTAGTTTTAGTTTCATTTTAAACAATCACTTGTGCTATTACAAAAAGGGAAGAAAAGAGACAGAGACAAGGTAAAGAAAAACCTTTGTCAGCTAAAATTCCTGAGTGTCACAGATTCTGAGGCCAGTAGCTGACCAGTCAGAGGAGCTAGCCTAACCTCTTGCACAACATATGGCAAAAAAACTCCTCTCCTATTTTTAGCTCTTGATCCGTAACATGCTCTCTGCACTCATTAATAGTATCTTTTCCTAATTATTATAAACATTGCTCTTGTACTAATAATGTTATTTATGTAGGTCATAAATACTCAGTATCTGGAGTACAGAAAATAAGATGGCAACTTTGAATGGCTTGCAGTCTAAATTCCCTTTGCTGTGTTGCTGACATTCTCTGGGCTCTTTTATGCAGTGTAATGCTTTTTATTTAATGAATAACATTTGGCAACACACAGTCTCTCTTCTTTTTCCTCATTTTTCTTGCTTTTTTCTCCTTCTTTCAAGTTGTCTGGACTCACCTGGATTTTTTTCTTATGTATACATCTTTATGTAATTGTATTATTTATAAGCTGTTTATCTCTTAACTTTTCAAATGATCCTTTGCCTTCTAATAAGCCTCACCTGGGACAGTGAGCTAGACAATCAGAGCTCTTTCACTTAAAAAGAGAAGAAAAGCTCTGCATTTACTTTCTAGGCAGATTTCCTGGAACTTGTCCAGCTCTAGCTTAAATTATCTTCATGAGGCTGTTGTTAGCAGTTGCACTGTTGCATTATGCATGATTCCTTACTGCTTCTAGTATGAGCAAACCAAAGTGTTTGGTTAGTGGTTTTCAATTTTATGCTAAGCTGTACAATTTGTTGGTGCTATTTAGGTTAATATGCTATTATTTTGCATATTTATAAGTCTCCCATTATGCTTTTATTAATAATGATGTCATGTTTGGTAGCAAAGATCAATAAGACTCCTAGTGTGTAATGTTTACATATTTATATTATTACAGTATAATAAGTCTCTTAGGCAACTCTCTGCACTGGAATTGCTTTGTAGATGAGTCTTTCAGGTAATTTCATGCTTGCAGTGACTACTTGGATAGCAGTGATACACCGCTGAAATGAAATGTAACTCACAACTAGTGCATAGGTATCAAAACTGGCAGTCTATCCTCAACGTCTGTATCTGAAAAATAAGTGGTGACTCATTACATCTATTTCCACTTTCACTAGGTGGATTCTGTTTTTCCTACTGCGTTGTTTGGCCTTCCATATGTGCTATTTAAAACCATAAAGGAGCTGTTGGAATGGGTCTAGAGAAGGGCCATGAAGAAAGTCTAAGGGACTTGGCCTTCTTTAGCCTGGAGAAGAGAAGGCTTTGGGGAGACAACATTGTGGCCTTTCAGTACTTGAAAAGGGCTTATAAGCATAAAGGGGGAACAACTTTATACGTAGTCTGATTTTGATAGGACAAGGGGGAATAATTTTAAACTAAAATGGGGGAAATGTAGATTAAAAAAACATCCTTTATTGGGAGGGTGGTGAGGCCCTTGCACAGATGCTCAGAGAAGCTGTGGTGTCCCATCTCTGGAGGCACTTAAGGCCGGGTTAGATGGGCAGCCTGAGTTGTGGAGGGCAGCCCTGCCCATGGCAGAGGGGTTTGGAATTGGATGGGCTTTAACATCCCTTCCAATGTGAGCCATTCTATGACTTTTTTTAGCACAGCTCTGAAGAGCATTTCTGCATACTTCCCTTTTAGATGGATATACTGAACTCATGGATAACATCTTCTTGTGGAAAAAAATCAGACTCTTCCTGAAATTTCCTCACCTACTCCCCAAATGCTGTAATTACTTATATTAGCTCTGGCAGAAGTTTTCCTTGATGCTACACCTTGCAAAATATCAGCAATACCATGAAGAAAATAAAGGTTACTCCTGTCTGTGAGCAAACTGCTTACCTGATAGTTTTGCACCCCAGCAGGCTCATCAGCAGTGCTGACCCACCAACTGAAGTAAGGAGGTGCACACAGGCAGCTGGTTGTTATGAGCGAAAGCCTCTGGATAAAAGGGGTTGCTCGCAGATCCACTGCTCTACTGCTTATTCTCACTAATAATAGTGATTGCTGTAGTGTGAATGAGTATCAGTGGCTAATTACACAGAGCTAGATTATGTCCTGTTAATTCCTAATAGGTTCAAGAAGCACTCCCTCTTGCCTTTTTGTCTGCCAGTGTCTTTGTGCAAGAGCATGCAAAAATGCAGTGGTGCATTAGGGTGTGCAGAGGCTTTTTCCACACAGCCCCTGCTGTGCTAGCTAGCTGAAGGAGGCTGGAAAAAGCTGGAATCAACTCTGTTTCCTTGTTACTCTCACCTACCCCTTCTCCACAGGCACATCCTGACCCCTGACCAAATTAGAGCCTCCTGAACCAGAGTCCAGCAGGTATGCTCTTCCAGGCTGTGGAGAGGATGCTCACCGTGTAGGCTGTGAAGTCTGTAGCAGTGCCAAAAGATCACATAACGTAACTGACCAGCATTGCCGAAACAAGTATCAGAATATCACAGGAGCAAAGTAGAGCTTTAAATATATATTTATATAATAAAAATAAACAATCAGAATGGAATTAAGTATTTATTTAATGCTGCAGAAATGATAAATAAGTCAATATGTATAACCCTTCACAGAACTTTGCTCTCGTATACCTTCCAAAAGCATCTTGCTGTCTCTCAACAGATTCTTTTTCCTCAGTAGAAATGCACATGTTTTATGATGTTTTGATGGAAGAAATGTTATACAGGTTATTTTTACTCAGACCCCCAAGAAGGCTGAAAGCTGGATTCTGGACAGTTTAACCAGTTGGATGCACTCTCTTTTACTAACATTCTTTAAACAATTCACTTAATTGAAGTTAATTTTAAGATTTTGTAGCTTGAAAACTGTGAGCTTAAAAAGTAACCTTTTTTTTCCTCTCTTTTATGATTCTGAGTACTTATTACTAGTGCTTAGCTTAGCTGGTGACAGAAATGGTCTGTGAAAGACCTGGGCCTACAGCCTTGGCCATAGAACATACCAGCTCAACCTCTGAGGTTATTTTTGAATTTCAGGTAAACAAATAAAAAAAAAAAAAAAAAAAAAAAAATCAAGCTTGCATGATGTTCTTAACATCTTAACATCTTCATCTAAGCAAGTGAAGGTTGGATTGAGTCCCCACCCAAACTGGCTTAGAACACCTCCAGGGATGGGGCAACCACAGCTTCTCTGGGCAAACTATGCCAGTGTCTCACCACACTCTCAATGAAAAATTCCCCCTGAAGTCTAAAAAATGCTCAAATATAAAGTATTGCAAAAGTTTTCTCTAGTCACATGTACCAACTCTCAGTTTAAGTGGCCTTCAGTTCTCTCATTTCAGAAAGAAGACGAAGCTGACTGTAGTCTATTGGGTGACTTATTCCTCCTACCTTTGTTGTCATCTGTTTTGTCCTTATGCTTTAGGCTGAGACTTTGACTCTTACCAGTGGTGCTTCACAGTGACAAGGTTCCTTCTTTTTGCCATGGACACTCATATTTCCATTTTTTTTTTTTTTCTTGTTGGTAAAACTCAAGGTTTGTACTTACAGCATTTGACACACTTTAGCTGCTACTCCCTATCACTGTCACTTAAAGATGTTGTATGCATATTGTTTATGAAATGTTTTGGTATCTTTCAGGCAACAAATAAATAGCAACAGTCTACAAATTCTTAATTGCAATCAATACATTCGAGCATTGTAATTTGTCTCTGCACTGTTCTGCTTTTAATTACTGCATTCTTTATTTTTTTTTCCTACATTAGTGTGATTTAGGTACATAGTATTCATATCAGCATCCTAAATATAAGCATCTTTACAGAGCACCAGATCACGTATGAATCTGGTGTGTGAGCTTGTTCTTGAATTTGTAGCTTCACTGGAACTGCAGCAGTATGAACCACTGCTGAAGTTACTGCTTCCATAAATGAACTAGTTGTCATAATGCTATAGACATATGAAAGACATGACTATGAGCTATTCTTTGAATAACTGATCGTGTATAGGTCTGAAGTCCCCTTTTTAAGCATTTTCATTACCGTATTTCTGTTGTAGCTAGTAGGCTCCTTTCACAGAACATCTGCATATAAGCAGATATTACATACTTCAGCAGATAAAAATAGTGCATACTGTTTTCCATTCAGATGGTCAAACAGAAAGGAAAAAGCCTTAGATTGTATATAGAGATGAAAACCCCCCGCTCTCTGCATTTTCTGCAGTTTAGAAGTACACATGCTGTGCTCAGGAGATGTATACAAGTGAGCATGGGCACTGGAGGCACATACAGAACCATTTCTTATTCTGATGAGGGTAAAAGTCATTCTTCTGTATTCAGCCCCTGAGACAAGCTATAAAAACAGCTGACATTGATTCTGTTCTTATTTTTGTTAAAGGGCCATAAGAGAAGCTTATGAAAATGTCAAGTTCAGATCATTGAAAGATGAAATCGTCTGTTTACTCTAATTTTTGCCTCATCCACACACTTCTATTCTGCCAATATCTCCATCTATATGGATTTTTTTTTCCTTATATTGCCATTGAATGGAATGCAATATGAAAATATGTCTACAATAATGTTATAAGATCTCATGCAGAACAACATATATATAAAGAATTATATCTAACACCTATGTTATAACCTCAGAGACTGTAAAATAGGTATCTTATTCTCACAAAAGTAGTTTAGAAGTCTGGTTCTCTTACATGTTACACCACATCTATTTTGTTTTATTTCTATTATTTTGTCTAGGATGTGACTGATCTAGTAGAATGTGAAATCCAGTCAGTCAAACGTGTAAATGCTCATTTTGGAAAAACAGCGTATCAGCTGTGCATTAAAGTTAGGAACTTAAGTTAGGATCTGTGATGTTTTTTTTCTGAGAAGTTTTATGACTGACCTTTTAAAAATGTGTGTCAGGTTAGCTCCTTGCCCTCATTTTGCCTGTGAGATGTGTTTGTGCTTGAAGTGTATTTATGAATGTCTTGAAATACTTATTTTCTCATCCTTCTTACTGTTACCATATCCTGTACTCAGCTGTCCATCGCAAACTGCAAGCTGGTATCACAGAGAAGCTTTGGATCTAGTGGTTCCAATGACTCGTCCCCCTAGGTTTTAGCTGTACCAGAAAGCATACCCTGTAGGTCTGAACAGTAGTAGTGTTTAGAGAGCTGATGTTTTCTCTCTGTACTGGTGTCTCATTTATCCTAATTAAGGACTGCATGATAATTATATTCACACTAAGAAGTTTGGATAAATTGATACATTTGTTTTTAGAGACAAGTCCTTGCTTAGTCTTGTTCCTAGGCTGGATTATACAAACAGTTGTTAATATTTTTAATAACATATAAACATACACATTTTATGCATAAATACACACACATATACATATTTATATATTCACAATATAAAATGTGTGTGGTTTCTGGTTAAAGTTTTTTTTTTTTTTTTTTTTTTTGCTACATGGTCAAGAGACTGGTTGAGAATGGTTAGGAACACAAAACTTAGAGTGATATAATTTCACTTCTACAATTTCAGAAGCTCTACTCTAATGTACGTCTGTCTTTGAAAGCATGTGATAAGTTATACTGTATGCAAGTAAATTATTTTGAAATTATCTGGATTAGCAAAAATGATTCATAGATACTTACTTCTCTTTTTAATATATAGTCTCTATCTAGAGGGACAGAGACAGTTTCTCATGATGCTTGACAGGAAAATCCTGCATGGGCACCCTCACCTTTTTCTATCACTGGAAACCAAACAGGGAAAGTGAAAATAGCAAGGTCAGGTCAGGTGAGTGCATACTTAAACATTTCATAGGGTGAAGGGTGCAGAGCACTGGTTTGCTCTCATGTTCCATTAATTCAGAGACAGCTGTCATTTATCTTTTGATGGAAGCTAGAGGTTGAAATGCTTGACACAACATATCAAGCCTAATACGGAAAGATAAGAGCAATGTGGGCTCAGCTTTGTAATAGTAAGTTACTGTGCAAGGACATTTCATAATTCCCCTACTGACGTTTAACAGAGAACTTTGGCCACATTTCAGCAAATACAAATTGCCCAGCTATAGCTTAAAAGAAAAAAGTGTCAAAGGATTGCATGAGAAATTAATCACATGATTTCTATTAGGCAATGTATGAGTTGCATGGCTAAATCCTTCTGAAGTTTCTCAAATGTTTAAGAACTGCAGGTCCATAAAACAGTCTAAAACATAGCTTTTGAAATGCAGATAGGTAGAGAAAAAGTTAAATAAACTGATGAGGAAGCACTCTTTTTTGCCTCTGGAAAAACTGACTGCAAGTTGGCAACTCAGACATGCCCGCTTCTTTTGTTGTCGAAGTATTAGCATCTATGAGTCAGTTTGGTAGGAAATACCATTAAAAAGATAAAGGAGATCAAAACCAAAAACAGTTTCACTAAAGGCTCATTCAGTAATGCTGTAGATCTAAAAGAGTAAAAGTGATTGCTATAAACACCAAAGTGGGATGAGGGGGAGTAGGAAGGAGGATGGTAGGGTGACCATAAGGGATAAAAGTGGATCTAAAAATCTTGTCAAATGCAATAAGCTGTACTACATTAAAAAAAAAAAAAAAAAAAAATTATATATATATATATATATATATATATATATATATATATAAAAAGATAATCAGCACAAATTCCTGCTGACTCAAGATGGCATTGTATATGTATATATATATATAATATGTATTATATATATAATATATATATTATATATATATATATAATTATATATATAATATTATATATTATATTATATATAATATATAGATATATTGTATATACCTTTCACAATTCAGGTGGAACTGTAGAAGCTGTAAAGGTACTGGGCCTGGGTGTCTTCTTCATGCTTCTGGACACACAAACTTTCCCATGGCACAGGTCACACCTACATGGTACCTCTACCTTTCTCTCCACAGTCACATGTATCTGATGCTTCTCCCATGAACTAGATTGTCTTAGTAGTCTTTTCCAACCTTAGTGATTTGATTACTCATTGATTCTATGAATGAGCAGATAATATTAACAAGTTGGAAAAGAGATGCCAGAAAAATGTGTACGTACCTTTGCACAGTTTTGCAGCTGTTTGACAGCAAACAGGTCAAAGCATCACCCTGTGATTCGTGGAAGAATGCTCCAGATGTCACCTGCTCTCACTGATCTGATTTTGGTAATCATGACTTTATATTTTACAGGTGGACACTTTGTCCTTGGTAATTTGTGTTGATGCAGAGAGTAGGTGAGTCCAGGTTTTCAGTGGCTCTATAGAGATTATGAATTAGAATTTCTGTTCATGACTCATATTTCAGGTTTGTCTCACCTAATGTGGAACATCTGTTCTCGTCATGTCTTTTTGAAGAAGGTCTGAATATGAATTCAGTGTTACTACCTGCTGAACACAATAGTTCCCAAGATCCAGATATTTTCACCTATTTCTGTTTCTGGCAAAAGAGCAGGAACAGTAAAAATTGCTGGCATACTAGCAGTTCAGTCATTCATAACTTTTAGGGACTTACCCTGCTGTGTCAATTCTTCTAATTGCCAAAATGTTGTTTTTCTATTTTTTTTTTTTTTGTATTTGTTTTGTGGGTTTTTTTTGTTTTGTTTTTGTCTTTTTTCTTTTTAACTTTCCTTGAGTGTAGCCATTTTAGAGTATGAAGAATGTAGAGCTAATATATTTTTAACTTGATCAAGAAGTCACTGCACTCTCCTGTCAGACCTGAGAACAAAGACAAAACTCTGGATCCCAAAGGACTTTTGACCATAGTGAAGTGATTCCAATTGGTATCAGATACCAATCTTTTTTTCTTTTTCTCCCCTTTCTTTTCTCTTCTCTTCTCTTCTTTTCTTTTCTTTTCTCTTCTCTTCTTTTCTTTTCTTTTCTCTTCTCTTCTTTTCTTTTCTTTTCTCTTCTCTTTCTTTTCTTTTCTTTTCTTTTCTTTTCTTTTCTTTTCTTTTCTTTTCTTTTCTTTTCTTTTCTTTTCTTTTCTTTTCTTTTCTTTTCTTTTCTTTTCTTTTCTTTTCTTTTCCTTTTCTTTCCTTTTCTTTTCCTTTTCTTTCCTTTTCTTTCCCTTTTTTTTTTTTTTTTTCCCCACTGAAAAATTACATACTGAAAATTAATTTAGTTGTCTTTCTGAGAAGCTCTTCCCATTTGGATTAATATATGTATACATTTTAACAGCATTTTTAAAGCTTTGAAAAACAATGTTTCAAAATATTAGTGGCATCCAGAGCTGCGAGAAAACCTCCTGTGAGTCTTTTAAGATGTTAAGGAGTTGTAAGAGAGCTCGTGTGCTTGGAAAAAAATACTGGTATGATTCAATATCACATTATTTGAGCACTATGTCTTTCTGAGTTATTTTAATAGCATTCAGTGAAATACAATGCTAATTAGAGCAAGCAAGAGAAATGTGTCTGCCCTCCAGCTACAAGAAATCCTGGGTGGGGGATTCCGATTTTCTGAGCCACTGTCTGGTAGGAGTTGCCAAGAGGGAGGTGAGAGGGAAGGAACATCCTGTTCCCTGGGCTCTGCAGGTCATGCGCAAATGCAGTTACTCCACTCAAGTGAAGGAAGGGAATAGGGACACAAAGGCAGCATCTTAAGACTAGTAAGGGAGAAATAAGAGAAACTTTCCTTGTTCATTGCAAACCTTGGCCCCAGGTACATTTAGGAACAGACGTGATGGTATGTGCCCAGAATGCTACTCTACACAGTACCAGTTCTCCTAATCCCCATCCTGACCCCTCTTGTTTTGTAGCTCAATTCCCTCTGGCCCTGTCGCTGTCAGAGAGAGCAGAGCTCAGTGCTGCTCCTCCACTCCTTGTGAGGAGCTGCAGCCACCATGAGGTCTCCCCTCACTCTCTGCTCTGAGCTGAGCAAACCAGGAGCCTCAGTTGCTTCTCATACACCTTGCCTTCACTGCCTGTGAAGTCCTCCTTTGGATGCTCTCTAAGAGTTTTGTGTCTCTTTTGTACTGTGGCACCCAAAACTGCGCACAATACTCAAGAGGAAGGCATACATGTGCAATGTGGAGTGGGATAACTACTTCCCTTGACTGGCTCATATCACTGTAAATGAAATGCAGCTCTGCTTTTGACATCACTCCAGTTATGGAGTTCGTGTTGTGGTTTGAAGTGCTGAGCCACCTGATGTTTTAATTCAAATTTCATCTGAGATTTCTTTGATCCTTCTATCCTTAAGGAGAAAATAATCACCATCTTTAGGGTTTTTATATGTCTGGAGAGTATAGATCAAAGCTGGAAAGGCATAAGTATTCTTGGATAAAAATTAAAAGTAAAACTAGAGAAGTGAGGAATTTAGATTTTCTTGAGTCAAAGTTAAAACCTTAATGTCAATCATGGTTAGGATATCTGCAAAACTGTTGTATGGGAGATAAATAGGATAAATACGTAGTATGTTTTTGTGTGCCTCTGATCTTTCCTAGATTCATTCAGTAGAAGGAAGTAGGCACTTCCCTGTCTTCTGTGAGCAGGAAGAGAATGTGAGTAGGAAGCTACTGAGAGTTGACAACTGAGTAACTGCACAAGATATGAAATGCATACCATATGGCAAAGCTGGAGCAGATTGTGGCCATCCTATTCTAGAGGAGAAACCATTGCTTTGCAACTATATTTGTTAGATAGAGGTGTTACAACACCTCTATTTTCTTTAGAAGCATGATCTGTTTCTTAGGACTTCTCTTGGATTCTTTTCGAGATGGATTGCTTTGTGTTTTTGTTGGTTTGTTTGTTTGTTTGTTTGTTTGTTTGTTTTTTGTCTACTTATTTCTCAAGCAAGCACTAAATAATGATCACAGTATAACTTTTGACTGTGGGACTGACAACATTCCCATGCTCTACCTTGGTAAAGACAGGAGTGGCACTTAGCAAGGGATATATACCATAGCTCTGAAGTATTTGTGATCATTTGAGACAGGGTAAATAGATGGATATGACTTTGCCTTCCCATTCCCTGTACTTCCCTAATTTTCGTACAGTAAAAATTATTCTATTTCAGCCTGTTCAGGTTTAAGGAAACCACTAATATATATAGGGCATGCTCAGAGGCTTAGCATAATGATTCCCAGAGTAACACGACTATTGCCATTAGCATAATTATGCCCATATTCGTTACATGATTCGTATTCTTAAATATGGTTGGTTTTTGTTTGTTTATTTGTTTTCGGAGTCTCAATTCCCCACTTTATTATATTTGTCTTTTCTGAAGGACTGTACAAATGTTTTTTAATCATCCCTTATTTTTCAATTTAACTTTGTAGCTGAAATGGGAAATTTGGTTTCATTTTGAGTAACTTCCCTTATCTGAAACAGTGACCTCACTCTCTATATATAATGTGAGAAGAAATCAGAATTGAAGCCTATGACTTAAATCTTTGCCCTCTTGATTTTCCATCACATTTGCCTTTTGTTTTTGAGTTCTAGAGACAGGTCTAGAGTTGCATTTAGGTCTATACTCTCTGCATCCTCCTAGTTAGATGATATTATCACCTTCCTATCTGAATCAGGATATATATATATCCCTACAGTTTCTAAGGCTGCAGCGTGGGTGAGTTCATATAGACCTAAACAGAAACTGAATGGACCACTTAGCAGACAGTGGTTTCCAGTATCCAACTGCAGAAATCCAATAGGGCTTAGCTGATCCAAACTATCATGGATTTCTTCAAGCATAAACAAGTTGCCACATTTTATTTTAGAACAGCTACTACTTAACTCATGGTCACATGGAAGCCTTTAGGAAGCTGTCTTGTAAGGGAAAAATATTTTAGAAGTCTCATATGTTTATTCATTTTCAAAAAAGCATTTGAGCTTCCAAATGCCATCTTCAGGATGGTTTCTCCAAAGAAAAAGCAAGCAGAGAACTTGCTCTATCAAACAGTGTTATTGTGCTTTTTGTATCTATTGTAGTTTCCATGAAAATAAATAGGAGGTATTACTTTTGGAGTGGCCTATGTAATATGATTGTTATCTGCATGAAGGACTGGAAGTTTAAGTGTGAGGGAAGAGGAAGAGAGAGAGAGTGAAGCTGAAGTACTTGTTTGATTACGTCTTTCCAGGGAACAGGTCATGGGAAAACAATATCCAATCTTCTGCGTCTCATTTCACATTGAAAATACTATTTTGTTTGCAGCTTTGTCAGTCAAATATGATTGATTTTCCTTTACCCTGTACTGGCACATTTCCATAAATTGCTCTTATTTTTAACATGGACAGAGATTTGACAGTTTTCACCTTCCTGATTTGCTCTGTGTGTTTTTTTGCTCTTTGTGTATATGGAGAAAGGGTTAGAAGCTGAGACTCTTCTGCTCAGTGTGACTTTCCAACATTCTATTTTGGTCAAAATTACCAGTTAATTTGAATGTGGTCTGGAGGACTTGAGTCTGCTTGACCTCAGGAAATCCTGCTTCTTAATGCGTATTGCTGCTGAATTATTGCCAATACTCAACTGCAATAAAAAGATAAAAATTCACATTGTCCTCAGACATCTAGCAGGTTGAAAATCTACACCAGGCGAAGGGAAGAGGTCATTTCCTTCAGCTGAAGTTCTGAATTAACTAACTAAAAGGAGTGAACTCAAGTGGAATGACTACTCTTCTGATAAAAGAATCAGCACATGAGCCTCATTTGGTGAACATCTGAATAGTTTCACTAAAGGCAGTGGATTTTCATACACGCACAACTCATGTCCATTTATCCAACATGTACAAAAAGACATGAGCTAGTAGTAGATACTTCCTTTCTCTTCATTTATTGGAACATGGATGTTTAGGTCCGGATATGGTTTGATTTATAAATGTTCTTTATTTTGAAGAGAATATTAGGAGGGAAGCTCCTCACAGAACCAAACAACAATCTAGGCTGGAATAGAGGTCATCTAACTCAGTCCCTACTCATGGTGGTTATAGTCGGATCAGGCCTGACTGGAGTCCAAACCTGTTTGGGTTTTGAACATCTCCATGGATGAAAATTCCTTGGCCTATCTGGGTAATCTGTTTCAGAGTTGGGCAGAGTTTTCTCTTGATGTTTTTGTTTTGTTGTGCTTCCCCCCCACTTCTTTTTACCAAACTGGAATTTTCCATTATTGTAGCTTAAGTCTATCTCCTTTCTTCCTTCCTCTGTACATCTCTCAGAAGAACATGACTTAGTTTTCTATATCCATACTCATTACATAGTTGTAAATAGCATTAAGATTTCTCCTCAACCTTTCCTTCTACAGACTGCGTAAACCCACTTCTCTACCCACTATGGGTTTCAGCCTATCACCTTGGTAGGTCACATCTATGTGTCAATATCTGACTTCTGGTGTGGAGCTTAAAACTGGTCACAGCAGTCCAGTATTCCCACGACAATTTTTGTAGAGCTGGTTTCCAGATGGCTGGCCCCTTGCCTGTACTGATGCATGGAGTTATTTCTCCCCAGTAGAGACCTGGCGTTTGCTTTTATTCATCCTCATGTTAACCATCTTTTTTCAAACCTACCTAGATCCCTCTGGATATCAGCTCTGTCCTTCAGCAACTGATGAATTTGGTGTTGCTCAAAAACATGCTGAGAATACATTCTAACCTCTCATCCAATGTTATTAATAAAAACACTGAAAAATACTGGCCCTTGTATTAATCCTGGAAGGACACCACTGGTAACTGAGTCTTTCTACTGCTTTGTACCACTCTTTGAGCCAAGTGAAGTAGCCAACTTCTCATCTTTTCCTGTCCATGTTCCCAGTCACTTCCTATATCCATCTGTCTGAAAAATTTTGCATTGTGAAAGGAAAGTGTCTGTCTTGGTCATTCAATTTATTTTTTTCATTTTTTTTCTTTTTTTTTTTTTCCTGTACAATCAAAACTTTTATTTTGCTAATGTTTTTAATTAAACAAAAATCAGTAGATGAAATGCTTTTTTCCTTGGATAATGAAGAATATCTTTAATACAAAGGGCTTATTTAGTATGACACCGAAAACTCACAAGGTGAAGTAGAAAAAGTTGAAAACTTAACAACATAAATCTTTTTTTACTTTTTTAAAAAGAATATGTTTTTCCTCAATCTCTTTTTATAAGTACATGTCATCTCCCTGAGTGAAAGGCATCTAATATCTCTGGATGAACTACTAAGTAGCAGCAAAGACTTGTTGCCAAGGTGTAGAAAATATTTTGTTGTTATATAGGTTCTTAAATTTCATTAACAGAGAGAACAAAATAAGTAAATACTTGGAATTCTGAATGTATGTCTCATAAACTGAAAATCTCTTATTCCTTTTCTGTGA
This sequence comes from Coturnix japonica, assembly GCF_054131305.1. Lineage (NCBI taxonomy): Eukaryota > Metazoa > Chordata > Aves > Galliformes > Phasianidae > Coturnix > Coturnix japonica. The sequence continues at coordinate 78,986,071 of NC_140664.1, forward strand.
AAAGCACACTATAAAGAAAAAAGACTTTAAAGAAACAAGCCCATGATCTACATTCCAATGCATTTAGCTGTGAATGAGTCCCATGACAAATGAGTACCCTAGGGACACTCTGATGTTAGTCATCAGAGCCCCCTCTGTGACTTTCCTTATTACTTCACTTCCATTATTGCATAGCAGGACTGTAATTCCAGAGTAGCCAAATAAAGCACACAGCAAATTATTTAGTGATATAACTGTTATATACGACAGACTGCTTGCTTGTGGCAAAGCCCAGCTGCCTCCTTGGACTTTCTGCTGCTTGCCTTTACATAACAAGTAACCTCTTTTTGGTTGGTGCTATTAATCATGAGTAAAATTCAGCCTACAGGTAAGTGCTTGCTGTGCTGGGACCTGTCTCTGTGGTATTTGTTAGGAGGCATATGTTGGCAAAGGTGTAGTTCACTTAATACTTGTGTAGGTCAAAGCTAAACAATACTGTTATTTGAGTACATTTTGATTACTGACACATGCATATAAAATATGTGTTGCTGCACACACATTTATTGTAATCTAATAAACGAGGAGTCGCCCATTAATCACAAAGTAGAGATTGCCATGCTGAAATTGTTCACTTGCCCTTGTCCTGTGTCTGTCTCTTGCATATGCTAATACTGACTGCTTTAGAGGAGAGCAAAAGTAACCTTGCAGAATAATTGCACCATACCTCGGCCTAGAAATTTTTCCTTCCCGATGACCATAATATGGAATCATCCTTAGAGTTGGAAGGGATGTTTAAAGATCCCGTTAAGTGAGTTATACCATGAAATGTGGGGATGAATCCTGAACAGCTGACTTCAATCATAAAAATGTGGATTTGAGTGCTGAGCATCTCTGCTCACTACATATTTGTGAAGCCATCCCTGTGCCCTGTAACATACCATGATGTTGTAAACTGCTAATAATGAAAAACGTGGAAGGAGCAGGAGGAGAGAGAGGGTATATTCTCATCACTTACCTCTAACTAGGTAATGGAGCTGTATCAGTTAAGATGTTTGTTTCCCTGGGACACATGTATTGATAATGGAGATAAATGGATTCCTCTGGAGAACTGTGGTGCTCTGACTCCTCACTCTGCTGATTGCACAGCCACTGTGGAAACATCACCCTGCTACCCAAGGCTGTCACTCACACAGGTGGCTTCCACTGTGCCACTTTGTCTTTTCCAGTTCCTGATGTGCATATAAGAACCGGTGTTATGATCTCAATTTTATCAGTATCCACAAAGGGCATTTGAAAGATGAGGAGTGAGGAAAGCAAGAAAAGAGCAAATGCTAAGAAACAGCACCTGTAAATGATGCCATATTGGAGTTATTTGACTTGACTGCATTGTGACTTTGTATTTCAGATCTTTCAGTAACAGTCCCATATGGAAATGGCTACCTCATGCTGCTTTCCCTGCCTTTTTAATATATATAAAAAAAGGCTTTGAAGCAATATGTTCAGTAGGATATCTTAGTAATGCCAAATAAAGTAATAAATAGTTAAATGATTTATTTTTATCCCCATTTTCCTTCTAGGTAAGTGCTGTTATGGTTGGGATAGCCAGTGGTGATTTAGAAGCACAGTGCATACAAGCCCACATAGTAGTGATAGCTGAGCGCATGTGCTCAGCTTTATGCATTGGTTTGGTATGATTAATTACTTCAATTGCTGATACCCTATGGAGAACCCTTGGAAAGTTCTATACCTGACTTAACCTGTTAGAAATGACTCTAAAAAATGTTAGGTAATGGGCTTGCAAGCACACACTACTTTCATCCATTTTAGTAGTCAAATTTAGACAGATTAGTAAAAATGAGCTAGGTACAGAAATAAAGTTAGACCATTCTGAGAAAGAATCAATGTTTAATGACTCTTACTTATATGGCTACTTAACTGTTGGTACTCATCTCAGCATCTGTCTTAAAAGTGAGCTGTCAGGGTTTTTTTTTTTTTTTTTTTTTTTTTTTTTTCTCCAGGGAAAGCAGCCCTTGAAGCATTTAGTCATTGCTAGGGGTAAAAATGTTATGAGTTCATTAATGATGTACTCATAGCTGCTTGTTTTAAGACTGCTGAAATTTGAAAACCCTAACTGTAGCCCATGTGAGAACTGGAGACAGGAAAGAAACTTCAAAGAGTGATTTTTAAAAAATTGTGATTCCTTAGAAACAGTTTTCCCCATCACATTTGTTTTTGCATTTACTCCTCAAATAAATTTGCAGTTTCTTTGTTCCTTCAAAGAAATTTTCTTTTTCCAGGAAAGGTTAAACCCTAATTGCCTAGTTGAAAAGCATCATTTCACTGGGAAAGTGCAGCCCACCAAGTGAATTAGAACCTCTGTAGTAAGTTCTGTCTTTTTGGGTAAACTGCTCAGTTTCAACCTGTACCAATTTGATTTAGTTAAATTCTTAGCAAATCCATTGCCTGATCTTTTTTTCTTTCTTTTTTTCTTTTTTTTCTAATTTATTTTATGATTTTATTTTATTTCCACATGCCATATTTCAAGTAGGCAAACCCAGGGAGCAAAGAAACACATGGATCTTTGAACAATTGCTCTTACAGTGCATGTTGGCCTCTGCTCTTTTTTTCTTTTTTTGAGCTTCAGAACCCTATTCTTTTTTCATCTGTCTATTATGTCTTTGGAGTGGCCTGACTAATCAGCCAGCTTCCTCATCCCATCTGTAGCAGCAGCCTCAGTGGGAAGGACTCTCAGCTCCAGAATCCCCAGGGCTGTCCTTGCTCTTTGCAAAAAATGACTCTCACCTTTTTCTTAGCATAAAAGGTGAAGCTCTTCATAGCCAAACTTATCCAAAGGCCCAAAGCCATCTCACAAAATCAGTGCTATAGTGGGGTTCAGTAGTTATGGTGCCTCTGGGTTTGTTGCCCTCATGTCTGTAAGTAGCTCAGAGGTATTTCTCTGCTCTTAAAAGTCCAGGCATTAGGTTACATAGCATTGACTGTGAACATGACTACAAACTACATCATTTATGTATTTCTAATTATATGCCTAAGTAAGTTAGACTGATTCAGAAACACCCCGAGACAAATGGTGAAATACTGATTTTCAAAGATTCATATGAAAGTTCTGTTCTGTAGAGCATTTTATGAGTCATGAAGAGAAAGCTATTATTATTATTTATTTTTTTCTTGCAAATTGTCTCATTTTCTAACTTCTCAAATTTTTGCTGCCTTCTTGTTTTTCCTTTCTGGATTAATGTCAAGTTCACCATCATCATCAGTACAAGTGTCCAGTAATAGCGATGGAATTATGCACAAGCACAGATTTTCACCTAGACCTTCATGTTGCCTGTGCTGGGTTTATTTTTTTGAATGAAGCAAGTGTGAAGAAGCAATAGTAAAAGATTTTCTAAAATGTTACTTTGACTTTATAATTAGGAATCTTGCCAACAGTAACAGCCTGTTACAGCAGGAGTAGCCTTGGTAAAGACTGCAAAGACCTATTAAAGAAGGTGTTCTATTAGCTTACTCTTTTCTTTCTTCAAATTGGTTTGCATTGTATTACTATGTATGTTCTTACAAAAACTAGCACAGTGCTTAAGGACTACTTTCTATTGTTGTACTCAAGTTCTTACTAGAAACTTTCCATTGGTGAGAAGGGATAAAGAGTGAATGCCAGTGCCAAAATTCAACGCAGGTCTTTAGTGACAGAGCTAAGTACAGAAATTTGAAATCTTCTAATGTTGACAGTTGTGCTCAGACCACATCTTTATCTTAAGCTATGGTATTAATAATGCATCTTTGTTGTTTAGTTATGGGCTTGTTTTTCCCCCCTCCTCCCACTCCTTCCCCCCACCCCTCCCTTTTATTTTTTTTTTTTTCTTCCCAGTATTACCTTTGAGTAATTGCCAGGAATCTCACTCTACAGTCTGGAGAGACAACAGAGTCTGTGTTCTGCGATTAAAACTTAGGGAGTTTTTAACGAGAGCTCTGAGGCTGATTCACAGTTCAAAGTTGGGCAGCCAGTTTCTTTTTACTTTCTTTCTTTTTTTTTTTTTTAATTCCCCCCCCCCCCCCCCACACACACACATTTCCTTCCCTTCCCTTCCCTTCCCTTCCCTTCCCTTCCCTTCCCTTCCCTTCCCTTCCCTTCCCTTCCCTTCCCTTCCCTTCCCTTCCCTTCCCTTCCCTTCCCTTCCCTTCCCTTCCCTTCCCTTCCCTTCCCTTCCCTTCCCTTCCCTTCCCTTCCCTTCTCTTCCCCTTTTTCCCTTCCCCTTTTTCCCTTCCCCTTTTTCCCTTCCTCTTTCCCTTCCCCTTTTTCCCTTCCCCTTTTCCCCTTCCCCTTTTTCCCTTCCCCTTTTTCCCTTCCCCTTTTTCCCTTCCCCTTTTTCCCTTTCCCCTTTTTCCCTTTCCCCTTTTCCCTTTCCCCTTTTCCCTTTCCCTTTCCCTTTTTTCTTTCTCCCTTTCCCCCTTTCTTTCTCCCTTTCTTTCTCCCTTTCTTCCTTTTTTCCTGTCTTAATCAAAAGCATATAATTCATTTTTATCTTAGACAAGAATGTGATAATGGTTAGTTCATTGGGAGGCAAGAAGGAGCATAGGGAGTTACTGGTAGAATTTAAATAAAAAAATTTAGTGGTCTAATATTTTATTTCATTTGAGAAATGTAATAAATCTTCCAAAAGACCTTGCACAATTTCTCCTTGAAGAGCTAACACTGTGATAACGATGCCATGCCCTTGCCAGCCAATTTCTTGATTTTTTCAGGTTATTTCAGTAATATGTACATTTCACTGGAGAGTTTTTACATTCAAATCTTCTCTGAGATTTGTCATGCCTTGTTGTCATCATGTTTTCTCCTGTATCACCTTCATGGACTGATAGGGTATGAGAATCCATAGGAATAAACTGGACTCGAAATCCCTAGCAAAAGAAGCTGTACCTCAGCCCTCTGAGGATCTGAACTCACTCCCATTAATGTCATCATCACTGCTCAAGGAGACTCATCTTTTTGGAGAAAATGCTTACTACCTAGCAGAATCAGGATGTAATTGCCAATTTCAAGCCTACATATACAACAGTGTCTCAGGCCAGGACATGGGAAACAAGTAGCAAACTGGTTACAGAAAGCCCAATTTAAACATCACCATTTGCTTTTGAAGTAGTTTTCTCTTTTGGTAGGAACTTTTTCATTTCTAGACTCTTATACTCCATTAACATTTTGAAGGAGAACCACCGCACTTCCAAAAACATGCATTTTTGCTAACCAGTGTGTTTCTTTCCTGGAAATGGATAGGAGCACAGAGTAATAAAAATGGTTGTGTTTAATCAGCTTAATTGGATATCTTATTAGTTATTCCATATAATTGAAATCTTGTGAACTGAAACATTTGACCTCTAGTATAGCAAGGGAAAAACCAGGAGTTATTGCTGAGACCAGTGCTAATGGGAAAAATTTAGGTGATAAAGACAGATCTGTGACATGTATGAGAGATTAAGGAAACTGTTATAGGGAATTACAGTGTAATGTATCTGCTAACAAGGGATAAATAATTTAGAGAATTTTTTCAATTTCCTCCCAAAATCTCTCAAAATATTTTATTTTTGAAAGAAAAAAAAAATTAAGAAAAAATAGTCTGGTCAAAGTAACGTATGTGGGGAAAGATATGTCAGATTTTTGTATTCCTTTAAACAGTCTTATAATCCTATAATGCTTACAAGATAGCTGTAGAATATGGCAGGATGGGATGTGTAACTAGGTTGCTGGTTAATCACCATTTTTCGTTTATAATAATATAATGAATACGTGTTTTAAGTTAATGCACAATCGAGTTGCAGCAGGGGAGGTTCAGGTAGAATTTATTAACAGAGCAAGTGGTCAAGCGTTGGAAGGGATGTGGTTGAGTTGCTCTCCCTGGAGGTATTTAGGAGGTGTGTGGACATGACACTAAGGGACATGGTTTGATGATGACTCTTGGTAGGTCAGGTTGAGGATTGAATGTGGTGATCTCTGAGGTCTTTTCCAACTTTGACAGTTCTGTGAATCTATGATAAATCATCCCCCATCCATCCGAGGCTGAAGTGGACTATGGTCAGAATTAACAGTTATGATTTACACAACCCCAGTACTTGATTGCTTATTGAGAATTCCCTCCAGTGGGGTTTTCTTGCTCAAATTGCTTAAAGAGACAGAGCCAGTCTTTGCCAGCCAGGAGGTGTTACACATCCCAGCATTAGCATATTTCTGTTAAAACATATGTTATTTTCTTCAGTTATGACATGTTTCTTCTTTCTTAGCCTGAAGCTATATTTGGGATATCACCCCAATACCCTGTAATTACAAAGATATATCCTATACATTCTAAGACTTGAATAGCATACAAACTACTCAGGCATTCTATTCTTTGAGTACAGTACAGAGAATAATTATGGTTTCTCATATTCTCCGAGTAATTAATTTGAAGAATTTAATTATATTTTTCATATTAATTATTAATGTATTATTCACCCAGCATAGTCAGTTCATAATTCATAGATGTATTAGTCAAGTAATTTAGTTGATGAATTTCATATTTTTGAATAAGTTATTCAATTTTTTTTAATTATTCACCCAGCTCTAGGAGTATCTGTTGACTCTTGAATATTAGCTACCATACAACATCTTCTTTTTTTATAGTCTTTTTAATATCTTGTATTAAATCCAAGTGCTACTGAAATACTGCCCAACCAGTAACTGTGTATTTAGTTAAGATTACTTTACAAATAAATGAGTTTCATCTGATTAGCGTGTTCAGGTTTGGGATTATTTAAGTTTAAGCTTCAGTTTTCTCACATTTTTCTCATAAGTGCAGATACTTTTTGCTACACTTTCACCTCATTTAAATTGAACCCGTGGCACAATCCTTGCATTTACCTTTCAATGCTTGAATTACACACATGACAATGTACCCACTCATTAGTCTATGACTTCTAGACTTTTGTCTAATACTTCTTCAGAGTGATAGATCCGCTTTTTTTTTTTTTTTTTTTTTTTCCCTAGGAAACTTCTAATTGAAACCAGGGAAGAAGAAAAGATAAGACATTATAAACATAAGTAACCTATGCTATTTTCAGAGAAAATAATCCCATCATGTTGGGAGCAGCACCTACCTTATGGCAGAGGGATAACACAAAGGATGAACTTTCACATCTTTCAGTTTCCAGATTTGGTAATTGTATCATGGGGGGACAGTAATACTGGTGGAAAACCATAGAAGAAGGCATGTATATGTGTGTTTTTGTATGGTTCTGGGCAGATCACCTTGTGTAATAGTAGATAATATAACAGTCAGTACAGGAAAATAACAGACAAAGTAGAAAGCACTGGGAAGCAGTGAGTGAACTGTACTTCTTTTGTAGCATTTCTTGGTTCCCCTTATTCTACTCAATGAAGTGATTGTAATTATTATTATTTTAATTTATCTTATTTTTACATATTTTTATTTAAGACCAAATTTGTTCTGCATTCTGTATGAAGTGCAATAATAATTACATTCTTGTGAAAGTTTCAGTAGCAAGCACTGTGCTGTATCACTAATCTTTGGAACACAATGCATTGTTCCAGGTTTATTTCCACATATGAATCTTAGGGAGATTTCCTTTTAATAGCTCTAAGACCAACAAAGTCATTTGTTAAAAGAACCCTGTATTTAGAATTCCCTGGTTCCAAGTTCTCTGAATACTAATGTTATCACACTTACCATTTGCTGTGTTGCTGTTTTATACAATCTCAGTGTCTGTGGTAAATCCAAATCACAGAGGTGTGTGCCAAACATTTCATGTTTTCCTAATCCATCATCATGATGCAATATTCTAAAATAAAAGTCTCCAGCTACAGGTGGCTGCTTTTCCTGTGCAAGGTTTTTGTGTCTTGAGTTGTTGCCTCACTAGCAGGCAGTCCATATGGTGCTAAATCCCATAAACCAACTATAACTAGGTATAAAATTTGTTGGGAAAAAATGTAATTTATCATAAGTGTGCAGCTGGTGTCTGCTTCTAAGTGTTTGTTTCCTAATCTGATACCAACCTATTCACACCTCTTGTATGTTATTGAGCTATAAAATCGCTAACAAATAGCATGCACAATCCCTGGAGAGATTAACTATTTATTCCAGCTGTGAAGAACAAATGAAGGTTAAAGCAAAAGAGCTGCTTCAAGGAAGGTGTGCATGCTTGTGAATGTTTGTGCACATGAAATAGGAGAAACTAAGCCTTTTTTGAATTAGCTGACAATAGCTGCAATAAGAGCACAGGGTGGTTTGTTTGTTTTTAATTATGGTTATTTCTTTTAGCAGTTGATTTTCAAGCTCAGATTTGCAGGCAATTTGCATCCTGTGGGCTGATGAAAGTGCTTGATACGTGGTTTATGCTTTTTTCTTTTTCTCAGATATTTCAGTACTACTTTTCTCTTATTTAACCACAACTTTTATCTCAGGGAGTAATGTCTGGGGCAGGCCGTGCACATGCACCCAAAGTTGCACCAGAAACAAAACAGAGTGGACCAAGTTGTCATGGCCTTTCTCCCTGGCTCAGGGTTTTGCACTTGTGCAGTGAGAAGGACATATGAGACCAGATTCAAGGTGAACGCCTGCAGAGTGAGAAGGGAATTGGAGGAAGGGAAGCAGGGAACAGAGGGTCTCTGGGCAGGCAGCAGGGCTCAGAGAACAGCCAAATAGACAGGTGTGGAGGTATAGTGTTGTAGCAGACACGTGAGAAGGCGTGTGGCCCAAGGAAATGAACTGGAGATGAGCAGAAGGGCTACAAATTTTGTACCACTCCGAGTGGTTCATAGTGCTGGCAGTGTCTAAAACTTCAATTTTTTTGGAGCAAAATGCAGGTCTTAGCCTCAGATGTGTCAGCACAGCAATTCCAAAGGGGAAAAAAGCCTCCTTATGAGCCAAATTTCTTGCTGTTTGATGTGCAGAGATCTCTGACTAGATCTCAACACCAGAACTCTGTTTCCTGAAACAGCAGTTGGAAAGATGCTGTTACCATTTTAATCAAATTAATCATTCCTCCCGTGGTCTTTTTTTTTCTCTCAGTCTCTGCACCATGCTGCTTGGCCCCTTACACTAGCTGGCCTGCCTTCTTTTTCTCGAAGTTGGTTGCAATTCATTGTTTTGTGATGTATGTACTCTGTAAAGCACTTTACAATGACAGGCATTGGCGGTGATTTTAGTCTAGCCTAATTCCATCAGCAGCAGAAGTGCTGTTCCTAGTTTTGCTGAAACGAGATCAGAATTTGACCTCAAAACACTCCAGTGAGATTAGCATTATTTATACTTATTTTGTGGAAGGATAAATTGAAACACCACGAGTTTAAGTGACTTGCCTGAAGGCATGAAGCTTCTCAGTGCCACAGCACTCAAATGTATGAATCTAGAAGCCAGTGTCCTCTCTCTAAATGACAGATGGACTCTGAAATCAGAATTGTGCTCAGATGGAAAAATTCTACTAGCATCCATGGGCTTACAAAGCCAATTTAAGCCACAGAAGAGTCAAGCCTCTGCCTACTTTCCAGCAGCTCTAAGTGTGACAGCTGCTTACAGAAGAAGAAAAATCCTCTTTGAAAAGGAGAATACTGCAGGTTTGGAGACTGTCCAAGAACAGAAAGCAAATTCTTACCTTCTCACCTCACAACAGAACATCACACATGAAGAGAACTGTTAAAAAAGCAATGAAAACAAAGGCAACGACCAAAGAAAGACATGCTGAGTTTAATTTTGTATTTTACTTTTTAAAAAATTATTCCTTAAATGTAAAATAATGCTATGTTTATATAGGTTTGATATAACCTTGCAGTTGTTTATTCAGTGATCTGAGAAACTCAGTGAAAATTCTTCACTGGGAGTGTTGTAGTAAAATAACCATACACAGGAGACAGATCAAGCTTGTAACATTGACAGTCCTATGGGCAATAAATTTCTTCAAACACATTTGTAGATGGGCAATGAAAGACAACAATAAAAGTAACTCCTCTAGTCCCTTGCTATTTTTAGTGCCCCTGTGGCTATGTACTCTTTTTTTTGGTAGTCTGCTTTATCAGTCATGAAACTAATTCAGCTCAGCTCCAGCCTTGGTGGCATTATCTCAGGCTGTCATATGGATATGCTGTCCTCAGAAACGCAGTATATCCATTGTGAATGATGGGCAGCAGAGAGAGAGCAATGGGGGTAATGCCATGCCTGAATTTTATATTGCTTATTCCCTCTACAAATGTAAAGTCGGAAGTTTGATGCACTTTAAAGATTATGCTGGATTTTGTGAACTGTTTTGCAGCAAGGAATTTGACACAGTGGATATTGAAAAGAGCTGACAAATAATTTATTTGATGTTCCTTTTAAGCCTGTGGAAAGTCAGCTCTCAGACTGTAATTTCCTGGAATTTATTATTCACAATTATTCACTGTATTTTGTTTTGGCAAATCTTTTTAACCGTGTTTTGATCATGCACAGTCTTCCATGAATAATTATCATTTCAGATTGGAGCTGTTGTGATAGGTCAAAAGAGAGATATGGCACTGTCGAGTTTGTGACTGGAAATGGAAGAAGCCACTTCCAGAGCAGCATTTTCAAACGTGGATATCTGACACCTGTAAATATTCATGTACCTACACTTGAAACTATGCTCTGGGCTTGATCCAAAGCCACTGGAGGTAACAAAAAGAATGAATATTCATGTCAGCAAAAATTAATTCCTGGATAGTTCACTGAAAATCAGTGTAAGAGAAAGCAATATGGGCAAAAATGCATTAATGCCAGTAAGCATGCCACAGGAAAAAAAGGTCCTACTTACCAAACTGTAATATTTATCTGCTTATTGCATATATGTTAATGAAAGCTCGCCCATGCACACAAGCATGGCTACAGTCATGCTTTTTAGCACTGTCTCTACAATTTAGAGAAGCTCTTCTGCTTAACAAGGAGGAAAAAAACCCAAAAGTTTAAAATCTATGAAACTTGTCCAGTGAACGGGAAACATATCTTTTTCTCTTCTGCCTGTATCAGGAAATGTAAATGCTTGTAGAGTTTTGATTTAGTATACTTTCCACAAAGTAGTTCCTCTATAGATTTGTGGAGCTTTCATTTTATTTTAGGACATGCACTTAATCTCCCACATATGTAAAATTATCTACTGTCCAATGTCTGGTAATGAAAGCAGCTCATCTGGTAGGTTTGATTTCAGCTGTTATTATGCCAGTTATTTTTAAAATATATTTTCATCCAAAAAGAGGGTAGAAAAATATTTAAGGGACCAGCCCTTGAATGCGTCTGAAGAGGCAAATGCACAGCTATGATGCAGAAGCTGCCCAATCAGACAGAGTCTGAGTTTGGAAGATGCAGTCAAACTGACACTGGTGGTATTTGTGTTTTTCCAATTGTGTGCCATCAGCATCAAATAACACTATTTTGGTACAACCTTCAGATGTCAGCTTCCAAAGCTTTTCCTCAAAGTCAAGTTTACTTCACTTAAAAGGAAAAAAATAAAATAAAATTATTATATATTATCGTCAATACTAAAACACAGATCTTTAGAGTTTACAAAAAGATTTCAACCCCATGGTTAGATAATAGAATTTGTGCTTATAGTACTGTATGTCCTCACGATTAGAACATCAGGCTGCATGGAGGAGCTCACATGCTTGCATATTTGTCTGTCTAGTGAAAGATCACTGTGAATATGATACATTTTTGAAACAGAATTACCTGTCATTCTACAGTCCAAACACATGGGTTGTATTGTCAGCTGGCATAAATATCAGATATCCACTCAAAAATAATGATATTTTCTTGAAATTAACTCTCATCTGTTTGCAGGAAGATTGGAGTATGAGAAGAACAGAAAAATAAGTAATGGGGCACCATTCTGTATCCTTTTCCAAAATCCAAGAGTATTTAACTGTATACTTGCATGAGAAGGGAAAGTTTCCTTGGTGTTAAGGAAGACACTGAACATGAAGTATGTTTACAGATTAGAATACTATAGTGAACAATCCCTCTGCAGGAAAAGGAAGCATGCATGGTTGAGAGAAATACATATATAACATTGGAAACTAATTCTCCTGCAAATGGGATAATTTGTGCTCAGCACACAGTATTCAGACTCTCTAAATCTGACTCCAAAAGTATGAGCTTTGCACCTGTTTCAACTTTTAGATATGAAGAATACAGTCCAAATGTTGCTGCAGGATTAGACATTTAGGATGAGGCAGTAACAGTCACTTCACAAGCCCTGGGGGACATTCTCCTCATTTGCACTCCAGCTGAAGGGCTCTAGAAAATGTTTAGAGGAGTAAGCAGGTTGTTGCCTGCTTTCTCCTGTCATTACCTTCACCACAGCCTAAGTTATTTCAGAATACTTTGATAGCTCCCTTTCAAACAGGTGTTGTTTTGCTTTAGGAAAAATGGAGGTCAGTGGTGGCCTTGTTGTAAAGCTGTAAGGTAGAAAACTGATGTTGCTGGCAACAATGAAAGTAATTCTTAAGTATGAGGCCTGGTCAGAAAGAAACATCTTGCATAAATCATGTACAAGTGAACTGGACTCTAATGAAGTTTAAATGAGTATTTGGTCTTTCTGAGGTCAGGAGAGATGGTTGTGGTCAATGGCTCTATGTTCAAGTAAAGGCCAGTGACTAGTGGTGTCCTGCATGGGTCTGTTTTTAGACTCATGCTCTCAAAAATCTTTATCAGCGATGTAGATGATGGGATCAAATGCACCCTCAACAAGTTTGCTGATGACACCACACTGAGTGGTGTAGCTGATATGGCAGAAGGAAGAGATGCCAAACAAAGGAACCTTGAAAAACTCAAACAGTGGGTCCATGTGAGCTTAATAACATTCAACAAAGCAAAGGGCTCTTGGATGGGGGTAATCCTAAGTATACATACAAAGTGGAAGAAGAACTCCTTGAGAGAAGCCCTTTTGAGAAAGACTTAGCAGTCCTTGTTGGATGGCCGGTGGTATACTTGGTTCCATCAGAAGAGGTGGCCAGCAGAACAAGGTAAGTAATTGTCCCCCTCTGCTTTGCCCTTGTGAGGCCCCATCTGGAGTACTGCGTGTGGGTCTGGGGCCCCCAGCACATGAAAGGCAGAGCTTTTGGAGAGGATCCAGAGAGGGCCTCAAAGAGGATCAAAAAGCTTGAGCATTTCTCCTATGACAATAGGCTGAATAGGCAGAACTTGTTAGAATGGAGAAGAGAAGGCTGAGGTGAGACCTCATTGTGGTTTTCCAACATTTAAAGGGAGTTTATAGACAAGAAAGAAATCAGCTTTTTAAAGGGGTAGATGATAGTGATAGAACAAGGGGGAATGGTTTTAAACCAAAGGAGGGAAGATACAGATTAGACTTCAGGGGGAAGTTTTTCACTGAGTGTGGTGAGATGTTGGCACAGGGTGCCCAGAGATGTGGATGCCCCATTCCTAGTGTTGTTCCAGGCCAGGTTGGATGGAGCCCTGGGCAGTCTGGTCTAGTACTTGTTGATTGGCAACCCTGCCTGTTGCGGAGAGATTGGAACTTGATGATCATTGAGGTCTCTTCCCACACAAGCCATTCTATGATTCTGTGATTCTATGATTCTACAAGAAGAGTACGGGCTCCCCGGAATTCCAAATCTCCTTTGTAGTTCAGAAATGGCTTTCTTCTCAAAATTAGGGCAAAAAGATGCAGTTTCTTGCAAGATTACACTTCCAAATGATTGTAGTTCAGGAATATTTAAGTAGTCCCATGAACTGCTTAATTTTATTGAGTAAAGAATTTCTTCTTGACTTGTTCAGACTTTTCTATTATTAGAGACAGATTAATAACATTTTTGTTGGGTGTGATAAATGTTGATGAAATCATAAATTGAAACAGTCACTGAAACAAGGCACCTCGACCTTTTCAAAAGCCAGTATTTCAAAACTCTTGAGTCAATTTTTTTGAACTGTGTATTGCAGATTTTATTTGTGCGATTGAACCATGATTTTTGAATGAAAAAAACTGTTACTATCTGGAAATTAGTAGATCAGTTTTAATCACTTGGCAAAGGGAAACAAATAAGCAGGAGATAAACACACACACACACAAATAAATGAACAAAAAACAAACTCCAAACAACTAAGACAGTTGTTGTGCAAGATTTTCAGAGGTCCTGGGAGAAACCTGATGACAAATTATAATATCGCTGAAGCCAGTGAGAATTCTGTTAATTATTTTCAGAGGACATGAGTTCTACACTTTATCACATGAATATGCAGAATTATCTATTTTCAAGGCCCAGAGAATGGCAGACATTTCTCAAGACTAATGTGGAGTCCAATTGCTTTGATTTCTTTGGCAAATAAATAGGTATCTGTACATATATGAGTATACGTAGTCCGTGGGGGAAGGAGTGCATTAAAAAGCAGCAGCTAAGATTGTGGATATTGGAGTCTAAATATGTAATGAAGCTTCAGCATTTGTATTTCAACCCCTTTGTGATAAGCTATAAACAAAGTCTGATGGGCATTCCCTTTGATGGGTGCTTTGCAGGCACAGTGGATGGACTACAATGACATGCTAATTTCATTTGGATTTCTGCCCTCATGTCCACAGGACTACACTTTTGGCATTTGCTGCAAAGTTTATTTCTTTCTCAGCATCTGTTCACAGACTGGATTCTGCTTCTACTACTTTTATGGTACATCTACTGCAGTTTCACGGTTTTATATGGCTAGTTTGTTTGCTGCTGATTGCTTTCTGCAACAGCTATGTTCTTTCTTCTCACATTTGCTCTCCCAAACCCATATCTACATGTAGCTCGGCTTATGTCTCCAACATCTGATGTATCCTTATAAGACACAGTCTTCATTTTGGTTCTCAGTTATTCTACTTTCCACACAGATGTGCTGTGTTAATTATACATTTCCTACTGGAATGTATTTAAATCACAAATGCCGAATCAGGAAACTATGGTAAGATTACAAAAAATAATATAAAATATTATATATTATTTATATATAGCAGGAAATTTCCTAGTAGGTTAGGAGGGGAAGTTTACCTCCTAACGTACGTTTTGTCTCCTAATTCATGTCCAGTTATTTGACAATAAGACAGAGATTGGCAACAGGTAAAGAGAACAGTCCTGTTGTCACCTGTTTTTAGAGGTCTTTCACAGGGATATATCTGCATGTTATGAATCCTACTGATATTAATAGGGATGATATAATCAAGTTTTTTGCATAAATCTTTAAAAATATAAGAACAAAATTGATCTTTCAGGCAATCTTCCAGTGTCATTGATCCTTCTTCTTTTACTCTTTGTAGTAGTGTTTTTTAAACTCATTCATTCTGTGATTGTTCTTCTACAACTTCCACATCAGAATCATGGAATTAAGTGTATTTCTGCAGAAAATTTCCTGTAAATTACCCAAAGAAGACTTTTAAGAGTTTACAGAATTTTATATCCAGCAGTGCAGCAGTGTTGTGTTGTTAGAGAAGATGTTTGTTTCTACAAGGTGTTGAAAAGCTTTCTTCCAAAAAGAAAAAAAAAAAAAAAAAAAGAAAAAAAAGATGAAAAAGAAAAAAAAGGACAAAGTCTTCATCTAGTCTCAGATGCTTTAAGTTCACCTGCTGCTGCTCCAAGTGCATCTGAGGTTAGCTCCAAGAGATGATAGAAGTTTACTTAACATGAGCATCTCTTTCAGCAGCCCCTGTTTACAAAGGAAACTATCTGGGATAACAAATCAGTGTCAGGGTTCATACTGTAAACCAAAGAGGTAGCCTCCTGGGTTGAAAGTTTCTTCATCATTCAAAGGATGATGTTCAGATAAATTCCTGAGTCATCTGCTGAACATGTTTGGGCTAAGAAAATGCTGGGATGTTGTGGTTACATCTGCTCTAGCAAACAGAACAGTGCCAGGGCTCGTTTTCTTGTTCTGAGTTTAGCTGGCACAGTCTGGACCCTGTCATATTGCTAAACACCATTGTCTTCCAGGCAGGCTGCTAACAACTAAACTACCAACAGGAGACAAATGGAGAACAGTCTTGTCTTTGGGCTGATTCCTAGTTTGTGCCCAATAAATGTTTGGGAAAGTATTCATCTGCTAATCAAAATCTGTGCCCATAGATGTTCAAGAAAGTTAGACTATGAAGAATGAAATTTCTAAGAGTGCTGTTTAGTTTCCTAATGCATTATATATTCCCTATGATTTTATCCTTAAAGAGGAGGTGTATTCAGGGAAGAGGATGTTACTTAGCATAAGCACTTCATTCCAAAAGTAATCACTTACACTAGCATTTTATTCTTTCTATAGTGTTCCTGGAGAGCAAACAGCAATGTGTTCAGAGCAAAGAATACTGTTCTTAATACTACCTATAATATGCAATACGAAAAGTGCAATTTTAACTATGTATCTTTAGAGCTTTCTTGAAAACGGAAAGCAGCCTGAAGCCTGTGCTGGGAATGTGCTAATTAAGAGATGTGATTGAAATGTTAATCAAGATATTCTAAGACTGACAAAGGAAGGAGATGGCTTAATCCCCTCCATGAGGTCTTGGGTTGCCCAGTCACAGCAGAGAAAATGCAACCAAAGAGAAACTGAGGTGCAGAGATACCCTACCCATCCTGGGCTACCCGTCTGTTCTGTGTCTCTAATATTTGCTGTCAACAACAGCAGAAGGCTAAAATAGAGCTCTGAGACGTCTCCTGAGCGTGCCAGATCAGGGACAGATTTTCGAGGCTAATTAGTGAACCTCAAAAGCTTGAAAAGATGAATTGTTAGCAGCAGCCTCAGTAATTTATTTTTCATTTAAGCTGTTTGTAACTTTGCTGCATTACTGCAAATCTCTGTTTTAAGTAAATATGCCATTTAAATCTTGTCTAATAATAAAGCTAATTCAGAATAACCTGAAGACATCATGCTTTTAAAAACACATTGAACTCAAAACTATCTGAAAGTACTGGAGTTCTTTCATGTTGTCCAGTACCTGAATGCATTTGTGCTATGCACACATATGACAAAAATGATGGATCTCCAATTCATTACATGGGCTTAAGGACAGGTAATGGAGTTTTGTTGTAGAGTTAAAAAACAAACAAACAAACAACAACAACAACAACAACAACAAAAGGTGTTACAAGTCACTTTGTGATCTGTTCGTCCCCGAGTTTCCGCGGCTGGGCCAAATGCCAAGACAACAAGAGAGTGTGTGGCAAAATGGTGTTTTATTGAAGCAAGCACACCCTTATATAACCTTTGGCACAGAACTTGCTAGAAAGTGGGCAAGGCTAATCCCGCCCATACACTTACATCATGAATATTAACTAAGGAGGTGGGACCTCTCGTGTCACAACCCGTAGCCCCTCCTTTCGCCTAATACACTACAAAAAGGGTTTGTGTTAATTTGTCTGTGCAACAGCTGATCTTGCAAATATTATGTACTGGATTACTATGTTGCTTTTGGGGGAACTTCCCACTTTGCATTAACAAAACTGGAGGAAAACATAATTTTATTTGCTGCTTCTTGGCTTCTGAATTTTTTCCAATGATTTTCTTTTATCCCTTGTTTTTTGTTTATTTTTTCCTACTGAGCACTGTCTGCACTGTCTGCAGTTTCAGACTACCTCTTTACAAAGAACAGAGTTCATGAGCTATGGACCAAGAGAACAGGATGGTCTGTCTGCGTTAGCATGTACTGAGACAAAATAGGATTGTATCTTAGAAGTGAATCTGTTAATGCTAAGGTTTTGATACCCATACTATATGGTTTTTGGGGAAGGAATGTTATTGCAGACTGTACTTAGACTGGTCCCATTCTGCATTTGGACCAGATCATGTATATTCCTGGAATATGTGGTTCTCTTTGGAACCCTTCGGATATTAAGTAAATTATGAGCAGAAAAGAAAATCTAACAATGCTGTACTGCAACTACAGATTTATTTATTTAATTATTAAATGAATACAACCCAACTAATATGCTTATGCCTATTGTTTAAAATTAGTTGATATTGGTATTTCCTTGTTCAGAGCATTGAGATTTTTATTTGGTTTGTTGAGTTGAATGTAGATTTCTGTTGCTCTTTGCTTTTAATTCTTTATGCATGCAGATGACCTTTCTGGCACAGCAGTTTGGGACCACCACTGAAATGTTATTAATATCTTAGTGCAGCTACATTAATAATCCAAAGGAAACACAGCTAAACATGCTCTTTCCAACCTGCTCAGTGACTTTTCACCAGCAGTGTGCACAGCTGATGTAGGTGACCTGTTTTCAGCAGGAGCCCTTAATACTTTCATTCCCTGTGGTGAGGAGGAGGTGATCCTGTTGGCTGCATCATTCTGCACTGACACTGTGTACAAGTCAGAAGCTGTTTCTCAGTACAACTTCTGTGAGCTCAAAGTAGATGAGTTTACTGCAACTTTAGTGATGGATGTTCAGTGCCTCAGAAAAACTCAGTGTATGGTGCGTTTGGATGTCAAACTCGAAACACAGACATCTGAGTGACTGAGGAGGTCAAAAGATTGAATGAAAAGAATCTGTTTAAAACTGAACACATGGTCTCTGACAAAGACAAGAGGAGAACCCTGGGCTTTCTGCCTTCCAGTTTTCTGGAAAACATGTTAAAAACTCAACTTACTAACCACTTCTTCAGGCTGTTAATTAAATAATGTAGACTTAAACCTTAATTCCTTTAGTGCTGACTAGGTATCATTTCCCCTTGATACAATTTCATTTATCATTACTGTATATCCCTTGCACTTAATTTTCAGATGAACTAAATGCCTGTTTTTGGTATTGAAGAAACATTATAGGTGGCTGCAAGCACAGTAAATATGAGCAGTGCTTCCAGAAGTTGGCATGTTGAAGCCAGTAAACAAGCCAGACTTTAAGAAATTACATCCTCCAAAGTGTGAGAATGACCTTTGAGTAAGTCTGTCTTTTAATTTAGATTTATAAAGAATGGTAGTTAATAAGGTTTTGCTGAAATGTGGCAATTTTTTCCCTGTGTGATGGGTTTAAGTTTATACATAAATGTTAGAGGGGATGGATGAGCTGATTGCCCAAAATGTGATCCTAAGTTATGGTAACCCTTTACCCCAGCTTGACTTTTTATTTTATTATGCTGCTGTGAGCTCTACCAGAGGTAGAGGACTCACTTGATGAATATGCTTTTAAAGCAGTTAAGCTAACACTCCCATAAAACACAGGGAAGTATGCAAATTAGTTCTCTTCTGGATGCTGATAAAAGGCACTATTTATAAATACAGCATAATAGTTTGGCAAGCAAGATAAGCTTTTTATGATTGCTATTATACAAGAAACAGTATCAGAGGTTTCAAAACTCTGTTAACAGGAGCACTGGAAAAGTAGAGGTTCTCCCACTGTTCATTTCCATATCTGACTTGAAAGATCAGATACAGAAAAGAGAAGACTGATGCCAGGATAAATAAAACCTGCCTCCAGGCTGATCACCCTCGTAGCTGTTCTTTGATAGGACTTTTTTTTCAGATCTGTTTTGCCCCATGGAGGTACCTGGGACCATGTTCTGCTGTGCTGGAGCTCTAGGTGGATCCAGGGAGAGTAGAAGGGGAGTGAGAGGAACTAGGGAAGGGCTGGTGTCCTTCCAACAGCACCAAAGGCTGTCATGAAGCAAATGCTTAACAAATTTATTCTTCTCTTTCAAGAGTGATACTGATAAGGGCTTCCCACCCTGAAAATAAAAGTATATGGGGTGAGATACTGTGAGAAAGGAACTGAGAGCAGAGCTTGTTGCACTGGTGTATCTCATAAAAGTGGCAAAGCAGGCTTTCTTCATCTCTATAAATAACACGCTGCTTTTTATCTGTGTTAAAAGATTTACAGAATCCTTTCTTTTGGCACTTGATTGCTCTTGCTGGCAGTGTAAACATAGGAATGACATAAACACAGCAAATCAGAGGACAAGAAAAATGGCTTTGCAATCCTACTAGGATTCTTCAAATGCTATGTTTAAGGAGGTAGCAGTAGAGTTTCTCCCAGTTTAGCTATAATTTCTTGATTTATTATTATTTTTTTTTAACCTACTGCTGTACAACAACAGTACAACTAGGACTCTGTGCAGGACAGGCAAATACAGAAATGAAGGGGAAATGTTTTGAACTGTGAGTTATTTAGTTGTTGCATGATTATCAATCCCCAGCACTCCAGTTTTCTACACTATAACTCTTACAGTTGCTGACATGGTGACAAAACAGAATAGATGGTGTGGGCAAGTGTAGGGTGTGTTTGATGCTACATGAATTTCCATATTTACCAAAGGCTTAAGTTTAATATTGCAACATAATAAATTGTCTTAAATACAAACTAATGGAACAAACAAAAAATGCCACAACCATGACAATATAAAAATAAAAAATAATATTTTTTATGATAAAAATTATTAAAAGTTTGAACAAGAAAATACAGAACATTTCTTAACTCTGCTTCCAGTTTTTAAAAATTTTCAGTTCACTTTGCTGAATACCATGTTGGTTGTTTTACCTCATAAAAACTGAATAAGTAATACAGTATCACAGCAAGGGAGCAGAAGGGGAGGGAAAAGAAACAAAGAGAAGAAATATTCAAAGAAATATTCAAAGAGTTTCATCCACCAAGAAGGCTGCAAGATTGAAGGAGAATGAATGTAAACTTTTCTAAGTTTTTCTGTTGTCTAAGATGGCTATCTTGGTTATTTCCAGGCTATATCTTAATTAAATTTGATTTTACTAACAGCAAGATTAAAATGTTGACTGTCCTTTACTCACTACAGTAGCTTCTTTCTAACAAATTTTATTAGAAATCATAACAGCAGATATCATTTTTTACTGTAATAATTTTTATAGTTTAAACATTATTTGACAAGCACACTGGTTTGTATGATTACATACATAGGAAAATATATGAAAATGAATGATACCACAACTTAATCAACAATTGAAAACTTTCTCTCCTATCCAGAACTGATCTGTACTATATGTGTTACTTACGTATTTTATGATTCACATTGTTCACCTGAATGTTTTGTTATCTGATTTTGAAGGCTATACACAGAGCACATGATTGATTCATGCTGACTGGACATGCCTGTAAATCTGTTGATATAGGGAAGAAATATATGCCTTTATTAATTTCAATATCAAGTGAAAAAGTACCTCTTTACCTCTAATGAATGCATTCACAAGGTCTTCCTCTCCATCTCACTGTATTTCCTCAGCTTTTTTAACCTCCATTTTCTACAGATTTTGGTATTTTCATAAAGAAACCTTTATCTAATGTGTGCATCAATTGATTGTGCAATTTATGTCCCAGTTATTGTGTCCAGTGTCCCATGTTAGAAATGAAACTGAAAAACTCCTGTACTTCTGTCATTGTGTTTTCCAGGAATTCTCATATCCTCTCCAGTAAGCAAGAACAAAGGAGTGACTTTTATTCCTAGAGAAATTTTCAGAGATTAGTCTGATGCAGAGTCCTAAGCTCATCTAAGAATTTGTTTGCTTTAGTCATGTCTGCACATCCACACATGATGGATCAAACTGCCTCATAGGCCAGACCATGGTCGTTTATTCAAAACAATTTCTAGTCCATATGTTGCCCAAATAACAGAAATTAGTAGTGTCTTGTCTATATGGGCTTCACAGCCCTTGACACCAAGTAGTAAGTGTGTCCCTGTGAGTAACTGCAGGGGACTTAGATGGCTGCAGAAAAGTGATTCCCAACTTCACTCATAGTACAATGCCTCTTCCATTGAGCAGAGCCTACCTGGCAGCAGGGAAGATGAGTTCACCAGAGATAACACGGAAGCAGTTGTTACCAACTAGCAAATATCTGGGAAGCTGGGATATATACTCCAGCTCCAATACTGGGAGCTGGGTCTGCTGCTTGTGAGATGGTTTGTGTGTCATCACATGAGTTTATTTCACCTTAGTTTGGGCTGAAACTCCTGAGATTTCACTATTCTCAGCATGACAAGATGCTATTATTCCAGTATTATATTCCATGAAAATAAACTTTTCAGAAGTTGTAAGTTGTCCAGTTTTTGGGAATGAAGTCTTGTCTGTCATCCAGACACCCTCAGAAGAAAGCTAAACTTTATCCTTACAATTCTGACTTTTGTAGTCACAGATATTTAGCTCCCTCTGCACTTGTAGAAACAATAGCAAGGCTTACATCACTAAAACATGATCCTTTCATGCTTAGTTTGCCAAGTTTAGTTAGTCTTTGTTATAAACTTTTCAAATTAAACACCCTGGATTTCTTATTTAAAAATGAACCTTGTGTAATATAAGCAGATGACAAGACTTCAAAAGATTATTGTTAATAAAAGGAGTAAACAGAATTCTTAAGAATTCTTAGAAAAATGTCCTTGCAAACATCTTTTCAAGTATTGTTAATATAATAATGTCATTGGATACATTCCACAGTCTGGAACTAATTCCATTTAAGTCGATGTACTATACACATTCTTTTTTCTTGATAAGAGTTCAGAGAAACTTAGAATTTGTTCAGATGTTTCTGGTATGGTTACAGACTTTTACCTCATGTCTTATTTAAGCAACTGCTCACCTTCTAGTGTGATAACTCTCTAATGACCTGCCTTTTAAAATGATTTTTATTATTCATCTTGTGTTTTGTAGAATTGAGTCTAGTGCTAGAAATTCAATTTTCTTAACCTTTTTTTTTTTCTTTTTCTTTTTTTTTTTTTTTTTTCTTTGCTTAACATTAAAGATAAGCTTCCTGTGAATACTAGCCTTTCCAGCTTACAGAAGCAAAACTCAACTGGCTGATTATGACAAGACAGAGACTGAGAGAGAGAAATGTGCTTATATGTACCATTTTTGAATAAATGTTGGATGGAAACTCCACTGTTCAAAGAAGAAACCAAGATATTGATACATTGCTGTGCTAGTAACAGGCTTATGCCTAGCCAATAACCCTTTAATTACAACAGAATTTCTGGCATGGAGTTAGAATAAGCCTAGAGCTAAGTACAGTGATGAATCAAGTCCCACAGAACACTTATTTGGAGTTATCCTTTTGCTTATGAGGAATCTGGCAAAATACTTTCTGATTTCAAGAAAGCTGGAACTATTGTGAATATCATATTTCTTCTGCTGCTTCAGCATTTATGTTTCCACAATTGGTAGTGGAGATTTTATTTATTTATTTTTAGAATCCTCCTCATTTTATCTCCTAAATTTTAGAAGTCAGTAAAAAGTAAAGAATTAAAAGAACAGATATATGAAGATAACTTTATTTCTATTTTCTGTGAGTTACCAAAACTGCTCTGAAACATGAGGAAACTGATCATAGAAAACATTGATTTTCATCCAGAAGACTGTGATGTCTTTGTAGCATGCTTGTTTAGGGAAGAAAGAAAAGGTAATTCTAAGTATCTTGGATGATTTTGAAAAGCAGTTCTTTGTACTTTGTTTTCTTTTTTTCGCCTGGAGATAATTATATCACAAAACATAGTATTATAATTGAAACCACTATTTGCATGGATTCAGAGTGTGCTACAGTCTCATAAAAGTACAGGGGATGTGCACATACCACCTAACACCTGCATTTTTTAATAATAGGCAGTGAGGCTGCAATTTCAGTAGCATAAAGAAGAATGACACATCTAACATAAAGAAAGCAACCTTTCAGAGATGATTTCTGTTGTTCCTGAACTCAGCCTGAAATTCTGCAGAAGAGGAATATTAATTTTTCACAGTACAAGTGAGTCATGGACCTGTTTGAGCACATCCTGTGGAGGGCCACAAAAATGATCAAAGGAATGGAGCACTTCTCTAGTGAAGACTGGCTGAAGGAACTGGCCTCATTCGTCATGGAGAAGAGCAGGTTCAGGGGAGACCTGAGAGCAGTTTTTGGTGTCTAAATGGGACTGTAAGAAAGAAGACAAACTCTTTAACAGACTCTGATGAGATAGGACAAAGGATGGTTTCAAGCTAAAAGAGATTTAGACTGGATGTAAGGAAGAAGTTTTTTACAATAAGTTTGGTGAAGCACTGGAACAGGTTGCCCAGAGAGGTGGTGGATACTCCTTGGAATCATTCAAGGTCAGGCTGGAGGGAGCTCTGAGCAATCTTATCTAGCTGTAGGTGTACCTGTTCATTGCACGGGAGTTAAACTGGATAGCCTTTAAGGATCCCCTCCAACTCAAATGTGATTCTATGACTTCTCCATCCAGGTGGTGGAGAAGCCAACAAGGAGAGGTGCTCTGCTGGTAGAAACACTACCTGACTTTACCCCAGGCATATGAGACCTATCTTTATTTAGACTGAGGACTTTTTTTTTTGAGTACTTTTATGCCAAGTCCTTATTTTCTAACTCTGTGATAACTTTCTGAATGTGTTTTGCAGCTCTGTGACACAAAACAACTTCTAGGCTGAAAATCCTCTGCTTTAGTAGCTTCTGTGTGGGTTTAGGGTTTTTTTTTTTTGGTTTTTTTTTTTTTTCAGATGTGAATAAATGACATGCTTTTTTCAATCCTTTTTTTTTTTTTTCTTTTCCCCAATTTTCATTGAATATTATATTACAGAATCACAGAAACACAGAATGACCTGGGTTGGAAGGGACCTCAAGGATCATGAACCTCCAACCCCCCCTGCCTGGCAAGGCCACCAAACTTCCATGTTTACTAGATCAGGTTGCCCAGGACCCCATCCAACCTGGCTTTGAACACATTCAGGGATGGGGCATCCACAGCGTCCCTGGGCAGCCTGTTCCAGGACCTAACCACTCTCCTAGTAAAGAACTTCCCACTAACATCCAACATAAATCTTTCCTCTTTCAACTTAAAACTCTTTCCCCTTGTCCTACTATATTGAAATGTTAACTCTTATATGTGTAAAAAAAAAACCAGTATAGATACAGATTTGGAGGTGGTTTCTGAATTTTATTTTATTTTTTTCAGAATTTTGTCCCTACCAGGGAGACTGAAAGTTTATAAACATTTTTTTATTTTTCTTTCAGATATATTGCTGCTCTCTTATGTATAAAAGTGGACAGAACCTACAGAGACAAAAACTGTTAAGAAGAAAGAAAGAAAAAAAAAAAGTATAGTTTTTTAAACCATTTATTTATATTTGACTTTTTTTTAATCTTATTTTACTGATTTTATTGTTTATTTTATTATTTTATTTTATTTTATTTTATTTTTCCTTGCCAATGATCCATAGGAGGAAAAAAGAAAAAAAAAAAAAAAAAAAAAAAAGATGGAACATGGAACTATGTTAGAAAATCAAGATTTTTTTCTTTTGTTTTAATATTTTCAATGAAAGAAGTATGAATTCTTCAGAATTTGCTGATAGAAAGCAACCTTTACCAAGACTGTCTCTTTTCAGCATCTGATCGTATTTGCACATGCTTATGAGCATGTTTCATCTGTATGAGGTAGTACACTAGATGGAATGGAGGTGCAGTGTTTGTGACAATGACGTACCAGTATTTCCTCAATCTCTTGTCAAGCAGAAGACAGTTGTCTGTAGCTGCATTCCTCATTGTTTTGACTTTCCCTTCTCTGAGTGACTATTACTGTCTCCCTCTTCTCTCAGTTGGGACTTAATGATTTTCTCAGTTAAGGCAGACAAAAACGGGGATCTGTACAGCTGTGTTTGTTTAAGCACAGCAGGTATGTTCATGCAGATGCAGGGCATAAGAACTCCTCTTCTGGGTTTACAGGAGATGCCACCTGGTACGATCTTAGAAAAAAAGAAGACAACCGTTTAAATTTCACATCAGGTTCTTGAATAAAACTTTCCCATGTCTCTTTTCTGGTCTTCTGTTATTGCCTGTCAGCCTATTTTCTTACTGTCTCATCTGGCAGGCTCTTTGCAAGCATGTGAATAATGATGCAAATGCTTCAGGAGATGTTTTCAACTTTTATTAGTGTCTCCCAACTCATTCTCTTGTTTTCTTGCTGACAACAAACCAAAATCACCCTCTGGTTAATTCTAAAAGGGTCTGGGTGGCAGAAATTGGACCCCAAATTTGTTGCAGATAATTGTTCAATCAGATCTTTGTCACAGAAGATAGTAGATAGCTGACACATCTCTATTTTTAATAGTCTGTGACAAATAAATAAATAAATAAATATTGGAGTTGTTCTTTCTCTAAGTTCAAGAAACACATCTTTAGATCAAATATATTAATTTAACTTAGCAGCTTAGTTGATTCTGCATAGTTTTCTTGTTTGTTCCTGAGATTCAGCTGAGGCTAAGATTCCTACCATGTCTGAAAGTGCACACTGTTCCCTCCCACTTCTGAGAATAATATGCTGTAGCGGTAATCACATCTGAGTTGTTTCTTTCCAGATGTCATTCAAGACAGTATTACTAATAATGGTCTGCCAGGGGATGTTTCTTCCGAGTTACAAGCCTGGATCTTGAATGAGGCAAAGGTAAAAAATGGTTCCAATGAACCATGTTGAACGCTATTCTTATTATAGTCTATTTTGGGAGAGGATTCCAGGAATTTAATAACTGCTGCATGAATACTCAGACATAGAGACATAATCAATAAAGTTCATATTTTATGCTTCTCATTTGTGTAGCTTGGTAGATTTGATTTATGATTATTTTTTTTTTTATTTATTTATTTTTTTCTAGCAGCTTGGGATGTGATGTTACAGGCTTATGATGGACAGCCAATTTATGGTATTTAATTGAAACACTGCTGGGACATTGTACAAAAGTTTGAGGCAACTAAAACAAATCTTAATCAAGTGTCAGACAAAAAAAATCTGCCAAAATAAGCTGATAGAAGAAGAGAGCAAGAAATATAAACATTAAAGGAAAACTGATTAATTATTACATTTTTGCATGATTTTAATTTTAAATATAAGTGCAAAATCCTTTATAAAAGAACTATGTAAGGAGAACACAGCTTCACAGGGACAAAGAGACAAGAATGGGACTTTAATTTGGCTGTGTGATTTTGATTGTTAAAATACTAGAACCAAACAAATAAATTAGGAAGAGAAATGAGAAAAAAAAAAGCAAAGGAAGGGAAGAGAATAAGGGAGAAGGAAAAAATGAGGAAAGGAATAAGGGAATGTGAAGGGAAGGGGAAAGAAAAAGGGAAAAGAAGGAAGGGAAGGAATTCTGCAGTGCTCATAGGAATGTCATTTCTTTTGGTGATTCTTAAAAACGTTAGAAATGTGTGCTACTTCACCTGTCTGGGAAGTCTTCCCTGTGCATCTTGCCTGCTAATCTATTTCATACATTAACTGCCAATTCTTAGGAAGGTCGGTTAACACCAACTTGAAGTAATTAATGTAATTCATTTGTAAATTTATTAAGCACAACTGTTTGGATAAGTGAGCTTCAGTTGCTAGTTGTAATGGTCTCACTGATGTGCAGATAGTTTGACATCCATTACACTTTTGACCTCATTTTCTTGACAAATTGACATTTTGTCTTGTACAAGCAGTACATGATCACTACTTACAAGCCTGTTTGTCCTGATCTGGGTTGCCCTGAAGTCTTTATTTGGGTCCTACATACATACATATACCAAGGTATTCTTTCAAACATTGTTTGAAATTAATGATGTATGGATCAGTATTTGAGTGTTGGTTAAAGCATATTCTATGTGATTACTTGCAGCAGCTATAGTGGAGGTCTTGTTATAGAGGTGAAGAAACTGTGGGTGATTAGGTGGTATCTGTTAGCTAGAGAACTTCTTGACTGAGATATCTCTGTGCTGTTATGTTAGTTATTCTGTCAACAAGAAATTCATGGTGAAACCTAAACTCCCAAGTTACACATTCTGATAGGTTAATGATAAATCATTGGGATGCCTGTCTTTAAAGTATACCTGATGAATCCTCACAGCAGCCCTGCTTGTGAAGTACTTATTATCCTTGCTTTATACAGTGGGAAGATAGGAAGTCTTAAACCAGTCATTTTGGACTCAGACACGATTGGCCTCCCCAGACAGATGGATTTCTAATCAAAAACCAAACCTATAGGTTAAGTTGAAAATAAGGTTTACAAGGATAAAAATAGTATTTAATGGTGGTCAAAATGAATAATCACTTCACTGAAAAAAAAGCAGAAAATATTGGAAAAGATGAAATAAGAAACACCTTTTTCTTCTATGTTTATAATATTATTCTAATTACTAGGTTTAGGAATTAATTCCTCTATGGGTTTAGAAAGTGGATGATAG
This sequence comes from Coturnix japonica, assembly GCF_054131305.1. Taxonomy (NCBI): domain Eukaryota; kingdom Metazoa; phylum Chordata; class Aves; order Galliformes; family Phasianidae; genus Coturnix; species Coturnix japonica. Next base: position 79,014,236 of record NC_140664.1, read on the forward strand.
TCTGAAAAGAAGTCAGGATAGTTCGAAAAAAGTCAAAGGTAATAGAAAGCCTTCTCGTCTTTACTTAGTAGTATTGTATTTTAATTAGTAGTTAGTGGACCTTGGTCCCACACTGTAACTCTGCATTTTAGGGAAAATTGTCTTCAACTACACTGATCTCTAGTATTGTTTAAGAGCATCGAGTACTACACTGAATTCAAGAAGGAATTTTGCGTTCACAAAACTCTTGAACTGAGAAATGGAAGAGTACAAAATTATGCAACTAATCAGCATGTGCAAAATAAAACAGATGAATCAAGGAGTGAAAAAAAGAAAAAGAAAAAGAAAAAGAAACCAAGAAAATTCACAGGATGCTAATCATGCTACCTCAAATTGCAAGCTTGTAGCATCCCTACTGATGCGGCAGGATACCCAAATTTTTCGTCTGTTGCAGTGATTTGATGTTATACAAGGGCTGCTCTCTGAAAGCAATGTCTCCTATTTTATTATATTGGCCCATAATTTTGTAGGCAGACATTGGTGGTATGACATAAAAACATTCGACACTGAACCCTCCACATATCAAGGCTGAATCCTTCAGCTTGTCACAGAGAGTGTCTCTACTTGGCATAATGAAATGACATGTAGCAAGAGTACCATTCTTTGTGCATGCAAACAACATCTGATTGTCTTCTGCAAAACTCTCAGATTGAGCATCAGGAATGGCTTGTTTTTAATCTTCATTATTTTCATCCCTTTATTTATTCTAAAAGACATGGTGGAAATTGGCTACACTGGGGCTTGAGGTTGCCAAAACATGTCACATGTATAATGCAGTAATTTGCTTTTAGAAAGTTATCCCAAACCTCTTCAAAATGTTCACATTTACATTTTTGACATACACTGTGAGCCAAAATGATTAAGAAATACATGTGTGATGGGTGAAAAAAAGGAAAAAAAAGGATCACTTGTTACATGTTTCTTGCATTTCAATCAGACCAATTCCCATTTCCATATTAGGATGAAATGATACAATAGGAGTGTATAGCACAGGAGAAGGATGCATCCAAGCATGTTTCTTTTTTTCACCTGAGAATACTGGCGAATTCCTTTAAAAAATCCTTTTCATTCCTTTTGCTTCTCAATTCTGACTAACCCTAACTTTAAATCCGACTAGAAGGTTTGACTTACTACTGCTTCATGTGTGCCAGATAGACCATGAAACAGTGGTTTTGTATGCAGTCACAACATCAACAAAGAAAGACCTGAAGTATCAGTGATAATAGTTCCCAGAAAGTTAATGCAATGACTCTCTTGAGGCAGGCCAAGAAACTGTAGTATGAGTGCAAGAGGATTACCATAGACCTGGTACTACCAGAGATGTGAGGAAAGTTGGTAGCTGAGCAAGGATTGTCAGTAGCTGTGAATGTAAAGAACTGTTTATTATGACAGAATTATATTTGCAATGATTTTTGAAATGTGAATAGCAAAACAACCACCTGTTAAATCATATTGATTTAAATCAAAAAAGCTATTGAATTTTCCATAAGGAGCTGGATGTTCTGCTGTCATGTATTTTCTAATGCGGAAAGTAAAACAAAACTGTAAGGGATTCATAGAGACCAAAACAGTGAGAGCAACAATGGAGAAAGGAAGGTCTGGAGTTTCCATTATCTCTTGGTAGATGTGTCTTTGCAGGATAATTGCACTTGGGATTAATTTGCTGCCTCTGGCAGTTTGTTTGGAAGATGACTTTTGTTTGTCTCTTCTACTCAACCTCTTCTACCCTATTATTTAAAACCTAATTATCTTATGAAATACTAATTGCCAAGCTGTGCTACTTAATTTTCCAAGCGTCAGTCTCCAGTATTTCTCATTGCCATTTTTGATCAGAGAACACTTTCAAGGAATGGGGTTTCTTTTCTGACAAGTTCTCCATCCCACCATGGGCAGCAGTCCACTAAGATCCCGTGTCTTTAACTGAAGCCTACACCTGCATTTTGCATCCCCTTTTTAACACTGCCAGGGTTCAGAAGAACAAGGAACCTGCTGTCAGAAGATGGTGGAGACTGGGAAGCAGAAACAGCTCCAAAATCAATGTGTGCAGTTTCTTTACTATGAGAGTGGTGAGGTGCTGGAACAAGCTGCCTAGAGACATTGTGGATGCCCCATCCCTGGAGGTGTGAACACGAAACCAGGTTGAATGGGATCATAGGTATCCTGATCTAGCATTAAATATGGAAGTTGGTGGCCCTGCTTGTGGCAGGGGGGTTGGAGATTCACAATCCTTGAGGTCCATTCCAACCTGGACCATTCTGTGGTTCTAAGCCCAGTTTGAATATATCAGTTGGAGCAGCCTGCCCTCATGGTAAACAGCAATTGCTTGAAATCAAGTAAGTACAGCAGCTCCTAAGTCTCTTTTATTTCTGAGATTTGTGGGACTATGTTCTACACCACCCATGAAGCGTAAAATGGAACCATGAGTTTTTAATATCCTTGGGGAGTAAAGACAGTTTGCTTGTATCTAGTTTTCCCCTACAGACATTACATCCTCTCTTTTTCCTCCTCTTTGCTTCTCCTTCACTAGAACAAATTGTAATTTTCTGAAGGCAGATTGGCCCCATATTGTTTTTGCATTTTAAATGGCAGTGATATAGCCCACATCCTGTATGTTTCTAAGATAAGATTAGCAAGGTAAGTCTTAAAATCATGACTATATTTGTAGCTTACTTTTGGCTTGATGCTAACATTTTGGTGGTGATCTGGATTGAAAAGCAAGAAATAACAGAAATCTGCTGTGTGGCATGGTTTCCAGGTCTACTGACATTATGGGTAGACCTAGATGCAAAGATTAAACCAACATAAGCCTGCTTTTCTGACTGTGTCTACAGAAATCCAGAAAGCTAAAGTCTGTTAAGGGCTTCATATTCTGTATCTAGATGCTTCTCTGGATGCAATATAGATGCAGTGTATATAAATCTTTTCTAAATTCTTATACCTTTATGTTATGCTTATTTATTTTTGAGAAGCTCCACAATAAATTATTTTGTGGTTCAAAGAAAAATAACTTTTCTCCCAGATGAAAACAAAACAAAAATGTCTGCCTACATAAGTGTTATTGTAACTCTAACACTGACATATCAAGGGTCAACAGGTTGGTAGGGTATGTTTGATGTACCTGTGTTTTTGAGTGGGGGATGAAAACATGTCTCTTCTGGAAGCCTTATCCAGCAGCAGTTATTCACATGCATCTTCAGGGTATCTTCTCAGAGACTAGAAGAATGGGAAGTCAGAGTGCAGGGTGAATATTTCACGATGGAGACAACTGGCTCACTGGGGTAAAGGAGAATGTTTACACACACTAAAGTTTTCACACATTTCATATTCTATAGGGTTATTTTTATTTACCTTTGATTTATAAGTTTTCACATTCAAAATGTAACTGTAAGGAAATAATAGACTAAGAGGCAAACAACCCTGAGTTCCTTGGATGGTCTGTCTCACTATGCACTAGGGCTACCAGCTTCACAGTGCTCTTCCACTCAGCCTTACACCTGGACACTGAATGTCAGTGAGAAACACTGGAGCTGAAGCTTCTCCTCTTCCAGTGGGACATGGCAGTTTGTCACTATTGAAACCTTTCTCAGGAACACCCCAATGTTAACTAATTTTCCAAGCAGATTTTGGTTTTGTCTTGAAAGTAATTTCTGTTGAGTAATTTATGTTTCTGTGACTCAAGCCACTGCTGTTCAGGTCTGTCCATTTCCCGAGGGCTCCCCATGGCTGCCCTGAGGAGCAGAAGCAGGTTAGGCAGTCGGTGCATCCAGGTTCTTCATTTATTTATAGCGAGCCAATTGAGCGGCCAAATCTCGGTGCTGCTTGGAGAACCATGTTGGATTGCTTGGAGAAAACTGACAGGAAATATCTTTTTTTTTTTTTTGACTTTCCCTTAACTGAACAGAAATGTGAACAACAAACCAAAAAAAAAGTAAGTGTTTTTAAAATGTTTTATATCAGACAAATATAATTTGTTAAACTATTGTAATTGTTTCAAATTACTTGTAGAGTAATCCAGAGGTGGCAATTCAGATGGAAATCTTCAAGTCCTTAGAGCTCTCCTTCCCCTATTTTCTTTTGTTGTTGTACTCAGAGCTTCAGTATTTTCCAATTAGTCCTCATGAGACATGAAGAAGCATCAAATGCAGTCTGCTGTTCGAAGATCTGCCACAGAAGAAATGTTTCTAGATTTTATGTATTTATTTATTTATTTATTTATTTATTTTGCAACTAGTTCTGTTTTGAAGAAGTCACATTCTGTCTTTGAGCAATATAATCTTCAACTAGATACTGTTGACCTACAATTGTTTTTGCAGTTATCTGAGATACTCTTTATTCTTTCCCTGACTTTGTCAATCTGAGCCAGTAGCACTGTCTGGATACCTTGAACTTTTAGTAACATGCCATGATCCAAGGTGAAAGAAACTTCTCATGCATTTTTGACTTTGGAGGGCTTTCCCGAGAACTTACATGTTTGTGAGCTCATGGGACAAAAAAAGAAAACAAAACAAAAAACAAAGCAAAGCAAAGCAAAATGGTAAGTGCAACTTGAGACAGGAAAATTATTTTGGATTAATAAATATGCACAGAATTCTGAAAAAAAAAAAAAAATAGTAGTTTTATTGTTTTGTCCCAAAATTGGAAAGGATCCATTAGGATCTGCACAGCATCACCCAAAAATCATACACTACAGTGTCCAGATGCATTTTAAACTCTGGCAGATCTGTGCTTTTAGTTGAATAAATGTCCCTTATTCATAGCTGTCATGTCGGTTCTTCTCATACGACATCCTATCTGCCTCAGCACAGTACTTTTTCCTTCTGGACTCTACTTCCCATGGTCTCTAGCATTTTTCCCAAAACAGCAATTTATAAGCATTTTCACTACATCAGTGAGTGCAGGATAGTTGCTTTGAGTCAGCAAAACTCTCCCTATTTTAAGTAAAGTAATCTTTTACTTTTTATTAAATAAACCTTTAATAAAGTTAATTTTATTTCAATGAAATCACAAGAAAATTAATTTTAAAGGAGGGTCAAAATACATTAAAATTGCATGGTATATTTTCAGTGTCAGAAACAGGCCTTCATTTTGGGATGAGTGTATTTGTTTATATCTGCTGAAGATCTGGCCTGGGAGAATTAATAGGCAATTGAGTCCATGAAGAAGTGGTGATCTCGTAAGAAAATATTCCCTGCTGTTTATCAAGGCTGTAGTAGATTCTTAATGTTAAACATAGGAACCTGGTATTTAACATTTGCTTTAATACTTAAGAGCCTTGTGTGCAATAAGACAGCTTGGCAAGGGGAAAAAAATCCATTTAACATATTGGTGATATAATACTTGTAAAGCTAACTTCTGTTCAGCAGACATTGTGAGGCGAGCAACAGGCAGAAAAGGAAGCAAAGAGAAAAGTTGGAAAATGTTGCCAAAATGACAGTAAATGTTAATGATCCAATCGCAAAAATTGTCCTTCAAACTGGAGTGTGTAGTAAATAGTAATGAATAAATGTACTTGTCAGGAAGATTTGATTTGTCTAGCAAATCCTTACTGACATATACACTCATTTACTACTATATAGCCTTTTGAAAATGCCATTCCAGCAGAGCATAAAAAAGGTTATTTAGATTAAGTATAGTAACAAGATGAGCAGCATACTGAGTTCATTGGACTACAGGCAACTCATTTAATACCCAGTGCTCCATTATTCTGAATGAAATGTTGCTGGAGAAAAAAATAAATAAAAATGGGAAAGAAATAGTGTATAAAACTAAACATAATGATTTAAAAAATATATACATGAGCTTCAGTGTAATGCTGTGTGCCACTGATATTTACATTCAGTCTGTGAGTGGTAATACTGGATGTGGCACAAAGATATCAGAGTGTTAGGTGTTGTAAAGAAGGGACCCCACCACCACTGATTCCTGGTAGTAGGGATGTGAGGGACAGAAATTTGCTTTCAGTTTCATGGGAAATATGTGAAATCAGAAACTCACAATGAAAGGGGGGGAAGAAAAAGTTAAGCCAATGGCAAGTTCACATGTCACTGCCTTTCTCAGTTGAAGAGATAGCATGAGAGGACCACAATGTACTTCGTTGCACTTTGTCTTTCTTAAAAGGTGTAGGAAAGTGCCATTGTCAAGAATAGATGAATTTATTTCTGAGGCTGAATCCTTACCTAGCAAAAAACCAATCTCCCTCTTGGGTTTATTAAAGCAATAGTAATATGATGTACTACTGACCAGGTATAATACATACCAGCTTGGTTTTGTTTGTTTGTTTTTTGTTTGTTTGTTTTTTAATCTTCTCATAATTTTATTGCCATCTCAACTGAGCTAATATAACTCTGTATATAGTTTCTGCTTTTATAGGTTGACAGCTTCAGATTCTCTTCCTTTAACTCAGCATATGATGTGTCAATCATTATTATGGTCGATTCTCTGCATATGAACACTGCAGACCAGCCACATGAAGAAGCAAGGAACATCAAATGGAGCCCAGATATAGAGCCTGAGGAATGTGTGTGCAAGTAGACACATGAACACCTGCTGACACACACATGACTATAGCAGTGATAGAAGTTATCAGCTCTTACAGATCTGTGAGAAATACCATTGTGAGAAAAAGTGTGCACAGAAATATAAGTAGGCACCACAGAGATAATGTATGTCTATGACAAGATTTTCCCTGTAATTATTTATACCATTGTGTAGCATATAGTTCGTATAGCTGTACTTTATTATGTTCCTTCCCTGGAAGAAGAAGCAAAAATAAAAGGGTGTTACACCGATCTCTCTATTAACTGATAAGGGATATATATGATCATCTTACTCAAGCCCAGTCTGTGTCAGATTCTTAAATACAATATGTTCTTCCATTCACAAAGGTGGGAGAAAACTGAATGAAGCCACAAGGCTTCCGTGGTTCTTACTAGGTTGCCTGCCTCACTGTGCCCAGCAGAATCCATAGGCCCCCGCTTAGGGCTAGCCTTATTGCCTAGGCAAACTAAGACATCTGCTCAAAGACATCCCAGAACAGGTAGGTGATTGCAGTTGCATATTCTGGTAGCACCTAGAAAAGCTTATCTGATGAGAATTTGCTGTCCAAGCAGTTCATCACTATCGCTTGTCCAAAGAGAGGAAAACTGAGAATTTTCTGCTTCCACATTCACAAAAGGCAAGTATAGCAATTATTTCAGGGGGTTAAGAAGGATTCCTAGAAGGTTGCACAGTCTCATTAACCTCTCCCTTCTATTATTTCTTCTCTTCCCCTGAGGTTTTTCCCACGTTTTTCATCCAGGCCTGAATTTTTCTCTTTTCTGTGGAGGAAGTTGCTGGCTTGCTTGTGGCAGAACAGCATAATCAGATCAGTTGAAAGGGCAGGAAACATGATGAAGAAGAGGAGGAACAAAGAGACATGCTCATTTTTCCTCCAGCCTCTTTCACCACATCCTACTTCGCTTTCATTCCAAGGATTAGGACAGAATCAATTGTCTTAAATTTCTGTGAAGCCTTGAGCTGATATCATGCTGTGGCAATAGGATATCATGTGTGTAACCTTAACCTCTTTTGAAGAGTTAGAGTGTCTGTAGTTTGCCTGCCCACAAATTCCCCATCCAGTTTACTAAGAATGATTTTCTGAGAACTTCTTTTTCTAAGATTGATTATAAGGTTATTTATTTAGCAAAAATCTGAAACTGAAAGAAATTCTGAAGCTCAAAATCTATTCATAGGTAAACAACCTTTTTTTTTTTTTTTTCTTTTGAAAATGCTAAAAAAAAAATCTCATTGAAGCACACTTTTTATTCAATAGCTCATTTCTATGAAGAAGATTTAAAAAAAAATAAAGTTCAGTCGAAAAAGCTTTGATCAGTTATAACAGTAAAATGGCATTCATGGAAAGCTCTTCAATTTTTGCATCTTTGAAAGCTGTCTGAAGTCGGCTCAAATAAGATTTCCCCTCGGCACCCAGGTAAACTTCTTTAGGCATGCTAAAGGGTACACGACAGTTCTACTGTCCGTGCCTCTTTCATCTCTCTCACTCTGTAGCATCATATTTTGCCTTGGTGCTCCTCCAGTGCCAAATGATATACTTTTGTGAAGCAAAGCTTTGCAGGTTCACAACCTGAGCTCTGGAGGGTTGGAGGTTGACTGGGCACTCCTAGTATAAAACTTTCCAAAGATCCAAATATAAATTGTTTTTAAGTAACAGAGTTACTGAGGAGTCCCACTTTCCATTGAACAAAATGTCAAGTGACACTTCTGATATATTGTCTCTTCCATCCTAAGTGAGAGAGGGCGAGTTAACAGCTGGATAAAAAGTTCAATGAGATAAGCAAAAGTTTGTGCACTATTTAGAGCCAGTGGGATGGAGCCAATAAATGAAGAACTGAATCTGGGCTCCCTCATTACCACCTGATTATAGTACGTCTATGCAGTACTTTGAATCACTATTTCAGATCCTCATCTTCTCCAAACCAAAATATATTCTATTGCAAAACTACTGACAGTAATGGTTTCCCTTCCTGATCTGTCTCAAATCAATAAATAACTCGCTTCTAATTGAAATTATAGGAAAAGATTTGCTCTTCAACTGTCCATTGTAAGAATACAAAATGCAAAATTGTATTAAATTATTAAGCAAAACCAGATCCTTTTAAAACCTCTGTTTAGTACTCTCAGTATGATGCAAAAACCTTATTTCCCTTTAATTGGCTTACCTATAAAAATGATAATTTTCAAACAGTTGGCAGTAAAATCCCTCAGGATTTCAGGAAGCATAATTCCCTTTTTAAAATTCTCTACATTTATTAATGAACTTGAAAAATAACACTTAAAATTGCTTTGTAGGTTTTCCCTCCTGTGCACTGTACTCTCTACAGAGTTTCATGGGGAACTTCAGGAAGTTCTTCCTAATTTTATGCCTTCAAGCTATGTTTCCCAAGTTCTAACCTGGATAATCACAGATAAACCTGCCAGATAAATGTTTGTGAGAAGATGGAAAGTTGCAAATCACAAATAGTTCATCAAGGCTAATATATGTGATGGGAGTGATATGCTAAGGGAAAAAGATGCGCTCACCTATCACCATGCTTTTCAAGTCTATATTTCTTGTTTTCCTGGTGAAAGTGAACAGCTCTGTTAATTTCAGTCTTGCCAGCCTAGTTTATATTAAAGGAAACAAAAGCACATACTCAGTCAGCTTTTATGTACTGTCCTAGCATGAACTCAGTGATTCTCTTTGCAAACTCATAGATCAACAACTCTTGGTCTAGTACAAGAAATATTAACTGTTGCACATATGAACTCAGCCTAAAAAGCAAATTAGACTGCTGATATGAAAACTGTTTTCTTAGACTTACTTTAAATTTCACTACCAGGGTAAGTCCTACTAAAGGCTTGGAAAATGGCAGTCTATTGTTACAGTCTTTTCTTTATCATTCAAGACTGTAACAGAGTCATCAACTCTAATACTTATCCTTTGAAAAGTGACCTAAGGCTTCACTAGGTCCTACAGCTGGAGTAAACTCATGTCTTGTCCTCTACACACACAGGCCTTTTTGATTTGGAAGCCTGAAATCAAAAACTGACATATATATATATATATATATATATATATATATATATAGTCACTTATTGTGTTTTGATAGATACTGTATGTACAGACATGTACGTACTGACATGGAGGCAGGCATCCTGAGTCTTGGGCAAATCCTGTTAGGAAATACTACCCAGGATCTATTACATAAATTCTTAAACCTCTTACTTTTCAGGAGAATAGTGTTGATTGCTAACAGTGTACTTATTTTGTTTCTCATTAGAGAAGGCCAGATTTGTAATATTGACCAGACTGTGCCATCCAGAAAAGGTTTAACTGCTGACAGAGAAGAATTGGGGCTGTGAAAACTAAGGTGCAGGTTTGGAAATGCAAGTAAGTGGCAAGAGGATATAGCAGTCTGAGGGAGGAATATGATCTGGCTTCATAGGGAAGAGTACACCAGCATTAAAGGAAGAGTGTCTGTAGAGATCTTGCGGTTAGGCTGATTTTTCTGGAAACAATTTCGCAACAGTGATTTTAAGTGATGCAGTAGCACCCACTACTATATCTTACGTTCAGACAAAATAGTTTTTACATTTTACAGTCCTCCTTCCCTTCCTGTCCTCAAGAAAAGAAACCGTAGCCTAAGCTGCATATTGTCCAGTGAGTAAAAGAGAAAGAAACAGGAGGAAAAGCTGGTACTCGTAGAGTCACCAGAATGTGAGCCAGGCAGTGTTTTTATCATCAGCTTTGCAGGTCTACTCTGACTTGAATATCACCTTAAAAATAAAAAAATAAAAATATAAAAAAATAAAAAAAAGACAGAAAAAGTTGTTTATTTGCAATTAATTGTTCCAACGTAAAAATAGATCAACACCACTGCAGCAAATGAAGCTCTAATGGAGTAAAACCAGGAATACAAAGGGAGAAAAATTCACAGTTTTGTTAACAGCCTAGATTTATGATTTGTGGTTCGAAAATGAATGCAAATTTGTGATTTTCTCTAATGGATTAAAGAGCAGGTATTTGTAAATGCACCAAGATGAATTAAAATGGAACAGTTTTCTTTTTTTTTTTTTCTTTTTTTTTTTTGTCTTGTTAAATTAGTCTCCAAAACTCATATTTTTTGTCATTGTGTATTTTCCCTTTAATTATTTGTGTTTTTTTTCTTTCTTTCTTTTTTTTTTTTTTTTTATATTATCTCTCATTCCTTTTCATTCTCCATGTCATCTAATCATTGGACATATTATGAAAGACTGCTGTGGACTTGACCAAGCAAGTGGAAGCTGGAAGAGAGTGAAATCTAGAATGAAAATATTGTATTCTTTCATGTACAATAGGCAGGTGCTCACAGATAGCAAAGAACTTTATGGAAAAATATATGCCAGTTTTTTAGTCTGGGAATTTGAAGCAAGATATAAAACAGTGTTGACACAGTAAACAAAACTTCTGACTTTCTAAGTTCTAATACCTTACCTACTGAATCTTGCTAGTAAGTAAATGAAGGCTAATGACTTTCTTTGCATTACCATACTTGTGCAATCATCTGTTCTGTGAATTCCATTAAGAAACACTTCACCCAGAACAAAAAGAAAATCCTTTAGGTCTGTTTCTTGCAAGAGTCCAGCATGGAGCTTGAACTCAGCTGTGGTACTGTTGGCAAACCATTCGTACCAACAGATTTATGTAAGTACACCTATTAGGATGATTTTTCCTCACTCAGTGAATGATCATACTAGCAGTGCACGCATAAATGCTATTACTCACTTTTGCCAATACACTGCCAATGTTCATCAAGCTTGAATATAAAATAAAGTGCAAACAAAGCAAAACTGATTTTATTTAAAATGTGGGCAAACATTTACAGAAACTATTTTGCATTATTTTCCTTCTCTGTTCAGCATTCTCAGTTCCCAGTGGTATAATGAGAGTTTGAAATGCAGAATGTCTCCCAGAGGTGCTCAGCAATTTGCAAGAACAGCCCCACAGCTAATATCTCTTTGGTTCAATGGCTGCAAATAAATTAAAATATTTCTGGTTTCTACTGGCACAGATAGAGATTAATCCTTGAATAGGCAGCAACCATTTGAACAACTAATTAGGAGGGCCTGTCTTGATGAGTTTTCTTGCTTACAGGTGGACAAGTTCATCAATGCATTATTTTCAGAGTTAGTATAAATGCCTATTAATGATTAAAAAGGAAAAAAAATAGAGAGGTACATGCTAAATAATTTCTTTGTAGATTCATCAATTTGTGGTTTATTTATTTGTTTGTTTGCTTGTTTCTAATAAATACTGTAGCTGTTCTGTCTTTACTATACAGGATATCAAGACTGTGAAGTGAACAGTTTTTGTTGGCATTGTGGTACACATTCTATGACAGTCACATCCACAGATTGTGCTGGTAGATTGCATAGCTGATCGTAGGTATTATAGGGATAGGATATGATTCAGCAATAAATAAAGCAACTTTTAAAGAGTTGTTTCAAAAATGCCATGAGGACAAAACAGGGCAGTAAAATACAGACATGTAGGTATAATTCCTGCTATTTAGCAGTGTGGAAAGGATTACAGGCTATGATTATAAATAATTAGGAGATGTTCCATTATGCCCTTTGGCTCACAGCTATCAGAATGAAGGCATCAAGCTGATGCAAGTGCTATTGTAATGCTAAGAAAATAAACCATAACAGTATGCTAAGAAATTCTCTGATGTGTCCTAGTGGTATGTTTACTTAGTCACTCTAATATATATATATATATTATGTAGTTATATAGTTTATACAGTATATATATAAATATATAAATATATTCCAAAGTTTTGGCTTTTTTTTTTCCCCATTTCCTAGACCTTCATGCAGCTCATATTGTCCCTTTCCTCTTTCATTTCATATTACACTGAAACTTACCAGTAAGGATAAGTCATCATCTGACAATTTGGGAATTTTTCATAGTTTCTTTAGGAAATTGTTAATTTTTACATGAAGCCAAAACTCAGTTTAATGTTTCCATAAACACCATCCAAAATCCTATGGTTGACCAGGTCTTCTTGTATTTGTTTTGAAAGTGGGTGAAAAATGTACTGTGAATAGTGTGAGGTAAATACCTTAGCAGTCTACTCTGTCTGCTTGTTTTACTCACCACATGCACACTGCAGTCCAGTGTCCTTGTGTTTGTTGTAAGAATTTGCCTGAAATAATTTTCCCTTGTTTTATTTGTTTGTCTACATTTGGATTTTGGTGAAAATGAGTATATCAATGCTCTGTATGGAGTATTCATACTGTAGGTGTTCGTTAGATTGTTCAGATTAATTATACATTTTTAAATTTCTTTGATCAGATGAGTTGACCAATTTACAAACTTTATTATTAATATTTATACAAATAACTCACTGGCACATAAAATTGATTACTTTTTTTATGACAAAGATTGAGCTCTCTAATTTCAGTCCAGCAAGAATTAAAACAGTATTTTCCTATTTTGAAGGGGAACTTTATAATCTATACTTTTCTCTTTGGTGCTAATTCTCAGATCCAGGTGCAGAGAAGCCTGATTGATTATCATAATAATATACTTATTTGCTAATATTGTAATAAATTTCTCAAAGCATCTTTTCCAAAGCCCCTATTAACAGGGGCCCTAATTTTGAACTACTCAATAATAAATCCAGTAATTAAAATCACAAAAAGAAAAACATTCCTGTGTGATGAAATACTCTTGTGGTTAATAATCTGTAAATATGACTACTCATCATTACTATTAATGCTATTTTTTTTTTTTTAATATAAAATTGTAGAGTTTACTTCTGTCTTCCAGAAGTAGAAAAGAATCTTGATGTATTTTGTTGACAATAGGAATGCTTCCATGGTATTCTATTCAGAAATACATTTTGTATCTGTTTAAGAATAATGTTCCGAGTACTGTGGTACACGTGAACTTTGCGAGAATATCATATGAGGTATAAAAAGAAGATTATCTGTAGAAAAATGGCTCCCAGAGGGAAGTGAATATAGAACAGCTTGAAATGCCTTGTTCTTTGTAATGTCCTTAGCCACCAGCAAGGCAAGAGTCTTGTGAAAAAGACAAATGCCTGACTTCACAGTATATACAAGGATGTAGAACAGGAGGGTTTACTGGAAAGGCAGAAAAACACAAATGGGAAATGGTCCTTCTCTCACAGCACTACTATTTACACAGAACTTCAGGAGGAATCCTTCTGACTGGTATCTGGATAAATAAGAGCAATGATTTATGTTTTCCTTTAAACCTTTAACTTGAGAGTAGGAAGTTGGATGGAAAGAAAGAAACACACTTTAGTCCAGAAGAAATCAGTAAGATTTTTGCTTAGAAATTTGAGAAACTAGAATCATACTCTCTAGTTTGTAGAGCTGAGGTGAATAGGGATGTCCAAGAAAGGCATTATATAGCTTCTGCTATAGAGTGTTATAATAAAATAAATAATTATTATTATTTTTATTTTTTACTTCACTCCAATCTGTCCTCAATTTCTTTTGGAGGTATCAGCCATAAAGAGTGAAACTGGGTACTTTCTCATTTACAGTGAAGGATGTTCAAGGAAAATATTCAGTTGCTATAGATATGTGTGACCCAGTACTTGTAAGTGAAGCTTTAACTTAACCCACTCAGAAGCTTCAAGCGCCTACAGGAAAAAACTTAGGCTCCTAAATTGACTTTAAAATTTCCTTTTCTGACTTCAGTCAAACTGTAGTAACTTCAGAAAACAGCACATTTTGTACAGATGAAAATGACCACAGTTTTAGGACAGAGCAGGCTAAGGGTCTTACACATAGTAGCAACCTGCTCTATTGTCTGTCACATTTTGAGAAATCCCACCGACCCAGTAGTCGTGGAATGGGGCCGAACCAGCCTGTAAACCATTGACACCATACAACTGTACTTGTTGTAGTAGGAATGACTCAAATACTTCATCATAAACATTTGCTACTTCCCCAAAACTCTTTTAAAAATATATTTGTCTTATACCAACATGAAAACTACCTAAGGAGTAAACTTGGGAGTTCACTGAAAGTAAATAATAGCTAAAATAAAAATAAAAAGTTAAAATAAATAAATAAATATATTTAAAAAGATATGGAGAGTTGGGAAGATAGGAAGAAAAAGAGTCTTGTGTGTGTTTTGTACAAAGATATCCACACCAACATGTCAGACTGCTCAGTAATGAACACGCTGTTTTTTATTTTACATAGTATTTTATAATGGCAGACTAAATCAAACATGTATTCTACCAAATGCTACCAATTCAGAAAAAGACCAGTGCCTAAAATTCATATCATTATCTTCACTGTAATAGGCCATAAAAGAACGCAATCAAGTACTCTGATTATCTACAGTGAAAGATACAACAAACATACGTTCCTACTAACATTAAAAGAAAAGTGGGAGAAGAACTAAAATATAAAAAAGGAAAAGAAACCACTGAGTGGTAGATAGCTGTTAATAATTGGGCAACGTGAGAAAGCCTAATATCAAATTTTCATGATGTAGCTAAATACAATTTCAAAACTTAAAACATTTAAGTCTCTAGAAAGATGGAAGAAAATTGTATGCTTTCTATGGAAGACAGTTTTTATAGCTCCTGGTGGTCAAACATTAAGAGCAATAGACCTGAAAGCCTGATATTTGGAGTTCTAAAAAAAAAAAAATATTTGGATTTCATTTCCTAAGTTGGCCTCTCCAGCTTTTGATTAAAATATGTAAATTCCTGGAATTACAACATTTGGAGATGTAAAGACTGTATCTGTAGCAACATAAGCTCTTTCCATTGCATGAACAGTATAGAATGCAGAAAAGGATTTGTAAAGCCTAAGTTTATTTAACATGTCTATACTCTGTGGCATATGATTTATTTAGACTTTAGTTTATTCTCCTTTAAAGACAACATTGCCAGTTTAGGTAATGCTCAGTGGGTTTGTATAAAGAAAAGACAGAAATTAAAATATATCAGTGTCAAGAGTTTGTGCAGATAAAGGTAGAAGAAAGAAAACATACATAAACACAGAGCAGACAAAAAAAAAATCATAAAAAATGAAAGATGAGTGAATGGAAAGGAGATGACTGATCAAAAAGCTAATTTTGGAAAGGAAAAGACTATTTGAATTTAATGTAAATTTCTGTATCCAGCTGAATAACATCACATATATTAGACATACGAAGGAGCTGTGGCAAATGTCCATTCACAGAGTAAACTTTCAGTAGTGTTTTTCTGTGTATATTCAGTGAGTGAATGGAGCAGACATCTTCACTGCTCTTGGGTTGTTTGTTTGTTTTTTTTTGTTTTGTTTTTTTTTCCTCCTTTTTCTGTGGAACTTTCTCTGAACAAATTACAAAAACTGACTCATGCCATAGGTAAGGGAGATTTGTACTAATGGCTTTAGATGCATGAAGGACAAAGAAAATGAATCCCTATCTAATTTCTCATGAAGGTGACAGGGAATCAATATTTGTCCAATATTTAAATTAAATATTTGGGAATTAAATAATCTCAGACCTATTTCTTTTTAATTATATTCAGGTTCTTCATACTACAGATCTTGTGAAAATCAGTTCTCTCGTGGAGTGCCAAAAGAGTTTTAGTTTTCACTGTGCTCAAATGTGTCTGAAGATTATACTGGAAGGTATCAAATAATTATCAATTGTCTCTTTTATTATATAATCATTATTAATATTTTAAGACTTCCAGTTTTAGGCTTCAATTCCTATATGTGAAATTTTAATGCTACACTTAATTTTTTCATATTGATTTTTATACATTATGTTATTTTTGAAGCTCTCTAAGGAGATTTGGAACTGAACTCAGTAAAGAATAAAGCAAGACCATACTTCCACTTATTGATTAATAAGTGTGTATATATATATGATATATTGATGTAAGACTATTAAAAATTAAAAATTAAGAGTGAAAATTTTCAGAGGTCCTTATGGGTTTTAGTCATCCAATATCAATTTAAAACAATATGAGTACCAAATATTTTCAGACTTTTTGAAGAACTCACTTTTAAAATTGTTTGGGAGGCCAGAAATATGTCCAAGAAAATGTTCATCTTCTTTGCAACACGTCTAAACAGATCAAATCAATGACTACATGCCCATTATATACAACAGCTTTCACACTTTAAGTAAGAAATACTGGGAAAAGAAATTTTAAAAAAAGATGATACACACATTGAAAATTTGTATGAGTATTCATACTCTTTCTAATTTTCCAATGTAAGTGCTTAAGGCTTTAAGGAATAACCCAAATCATTCTACAGCAAGTGGAAGTATTTCTTTCACTATATATTTTAGATCATCTCATTCTTTTAAAGGTCAGGAAGGTAAAAGAGAAGAGAATCATAGAATCATAGATTCACCAAGATTGGAAAAGACCCATAGGATCCCCTAGTCCAACCATCCACCCATCACCAAGAGTTCTCAGTAAGCCTTGTCTCTCAGTGCCACCTCCCTGGGCAGCCCATTCCACTCCCTGACCACTGTTACAGAGAAGTAGTATTTCCTAACATCAAGAATGTATGTTTTCTTTGTTTTAAGCCCCAGACTTTAGTTACGTTAAAAATAGGATTGCCTCCCTTGAATTTAGGAACATACTTGTGTATTTTCTGTTCCACTGAACAATTCAATAAGCTCCCCAGAAGTAGTATGAATTGGAACTGCTGTTACCAGTGGTCCCTTTCACGCCAGGATTCAAGGGCTAAGCCTCCGCGAATCCGGCCTCCTCCAGCTGGGCCCCATTTAACTACACGTTCACACCAATATGGTGAATAGCTAAATGGCGTTTTATTGTGTGTGTTAGCGGTTTAAATAAGCCGCTATCTACTTCGTCTACACCCCTTCTACATATGCATAACCCCTTCTACATATGCATAACCCCTTCTACATATGCATAACCGAGCAGGGGAGGGCCTATCGCGTTACATCCCGAGTGTTCGTGCACGCCTAATGCAACAAACTGCAAATTTAAATGAACAAAATAAAATGTATGCTGAAATTGTAATAAGAACTGTTTTCATGGCAGAAACTGTAGTCTAAGGGTGAAGACATTGTGTCAGATAA
This sequence comes from Coturnix japonica, assembly GCF_054131305.1. Taxonomy (NCBI): domain Eukaryota; kingdom Metazoa; phylum Chordata; class Aves; order Galliformes; family Phasianidae; genus Coturnix; species Coturnix japonica. The sequence continues at coordinate 79,031,901 of NC_140664.1, forward strand.
TTTTAATTTACTTTATATCTTATGGTGATTGACCTCTCATTTCATATAAATTATTACAGTGTCTGCGACGCAAACCTTCAAAGACGATATTCTCTAAATATTATGACTTCGGTAACCTTTGTTGTTATTGCAGTTGTCAAGAAAGTTTATAAAACAGGAAAGTAGGCAGGGCTCAGTTTCTTCAAGTCTTCACGTCTTATGTTCCTTTCCTCTGTCTTGGTACTACCCTGACACTTGTGCTCTAGGAGTAACTATCACTTAGAGTGTACGATTAGTATGCAGACAGCTAAGTACTGCAATATCAATTCTACACTTGATATGCAGAAAAAGAACAAAGAAATTATTTTATTTTCTTAGAATTCAGTATGCTATGGGAACTTAATCTGGCTTTCAGTAATTGCACCCTGTTAGAAGACAGAGAGAGAGGTATAAATAGATAGGCTCTTTTCCCATTAAGCATTATGTAGAATATAGAAAATCATTCTAAATAGAAATTTGGGAATGCTGCCTGAAATTTTCCTAAGTTACCTGTCCAGAAAAACAAAAAAAAAAAAAAAAACCAATAAAAAACAAAACCTCAAACCAAAACAAAAAAAAACCTCAATAAACATCTACAAAGTACTGCAGCATTGCCCAATGAGGTTTTTAGCCACACTTACACAGTATCACAGCTATGCTATTACTGGCATAAGTTAAGACTTCATATTTAAGGAACAGTTATTTTTATGCTTTATAATTTTAACTACAGTTTGCTTGGGGGTTAGCAAGAGAGGAGTAGGTTGTTTTGCTGTACTAAGGTTCAGTATTTGGGTCAATAAAATTTCTTATTTAAAAAAAAAACAAACACCTTACTTGTTTTGTTCATAGGAAAATCATTTATGATTGACTCTGCTTGCAGCCTTACTGTGCTTACACTCATCTGGTACATAGGAATTAGAATTTTTCTGTTTTGTGTCTTTTTAACTGAAAGAGCAATGCTGCACCATCCAGTTTTGAAAACAACTTTTTTTAATCCTTTTTTTTTTTTTTTTTTCCCCCCTTCTTTCTTTCTCTGCACCAAGTCTCTTTAGCAGCTAAACGATTTGACAGTGTTTCTTCTGGGTGCATTAACATGGACTTCCATGAGTACATGATTGGGATTTGTATTTATCTTTGGCTTGAATAAACTGAAGAGGATGGTATCTGGATTTAGGTTATTGTCAACTGCAAGTCCTGAGTTAAAATGAAATAATATGACTGCCTTAGATGACAAAACACAGAATTCTGTTTCTCACATCTCTGCACTACAGTCACTGACAAGATCAAGTTAATACATCATTTTCTAATTATTTCTTGTAAAAGAAAGTCATAGCTTTTCAAAGGCATCCATTTCATAACCTTGAACTTTCTGCATAACAGTTACCCTGATATGTCAAAACTATTATGTCTTAAATTGTGAAGAGCTGTAGAACTTAAGGAGTTGTGTTTTGCATGTCTGAGCAAAGTATAAAGAAATCAGTGGAGTACTTTCTTGGTAGAATATTCCTTAGGTGCATATCACTTCATATTTTTAAATTTTATTTCTCTTCCTTGCAGAGGAAGGATGTGCACTTATCACAAGGAAATTCCAAATGGTCTAACCTAGTTGAATATTCTACCTCTTGATATTGGCAATAAACCATAAAATAAATAAACTTTTTAGAATTTTGTTAGAATATAAAACAAGACTTTATTACATAGTAAAAATTTTTTCTTGCAGAAATCATTATTTTTTTCCTATATACATACTGTACTTATGTACACACAAAAGAAAAATCCAAACTTCCATGGAGGAAGTTTTGAAAAATTAGGTTCAATGAAATATGGTGAATGTAGTCAAACAGCAAAGAGCTCTCTGAATCACTAGGAAAAGTTTATCTAACTTCTTTGGAGTAGAGGCATTATAAATAGTTGCCTCTTGAGGATCTTCTCTATCCTTGCTTAGGACAGGGAATATCTTGGCAGTATCAATGAGGATTGTTAATTTGATTTAAATTGTCTTAAAAAGCGAAAGTGGCAGAAAGCTATATATGACTCTCCCTTATCACAGAATCTCAGAACCACAGAATGGCCTGGGTTGGAAGGGACCTCAAGGATCACGAATCTCCAGCCCCCCCCCCCCCCACCAAAGGCAGGGCCACCAACCTCCACATTTAATATTAGACCAGGCTGCCCAGGGCCCCATCCAACCTGATCTTGAACACTTCCAGGGAAGGGGCATCAACAATATTATCATTTTATAATTTTACTTATTATTATTTATAGTAATACTTATATAAGTAATTATTTACAGGTAATGAGATATGCCAAATTTTTTATTGTTCTTTATTATTTTTGTATTTCTAGACAGATGGTGGCTTCTTCCTTTTGTAATTTATGACCTGACAATCCAGATTCACTTCATTCTTCAACTGAATCATGTTTCAGAAGACTCTCGCTATTTCTGGCAAGCTGCAGTTTGATGGAGGTAAAAAAAAAAAAAAAAAAAAAAAAAAGATAGTAAACTTGAAAAATTTGTCCTTAACTGAAGCAATCCAGTTCCATTTGCAGAATCTGGAAAGAAAATCAAAACGTTTTTGGGAAGAATTAGCACAACAGTAAAGAGAGCAACAGTAAAGTATAATGCACAATAAGACATGTTTTTGCCTTGTGTCACTGAGCATTATCTTCACTTCAAAGATAATGTGTAAGTATCAGTATCTTTTTCCACATATCACTAACCCTTAAAAAGTATGCATGCAACTTTATATTTTCCCTGACCATCTGGATTTTGAAATCCCCAGTAACAGTGACAATCAAATCTGAACCATGATAAGATTCCATCTAAAATCTGATGGGACCAAAACTTAAAAATTGCCTCCTAAGGGTCAGATCTGTTGTCAATGACAACGCAGCAGCACTTAACATTAATGTCTGATTCTCCTTCATTAGTTTCCAGCAGCTTAAGGACATTCTGGTTAGATTTACGCTGGTGTTCCATGGTTTTTTTTTGTTTTTTTTTTATTGATTTTATTGCTTTTATTGATTTACTATTTAAAAAATCCAAATAATTTCTTAAAGAGTTCACACTGCTTTTCTAGTTTTATTTAGACAATCTCAGGTGCTGTGAATCTGTTCCTACTGTTATTGATAATTTGAACATCCTAATTCCTGTGTCATACAACTTCATATTCGTGCCTTTCTTCTTCCTCAAGAAATCACAGCTGAAATTGATATCAGGACCTAGCCTAATGCCCTTAAGTCAGTTAAATGAATTCAGAGCAGCTGTCCAATCTTCAGAGGAATCCTACAGGCAAAATGTAGTGGTGGATGTCAGATAGAAGTAAACAAAAGTTTGTGGCTTAGAAATAGTTCCTTTCATTCATGAGTCTACAAATACTTAAAAAAAAAATAAAAAAAATAAAGGCAAACACCAATGCCACCACTTCATAACTGAAGAATATAAAGTCTGAAGGTAATCACTGTTACACCACAGGCAAGGAGAATAAAAACCAGAGCTGGACTTAGTAATTTCTTGGATCTGAAGAATATCCTGGCAAGTATTTAATAAGTATTATTAATTTATTTTATTATTCATTAATTTATTATTAATTTACTATTTATTATTTAATATTTTTTTTAAAAAGGAGGTAAGGTGTTTGTATATCATACTTTTGCTTAAGAGTTTACTTAAATATTATGGCCGGATGCAAGGTTTAAAAATGAACTTATTTAGTGTAGAGACATTTGTAACATTTGTAAAATAATTTTGAGTTACCACACTCTTTTCTCATCAAAGTTTGCTTCTGCATTTTGTAACCTACTGTAACTTTTCAGAATTGCTTCTGTTAAACACACAACATGTTATGTAGCAGAGGGACAAATCACAGCCTCACAAATTACTCCTCAAAACTCCTCTCATACACTACTGATGGACAGTCAGCATGATTCTTTACTAAGAGGGCAGACCTTATAAATATGTTGTGAAACACTATAGGAGCCCCAATACAAGGTACCAGACTTACAAAATAATCAGAAAACCATACAACCGAGGTGAATTGAAATAAGTCCCTTCAGTTAATAATGGGAATTGAACAGCAAAATGAGCTCTGAGTCAAAGATTCTAGTGAATGGCTTAATCACTGTTGTTAGAGTAGATTAAATGTCTATCAAAAGCTATATGCTGTTTTATCAGAAAAGATGAATAGAAACCTGCTTCAAATGGTGATGGTGATAAAGATGCTGGCTGTCGTAATTGATACACAGGTCAAGTCATACTGCACAAGTGCATTTTCCGCATTTATTTCAGTTTATTTCAGATTTCCTTGTAATGTTCTAGATAATTAAAATATATTTTAAATTAATGATTTTTTAGTACTTTTGCATTCAAATACTCAGAAATATTTGAATTGTAGGGAGCTGAGGATGTTTGCTGTGATAACAGCACTGAAAATTCAAAACAAAGTTTGCTTTGATGTAAACAATACTCATTTATTCATTAAACATTTCATGTTAAAGAAATATAAATCGAACCCATATAAATTGAACAACAAAAACAAAAAATTACAATCCAGTAGTGAAACAATATCAAATGAGAAAAAAAAAAAAAAATATTATTAGTTAATTTGCAATTCCTGTTGAAAATTGAAATTGTTTTGACCAGAAGCTGAATGGAAGAAAAATTTGTAAATGATAACAGTAAAATACCATCAGCAAATATTTACATCATATAGAATTTTATGCTAGCTTTCAAATTATTCTATTTATTGGGATTTATCCTTTTATAGCAGATATTGCATCTATTATGTAGGTTCCCATCAGCATGGGGTAGCTCAAGAGTGCTGATCTGGAGAGTGCATTGAAGGATGAACCCATGCATTTATAAAACAAAATGTGTTTTGTGGAAAAACAGTTCATCCAGTCATGGAAAAGAATCAAATACTTGGCTTTAGGCAACCAAATGTTAATTCCCAAAGGAATACTGCGAGCAGTCAGCTTGGAATAACACAGACTACAAGTTGCTGAACATAATGGTCAGCACAGAGTTGGGAGGAAAAAACAAATGGTAGCAGTCTTTGTCCTTTAGTAGATAATTACTATAAGAAGACAAAGAGATATAGTAATTGAATAAAATGTACATAGGTTGTTTATTCTGTTAACAGCAATCAGCATGATCATCTCTTAAAAGACAAAGAATTAAACATTGCTTAAAGTTTCAGTGAAACGGTATGTTTCCATAACATTACCTGGCACTGTAAAGAATATTAAAAACACAGAAGAATTCGAAAGTACACTATAAATACTTTTGCAAATTAACCTACCCTTTATAGATTATGTATTATGAGCTGAATACAGTTTCTACTGCTAAGGATTGGACTGGAAAGCAGGGAAGAATTTAGGATCTGGATTTCTCTTCTTCTGAAGTAAAGAGCTGTCTGCTTTTTGTTTTTTGTTTGTTTGTTTTTTTAAATAAAACCATGTTGAACTGTTACTAGGAAAAGTGGGCAAAATACCGAAATCCTGTCTGAGCTGCAAGAATGTGACCAGTTCTCAGTCTGTATATCCTGTTTTGGGCTTTTCAGTACAGAAAGGATGTGAACATATTGGAGAGAGTTCAGTAAAGTGTGTGAAGGGACTGGAGCATCATCTTTCCTGTAAGGAGAGGCAGAAAGAGCTGGGGCTGCTCAGCCTGGAGAAGAGGACAATCAGGAGGAATCTTACCAATTGAAGGAAATGGTTCAAGAAGACAAAGGCAGGCTCCCTTCAGTGATGCCTGATGCAAGGACAAGAGGTAGTGGATGCAAAATAGAAGACATGAAGTTCCATCTGAACGTAAGGAAGTATGTTTTCACTGGGAGGCTGATGAAGGTTGCATAGAGATGATGTGGAGTATCTCTCCTTAAAGAACTTCAGAAGCTGCTTGGGTGTGGCCCTAAGCAATCTGCTCTCTCAGTGATATTTTCTAAGAGGGGAGTCCTTCTACAGTCATGTCAATTTCTTTAATATGCTTCTTCTTCTGTAATTTTTGAAGTCTTTGTTTTGGCATCGATCTTTTATTTCTGTGCCATGATATTTTATTTCCACAGAATCACAGAATCACCCTTGTTGGAAGGGACTTCAAGGATCATGTAGTTCCAACCCCCCTGCCTAGCAGGGCCACCAAACATACACCTTTACTAGATCAGGTTGCCCAGGGCCCCGTCCAACCTGGTCTTGAGCACCTCCAAGGATGGGGCATCCACAACCTCCCTGGGCAGCCTGTTCCAGGGCCTAACCACTCTCCTAGTAAAGAACTTCCCCCTAACATCCAACCTAAATCTTCCCTCTTTTAACTTAAAACCATTTCCCCGTGTCCTGCTATTGTCAGCCCTTTCGAGGAGTTTACTCCCCTCCTGGGAGTAAGTTCCCTTCAGGTACTGAAAGGCTGCAATGAGGTCACCCCGCAACCTTCTCTTCTCCAGGCTGAACAAACCCAACTCCCTCAGCCTGTCCTCACAGGGGAGGTGCTCCAGCCCCCTGATCATCTTTGTGGCCCTCCTCTGGACCCTTTCCAAAATCTCCATATCTTTTTTGTACTGAGGGCTCCACACCTGGACACAGTACTCCAGATGGGGCCTCACAAGAGCCGAGTAGAGAGGGACAATCACCTCCCTATCCCTGCTGACCACCCCTCTCCTGATGGAGCCCAGGATCCCATTTGCTTTCCGGGCTGCCAGAGCGCACTGCTGGCTCATGTTGAGTCTTTTGTCCATCAGGACCCCCAGGTCTTTCTCTGCTGAGCTGCTCTCAAGGACCACTCCTCCCAGCCTGTACAAGTGCCTGGGGTTCTTCCGGCCCAAGTGCAAAACCTTGCACTTTGCCGTGTTGAACCTCATTAGGTTCACATGAGCCCAGCTTTCCAGTCTGTCAAGGTCCCTCTGAATGGCATCCGTTCCCTCCACTGTATCGACCGCACCACTCAGCTTGGTGCCGTCAGCAAACTTGCTGAGGGTGCACTCCGTTCCCTCATCGATGTCATTAATAAAGATGTTAAAGAGCCTGACCTCATCCTTTTGATTCCTGGTCATTAGATATTTGTAAACACTGATAAGATTCACTCTCAGTCTTCTCCAGATCTAATGATCCCAGGCCCCTAGTCATTTTTATAGCTCTCTACTGGAATCTCTCCTGTCTTTCTTGAACTGGGGAGCCCAGAACTGAACAGTATGAATCCAGTATTAACCCAGAACAAAGCAGTGTGTAGTAGGTAGACTGCAAATCATTTTCATTCATTCTGCCTGGATCAAATACAGCCTCAGCTTAACAACATTCCCTACCAGATAAAGCTTCAACATGCAATCACAGTCAAATTGTTTCATCCTGCAACATTAACCTTTGACTAACTATCTGGCCAAAGAGTCTCTTCATAATCTATTTCTAATGTCAGAAAATCTGAGACATTCATAGCTCGTCAGACATTCAAGTCTGACAGCAAGTCATCTCACAGAGCCAGTCTGAAGAAGATATTCATTATCAGGAACAAGAAATCTTTCGTGGTTTCATGTTCACATCCTACATAGCCTTTTGAACTTCATTTACATTCACTGTCTCATGCACTTGTTCTATGATTACAGTCATACACATGTGGAAAAGTACACATCCTAAAATACAATTTGGTCACTGGCACATTTTGACATCACACTCCAGGTTTACTTGTGAAGGAAAAATCACCAAAGTCATCAGGCATCATTCAAAAGGCTGTCTGAAAATCTATCTGAAAATCAGGCCTTTTTATTCAGAACTAAGCTCTTTTGTAAGTTATCTGGCTACTTGAAAGTGAGTCTGCTTTTTGGATCCAATGTTCCTAACATTCAGATATTAGAACTGTAATTCTATGTTATTTTTCTTGAATAATACATCTTGTCAATACATTTAGAGTTTTTCCTATAGCTATTCCACGTGGTTGACTGCCATGAAGTCTTTTCTCACCATTTTCTTAGCAGTCTAAAGACTTTGACTTGGTGACCGAGGCAAAGAAAAAAAATTTTGTATTTCTGGCTTTTTTTTCTTTCTTTTTTTTTTTTTTTTTTTTTTTTTTCCTGCTTCTAACCTGAATATAGTCTGCAAATCCAGAAATTTTATCTTTTCATTCTCTGCTTGATTTATCACCTCAAAGAGGATATTAGTACATTTTCTCATTCTCAGAATTAGCATGAGAGACCTAATTAATTCACAGTTCTAAAAGTAATAGGAGGTTAAAGGAAAAAAAAAAAAAAAAAAAAAGCTATGCTGATTTTAAAGTATGTTTCCTTTAAGTACACTTATTTAAGTACACCTTATTTTTCCTGTTTCACTTCTAGATATAAAAAAACAGAATGTGCTTGGAAAAAATATAGAACAAAACAGAACAACAACAACAAAAAATATCAAAAACAAAAACAAACAACAAAACAAAAAAAGTTACTAAATATACAAAAGGTCAAATAAGCACTGAAACTCTGGGCACAGAAAAACAAAATTAGTATTGATGACCACAGTATTGCTCTATTCATGCTAGTTTGATAGGAAAGTGAAGTAAATATGAGACAGAAAGAAGAATAAAAGAAGAGACTTTTGGCAATGATGGGAAAAATGACAGAAAAGATGAGGAAGTGTTTCCTAACTCTAGGGTTTAGTAAAAACTTAAATATATTTGATTCCAGTAGTGAAGCAACATTGCACTCATTAGAGCTGGGCTAATTCACATCAATTTAGGTTCCTTTTCTCCAGTGCTGAGACTCCCATGTCTTTATTTCTACAGAGGAGAAAGTCAAAAAGGTAAGCTCTTTCTTCCCACTGGAATTTTCCTTTTCCTTTTCCCCTTCCCTTTTCCTTTCTATGTTAAAATTTTCCCTTATTTGATGTATGTTTCTTGTAGTTTGGAATTACATTCAGCTACACAGACAACACCCAGTATAACTGCATTTATTTAACAGGCCTCATACTCTGCTACAAAGAAAAAAACCCAACAAACAATACTCTCTCCCCAAATAACATTTACATATAAATTGTTTCTATGCTTAGTCATAATATTTAAAAGCTTTAAGGATCTGCTGGACAGTACATGCTATCAGCTGTGTAAATGGACTGCATATTCATGCTATTAGGCATACATACCTATGAAAAAATGTATTTACACATTCAGATGTGTGATTAGACATTAAATATATATTTGCATCTTTACATATTTACATACCTAAATGTATATTTACAAGTAGTTATATAAATGCAGAATTTATTGTGTCTTTTCCTAGAAATAAATTGCATAAAATGTCTGCAAAACTTTGGGCCTGTTACCAAACCAAAGTCCAAGAGCTAAATACAAAATTATTCTACAGTGTATGTGTATATATTCTCTTGCACCGGTGCATGCACATGCATGTATGTGCATATCACATACACACACACATACAGACACTTGCATACAATCTTTACACGATTCTTAACCAGTGGAGCATGACCTTCTGGTAAGAGAGCAACTGAAGCAGGAAGCATCCAGTGCTCCATAAGTCTGATGCTATCTTGAGGCTCCAAGGATTTCTTAATTGACTGGGGAGAGGTCAGGGGCTAAGATGATTGAGTAGCAATGATGTGTGTAAAAACTTTTTTTCTGGTCCAAATTCTTTTTTTTTTTTTTTTTTTCACTGCACATCTAGGAAACATTTCTCAAATATAAAGTATTTTGAAGTATTATCAGTGCAAGAGGACAGGATTATACACTGAACATTTGCAAGAAAATAATATTCTTGATAGTAAGGCCTATGAGAGAGATTGTGTCTTGAGATAAGGTACTGTTTTTCTTTCAACTTCTGCCTAATATTTAATATGATCACTTCTTTTTCCCTTCAACATCCAATGAAACTGGAAATGCTTTGCTGCAGGTATTGTCCTCTGTCTAGCTCCAAACAAATTCAAGACTCAAACCAGGGAGCAACAGAAGCGCAACTCTTCTGGGTAAATATAATAGGTATGTAAATGTGCAGTCAAAGCCATTGATTTTAAGCCTCATCTGGTTATTCAATTAAAATAGAAAGCAAAATAAATTAGTTAAGACTAATTTTATGAATCAGTGACAGCCACATCCCTCTGGGTTCACATCAGAAAAGAAATGTAGCTATTTGTATATTCATCTTGATTTTATACCAACTATTACATGAACACGCGCAGGAATAGACTGACATCATAATCCTAGGTTCTTCTCTTGTTTCCTACTCTCAGCTGTTTAAATGATCTTCTTTGCATTAAGTCTCCAAGACCTTTGTGTGGCAGTCTTTTGGTCCTGATATTTCAGAAACTCAATTAGAATTCTGCTTTTAGTTTAAAACTAGGACTGCATACATTTTTAATTGCATTTCCCCTGAACTTTGAAAATACTATACTCCTGTGATGGATAGTGCACTCAATGAATGAACAACTGTTTCTTTTATACAGTGTTTGATTACTTCTTATGGCTGTAAATGTCTTCAGGACAAAACAGTATTAATAGATACCTTGTAAGAATTTAGTAGTCACTTAATCTGACAGAGTGTGTGCTGGGAAGCAGTAATCTCCCTTTATTTACCAGGATGAATATAGCTTGCATGGGTCATCTATGTTTTTTTCTCACTGCTTGTACCAGAACATTTTCCATTGCTCCCTGCATGCTTTGTTTTCATCAGAAACAGTCTTTCTATATTTCTATTTCTCACTTGTTCAAGGCTCCCTTTCGTTTCAGAACTCGTCCTTTGCCTCCCTGGCACCTTTCCACTTCCCTAGCATGTAAGTCTATATATACTTCCTTTCTTATGTGATTTTATTCCACAGGCCTAAGCTCTGTATTTCTTCATGTCCTATCAATTCGATTTTTGTTTAGCTGATAGCTCACAATATTTGATTCATGCTTCATTGCTTGGTCACCAGCTGCAATTTGATTGACTGGCTGTGGACAGAGCACTTGTCAGCAAATTTCAAACTCACTTTGTTTAATTGAGTTTGGAAAAAAAAGAAAAAACGAAAATGCCACAGATCTTGCCTGCTTTTAAGTATGCCCACAGCCTCAGTCCAAGATATTCTGGAACTCTGAAACCTGGCAATTTATTTTGAATGTCCCCCTACCTCTTCAAATCTTCCCTGCTGTAGCAAATATTCAGTATTACCAAAGCCTTGGCACACCAGTTTATTCATAATTAATACACATCACTTAACTTTTCATTGCAGAACACCAAAGACCTATAGTTTCTTATTATTTGGATGCTACCTTGCCAACAGAGATTAGGAGCTGAAGTTCTGTCAAGCACTGAATTTATTTATGGGACCTGAGCAACCAGATGATGAAAAACAGATCATTCTCCCAGAGCATAAATCTTCAGTGGTTTCTTTGAACTCTTTGAATGCAGAACAAAGTTAGAAAAAATAAAAATCAAGACTTGTAATGCACACTGTGTTTATCCTGAATTAATACAAAGTAGACAGAAGTTAAATATTTAAGATATGACCCACACACTGGGGAAAGCAATTTTTCTTTTCATAAACAGTGTCAGATTTCAAAGAAGTTGTTTTTTTTTTTTCTCAGTAAGTGATAACATTCATAGCTGAGAACATTTTTCTATTGAGAGATCCCTGTGAAACAGAACCTCATACCAAAGAATTTTTGTTTGAAATTTCCATTGTAAACCACACTCTATGAACCTGCTTAATTTTTTAAAGAAATAATTAATATCTTCTTTTATGAGGGGCTTAATGCAAACAAAACTGTTTGGATAAAATAAAAAATGACTAAATATTTTTGTTTTCAGTCAAAGCAAACATGACCTAAACCTCTTGTTAGAACCACATAAAAGAAATAACTGGTATAATTCAAGTAATGCGCAAGAAAAAGGTAAAAATTAGTATTAAAAAAAAAAAAAGTTTTTCAGCAACAGCATGTTTGTTTTCATCAGACTGAGTCCAGACAGCATTTGATGAAAGTGAAAGAAGGTCCTGTTAAAAGAGCTGAAGTTAATATTTCTGGTCCAACAGAAAGATATGCTTCCCACATTCTCACAGAGAGTTCACTGCTTCATTTCCCAGTTTTCCTGACAGCAGAGCTTTGAGTCCATTATTCATCTCAGAAAAGGAAGACAATTTGAGTCTCATGATCTGGCAGTTTCTATCCTTCATTGACTATGTGAGTTGATTAAAATACCATTTGATTGCTTTGTATGGTATCCCACTGCACCAGAGTAGTGAACATTTCATGGGTTCAGGGACATCAGAAACCAAAGATGGCTACTAATACAGGTGAAGACCTGAAATAAATACCTTTTTGAACATGTATTTTGATATAGATGTTTTTGTTTTTGTTGTTGTTTTAATTGCAAATTAACTTTGGACACCATGTGGTATTTTCCATGATATTTAATGTATTATAGAAAATCTCAGGAGAAAGATATAGGTTATGGGGATGTTGGCTAGTGTACATTTGGAACATTTGGCAATCAGTAAGGCATAAGAGGCAGCTCCGATTTTTTATACAAGCTTATTAGCATCATATTTCTAAACAGCTGTGTGCATTGCTAAGTACTATTGCGACTGTGCATTCTCAGGTAAGATAGTTAGCATCTCATTAGGAGGAAGAGATTAGTTGTCAGTTGAGGAGAAAAAAAAAAGGTTATTTACAGATGAAACTGAGAAATTATGGAAGATCTGAAACTTGAGGAGGTTAAACTCTAAATTTCACTAAATAAGAAACAACTGATCATATGGCTGGCAAAGCCTCATTCATGCTGTATTAAGATCTGTACAGGATTGTGAAACTTTTTGGATTTCTGCTGAAGTTAAATTAAGTGAAATTTTGTCTAGATATTTAAGGACTATTTGAGACTTTCTCAAAACACTATTGGGATAATCTATGAGAATTTCCTTTGGTCTCCTCAGTACAAGAGAACCATGGATATACTAAAGAGAGTTCACTGAAGGACCACAAAGATTAGGAAGTTGTTGGAGAATCTCTCCCATGAGCAAATCCTGAGAGAGCTGTCTGTTCAGTCTAAGGAAGTTGAGCCTGAAGGGGATCTCAGCAATTCCTAAAAATAGCTGAATGGAGGCTTCAAAGAAGACTCTTGTCAGTGGTGCCCAGTAACAGGACAAGAGGCAATGGGCTCAAACTGAACCACAGAGGACATCAGGAAACACTTTTCCTCTGTTAAGGGGAAATAGCATTGGCACAGTTTACCCAGAGATGTGGTGGAATCCTTGGAGATATTCCAGAGCTATCTGGACATGGTTCTGGGCAACCTAGGTTGTTCCTGCCTGTGCATAGGTTTTAGATCAGATGACCTTCATAGGTCCCTTCCTGTCTTGACCTTTCTGTGATTCTGTGAACTTGTGGAGGACATGTACATTCCAGGAGAATCTGAAAAGACAAAAAGTATTAGTTTCTAAAGGGATGGGCAGGAGGAGAAACAAAGGAGGGAATTACAGGTCACAATAATTTGAATTCCTAAAAAGGTATGCACATTAATATAGATATTAAAATAAAACTATATTCATATGTACACATACATATATAAAACAACTGTCACCATCACCACCAACAAAACTACATTGATTTTAAAGTCTCAAAAATATCAAGATTGTAAGTAACTCTCAGTAAAAATTTCTTTCAGGAAGAAATTATATCAAAGCAACCTAAACAGAGCTTCTGAGTAACAGATGTGGAAGAAGTAGAAGGCATCAGAACTGGATCAAGAAAGATGTACTTTTTAAATAAAATGATAGTACTCAAAGGAAAAACAATTTTTTTTAAACATAATTTGTCCTTTTTCTTCATTGTGAATAGGACAGGAAGCAGTGGGTTTAAATGACAGCAAGAAAACTTGGGCTGGCAAGTGGAAGTAATCTTTCAATACAGGCATAGCAAAGCTCTAATGTACACTGCCAGGGGATAATGTGCAAACTTCTGTCACTCAAAGTTTTCAAGACCTGGTGAAACAAAAAACTGTCAAGAATAGTTTAGGCAAGGCTGATCTTGCCTGTGGGCAGCTATATGAATTAGATGATCTCTTGGGACCCTATTTACTATGATTTCTGTGATTCCTGTATAAACATAACTTTTTTGACTCAAATTCAATTCATATCTAGAGAATTCTGTGAAGTACTTAAAGAACAAAATTAAAATAAAAGCTAAAGCTACACAACATAAAAAATTATAATATGTGATGTCATGATTTTTCAAACTACTGAAAACTGACTTCCATAATAAAAGAGGGATGGGTTGTGCCCAAATGAAGACACAGCAGCATGACAAACTTTTTCTTCCATGCCCTCAGCTGACAGTTATGTTTCACAGCATATTTAGTTACTTGCCTTTTCCACCATTTAAACTGGGGAAAAAATGTAGCATCCTAATTGTCTGTAACTGAAGCATTTACCAAAGGTATATAAATTAGAGCATAGTTATTGTCTCTCTTTTTTTGTCTCAGTAAGAGTGAAAGACTTTCTGTGCTACCCCAGAATATTTGACTTACACTCATTTTTGGGAGGGACTGTAGGCGGGCTAAGTCCCTCATTCAAGCACATCAGTTAAGTCTCTGAAGCTTGGAATGATGAATGTTAAGGTCTGGGCCAGGTTAGCCACCGAAGTCAAGAGAGTTGAATCCAGGCTAACTCCTCAACACTTCACTCGTCACCTAGGATAACTGCACTCTTTAGATCAATTGAAAATTCAACAGAATAGTACAAAGATTCTCTCATAACAATACATTCTCAAAACCACTCTCTTGTCTCCTTGCTCTTAGAAATGTGTGAAAGGTGGTCTCCAGCAGCAAAGAGAAAGCTTTCAAAAATATTAAGAGTTCTATATAGACTCAATGAGATTTGAAGGTGCAGCATGTGGGGTGGGGAAAGTTACAGGAACTGCTATGATTCCTACAACAGTTGAATTGTTTTATTCGTGACTTTCTTTCTGTTCAAGAATTCTGAATCCCTAGGGCTGATCCTATTGTTTCCTTCTTTGCAGAAAAAGGAGCAGTATGCACAGGTTCAGTTCTCTTACATGTACAGTTTTTAGAGGGGTTTCAGGCCCTGTAGCAGGAGGTATTGAATGCTGTGCAACCTTGTGAAAGTTGCAGTCTTCTTTTGTAGAATCCAGAGCTGTGGAAATTTCAGGCTGTGCTTGGGTATTCAGCCGACAAATTGAACCTGAAATGAAATGAACTTCAAGAGCTGTTAGGGATCAGGGATCATTATGGGTGAAGCCTGAAAAAGAGAGATAATTATGAATTAATTTATGTGTGCATGTATGCACATCTTTGTGGAAGGAGACAAACATAGTTATTCGCTACAGTGTGTGGCATTGCTAACTGTGAAGTTTAGCCAGGTGAATTCAATTTCACTTGAGGTCAAAATGTTCCATGCCTTCTCCATTCTAGAGCAATTTAATTGTTAATGATTGCTTGAGATCAGTTTTGATTGACTGTGCTCTTTAGCATATGCATGTTCCATAAGCATTTAGAAAGATTATTTAAACAAACAACAACATCAACCAACCAACCAAAAAATCAAACCAAACCAAAACCAAAAAGCAACAAATAAACAATGACAACAACAAAACCTAGAAAGAATTAATAACAGCCAGTGAAAGTGCTTGGGTAGTTGAGTTTCTTACAGTTAACATATTACAGTGTGTGAAGGAACCCTAGATGCACAGCTTTGCATCAGGCAAAGTTTATTAATTTCCACTGCAACACTAAAGTTAATATAATTGCAAATAGAGATTCTTGTACGCCTCAGCTTTTCTTGTGAACAGGTAATTTCCCAATATTACACCTTTAAAGTAAGAAGGTAAACTGTGGTAGTACCAGTGGGATCTGAAATCTAATTATTTTAGTCAAGCAACACAAAATAAAACAAAAGCACCAGGTCTTCATCAGAGTGAACAAAGATAGTTCAAATTCAGGTTCACATCAATACAGGAAATCAAAGGGCTATTAAATAGCTTATAATGATATCTACTGTGTAAATTACTTTAACACAATGAAAGCATAGATATTTTCCTTCCCTGTTACCATCTTTTTGTATTTTTCTCCTTCTAGTAGAATATGATTCACAGCTTTCTATTAGAAGGAAGCAAACATACCCCTAAAAGGGAAAAATGCATGTCACATCCTTTCTGGTAGGAGTGCAATTTACATGTATGTTAGGTATTTTAGTTCTAACTGCAGCTCCTTGTGCCTCTCCCTTTACTAATTGTATGATACCTATTTAGACTACACTGGTTTCATCATATCATCATAGTCTCATAGTCTCGTGTGGGTTGGAAGGGACCTTAGAGATCATTGAGTCCAACCCCTGGGATTCGAGCCTCCTGTGTAGCAGAGCGGCACTTCTACCTCTTGCACCACTGGGGATTTGAACCTGAGCCTCAGTGTTGCAAAGCGGCATTCCTACCACTGCGCCACTGGGGCACACTGTTTTCTGCACATTGTGGTTTATAAATGGATTACTTACACAGACTGCTCCATTGTTCTCAGCTCCACTTTGTAGTTGCAGCTGTAGCTGTAGATGTAGTTGAGGCACAGTCACGGTCTCTGCTTTTGAGTGCAGATCTATCCAGTTATTTGGGAACAGATTAATTCCAGAAATGAGCTGCTAATTGTCCAACTGATGAGGAAGTAGATAACCAAGATTCACTTAAGTTCACTGCTCACTCCATTTAGTTTGTTCTCAGGTGTCCACAGATGGCCCAAAGAAACATTTTTTTCAATTCCACACTTTTGCATAATGGCTCCCAGGTGGCAACAATTGCCAAGCTAGTTATATTCTTACAGAAAGGGCTTATGGCTCACCAGCCCACTGGCGAAGTGTGGGCTCTTAAGAAAGAGAAACAAACAGGTTTTAGTCTATTTCATTGATTTTGAATGTATTTTCCACTAACTGGAGACAGTGCTGAAATGGAAGGAGGGAACCTCTTGGATTGGTTGATGTCTGGACTTTTCTTTCTGTTGGTTATGAAAGCAGAGATGCTTTGGCTCCATTTCACTTTCATTTCAGTTTCAGGTCTATATTCATTAACTAAGGAGTTAACAGGTAGTCAATATAACTGTACAAAGAATTTTATTTGTTCATTTATTCATTTTTATTCTACTGAATGCATTATGTAGCTTGGCTATTGGATATACGACAGTAGGTTTCAACAATGTAAGCTCAGAGTAAGTGGCTGTTTAGTTTGTGTGAGTGTCAGAGAGAATTGTTCATCTATTTCTAATTCATATTTTTCCCTAAGGATAAAAGACTCTGGATTTTCTCCAGTTCATAAACTTCTGCAGTAATATTTCCTGCCCACTTTGCTTCAGTGGAATATTTTCTCTCACTGTTTTGGGTATTGTGGAATAGAGAAATCTACACATTCTTGCAGGCCAGATTCAGGCACACAAAGCTTTGCCCAGTACTATTGAGACTGAGTAGAAAGATAATTCTAAGTAAATATATCACCATCTAACCCAAGCTTACAAAATTTTAAAAAACTCTTCCAATTTAGAACACAACATACTAAACTAATAGTAATGATTAGAGAAACAATTCTGATAAAATGGTTTATACAAAAGAAAAACTAAAAATGAGAAAATCATAGGCTCATACAATTGCTTAGGTTGGAAAAGACCTTAAAGATCATTGAGTCCAATCACAACCTAATCATACAACCCTAACCCTAACAACCCTCCACACATCCAAATGTTTTTAAAATACATTCAGGGATGGTGACTTAACATCCTCCCCAGGGGAGCCTAACAGTGCTTAACAACTCTTTCTGTAAAGAACGTTTTCCTGATATCCAACCTAAACCTACCCTGGCACTACTTGAGGCCATTTCCCCTCATCCTGTCACCTGTCATCGGGTGCATATTTAAAGGAGATTGTACCAAATATTCAATTTCTGATATTTGAACTTGCCATTCATTCAGCAAAGTAATTTGTTGTGTTGGTATACTGCAACACAAGAACTGCATGCCTACTGGTCTTTTCCAAATACAGACTTCTCACATAAATAAAGTACTTCATTTTTATCCTTTACAGATGAAATTTTTGTTTAGTTTCCAATTGCCCCATTTGACTGATGATGATGAATTTACTCAGATATTTTGTAAACAAATGAAACAATTTGATAACATTATAAAGATCGAGAACTTAATCATAGCTCTTTATAGACAAATAGAGAAACATATTAGATTATTATTAGGGTTATTAATTTTTATGACACTTTGATGTATAGCACATACCACCTTGTATTGCATGTATTGATCAGAGGTTTCTGTCCCTTTGTTTATAAAAGCACTCTAAGACATCAGTAACGGTGTGGTTCTGACCATCTTTCCTTTTTTTAAAGTATCCCACAGTAACAGGAGGCAGTGATATAAACAAGATTTTCAAAAAATAGTGGAGATGCTTTGGAAAACTTAACCTAGATTATGTGTTGATTAAGTAATGTTAACGAGAAACAATCTAAGAAGTTGAAAATGAAGCTTCTTTTATTCGAATGAACCTTGAAAAATGATTCATAAAGTTTTCTGAAAACCTGATAATTTTGCTCCAAGTATAGCATATTAACACAAAGAAAAGAATATTAGACTTAACTAGACAAAGAAAGATAATAGGAATAAATAGACTGTAAAAAGAGGTATCAGCAAAGAAAACTCCACTAGGGAGGTGTTAGATCTTGCTGAGGATGTTTTAACAAGTACAAACTTCTACGGCTATATGAAAAGAGCAAAGACAGCAAAATGAGGGTCAGTATACAGTGGGGATATAGTGGAGATTAAGGGTGCCTGGGAATTACTCTTGAAAAACAATGAATATTCTTTCTTCGGCTTTCAGTTGAATGATGGTGCTTGGCAATATCTGTCCCACAGAGATCATCTCCACTGACACAAGAGACTTTATTTCCCCTACTATGCAAGAAAAATGAGAGTAGTATTTATATCACAGTTGCTTATTCAAGTTTGTACCTACTTATTACAATATATTACATTAATTTGCATTCAAGTAGATTCAGTTTCACCCATTGTTAACAGTCTGGGATTACCGCAGCTGTTGAAAACTCAGATCTCCTCTGGTTGTTGGTTTTGTTTGTTTGTTTGTTTGTTTTTCGTTGCTTGTTAAAATCTCCAAACTCAATGCATTTCTTTTGTGTTTATTATTTTTCACTTATAAATCAGTGAGAGAATTAATGAGCTTTTCTAATTGGATGAGTTTGATTTCCTTGGTTTCATGCCCTTTTAAAAGATAAGTTGAGAAAAGACAAAGCAAGCAGCTATTTTGGTGATTTTATACTTCTCATTTTTACCTACATGAGAGTAAAAAGGTGTATGGGAGGACAGAGCTTTCTCTTTGCACTCTGTATGTTCAGCCATATAAAAGTAAAGCCTCCTGAGAGGTTACTCTACTGTCTGAAGCGTGCACATCCTTTTGCCAGAAATACTAGTTGACATAATATTAGCAGAGGTTATTAGCTATTCTTTTAACTGTTTGTTTCAGATAAAGTTTTTTTTTTTTTTTTTTTTTTTTTTGAGGGAGGGGAGGGCAGGCGAGGGGGGAGGGGAGGTGAATACAAAAACTTTAACAAGGGGGATACGAAAACAAGGGGGATACATAAATATACAGACAAATAGTGTATGTGTATGTGTATGAATATACTTTATATACATAGGTCACGCTAAAGTAATGCCTCCTATTTATTCCCATGGAAAATGCAACAGCCACGAAGAACACAACAACACTATTTGATAAATTCTCAGCTCGAAAACACTATTTTTCAATATAGTCACCACCATTAGTGGTGCATTATCACCAGCGATGGACAAGAGCCTGCATGCCACGTTTGTTAAAATCTGTATGGCCATCTAGCTTTCACATCACTCTTGCCACTGCAGAAATGCAGCACCCATTATAGCCTTTAGTTGGGCTATGAAAGAAATTATATGAAAAGCTTGTCTGTGATTGTAGAGAATTGCCTTTAGTAACCCAGTCAAGCTTCCCAGATGTATTTTATTTAGACATGACATAGCTCAGGTTATGGATTCATGTGGGAAACTACTTTCCATGGGGTTTATTTTGCTAACTTTATCTCAGTAGTTCCTCAGCACTTGAGCTCCTGTAGAGGGGTTCAGTAAAACTACAAAGAAATTTTCACAAGATGTGCAACAAGTCAGATTTCTGATTCAGGTATGTTACACTCTTATTTGGACTACTTTTTGCTTGTTAAAGGTCCTGTTCTTTGCAGTTAACTAAGTGCTTAATATGAACTGTGAACTACTGTGTAAACATACAGACTTCAGTGCAGTTTGAAATGGAAAGCAACTTTTTAAGGGTCACACAGGAACAATTTTACTCCTCATAGTATTGCTTGGTGACCTGAATGCCTGCCTTGTTGGAATTATCAGACTTCCTAAGATCCCATACCCAAATCCCTGTAAATTTCACCTGCTTTTTTCATCTCTCTGAGCTGTACTGGATTTCCTAAATGTTTTTAAGGCAGAACCTTTCTGCTAGGACAAGCAAATGTCACGACTGCCTATGTAGAAGCTGCGGTTTATACACCACTTTTTCACTTTTTTTTCTTTTTCCCACTTTTTTTTGGATTAAATTTGTCCTTTGAAAAGGCTTTTATTTACTGCTGAGTTGTTGCATTCAAGCTCAAAGCTTGAAAATATATATATATATTTTATAGAGCTTCCTGCATATGGTATATATATTTTTTTTTCCTGGAAGTTCTTTGCAAACAAGATGTTGTTGTTCTTAATATTATTACAATCCCTTTGAGTTTTTAGATTTTTATTAGTTTTTTTTTAAAATTCTATTTTTAAAGGAAAGAGATCATATAAAGAATATTTTTATTTTTTTTGTCTTGGGAAGTACAATAAGTTGATATATCATGTTATGATATACCATAGCGATGTGAACAAGCCCTAAGAAGGCACAAAAAAGAAAGTCTGACAAAACTGACCTTGACAGAAGAAGACAATTACTGATCAGTTCCCCACTGTGCAGAGGAAAGCAGTGAGCTGGCTGCATGCTGAACAGAGAGGTGAGGAGAGAG
Source organism: Coturnix japonica (assembly GCF_054131305.1). Taxonomy (NCBI): domain Eukaryota; kingdom Metazoa; phylum Chordata; class Aves; order Galliformes; family Phasianidae; genus Coturnix; species Coturnix japonica. Next base: position 79,052,968 of record NC_140664.1, read on the forward strand.
GTGCCCCTTGTCTTCCTCCCTGGGAATACTAGCTCTCCTTTGGCACTGCTTAGGGACAGTGCCCAGGGCTACCTCAAATTGCAATCTGCGTAGTTAAGTGATCATATATTTTAAAGTAAAAAACAAAAAGGAGGGTCAAGAGCTCCTGCTGTAAAGGAAAATGGGAAAATGTAAGCACTGAGGGTTTAGTCAGGAAGGCAATTCTTTTTAATTAATATATAATAAATTAATAAACAAACAAAACAGCAGTACTTTTGAATGTCATGGGTATTTGGGGTTAAATGAGGATGAAAAAGAGGGAGAAAGAAGAAGAAAAAATCAGAGTTTGACACTCCTGCACCCTGCTCCCAAAGGTTACACTGTTTTGAAGAAACTCTCTGTTGCATGTTGTGGTTTTGTATGTATAGAACAGAACTATAAAAGAAAAGTGATTTTTCTCACCCTTAATGGTCTGTTCAATGCCAGGTAAAGAAGTGGCTTCTCCCCCTGCCTTGCATGCAGAATCAGAGCCAAGGGATCTGCCTTTTCCCATTATGTATCAAGAATATTAAAAAAAATAAAAGTTGAAAAACTGTCATTTTAGCTGTTCCCTAATGTGCATATTATAATTATCTGATAAAGTGTTTTCTTCAGTGCTATTAGTTTGTTTCAACATGGTATTTCAAGAGCCTCAGATGTTTTTCCCTTTGTTGACTCATTAACACCAAAATACCATTTCTAAAAAGCTGTTTATAAAACCCAAGAAAAAACAGAATTTGTTATCTGCAGACACTGAAAGCAGATAATTAAGAGAGAATATGAATATGTCAAATAACTTTTTTTTTCTTTTTTTTTTCTTTTTTTTCTTTTTTTTTTTTTTTTTTGATGGCTATGAGAGATCTTGTATTGTGGCTATAAAGAAGGAAATGATTTTTTGGATAAGAGATGAGAAGATTCACACTAGCAAAAGCAAAGAAATTCAAGTTCATCTTTTCTTATATATAAGATTGTAATTGCCATAATTTGTTTATCTGTATTTATTATGAAAAATATTGGGCTTTTTTTTTTTTTTTTTTTTTTTTTTGAAAAGTCACTAAAAATACTCTTGGAAGCAATAAGGTTTAAAAGAAAAATAACAAAACAACAATGGAAAAAAAAAAAAAAGCCAAACCAAAAAATAGACAAAAAATTCCAGACTTTAAGATCTAATCTATAATACACAAGAAATCTTTTAGGATTGCTGAACACATGATTATCTTGGTTATACAGATAGACAAAAGAAAAATAAATATAGCTTGCAGATACCTCTGAGGTCATATTGCTGTTTCCAGCCAGTTATTCGGCATCCTCACAAAAGAATCCCTCAGTTTCTAGCATTTCACATTTGTATGTGTATTTTTGGAGGCATTTTCAGCAATCTATCAGGCTTACCATTACCAACATTTTTAAGGTCAAGGCTGCTGAAACAAACAAACAAAAAACACTTCAAAGAAAATGTCAGAAGCCTATTCGGACAGTCCATGGGCTTACTGGGGAAAATGCAAATATTTCAGAACAGCAGTGACCCATTTAGTGTCTGTGATATATCGCTATTCATCTTTTTGAACTTACAGGTGAGTATAAAATCCGATTTATTCTTAAGCTATATGAAATAAATGGTACTTTCAGAGCAATAACTCATGCTGCATATTAAAGTCATTTCCTCCATTTTTTGCTTCTCTGTGTTTTTACATTGCAGAAGACAAGGTAAAACAGCCTATGAAAATAAACACAATAACTTGTAACAAAATAATTTGTTTCTTTTCCATTGTTTTTGTTTTGTTTTGTTTTGTAGTAAAAAGTAGGCTGTGAAGAGTAAAAATAAATAAATAAATTTAATGTGCAATTAAACTTGGCAATGCATTATATTTAACTGTAAAAACTGTTAAGTCCTTGGAGCTTTGAGAGCTTTGGATAACTCTGTGTGGTCATGACAGCATATATGAGTGAGTTTTAATTAAATTAGTGACTACACTTTCTGACATGCTGTAATACACAACAGAAACCATAAGCCACATTTGTAACCTGCAAGTAAGATCATCTTCAACCTTCAGAAGGCAAAGAAAATAAGGAACTCAAAAAAAACATGCAAGACCATTCAAAGACTTTGACTGTACTCCAAGGGGGCAGAAAAATTTGTCTAATACAAAGCAGATATGCAAACATCAGAAAGCAGGATTTCTACAAAGCAGCTTACCTTTGACACTGAGTTATTGATCTACCTGTCAAAGCGCAGTGGTAGGCTTGACCTCAATGCTAAGCTATTGAGAAATGAGCATCTAATTTTATGTGTGTTTTAATCTCGGTAATACGTGTAAGGTAAAGTACATATGACCTTAAGGAATATATATATAGACCTGTCTATAACTGCAAGTACAAGTAATGATAGAACTGTTACTTCTCATGCAACTATCTTCCTGAAACTTGCTCCTCATAAATGGTATGGAATGGAATGGATGTTATATTGCTCATGCTCCTGAAGTTCATAAGAAAACTATGCTACAGACTAATGCCAAAAGAAGCTATGATCAGACACTGTAGCAGAAGTCAACAGTATTCAGCTTTTTTGCAGGTTTTCCAACTAATAAGTAGACTCCTCTAGAAAAGTAGGACACCTAGCACAAATGCTTTAAAACTTACATGTCTGAAATTTCTTCCTTACTTGCCCTTCTTTGTTTTCGTAGAAATTCAGGCACCCTACAGATGCACAGAAAAATATAAATATGGAAACTTCTTTATTAAGTGCATTTTTTTAAAGGTATATATATTCTTTCAGATTTATTAATCAGACCATGGAATTTAGCTAAGAAACAGAAATAATTACCTCATTCAGTTCCATATAGCCAGTCAGCTTTTAAAGTCCATTGCATTTAAGATTAATAGAATATCTGAATTTAGAGAAAACTCCTCACAGACTTGCCTGCTTGATGCTACAGTACTACACATATGAAATCACTCTCATATTAAAATATTAATTTCCAGATGTGAAGTCTATTTGCATAAATAATCTTTGTTCCTAGGTGAAATGGTGATTTGTTAATGTTAGCAGTACTTGTCAGAAAATAGGCATGCATTAATATTTTAGAGACCAGTTTGCTGTTGTTCCAAGCAGAAACAGCTGTTGGCTTATGGTTCTATTAATTTTCTTCTTAAAGCAAGCAAGGAAACAAACAAATAAACAAACAAGGCCAACAAGATAATTAGAGAAGAATTTCTTATGTTGGAACTGACTGATGTTTTTCCCAGCCTGCACTGCTCAAGAAATTAATTAATTAATTAATTAAAAATTGAGACTTTAGATATTTGTTGTTAAATGATTCCCAGAAGAGGTACATTTATCATCTGGTTTCTTGTGCATAAGTTAGTATTGCAAATGGGGATGCAAAGTCTTAAATCCATTAAACTTATTTTGTCCAGTAGCTTTGCAGAGATCACTCTCACTATAGCATTGTGTGAGGAAGACCAACTAATAGATGTCTGAAGTGTGCCATAATGTAGATGGTTTTCTTCTAAATTTGTTTTCTATTTATACTATAAGAGAAAAGCAGAATTTCTTTACCTAGGGATTATATGAAAGTTTTACTAAGTGTCTCAAAGTGTGTTTTGATTCTTTAACTGTCGGATACAGTCACTTCAAAGTCTGTTCCACTCTGTATTTGTTAATGTGTCTTAGTATAGTTTTTAGAAATGATTAGTCCCAAAGTTCAGGTGCACCACTGAAGACATGTTGAACCCATGATTTAAAAGTAAACAACTATCAGGTTCCTCAAACTGCCTCTCTGCAAGAACTTTTTTCTTGATGCTGATGAGCAGTACTTGGGGCCATATAAATAATACTGGGTTAATGTATGTGCCTCTGTTAAACAAAACACTGTACTTAGGTAAAATGCGTGTGATGTAGTCATACAATATTTTACACATTAAAACATTTTATTAGTGGAGAAGTAAAGTAAATCTGTGATAAAATAATATAGTTGTTTGAGTTGAAATACTCAATATCAGCTAAATACTCTGTAACTAATAGAATAAAATAGAACATAGCAGTGTTAGGGGTCTTTCAGATACCATCTAGTCCGACTGCTTGACCACTTCAGGGCTGATCAAAAGTTATAGCATATTAATTAATGAGGCTGTCATCCAAATTTGTCATGAAAACTGACAAGCACAGGACATTATCTACTCTTGGAAGACTGCTTCAGTGTTTGACTGCTATCATGGTAAAGAACTTTTTCTTAATATCTGTTCTAAATCTCTGCTGGTACATTTTTGTGCTGTTTCTATGTTGCTATCAGTACCAGTAGCAGAGTCCAGCACCTCCTCCATCTGCTTCCTGTCCTCAGGAGCTGCAAGGAGAAATTAGGTCACCTCTCAACCTTCTCTTCTCTGTATGCTCAAGTGCACTCAGCCTCTTGTCGCAGGACATGCATTCCAACCCTATTACCAGCTCTTTTGCCTTTTTCTTGGTGCTTTCAGGGATGTTAACATACTTTTTATGTTGTGGAACCCAGAACTGCACACTATACTCAAGGTGAGAATGCACCAATGCCAAATATCGCAGGAGAATCACCTCTTTTGATGCAGAAATGCTTACCAGACAAGAATCTAGCATTTCCAGGTGTTAGTTTGGACATAAGTAGCTGTTGCTATCATATAACATGTTTTCATTTAAGAAATTATTTATTATTAGTTATTATTAATTAGTTATTATTTAAGAAATAATATGGATATTTGATGACCAGTTTGAAAACAGAACTAAGATTTTTGTCTCCACTCAAACACTGTAATTCTTATTCCTTCTTTGTTTCCTCCTTCCTGTCCACTGAAATGTAAAAATATACCATTTCAATTTATTTTTATTTTATAGTTTTGTTTTGAGATATAAACAGGTAAAGTGAAACAGTGGTTTTAAGAAAACACCAGGAAATTACACTTTTCCACTGTTTCTTTTCTTACATTACTCTAACACAGATACTTGGTTATGTGACTGTTTTCATTATTGCTTCAGTTGTTCTGTCCCCTCCCTTAGCTGATGGACAAATACTTTACAGACAACTACAGTTATGATTGTTACACTACTGACTATACGTCTCTTGTGCCCAAGCAAGTTAAAATACTATTTGCAAGTTTGGCTTGTGGGCTTAATTGTATTAATAACAGCATGTTCTAATTAATCACTTGAATGTCCATTTATAAGGAGTAAATAATGGAAAAATCATGGGAAATCTATTTTGAAAGGGATCTCTGAGAAGCACCTGCCACAACCTTCTGCTGAAAGGAGAGATTTATTCAGAGTCCTACCAAACTGAATCTCGACTACTTGTAACTCCTTTGTGCAGCCTATGCAAATGCTCAGATCTTCTCATAGTGAAAGATTTCTTTTCTTACACACAAACTGCATTTTCTTTGAAGCAACTTGTGCCCATTTTTTATTTTCTTGTTGCCATTCATCTTCATGAAGACAAAATCTCCATCTTCTCTTTTAGGTATTGGAAAACTCTAATTATCTCGCCCCTGAACTTTCCCTTCACAAACTGAAATCCTCCAACTTTACTTCTTACATCAAGTTTTCGATGCAATAAGCCTGGCTGGCACTCTGCTGGAGCCTCTCCTTTTTTTTTCCCAGTGTCTTCTGAACCAAGGGAACAAAAATTGGACACAGGATTCAGGGTGTGAACTAACAACATACGATCAACGTTAGAATTACTGGCATTACTAGCTCCATGAAAATAAGTCAGTTAAAAATTAGTACTTTGTTAGTTCTCAATATCAAGCTTTCAAAACCTGAAGATTAAGGTGGATGCTAATAAGAAAAAGCAAATCCCTCTGCAAAAGGTAGGAAGACAAAAATTCACTTTTATATCATAAATTCAGTACAATTATTCTTTATTTATTTATTTATTTATTTGGATAAAAATAGCAGTAAGAGAAAAAAGGATAAAGTTCTATTTCTAGTGAATGAAATAACTTTTGGCTGATAAATTTTTATCCGTGTTTCGTATTTCAGGTGAGGTTCTAGTAGGTTATTATTCAGCATTTTTACTCAAATATTGAGAATGACAGCTTAATACTATATATTGTAAAATATATAATGTGAAAGAATTTAGCAATTATGTGAGTACGAATATATAAAGACAATTGTGTGATTATAGAATAGACATAAATGAGAATATAAATAAGGAACTTGCAGATTGAAAATTTTGGGTAGGTGTTCAGAGACTTCTGTGCCTGAAAAGATGACTAATTGATATGTACATAATAAATGTACATATTAAAAAGTACTCAATTACTCCTTCCTCTTATGTCTTCCTTCAATGTCTATGTTTCTTTTTTCTTTTCTTTTCTTTTTTTTTTCCTACTCCTTTGCTGTTGGCACTCATCTTCCACAGCCTACACAACAGAGAAAGAGAGACTGCTATAAAGAAAAGTTTTCTGTTTTCCACTGCAGCTATTGGCACAGGCTGCCCAGGGTAATGGTGGAGTTGTGGCCTCTGGAGTTTTTCTAGAAAAGAGCAGAGGTATCACTGTCAGACACAGATTAGTGGTTGTGGAGTATTGTACAAACATTGACTGCTGAGGAACAGGAGATGTTGTGCAGAAGACTGCAGAACAGGTTGGGGTGTAGGTCTGGTAGCTGTTCTCTGGTTGATAACAAGAACTACCCCTAGAAGTGAATGCCTAATAAGGCCATAGCCATGCCTCCATCACATTTAGTAGACTGTTATGGTGCATCTGACCTGTGTCAGTAAAGAACCCTGTATTCTTGTCTTCTTGCTGTGTGAAACAAACCAGGGAATGGAGTGGGACAGAGGACATAGTGGTCATAGGTTGGATGTTCTTAGTGATCTTTTCCAGTCTTAATGATTCCATATAAAAAGGCTTTCATTTCAGAAAGATTAACATAAACACATAATAAATAAATAAAAAATAAAAATAAAAATCAGAGAAGTGAAATTCAACCTGTTTATTTATGTAGGTGTATTCTCTTCCAAACCTGAGCTACTTGGGAAATTTTTACTTGGATATAGAGGAAAAACAAACAAACAAACAAACCTGAAAAATTAACTCCAGGTGAAAGCAATTCTCTTTCTTGATACATTTTAATAATACAGCTAGCAAAATATTTTTATTTTCTTTTGTTCTAGGGATGTCTCTGTCAGGGCAGCAGTGAGAGGGTTAATTTGCACATTCCTATCTATCTTTTCTTTCTTATGCTCATTAATCTTTCAGATGGTAGTATGCTTTAAACTTGGTAGGCCTTCTCTAAAATATCCTTGTCTAGAGAAACCTTATATTATGAAAGACTACACTGATGATTGTCTTCTAATGACCTCCAAGAATTCCTTCAGCCTTCCTGTTTGGAAAGCTAGTATTTTATGTCAAAAGTCCCATTGTTTGTCCCAACTTGAACATTTTTAGAAAGGGATTATCTTCCGAGTTTTCTGGGATGGATATTCAGCTTTGTTTGCAGATCTCTGTAATGCAATGACATCACATTGATACTTACAGAACCCAATAAGTATTTTCAATCTGAGTTTTCATCTATGTAGCACATGAGTTTGTACATGCTGAAATTTAATCTGGAAAGCACTGTATGGAATCCATACAAAAGGAACTGATACCTTACCAGAAACGAGTAACTTGCACCTATTTAAGTGGGTGCTATATGTTCTGCAAAAGCCTATTACATAACTCCCTGATAAAGGCATACATTTGCTGTGTACCAAAGCTTTCTGCTTAAGAGGCCTCTTCTGCAATTTGCCTTATCTGTTACTTAACTGAAGTGACAGAAAACAGAAAGTAACATTTGCTGTTAGTTTATTGCTTTGGCTCAGGGATTCTCATATTAGAGTTAACAGCCACTGAGAAGAGCAGGTGATTATTTCCAATGGAAATGAGCAGCTACTAGACTGGAGGATCCTCATTTACTTAAAACCTGTACAGTACTTCTAGAAATATTATGAACTGTGGGGTCTTTCTCATTTGTCCTTGCTTTAGCTGACATTGTCATTCCTGACTATACTGTGAGTGTAAATGATGATCTAATGTCACTTCTATAATTACTTGGCACCCTGAATAAGCCTTAATCCCCTTGGGTCAATAACAGCTCTCAGTTTGACAGTCAATAAACAAGGTTTTGAGAATTGCTGCAGTTTCCCTTTTTTTTTTTTTTTTTTTTTTTTTTCTTTGCCAGTTTAGTGAATGTTGTTCAGGAATGTCTCAGGACCACTAAGGAAAAAAGCCTTTCAACTCTTACAAAGGCCTCTAACCTGTAGGGCCCAATTCAGCTCCAGTGGAAGATTTGAGAATTACTTCAAAGGAAGCAAGACCCTCAAATTGAGATGCTGCTCTGAGCACAGTCATGAACAACAGATATGGACACATATTACAGAAACTCTGCCTGTCTGTTGAAGCTTAGCTGTATGCCTCAACATTTTTGAAAGAACTTGTCTTTTGTTGCTGTTGCTTTGAATGTGGCACCACATAATGCAATCTAACCAGGTGAATCCAAGCCATTCAGTCATGAAATAAAACTAACTTTGTTATACTCTCTGCCCTCAGATGACATCCAACAAGGACAAATCAAATGTTGTTGCAACACTAGTGCCTGTGTAGTTTTCTGCTGATCTTAAGACCATAAAATAATTGCTGCTCAGTGACTACTCAGTGCTTAACTTCACAATGGCTGCCTAAAAGTCACATTGACCATTCTAAGTTCTCCTATTTCCTTTGCATTTATCATTATGAGAAAAATACCTTCTTAACTTGTTCAGTATCTTACAAATAAACTCAAGTACCATTGTTTACAAAATAAAAAGCAACTAGCTCTTTTATTTCTACCAAGCCAAGAAGTCTTCATTTGTTGGTAAGACTAATTATGCAGCAATTAGAAAGAGCAGTCACTGCAAAAATGACATAAACTGAGATTATGTTGAGGAGGTCGAGGAGCAAATCATAAATAAATGACAATGGTAAAGAATCCACCAATGGTAAAGAATCCACCATGCATGAAATTCTTTTGCCCAAGATGCTTTCCAAAGTGAATAAACATTTAAAACCATGGAATTAATTTCTGTGCTCAGTTAGGTAACAAACAAGACAGAAAAAAAAAAATCTTCTAACACCCGCAGGAGTAAAGAACTGCTGCTTTAACTGCATCATCGTTAATAAATTCCTTAAACTTTTTCCAGCCAAAATACTCATATCTTTAGAATCCTCTTATCGACATATCACCCTGTGGCTGGGAATTAAGATCGCCATCCCTATGTTTCACATTTCCAAAACAGAAGGAAAAAAACAAAACAACAACTTTGATTTGTATACATATCAGTAAAAGAATCTTTATAATTACCCAAACACAGCAGGAGAAATAAGTGGGAAAAATAGAAAGCTTTCATTAATATTTTGTCCCCTAAAAAATAATTTACAATTACATTTCTTGATCAGTGATTTGGCAGGAACCTTACACAGGCATTCAAAGACTCACTCAGAAAGTGCAAAAAGAAATCTGTGAGGAACTAGGAGGATCCACTAATGGAGAGGTAACAAAAGATCTTCTGAATATCAGAGCAGTGAAAGAAACAGAGGAGACACTGCTCCAGGACACCACAAAACTGCACCTACTGGCTATAGACAACTGAATGGAATGGCCTCTAACTTTCTTTGTAATTTCCAATGTAGAACTGAGAACATTCAGTCTTTGTGCTGCCATACACATTTTTCACGGTAGGAAACAGTGTAATCCACATCTTTAACAACTGCTTGCTAGACAAGTTGAGAATAAAATGAAATATGGCAAAACTTTGAGTTCTACAGTCTCCATAAACAGCTTGGATTTCCCACATGCTGTTTTTATTTGTTTGTTTGTTTTTGTTTAAATTCCAGGAAAGTATAATTCACAATTTTTCATTATTTATAACGATGCCTTTCAGAATTTTTTTGATAATAGAATATTTTTCAAATATTTTTCTTATCAGACTTATAGATTATACGTTTATATATTTGTTTTTCATTTAATGGTTAAGTTCTATCCTTTTTACTTTTTGTTGTTGTTGGTGGTTTTGGTATGCAGTAAAAACACTGAAGATACAGAATCCTTTCATCATATAATTATATGAGTTAAATCTTTGTACAGGTTTTCTTATCTAAGAAATATCAACAGCAGTACTGCATGTGGGGTTAATAGGGTTAATACTTATCATTCGGACCGCACAAATAATAAAAAGATTTTGTATAACACACAACTTAGTGATTTCTTTAAAGTATTTCTTAGTCTAACATCTTGACAGCTGACTCTAGGAAATACCCCTCTTGAAGACCACTGTGTCTCTGTCCAACTGTTATCTCCCAGACAAGGCACCCCTCTACAGGCATGGAAGTATGGAAGTATGCCAAGAGTGTTAGCCTTCATGAGATCCACACTCCCTTGAGATCTTTCCCAAAGAAAGGTCTTGCTGAATTTTCCCAGATAGTAACTGAAAGTTTCCTTGATGTTATCCACATCATCATTATTCACAGAACAAAACCACAAACTACTTTGTTCAGAATTGTTGCTTTTACTTTTATACTTTTAGTATATGAATACAAGGAAAGATTTTTCTCTTGAAAAAGTCTTTAAAATGTAAGGGCCATTTATCTTTCCATATCAGCCAGTGATGGTGCAATGCTTTATGTAATACTCTAGGTTGCTCACCAGTACCTGCAGAAGTTCAGAACAGGTTTTTGTGTGTTTGTTTGTTTGTTTGTTTTCTTGTACTTGAAAAGATGGAAACATATTCTAGTATCTTCCTCTGCTATTAAAGTTTATTTAGGCTTACTGTTCTTATATATAGTTAAATGGGACTAATGCACTTTTCTATAATAAAGGAAGCCCAGTACAGACATAGCCAAAATAGGAAGCTGAGTGAAATGCCTGAGAATGGAGATTTTATCAGTTTGGGAAGGATTAGACATAGTTTCTTTTTCTGTTTCCCTTCCCCTCCCCTCCCCTTCCTTCTCCTTCTCTTCCCTCCCTTCTCCTTCCCTTAACTCCCTTCCCTTATGCTCCCCTCCTCTCTCTTCCCCTCTCCTCTTCCTTTCTTTTCCCACTTTACTTTTCCTTTTCTCTTTTCCTTTCTTCTTTTCTCTTACGTACCTCCTTTCATTGAAAGTCTCATGACAGAGTTTCTGTAAATTTATATTTACCAGCTTGACAAATACAGCCATGTCTTCATATCAAATAATTTCAGACTGATTGTTTGATATCTTCAGAAAAATTAAGCAATCAGAGATACAGATATATATAGAAGAACATCCACGGCTACAGAACATTACCATGCCATGGCTGACAATATTTATATTTATTTATTCAAAAGCTTATGGTTGGTTTGGATCAGAAAGAGGAACAAGATGTAGAATAGGTATGTCTGTCTTCTGCTTGCATTTTGCCTTACCGAAGATAAATAGTAAGAACTTTAAGGTGTAGAATGTGATGTTTTCAATTTGCATGGAAGGGTATTGCAACTACATAACTTCTTTTTAGAATATGTTTCCTCAAAATGGAAGATACATAATTGTGAAAATAGAAATTAATTCACCTTTTGGATTGCATTACCATTGGCTAAGCCCAAATAATTTTATCAAGTCTGAGTAAGCAAAGGAAGAATCTGACCAACTCTATATAAAGCATAACAGAGAAGAAATTTTTACATGTGGAAAGAGAAAGAATGATGTAAAATCTCAGTGTTACCAACTTTCTCTATCAGCATCCTCCAAAAAAAAAAGCAGACAGAGATGTTGTGTTTTCAGATAAAGTGCATAGCTTCTCAGCTACTGCTGAAGTGAGGATATACGTCAAAGTATCTACATTTCAAATTGTAAAAGATGATGCATAAAGAATTTATAAAGTGAAATACTTGTAAATATGACTGGGTCAATCAATATCAACAGATTCACTCATTAAGAATTCTTTCTTTAGGATTTTTTCCAGAATTTTATTTAAAAGAAAACAAACAAACAAACAAACAAAAAACCAATAAAAATAAAAATAATAAAAAAAAAGAAAGCAACAACAAATAAATATTCAGACAGCATTGGATCTTTTAGAAAGATGTTTGCTTCGACAAATTTTACTGTAAAATTCATACAAGAAATTTACCCTCACAAGTTGCAGTATTCCCAATTTCTGTTAGATAACTCCTAAGGAAAGAACACTCCTCTGTTCTGTTATTGAATTTTAGGTTTTTGCAGAAAAGCAAAGCAGTAATGGTAGAATAGAGATGACTGATGTGTTTTGGATAATCATTTATTCATTTAAAAATGTCAGCCAAAATGGAGGGCTTTAAGAAAACCAAAACTGTTTGTGAAGTTGGGTTATCCGGCAAGGTTTAGACAAAATTAGCAAAATGTGGTATTTATGGTGAATTTTTTTTTTCAATATTTCTGAAACATTTGTTTTTCACCCACTAGTACTAAAAATCAAAGAAATGAAAGATGAGATGTGTCAAATTAACGCCACTGTTGACAAAGGGCAGGTAAGAAATTGTAGGTCTCTAAGGAAACCACAGGTGGAAGCAAAGAACAGTGGCCAACTCATCGTGTCACAGACAAGTTGATGCTAGTTAGGCTATAAGATAGGTCACTGCATTTCTTCAAGGTTTAATTTTTTCTTTAATATAATCTGTAAGATGTTAGAAACATATAATTAGTTGATGATGAGGCTGGAAAAAAAAGCCCTACTAAAAAGGACAGATATATACTGCTGAGTGTTCCAAACAGGAACCAGATATTGTGGTCTCATCTTCTAATTAAGAATGGACTCCAAATGCCCAAAACATAGGAAATCTAAACCCATGTAGGTTTTACATGTATGTAGGTCTTGTAACATTTGCCAAAGATTGATTCATGAGGAACCTACCTTTATTTGTTATTAGAATATGTAGTACACTTCCAGCATTTCACTAAATTTCCTTAATGACCACCAACACTGGAGAAAGACCTTGCCAGAGCAGGTTGAAAATTATTTTTTTTTCTACTGAAAGGTGTCATACTAGAATCACTGCTTTTCTCAGAAACATGCAATTTTGTCTAGATCTAGATAACTCCGTGACAAATTTAGATAAAACTTTCAACTTTACTTTCTTTTTAAAAAATATTCAGGTAGAATTTTTAGTCAAAATCCAAGGATGACAAGCCTAAGAATCAGCTGAATTGTCATCACATTTGCCACTAGTGAGATTTACATTCAAGATCACAGAAGCACAAAATGGTTCAAGCTGTGATTATTATTATTGAAATATTTATCTAGTACACACAAAACACTGTGTACAGTTAAAATACATATATATATATATATATTTACTTTTTTGTTCACATCTTATTCTTAATCATAAAATAACTTACAGAGTGGAATAGCTGTTGTAGGACAGGTTGAAGAGAGAAGTTCAAGACTGATTCTGTAGCCTGAATGTAAGGCGCTCAAGGGATTCAAGTAAATCTGAAGCACCCTTCTTCATTTTTCCAAGAAGATATAAGAAAAAATCTTCATTTGAAAGTCAGATTGACAACAGTGCTAGAAAAAAACAACAAAACAAAACAAAAAACATTAACTAGTGTCTTTTTTTTTCTTTTTCCTGTGCTCTAGATTCTATAAAATAGTTATAGTAAAATAACGATTCATAAATAGAAGAATGTTCATGTAAACTCATAAGCATATTTTAATCATTCTTTTTCATTTTCCCTAGCAGTCCAAAAATATCTTTTTTTTTCTTTCCTATATTCTCCACAGAAAGTTGACCTGACATCCCCCTGATTTTTGATTATCAAAAATCATCTCTAACTTTCCTGAGATAGTGAAATAACTGTTTTAAACAGTAGCAAAACAATAGCTTAGAATTTAAATACTACATAGTATTTTAATTTCCAACCAAATAACCAAGAATGTGTTAAACAGATCAGAAAACATTCATGTGATATTTCTGACCCTAGTAAAAAAAATACATATATATCTTACCACCGGTACAAGGAAACACTTTTTCATTCAGTTCTACTGTGTGGTTTATTTTTTATGACAAACATTTCATTTTATGTGGACTAGTTACAACACTGCCTGTAAAAGAAATCAAACTCATCAACTCAGAGGGGGCAATTTTTTCATCTCCAGTTTGACAGGAAAGGGTATTGTAAAATGAATTACTGAAGGTAAGATGTGAGGATTACTTCTAAGTACTTGCTGACAGTTCTTCCCAAATACCCTTTGACACAGCTTCACTGGCAACAGACTCATGCTTTACAGAAAAGGTGCCTGGCTTTACAGAAAAGGTGCCTGCTGAAGTGCAATAGTTTGTGTAAAAGATTCTTCAGAGTAACCGAAACCAAAGCTGTAGCATTATTTGTCCTAGTGTATGTAAAAGTTTACTCTGTCTCTAGGTGCTCCATGGCTCTAACAAAGTGAGGAATGCATAATACTTCTAGATATGCAGTTATTTAAATATGCAGTTTCTTTCCATTTTACAAATACATCCAAAATTTGTAAAACCTGTGCCTTTCATGCAAACCACACATTACTCCTTACAACATAACTCACTTCTTTCTTTATCCACTCTGCTGTTGAAAAGTAGGATCCTTGGTAATTCTGGTAATTCTCTATGGCTTTTTTGTACATGATCACTTCTCTACCTGCATCATCAGAGAGAAAAGCAGCAGTCTTCGTTAAAGTATGCATGTACATACCTGCATAAAACTCATACACATGCGTGTTTCTCATATTATTCAGAACATTCCTTGAGCACCTGAAGTGCTCTGGCATAATGGATGAGGGCATTAGGGAAAGTCTTGGTATCATTTAATAGAAATCTTTGTATGCTCCATTTATATTGCTTTATCTAACTTATTTCATTAATTCATGAGGGACTGTTGTTAGAGTTGCTAACACAAAGAATGAGAGAGAAGAAGTACCCTTGAGTAAAAATCTTATTAACAGCTATTCAGCGAATTTAGTTCTTTCTGGAATACAGCCACCAATTACTTTTTGGCATGCTGACTCTAATGGTATTTATACAAGTAGTTGCCATGTAGTTGCCATGTGTTCACACCACCAGAATAACCTTAATTGGCTGAGCGGTTTGGAAGTTTCATCCTGGCCTAACCTGAGTTCACATTGACTAGAGAAATCAGAAAAGACAAAGTAAACCTGATATCAGTGGTACTGATAAGAAGGGACACACAGCATTTCCTCAGTCACTGGAAAAATAATGTTTTTTTTTTGTTTGTATATTTTTTTAATTCACTCTCTGGCACATTCTAAGCCTGGAGATTCCTGCTTAATATCAGTAAGATTTAATTTAAAGGAAAATAAAAGGCTTATCATAGGAAATTTGAATAGGAAATGTAGGAGGACTGAGAGGCATTAGTGTAGACTTCTAGAAGTGAAGCTTTAATTTTACAGACGAAGAACTTCTGGTCAGGTATTTTCACAACTCTAGTGAAACCAAGGGATTTGGACATTAGAAGGGATGCTTTCTTTAATAATTTTTTTTTTTTTAGTCCAGACCAGCATCGAAACTGTAAGGTCCAATCTCCTTTTTATCTCCTCATAGCCAATCCTATACAGTGATCAAATGACTGTGTATGAACATAGTCTAAGACAGTGAGGAAATGTTTCCTTATCCTAAAATTCTATTTACAGGTTTAGTGTGGCCTTCTGTTTGTATACTTAAATTACATTTACATTGTGATTTCTCTATTATAAGCATAGGTCTTTTTGTTGTGCTTGGATTTATTGTATTCTTTTGAATCCTATGGAGTCCTGACATGAAAAATAACTTGTGGAAAAAAAAAAAGTATCTCAAGCTAATGATAATATTTTGACACTACCCATTTAAAAGGGGTTTCCTTTCAGTTTTATACAATGTCACATCAAGACAAGAGGACCTGCTTTTTAAAATTAATTAATTAATTTACATTGCCCCTAGATTATAAAGTTTTTGAGCACTTCTGTTCTTTAGGTTTCATTCATGTCATATATCCTGAACATTTTATTTCCCTAAATAAAACTTTAAAAATGCAATTGCTAAAGAGGAGAACATGTTGAATCAACAATGGATCATTTTTCTAAGCAGTATTCAAAGAGGAAACATCATTAGGATGGGCTTGCAACTCTCTATGGCAGTAGAGGCTGTTATGTGTGGGTAGTGACTATGAATACAATTGAATACAATTGTTGTTAAATATTATATATATTTGTATGTGTTTATCTGTGTATGTATATATGCGTGTATAATTTATTCAAAAATCTGTCAATGTTAATTAGATAATTATCGGATACAATTTACTTGGCAGATTTGAGTGACAGCTCAGACTTACAGGCCTGTAAAGAAGATCTGGTGAAGCAGCTACTGATGTATTACAGTGAAGATTTAAATTCTGTCTATTCACAGAATCACAGAATTATCAAGGTTGCAAAAGACCTAGAAGATCATCTAGTCCAATCATTACCAATACTTCCCAGCTAAATCATATTCATCAATACAACATCCAAGCGTTTCTTGAACACTCCCATGATCGGTGACTCCACCACCTCCCTGGGCAGTGCTTTCCAATGCTCTTAGAAAAAGCTGAGCCAAATAACTTGTCTTTGTCTAGGAAGGCATTAAATTTCAGTATGAAGATATAAAAAAATGAAGTCTTAAATGTTCCCACTGATTTCTATGTCAATGTTCAGTATCTGTAAATGGAAAAGGTCTGCGACTTTAGGCTGAGTATAACGGAACAGAGTGAAGGCTTCTAGATGAATCAGAAGGTACCATTTCTTACCCAAAGATGTATTTTATTGACAAAATCCTCATGTTATAACTATTTGCCTGTTTTTTAACATTAAGAATACTTAGCACTGTGGGTCTAAGAATACACCTCTGAGCATGGAACAAATAATAAAAGATGGCAGCCAAAGTGGAAGGGTCTGAAAGAGCACACTATCTGAAACTTCAGTTGAGAAACTGAAGTAACAATAATGAACTGAGGAAAAATCATCTCATTCAATCAGATGAAAGGGAAATAATTTGAGAGAGCATTCACTGGAAAGAAATCATTACAAAACAATATTGTCTAGAAGAAATTTTAAATTCAGACATGCATGGACCAGACTTACTGATCTCTGTAGGAAGTGTCTGAGTATTGCAGAGGGCAGAGTTCATTTTTAACAACTTACACAGAGGTTCTTAGTGGTGCTTTGTATATTGTACAAAGCTTACATTATTCCTGGGTTGACAAAAATAACAGACAAGATTTTTACACACATCCTCATCCTCCTTGGCTTTTTGCCATCACACCCATTACTGGAACAAATTGTCCAGTCTTCTTTATAAGGATGAGGTCATGTCTTGTCATGAGGTTTGGGGGCTAATTTCCTGAGTGAATCAGAAATGTATAGCTCAATTAAGTCATGCTCCAAAATCTACTGGAATCAGAAAGACTATGTAATGAATGTTGGATCAAGCCCTGTATCTTGTACCAGTTAAAAAACAGAGATGTACCCTTTCAGCCTTACTGTTAAAAGCAGAATCAAATGTTTCTCTGAGTTATTGCAAACAGAGAATATAAGATGATCCATAATGAAAACAGAATTCAGAACAGAAAATATTTCCTAATTTTATGATGAGAGCTGAAGTAGTAAGATTTGCCCCGCATAAGACCATCTATACTTGCTAACATTTTAAATACTTACAAGTCTTCTAATAAAAAAACCCCAAATAATTAAAAACAAAACCTTCAGGATATGATGTACTGAATATATGAAAGGTTGAAAGTCACAGAATTGCAGAATCACAGAATCCCCAGCTTAAGCAGTTCCCTACTGCAGGTTGCACAGGAAAGTGTCCAGATGAATAACTCTGGAGAAGAACACTTCACAGCCTCTCTGGGCTGCCTGTTCCAGTGCTCTGACACCCACAAATAATGAAGTATTTCCTCATATTCCTAAGGAATTTCCTATGTTCTATCTTGTGCCTGTTGCCCCTTGTTTTGTTGATGGGAACCACTGAAAAAAGTCTGACTCCATCTATTTGACACCAACCTTTATATATTTATAAACATTGATAAGCTCCTCCAACACTATCAGACCATGTAAGAAGTCAATCTCTCTCCTGCTTGTAAGTTTTCTTCAAATACACACAGGCATTAATTAAGTAATCCAGTAACACCAGATGGAGGTATTACAAGGTGTAAGAGATTATTCTTTTATACGATTGACTCAAAGCTTGCTGAAGGACACCGATGAACAAGTCCAAGCAAGTCCTGGGCAAGGGTTGAGAAATCCTTTGTCTGAGGGAGGGGCAATGTCAAGGCCAGGGGCAATGAAAGAGATAAACTACAGATGAATGGCCGTGAAGTGGTCTTTTGTGAGGAAGATGGCCATCTCACAGGGTGCTGCACATGGGGATGTCACCTAGACAGGAAAAAGGAGATAAAAGAGGCATCTGCAACCATGAAGTTAGGATTTTTGTCATCAGATTCTTCGCGACCTGACACCTGCATGCTGAAGAAGATGCCTATATGCTGAAGAACAAGAAAGTTTTCTGCCATCAGGTTGCTCTCAACTTGATGCTTGTTTGCTGAAGAACAAGAAGGTATCTGGCTTCATATCCCTCGCTGCTGCTTGGCTGCTGCAAATGGACTTTCCTGGGTCTGATGCATGAGACCCTGATGCTTCCTCCACCACCTGCTCTGTACTGACCGGCTTGCTACTTGTGGCCATCCACTCTGCTGCTGCTCCCTTCTGATGCTGTTCTCCCCTATGCTTTTACCTTGGACCAATGGAATGATGTGTGATGGAACGCTGCTGCATCCAGGTGGTGACAATCCCTGCTTTACGTAATTCTTGCTTTCTTTCTACCTTTTCTATTGCCTGCTTTCCCCTCCCCATCACACTAATTTTCAGTAGTTGCCACTGTCCCTTCCTCATCTTCTCGGTTGATTATTGTTTATAATAAACTGGTCGGACCAACATTTGGACCATTGTTTCTTAATCTCATGCCAGGTATAATATATCAAAGAACCTTGTCTCCCTCCTATAAATTGGAGTGAGACCCAAGGGCAAATTAGAGGAGGACAGTCACCTTTTCCCTGCTAGCCACACAAAGATACAGTAGACCTTTAGGGAAGCAATTTCATAATGCTGACTCACATCCATCTTTTCATCTGTCAGGTCACTTATTAATTTAAAACTTATAAGTAATTACAATTAAAATATTAATGAGTGTATAGTAGCACATAAATATAGACATCCACAATGTATCTAAATATGTATATATATATATATATTTTCTCACTTCCATACCTTGAGCATTATATCAAGAGAAACAGCTGTCATGAGATTGAGATCCTATGTTTTCCAGTTGAATGGAGGAGATTGTTACCTTAATGCTACATTTGATATACTAGGCAGACCAAAACGGACAAGAGCATGCAGTTAAATTATTCTTCTAGGAAGAAGTATGCACACAGATCAGACCTCAGAGAAGAGCCTCGGGTCAAAATCCTTAGCTTGCATGCAGAAAAGCTCTGCTGTTTCTATGATGCTACTTTGCTCTTGCACTTGGGGCAGGATTTATGAGAAAACAACAGTCCTTCAAAGGGCATTACTTTTTAGGTTTCTTTCCTTTGTCATTCTGTTGTAAAAAACATAACCCTGAAAAGGCTCTCCCTTCTGATGAAATGGATAAAAGATATTTTCTTGTTGGAATGGCTGGATTCCCCCCAGAATAATAAAAAATAAGAGATATCAATTATATCGAGAAAGAACAAGTAAA
The DNA here is from genome assembly GCF_054131305.1 of Coturnix japonica. Classification (NCBI taxonomy): domain Eukaryota; kingdom Metazoa; phylum Chordata; class Aves; order Galliformes; family Phasianidae; genus Coturnix; species Coturnix japonica. Next base: position 79,072,767 of record NC_140664.1, read on the forward strand.
AAGATTTGAATTCTGGGGGTGTTAATCTTCATTTAATCATTTTGTCTGTAAATAATTACTTATGAACTTTTGACACAGTGGAATTTGGAAGAAAATCAGTATTGACTTTTAGTCTATAAGGCACTCTATTGGATATGATAATAGATCTAGAGAACTTGACAGCCACAGTTTTGTGAGATCTTCAAGATTTTCATGTTGTGAATGCAAATCTCACTGGGTACTTTCAATTTATATTCTGTGATCCAAAACATCACCTGCATTCAATGTATATTCAGCTAAGCAAAGGAAAAAAAAACAAAACAAAAAAAGAAAGAATGAAATCTTTTAAGTCAGATGTCTGCTTCTCTAGCCTTATGATACCCGAGACATGTAAATGCCCTCCTCTGTAATCTAGGGCAGCCTGAAGTCTCACCTTCTTCAATTACAGAATCTTTCAAGAAGTCAGGCAGCATCTGAATTTCTGACCTGCTGCTTCTTGCTGGAGTGGTTGATACAAAGGCTGGAAACCAGACAAGAAAAGTCACAGGGAGAAAAAGCAAAGGAAAAAAAAAAAAGAAAAAAAAAGGGAAATAAAGAGATGAGGAAAGACTGGAAGCTTCATCCATTCAAAATGCACAGTAATGTTGAGGAGTAACCAACCGTATGTCTTCTAATTCCTTCGAGAAACACTGAAATGCTTACTGTAAAACAGATTATATGGTTTATCAGTATAAAATGATCTATTTTTCTTCACTGTGATATAAATGCGATTCCTTGGGATATGGGAGCATTTACATAGCATAGCATTTGCATGAAAATAACAATTATACAAGCACAGTTTTATAGACAATATGGAACTGATTTTAAAAGTGAAAAACAGTAGAGAGACAGCATGAGAGCCAATTTTCATGAAATCTGTCTGACCTGGTTGCCCCCATTACCTGTAGATATTGCAATATGGAAATGAAATTATCTTACTAGAGCATTTTGCTTTATATTATCAATTTTGCAAAAATTCATTGTCATCAGTGTAAGATTAATTGCAAAACTTTCATTGTGTGTCAGTCTTGTCTGGAATATTGATCACTTTTTTTTTCTTTCTTTTTTTTTGTTTGTTTGTTTGTTTGTTTGTTTATTTTTGGTTTTTGTTTTACTGTAGCATGTAGATATTCATTGCTAGTTGATGGTCCTACAATGAACCTGACAATAAACCATGCATTCTTTGTTAGCTCTCATGTGGTTTGTATGTTAGATATGATGTAATTGTGTCTAATTTTTATAAGAAGAGTACATTGCATTGTACTTGTATTGCCTCAAGTGCCATGTTAACAAACAGGTTTTGGTAAAATACTGAAAATAAAAGCAAATTTCATTTTTTAAATTCATATCAGGTTTTGTAAAAACATCTGTTTTTTAAAAACAGATGAAGCAGGAAATCAAGTTTTGTCTGAAGGTTTTGTCAATTATCTGAAATCTTCATAAGAGCCTGGAATAGAAATTTGGCCAATATACAATAAGATCTAACCACCCAAAGTTTAAGGAAAAGAAATTGTCTTTTACTATTACCTGGATGATGCTGCCTCAAGAAGTAATGTTGATGATCATCTAATGCAACTAATTCCAGACAAAACCGAAAATGCTAGAGAAACTGCAGTTGCTATTTAACATGCTTTTTCAGACCACTGCTTCATTTGTCCTTTATCTCACCAGAAAAACCTGGGAAGGTTAAAGATGCCATTTCTTTAACTGAGTAACTTCCTTGGTGGGACATGTTTAATGATTCTTCTCTACACATATTAGAGTCATCTGTTTGTGTATATTACACTTATTTCAGTGACGACTGAATTGCTTGGTAGAATATGAATGACTTAGTTCAACGTCTAGTATGAAACAAGGGAATTCCCAGTATCATCTTTAATATATAAAATGCATTCCCCAAAACAACTACATGTAACATGTAATAATAATGGTCTACTGTTTTCCTAGGGAAAGAAAAAAAATATTGATTCAGCCATTTCTAGGTAAATTTCACATTTCTGCAGTAATGAGCAAATTTAAGGACTAAGTTATTTTTCCCTCAAAACTTCTTGTCATAATTCTGACTACCTAGGAGTTAACATCTATCTGAGAAAGACCTTCACTTTCACGTTCTGATAAATCTGGAAGTACTAAATTATGCTCTGAAATTGTTTGTGAACACATCATACATATATACATTGATTCATGCATTGTAACATTACAATTCCAGACTGCCAAGAGAACATGGCATATCCAATTTACTTTTATTTCAGAAGGTGATTTTGAGGTCCTTTTTTATGGGTTAGATTTGAAAAATCTTGGAATTATCACTAATGCAATATTTCACTGCAGAAAGAAAACTAGAAATAATTTAAAAGTTTTCTGAATTTAAAACCCATATATTCATAACTAATTATTGGCATACCAATATTAGTTGACTTTCCAATGAAAGGGCAGGTAAAACTGCTGAGGATAGCTCTTAAATATGCTCTGGTCATCTGTGAAGGTTCCATCTGAACACGCACTATTAATTTTGCTATTCAATAAAAAATGAGAATAATTACTATACCAATTGCAAAAAACACATATGGTACAGAGTATGTTGCTTGAAAGAGACAGAAGAGTTTCTTGCAGAAATTAATTATTCTCCATTGGTTTTGAGTTGATTTACAGTACTCTCTTATATATAAGAAAAAAATAATAATCACATATTTTAATTTTTTAATTTAACTTAAATTTAATTTTAATTTAAAACCCTGTTTTCTGTTTCAAACTATATTTGCATATTAATGGATCTGGCTTCATTGCAGTTACTCTTAAATTTTTTTATTTTTTTATTTTTTATTTTTTATTTTTTTTAAATAGAGCTTTAAGGATTACATCTCAAGAAAGACAGATCAAGATCAATTCTTCCTCAAAGTGACAAAAGGAGTACTAACCTACTTCGAGAAATTTTGAAACATCTTATTTGAAAAGTTTTTTCCTACTCACTGGTTTTAAAAGTCTTACTTAAACACTGAAGCTAGAAGGTTTTTCTCCTTCCTCAAATTCTCTCTTTTAAGCTTGGATCTCATACTCTTGAATTCACAGGAAATCCATTTGATTCAATTAGTGCAGGGTCAAACACTTAATCCTTACTATTACGCATTTATATATACTTATTATCTGTGTAAATGGTAAATCTTGTTTTCAGCCTTGGAAAATTCTTGGCCTCAGCAATACCTCAAGGCAGTGGGTTCCCAAAACTACTTGCACGAAGAATGCACTTCCTTTTGGCAATCCTAATGTTAGTGTATTTCAGTTTCCCCAAAGTCTTGTGTAGGCAAAAGGACCCTGATTTAATTTTACTCTACACTACACTAATCTGTCTGTGTTTATGTACAGTTCTTGTCCTCTCTTTTATATGTAAACAATTCACCTTTTTCTAGTCATATGGAGGCAGAATTCTGAATGCCTTTTCTGTCTACTGAAAGGAATGATGAGTTTTCAGTTTAATTGAACATTAGTTATCAGGATTCATCTAATTAAATAGATTTTTTTGATGTTACATATAATTTGGTTCTAAAATGTGTTAATTTAACTGTTTCAGGAAAGATACTAAATGCTTCTGTTGTACTGGAATGTTTTATGCCAGCTAAGCTACTTAATATATAAGGAAGAAAAAATTATGTAGCCGAAAGACATCAGAGTATGGAAGCTGACAAACAAATTAAAAGAAGTTGTGGACAGATTTATACACTTTATGTATTTTAATTGTACTGACACTTTCATTTTTCTGTAATTGCACTTTAATTGCATATATTTTTCTAAATTTTAAAAAGCAGTTAAAACTGCATTGTACCAGATGAAATAATTGCAGGCACTTACTGCAGATGTTTTAAACAGTTCATGTGTGGAAAAAAAATCATATTCTTATTACTAAATGCATTTAAAAATTTCACTTGAGTAACTTTGCCTGCAATCAACAAAGATCCTGTAGGATTGCTTGCTATTCATCAAAGAAAGCAAAGCTAAAACCTGTGAACTAAAAGTAGGTATTTGTTTTGCCTTCAGGGAGGACTTATGAAGTTCAGAACTTTTAAGAATCATATAACTTATACGTCTCCACCTTATTTTAGGAGACTAACTGAAGGAACTTTTCTTCCAGATCCCTTCTCATTAGGTACATTTTCATTTAAGCCCTCCAAAGTACAGTTTCTTACAGGTTTTTATATGTGGCCAGTGTTCTGGATTTCTTCATGAAAAGCATTTTACAACACATTATTTCTTGAAAATATTCAACTTTGTATTTGATTTTACATATAATGTCATTCTGCTGTAGTTTAATTGCTGAACCTAACATCACATATGTTATAAAACTTCATCCCTTAAACAATTTGTAATTATAACTGTACAGCAGGCTGCTAAGCCTTACAATTAATATTATTTTAATGATAAGATGCCATATCAAAGTTGCAGACCAACTTTATACATGACATTAACATCCTTCATTTGTCATTGAAAGATTTATCATTGAATTTAAAAATAGAAGTAAACATGGTGAAAGTAAAATATCATTAACAAGACGAAATCAGAAATCATTACCTGTGCTAAATGAATGCATGAAACCTACTGCTATCTACAATCTTTAATGTACCATCAGTATTTAAGCTAAATACCTCAATGAATTCTTTAGAATTCATTCACAAGCAAGATATTACTGTATAGCTCTTCATGTTTGTTTTTAAAATCTTTTCCTTGTATGCACCCTCCTATCCATAGTCCAGCCTATGTAAGTTAGTAAGTAGGTTATTTTCTCTGGTCTTGCAAATGGACAAACCATTATTAATACAGATTCTGTACTGTTGAACTAATAAACTGCTCATAGGCTATTGCTAATGAGAAGCAATTATCTGAAATTTTAGATTTTTAGATATTTATAAAGATAGCTCAGTGTAATAAAGAATATGAAGCTATTAAGTTTCTCACAGTGCAGTCGTGTATCATTAGCAACTGGCACAAAGGTAGCACGAAACTTGGTTGACAATTACAGCTGGATAATTATGGAATCTAGAAAGTGAAGTGAGAAACATCCCTGTTTCAGTGTACAACACATAAATTAATTTGCTATCTCCATTCTCTGTCTGGTTATGGAAATATCTCTCTTGTCTTTAATAATGGAAATGGATACTAGGGCACAGAGCAAATGCACCAAGTATCTACATTTTTAAAGCAGAGATATCTATATATTGCACTTTCCAAGCATAAACATAAAAGAGTAGTGTGCAGTATACTCTAGCTTAATGTATAATAAATAATAACAGCAGTGCCACTTAGAACTTTTATAGCACTTTTCAGCTTGAAACCTCAAAGCATCTTACACAAGGGGGACACTAGAGTAGTGCTGGTATCAAAGAACCTTTCAAAGTCACACATCATCCATTTGATGAGTGCAAAGAACACAAAATCTGATTAATATGTTCATCCCATAGGCAAAGTTACAGCTAGATTTTGCATTACCGCCATGTATTGTGTTTATTTTAGCAACAGTCTATAAGGAGAAATACAGTGTTGAATCTATGAAGTTACACAAAATGGAAGGTCTAAAAGGTAGCATAGAGCTTTCCTCCAAAATGGAGAAACAGAATTCTAAGCACTCAGCACATGTGTCTCAGCACTTTGAATACCAGCCACACAGGTATCTCCACAGTCAGGTGAGGGGTTGAGGACTGGAACTAGGGCTAAAATCGTACTGATATCTTGTGAAAGATTTGAATAAGTAATAAATCATCAAAATGATTATCTGTTTGTATGTGTAGTCAAAGGAAGAATAAAGAACAAAATAATAGCAGTTTTTTGAATAGAAAGTTTTAGAAACAAAACACAATTTTAGTAAATAAATAAATTTGTGTGTGTGTGGAGTACTTTAAAATGTTACTTTAAAGCCATTATTACTCATGCGCGTAGTTCTCTTTTTTCCTTCAGTATCTCTGTCTCTTGTAGTAAGAATAACAGACAGTATTAGGATAAAGGGAAAAGACAGGAGGGAAGAAGAGGAAATTAAATCCAAAGTGCCTCACAATTATTTATTTAGATTAAAACTAAAATACTATCTGAAAAAATAATTTAAAAAGTTCACTGCATTAAGTAACAGTTGTCATGGATAGTAACACATAGAGTCAATACAGTACTGGGAATATTATTATGGATGCTAGTGGTGTCAAATTATCATTTTATATTTCTGTTACAAATTCTTTCTGAGCATATGTATTCCTGGTGTTTTTGCATCCTGTCATTTAATCCTCCGTCTCATGCCTACATAACTGTCTGATAGTAGTAAACAGTCAGGAAAGATCACCTGTAATTCCTCTCTTGCTACTCTTAAAAGAGAAAAAATAACCCAAACTACATTCCAATATTCTAACAACTTTTGGCACCTTTTTAATATACTTTTCTGTTGATCTCACTTTTGAAACACTGACATACAGCAGGTTATATAGCAATACTTCTTTCATCTCCTACATTTAACTGGGAACATCAACAAGATCTTTCATGTTTAGAGCCCAGCAATGAGTCAAGAGAGTCAAAGGCAATGTTTCACATAAAACCTGACAAATTATCTTTTTTTTCCCTTTTCTTTTATTCTTTTTGTATTTTTTTATTTTTTTTTTTAGTTTTTACTTTTGGTAGAAGACAAGGATGTGCTTTGTTGTTTTTACAGTCAGTATCTGTCTCAGATTTTTAAAAACTCACATTAACACAAAAATGAGAACCTCCATTTCTATCCTAGAGTGAGTAGTCTAAATTTTTATTCTTGCAGATGGAAGCTGGTAGATTTGTGTCTCTATATGCATTGAGACCTCCATACCCAATCTGGGAGTCAGCTATATATTTTGTGGTTCAGTTAAATTGAAATTAATTCCTATTTCAGAATGCTTTTGTGAAATTCCATTGCTTAAAGGCTAGTATTTGAAAATCAAGATTTCCAAAGAACCAGTGCTGTGGAAGCTGTTTTTTGCTGTTCTTATAATTTATAAAAAACTTCATACTTTAACATCATCCTTTTTCCTACAGTTAAAAATGAAATCAAAAGAGGACTTCTAGAATGAAAAAGATGATGCATTTAAATTGAATTCCATCGCAAAAATTTACATACTATCAAACTTTATTTTAGGATTTGTTTGTCTTGATATTCTTTAACTTCTAGAAAGGAAAAAGAGAAATTAAGGAACTACTTTTCATTATCACTAATTAGAATCTGGGTAGTATATTTCTACAGTGTTTTATACAGTGCTAAATGCTAACAGCAAGAGAGTGATGTATATGAAAATTAAACAAGTGATGTATGTGAAAATTAAACAAGTAGACCTCATTTGCAGCAGATGGATTTATGTCACATATAGAGGTACAGGGAGAAAAAAGCAAGATATCCTGTACAGTCATCTCTTCATTGTGAATATTTTTTTTTCTAAGTGTTCTGTTGTTACCTGAGAGATATTTCAAATGATTCACTGCAAAAGTGAGTGGCATATGTTTAAAGTAAGTGACTGATTGACTAGGTAATTAGTGAAGTCTATCTTCCTTTAAGCTTTGAGCTATTACTCTACAGTTATTTTGGCTCCATTGTATTTCTCCTCTTGCATGTAAACACAAACCAGGGAACATATTTTTTAGAACAATTTTTTAAAAGCAGTTAAAAAAACATCAGAAAACCTTCTTTAACGTCCTCCCTGTATTTTGTTCAAAGAGCAAGCTGTCCACACGCTGTAAAAATGGAATTTAACTCTTGAAGTTGAGTGTTGTTGATTAAGGAGTTGTTCCTGTTAAAGTGAAAGGCCTTAGTGGTTATTTGAACTATCTGGAAATTGACCTTTTTTATCCTGGAATCATCAAACCTGATTGATGCGTTGCATTTTCATCTTGCCTGTTGCTAATAAGCTCCTTTGTATCTGTCCATTTAGAATGATTACATCTTTAAAGCAGGTTAATTTAAAAGGTCACCTTATCAAACATTTCGCTATTGACTAAAATCTGTAGACAATTATGCTTCATTCACAGGACTGCTTACCTGCTGTTCTGTGATTGCCTGTTAGCTTTTGTTTGAAATGTCTAAATGCTTTTTTTTTTTTTTTTTAAACAAATCACATTTTAATGGCAATATTTTCAATATAAAATCCTGAATATCTTTTCTCCTAACTTAGATCATATTAACTTTAGTTCATACAAAGTTAATAGGGTTTGATTTCATAGCAGATGTCATGGGTGAGATACTAGACTGACAAGTTATGAAAAGAAAGATGATATGATGCCAACTGTTCACTCATATTTTTAATTCTTAGAAGAAAACACACCAGTTATAGATATTTGATCATCAATTCAGCTAGAAAAATTATCATTGACTTCAAAAAAACTCTTGGATAAGGTCCAAGAGGATTTCTTTTCACTATCTGAATATTCACCATATTTTGAATATTTGAATATCCTTCAAACCACTTCAAATGAAATATAGGCCAAATCAAAATCATTCAGGAAAAAGACTGCTATTAATAGAATTAGTGAGCAGTGAGTTACGATAAGTGACAAGTGTCACAGATTTTGGGCTAAAACTCAAAAGTAATTGGGCAACATAATACCCTGCTGTTTCTAGGACTGCAAAGTAGGAAGCAGACCTGCGAGTAGTGAGAGAAGAGTGAAGTGGCCTATCAAATTACTAGTAGGCAAAGAATGACACCTTGCACTTAATAGTGACTTGTCATAATACTGGAAAACAATAACAGACCAAAAAGAAAGAAAAAAAAAAAAAGAAAGAAAGAAAAGATTGTATTGCAAATGAACAGTTGGAAAGTAGTTCATACTTGAATTACAGTTATCATTTCCAACAATCCAGAGATATTTGTGGAGGATAGACACATGGAAAGCTCTACTAAACTTCTACATGGAAATCAAATATCTGTAGTAAGATTAGTAAATAACTGATTTTGTATTTGAAAAAGCATCTTAATTATTGTTGCATGCAGGAAATTCAAGTGAAATGGTGATCACCATGTCAGTAGATTCTTGAGTTTTTTCGTTCAGATTTTGAGTTTTCCCATCTTTGACAGTAAATTATACATTTGATTTTTTAATACTTTGTTTAATACAAACTGATATGAATAAATACAAACAGGATGCTTTATACAGAAGAAAAATATGTTGAAATAATTATAGCTCAGAGATTGGAGTGTGGGGGGGAGGCATGCAATTTGTATGCATTGAAAGACCTAGACTCAAGACAATCAATGTACTCTGCAAATCTAGGAAAAGTTATAAAGTAATTGCAAGTGAAGAAGTGAAGGAATAAATAGCAGTATCGAAAGAGATTGATTCTAACTTTTTTTTTAAATGAGAATTTATTTAAGTGAGCCTCAAAATGAGGTAAAATGTGCAAAACAAAGGAAAGTTTGCTGATTTCTTCCACTGCAACTCTAAGTTCAGGGAGCTCACAAAGGAGAGCCGTGACGCAGAATACCATACCCATAGACAGGAAAATTCTTGAAAGCAAAATTAAACAATGCAATGGGATCTCCCAGTCATGCTTGGATTTACTAAAATGTAAATTATAGGTATGAGCTGACTTGAAAGGAAAATATCATGTAACTTATTTCAGTTTGATAGCAGAAGGCCTGAGAAGTCTGTTTTTCAAATAGCTTTTCTGAGAATCTTTCAAAACTGTGAAAGCAGTTCAACAGGCAGCAGCTTTGGGGGTCACAGTCCAGCACATTCAATGATAGAAGACACAGCTGGTGTGCCAGAAATATTCCTCCTCATATATACTACCCACATTCTTCCATAAGCATGATTTAGCTCCCTGAATGCAATTACAAGTTTTTAACATATTTTTACAGTATCAAATAAAAAATAAAATCTATAGTGTGAAACTAAGTAACAGTATTAAATTTCCTTATTTCTATTGAGTTCAGCATTGTTAAGTAGATTTTTTTTTCAAGCTAAGTTTAGGTGGAAATAAAACCTAGAACAAATCTTTCTTATGTGCTGCAGAACTTTTCTGTAAAATTACTGTATGTTTTAATGTAGTTTCAAGTTTTAAAAAGCAATCAATATCATTATGTCTTAGTCATTTTAATGAAAGACTGATATTAGCAATGGATCAGGAAGAAAGAAAATAACACACAAGCTCTCAAATATCACAATATTGTCTTCGTTCTCTTTCAAAATATTCCCTCTCATAGAAGATATATTTTGTACGTACAAAAAAGTACATACAAAATAAATTAACTTGACTGAAAAGTTATTGTCTTCACTCTGTGTAGTGAAACACAAAATAATTGTTGAAATATCGATACAGAATTTCACAAATGAAGATTTTTTTGAGAAGTAGTTGATGACAATTTGCAGTATCTAATACCACAGTACGTAATACTAATACCACTATGAACAAACTTTTACTTATGGAACATAATTAAATAATTATCCTAAATTAATGTATCAAACATTAGCTGTAGATCAGAATTCCCTGTTTTCTTGTTAAAGAAAAGATGAATTTAGCTAGCGATAGTAATAAGTAGAAATGATTTAGGAAGAGTTCGCTTATGGCTCAATATAGTGATGTACTTATGTATTTGAAAAATCCAAATGTTCTAATGGCTTGTATTTATAGAAAACAGGGAATCCCATAATATGTTTCCTGAGGGATATTTACACTCTGTAGATTACAGTTGTCTTGAACTAACATGTTCAGGAAAACTATTTCACTAATATTTGAGCTATTAAAGACAACTCTAAATGACTTTACAACACAAAACAATATCACTATTATATGCTAAAAAATACTCTAAACTTCGGTTACATCTCAATTTAAATGCTGGGTTTTGTTTGGTTTTGTTTTCCCTGTAGATACCTTCTTTTCAAATGATGTGACCTGAGCATAATTCTGGAAAACAAACAGTAATAACAATACTATGCTACCTGACACAAGTATCTTTTCCATTTTAAAGGCCAGGAAGAAATGTTATATGTAACTACAAGAAATAAAGATAAAATTTTAATACCTTTTTGACTGTAAATTGTAATAATAGGAGGAAAGAACAATATGAGTGGCTGTATGAACCACTGTGAACAACGTGCTAATACAGTGTGCTTAATGAAGCAGGCAGAAATCATTGGGTATGTTTAGTACAAAGGAATGAGACATCCATCTAGAAGGCAATATCTTGATGACCCTTTATCGCAACCTTAGCAAGAAAAGTCTTTATCAGGTGGTGCTTGATTGCTAATTTATGTCTCAAACTGCAAGCCACAACACAGCCATTACTTTAGAAACTTTGCAGGTGGATTAAGTTATATTTACAGAAATATTTACATTTACATATATTTACATCCTAGTTCATACTACTAATAAATTTTATTTTAATACAGTGATAACTGACTATAAGGAAAGAAAGAACTGTTAGTATTTGTATGGTTTATTTTAAACCTTCCTGAAATTTGAGAGAAACATGAATAAGCAAACTTTTGTCTTTGCTTCTCCCTCACCCCTGCCACACACATCAGCTGACCAGCGACTGAGCACTTAAGATAGGACCAGAAGCAGAAACCTGAATCTGGGTCATCCAGTCCCAATTATAGTAATTCACATTGTTGTCACCTCAGACATTTTAGTGTTTCATCCTCTTGCCAGAAATTCAATCACAGACTTGAGAAAAGTTCTTGGAAGCAGACATTTGAACCTCCCACTCAAACTGTTCTAATCTTTCATATTTAACTCAACTGGGTTACAATTACAGGAAAGAAAAACAACCTAAAGTAACTAACTGTGTATAAAACACCATACCGGTATGGATCTAATGCATCTTTTGTGTGTGTTTCTAATTAAATACAGTATGATTTGGTGACAGATAGGCAAAAGAGCTAGCTGGATACTTTTCTGAAGGATAAGCAGTAACTCAACCAAAAATAATGCATTCATTGCAAAAAAATAAAAATAAAAAAATAGTGGGTGACAATTTATGATCTGAATTTTTATAATTGTATTGAATTGTATGATTTGATTTTATGATGTGCCATATTATATGATTATATGATTATATAATTTAGAACGTATTATTCAAATATGTCTTAACAAAAATTCTATAATGGGAAAATAATGCAAGTTGCATACTTTTGACAAGTGAAACTATCACAAAGCTTACTTATACATTTGATGTTGCTATCAGCTTTATGCACTCGGCTGCCAAAGGTAGCAGCAGTGAGAGTTGTGTCATAGTTAAGTTCTGTACACGTGTACTCTTGGTTACTCTTCATCCCTAGATCACATTAGTTCTTTCTGTCATATTCAATTATCAGTACGTTTAATAGCTGCATCAAGCATAACCAGAAGACACTGCATCAATTTTTTCTCATTACTCTGTCCTGTCTGGATGGTAATTTTTTCTTCTGGGTTTAGTTTGAGTCCATTTCTGCTTCTGACAATCGTGATTGTTTATTGCATTATATTAAATTCACTGTGACTGGCTGGGTAACAAATGGACAAGCTGTAAGCTGGGGCCACAGGGGCTGGCAGTTGTCAGCACTGTGATAAGCTAGTGCTTTATCACCAGAAACTAAAGACTACTTAAATGATACTGACTGTAGTTGTAGCCATAATTTATCGGCCACAAGTGACTTCTTGCTGTATGGTGCCCTGCCTTTTCTCAATTTCTTTTCTTCCGTACTTGGCATTATAAAATCTCAGCAGTTCTCTTGCACAAAATCTTTATCTCTGCAATACGAGAGAAGGGAAGAAGTGATACACAGCAGAGAATTGCAGAGGTTAATAAGACATTGCAAAGTTTAATGTAAGACCTTTTGAAAAAAGCTTCCTTCTGTTAAAACAATGAACATATCTATCATTACTGACATGTCTTCCATCCTAATGTTGTTGTTGTTGGTTGTTTTTTTTTTTTAAGATTTTAGCTATACAAGGTATTTTATTTCATTTGCATTTTGATTATAAACTTAGAAAGATTTTCCTAAGTAATCCTAAAAATGTGCAGGAAGTCAGTATTTTGAAAAGGTTGTAGGTGTCTTGTTTTCATATATGTTTACTTTCACCATTATTTTCTCATGAATACACAATAATATTTACAGCTTTAGACTATTTTTTAGCCAAAAGATCTTATTCTCAAAATTATCTGTTTCTTAGGCACCAGTAAATGCCCAGGTATTAAACAAGCATTGAGATCTATACAGCTACTCCCCGTGAATATGAAATGAACTAAAGAGCTCTGCCTCAAAAAGTTTAGTACCTAAAACTATAGGTGGAATAAAGGTTATCATAAATATGTCCTGTTTTTGATATATTATTTTTGTGTGATTTCTGTTGGTCTTACACCAAAATTTTGCATGCATTGCATTATTCCAGTATCAGATTTACAGACTAGTGAAATCAGGAGATAACTTGGTACTTTACTTTTCCTCATTGCTTTTGTATGTGTTAATGATAATCAAGATAGACAATATAACAAAATCTAGGTTATTATCTAACCCCATCTGGGTTAATATACTATGTAGACTGGAATTTAAAGCCCTGTAGACAAGGTCTGGATAGCTTTTCCATGCCAGTTAATGAGTTGGTTCGTATGAATTTTTTATCCTGAAGTTGTTATACAATTTTGGTCATGAACCAGACTGCTACTGGGCATCTTTAGACTAATCCCATGGATTCCCACAGTATTTTGTCTACATGTCCAGTTCCTTCTGTGAGGAACACAAGTGCTCTTCAGGTCAGAAATGTACACACATCCATATCACAAAAGTCATAATTTCTGAGGACCTGCCAGAGTGTCTGTCTGCATGTAGCCTGTGGGATAACCAGTGTTTAATTCATGCACACATTTGTACCTAGGCTATCACAAACCTTGGTACTCTGCTTAGGTTATGATGTCTATTTCTTTCTACTAATGCTTTCTCTCAGCAGTTGTCAGTGTTCTGTGGTCTGAAAAGGATAAAGAAGTATGTCATGGGCTAGGTTTGGTTTTCAGAACAATGGTCTTTAATTCATTTATCTCCAGCATTTAAAGATCAGTGACATCCCGTTTCAATATTCTTTTAAAGCTTTTCCTTTTAGCTACATTTTCCTTCCAATTATTACTGGTTTCTAATTTATTCTCATCCTCTTGTTCTTATTCCTTCTGCTGCCACAGCTTTCTTTCAACTTCAGAGCAGAGGTGATTATAGCTTGCTTTGCCCTACAGTATCATCCTAATATTTCATCTTCATCATGGTTTGCCTACCACCTACTTTTTAAATTTTTTTTTTCTCAAGATAGATTTTTTTTCCTAGTATGACAGTTTTCATGTTCACTACTTCTTAGTGGAGAGAAAGAAGAGCATTTGCAGATTGACACATCAAGGTGTCCAAACTTAGAAGATCTATAAATGTCTCTGAAATTAAATTTGACTGATATTTGTCAATTTTGACTCTTCTAGGTGAAGGAGAACAGAACATTTGTATGCTAGAAGATTGCAAGCCTTTGGTTTTAATATTCTATTTTTTCAGATGTGTATTGCATACTTGATGACTCTTGCAAGCTTTCAATGGAAGGGGCATGTATAAAATTCTTCATAAAATTTTAGTAAATAGGAGTATTCCATTAACTGTGGCAGGAACAGATTCTAGCATACCAACGGAGTAAGGCTTTCTTTCAAATCATCTTCCATTTTTTCCTGTTTTCTGGAAGAATTCTACAACAGACACAGAAGTCTTGAGTAAATTCTGTCAAAAAAGTGCTGAAGTAGATTATTAAGAATCAAGAAATTTAAGTATGATCACAAGCTGTGTCACAGATTTCCTGGGTAACGTTAGAAAGGGAACCTGAATTCTCCACTCCTTTTTTCCTAAAATAAAAAACACAGACTGATTATCGTACTTTATCTTAAGTGAACAGCACTGCTCCTTTAGATTTGCTTTCCCTGGAGTAGAAAGTTTTTTTTACTATGTGCATTGAGTTGGATATTGTTGTAATGCCAACAAACAGTGTAATAGTAATAGTAACAGTAATAGTCTCGTGCAGGTTGGAAGGGACCTTTAGAGATCATCGAGTCCAACTCCCGGGATTTGAGCCTCTGTGCTGCAGAGCGGCACTTCTACCACTTGTGCCACAGGGGGGATTCGAACCCCGGGCCCTGGTGTTGCAAGGCGGCATTCCTACCACTTGCGCCACCGGGGCACACAATCTCACAGGCTTTCTCAAGAATAAAGAAATTTTATATTTATTTTCTATTTTATATTTCTTTAAAATTAGAGCTGAGAAACAATCTGTGTCCTATCACTTACAGTTTTCCTGGAAGAAGAAAAATAATAATTCTAGAACTTAAACTACTACAAATGTTTCATAAAACACCCAAGAGAACACTACATATATGATTACTGCAAGAGTGTAACACATATCTCTTAAAAACCTAGTTTTCCACATTTCACCAAATAAAGGCAGTGTATTAAGTGCTTAAAAACAGGCTACTTGATCGTTCACTGACCTATTACTGTGGTTATTCCACTTCAAGTGAGTTAGATAGATTAAATCTAAATTTCTGAAAATCCAAATTTTCATAATTGATCAAAACTGCTATTGCTCTTACCCTACCAAACATAGTTTGGGTGCCAATGTAATCACTGATTTGCTTCATGCATTTGTATATTCCTTTATATTTGTCTTATCTGAATCTATATTGTCTTGGGTACAAAAAAAAGGGAAGGGAAGGGAAGGGAAGGGAAGGGAAGGGAAGGGAAGGGAAGGGAAGGGAAGGGAAGGGAAGGGAAGGGAAGGGAAGGGAAGGGAAGGGAAGGGAAGGGAAGGGAAGGGAAGGGAAGGGAAGGGAAGGGAAGGGAAGGGAAGGGAAGGGAAGGGAAGGGAAGGGAAAGCCTGATTCTATATAGGTAGTTTAAGTATACAGTCTTCTAATTGATTTTGTTTGTTTGGGGTATCACTAAGAAGTGGTGTCTTTCAACATCAGTTATAAATCTCTAAGAGAGAGAAAGTGGGCTTTATGGATGCAAATATCAAATACAAAAAGTGTATAGTGTTCTTATGACAACACTTTAGCTTGGATAACCAGTTTGGACCTGAAAAATAATGAATCCATCTAAAAGAAAGGAAAGTAGGAACAGACGTGCTTGAGTAAACCAGCTACCAGGGACACTTTGTCATTACTGTTTAAAGTGATTAAAGACAAAATGCAATTTCTTTTCTCTTGTTAAAAATGTCAAGGATATTTCATATTTGAGCAAAAACTCAAAGCAATTTACAAAACTATTTCAAGATAAACAAAGAAGACGTGAATATTCTTGCTACTAGGACTTCACATATTCTTTTCTTTATTCTTCCTTACCCACTTGGTTGTCTGACAGCTTTGTCTACTAAAATTTCCCTCAGAAGTCCTGCAGCTTTGTAGATTATGTTATCTGTTCAACTCCATGTAGGGAATTCTATGATAATCTAATTAGGCATAGCAAGAAATGTAGTCAGCTGGACTGCAATTAAGTTGATACATAATCTGATCCTACTTACTTCTGCTGGGTGGCATGAACAGCTCATATCTTCACTTTATTTCCATTCAGAAACTGGACTTCGGATTTTCACTTGTGAAAAGGGTTGAATATTTTTCACTAGATATTGATGAGGTGAGCATTACTTGATATTATAATAATAGATATTTTTCTAATCATGCGTTTAAATACTGCTATCAACTCTATGCTGAGTCTAAACTTGATAAAAAGACAGGATTAAATATTTCCCTATTTAAATAGCCATACTTAGCCTTGCTGCTTTTTACAGTTTGCCTATAACTCAATTCTAAATGCTTCCTTAATGTGATCAGTTTATGCAATCTTTCTTAAAATATTACATTTAACTCTGCATCACTGACTTCAACTTACCTAATATGCTTTCTTTCTTCATCAATAAGTTTACACATTCAGCTAATACCAGTTCATTCCGTAGAAAGCCAAGCATGCCTGACTACCAATAAGCAGTCTGACATCTTTCAGTGACCTTAAAAACTCAAATTTTCCTAGTAAGTGCAATGTGGAACAGGCTTTCTACAGGCTTTATTTTACACAGGCAAAGTCAAACTAGAAGTCTATCCTATCATCTCCACAGATGTTTTCCATCTATTATGCTAGCTAAGATGCACTTTACATTTTACACATACACATTTGTAGTGAAAACATTTTTTATTAACTGTACATTCTCAGCATCTGTGCTACATATTCAGACTTCTATGAAATCCAGGAGGAAGAGAAAGGGGAATGACATAAAGGAAATTCATGCCAGCCTTTTCTCATGGCAGTCAAAGCTCAAGCACAGGATATATATTCTGGTGTGTTCTGCTTGAAGGCTGGTGATTACATGTCCAAGATGAAAAGCTACTCTGCATTATGGAGCTTTTAGTTACAAATGAGCGTTTCTTGATGCATATTAAACTTGACACATTAACTCCTGGCTGAATTACTTACAAAGAGAGATGCTTAAGACTATTAAGATATATACAGTGAAATCCTAGGTGCTAAGTAGAGTTAACATTATTCCAGAGTGTATTTGTTGTTAAAGTGTCTGGTTTAGCTTAAGTTTCTCTCTTTAATCATGCATACTGCCCCAGGCTGCCAAGAAGGCAGCCATCAGCATTGCTTAGTGAAGGCAGCTTAGTGCTGTCAGCCATCTTATCTCTCCTGCTGCATGGGTGATAGCTTTTATCTGTAAGTATAAACATTAAAATGGAACTATAATCCTACCTTAGTCCTGCAGAAGACTTCCAGCTGTTTCTCAGATATGAAGTCACTCCTCCCATTACAGACAGATATATATGTGTTTTAGTGTGTTTATGTGTGCATGTCTGCTTGCTTGGACAATAAAAATCACAATTTTTATTTCATTTTGAATTTTTGTATTTTATTTTGAAAAACAAACCTTACATTTGGAATTTTTTGGAAATATTTAGCCAAGCCAAAGAACTAATTTTATATAGGAGTCCCAGTAGAGCATGGTGAATGCCATTTACAACGTCTAAGCATGCTAGTAGCTTGGCATCTCAGCATAATGTGCTTTAAAACATTTATTTTACTAATGCACAATTCTTATTTCAGTGCTTTTCATACAGAGCATTTCAGAGTATCAGTTTACATAGGGAAATAAATGAGAACAAAAGCGTGAACATAAGAGATTGTTAAAATAAGCTTTTTTCAGCATTATTTCTGAAATAGAAACTTTCCATAAGTCTGGGAGGGGATTTCATCATACATGCATGGATACTGAATGCTCTTTCCTTCTAAGTCAACAGTTATACAATGATAATGCAATACAATACAATAAGAACATAATAATAATAATAATAATAATAATAATAATAATAATAATAATAAGAAGAAGAAGAAGAAGAAGAAGAAGAAGAATATAATAATAAAATAATAATAATAATAATAATAATAATAATAAGAAGAAGAAGAAGAATATACAATAAGAATACAATAATATTTTCCAAAGCAGGTTAGTAGTTAGTATTAGTATACAAATATAAATATCTATATGCATGTATAAAATCTAAATTTGAGAAACGCATGTATAGTTTAAAAAGAGAATGTCTCATCACTCCTACAACTGCACTACCTGTGTCTTGTCTCTAGTCCTGCCTTCAGCCATATCTCTTTACTGTAACAATTATTTTTTTCTGACCTTAAATTAAGGTATCAGTTAGCCAGTGTTAGTTGCTTTCCACCCCTGTTAATATCATATGTTATTTATCTTTGGGAATACCAGCAATGCTATCTGTTGAGCGGAGGTTGGCACAAATGAGGGAGGGCACTGGGCTGTGTCCATTTCACTGTTGCCATGTTTCCTCAAAATGCAGAAAGGCTCTGGACAGAAAGTAAGAAGACTTCATCTATCAAGACAAAATTCCTAGCTTCTCTGTTATCCATTTAATTTCAGTGAAGCTTTTGAAAGATTTCTACTTTGTTCAGAGATTCCAAATTGAACCCCAATCTAGGAACAAATGATGAAAAAGGTGGGTATATATTTAATTTGGAAAGCCTGAGTTGTAGTCTTAAATTCAACTGAAATGCACAGATTTCCTCCTATATATTTACAGAAGTCCTTATAATATGTCTGTAAGGTTATCAAAACCATACAAAGGATTTTGATTCCCAATTATCATTAGAAATTAATTGAAACAGGGTATTCAAGTCCCTTACGTACACTATATGCAGTTCATGTAATGTGAACAATCAGAAACTAATAGGAACTGGCTTCCCCCAATGCACTGAAAGTCTAGATACCAAGTGATACTGAAAATAAAGTTATGACATTTTTGAAGATTGTAAGAATTCTAATATTATTCCATAGCTTCAAATGACAATGAGGTCTTAGCATCAAACAATAGAAATCTAAGCTGTCATTTTTTAAGATGTCAAATATATATATCTATACAGCACATAGAGATTATTACAGTTGGGATAACTTCTGTTAATTTAATGAGACAGGAGCACATTTGTAATAATATATACATATACATATATAAAAGCCATAGAAATGTATTATTATACTTAATAGATTCTCTTTAGCTTTCTCTGTCTTTTCACTTAATACTTTTCAATGAGTTCTGATATTAGCAATTTTTAAGCTTCTGTAGAAGCACTTGACATTTTTACTGTGGGAATTGATACAGAAATATGTACTAAAATCAAAAGAAGTAGACTGGTATTGATACTGTTCTTGGTCACCAAAATCTGTGACTTATACCAGTTATATTATATTAAGCTAGATGAATGAGATATAGTATCTTTGTTATTACGTATAAGTAAACACATAAAAACAAAACAATGGAAATAAAGAAGCCACAACAACTGGCTGTCTTCATTTGGAATGCAATCTCTTAATTTAACAAAAACAAAAAAAAAAAACAAGCAACATTAAATATAACTCTGTCACTGAGCACTTTATGCGTATGAACACAGCCATAAAATTGAGGAATTATTCTAGCTTGTATGAAAATACGTAGCAAAAATGTTTCTTTTTCAATAGAGAGTAGATCAAAACCCTTGCAAGCAAATACAATTCAATTGCTTATGACAGAATTTGGTCAGAACTTTTAATAATTCTTCTGATAACAACTGAAGCAAAAATAATATGGTGGAAATTAAAAAGACAAAGGTGCTATTTTTAATCAAACTCAGAGGTTTCTTTGTGTAAATTTTCATCTTGTATAAAGATGATTAAAATGGAACAAATTGCTAGAATAGTTTCCAACTTCCTAGCGAAAATGAATAAGGGTAAAATTTTACACTGAAGAGATAATTGGCATATTTAGCTAATCTTTTATTAATGTAGCACAATTGTAACTTACATCTTGTCTCAGAAAAGTCAGCATGGAAGTTTTTATGTCATTATGCTGTGGCTTCATTTTTAATAATTCTCTGTAGATTCACTTTTTCATAACAAAAATGAGATTTTTCACTTTAATGTGCTCTATAACACACAGTTCTGTTCCACAAAGCAGATTTCCTTCAGCACTAAATCTTTGTAAAACATACCAGTATTGTGTGAAATGTGAAGAAATATCATTGATACTCTGTAATCTAATGAAAAATAATAATAATTACACTTTATGCTTTTGATTGAAACCATTATTTTACATAAAATCTTGCTTTCTGTAATACATAAAAAATAATACATTTTCAGTCTCAGAAAGTCACTAGTTTACCAAGAAGTTTGTGATATCTCTCAAAGCTATAGAGAAAAGTGATGAATTATAACTCTCTGGTATATTAATATGAAAAAACAACTCCTAATTTTGCAGTCAGGATTCCAGAACAATAGATCTCCCGAAGACTGCAGAAGTGCATGCTATAAATTAAGGAAACACTCACAACTGACAAACTTTCTTTGGACTTAAAGATTCCTTATTTATGAAAAGACAAAGAAAATATTCTTCTCTCACTGAAGTTTAAAAAGGAAACAAGGATCTATCATCTTTAAATGTACAGTTCAGTTGCTTAGAAAGATTTAAAGAATTAGAAGTGAAATAATTTTTAGAATTCGATCCTCATTATAAACAAATATTTAGGGCGAATTTGGAAAAAGTGGCTGATGCAGACCAAATACTCATACTGTGAACATATGATCAACAATACCAACAGCTTTAAATTTCTGCACTCATTTATTATTATTATTATTATTTGAACTGTGGCTATCTTATTCATTGCAAATACAATTCTCCATACATCTGAGCATCCAGAAAGGACACATCATCAAAAATTTGAAAACATGATGCAGTATATAATTATTAGTCTTAATAATTACATACTATATATATGAAATTAGATGTTTAGATTCAAAGTTAATTTAGATTGATGGAGAAGTCCCAAGCTCATATAGATCAAAACATTACTCAAGGCAGGTCTATTTAGGTCAGTCATAGCCATGGCTCACAATGTCCATTGCAGATTTTTGCGTAGGCATAAGGATTAAGATTCCACAGCCTCTGGTAACATCTTCTATTGATTTGCCACCCTCTGGAATAAAAAAAGAAATCCTTAAATTAAATGGGAATTTTTCACATTTCACCTTATGTCCATCACCTTTTTTTTCTTCTGTTTTCAATACTAAGAAGCCTGGCTTAGACTTCTCTACATTCTATTATTATGTTTTAGGTATCATTAAGATCTCCATTAGCCACCCTTTCAACAAACTAGACAAGCCCAGGTTTTTCAGTCTCTCCTTCTATGTCCTGTAGTTCAGCTCCACATAATTCTGATGAACCACTGAATTTCCTCCATATACCAGTTTTTGTTCTTATACTGGGAAACCCAAACATGGTTGTGATATTCCAGACACAGATGCACAAATGCTGAGTAGAAGGAAGGATTGTCTCAAATTGCTTCCTCTGCAGTCTCACTATTGGAGAATTGAAGAGGTTGCAAAGGACCTCTGGACATCATCTAGTCCAACCTTCATGCTACAGGAGGATCACTACAGTAGGTTACATGGAAAAGTGTCTAGATGGCTTTTGATCACACCTATAAGAAGGAAACTCCACAACCTCTCTGATTCTAGTGCTCTGGCCTGTTCCAGTGCTCTGTCACCCTCAAAGTAGAGGAAGTTTTTCATCATGTTCAAATTGAATTTCCCATGTTCCAGTTCATGCCCATTGACCTATATCCTATCACTGGACACTGCTGAAAAGGGTTTGTCCCCATCCACTTAACTTCCTCCCTATATATATTTGCAAGCATTGATAAGATCCCTTCTCAATCTTTTTTTCCTCAGGCTGGACAATCCCAGATCTCTCAGCCTTTTCTTCTAAGGGAGATGCTACCAGTCTCTACCAGCTTTCTGGTCCTTCACTGAACTTTCTCTAGAATTGCTTTAGTTTCTTGAACTGAAGAGCCCAGAAATGGATACCATACTCCAAATGTGGCCTCACCATCACAGAGTAGAGAGGGAGAATAACTTCCTTCAAACTGGTGGCCATGCTTTTTTTTAATGCACCCCAGGATACTATTGGTCTTCACATGGACACACTGCTGGTTCATGGCAAACCTATTGTCTACAAGAAAACACAGGTCCTTTTCTGCAGAGCTCTTCTCCAGCAGGCCAGACCCTAACTTGTAATGGTGCACGTGCTATTCCTCCCCAAGTTAGGACTTTCCACTTGCTCTTGTTGAATCTTGTAAGGTTTCCTTCTGCCCAGCCCTCCATCCCGTCCAGGTCTCACTGAATGGCAGCACAGCCTTCTGATGTGTCATGTCACACCTCCCAGCTTTGTATCATAAGCAAACTTGCTGAGTGTGGTATCTATCCCTATATTCAGGTCACTGATGAAGATGCTGAACAAGTTTGTTCAACAAGGTATTGCAAATGATGCTGCTGACCTTCTTGTCTGTGAAGAACATTGACTTCTGTTCAATTTGCTGTAGACCACACTTCTCAGATTCTCTGCTAAGTTGTTTTCATTCACCTTCCAGTCATGCATGGGATTATTTTATCTGCCTTAGTTCGACTTCATTTTAGCCCATCTTTGCCACTATGTCCATATACGACTATAGGCTCTGTTCTCTAGGATATTGACTGCTTTCCTCAATTCTTTATTTGCTATGTACTTGCTGAAGGTATTAATAAAGACATACAACAGCTTTGGTATAAGGTCTGGTTCGTGAGGAATAATATTTAGTAATCAGCTGCCAGAGGTCCTTCCTTTTTTCTGTTCATTTTGTAATCCTCTTATATATCACCTATTTGTCTATTAGGACACAAGTGACAGATAGTCTCCCTTTGTTTGCAGAGCCATCCTTCTCATCATGATTTACCAAGAGACTACTTTCCTTTGACAAATTCCTGCTAATTGTTCCAGACCACTATCTTTTTCTTAGTATGTCTGAAAATGGCTTCTGGAAGGACTTGTTTCATAATATTCTCCAGAACCAAAATGAAACTGACTAGTCTTTTTTCCCATTTCTTCTTTCTTGCTCTTCTTGAAGATATCCGTAATGTTTTCTTTCTTTCTTTCTTTTTTTTTTTTTTTTTCCTAATAAAAAGCAAATTTCCCTAATTGGTATGACTTTTTAAACATGGTAGAGGTCTTGCAATAACTTTGCCCAGCTCACTCAGTACCCTTGGCTAAATATCATCTCAGCTCATTTACTTCTGCATTTCCAGATGGCTCATGTGCTTTCTAATTGTATCCTTCTCTACTGTTTGCACAATTTAACTCCCAAAGAATCGCTTAGGTCTCAAAGATCTGAATGATATAAGGCAGATTTTTTAGAACTTCAAATATTTATTTATTTATTTTTAAATAAGATATCAAAAAAGGTATTGAGTGTCTTGGTCTTTTCCACATCCTGCGTCACTAAGTTCACTACCCTTACGAGCAACACTGAACTGTGAACCCTCTTAGCTGTCTTGCTCCTGCTGTGTTTGTAGATACCCACTAAGTAGATATCCATTAAAAATAAGTGGTATAAAGAATTAATATTTTGTATTTTTCTTTCTGTATAAGATAAAGGATAAAATGTTTCACCCAGCACCTCTTTTTATCAGAAAAGAGTGATGAGGGAAAATAGTGCAAAAATTATTATTATTATTATTATTATTATTATTATTATTATTATTATTATTATGAACTGTTGATATTAAAAAACAATAAACAATCAGCTTTTTCTTCATTAATCTGAAACCTCCAGCTAACAATAGCTTTGTTCTGGAAAATATTACTTACAAATATTGATAAATAAAATATATCAGCTGTTTGCATGTTTGACATGCATTTTCTATTAAATATTTTAAACTATTTACTTTCCTTAGTAAATGAGAAATAATTATAGGCCAGTAGAAGCAGATTTGAATTGGGCTACAACAGTTCCCTACTCCCTCTTGCCTTTGTTTGGCCTCCCAGTGAACCAATTCAACTTACAGAGCTTGAAGGAACCTATTTTATTTCTTCCTAGAGTTTGTTTCCTGCTAACTCTGCATGGGAACTGACACATCAGAGTCAAGATAAGCAAAAATGCTACTGCAAATGCTGCCCTGACATTCCTTTAAGTTTACTTAATGAATCTTCAACCTGAGTTAGTATCCAAAATCTTATACTAATCTAGATATTTTCTTATATATTCATTCTGTTTATTCTTTGTATTTAATATTACAGTAGCAGCTATAAGTCCTGTCTGTGAGGCATTTTTCAAATACAGTTAAAAGAAACCTCACAATCCAAATGTACATCATGGTATCATAGAATTATAGAATGTTTGAGATTGGAAGAGATCTCTGGAAGTCATCTTGTCCAAAACCCTTTTTCAGTCAGGGACACTTAGAGAAAGTTGCCCAGGATCACATCTGGGCAAATTTTGAATATCTCCAATAAGGGAGATTCCACAACTTCTCTGGGCAACTTGTGCCAGTGCTTAGTCACTCTTACACTGAAAAAGCGTTTTCTGATGTTCAGATGGTACCACATTTGTGCCACTTTGTGCACATTGCCTCTTATCCTGTATCATCAATGAGCTTTTGAGGACGCACTTCACTCCTTTGATATTGCAATGGAGAGCCAGAAAAACAGAAATACAGAACCTTCTCCAAACAGGAAGCCAGTGTATGAATCAAAAACAGATTTCTGGTCCTATTTATTCAATTTGGTGCCTGACTGCTAGAAAAACAAACAAGCAAACAAACCAAAACAACACAAAAGGCTCATGAGTGTTTCTGTTCCTCAGCAGTCGGCTCTCCACATATGGATACTTGACTCTTCTCCTTGACTTGCAGTTATTTTAGAACAAAAAGGATTGAAAGTGAAATTTTAGTTCTCAACAAGCCAGTGGTAAAAACAAATTTTCTCTTCCAGTTCCAGCTTATTTTAATAAAATGGTAGCTACTGAAGCTTGGAGTATAAACAAATTTTGAGATAAGTATCTCTATGAAAGTTCCACAGAGCAGGTCAGAGGAAAAGGAGAGCAGGAGGTGCTTGAGGCACAGTTGCAGCAGAAATCTCCTGGCAGCCCTGAGCAAGAGATTGCGCTGGAGCAGGGCTTTCCCTCAGTCCCTGGGAAGGCCCAACTAGAGAAGGGCAGGATCTCATGTATAGCTATGGCACAGGAAAGAAGCTACAGACATTCTGTTGATATGGACATTCATATCTCTGTCCCAGAAGATAACTTTGGAGAGCATCATTTGAAAAATGTTGAAAATTCTGAGATATCCAGTTATGATGAGACATTAATTTCTCCAACATTCTCTTTGTATAGTTGATGTTGCATTAAGAAACAGTAACTAGAACTGACACTGGAATTGTAGAAGTCCCAAAAAATTTCTTCTATTTTTTTTTTTTTTTAAAATCTTATTATTCAAAACTTCATGAGATAGATCATAAAGACATTTTTAACTCTTTGATTAATAGGAATGTGGTTAAATGTACTTTGAAATTAAGCTTTCAGTTTCTTATCTCCTGAATTACAGCCCAATTGGGATTTCATAGCAAAACCAACACTGTAGTTTTTTGTCAATGGCATACATAGTTAACTGTCTTGGAGGAGCAGGTTCAATAGTCAAGTTCGTCATAATAGAGCATTTTCTTTATTTTCATTCGAAATAAAAATGCATTGTTTTATCTGAAGCATTTGAATTTTATATCTTTAAAGAAGATGGGCCAAGTGAGCATTAAGCTTTGTTCTCAATAACAATATCCCTCTGCCTTTACAAATCTTAGATCAAAAATGATCTTGAGGGCTGCAGAACAACATCAGTTGTTGCAAAAGAAATATTATCTTCTTAAATACCTCTGTAGTCTTCTTCAGGAATATAACCCTAGGTCATCAAACCAATGGTAGCATGCACTTCAGTTTAAAAGTGGCTTAAGTTTCTTTCTATGTAGCTAGAACTCATTGCATGGCAGAGAAAAGTTCCACTTGCAATAGGAAGACTTTGCTTTTAAGACTGTCATCTTGCTCAGGGCAGTTGTTCTGCGTGGTTTCAGGATCACATTTGTTGACTGAAGCTTATTTGATAGATACAGATAGCAAATAACACCCACAATTCAAAAATCTCATTTTCTAATTCCACAGATATTTTGGTACAGAAATTAGGAGACACAGCTCTTGAGGCTGAACTACATCAGAAGATCAGATTGTGCTGTTCTTAGAGCTCATGAAATTTGTGAGAGTATGTGCTTTGGTGCTGAACTTTATGTACCAAACTTTTTGCTCTTCTATACAGAAAAGAAGGATCTCCTTACTTAATGTAAAAGTTACCAGCATACAGTGCATCAACATGCTTTGTGTAATACTTCCTATCAAATCCATCTTGAGAAAATTTTCAAATCTCAGTGAACACACACACATTGCATAAAATGCCAGATTTTGTAAAATGTTCTCTACTGTTCCTTACTATGATGGAGGTTACTGTTGTAGAAGATACTATGCTATTTCCTCTGTAAAGTACTGAATTTTAATGTGTATTTGATAAGATTTGGGCTGAAATAACACTTTTGTGTTTTACAAGTCCTGTTCCTGAATTTGCGCTTCCATATTTTATTAGTTACTCTTCTTGCTATTGTTTGGTACTTGCAAACTGCTAGCAATAGACCATTTATATTGTACTTGATTACTCAGTTAGACCAAACAGTTTAGTACAATATAGTGTAATCAGAACTACTCAAAAAATCAACTTAGCCTTGATCTTGCAAAATCACAAGTGGTCTAAATATACAACTTTCCCTTTTCAGAAAGATATTCTCTTGCAAGAGTGTGCATGCAAGGGGCTTTTTATTCTTTTTTTTCAATAAAGAGCAAGAAGACTGAAACGACAAGATGAATCCAATATGAATGTTCCCTTTGGGACTCCGGGGAAAACTGAAAGGAGACATAATTCATTTCTGATCCTGAGTACAAAGAGGGCTAGCATGTTTCAGCACAAAGTTGGAGATGTACTAGAGTCATCTATATCAGTAAAAACTTAAAAGGTCCAGAACTGAAAAGGTCTATTCAGAGGTTTTATTTTGTTTTGTTTATAACATATATATTTTTCTTGCCTTAGAAGATACCTCATAGTACTCCAAACTATCTGCAGATATACTTCAGGGACATACCAGCATTATGCATGTTATTTATGACAAGGTCAGAACTACTTGGTTTTGTAATATGTTTCTTTGACCGCTAAAGGATCAGTGTACCTGACTTTATACTGCAGTGACTGCAAAAGTAACCTGGGATGTAAACAACAACAAAACAACAAAAAACGAATTCTAACTGAGAACTACAGTATTTATAGAAAAATAACCCTGTATAAGCCACATGCTTTCTAAACCAATTTCATTCTCATCAGAATTGTGAATATTTTCACTTCTTGCTAGATGAAATAAATCTCTGTAAAATGGTTTGCTCTCCCAAAGAACTGGAAAAGCTTTCTGACCGTGAGAATATACACCAAAGCAGAAGGAAAATAAAAAAGTCCAACACTATTTAAATTATTTGGCTAATTTAGAGAAGAAGTAATCTCAGATGCCACAAAGCTATCAGTACACAAGACCTGACAAAATTTGAAGTCACGTTGCCTTTCATTATCAATCATTTTTGCACTCATCTGAAACAGAATCTGGATACTAGAATATCAGAATCTAATAATTAGAATTTTTTATTTCTCTTTTTAAAAATACTTTTGTAGATATTTTCTTATTTTTAACAGAGCTTACAAGCAAGAGGGGGACTGACTTTTTACATGGTCTGTTAGTGATAGGACCAGGAGGGATGGCTTAAACCAAAAGATGGGAAATTTAGGTGAGATGTTAGAAGAAAATTCTTTACATGGATGGCAGTGAGACACAGCATAGGTTGCCCAGAGAAACTGTGGGTGCCCTATCCCTGCAGGTGCTCAAGGCCAGATCGGATGGGGCCCTGGGCAGCCTGAGCTGCTGGGGGTAGCCCTGCCCATGGCAGGGGTTGGAAGTGGATGGGCGGCAAGGTTCCTTCCAACCTACACCAGTCTATTAATCTATGGTTAACTCCCAGGCAACTATCAGGGCTAGTTACCTAATGACTCTCTAACTAACACCAACTGATGCCATAGTACAGTTAAACCCTTTTCCTTTCTCCATCATGAGAAACACTGCTGAATAAAAGAAACAGCAACAACAACAAAAGCACTAGTTTGTTTTTTTTTAAAGATATAGCCCAGAGCAACTCCAACTACCACACTGCCAGTAATGGCCATTTAATCTGCTAGTCCAGGTCAGAAGATTGCTAATGTAAGTAGCTGATAATTCTAGGTCTTGCTCCAAATGCAAATGTTATATCAAGTACATATTATTTGAGTTTTCACTGGTCTGTGTCTTATCACCTCAGAATACGAAACTGGAGAATAGAAAGATTTACATGAGGTTTAATGTATTAACTCCATCAAATGAAGTCTTCAAGATATATCTCATCATTTTAGAGACAGAAATTACATGGAACAGTACAATTTGTATAGGAGTGTTAGTGGCCTTTTCAATCTCATTTTAACCTAGAGCTACAAATGCAAACGGAAGTGAGAAGATGTCGTCTTTTCCTCTAGAGTTACATTGGTTTAACTATGCCATCAGTGCCTCAGATCACGGACAGCAGAAGGTTTTACTCCCTTAGTTGTTTTGCTACCTGCTGCAGAAGGTACTGTTAGCTGACAGATCCTATTTGCTAGGAAAGCTGTACCCATGAAAGAGTTTTCAACACATCAGAAGAATTTTGGCTCTTGAATTGCTTTTTCAGAATTACAGACTGACAAAACTGGCCACTAAAATTTGTGGGTCAGGCTTAATCATCTGCCCTTACTGTCTTGCTCCATTTCCATCTATCTGCCATCTTTCTGGCAGACAACCCTGTCTAGCAAATCTTTAAATCTCCTGATTTAAAGCCATTTAAAGCCAAAGCAGAAAAGAAAACAAATGATCTATAGGCACAGTTAGATTTTAAAATAGCTGGATGCTATGAATTTCCTAATTTGTAGTTCCAGCAAAACTTGATGTTATTTTTTTTCCAGTAAGCTAAGCCATATTAACGTGGTTTTAATTATATGCTGTTTAAAAAGCGTATGTGGAAATATTACCCTCCCCAAAATTTATTTCCTAAATCAATAAGGATTACAATTATTTTAAAAAATCTTTACTTTTTCTGCAACTTCTTAGAGCTTTCATCTTTAGCTCAAAACCAAAACATGTACAATTGCATGATTGCTGAATGGGGCTATTTTGATCTGTAGCTAGCTTACGTCAGCAAAGAGCACCAAAATAATCTGGTGGTTTTTTGTTTTTTTTTTTTTTTGCGGTTTTTGTTTGTTTGTTTGCCACTGATATGCAGAGTACCAGAATTTCACTCAACCTGGAAAAATCTTCATGCCTTTATAAAACTTCTCTTTCTTTTCTACTCAAACTAAATATCCACTAAGTATCCAGATTTTACTTTATGTTTACACTATACATAAATATGTATACGCATATATAAATATTAAAGTAAAATGAAGTGTAGATATTTAGCTTGAGTTTTGGACTAATATTAGCATTGTGTTAAATCATATTCTGTGTTTATTACTATGTAGTTCACAGAATCACACAGAACTATCAGTGTTGGAAATGACCTAGAGGATCATCCAGTCCAACCATTACCGATACTTCCCAGCTAAATCATATCCCTCAACATAACATCCAAACGTTTCTTGAACACAAGTTAGTTATAGTATATTGGCCTTTTTGTTGATTTACCCACCGTTAATGCAAACTAGCTCACTAATATAACACTTCTTAGAATGGCCTACTGCATTAAGAGAGAGAAGTTTGTGCAGCTCCAACTTTTGTGTCTCTCAGCTATTGTGTATTTTATCTCTGATACATTATTGGAGCTATCTCAGTTGATGGTGTTAAGCCATTTCCTCAGGCACACGATGCCTTTTTCCCCAACTTGCTCCTTTGAGATCCGGGCAGCAAAATTGGGTTTAATCCACTTCTATCTTCATTGCAGCTTTACTAGGAGCAGCTGTTACCACTTCTTTAACAGTTTGCAGGTTGTCAGGCAGCCTGAGGGACCCACCATATGACATCCGTGCTTCGTTCTAAATATACACCTGCACACTGTGTTTTCTTGGGGCAAGAATAGAGCAAAGGGACTCTCATTTCCTTTTGCACAACTGTACTTTCATCTCTTGACTGGAAAACTTTATTTATTCCCTGTAGTTGCACTTACGAACTTATCCTTCTTTGAGCAAAAGGGTTAATTCTACTTATAGGACTTTCTGAACTACAAGTTCATTGCCTGCTTTAATAGTTATAAACAATAACATTGCAAAATGCAGATATCTAACTCCTTAAAGCTCTTTTCAGCTCAGTAGTCATAAAGAAAATACAGACAGGTTTTGGTTAAGAGAGTGGTGGAGCCTACAGTCACATCCCATGAGGCTCATCTCAAAGAACTATCATATTTTTAGAAGTAGGGTCAAAAGAGATGTATGTAAAGTGGCAATATCTTGCAGAACATAAGAGATCTGTAGGATTAAGTGTGATATTGAACATGTCAACCATAAATATAAAAATGTCAAAAAAGAGAAGTGAAGCGTATAGCATGATAGGGACAAAAAAGAAAGTAACAATATTGAAACTTGCTTTTACATTTTGAGCTTTCCATGCTTATGTGAGGGCATGGTACCACAAATAGTCAGGTTACAGAAAGGGAATGGAGCCTGAATGCTATAATACCTTCCATTAAATAATAATAATAATAATAATAATAATAAATAATAATAATAATAATAATAATAATAATAAAAAATTAAAAAGGAAAAAGAAAAAAAAAAAGAAAAAAAAGAAAGTAGAATTCCAGAATAGTCACAGAATCATACAATTGCTTGAGTTCAAGGGGACCTTAAAGATCATCTAGCACTCAGCCCTCCTGCTTTGGGTAGGGTCGCCAACCACTAGACCAGGCTGCCCAGGGCCCAGTCCAACCTGGCTTTGAATGACACCAGAGATGGGCCATTCATAGCCTCTCTGTGCAGCCTGTGCCAGTGCCTCACCATGCTCTGAGTAAAAAAAAAAAAAAAAAAAAATGAAAAATGCTATGGGACAATGTAAAAAGTCAGTTTCTGTCTTGTTTCTAAGCTCCTTTACAGATAATAGTATTATCTGTAAGAGATAATTCTAAGGAAATGCAGTACAGAAACTTGCTAAGACGAACAGCTGAGTTTACATTTATCACTTTGTAAAATTTTGTCTCAGTAATATGAGGACTACTCCAAAAGAAATGCATCCTATTTTATTACGATGGCCCACAAAGTTGGAGGTGAATACTGGTGGTATGGCAGTAGAAGGTGAACCTTCCCCTCAGTATTCTGTTACATTTTGTTGCTGTGAGACAGATGGCAGCAGAGGGGCAGTCTGATAAAGTGCTGTCTGACATGGAAGTGCATATGAAGCAAGAGTGTGTAACTGAATTTCTCCATGAGGAAAATACAGCATTCATTGACATTCTTTGATACTTGCTGAACATTTTCAGAGACCGAACAGTGGATGTGAACACACTGAGGTGGTAGGTGGTACATGTCAGCAGTGGCAACAGTGATGTGGAAGACAAGCTATGTTCCAGATGACCACGAACAGTTATCACAGCACAAAATGAAAAGCATATCAATCATCTCATCCATTTGAATCAGCTAATGGTGGTGACTATTTTGGAAAGTAGTGTTTTGTAATGGAGTCTATATCAAATAGGGATATTGTGTTCTTTGTAACCATTGTAGTTTCCATAGAAATAAATAGGGGGCATTACTTTCAGTGTAACTTGCATATAAGGCGCACCTTCAAAGCCACAATGTGTAAAAAATATACAATATGTAGCAGGAAAAAATGGAGTTTTGTTTTATTGATGTCAACGATTTAAGGGCTGGTTTGGCCCAGTTCCATAACTAGGGTGGCGCAGTGGTAGGAATGCCACCTTGCAACACTGGGGCCCGGGTTTGAATCCCCCTGTGGTGCAAGTGGTAGAAGTGCCACTCTGCTACACAGAGGCTCGAATCCCGGGGGTTGGACTCGATGATCTTTAAGGTCCCTTCCAACCCGCACGAGACTATGATACTGTGATACTATGATAGTGGGGTGGAGGGATTTCACAGAATCCACGCCTCCAGAAAAGGGAAACAGGGGACCACAAAATAGTTAGAAATGATGGCAATGATCTGAAGAGACACAACTTATCTTCCAGACAGGTATGCAGAAATGGAGCATTAACACTTTAACCCCCAGTGCACTACATGATGTAATGATGTGGAATACCAGTAACCAAAAATCACAAAGCATGACAATGACAATTGAATATCTTAATGAAAAGAACTGCAGACATATCAAATTAGCTGGCTCTGCTCTTGATTATCTAAAATGTGATTTTATGCTGTTGGAGGGAAAATGTTTAAGTATAAGATACAGATATTAGATACTGATGATGAAATAGAACAGTGTTGTTAACTGGAGATGTCTTTTATCCCTGAGTTTTCACTTGTGATGTGTGGAGAAAGTAGAATTTATATGTTCTTTTTTTTTTTTTTAGGAATTTTCTGTTAAAATAAATTTTTTATTATTAAAATCTAATTGTTTGCATAGTAGAAAATAATGTTAATTTGAGACTTTTAAATCTATTTTCATAGATATTTCTAAAAGCTTATCTGGTTAGTTTTTAACATTGTTTGTCTGAAGTAAAACTCCCAAGAATGTTGCCTGTGTCTGCTGTTCATGTAATTGTTTGTGTAACTATCCAGAAATCTCTTTGACATTCCTCCTACAAACAAAGTTTTTCATCCCGTCAGTTATCAGTGGCAATGACACGTCCTAGATAACAAGTCGAACTCCACAAAAGCAACCAAAAATAAAGTTGAGGCAAATCATTGTGGACTGCTTAAAAGAAATATATAGATCATATTGTTCTTTAGGCAGAGGTATTTGCTCACCATCACTGAGATCAAAT
The DNA here is from genome assembly GCF_054131305.1 of Coturnix japonica. Taxonomy (NCBI): domain Eukaryota; kingdom Metazoa; phylum Chordata; class Aves; order Galliformes; family Phasianidae; genus Coturnix; species Coturnix japonica. The sequence continues at coordinate 79,106,235 of NC_140664.1, forward strand.
TTCTGTAAAACATCTCAGAGCATACATCTACTCCTGCTTAAACTCTGAATTCCTCTGTGCAGGCTGCCTGTTTTCCAAAGACTGGTTAAAATCCATTATGATTTCTGAGATCCTGAGGGTACAAAGCAAGTGTTATCCTCCTTTTGAAAGCTGATCAATTACAAGTTAGATAATGTAAAGAACAATAGCAAAAAAATAAAGTCCAACACACACTTCTACCCAGCTGGCATTTAATATAACTGAAAATCAAGCAAACAGCCACTGACAATAAAACCCAAAAATAACCAAATCAAAAGCCATATTAAAGAGCTAAAGAAATCTTTTAGACTACAAACTGATCTAAGCATGGAACAAAAAAATTCTGTCTAAACATCTAACTCTACAGTAGCAAACCTCAAAATTCATGGATGTGCATTGGAAGAATAATGTGGAACAATATATGACTGGGAATAAATGTTTGAACACAGAAAAATATTTTCACATATGCTTGCACATAGCTACCCATCTATGTCCTCTTCAAGAGTAGTGTATTAACTTCTTGCTACATACTGTGTTTAGGACTCTTCTTTCTAAGGCATTTACCTCTTTTGCCTTGTATTCTAATGTTGGTTGTACAGCTGAAGTTAATATATGCTAATGTGCCACAATATGGATGACTACTCATATTTTCTTTCTAACATTACTACTATAAGGCAAAATGTGATATAATACAAGGAAAAACATTTCTGAAATTAGAAAACAGCAAAGTCAGCAGATTTACGGAAAGTCAAGATACCATTTTTTTCTTCTTGATTAAGAACATTCTTCCTATGATAGTTTTATGCTTACACTGAAGTCACATCCTTAGAGTTATTGAGAGAACTTTCATCCTGGAGTACATTCCCAGATGGTTATTTCATTTCGTTCAACAAAGGCCCATGTCTTCATAAGACAAGCTATGTGTTTCCAAAAAATATCAGATATGCTTTTCAAGACAGAATCACTCTGCCTGAAATTTCTAGAAATAAAGAATAAATCAGAAACTGTATTCTCACAAAACCTTTATTTACAAAGTAGAAACTATTTAAAAAAATAAAAGAAATAAAAAATAAAAGGAACTTTGTATGCATTATATGAGGAGTATATATAAGATGCCTTGAATGGAAATAGAAGCACAAAAACATCCTTGTTATTTTTGCTTGGTGAACGTGAATACCTCCAATCAATGAAAAAGCATAACAGTTTCAGATCATAGCTTTTTTTTAAAAAAACTGTTTATCTGGGCAAAATGCTTCCAAGAATACTGAGGAATTCCTTAGCACCTCATTCCCTAAGGACTTATGTGATTTGCAGAAGATCTGAAACTTTTAACTTCCTCCACAACCTTGGACAAACTTTAGATACAGTAAAGCATGGACAAAAAAAAAAAAAAAAAAGGCATTAGTTACCATTCTTGAAATGAAAACCAAAGCATAACTTACAGCCCAGTTAGTGATGAAATTTGTACCTTGTTGAAGTAATTCAGCCTAGAGTCAGATTCACCAGTGAAGAACTCAAAGCAGCAAAGCTCAGGGCAGCTGGAGTCACACTTCTTATTCAGATTTGTACCTAGGTGGCTGGACTGAGGTTTTGGCCTGGAATTTTTCCACAATTCAGTAAATCTTTTTATTTGGGCTGACTGCTAGCAGAAATAAAAAAGCAAACAATTGGCTAAATTAATTGCTATTTTGTTGTTCAGCAATACTACTATTTTTAATGCTCTGTTTTATTTTCAAAATCTACAAGTAGTATGTTCATGTACTTTCAGGCAGTTTGCCCTTCTGCACATCAGATATGTAGCAGCACTATTTATTGACTCTTCACTTTCCCCCCACAAATGGCCTATAAAACCTCTCAAAACAAAGTGTATGATTTAGAAGGCAATCTCAGCAAGAAGCAGCAAATGGTCTCATACATTCAAATGTTCCTGAAAGATCAAATAAATACATTGGGCAAAACATAAGTTGTTTCAGACAGTGCTGAAATGTGCCTGGAACATTTTTAAAGCATAGAAATTATCATGTGACTTAGTCTCAAATTTTAAACTATTTATTGTCAGGGAACAGAGTTTCTTCAGAGTGATGAAAATTTCTTTAATATAAAAGGTACAGGGGTTTTGTTGTTGCTTTTTGTTTCCTCACAAAAATGAAACCAAAATATGTTGTTTGTAAGCTTACCATTGCCTCTACTAGAGGCCACTATCTGTAGAAATAAATGTGCTATAGATGCAAGTTGTACAAATTCATCACAAAATATTTCTTCTTTTAGAAGGAGGAGGTGGTGACATGCAGGTAATTTGGGGGGAGCAGCCACAAAAGTTGTGAGTTTTTTTAATCAGTTCTCAGTAAGTTAATGTTTTTATATGTCAGAATTTCTTCCAGAATTATTTTGTTGCTGCTGTTACATTTCTGTATGGTGCCTGCATAAAGCTACATTGGAGTTCTGATTAATACAGTGAAGTGGTTTTTTTTTTGTGTGTGTGTGAAAACAATGCATTTGTTAGCAATAAGTGTAGTTAGCCTTCAGAGTAAGTTGTGTAAAACAGTGGAGTGATGCTGAAAAGGTGAAGATATAATGCCGAGGAAGCATAATGAAAAAGAACTTGAAATATATGAAACAGAAATAGACATATTAATGCAGCATTAAAATTTTCATTAGAGTACATAAAGCATGTTAACTACTAAGCTATAAATATGTAAAGTTATATAGCTTAATTTTACACAAGAGACTGGATAATATTTTCAGATTTTAATTCCCAAACAGCAGAATGGTATACAAGCATATATATATATATAAATGTCAGGTTAAAACTTGAATGAAACCATTTAAGAATTTGTGACAAATATAGTGAGATATATTCAGTGATGCCTATTGTAACCCAATGATTAAATGTATTTATTTATTATATCCTATGAGCAGAATTTAATGCTTTTTCTCTTTACCTTCTAACATTAAATGGCAAAATAAATACCAGAAAGAAACCAGCTTTTTACAGGGTTATATATCGATGACAAGAGTTGCAGTTTCATTTACTTTCTTACTTTGGAGGTTGAAAAAGGGATAAAATCAAAAGAAAACTCTCAGCCCCTGTATTAACAGATAACGAAGCTTTTTTTTTCAAAGGGATTGTGAATGTTTTATAGAGCTCAATACTGAGTAAAATTTCAAGGAGGATTTAACATTAATCAACTGTCTAAAAACTTCTGGAAAGTATAAAAATATATTATTTTACCCAGCTATTCCCTTTTGCGGGGTCCATCGTTTACTCACTGTTCTGTATGATTGCCACTTTGAATTAAACACCTTTTCACACCATTTGCCGTGCAGATGGCAAAGTGCTCAGCAAATGACAGAGCTGAAACCCCAGGAGCTCTGAGCAACGCACTGGAAATACATCACAATAAGCAGACACCTATTATCTACTCTTGACTTGGCTGTAATCTCCTCCTCCAAATCCTGGTCTGTCGGTTCTTCCCTTTGGCTTTTTTTTTTTTTTTCTTCTCATAATACACTGCCTCTGCACATTTTTAAGAGAGTGTGGTGTGGAGATCTCTGTCAGTGTCTAGACCACCCTCTGTAAATTTCAGCAGTTCAACAATTTGCACCTCTTGCTGCCTGGCAGCAAGGAGTGGGTATCACCTCCTATGTGCTCTCAGCTGTGAACACGTTTGGCAGCGATGTGAGAGAAAGAGCTACTTAAAGCAGCTGTAATGCAAATCCCATGGTGCACCTCACGCCCCTGGGCTATCCAGAATCTGCCAGTTGTGGCTCTGGAAGGCAGGCAGAAGAGCAGGGACATTGTACTGGCTCTCCTCCCTGTGTCCTCCTCACCTTCAGGCATTCACACCTCTCTCCACACCTGTGCTCATCTCTTCCTTCAGGCCCTTTTCTTCCTCTGAAGTGTCATTGTTTTTTTTTGTTGTTTTTTTAAAAAAATTATTTTATTATTTTATTATTATTATTATTATTTTAATATATACCCACCTGAAGCACAGAAGCAAAAGAAGAAAAACAAGCAAAATGAACCCCCAACACTCCTGAAACTGTTTGGGTCTCTACAACTTCTCCTATCTCATTCTTATCTGTATTAAGCTCTCTTTGGTGTGCTGTTCATTATCTCTGTCTGGTTAGCCACTAGACAGTTTCTGCTTCATTTCCTTCCTGGGCTCTTTCATCTCAGCTTTCACACCCTCCTCTCAGCTGAAAGCCATCTCTGGATTTTGAAATGTTCTTTGCCCAGTCAGATCTCAAGAATTGTACCCTACCCACCTTGCTTATTTTCCCTCTCAACCATATTCACAGTCAGTGATACTCTCCATGAGACGTTCTCCCCTGTGCTATGCCGCCTTCCAGATCTGAGCCCTTCATTGCTTTTCTTCCTAGATTTTTAGTCTTTTGTTATGTAATCCTTTCAAAGGATTTTTATTTCTTCGCACTCTTACATTTTTCTATGGTTCAGTCACAGCTCTTCTTTCTCTATATGATCTCAGATTCACATCACTCATAGATGCAGATTTAATTGAATTATTTACAGGCAGTGTACTGCTTTATTTCCACATTACGAACATAAATCTTAAATTCTCGTTGTGTCTCCCCAACTCAAGTAAAGAACACTTCAGATTCCCTCCTTTTCACACAGACCATTTGCCATTCTTTCTTCTTCACCTCACTTTACACTTTGGCATAATCTTTGATTTTGACAAATATCATCTTCAAATCAAGCTTATACATACTTGCAGATTTTCCATGTTTTCAACTTCAACCATGGATACAATGGCAGTTTGGTATCCCCTTGCAGTACTGTTCCCAGGGTTATGCTTCTAAGAAAAACTATGCTCTTTTCCCATTTCTCTGCTGGTTTTTTGTTTTTTTTTTTTCTTTTCTTTATTAAATCAAATGTACTCTACTTGTTTTCATTCCAATTTCTCCTGAAATGTCTGTGTACAGTTATATTTAAAAAGAAAATTTTGACTTCTCATAATTAAATTTAATGTTTTATTCTCTTATTTTTGGTAGTATAGTAGATGGCTTGACTTTATATACATCTATATACATCTTAAGAACATTTCTTTTCAGAGGTATCTCTATGAGTATGAAAATGTAACACTTGTGTTGTCTGATAATCACTCCCTCTCATTTTCTTGGGCAGTTACACTTGACTGCCTCCAGTTGTTTGCTCACTGAAACTGAAATGCATTTCCATTATATATTGGGACATTTTGTTCCTGGTCCATGATTATATTCTTATCCCTTCATGAATCGTCTATGGATATTACTCCTTTCACTAGACTCATATTGCAGGAAAAAAATCCATAAAATATTTCTTGTTCTTCAAGTTCTTCATCTATTCTCTGGCATTTTATTAATAGAATAACATAAATTAATGTAGATTTCTAAAATTAATGGCAAGGCTTCATATTATTTTATTACGTGGGTGAGTTATCACTGTGAACTGGAAGCTTAACAGTGAAATGAGCAATGGACACCTCTGTGTCTGTATTCCTGAACAGAACTGGAAGCTGATCTCAGCTTATTGGGGGACTTTCAGAGACAATCTGTGCAAGCAGGTGACTGCTTATGGGAACTTTATGTGGGACAGAAGGGAATGAGCTCAGATTAAATGTTCAGAGATGATCAAGATATTTTTAAAAATGGAACAGAGTAGAATCCACCTAAGTCTACAGACAGAAACAATAAGTCACATCCATTAATGTGGAAAAAAATATGTAACTTACTTACAGAATTGGCAGCTGAAGTATTTTTGTCATGTGTAGAATAACTGACACAAAAAGACCACCTTCAACAGCACTCTTAGATAGATAATGCACTATACCTGTCTGAGAAATCTTTTTTTATGATAGTGTAGTGTGATGTGAGGATATTGTATTATATTAATCTCCTATATATACATATATATAAATATAGACTCTGGGAAAAGTAATCATTAAGAAATCATTTAAAAGTTTTCTTGTTATTTTCCACATCTGATAGAAAATATGTTGAGTTTACTTGCAACCACAGTAGTTAGTTGGGAATGATTTACAGCTATTTCAGCAACAATCTAGTGAAGTACCTGGGAGCTTATTTTTATCAAACTGCTATCTAAGTGAGACAGGTTTCCTCCTCTCTTGTGTGATAACCACAGATCCCTGCAAAAAACTGTGCAAATGGTATACATTTCTCATGGAAGTGTCTGTGTTCTTTTCTACTATATTCTACCAACAGGATTATTTTCTTCTATAAGAAATGTCTGAGCAAAATCAATCTGAAAAAATAAAATAAAAATAAGCCTGCATCTTCCTATTAGGATGTAGTGCCTCCTGGCTCCTCCCAACATGCTAAGAATGTAGTTACTGGAATTGCTATTGCTATTTGTCTTTTTTACAGAACCAAACAGTAGTGAAATCTGATGTCTTTTTGTTTCAAGGTTCCCTATCAGCTCTGTTTAAGTCATCTGAATGAAGTACTTCATCTGAAGCACTATACATCATTAATTGCTTTCCTAACAGGAAAGAAACTGTTTCTCCTGATCAAGCTGCCAGTTTATCCTGTTCTGGCTGCCAAACTGGCAAGCCTTGACAAGAGTATCTCTCTCAGATTCCACTACTGAAGTTGCATAGGTCAAGTGATGAAGTTTGGATATGGAATTACACACCAGTCTGAAAAGATTTTATTTATTAATTTATTATGAAAAAAAGCCATTTATATGTCAATGAAGAGAAACAGCATGAATGTACATGCAGCTAGGTGCCTGTTATAGCATGAAATTATTTCCTGGAAGCATTTATATCTCCATTCACACAACAGCAATGGAGCGTTTGGTGATTCCAGTGTCAATGTCCACACAGTAATGAACTTGAATAGATGAATCTCAGATCTCCAATGAAGTCAACTTCTTGTGGGTAGCTGCAGTTCACTGTACAGATGACAGTTCAACAGATCCTCTAGTCAGACTAACCATAACTTGCAAACTGTTTTAGAAGAGCTTTTCTTCTTGTCATTCACTTTATACCTCTCAGATAGTGTCAATGAAAAAGTTAAAAAAATATTATTAATAATAATAAAAATAATAATTAAAAATAAGACTTGAACTGTCCAAGATTCCTAGTTGCATCAAGATTTATTTGTCAGATGTTACAAAAGTAATGCCTTCTATTTTATTAGGTTGACCCATAGTGCAAAGGCTGAGGCAGATATTGGTGGTATGGCAGTAGAGGCTGAAGTTTCCCACAAATATTTTGTTCAATTTTGTTGCATGTAGGCTACTGTTCATTGCTGGTGAAAATGCATAGTTAACAGTGGCAACTATGTTAAAGAATAGTGCTTTGTCTCTGAGAATGTGGTCTATAAAATTGCATTATTGTTCTCCTATCTGTTGTAGTTTCCACGGAAATAAATGGGAGGCATTACTTTTGGAGCAACCTACATTCATTGCAACTATATTCAGATGCATCTTTTACCTGGACTGTGTACCAGGCAGAAATTATTGACTGATCACCCCCATCTCAGGAGTGAGAGGTGTTTCACAATTTATGGCCAGATATGCAGATATGTAGATGTCTTAGATCCTGCTTGGTAGCACCTAGGCATCTAGCTGGAGAGTAAAAGGATCTTATCATTAATTTGATTATGAATGGTGGTAAATTTATTAGCCAATGGTTCTGTGTTTAACAGCATGAACTCAAGCTGAATCCCCATCTGTCAGTACCTTGTATTACTGAGATGTAACAGATGGCAAAGCTAATGGAACTGAAATTAAACCTCTCAGCCCAGGCTTACACCTAACTGCATCACCTTTCATTGCCTTACAATTGGCTGCAAAGGGGAAAAAGCTTAATAACCTGAAGCTGCAAAAAAACCTAAATATGAGGAAGGAGAAGTAGTAATACTACTGCATTCCTCAGGTCAGAGAAGAGGAGATGCTTGACTTGATAAAAAAAAATAAAATAAAAATTGTTTCTAATTCAAATAAGTTGGACTTGCAAACTAGATGGTTTTTTTTACCCATTTTTACAGCCTCAGCCACAGAATTTTAATATGACTGATTTTTACATCAGAGTTAAACATTACACTTGATTTCAGGAAATCTTAAAATTAAAAATATTTCTCCTGAAAGGGAATGAAATTATAGGAAACAAAACCAATGTAGCCTCCCTTCTCCAATTCCATGGGTTGTATAATGTATTTTATTCAGAACAAGCAACTGGCACATACATTATATTTTCAACATTTAAGAGACTGAACAGGTGAAATAATAATTGCCATCAACACAAAAAAATTAAATGTTACTTGTAAAGTGTTCTTTTCTTTCTGTTGTGACTAGCTGGGACAGGGAGGTGATCGTCCCTCTCTGCTCTTGTGAGGCCCCATCTGGAGTACTGTGTCCAGTATAGAGCCCCCAGTACAAGAAAGAAAAAGAGCAGTTGGAGAGGGTCTAGAGGAGAAACACAAGGATGATCGGGGGCTGGAGCACCTCCCCTATGAAGACAGGCTGAGGGAGCTGAGCATGTTCAGCCTGCAAAAAAGAAGGCTGTGGGGTGATCTCATTGCAGCCTTTCAGTACCTGAAGGGAGCCTATAAGGGGAGTCAACTCTTCAAAAGTATAGATAACAGCAGGACAAGGGAAAGTGGTTTTAAGTTGAAGGAGGGAAGATTTAGGTTGGTTGTCAGAGGGAAGTTCACAGAATCACAGAATTGTAGGGGTTGGAAGGGACCTCTAGAGATCATCGAGTCCAACCCCCCTGCCAAAGCAGGCTCCCTACACCACGTTGCACAGGTAGGTGTCCAGTCGGGTCTTGAATATCTCCAGAGGAGACTCCACCACCTCCCTGGGCAGCCTGTTCCAGTGCTCCGTCACCCTCACTGTAAAGAAGTTCTTCCACACATTCTTGCGGAACTTCCTATGCTGTACTTTCATCCCATTACCCCTAGTCCTGTCCCCGTGCCCTACTGAAAAGCGACCAGCCTCACCACTATGACTCCCACAACTCAGGTATTCATAAACCTGGGTCAAGTCACCTCTCAGCCTTCTTTTCTCAAGGCTAAACAGACCCAGTTCCCTAAGTCTCTCCTCATAGGGGAGATGCTCCAGGCCCTTCACCATCTTAGTGGCCCTCCGCTGGACTCTTTCCAAGAGATCCCTGTCTTTTTTGTACTGGGGAGCCCAGAATCGGACACAATATTCCAGATGAGGCCTCACCAGGGCAGAGTAGAGGGTTCTTCATAATGAGAGTGGTAAGGTGTTGGAACAGGCTGCCCAGAGATGTGTATGTCCCTTCCCTGGAGGTGTTCAAGGCCAGGTTGGATGGGGCCCTGGTCTAGTAAATGGGGAGGTTGGTGGCCCTGTCTGGCAGGGGGCTTGGAGATTCATGATCCTTGAGGTCCCTTCAAACCCGGGCCATCCTGTGATTCTGTGATTCTAATCTTTAAATGTGTATATGTGTAAAAATTCATTTGCGTCATACAGATAAATTCCATAACTTCTGAGACTCTGATATTTTTTACCTTGCAATGGGAATTAGACATTTATTTATAGAAACTGAATTCAGCAGTAATTTTAAGAAATTAGTACCAGCTCTATATTGAAGTTCAGTGTTTGAAAAGATTTGGAATATCTTACCTGTATTATGGTCAGATCTTCAATGTTAATAGCACCACACAGACCACAAGTGTACTAATATACTATAATTTCCAGTTTATAAAGATTTTTTAAATTCATGACAGAATGCAGTTTTGTTGTTGTTGTTTTTTAATAGGTAAGGTATAGTGTAAGGTCACTCTGATTATCAGAAATTTCACTTAATGTAGTAATTATAAAATATGTCCAGTCTTCTTGAAAAGTCTGTCTTATGAAAATTAATTATGTAAACAATTTTCTTTTTTTTAAAGTAAGTTTTGTTGGTTTTATTCATTGATCACAAAGAATTTATTGTTGAAATTAATGCTAATTTTAAGGTCATAAAAAGACCTTTATTTTATGATTCCTATTATTCCTAAAAATCAGAAATTGCAGGTCCTTCTCTACCATCTTCAATCAAGACAGTACAGTTGTATTGTGAAAAAAGATCAGTTTGACTTCTTTTTATTGTATGCTTTATGGTGGATACTTCTTTGTTACATCATTGCAACATTTATCTATATAATATTATAATCTTCATAGTTACTAGAATACACACTGACTCCCCATAAAAAGATACAGAGGCTGTGATCTCATATTTCCTAATGGAAACAACAAAGTCCAGTTTCATTCCGGAACTTTAGCTGCTTAGACATTATACTTCTTAGCTGAGTTACCAAGATTTCCTCACTAGTGAACTTTGCGTATGCTTATCATCAGCCTAGAAGCTTAGAAAACCAAAATGGTCAAGCCTCCTAATTTCAGAATAGATAAAATTAGGGGACAAGATCTCTATCCATAGTCATAATTTTTCTGTATTCACAATGTTTTTGAATCTTGGAGTGTACTGTGTTCATGGACAATACAGATTAAGAGCCCTGCAGTACTGCGGATTTACTTAAGGTAAATGATTTCTTAACATTGCTAGAACACGCAAAAGGAAATAATCCACAATTAGTAAAGCATTTTTACACATTATTGTCCTAATCTCTGGCTCTGTTTGATGTTGTTCAGTTGGTTTTGGGTGCATTTCATTTGGTTTCTGAATGAACTGTGAACTATATTTTACAACAATTATAGAAATATTTAGTGTGATGACAGGTTAAAATACATATTCTAAGTGCATGTCTGTTTCTATGCATCTATATGTTTTAATTCTAACACACTTGAGTTCAGACTTTCAAAAGAGCTAAATATTAAATAATATTTTTATGTTATTTAATATTATTTAATATTCAGATATCATTTAAACTGAAGCCAAACACAATGATTTTGGATCCATTCAGGTACGCTAAGACATTTTATTTTATTTTATTTTATTTTATTTTATTTTATTTTATTTTATTTTATTTTATTTTATTTTATTTTATTTTATTTTATTTTATTTTGTCATCTGCTGGGATACACAGCATAAAAAGCAGGGTTTTAATCCATCCACCTCATAATTTCCATCTGTGCTAAAAATTTGGTGTACAGTTGTATCTTCAAAGGGAAACTGTTCAAAATTCCAGCAAGAGGATACCTCTGGTTCTCCCTGCCTCCCAGCTGTGGAGCTGAAGTCATAAGGAAGTTTCTGATGAAACTTAATTGAAAGTGAATCATTCTACATCTCCAAGCTTATTTTTGGCTTCCCTGTGTTTCTTCCTCCTTAAGTTGTGTAAAATTGCATCCCTATCTCTCCTGATCATATTTATCTTGCATCTGTGTGTAAATCTGGAGGAAGCCTTTGTTTATTGCCACATTTTATAGTTCATCTTTCTAATTCCTCACAAAATTTTATCCAAATGATCCCTCTCATGCCACAGAAAGACTGATAGATTCTTTTTTTTCTTCTCAATATTTCTGTCTTCACCTCAGTCTTTTGCACATAACAAAAACAGAGAGATCTCTGTTCTATTAAGCATCAGTGCAATCCAAATATCCCCCAGGAGCAGAACGGCACCATAATGATGCAATCTAATTAGGTACTGGTGCCCTGAGTCCTATGTTTGGGGTGATATCATTGACAAAGACTACAGCAGACTGAACTGAATACCACCCTGGGGGAAAATAAATAAAAACAAAAATAAATAAAGAAAGTACACAAAACAGTCCCCTGCAAACAAAGTGATGACTTTTCAGGAGACTAAAAATCAGGCTTAACAGTCGACTATTCACCACTTAACACTTAAAAGGATGAGAAGTAAATTTTCACACTATTATGCTAAGAACTACACTACTGAAAAAGAAAATGCAAGTCGTACTATTAAAATACAGGAATTTATTTTTTTTTTATTATTTTGAAAAGCATCTAAATGCATGTTCCTGGTATTTATAGTAGCCATAAGTAAAGTTTTGTTTGTTTGTTTGTTTGTTTCCCATATATCGTTCCTGGACTGTGCAGTTATTCTGACAGTTTGGGGATTTCTGCATATTCAGGTGTATGTTTTATACTGTCTGTATGGAACACAATTTCATGTTGATAAGCTTTTTTTCCACTAAGACTAAAAACCTCCCTTGAAATACAGGCTGAGATTTTTATGTATTCTCATGATATCAGAACAAAACTAGGACTTCAGGGTCAGACCCTGGCTGCAACCTTATCTTCAGCTGGAGGGTGGAAAAAATATTTCAATTGGTGTTGAACAGTTTATAAATTTCAGAAAAAGTACTGAAATTCAGTTATTTGAATTGTAAATTCATCTCTTTCAATTTTATTCTTTGCTGTGCAAAACTGTTATAATAAACTCCTTCCCAATATAGTTTCCAACTACATACCAGGCTATATGTCCGTCATATGAAAATGGGAGTAGAATGCAAACTAATTAACAGGGTTCATTTTCTTCTCATCGAGACTACAAGGCAGAAATTTTAGATGCTGCTGCTACTGGCTAATCTTATTTTTTATCTGTCTGCTAGAGCCATCATATGTGATATGATAACTCATAGCATATTTTAGCAGAAGCTGAGGGTTAAAGGCTTTCTTTCTCTTCGCAATTCCCCACAGACAATGTTAAACCAATCTTGTTTTACTGGAGTTCCTCCTGCTCTGTCCGTCCCTTTGAAGCCTAGCTCAAGGCAGTAGCTGATCCTTTGGTAAGCAGCGTAGTTGAGAAGCATCTTTTACTGCAGTTGGCTATCCTGGTAAACAAAAGACATATCTTCTTTACTAATCTAAAGGGGGACTCAGTTTCTTACAACCTTTATATCTTTTTTCCTCATCTTTGATGAGAATTCAATCATCCAGAAAATTTTGCTGAGGAACTGACTTACTGAAATACAGAAAACTACTAATAGAAGCTGGGAGGCAGCCAACTGGTTGACACCCTGCTATGACAAAAAGTGAAAGCAACATGTAAGTCAAATACCAGAAAAGGGCAGAGAAATTTGTTCTATCAGTGGTGGTTGTTCTTCAAGGAGAACTTGTCATGAATGTTCTTCATCTCCTTGTCATGAACAATCTTTCTCTTGCACATCATTACAGTTAAAGTTTATAGCAGTTTTCAGACATGTCAGTCTCTTAAAAATACTCTAAGCTGCTAAATATTCATGCAACTAGAGAACTAAATGATTAATGGGAATGCTCAAGAGTAAGAAAAAAGTGGTGTTCATTTATGATATCCTGTATTATTATTATGGTGGAAAAGAATTCTGGCAAGGTCCAAATCCAAGTAGAATTAAATTTTCAAATGAGGCTGAAGAAACCTGACATTCTTCAGTTATTATCTATTCAGAGTTAAAAATATATGCCCAGGAATATTTCAACAACCTTTTTAACAGGCCATTGTTTGCATTAGAAAGTTGAAACTGAATTTACTTTTTCATCCTGTTCTATTAATAAAATGGCAACACTGACATATGACAAGATCAGAAGCATTGGAATACAGTGGGTATAATTTTCAGTAGCTAAATGGTCTAATTATGAAGGAATTCATCTCCAGCACTAAGGTGTTTGAAACTTTGTGTTAACTGTGGAGCTATGTGAAACTGTGACTACTGAGATGTAAGGTTTTGACATTTTTCTGGATCCTGGGCTACTAGTTTTATACTCAGATGGTGGCAGCTGAGTGCATGCCCCCAATCCATGCTAGAGTAAGGTCTAGATGTAGCACAAATTTTTCTCCTCTCCCTTCACTGTTTGGGTTCTCAGCAAACAGCAGCCCAGAGTTACTCGCCAGTAGGAATCTGGGCTTCCTTAGAACAGATCTAGAAGAGTCCTTCAGCATACAAGGGCACCTACTGACCCGCAAATTATATAGACTACTAATAAAACCCAACTTCCTCTTAGCAGATTACAAAGATATACACAAAGCAAGGAATCTACACAAGAGGCTACACCTCACCTTTCTAATCAGAGTTTAACATAAGCAAGTAAGAGAGCTGCTTTAAATTTTAGTCAGACTGCCTAGTCCTTCCAGCCTGAACCAAAGCACACATTACAATCCTTTCTAATCTTTCTTCTAACTCAGCTGTAATACTTATACAAACAACATACAGCTACCTATAATTCCCCCAAATACTGCATTTGGAAGCGGAACTGTGATTTACAACTTGGAGATAATTAATGACTGCTATTCTTGGTTTCTTTAAGAGTGGAGAAGCAGAATCCCCAGTTGCATCCTCCACTACACCAGCCCATATTGCTAGTCCAAATATAACAATGACGAGCAAAATAGTCACATGAGACAAAATCATCCAGGTGTCTTCTCGCCTGCTTATTCCAAATGCAGATATAGTGACGGACAGCACACTTGGGATTATTATAAAATGGTGTTAAACTGAACATTTTCATTGCTATGTTTTTTTGTTTTGTTTTGTTTTTGTTTTTGTTCTTTTTAAGTTCCAGGTTTATATATGCTTCCACACATACAACATTATTTGAATGTATATATATATTTCTAAACCAAGAAGTGTGATCAGTGCAGATAGCAGAGAGGATGCTGCTATATTACCATAACAGTTCTTCTGACACAATAATCAAATGTGAATAAGCTACTCCAGTAGAATGTTTTTGTATAATGTCCACTTGGGGGGGGGCTGGGGGAGAGGGTGGGAGAAGGAAAATATTACTTCTAAAATATAATTTATTGTGTGTCTTCCAAGACAGTAGTCATTCTGTGAGAAGACAACTTGGCCCAGGGTCTGTCCCATGTTAAACACTAATTACTGAGCACAGAGCAGAACTTGTTTTTTGAGAGGCAGTAATCGCTCCTAAAGCAACAGTTATTAAAACCACAATTGTCACTACTGAAAAATTCAGCCCCCCTGTGCCCATATACAACCTTAGGCATATATTTATTTTTTATCATACCACATACCACCATATCTCTCTTTATCAAGATTTGGTTGGCACATTTATTTTCAAATACTTATACATGACAATGTGATTTACCCATCTGTGCCACGAAATTAAAGTAGAAATCATGCTTCATGCTACTTTAAATCATCTGCCTCATTATCTCAGAATTTTTACAATAAACAGATTAAAGAACAAAAATAGAATATGATTCAGATCTGGCCTTGGGAATGTCATCATACACGAATGTCCTTCATGCTAATAATCAGCAAATTAGTGACTTGTGTCATAAGGAGAGCAAAGGGTCTATAATTCTATTTCTTTCCTAATTTTATCCTTTTTTTTTTTTCTTTTCTTTTTTTTTTTTTTTGTGGATAGAAAAGCAAGGAAGTGAGGTCTCCCACAGTACTACTGAATTCTCAATCAGCAAAGTAACTGTTTCATGAAGAAAAAAATGTTCCTGATGAATAGACTGCAGAAGGAACAGCTTTGTGCCATCTGAGTCTTTCTTTTGCTGCTGCTGAGCAGATTTCTGCTGATATTCAAAGTTTACTGTAAATTATTGAAAATACACTTCTTTGATTAAAAAAAAAAAAGCAACATACTACTGTTTCTTGAATACTGCTCCATTTGAAAGGAAAATCAATGTCTTAATTTCTTCATATTATTTGACTGCCTTACTAAACATGAGAAAGGAAAATACACGGATTTCTTCTTCTCCACAGTCTTTAATGATCATTGTATGTAGCACTAATGTCCCACCAGTTTTCATTTTAAACTGTTTATTATTTAAGCTATGCAGTCATTACTACTTAGGGATTTATTCACTATTCCTTGTGCGCACACAGTTTCTACTAATGCCAATTAATAAGCATTCACTGAAAAAAATTATCATCTTCATTTTGTACAGAAATTATTTCAGCAAATTATTTGATATTTTTACAGGGATAAAATTACATTTACAGCAAAAATAAGTTCATACCAGAAAATGTAGATATGCTGCTATTTTCTGCTATTTCTTGCCATATTGGGTATATAAAGACTGTTAACAATGAGAATTTCCAGAAAACAGTGAGGTGAGTTTGACCACGACTTTTACTGGCGTGAATGATATTTACATTTTAAGCAGAATAAAATCCTTAACATTAAAAATTTTGGCATGTTCTCACTGAAACAGTACTGAACGTTTAGAAAAATTTTATTTCTATTAAATTCTGAGCTAATATTTAACTGAGACAGTTTCAACATGATTCTATGGAAGCCAACATGCCAGAAAGATGCTTGCTGCTTATATGTGATACAACCCAGAAGTGAAAATCTGAGTCGAACAAGAAAATCTTTTAGAAGCCAACAAAATACCCAGCACTGATACCTTATGTTTGATGACTTCATAGACAGATTCAGCTTTAGAGAGCATTGCTTTAAAAACAGCTTCTTCTACTGGTCTTCTGAATGCACCGTTAGACACATTTATAAGTAGATCAATTGAAATCTAGAATTTCAGATGCTTCTAAAAGTTGTTCCCTTATATTTTTACACAGTTATAATTTTCTTCTCTATCTGAAATAAAAATATATTTTAATATAGTCAGCTTTTATAAAAAACACACTAAATGAATTATTTTTCCCAATACAACAGTTTAGTGACACACTTTTGCTTCAGACAAAGTCCCATGTCAGATGCCATTCTGTCAGACTGCCCCTCTGCTGCCATCGTTCACACCAAAATGGGCCAGTTTTTGTAGTTTTAAATTTTCATTCCAAACAATGTAATGAAGGTAAATAATAGATAAATAGATAAAAAATACCAAGGCTAGTGACGTCAGAATGCACTTGCAACTGCATGCCTCTCATCTTCCCATTTTGGTAAAATGTGTCAGTGGAAACAAACTAAACTAAGACATCTATAATAATTTGTACAATCTGTCTCCAAGAGGCATTTCTGAACACAAAATTACAGTGTACACATAAGCTGGAGTGGTGGTGTTTAATCACACCCACCATACGATTATAAAGGCATGTTTTTACTCTTTACCACTGTTTGTTCCTGCATATATTTTTATTTTAAAATATGTAATTCTTTTTTTTTTTTTTTTGTCTTCTCTCTGTTAAGCCCCCCCAAAAAGCACATTGATTTCAACCTTGATTCCAGTAACAGAATGAAGTTTATGTTCCTTTTTTCGACTGCACGTTTCCAGAACTAACACGAATAGATTCCATTTTTACTCAGAACTCATAAAAAAATTGTGTTTTTAACTTAATCACTTTCAAAAAAATTGAGTTGTATATGTACACCATCTCAGTAAAATTGCACACATATTTTCAGAACAAAGCAACATGGATTTTGACATATTTGAGTTAATTGAGATTCAGCAATAACCACATAGCTATTTTTTTTCTCTCTCTCTTTCTTAAATGAAACCATGTGACAACTATTCCCATATACTTTGATTGATTGATTCACCATTAAAGAATATTGTGTCTAGGTCTGGAGCCCCCAGTACAAGAAAGAGAAAGAATACTGTAGAGGGTCCAGATAAGAGACATGAAGATGATCAGGGGGCTGGAGCACCTCCCCTACGAAGACAGGCTGAGGGAGCTGGGATTGTTCAGCCTGCAGAAAGGAAGGCTGCAGGGTGACCTCATTGCAGCCTTTAAGTACTTCAAGGAGTACTTATCAGTACTTATAAACTCAGTTTATAAGTCAACTCTTTGAAAGGGTAGGTAACAGGAGAAGCAGAAATGGTTTTAAGTTGAAGGAGGGAAGATTTAGGTTGGATGTCAGGGGGAATTTCTTTACCATGAGAGTGATGAGATGCTGGAACAGGCTTCCCAGAGAGGCTGTGGATGCTCCATTCCTGGAGCTGTTCAAGGCCAGCCTGGTCTAGTACTAAATGTGGAGGCTGGTGGCCCTGACTGTGGTAGGAGGGTTGGAGATTTATGATCCTTGTGGTCCCTTCCAACTCAGGCCATTCTGTGATTCTGTGATTCCATTATGTGAAAGTTTTAAATAATAATAAAAAGAAGAATATGAGAAATAGTATACTGAGGAGGGTGAGATAAAATTTGACATGATCCAGAATAAATATATAAAAAAATCTCTGAATTAATAAATCTGTGGCATTTTCATAAACTGTAAATTGAGATGACTATGTATTTATCATCCTTTGTTCATGTATCTTGATAATATGTTTCTTTGCTCTGCAGCTATTAGCTTTAAGTTTGAAACTTAAAGCTAGAGAAACACTATATTGAAAGCATATTTCTGTAATTTGAGAATCTGCAGAGATGAACTGGATGTTCAGAAAGGCGTAATGTATAGCAGAAGATCTGTTTGTGTGACTTCACATTTCAGATTTTTTTTGTTTGTTTGTTTCTTCTTGTTGCTAAATATTTTTTTTATTTGTTGTTGTTTTTCCAATTAAATAAATAAAGTTTTATTTTTGGAAAAGTGAAAAAAAGAACACAGAAATTCCCTTAAGGTGTGTGATTTCTTATTTAACCAAGATGGGTGGACAGGAAAAGAAATACAAATAATTAAGTGGTATTCAAAGTGGCATAATTAAACTTTGTGTGTAACATTAACATATAACCTTGAAATATAATTAAAAAGGGGCATATGTGTCAGAAACCTTTCCTTAGTATTCTTTGTCATAGGACATACATAAAAAAATTCTACAGTACAGCCTAGGAATACGCACAGAAAAAATTGAATGGGATATGCCCTAGACACATGTGGAGATGGACACTGCTTTCCACAAACCCTTAAAGCCTCCCACCAATCTCATGAAATTCTTTGTCAGTTTTCTGAACGCACAGAATGCACCAGGTGTAGGCAGGGAACATGGTGGAACTGAGCAGTAACTGTGTTAAGAAGCTAATCTCTAAATTAAGACCTCTACTACCACAAGATGTGAAGATGAAAACTCCTGAATCGTGAGAGATCGAGACCTAAAAATCTCCTACTGACTCCCTTTATTGAGTTGAAAACTCATCTTGAAGAGCAGAGTACCAACAATCCATGCAGCCCTGCAGTTTTCTGTGTACCAGTCAAAGCCCTTGTTTAATAACCATAAAGACAAAACTCTAGGCAACCACACCAACAACAAACTAATTTGTCTAAATGGTAATCTGGAAATCAGTGCTGAACTTTAGTTTGAAAGATCCTTGTATATATGCAATTGCGAAGAAGAAATAAAAATTACATGGACAAATGACTTGGGGAAAGCAACTATTAAAATGGCTAAAACTGGATGTGCTTAGGCCTGAAAAGGAAGTCATCCTCTTGGATAACTAAAACTTGGAAAAACCTAGTTTTAGGAGAAATGAGAAATGCTTACTCCCCTCATTTTTCATTTTCCTTCTGTTGTTCTGTAATGTCTCCCAGAGAACAATGACAAGGCAGATTCCTTTCATCTATGTGGAATTTCAAACAGTTAAATGAGGGAATTCCAAGAAAGAAGAAAACAAATTGTTTTCAAGAGCAAAATGAATTATTTTACCTTCAAACCTATGGCCTTCTTTCTGTGCAAGCATTTAAAATAACTACAGTAGCAGAAACAACAAAAAAACACTAAAACCTTTAGTCATGCCCAACTGAGGATATTAACTTTCAAACCTTTTAAAAGTGGTTATGCTGTCTTAATAGAAAAGTGCATGGCATGCACTGCATAGTCCTGGTCTAATCAAAAATAATTTCATTAAAAAATTGCTGCATAGGTGCTTTTTTCCACTAGACTACACACAGCATTTTAAGTTATCTCTCACTTTTTCCCTTTGGACTTTAAGGCTTACAAATGGAGTTTCATGCTTCATGAAACAAAGACTTGCAGGCTGCTTAGGCAATCACAAACAACGGGACAGCAAAGTGATAGTCGGAGTTGGAACCTGAAGGCACAGCCACATCAAGCTAGCAAACCTGTGCTTATGATGACCCCATTACTCACAGGAATGAGGACTAGCCTATTTTATGATTTAATTGTGAGATTCTTTATATTTGTTCCACTGGCCAATGGCCACTAGTTATTTTATAGGCCCAGCTCTGGGAATCTTACTTCTATAGAAAATACTTGTTCTTTCATACTCTTGGCTTTTGTGGTTTTGAAGAATTCTTAAAGCTCCACTCTGGTCCAAAGAAAGGGAGAGGAAGAATGTTAGACAAGACTTGGTCCTTTTCATATATTCTATTATTTTTAGAACAAGCTTGCTATTTCTTGTATTCGTCAAAACTGTACTCATCCTGAATACGTAGTCCTATTCCCAGTGACAAAAACTGTAGCCCAAAGATGAGTCCCTTTGAGAACATAACAAAGAATGCTCCTAAGAATAACATGAATGAAAAAAATTATTTCTGCCTCACCAAGCAGACCATTGCAGGCCCTGAGGGCAGCGCACAATTGCTATGTTGACTCACTGAAAAGCAAGAGAATTCATATTGTCTTAAGGGAATGAACCTCTAGCCTCCAAACACATACAATACATGCTTGCCCCTTTACTATTCAGTCTGGTTCACTGCTTCATTTTTTCCTGGAATGAATACTGAGTAGCAACTTCATTTGCATATTTTATTTTGCTCTTAAAACAAAAATATAAGTTTATATATACTATATATATATAAATATATATCCTCTGAACTCAGTCTAATAGAAGAAGTAAAACCAACTCACTCTTAAAAGCAACAGAAATGCTTGAGTCAAAATTATCCTTAAAATATGCAACCATATTCTATAGCCAAGCACAGCCCATGCTACTGTATTGCTTGATATGGCTTTACATTAAACAATACTATTGAGATAGTTGAATCCTTGCACTTCTAAGCTCATAAGGGACCACCCTGGAGCAAAGCTAACAGGATAAATCAGAAATTACTTCAAGACCAGGAATAATTAAATTCACAGTGCTGGATAATGCAAAATAAAGAACCAAGCAATTAGGCAACCAGAGGAAAATTAATTGCTCACACAGATGCAGAGTACAGCAAAGAATTAACCTGAAGATATACAAAAAAAGATTAAGTTCACACAGAATATATAGACAGAAGGTTGATGTAACACAGAGTTGTATACATTGCCTTGAAGAATTCTGTATGAACTTTGTAGTACAGATTACATGCTTGACAAAAGTCTGTCTATGAGTCATCCTGAGAGTGGCAGCGGCCAGTGGAGCCCTGCCTTAATGCTGGGTGCCCCTGAGGGCAGTTCGCCAAGCGGCAGAGTTGAGAGCACACCATGAGCCAGTCTGGTCTCCACAGCCCATACCTCCTGGCTGCACCCAGCCAGCACGACCGTAACTGGAATCATTCTCTCTTTTAAGGACAGTTGTTTTCTTTATAGTGGTAGGAATCAGACTAAACTGCTTTTTTTTTTTTTTTTTTTTTTTTTTTTGTAGTGTTACCTCATATTTGCCTGATCGAGTTGCATGGTTTGCACATGGTTGAAATGGCTCACTCCACAAACGTCTTAGATAACTCTTTGTATCAATATCATTTCCCACAATCATTTCTGACACAGTTTAGGAGTGGCCCAAAGTGTCCTGAGGACAGCTTTCCCTGACGGCAGCCTCCTCATGGCCCAGCACCCTCATGGCTTCCATGCCACTGCCAGACAGCACTGCACCAGTCTTGGTCACATGTGGCACAAGGATCTAGTAGTAGCACAGTACTTATGGCATGGCTCACCACAGGTGTGATGACTGAACCTAACCATTACTGCCACATTTGGGCACTTCACAAGTGATGAAATTTAATATCTTCCATTTAGAAATAAACAAACTACAGTCACAGTACTGATACTTAAATATATTGTTTTGTACGAACAGCAGTACAGTAGAAACCAAGGATGTTAGAAAGATTCCAATCTACTTCATTTTTGAGATGACAGGGATTCTTTCCATTGCTCAGTCCTGAAAACCAATTAATCAGGCTTTTGCAAATGATGATGCAAAACTGACATTAAACATGGCTGATTTTTTGTTTTACTTCAGTGATAGAGATTTCTGAATGTTTCAGTAGGAGTCTGCAGCACACATCAAAACATACATGTCTTCTTGCTTGGATTCACATAGCCTGTCTTAATTCCCATTGAGTCACTGGAAAAATCCTGGTTGACTTAAATAGCTTTTTGATTCACACTGGTCTCTGAAACAAACAAATTCTGTTGAACAACCAGCTCTCAGAGCTCTTACTCCATGCATCTGTGTCCTTTATTTATTTATTTATTTATTTATTTATTTATTTATTTATTTTTTCTTCTGTCAGCACCATTAACTTTCTGAAACAGTACTAAGAAATCTCTTGCTGGTCATAAAACATAATTTTAAGTACTCTCTACAGACATCCAACTCTAAAGATAAATAGGTTTTGATTAAAAGAATGAGACATTTTTTGAAAGATCAAATGGAGATCCTAAATGTTCACAAATACCACAGCATCTTCTAGTTAAATTTATTTTTCTTGATATTTTACTTTCATTTTTATGTCTTTTTTAGCTATTGATGTTACTTATATATTCTTCTCAAACCCCATAAATCATTATATTAAGAATAATGACTGCCTGCCCACTGCATCCATGTGCAAAAGTAGTATAAATTGACCCAAACCAGTCTGTAGACTGTTCTGTGTCCATGAAATGAAAATCTATGTTATAAAAGTTGGACCTTTCTACTCTAAAGCACTCAGACACTACATGTACTATCTGCACTTGTTTGATACAAAGCATTACAATCAAGAAATAGGCAAGAAAATTAGTTCCTAAACACTGATCAACCTTTGCATGTAGTTTAACCTTTTTTTTTTTTTTTTTTTTTTCTAAGTAGAAATTTGCCATATTTCATGATATAGTGAGAAATAGAAAATTTTATTCCATCAAATGATGGCAAAAGAGGCAGTTCTGAAACTTTATCACTGCTACTGTAATCCCTAAATCAGTCCTTCACTTTTCAAACATAACAATAATCATTTTCAATAATGTGAATATTTTATCTCCTAATGTAAAAAAATTATCTACTCGGGATTATGTCCCCTTCTAACAGCAAATTTTAAAAGTCCAGTACAGTTTTTCTTGTCTTAAGTAAAAATACAGATATGTGCATTTGAATTATGATGGTCATTAATGACATTTGGGGAGGAAACGGAGCAAATCTGAAGTCTGACTAATGTCTCTGCTTATTCCTCTGTGGTGTTTCTGAGGTGCTCTGAAGTCTAGGGTAGCAAAGGAGAGCTTGAAAAGTAGGCACATGAAAACCTAATGAGGTTTAACAAGGCCTAGGGCAGTGTTTCACTTGGGTTGAAGAAATACCAGATATGAGTAGAGTCTGGGAGCAGAATTCATTGAGAACTATCCTGTGGAGAAGGACTTGGGGACCCTGATGGACGAAGCACTGGACATGAGCCAGCAGTGTGCTCCTGCAGCCTGGAAGGCCAACAATATCCTGGGTTGAATCAAAAGAGAGGTGGCCAGAAAGGGTATAGTCCCTCTTCTCTGCCCTCATGAACCCCATCTGGAGCACTGTGTCCAGGTCCAGGCCTGGGGCCCCCAGAACAGGAAAGATGTGGAGCTGTTGGAACAGGTCCAGAGGAGGGCCCTTGAAGAGAATTTATAAGCAAGAGGGTGACTGACTTTCTACACAGTCAAATAGTGATAGGACAAGTAGAAATGTGTCTAAACTAATAGAGAGTAGATTTAGGTTAGATAATAGGAAGAAATTTTTTACTCAGAAGGTGGCGAGGCACTGGCACAGGGCACCCAGAAAGGCTATGGATACCCCATCCCTAGCAGCATTCAAAGCCAGGTTCAGTGGGCTCCTGAGCAGCCTATGGTGGTTGACAACATAGATTCTATGATTCCAAGGCCTTCGACATCAGCATTCTCTAAATAACAAGATTAATTCATTTTAATTAAAAATCTTCAGAAAACTGCTGTATCCTATAATTGTTGGTGATCTGCTCTGTTGAGACCAAGGTGATGTCACATTTGTATTATATTGGATGATACTGTCGTTTTTCATGCAGGATATTGTATCTCCTTCAATGCTGTGCCTTTCATGTAATGAAAACATGAACTGTTACCTGTACAATTATTTGTAGTTTATTATTTTTTTCCTTTTGCAGTCTTCTGCAGGTAAGCAGACTCATTTCTTTCTTAAACGCATTTCCCTCTGATGTGCTCATGGTTAAACTATGTCACCCAGTATCTGATCTTAACTGCACTGCAGCTGGAGCTACAAGGCTGTACAATTGCAAATATGAAGGCAATGGTTTTACATTTTCCTGCAAGCAGTCAGATGCACTTACTGTTACATGTACACAACAAGCAGCATCTTCCACTCATTAATGAACTCTCCTGCAGACCTAGATACTCACCTACATCCAGACTAGAGGCTTACATTCAAATTCTTAATACACAGTGAAGTTTTCCATGTAGAAAAGTTGTTTAAGAAATTTTACACTTTTTGATTTAAACTATTTGATATGAACACTTAATTCCAAAATTATATTTTAAGAATGTACAATAATTCTTTTCAATTTCTAATTGAAAAAGGAAAAGGTAAAGGAAAAGGAAAAGGAAAAGAAGAAGAAAAAGAAAAAGAAAAAAGAAAAAGAAAAAGAAAAAAAAAGAAAAAGAAAAAGAAAAAGAAAAAGAAAAAGAAAAAGAAAAAGAAAAAGAAAAAGAAAAAGAAAAAGAAAAAGAAAAAGAAAAAGAAAAAGAAAAAGAAAAGAAAAAGAAAAAGAAAAAGAAGAAGAAAAAGCTCTAATTTTTATTGTTAGATTTTGGATTTATACTCTATATTTTCATTCTTCATTTGACTGGAAGAAAAAATGGAGAGGAAGACTAACAGGATGAAAAAACTAGCTCTGTCATACTAATTTAGTGTTTATTTGTTTTTTGTGTAAAACTGTTTTTTCAGCTTTACTTGGCAGGAAACTAGTAAGAGTGGAGGGGAACTTTTCATCCTTCTCCTTCTTCCTCACTCCCTTCAAAATTCTTTATTGATGTGATGAGTCTTCCAAGAGACTTAAAGCAAACGAGTGATATCAATTGTATGAAAAGTCATAATGTAGCCTGGAATCCCTTATGACAAAATTTTTAAGTGGAAAACTATGAGAAACATGGTAATGCATAATGCTCTGCTTGAAAACAAAAGCATATATGTCAAATAACAGCTGTTAGCAGTTGTCATAAGCATCATCAAAGTCATATACAGTCTAGCATATGACTGTGAAATACTGCCAAATTATGTGTACTCAACTATGTAAAAAAAATAACCAAATATTTTTATGAGTACACACAACAGCCACTTCAAAACACTGTCAGCAGTGTCACATTATTATTATTATTATTATTATTATTATTATTATTATTAGTATTAGTATTAGTATTAGTATTTTAACATATAAGAATATTATGGGCACTTTATGAAAACTTGGTCTTCCACTTGAGAAAGTTTAAGCTTAGGCACAGCTGTCATGTTAAATGCTGGGTTTTATTTGTGAGATCATAAAATATTAGTCAAGAATAAGGCAAGGCAAGCAATAGGCTTGTTAAAGAGCTGTGTAATGTTTTTCCATGCAAAAAAAAAAAAAAAAAAAAAAAGTTGCTTATTTGCATATATATTGTGTACAGAAGAGAGCACAGTTGCTTCTAGCAAATAGCAAATGTGTGTCTCAGTATGCCAAAGTATGATGAGCCATGCTTTTAAAGTAAAATATGTAATTGCAAACAATTGCGACCTGTGGTATACAGATCAATGCATCACAACTGAGCTATTTCATGCACCTACCAGCAAATGTGTATCAGTCCTCTATGCTCTTCCTGAACACAGAAAAGAAAGCTAAAATCCTGTAATCCATTAGCAATACACAGTCAGTATATTTCTCTTAATTACTTTCTAATCTCCATCCCATATACGTGTAGCAACTGCCAAAGGGAAAAGAGTTCTGTTCCTTATTCTGCCACTGTCCTGACTATTTGACCTTAGTCATAATGGAATATCGCTGTTACTTAATTCATTTTTCTGCGTCATGTGCATAAACTGATAAACTAAATAAAACTATTTGTCTTTTAGGTCTTACGTATACCTGAGCTTATCTTTTTCACTCTGGCAGAAAGTTTCTAAAAATGAAGGGAAATTTAGTATTATTTTTCAAATTTCATATTGGTTCTTTACAAAGCTGGTAGAGTAACTGGGCTCAAAACTAATTCATTGGATTGTGTAGTTTTATCCAGTAGCTACAAATAACTTAAATGATAAACTTAATCTTTTTTTAAAGACCAGAAATATTTTTCCCTTTTGTTCATCCAGTGACAAGATAAACCCATCATCTAAGAAAGACTTCTTTTTCTTTCTTACTAGAACTACTAGAACCTTCCTTTGACTACTGAAAAAAAAGGGGTTATTTTGAAAGTTTTATACAAGATAAGCAGGATCACAAAGCATTGATCAAAGTGTACAGAATCTGCCTGGAAATTAAGACAATGGAAATCAATGACCATTATAGGTGTAATTTATATAAAGAAATAGATTTTTTTTTCTTTTTTCTTTTTCTTTTTTTTTTTTCTCCTTTTTTCCTTTTTTCTTTTTTTTCTCATAGATACTTTTCTTAATGGACATATCGACTTCTGCATGATCATCTGTGAACTAAGGAACCAGCAAATACTGTGGCGATTATATGCCCCAGTACACCTTGTAGTGCAGCCTCACCTGAAATATAGCCAGACAAATCTGCATAAAACTGCCTGTGATATTAAAAACAGGCAACTACGAAGGGAAAGGAAACAAGACCTAGCATACAGAGACTAGATAATAGGAACAGAACATTTGTATCTGGATAGATTTTGTGTTCTATACAGAATGGTAAGACAGATAAGGGGCTATTACAGTTACTGTTACTTAACACAAAAATTTTCACTTTGAAATGCCAAACCTGGCATTGCTCTTGTAAATCAATTATACCTCATTGTCAGTTCTGAGACTGTGGCAGTATAGAAACAATCTTCAAAGGAAAATATCATTTCAAATGCACTGTATGTACAACAAAAATTAAATCAAATCTTCTATCTTGATTCGCTTATGTTGTTTTTCCTCCTTATGGTCCTCAGCAAAGTAGCAGCATCTTCGGATAAATCACCTCTGTCACTCAGCCCTTGTTTTTGTGAAAACTGTCAAAGAATTCCCAAGAGTGAGCTCCAGAAGGCAGGAATACACCATATTGGTTCTTTCTGTACATTTACTAAGTACAGAAAGAACATGCTGTGTAAAGTAATATGAAGTTATGTACAAAAATAATGCATACCAACTGGTCAAAAAGGAAAATGAGCTCAAGCCTAACAGTGATTTTATGTATGCTTACTCAAAGCTATAATCACAGTACAAGCTGAGATTAAGAGAAAATGTATCCCTAACTAATAGGAGATTTTCAATAGCTCTTGAGAAATCTGTGGCAGGAGATTGCTGAAAATTGTCCTGTGAAGAATGGACACTGCTCACATAATTTAAAGCTGTTCTATAAGCTGTGCTGGAATGCCCATCAGGAATCAGAGGTAATACCTTGCACCTTCATCAATTCTCATGCACAACAAAGGGAACACATTCTCAAAATGATCCACAAACTGAAAATATCCATTTGAGTATATCTTAGGACTGTATTAGCAAAAAGAATAACAAAAACAAAAACTAAACTAAACAAACAAACAAACAAACAAACAAAAACCAAACCAAACCAACCAAAAAAAAAAATTATCTCGAACAGATAAATTTGCACAAATTTGAACTGCTTTGTAAGTAGTCATCCTCACCATGGAAAGAGGTACTTAACCTAGTTATAATGCATGTCAGTTATCAAAGCAAACCAATATTTTTCAAGAAACAGTATTGGTTATATTTGTCATAATGATGTATATTATGGCTCCTTTAAGCTACAGGGCATTGTATTGAGCAGAATGTCGTGTGGCAACCTTACTGGATCTCCCGAATTGCTGAAGTAAAAAGGATTTATTCTAGGTATTGATACAGAGATTATAGTTACAGTACAGTAACTCTTACTCTATCTTGCAGAAGTGAATGAAGTATATAAGTACAAAACAGGGTACTTCTGTTGCTATATCACAGCCATATTACTAACAGAAAGCAATGAGGTGGGATAAGAATTGTGAAGGTTTAATTTAAACATCAAATATTTAACACTGCATCCCTTAAACTTGTTTTGCATGGGACTTTATGGTAAAATTACTGCTCAGTCTGATTCGAGTTGCTGGAGCATGATGAAAGTGATACAGCAGATCTTGCTTGTAAGCAAAATTCTTAATAGGGGTACATTTAGTGCAACTAGGTTTGATCCATATAAAGGAGTGAAACTTTTTAAATTCACCTAGGACTATAAGTCAGTTCTTAAGTAAAACTTTTCTGTAACTTCAATTTATAACTTCAAAACACTGTCAGGCAGTGTTGCTTGAAGGTGTGGGATCTAGTACTGGCTTTCCCTCTTTAATCTATCAGATAAATTAACTTCTGTATGTATCATTTCCTTATTCTTTGCTAAAAAGATAACAACGTTGTTCCCTTTGCTTCAAGTATTACAAATTTGGGATGTGGCTCTACTAGCACTGCTGACTTACATTAAATGCAGTGAGGTGCCTTCCAAGACAACTACCTGCTAGAGCATTCCTTGGATCCTGCAAAACTAAATCACTGAAGGAATGTGTCTCCAAATCGGTAGGCTGAGGTGCTTTCAGATATGCCAGAAGCTGTCTTTGAGATAATGGCTGTCCGCAACAGTAGCAATAATGTAACTGCTCTTGTTAAAAGAATAAGTTAATGACTGATAAAGGAAAATGCAGTCAGGTGATGCACCCCAGTGGCTTTTTTTCTTTCTTTTTTTTTTTTTTTTTTTTTTTTTTTTTTGTGTGTGTGTGTGTGTGTGTGTGTATGTTTTGTTTTGTATCAGGATTGATGCTCTCTTAACAGGTTACTGATACACTGATACACTGGAGACATCATCAGCTGGCTATAAATTGTCATTGCATGTTCATGTTTTCCTTTCTGAAGGTAGGTCCCCACAGCTGTTTTATCTTTCTTCTAAGGGCACACAGGATCCCATGGCCAAAAACTCTGAATACTTGCCTGTTTGCTCTTTTACTTCATAGGAGAGACTATCTTCAAACCCCCTAAGCAGTAATGACAATGTCATGCTGTCAGTTTAATAATGATCAGGAGAGTAAATCTAGTTGTGTCAGTTGTGGTGCCATGGTCTTTATGGTGAATTTGCCAATGCCTTGTGGTCATATTCAGATAACGAGTCCCATCAACTGTGGTTCCCACAGCCAAATTAACACTGTTTTTTGTGTCTTCTTCCTTTCTCCAAACAAATGCATGCTAGATGAATGAAGTATCAGTGAGGATGCTGAAAGACTGAGCCTTGCTACTGACATAGGCTGCTAGGGGAGTACAGAAGGTTCTGGCATGAATGCAAGAAAGGACTGCTGTGGAACATGGCACAGAAAATGGGATCCTGTCTCTCATTGTCCTAGCTGACATGCAGTGTGAATGCAACAAGTCTTGTTAGTGAAATACAGCACTATGGCAAAACAATGTATGAGTCAGTCTAGCTTGAACTGTTGACATGGAAACTACCCTCAAGTGTAGCCTATAAGTACAGTAAATCTAAAAAATTAAATTGCTCTTTCCTCTTTGTATAAAAGGAAAGATGTTTCATATTGTCAAACTGTTTCATAAGTGTCACAGAAAATCTTGTGAAGCTTTTATGTTCACCCAAATTTCTCCCCTTTCTGCATCTGTTGAATGCAGGTTCTGCTGGGGCTTCATAAATGGACCTTAGGCTTGGAGGTAGTAAAAACATCAGCAGGTCTGCACCACTGCTGCTGTTTTGAGTATACAATGTACAACAGCTGTTCTTGTAACAGCTGGAAGAAAACAACAAGCATATCAAAGAGACACGTTATATCTCACTGCAAAATCTTGAGCAACTGAGACATTAGGATTAAAAAATGCAGACAACTAAACGTACTTAAAGAGATGCTGTCAACTTGAAGTCTAGTCAGTGTCTTAAAAGAAACGAGCTTAATATAATTTTGGGTACTCTGCATGTGCCTGAGTCCTCCAGAAATTTTGCTTTCCCTGAAAGCTACCAGCTCACTTATTCTTTGGGCAGCAGAGACTAAGAACAATAGAATGAGCAGGGCAAAGCACAGGACATGAAGGAGATATAATTTACTGTTCCCCTGATTTAACTGATATACAGAACACTGAGTGAAGAGAAAAAGAATCAGCAAAAAGAAAATCATATGTGTGACATTTATTGAGTAAACAAATGACTTTCCATTTATTGGATTTGGATTAGATCTTTTACAGTCAACATTTTTAAGTGTCAGTTTTTCACATTAGCACACGTCACCCATATAGGATTATCCCATTTACTTATAAAAACCGCAAAGAATTTTTTTTAAATTTTTTTTTATTTTTTTTTTCCCCCTTCCAGAGCGCTGATTTTCTGAAATTAATCTAAGAACTGTAACCTCAGAAAGGTAGTGTTATAAACACGTTTTCATTTGGTAAGCATCATATTTGACATACACTTTATATCCATATAAAAGAAGTAGTTTGAGGCTTTATTTATTCACTAAACCTCACTTATAACTTAGATGATTAATGATAGCTATAATTGCACTAAAGCATGAAAAAAACCTCCCACAAATATGAAAACAAATATATAGACATAGTAAAGAGTATCCAATCCCTCCTTACATTCACTGCATTTCCATTTGATTTCCATCTTGAAGTTAAATCAGAATTCAACTAGAATCAGCATCTTCCAAACCTGAAAGTTCCACATACAATAACTGCCCACTCACCAGAACAATCTGAAAAGATGTCAGGGGCCCTTAATTATCTAAGGAGACAGTTACTTTGAGACACTGAGCAAGTAAACTTTATTGTGCACCAAGTGAAGAAATATATATTCCTATTTTTTCCTTTCTCAAAGATGGAATGATAGAATGATGGAATGATGGAATGATGGAAGTGCTGTGGCCGCACTGAGGTTTCTGCACCTGCCACCCACTGCCTGCTCACCTTTTCTCCAGGTGAGTGCAAAGTCATATCTGAATGCTACTTAAATAATGTTTTCCCCCTGCTTGCCACTTTGTCCTTTGATGTCCTTGAATGGTTTCTTATGGGTCAAACCACCACCTCCAGGGCAATTAAATCAACTTACTGCTTGTCATTTGTGCAATCCCAAGCTGTCTCTTTTCTTCAGTAAAAAAGGATCTTACACACAGCTACCATCACTGAAGGAACTGATGCTAATGATCCCAGGAACCTTTGCAAGGAACATATTATAAAAAGTATTTACTGTCATGCCTTTTTTCTCCCTGCTTTGACCAAGCTTTACAGAATTATCAAAAGCTCTTGCCTCAGGCTAAGGCTAAACCATGAGCCGAAGGTTGTCCTATGTATGTTTTTTCTCAACTTCAGTCATTACATCTGAAAGACAAAATTCTACCCTTTTGCTCTGAAATTAATCGTAAGGCTGAACCATGTATATTATCGTCATGTACTTCACCGATTATGATTTAAAATTTATAGGAAAAAAACTCCCTAAAGCCATCAAGACTGAAACAAAATAAGGCTTCTAAAAATGATCACAAAACAAAACAGTATATGAGATAAGCAGATAGACAAGAAAAAAGGACAAAGTAGCAGACAGACAAATATTCCACAGAAAGGAGGAGCTAGTTACTGTCTTTTGGCAAATCTGATTTTATTTCAGTCCCAAAGATGTCACTGCTCTGGATAATGCAGCCAAGGAAAGGTTTGAATTGTCAGAGTATTTGTTCTCATAAGGGAAAAAAAAAAAAAAAAAAAAAGGTTAAATTTATTCTCTTTGGAGAAAGGAAGACTTTGAGGTGACCTACTTATCTTCAGTGGTCTTAGTTACTTGGCAACATATGAAATAAGACGGCAAACAGAATAAATGCATTTAAGAGCCAGCAAAGACATTTTTATAGACAAAGGGGTTAAATGATGTAGTTACAAAGCAGAGAGGTGAGGCTAAAATAAATCTAAAGGACGCAGTCTTAGTGAGGCATGTGGCCTTTTCCTGACCAGCAATCTTTTATGTCCTTACGATAGGTTTATTAATTGAAATAAAAGAGAAAGTTTTACGTGTGCTGGCTCCAGTAGAAGTATGCAGTAAATGAAATGGTACGTTTAAAAATGAGAAAGATGAATTTTGCAAAGCTTTTCTTTTTACTAATTCCTATGTATTGTTTTCAGAAATAAGGGTGTGGTTTCCACTGACTAGAGGTAGGGTAGGTGGCACCTTTTAAATGTATTAGGGCTGACAAGTCTGTCTCAATGCTGATTCTGCCTGCTTTCCATTACAGTTCTCTGCTGCCCATGCATGCCACTAGTGTAATGAAAGGCAGCTGTGTGCTTTAGTGACTGCTAATGACATCTAGGCACAGAAGCATTCTTCAGAGCCACTTCAAAAGTCTTTACATCCTGTGAGAAAAATTAAGGAAGGAAGATTAAAGTATTTAAACAATAATAAAAATAACAAAGAATTTGAAGGTGGGAGAAGAGAGAGGACTGCTCAAAACCTTCCTGACATCTTCTACATTTTGGTGTGTTTAATTCTACTAAATGTTATCCTGGACTATTCTGCAAAGCGTTGTTTCAGAAGACCAAGTAAAGGTCAATCTTAGTGCATTCTCTGAAAATATCTGTTTTAAAATAGTTCCCATGGGAGAGTCAAAGAAGTGAGAAAGAAGGAGGCAGTTCTGGAGGCAGGACGTGAGAGAGACTGTGGACAACACGACAAAGGCCTGTCCCTGAATATGGGAGCCACGACAGTGCTGCCCTCAGCAAGGTCACGAGGGCTTCAGGGTACCTCACATGGGAATCTGCAGCAGAAGGCAACACAGGAGAGCAGATGGTTCCATCCAGAAAGCCATGGCACTTCTGACAAAGGTTTGGCTGCTGGCCAAACTGCCTCAAATCCGTGTATCTGATCTGAAAACAGTTATGTATGTGCCTCAACATGGCTGATGGGGGTGGCAGGAAGGGATTGACCCAGCTCCACAGATTGGTTCCTTATGATTTTGGAAGGATAAAAAAACTCCGATGTGAGAAATGCAAGGCATGCATCTAGATAAAACTGTTCCATATGTGTACAGAAAACTACATGCATATATATACATATATGCTTAGAGATGAGAAAGCAGGAGATTTAGTGTATCTCAGAATCAGTGAAAACTATTTGTTTTTATCCACAAGGAAACTTCACCCATTTGTAATTCTAAAAAATGTGGCTAGTTTTCAGCCATATTTATTCTTTTATGTTATAAATTCCAAGCAGAGGGAAAGATATCCTTAAAACTACAATTATGTGAGTGTATAAACACATATTTAGATGATTTTTGATAAAATTAATCAAATTTAAAATTCTCTGAAACAATTATACTTAGCAGAAAATTGCATTAAAAATGACAGCTATACAAATGCTTTGAAATTATTTGGTTCTGATATTTTTACCTGTTTCAGTAATAACAGTTGAGAAGAACAGCTGCCTTGGATAGACTGTTACCAAAGTCTAATATGAAACAACACAGAGAGAATCTACATCAATGAAATGAAAAATGCTAGCAGAAAAATTAGATCATCAAATTCTATCCTTCATTGCCTTTTACCTCCAGATCATACCAGATTGGTCTGTGATTTTTTTTTTTTTTTTTTTTTTTTTTGGCTGTTTAAAGCAGATTGCTGCTGAAGGAAATGTATTGAAGAGGATGCAATACTCTGTTGTCCTGTCACAAGGGAACAGAGCACTGGCGAATCATCACTGCTGTCTTATTGATCAACAGTTTGAAAGATAACAGAAATAATGTAGCATAATACTCCTAAAAAGCAAACAAACAAGCAAACAGACCAAACACAACTAGGAGATAAATGCTAATCTCAATTATTTTAGCTTTGATTATCCAAAAGTCATATTGCTTGAAATGTGGACATATTGTTCCTCTCCCATTTCAAAACTCAGATAGAAGCATATTTTGCTTACAATGCACTGTAATTGCCTGAATTTTTCAAAGGACCCTTCAGCCAGCTAGAAAACAGGGGATAAGATGTGTTTAACAAACTGAAGCAGAAAACACACTTCCAAAAGGGCATAATGCAGCTCTCACTGGCTCTTTGCTAGATGACCAAGCTTTTGTTCCATGAGGGTCTTGCATTAAATCTCTCCATGGTAATACAAAGAGATTATATACTTGGCCGAAAAAATAAAATAAAATAAAATAAAATAAAATCATTATAGCTTCACAGATAGTAATGAAGGTCATATAATCTAGTAAAGAAATTTTGCTACTTATGTTAACAGTTGCCTATGATCCAAGGAAATCTCCTTTTTTTTTTTTTTTTTTTTTTCTTCTGTCAAAGTCATTTTAGTGGTTGATTACTAGTCTAAAATATATATGTATGTTTTGTAAGTGTAAAGTCTATGTGAATGGCTTTGTTTCACTGCTGTTATATATATATATATATATATATATATATATATATATATATATATTAGCACATCTTTTGTCGTAAATATCTTTCAACTTAGAGATTCTGTTTGATCCCTGAGCATGATGGCATTTTTGATAAAAATGTTAAAAAGACAAAATACTGAGATGAATCTTAAGTCTCCCAAGGAGTGAATTTTTCAATCAGAAGCAGAAAGTGAGCAACAATTGATAGATACACTGAAAAAACTGGCAGATGTGACCTATTCTGTCTACCTATTAACACCTAAATCGAAATTTAAGGATCAAAAGCATTTTCTAATGTTTGGTTGATACATTTTCATCTTAAAAAAACTAGAAATGTAACTTCTAGCTCAGAATACTTGTAATAGGAACTGAGCATACTTTATGCCCCTTATCCCATCTATTTATTAGCTACTAGAAAAGACATTTGCTTGCACTGAATTGTCAGTATGTATGTAGATGGTAAATGTTGATACATATTATAAACAAAAAACAAACAAAAAATGACAACAAAGCAAAAAACAAACAAACAAAAGCAACAACAACAAAAACAAACAAACAAACAAAACAAAACCATCCTTTCCATCTACTTTTTAGAAATACTTCAACTATACCTAATCTTGTCTTGGAGGAAATACTGAGGAAAAATTAGTGATGAGATTCTCAACCCTAGCAAAACATTTCCACACTATTTTATTCACTTTCTCTTTTTCCTCCCAACACCAGCCACTGTTTCTTCACATCTCTTTATTACTAATTGTTCCTCTTCACTAATGCTGTTCCAGAACTACATCAGCCTCAAATCAAGAGCTTAAGTTTAAGTTAAGGAACATGGCAGAAGCCATTGCCTTGGTTTCCATCTGCCTTTCCCTCATATTGGCTTACCCAAAATGCCAGAATACCTCACTGCCGCCATATTCCTGAAAATATGGGGAAACACTGGGTCTAGATTTCCTGTCTGGTTCCATTAAAGATTCCTTGCTGTGATTATTTATACTTCATCACATATAGCCAGAAAGAGAGATATTTTGAATACAGTTCATGATAAAATGTTATAGAAATGGCAAGACTTTACTGTATCATGTAGTTTACTCTGAAAGTAATGCCTCCTATTTGTTTCCATGGAAATGACAACAAATACAAAGAGCATGATGATAATATTTGATAGAGAAAATTCTCGCCTACAAAATAATAACATTTTTTCAACAGTCACCACCATGAGCTATACATTTTCACCACCAATGAACAACAGCCTACATGCTGTGCCCATTAACATCTTCACCAAGGGAGGTCACCCATTGTTTCACAGCTGCTATGATTGCAAAACTGTCAGGAAAATGTTGCCTCACAGACAACAGTTTTTCATTTGTCTGAACAGGTGGAAATTGGAAGGTGCTAAATCTGGACAGTATGATGGGCGTGGTAGGACAGTAAACCCAGCTTTTACAAAGTGTTTCCTGGTCTTCAAATAGATATTGGGTCTGGTGGTGTTGTGCTGAAAGAGAAAGGTTGTTTTCTTCTCTGGTCTGACTCTAGAAGTTTGAGTCTTCAGCTTAGTCAGCACTTGTATGAGTCCCAGAAAATCCAGAACGATCCCAAAAGACAGTGCACAACACTTTACTTAAAGGGTACTTTTTCTTCAGTGGAGAATTCACATGTTGCAACTCAGTGGACTGCTGACTGGTAACACCACATTTCATTTCTGATAATGATGCAATTCAGGAAAGCGTCACCTTGAGCCTCATGTTGACTCAATAGGTACTGACGAAATTGTGTACAGTGTTCTTTCTGTTCATATATGAGTGTTTGCAGGATTCACCTGCTGCAAACTTTGCAGTGTTCCAGTGTTGCCACTATTGCTTCCAACACACTGAAGGCAATATCCATATCTGCACACAGTTCCCTGGTTGCAATCTGATGATTCAAGAAGTTGCATTGATTGAGATGTCTTTGTTCCATGGTGGTATGGATGTAGAGGCTGAACATTTCCAACAGCATTCCAATATATTTTGTTGATGCCTGACAGATGGTAGCAGAGGGGTAGACTGACAAAATTGTGTCTGACATAGAAATCCATATGAAGCAAAGGAGTGTCACTGAATTCCTCCATGTGGAAAATATGGCACACCTTGACATTCATCAATACTTGCTGAACATTGATGGAGACCAAACAGTGGGTGTGGGCACAGTGAGGCAGTGGGTGATGCATTTCAGCAGTGGGAACAGTGACAGGCGTTTACCTCCACTAGTGCAGATAGTTATGAGAATGGCTTGCAGGTTCTTTTTTATCACTGGCAAAAAATGCACAGCTAATGGTGGTGACTATGTTATGTAGTTTTGAAATTGCTCTATCAAATAGTGTTATTGCACTCTTTGTATTTTTTGGCAGTTTTCATGGAAATAAATAGGAAGAACTGCTTTTGGAGAGACCTGTGTAGATCATAAGATTCTCACATAGTGGGAATGCAACATAGTAACTACAGTAATAAGAAACTGATGGTCTTCTGATGTATATTTGTAATGCTGACAGTAGCAGTGTCCTTTTTTATCTCAAGACAGCATAAATGACTCAGGGAAGAAAAATATATTTTCATAATCATTTGCAGATGGCCCTTACCCAAAACTCTAAATTCCTCTGAGGTTTGCAATATGCAGAAACTCACTTTAGATCTTCATTTTGCTCGGTGGTTTACAAGCATCACAGATTTTAAGTTTCAGGTTTCGATTCTGACTAAATGTTTTTAACTGTATAGCCATCATTTCTCCCGTCAGCATACATATCAGTTCTTAGTGTAGCCTGCAGCTCTGAGTTAAAAGCAACTGTGCCTTACATATAAAAGTTATCTTTGTTTTTAAAGAATAGCAGATAAAAAGGGCAAATAAGCTTCCATTCAGGTGCTGCTGAATCTAGATATCCTTCATAATAGTTGTGTCTAATTACGTGTTACTGACTAATCCAACAAGCTGCCCTCACAAGCGCTTCTGGCAGTAACTTTGTTATTAATTTAGATGTTAATTTTCCAGTGATGTTGAAATTTGTAGCCAAAATTTTCTTACAGTACTTTTCCTTAAGCAATTTTCCAATTTTAGAATCTGTGACTTCATTAAATTTGTAATTTACAGTAATCCTATATAAGGCTCAATCCAAAACCATCAGTCTATGTAAACCTTTGTTTTGATATAAATATGCATGCACACATTTACATTCAAGAATTGTAATACTGGCATTTACTTACTGAAAGAGAGAAACATGACAGGAAGTTTTTGAAAACAGTAATAATTGATCTTTCACTGAATTTGTCCTAAAATTGAGATTCCTCATGACTATTTTTTTTTTCTAATTCTTAACACATCAAATCCATTTAGAAAATATGTTTAATAAGAATAAATCAAGAAAAGAAATACAATCTTTAATACTGTTTTAAAATTTCTAATACTTCCAGACTTGCTATTCTATATTTTAAATTAGTCTAAATGTGTAATTTTTGGCTTTGACTCAAGTTTCCATTATAATTTTAACTTTTCTTAATTAAAATCCAAGAGACTATCTGGGATCTTGGAAAAATATGAGCAAATACAAATATGAGAATTAGGAGGATGCTGTTGTGAATAGAAACCAAGGCTAATAGTCCTAGTGCTAAGTTAGCCTGACTTTGGATGATTTTATAACATTGAAAAGGACTAATTTTTTTAGTCTCAGATATTTGCTACAGAAATTTCAACAGGTGCTGACAGTTCCTTCTTTCTTCATATATTGCAAACTTGTTTTCAGCATCATGTCAGAAGATATAGAGCCAGCATCAAACTTTTGGCTGGCAGCTCCATCATTTTAGTGCAGAAATCCTTAGTTCAACCACAGCAGAAAACATACTTTCAGAAAACATGATGGTAAACCAGTGATTCACCTGAGTCTGAAACATGTCCAAAATCTCACTCAGAGGGAAAAATGATACTAAGAAATAATTCTCATAGTCACACCCAACCCAAGAGAAGGCTTACAATCTAGAGAGCTTTGTGCTTTTACTTCCTCTGAGTAACCTTCTCTGATCAGCCTGCGAAGAGGTGCTCTAGTGCTGTGTCCTGACTACTGCAAGGCCTTACCCTCAGTCACTGCTCTTCTGTTCCATCTCTTATTCCAACTGGAAGCACACTTGCCTTACAAATAACAGAATTAAGCAATAAACTCTGAGGAGCTCACAATAAAACAGAGTAATTTCCTGTAATTTAAGAATTAGGAAATTCTAACCAGTAGAGCCTTATAGGACTCTTACCTAAAATTTTGTTCTTCAACAGTAGAGAAAAAGGTATAACTATTACAATGACATTTTGCAATGTATTGTGTGAGTTTGTATCCATCATTTTGTTTCTTACCTACCCGCCTCCCCCCCCCCCTCCCCCCCCCAAATAATTGTTTAGCAGTAGAATGCATACTCAAACCATGGATTGATGTCACTAGGCAAAAGCTTATTGTATTAAATATTACAAACTGTGCAGAAGAGACAGTTGATAAGCAGTATCTTGTGTATGATCGCTGTAAAGCAGGCATATAAAGAGCAATAATATACTGAAGGTAGTCACAGAAAAACAGACATTTTTCAATAAACTGAGTAGTTCCTTCTTTCAGGTGTCACCCTCTTCTGCCACTCAGTACAGCCTATTGCTCAGAACTGACAAAAGGTTTCCATTAACAAACTAGTATATGTCACCATAGTTGTAGTCAAAGAAGTCTTTCCTACCTACATGGAGCCTCCTGCTATAGATTTATGATGGGAAGAGCAATGAAGAGAGGAAACAATCAAGTCTACAAAGCC
The DNA here is from genome assembly GCF_054131305.1 of Coturnix japonica. Lineage (NCBI taxonomy): Eukaryota > Metazoa > Chordata > Aves > Galliformes > Phasianidae > Coturnix > Coturnix japonica. Next base: position 79,145,495 of record NC_140664.1, read on the forward strand.
AAAATGGTGGATGAGAAATGGTAACAGAAGGCAGAATGGAAACCTGAAGCTTCCCCACCCTCCTTACAGGAAGCTATGGCTTCCTGAAACAGTGCTGTGAATGTAACTGTGATGAACTCCCTTGTAAAATGCATCTCTTGTTCAACTCTGACCTCCTGAAATGCACCTAGGCCTTAACTGGGAAAAGCAAATACCAAGGCAAAATAGCTTGATGTCATGAGGCTATTTTAGATCAAGACTCCTTGTTTTCTAAGCCATTTTAATCCTGTTCCTATATTGTACATAATTTTTTTCTTTTTCTTTCTATCATTACAGAGATAACCTGCATGCTTGACAGCATCTGGATCACTTGTGCGAGTTGAAAAACCAAACTTCAGTAAGCACTTGTATCTAACCTCTGCCATTGTGAGTGATTAAAAACCTAGACTGATTAAGGGTTAAAGGTACGCCACCACAGACATCAGGTATTCAGATTTTATTTGCCTTGTGTTTATTCTCACCCTTTGAGTGCTGGCATCACCAAGAGAAGAGACCTGTGTTGACAAATAAGAAATACACAAAATATCAGGGCTTTTTACCTTAGTCATCATTGTGTTCCTCTAGTAAGCAGCAAGTAACAAAGGAGTTGTGCAGTGGTTTAGTTTGCTGCTTTTTTCCTGCGAGTATGCACCAGCTTCTGTGACAGCACTGCTGCAGCAGTCACTGGGCTCCTGAATGACAGGCAGCAAGAAAACTGACAAAGCACTGAAAATGCTCTCTGCTGTTTATCATGAGGATGTCTGCAGAAACAGAAAAAAAATGAAGGTTTTGACCTTACCATTTGACTTACTTGCTCTGAGCAGGTTGCAATTACAGGCCACCTATCATTTCTCTATATACAAAAATACAGAGCACAAGTGAAAATCTAGTTAATGAGAGCTTAGAAGTAGATGTTGTCTTTTCCCAGCTACTGCAGTACAAGAGGTAATAAATACCAAGAGCTCTTTATTTTCATGCTAGGGCTGCACAGCACACTCTTTACTATCAATCTTGTGTGTTATGTTGGAGACAGGCATGCCAGGAAAATTAAAGTATGATAAAGGTTAATTTATAATAAGAAGCAGAGATATCTCTCTTCTCATACACTGCTAAAAAAAGAGTAGATTGTGGTTCTGACTACGGTTGAGTTATGTTTGCTAAGTTTTCACTCTGGGTCTCACTACAAGGGCTAGAGTAATCCTCAGAAATGTATATTTTGGATGGTCCCACCTCTGAACAGATAAAAAAACAAGGTTTGAATTCTGTATTATCAAGACAGTAACAAGAAGTATCTGGACTGCATTTTGCATGAACTGCTAGTTTGTTTTTGTTTTTTCTTTTTTCTTTTTCGGAATGAAAATGAAATTAGATACATTTCCCCCCAAATAAAAGATGAACAGCTTCAACAACAATGTTTTCATCGAAACTTATATTCAGAGATGCAGGTTCATGACAGAAGGTTGTCTTACTCAATTGGCCTTTAAAGGCATGAGGACCTTTCCTTGATTCTGATTCCATGCCTGTTTTCAGACAGATACTCTAGGGCTTCCACTGGATCAGTTTTCCTGGTGTATCTGGTTTTCTTTTATACTTCTTTCTCCTTTTATCAGAAAAGAAGAAAGTATTAAAAGCCTACTTTAAAAATAATTAAGAAAGTCCTCAAGTTTCCTCGTTTCAACAGTGAAGTAATCCAAGCAATTATGACATTTTCTGTACTCCATGTGACAACCTCTATTTACAGGTTATTATTTCTACAGGACATAATGTGTCTGTGAATAAACTGATCAAATGAAGACAAATTACATAACTGTGGAATCATGAATTTAAAATAAATTTTTAAGAATATGGTCTATATCTAAAGAAAATCTAATCAAAGAATCATAGAATCATGGAATGGTTTGGATTGGAAGGGACCTTTAAGATCATCTAGTTCCAGCCCCCTGCTATAGGCAGACACCTCACACTAGACCGGGTTTCTCGAAACCATATCCAACCTGGCCTTGAACATTTCCAGGGTGGGGCATCCTCAGCCTTTCTGGGCAACCTGTTCTAGTGTCTCATCACCCTCACACTAAAAAATTTCTTCCTAATATATGGTCTAAATCTACCTGCTTCCAGTTCCAGAAATAAATAACAGAATGAGGGATGAGGTACTTTAAGGAGCCTCCCTGTCTGACAGCATATAGAGAACACACTTGTTTTTTATATGTAATTCTTTCTCAAGCCAGAGTACATTCAGTAGCTCTTGAAAACAAAATTGTTGCTTAAATTAATGACATAGATGTGCATAGAAGACTTGATCACCAACAGAGTAAGCATATACAAAAGTAGAATCCTGTCAGATGGTGGTCCTGGACTCAGTCAACAGACTTGAGTTGGTGAGAAGTTAAAAGAAATATAATTTACAGTTACAATATTCTTAGAGAACTGCAGTATGTAAGAATCTGACAGTAAGTCCATTTTTGTGAATAATAAATATGCTACTTAGTTTTGTACTTCAGAAAGTGCACCAATACTAAATTTGTTGAAAATAATACCTAGTAGAAAAGAATTTGTTGCATTCTTCTGCAAGAGGAATTTTAGCTAGCTGGAATCTTACTCCACATTCCAGTTCTGGCAGGACCAGTCCCCCACATTCAGTATTAAATTACAAGAAAAGGATTTATAGCAAAAGAAGTATTACTGCTCTTCTGGTTCCCTTAGAAAGAACTCCATGTCCCAAAGGGAGTGTAAGCTTTGAACAGCAAACAGCGCCCTCCAAACAAGCCACTTCTTACCTCTAGGGAGGAAGCTACTGCAAGCACACTGGGAATGAGCCACAAGCACCAGACCAAGTCTAGCTGGGATGCAGGAGTGAACGACTTGTGCTTCACAGTTCATCTGAGAACAGATTTATGACTGTATGTGGAGAAACATTGTACATAGTCATCTCAAACTGCTTAAATTCAGCTCTGATAAACCTTGCTTCATGAATGCAGTCACCAAGGCACAATGCTAGCATTTTTCCTTTCTTTCCATATATTTATAAGCCCTTAACCCTCTGTGCTGGTGCACCCCTTGCCCCTACCCAGCTTAGTCTTACACCAGAAGCCTAGTGCATGTAATGAAGTGAAAACGTTGTATGAGGATGAGTCAATCATCCCAAAAATAGGTAGCAGCTTAGGAACTTCTTTGAGTACTCCCCTTGCAAGCAGCTGCCCACAAAGTAGTCTCCCCATGAGTAAGGACAGTTCTTGAGCTTACTTAATTCCAGGATGTGATGAAGCCTTGCCATCTATTTTATATCAATAAATATATTTCTGCCTTCCTCTTGGAAGTGAAGTGCTTTAGTTTCCATCTGTGACAAACTTCTAATTTCTCCATCTTTCCTCTTGTTTTGTTTGGAAACTATCTTCCTCCCACAGATATTTCCCGGTTTTAATATGTAAATGCAATAAAAGTATGCACAAGTAAAGCAGTGAAAAACCTAGGGAGGCAAACAGTATTGCTGTTATTTCATGTTTCCCATTGATTCAAATGACAAATTTATTGCAAATCAATGTATTCTACTGAAAATAAATCATTTGAGTTACATGGTAAGCTTGGGAAAATAGCCTTCTTGATAACTGAAAAGTTAACGGAATGTAGTGTACCGTAATTGATCACAACGGTGACTTAAAGAACTTTTTTATCCTACTTCTCCATCTATTGACTACTTTTTCTTGTCCAAGACCACAGAGAACATTGGAAATACACTGTAATGTATATTTTGCATTTCAAAGAAGTATTGGGGAAAAAAAAAAAAAAGAGCTAAAGTTAACAAAGATTATGCAGTGTTTATTTCTGTTCTCCTTTAGTTTGTTTTGTTTTGTTTTGTTTTTTTAATTCAATAGTTCACATGCAGAGTGTATGACTTCTTCGTTATTGTGGGAAGTCCTATCCATCTTCATCTCTGCTGTCAAAACTTACGTCGGACTACTTAACAATTTTAAATATAAATAAAATTGCCAAATAAAAATTACTGTGGTACACCCTGCTGGCCATGGACATGAAGATCTCTGTTTTCTGTAACCTTTTCTGTTCACTCTGGGAAGATTTACATATTTCTCTTCAGTAATGCTTCAGTGGGCTGCAGCCTTGTTCTTCCTTCTGACCAGCCTTCTACAATCCCTTCTTGCTTTGAAAGTTATGGGTTGCCTTTTGTGCCAAGTAGGAGGATTAGCATTTCTTTGATCCTATTAACTTTAATATCAATAGGTTATTTTCACAGAGGCATCTTCTGCTAAATCCCTTCTCGTGCAGTGTTTGAAGTAATTCCTTGTCTGTTTGGTTACTGTATAGCCTGGTAGGTGGGCGCGCTCCTCAGAGGTAAAAAAACAGATATACTTTCACCCTCATTTGGAACAGTTATGAGCAACAATCTCTCTGACTTTCCAGAAAAGTGTTTTCTATATCAAACCACAGAGACCAGTCTTTTTTAAAGGAGTCATTTAACTTTTAAACAGCCCAAACCAAATGCAGGTTCATCAGCTGGACTTTGACCAGCCTCTGCTTAGCTCATGAGCAGTCTGTTACTTCATGCTGGAAGAGAGTGGAAAGGTTAAAGAGGGGCACAGAAAGCCTGTGTCCTCTCAGACAGAGGAGAAAACTGAACTGTTATACTACCAGTAACTGCTTTAATTAGCTAATAGAAACATCCCTCGTCTTCCTGAAAATTTGCAGTTTTTCTCAGTGGTCTTTGATGCAAATGGCCAACTTTCCCATTTGAACATACAATTTTATTTGATAAAATAAAGCGGTGTTCACCCTTCCCCCCCCCCCGCCCCCCCCCCACTCCCCAAGTTTCATAAAAAAAGTATGTTTTGATTTAAGCTGATTTTTACTAATATGATGGTTACTGACCAAACATATCCACAAGTACTCCCTACAGTATTACTTGCATCCATATAGGAAATGCTTATTATATCCACGTAGATCTTAATACCCGTAGACCCGTAGATAAATACAACTTTTCCACTAGCAGCTTCAGCATGGGCCCATGTACCTATTGCTGACTATGATTTGTGACATTTGCTGTGTATGATCTGTGTATGATTTACACTGGGAGTAGATGAATATTATTATCTTTTTCAATAATTCTTTCATTTGGTTTCATTCCACATCGAATGTAAATTTATTTCTTAAACCTGAAAACAACCTGTAGCCATTACATCTTTGTCTCTGGCATCCAGTCTAATCTGACTAATGACTGAGATGTTCAGACCAAAGATTTGTGCTTGGCCTGTGTTACATCTAATGTATCCAGTATTGTAGAGTTTTACTTGTTTCTTGACACCATTTTATCAGTCAGTAAGCACACTGATTTTTAAACAAGCCAGATTTCAGCCACATGGAATGTTTTTTGTATTTCTCTATCAGCACGGACAACAAAATTGTAAATCCCCTTATTTTCTCATCCCTATGTCAGCATGTGAAAACTGATCATTATACGATGCATTCTAAAATTAGAATTTTAATTCAGAAATACGATGCTTCAATTCTAACATTTATCACACTAAATGATTCTCTGGTAGCTGGCAAGTATAAGACAGAGAATGAGAAAAAGCACAGAGAGAACAGAAAAAATGTCTTTCAACCACAAATATATGAGATACTGAGAGAAGAATTTTCCATGGATGAGAAAATGAAATATTATCAGTTTCTAAAGTTCAAAAAAATGGAGGAAGAATATGAAACAACATCAAACTGTGAAAAGACTCTTTCAGCAGATTTGGGACTGGAATGGTGTTCAATTTTATGTGTCCCATTTGTTTGAGTTTTCTGCTCTCTTCTCTTTCTGGCTCAGGTCTCCTCTCTTTCCGGCTCAGGACATTAATCATTATAGTTCAAAAACAAAGATTTTAGCTACATCTGCACAAAACTTTTGTAATGAAACTGAAGAAATTCAGACTAAACCATTTTGGGGGTTTATTTCTGCAAGCAGGAAATAGAAAATCAAAACTAAGGGAAAAAGGGGTGGAGGGTGGAAGCACTCTATATTTTCATTTCTGATGTTAAAAAATAAAAATAAAAACCTAAGCATTCAGACAAATTCATTTAGCAAATGACTATAATGTTTTCTGATGCTATTTTTCATACTGTTTCACCTGATTTACTCTGAAGTCATCAAGAAGTCTCCATAAGGACCAGCTAAAATGGAATGGTTTTAGCCTCCTGTTCGTATGCAGAGTAATTTTAACTGCTCCAGAAAAAAATAAATAAATAAACAGATAGATAAAGATTACTCATGTCCTTATTCACACCAATTTCATAACAGCTAATATGGAATGGCATGATCCAGTGCTAGGCCTGCTAAATGCAAATATTGCATGAAACTATCAGGCTGCAAGAACCCAAATTTTAGAGAAGCCCTAAACAATCATAACAGGAAAAACAACAGCGACCAAATGCAAAGTGACAGTTTTTGGCAGAGTTCTGGCTTTCTGCAGCTGGCATCATTGTTCTGAGTCAGAAACATGTTCTTGGAAATCATCCGATAATACAATACAATGAAGTTTTCATGGTCAACATTGTAAAACGTAATTGGAGTGTAAGCTTCATCATTCCACATGTGCTTTGTAGATGAACATCATGAAAGCAAAGGTCCATTTCAATTTGGACTATACTAATAACCATTTATGCAGAATAATTCACAACACATAAGCTCACAGGTAAGAGAACAATTCTCTTTCCATTTGTTAAGCTTACATTTCTTCTTGTAGCAGAAATACCACTGGTAGTAAGTGATTTACAAACTTCAGGAAAAAAAAAAAACAACCAAAAAACTAAGAAATCTAAGCAAAGCTATTCTGGCTTTAAACTCCTTTAGTTAGCTTTCACATTTTTCACAGACATCATTGTGCTTAGCTTTCTTTCATGATGTACTTACTGGATGTTTGTATTCTACAGAATTCTGAGATGACTACCCTGAGGAGAAAACAACAGGAGTGTTGCGTTCGTTTCCTCCCAGTATCTCAGGTACAGGGAGATAGGATTCAGAAGATGAGACACTTCTGACATCATGTCAGATGCCTGGAGCACAGACATTATAATCTGGGTTGGTTATCTAGGTTCTCTTTTCTTTCCTTTTTTTTTTTTTTTTTTTATCGACCAGTTGGGGTGAATTGATCTTGGCTGGCTGCAAGACACCACCCAATCATGTCCAGAGCATGCTTGTCTTTCACATTGCCTTCACCACTGCTGAAACACACCACCTAGTGCCTCACTGTGCTCATATCCAGTGTTTGGACTCCATCAATGAATGTCAGTGGATCACTTGGAAAAATTAAATGACATTCTTTTTGCTTTCGTATGCTCTTTCATGACAGACACCCCATTCTGTCAGACTTCCTCTGTGCTGCCATCTGTCGTACAGCAACAAAACATAGCAGAACATTGGTGGGAAGGTTCAACCTCAATTGCCATATCACCAGTATCTGCCTTTGATGTTGAGGGTTAACAAAATAAAATAGGAAGCATTGCTTTTAGAGTTTTTGTACCTTCCTGTTCCAACCGTACACTGTCCCAAAATTTTTTCATTCCTTTTGTGAGTAACTTTTCTTTTATTAAGAACTTTTCATTCTCAGTGAAAATTAATAATTTGATAAAAGAGAAAAGGATGGAAGCGATTGGCTTAATATCATCAACCAAGTCTTAGAGAGTACATAGTCCTCTCTTTCTGGATTTGTATTAGTGATATCTGCAGGAGATTGAAGGTCTTTTTTTCTTCTAGAAATGCACAGGTAAATATATACATATAGAATAATCTACCACAGACTGAGAAATGGCAAGTATTTGAGGAGAAAGTTCTTTTTTAAAAAGCATGGAAATAAACTTAACAGCTTCTTTGATTTATGAGTACCAGAGGCATAGAACATAAGCTTTTCACAATTTATTTTCTTTTATCAGAAAGTATCTTATGGGAAAAAACAAAACAAAACAAAACACAAAAAACAAAAAACAAACAAACAAAAAAAGCAACAACACAGAACAGAAAACTTAATGCTCAAGAACCATAATAGCTGTGAACACTGACACATCCCACAATCACATAGAGGAAAACAGAATCCAATGATTTTTAATGGGAAATGAAAAGTGAATTCTCATCTGAAAGGATTAAGTTAAATCTTTAATCTGCCCATTCCTCCATATGGAAAATACCACCGAAACAATTTTTCACAACAAATGATGAAAAGCCACTGCAACATTCTTCAAAAGGGTTTTTGTTTGTTTGTTTGTTTTTAATCAGTGGATTTTTTACATTTTCATTGCCTTTAATCCTACAGGCATTGCTTCTTTAGCTGTGCTGGTGTGACTTGGAAAGAAGAAAGGTCGTCTTATTAAAAAAAAAAAAAAGGTTTTTCAAAGGTCTTAGTGTTTTAGTACATCCTTAGCTACTGCTATACTGTCACAGTACTGAGAGTAAATAAATCACAAATGACCAGAGCTTTGCACCCTCATCCTCCAGAAAGAACTTGGAGCTGGTTCCATTAATCATATGATTCCAATTCTGTTGCAGGTAGTATCTGCAGGCGCATACCAGCACAGTAAAAACATTTATTCAAGAAGGTATAATTCAAAATTAGATGATTTTTAGACCCGTATTCCTCTGGAGTGTTTAGATCTCTGATGTTAAAAATAAATAAAAGTTTGATACCAGTTAACAGGATAAAAGAAGGATGTTCCTTGTGGCAGAAGTTACTTTCATGAGCACTCATTGCTCCCCATCAACTCTCTGGTGCAAGAAAAAGTACAGAAGTCGCTCTAAAAGTAATGTTCCCTATTTGTTTCCATGGAAGCTACTACAGCTACATATAGCACAATAACACTATTTGATAGAGTGCATTCTCAGCCACAAAACTATGCTTTTCAGCATAGTCATTGCTACTAGCTATGCACTTTTCTCAGCAATGAACAAGAGTCTGCACACAATGCTTGTAAACACTTTCACAGGTGGAGGTGATCTGCTGTTGCTGTCTCCATTGCTGAAATGCACCACCCACTACCTCACTGAGTTCACATCCACTGTTTGGTCTCCATAAATGTCAAACAAGCATCAATGAATGTCAGTGGGTGCCATTTTTATTTTATTTTTATTTTTTTCTGCAGGAGGGATTCAATTCCACCCCTTTGCTTCATACACACTTTCATGTCAGTCACCATTTTGTCAGACTGCCTCTCTGCTGCCATCTTTCACACAGCAAAAAAAGTTATAATGCAGTATTAGTGGGAAGTTTCAGCCTCTTTTGCTAGATCACCATCATCCACTTCTGATGTAATGGGCCAACGTAATAATAAAGTAGGAGGCATTAGTTTTGGAACAGCCCTTGTATTTTTCATACAGATGCTAATTTTGATAATTAGTGGTTATGGTGTATTTTAATATTTTGCTTTTTGCAACATTCTGCAAAATGAAAAGTCTTTGTGTTATTAAGACAACATTTGCCTGTTTCGAATAACAGCTTGGTGGAAATTCCCACTTTAAAGGAAATTTTAGAAAAGTCGGTCTTCTGTTTTGTTACTGGTTGCTCCCCAGACACATCTAGAAAAGTGAAAATATTCTGCTTCCTTAACTCAAGATGCAAAGGATAACATTTAAGAAGTAAAAGCCTGAAGCATCGACAACAACAACAACAACAAAAAAAGACAAACAAAAACAAAACACAACAACAACAAAAAAACATCTGACAGATATGAAAACTCATGTAGTATTGTTTCCAAGAATACTTACATAAATTCTGTATCAGAATTTACAATTTACTCTGTGTAGACTTGACAGGATGTTTGAATGCAAGCACAAATGTATTTCACCATGTCTAAAATAACATTTTATCATAATGAAATAATATGTGCAATTTTATTTTTTAGCTATATTCAAAGTGGTGTTGTGTACAGGTTGCTTCTCTCCTATCATTTCACATTGCTCTGCATGTGTTTATATTTATTAATCTCTGTTAATAAAACCAAAACTCCTACCTGGAGTAGTTTGACTGAACCCTCAACTGATACCAACCAAACTGATCTATACAGTATATAAATTTTAAATAATGAAATAATTTATTGTGTTTTAAAAAATGATTAATAAAGACATGTACAGAAAACTGACTTAATTAATCTAAATTGTAAAGTATAATGAAACAAATATGCCTAAGCAAAAAAAAAAAGAAAGAAAAAAAAAAAAAAAAAGCAAAAAATAAACACCACAAAACAAAACAAAAGAAATCCCTGCAGGGGAGGATAAACTATTTCAACAGCGTATGCTCAGAAATCTAAGTTGTATCTTTGTGTTATTCTGGTGTTTAAAATCTCCTTTGTTGACATTCTGACATTAGCACTCAGTAACAAGTATCCTGGGAATAGGATAATATTCTTCAGCAGTCACACAAATACTTTTGTTCTCAGACATATTGGCCTTTGTACACTTTTAAGCCTGATCTAGCATTAAGTATATTTGATGTCAGCTATGTCAAAGTGCTCTGCTTTAACTGCAAGTGACATTGTCACTTATGCCCAAAGGTTAAGGGGGAAAAGAAAAGCAAGCTCAGTGCAAGATTTGACAAAACAGCAAAAATGTAATTATGCTCCTTTGTAAATCATTTTACATTTTATCCTGCTCTAACAACACTGATCTGAAGTAGTCTCAAAGTATGGACATGACAGTTACTCTATAAGTCTGGAGCAGAAGTGTTAAGACAACACTAAGAGCTTCACTGCTATTACAGGCAACACTGAGCTTTAAGAGCAAAGCTGCATGGGCTGTGTTCCACCTGGTATTTCTTGGAAGGAGAAAAGGAAAATGTTGGAGCGTTACTAAGGCTTTTGGCATTAACTAATAATTAATAAGAATTTATTCTTTTTTTTTTTTTTTTCCCATAATTAAAAATATAAAAATTTGCAAAGCATATCTCACACCTACATGATTAAAGGATGAAAGTATGCATCCTTACCTTAAATTTCTCTCCATGTCATGATTTGAGCTGATTACATTCTCTTCAAGTTTGGATACCCAAATATTTTAATGTTTCCTTTTACTTTAAATCTGTCCACTCTGTCACTAATCTTAAAATCCTTTCCCCCTCTATGCTTAGATTTCACATGCATTTATTATTTTCCACACAAACAGTTCTGTGGAGTACATACCATTTACATATACTATCTTCTTCAGTATTAAAATGTTTCTTATCTTTTTTAAAAGTAATGTCACACACACACACACAAAATCTGTATCATTATAAAACAAAACAAAAAACAAAAACAAAAACAAACAAACAAACAAAAAACAACAACAACAAAAAAACCAAACCAAAACAAAACAAACCTCATTGAAATAGTTGGGAAAGAAGTCCTCAGTCTAAAAATATTAACTATGTACTATCCAGATGGCATTCTGTTTATTTTGTTAGGACTAGGAATGTTCACTGTTATTATTTTCTAAGGTAAGAGCAGATGCTATTCATTCTTGTTCAAATATGAAATGCCTGGCAAAAAATCTTTTGTTGTTGTTGTTGTTGTTTTAACTAATAGTGCTAACAGCAATGAATTTTCAATATTAATTATTTGTTGTGTACAGAAATATGCCTTTGCTTTTTTACGTTCATTGTCAGTTTCCAGCAAATACCTTTTTTTGCACATGCTTATTTGCACCTCTCACCTCTGTAAATAGAGGTATCATAACTGAACTTATTGTAGATAGTTAAGCCAAATACACATGGCTAGTGAAGAATAGAAGTGTAGTATACTAATATAACAAAAAGCATATTTGTGTACTGCATGGTTTTGCACTATCTGCATGAAAGTGCTTGACCTGGCACTAACACTGTACAAATTCATTCCCTCAGCATAGCTTATCTCTGACTCAGTGTGTTGCTATTTCTCTAGGTTACATATATTATGTAAAAATCACTTTTGGCAATCAGTTAAGCTGTTATTAGGTAACTGTTCTGTCCGTCTGTCTGTCTCTCTATCTCTTTGAAACAGTTTTATTTAGTTCTGGTTCTATGTTTGCTTGTGGGCAGTTTGTAAATAATCCTGACACCAATTACAGAAACACCTTCCATTTAGAAACTGATGTGGATATACTCAGCAGTTCCTGTTGAAGATAAGCAATGCTTAAAAATTTTAAAATCCAGAGATATGTGAAGTTAAGGATCACTGAGTTGCTAAAAGAGCACACCGGACAAGAAGTGGAACTTCACAGGGAAAAGGTTACTTGGGAATGTCAGCAGAAATAAGATTTAGCACAACAAACACTTTCAGGAGTTTGGCCCTCGAGCACCCTTTACAATCAGAAAATATTTAAGGGGGGAAAAAAAAGAAGGTTATATTGAGAATGGTAAAAGCTAAGTTTAATGAGAAAGTGTTATTTTCCTGATTAGTTTAGCATGCAGTGGTAATTACATTTTTGCAACAAGTTCATAAATCAATATTAGAAGAAACAAAAACCTAGTTAGTGAAGAAGTTTGGAATATCTGGAAGTTTTAGATGGGATTTCAGAGGAAAATATAATCCTTTTTTTCTGTCCAAGGATCTATTGTGACAGAGGACTCAGTACTCTCAGGATGCATGGGATTATTAAAACTATTCAGAGGAAAACAAACAAACAAACAAAACAACAACAACAACAAAAAACGGGAAAAAAAAAAAGAAAGAAAAAGAAGGGTGAGACGGCAAATCAGATGTACCTACTTACAAGTAGGTAGCTCATCAGAGGCAGAAGTAGCTGGGAATCAGTATTTCAGCAAAATGTGGCAGAGGTTGAAGAAAGAAAAAAAAAAAAGTTGATGAACTGTGCAACTTCACAGGCAACTGAGGCATTGCCCAGAGTCTGAAAACTTCAAGAGAGAAAAACATTTTGCAAAGATTTGCAATTAATGGAAGTACAAGCAAAACAGTGAAGCTGCACAGATACCAATGAAGAAGATTTACATCAGTATAATGTCTGAAACTTCAATGTGGTCTTAGTGAAGGCTCATTTAATTATAAACTGAACACCTGCTCCCAGACATTGCTATACAGGAAAAATGTGGGACAAAGGAAAGAATCCAGAATACTAATAGGAATTATCAATGGGATAAAAAACTTAAGAGATTTCATAGTCTTGCTTAACTTAATAAATAAAATTAGATAAATTTGTTGCATAGAGTACATTTAAAAATATATGAAAGGTTATGTTTAAAAGTTGCTATAAAAGTAAAGAAACACATTAACCACTCAAGCTAAAAGAATATATATATATGTATATATATGTATATATATGTGTATATATATATGTGTGTGTGTGTGTACATATATATATATGTATGTGTGTATATATATATGTGTGTATATATATATATATATATATACAGATGCAAAGAATCTCAAGAAATTTCACAGAGAAAAACCCCATGGTGGTTCACCAGTATCTCTCTGAGCCACTAGTTTAAACAAAAATGTTTACATTAAAATACATTACCACACTATGAGTAAGGCCCCGTTAACTCCAAATTGCAATACATCACCAATGTGGCAACTATTCTTATAAATAAAATTATGCACCTCTATAAAGAATTTTAGAAGATAAGGCCTAAATGCACATCAGTATTCTTCTAAAAGCAGTTTTCTAATTTCTTCACTTGTAGAAATCTACTGTGTGACCAGGACAGCAAATCACAAATTGCAATCCAGAAAAAGATGCAAGAACCAAAGCAAAACAAACAAATAAAAAGCAAGTAAATGAAAAATAATAAATAAATAAATAAATAAATGAGATCAACAACAGAAACGAAAGGCAGAACTGAAGAATGTGACAAAATAAATAGCAACTATTCTGCTTCATGAATTAAAAGAAGATAAATTTTTTACACATAGCTTATAATTTCTAAACAGTAATGAGAAACATCAGTTTCAAGACAGTACAGAAAGAACAAAATTAAATGGGAAAAAAATATATATATATATATATAGGCTTACTCTAATTGATACTTGTGGTTTATTTCACATCAAGATTCTAGCGTTAAGCCTCCACGAATCCGACCTGGTCCAGTCGGGGCCCATTTAACTACACATTCACACCAATATGGTGAATAGCTAAATGGCACTTTATTATGCGTGTTAGAGGTTTAAATAAACCGCTAACTACTTCGTCTACACCCCTTCTACATATGCATAACCGAGCAGGGGAGGGCTTATCTCATTACATCCTGAGTGTACGTGCACGCCTAATACAACACTAATCAGTAGGAATGATTTTAAAGTGTTAGACAGTGTACCTCAAACAAGGAAATGTATTAGGGATGCATTACCAGAAAGGAAGAGCAAATACCTGTGAAAATGTTCAGTTTGATGGATTTCACACTTTATACTGGAGAAGTGCTAAGATCCTAAAATGCTTCAACTGTGTTTGGAGCACTGCCACCACTAAAGGCCACACATTTTACAGCAATGCATAATCTACTCCTGAAGTTCACAACCCTGCTGGATAGCTAATATTATATCTGACACACAGACAATTTATTCCTTTCCGCAGTTTATGTTAGTTTGCCTTTTTGCAAGGTGAGAATCTCAAGGCTTCAGTATTCCTGAAATTTTAGGAGGAAAATCACTTTTGAATGTAAGTTTCCTTGTTCTGAGATATAAATTTCAGTGATCATGAAAGTATGACAAGTAAGAGTAACTAAATGAGAGCATTGTGTGATTGTCCTTATGATTCTACCAGTACTGTCCAGTGACACTTCTCCCTAGTACAAAAATGAGAATGGCACTCCCTGTGAAACTACTTAGTACACTGTTTCTTTCCTAAGAATAAAAGGAAGCTACTTGGAGACCTTTAACCTTGTTTCATGAGAGAACAAGTCCTGATGGTTTTCAGGAAGAAAAGCTAATGTATTGAGCCAATACAGCATTCCAATATGCAGAGTACCAGTTTATGATAATTACTTTTGCATCTGCATTTAGAGTACCATATGTAATTACTGAAGTGTATACTTTTCTCTCAGCAATGGCATGCAATTTCCATTAGTGGTCTTGGCAGACATGTGCATGCATTACAGGACCTCTAAGTAATCCGTAGCCCCTTGTAATTAAATGCAAAAAGAATTACAGACAAGAGAACATAGTGAATAATTCACAACCAATAACTTGCCTGATGTATTTAACCTATTCTTATGCATCAAAACACAGTCAGATATTTTATTTTTTCTTGTCTATTAAATTACTCATTTATGGTTTCATTCATCTTTAGTCCTTTTCTTTTTATTTATTATTATTATTATTATTATTATTATTATTATTATTATTATTATTATTATTATTATTATTATATCCAAATTAATAATGGAAAAATACCCTCTGTTCACATAATTTCTCACTAAAACTGTGCATTAGGAATTTGAAAAACATGATGAAACGTTTTAAATTTGAATTTTTTCTTGACACAAAGCCACATGTTTGAAAAATTCTATTTACAAGTAAGGAAGGGAGGTGCAGCAGGGAGGTGGGGGTTAGAACTAGATGATCTTTAAGGTCATTTCCAACCTAACCCATTCTATGATTCTATGATTTTATGATTAATAAATTCATTTGTTTAAATACCATTATTTCTGCTGTAGAAGCAATGGTTTGAAATCATGAAAATATGCACCACTAAAACCATTACTGTTTGTGGTGCTATTTTAGTACAAAATGTGAATAATTACCTGAGTACAAACTGTGGTTTTTTTTTGTTTGTTCATTTGTTTGATGGGCATTGTGTTGTTTTTGTTATTGTTTTATTTTTTATTTTTCCTGAAGCTACTGGTTCTAGGAATTTCTTAACTTACAATGACTACCTGGAGTTTATTCTAGAAAGAATCTCTTGCTTTGCCTAGCGATGATCAAATGATAATTTTAAATTCAAGTTTCTTCTCATATTTTTAAATGTAAATAAGAAGCTATACATTGCATCACATTAAATAATGAGGTAGAGATGACAGACAAAAGTTAAAATCTGTGATGACAGACAAAAGTTAAGATCTATGACAGACAAAAGTTAAAAATGTTATTTTTGAACATCAAAACATTCTTTACACTGTCACTGTCTTATAAAAGAGGCACACATTTAGTAGCAATTTGAATGAATTGTGCTTTAATTATTCAAAATCTTCCAATTAAAAATGAACTGGCTATGCAATTCAGAAAACAAAAATATACTTAATTTGTTGTGAGGTTTTTTGGTTGTTTGTTTTGTTTTTAGTGAACAGATCAATCTTGATACTAAAGTACTGCACAACTGATAAATCATTAATTAACATTGTTTGTGTTCTGTGATGAATAAAAATGAGATTTTGTAATTCACAGCATAGAAATATGCCAATAATATGTCATATGTTCATGGTCCTTCATAAATAACTTTGTTTTCATACGATATCAAAAAGTCACAAGCCTTCAAATTAAAGACGTCTCTTCCATCAACTGCATCACTTTTAATGTACCCTTACTTGTCCAGTGCAATTGCTGAATTCAACAGAACTCACAGCTCGAGTGTATGATTACATGCTAATAACTTGATGAAACAGAAGATAAACTTACCCTTGGATAGTTCCTGTAAAAAATCTTATTTTAATTCAAGTAGAAATAATTGCTTGTACTTTGTTAGAGAAAGATTTTATCACATACAAAGAAGAAATTCAGAAGTGAAAAACCTAGACCTGGTATCCAAAGTTATGGAAAGAATGGGAAGTTACAATTTTCAAGGTCTTGTTTCAGTTCCCCTTTTCCCATTTTCTTTTGTTCACTCAGTGCATTTGAGACTGGCCCTCAAAGTCTTTCTAATTTATAATTAATTGCTATTAATAGCAAGTCAGTTCAATTTGACTGGAAATTGGATTTTGATTCTATACTCTCTTAACCAAACACCTGGGATAAGGACTCTCCTCATGTCCCCAAAACCGCTCAGAATGTTAACACCCAAAGAGCCATTATCATGGTGCCGTTTCTTTCATTTTAGTAGGCAAGAGAAAAACAAATGTGGAAGGCAGGAAGTCAGAAAGGAAGGCAAGAATTACTAGATAAGGAATTATATGATAACGATCTCACTGCATAGACATAATTACCAAATGCCAGCAGTCTTCTGCTTGTTGCAGTGACAAGAGCTGCAAGATTTTAAACCTGTTTCTGATTCCAGAAAGCACATAAAGAAGATAAGTAGTGAAATATTATGTAAGTTACACTATTATTTTCTCTCCACATATTTTTTCATATTATGTACTATTTCAATGTATAAAAATGAATAATTAAAGATCAAATGCATATGTGCAATAATAATGTACAAGAAGCTTTGACTTATACACATTAAAATATATAAATACTGCTAAAAGGAAAAATGTTGACATACCCATAAAAATGTTCAGAGTTACCAGGGTGTCTTATGCTCATTTATATTCTTCGCTGGAAAAAAATATGAACTATGCAGGTAAGGTATTATTACTTCACACAACTGTATTCTAGGCAATTTCAACCACTGCATCATTTTGAATATATATCAATAGACTGGATTATGGCTTGACTTCAGTTGCCCATGAACATCTTAGGTAGACTTTACATGCACTGAATACATAAATGTGCACATGCATATATATTACACTCATTCTGGTCCTTAGGCATGATATTTACATATACGAAGATCCAGTAAAAATGGTCTCATATAATCTAAGTCACCTAATCACAGGATCACTAGGATTTAGGATTAACTATAGACTGTTCAGAAGTATTTAAATGTAATTTTACACAGAATCATTGTCAATAGTTTACGGGCTGGTTCAGCCCGGGTCCGTGACTAGTGGGGTGAAGGGATTTCACAAAATCTGTGCTTCCAGAAAAGGGAAACAGGGGACCCCAAAATAATTAAACACAGTGTCGATGATCTGAGGAGAAAAAATAATAATTTTACTAAATATGGTATCAGAATGCAAAATAACACAATGTAATACAATATAAGTAGAATTGAAGCTAATAAATCAAATATAATGAGAGAATCTGAAAGCTGCAGGCCTTACAGTAATACTGAAGTGATGCACTCAGTTGGGATGGGCAGCAGCAAGGAGAAGCGAAGGAGAAGAGTGAAGAGAAAAGACCAATCAGGTGACCTTGCAGGAGTTCTATCTCCTCTCTGACTGCAAAGCCCTCTGGGGAATGTAGTTCTTCTCTTCTGGACAGGTACATGGAACTGGAGCATTAACACTTTAACTCCCAGTGCACTACATGATGATATGATGTGAAATTCCAGTAACCAAAAATCATAAAACCATGACAATCACAGAATCATGGGAGCTGGTGGTGACCTCTCAGATCATCAAGTCCAACTCCACTGCTAAAGAAGGCTCCCTACAGTAAGTTGCATAGTAAAACACCCAGGCAGGTTTAGAATATCTCCAGAGAAGGAGCCTCCACAACCAGTCTGGGCAGCCTGTTCCAGAGCTCTACCATCCTCACAGGAAAGAATGTTTTGCTCACTTTCAGATGGAAATTACTGTGTTCCAGTTTGTGTCCACTGCACCATGTTCTGCAAGTGCGAACCACTGACAGTAGCCTCGTGTCTTTCTGGAATGTGGGAGGTGAGAAGTGGACACAGTACTCCAGATGTGGCCCCACCGGGGCGGAGTAGAAGAGAAGAATCTCCTCCCTCCAACTGTTGGCCATGCTTTTTTTTTTTTTTTTTTTTTTTTTTTTTTTAATATATCCCAGGATACTTTTGGCCTTCTTGGTCACAAGGGCAAACTCATGGTCAACCTGTTGTCCACCAGGGTATTCAGATCCTCCACTTAAGCCATCCCCTAACCAATAATGATGCATGCAGTTATACCTGCTCTAGGACTCTTTACTTATCCCTGATGAACTTTGTAGGGTTTCTCTCTGTTTACATCTCCATCCTATCCAAGTCTCACTGAATTGCTTCACAGCCTTCTGGAGTGTCAGCCACTACTTGCAGCTTAGGACCATCAGCAAACTTGTTGAGTGTGCATTCTATCTCTTCATCCAGGCCACTGATGCAGATGTTGAACAAGAAAGAGCACAGTACCAACCCTAGGGAACAACACTAGTTACAGGCCTCCAACTAGACTGTGCTGCTGATCACAACCCTCTGAGCTCTGCCAGTCACTCAGTTCTCAGTGCACTCATCTAACATTTCCTAAACTTATCTATGAGGATGTTGTGGGGGACAGTGATTAAGTCAAAGTACACAACATCCTCTGTTTCACTCTCATCTAGTCAACTGGTCATGACAATTTCTATAAGTAAAGAGTCATATTTAACATCAGTTCGCTTACATTTCTAACACTATGCATTTTCAGTGTACTATAGTGAAAACTGTATGGATAGTGAAATGTTCAAACGTATCTCTGGTTTTGGAGTTTTATACATCTGTGTTAGCATTTAAATTCTAATACCATACAAATTGTCAACTACCACAGAATTAAACGTATGTTATTCTTATGGAATTGGGCTCAAATATTTACATCTCTGAGTTTACGTAAAAAGATATTTGTATCTCTGAGTTTACAAAAAACTATTCACCCTCTGAGGGGATGACAAAACATGTTTGTCATTTTGTTTCTTACTATTCTGCAGACACTACTGCTCTGATGAATCCTTATTGTGCAATAATGAAATACATTTCATTTGGGAACCTGGAAAGGTTGATTTTTATAAGAATATTCACATTGTACATGTACAGAGTGTCTGATAGCCAAGCCATTTAAATATTTAGGTAGATATCTAAATATTGCATAGTAAAATGTAAAAATACATCTAAATTTATTTGTCATTCTACAAAATATGCATGCTTGACACTGCTCTTTATCCATTTCTAAATGAATAAAAAATTGCTTATGGGAATCTCAATGGCTTCACAGCATTTGATAGGGTATATGAAGAACCAGAATCTGGTTAGCAATTTATTTCAATTTTTCTTACTCTAGTATGTATGCAAGAAGAAAAATGGATTTCATGTTTCATTCATTTTAATTTGTACGAATGCAGTAGACTTACATAAGATACTTTTTGTGTGTGTCATTATTCTCCCTAGATATCAATTTCTCTTTTGCGTCACTTCACAAGAATCAGTGTCTCTAATTTTCTAAAGCAATTCACCCACGTCTTCTTCCACAGCAACGCTTAGTTTGTAGTTGGAGATTGCGTTGAATTTATGGAATATGTTAAAATCATGATCGTTGAGGTATTTACAAAGAGAGTCGTATTGTCATGTGAATATCAAGAATACACTTTATGTACTGCAGTGATAAGTTACTTCTTGCTTAAAAGATTCAAGTAATTAGAGAGCTGTGAAAGTGGTAGATTTGCTTGGAACTGAAAAGTTGGTAAATTTAAGTCCTTCTGATAATTCTTAAATCTAACAAGCTCTGGTGCCTTAGAAAAAATTTTTGTTAGCAATATTTCATATCATATCTGCCAAAAAATGGACTAAGAAGTCTGCAGCTTTTAAAATGCTTTGGAATAGATGAAATGAACAAAAACTCTGCACATGAACAGGTACATTTTATAATGATGCATTTTGCAGAGTTTCTGCATGTAACTTCCCTGCTGTTCATAGTAACATTTGTGTGAATAAATACCCCATTCCTTTCTTGTAAGTGTACTGCTATGGGAGAATTCATCCAAAGGCAGCATGAATTCTTGCGAAAAAATCACTTTATTCTACTGCTTCAGACAGCAGACAGTGTGAAAGTATCAGCATGCAAGTCTTTGCTTCCTTTGCCTTGAAATAAACAAGCATTAACACCACAGTACACCAGAAAGAATATTGCCACATGAGATTATGACCCATCATTAAAGTCATTAATTCTATTCTGTAAATCTCATCACCAATTAGACAGTCATTTCTAGGACATGTTTATTTCATATCTGTGTGGTACTTCCCAGGAGTTCAGTGGACATTCTTGAACTGATCAGTGCTTTGGTGCTGAGAGTGAATTTATTTTCCTAGACTTAACAACTCCAGCTGTCTGCCACTAGCAATAGATATGAATGACTGTTATTCAACAAATTAACTGAATGTAAACTTGTTTCTTTGTCATTAATGAATCTCGTATTCTAAGATGAAAATAATGGGAATCTTCCTGAATTGACTGACTGGATGTTTTTACCAGGGATTCTAATCAGCAGATGTGATTCCATCATGATACGCTGCAAAATTTCATCTAAAGAGCTAGAGAAAACATCTAGATAATTTTTTTCCAAAGTTCAGAAGATGTTAAAAGATGAAAAAGAAAATATAAAAACACTTTGCATCACAGTAAAGTAAGGACAGAGTCACAGATAAGCAGGGAGTACAATCACACTGATGTTCTTTGTTCGTATTCAAAACTCCTTCCCAGCAGTTTAAAGTAACAAATAATGCAATATCTTGTTTCTTATATTCACTTAATGGACTGTATGCAGTCAGTCAATAAGTAAGACTTACATATGAATGAAGTGTTATCATTAGATGTTGACTAGAATATTTATGTGTGTAACATGTGTGTACCTTGAACATGTCTCTGTTGATTTATCTCCAGCCTTCTGGGAAAAGCAATAAGGAAATAGCAGAAGAAATAATAGCTAAAATTAATTCTATATCTTGATTGCACTCAAATTTGGATTAATCCAGGGACTTTTTTAATCTTTTCTAATGTTAGTAACCTTGACCAATGCTCTTTAACCTTGTAATCTTTTTTTTTTTTTTAAATTAAAATTCTGCATAAAGAAGAAAAACACAGGAAAAATATTCAGACTTCACTGATCATTCTTACATATTAGTTAAAACTTAATAAAAAAAGTCAGGTGTAGCTTGAGCTCACTAGTACTTTTCAAATAATTTCATACAATATGATTGTCATCTTTGTGAAAATATCTTTCAGGAAAAATGAATCATGCCTATTTTTATACCATTTCACATTTTCCATGGATTTAACAAGCCAATTCACTTCTGGCCACCAATACATCTAGATTTTCATATTGCCAATCCTCTGTCATATTCATCTCAATAAATAATCACCTCATAGTATAGCTTGTGTTTACTTTTTCACTAAAGATTATCTAAGGTTCTCTAAGATTGCAAGGAAATGCCATCTATTTGTTTTTAGTGAAACAGTTGCCTTTGTAAGAGGAAAAACCAGTGTTGTACAGTGCTGCAGTTAGCATTTAAAAAGTGCTACAGGGTTTTTGTAGAGCATTATAAACGGGACCATTTTTCAAGGTACATGCCAATTCAAGTCAAATCTGAGAACACAGAGTGTAAAGAAATGGTTCTTCAAACAAAATCTCTTAATAATAAAGAATGCGTAAGTTTCTTCAGTTCTGGAGATTGCTCTTACCATTGGCCATTTTGATGGTGAGTTATGAGCCTTTTATGCACATGATAAAAAAGAGGTTGGAGGTGGGGGAAATAATGGATACAGTAATCCTCCTAATCATAACACAAGCTGAGCTTCAACTTTCAACCCTTTCTTCAAAGTTAAGAACTAGCTTCTAAATCTTTTTAGGAGGCTGCTGCTCTTTTCAAACCACATTTCAGGTGCATCATTCTTACTGATTTATACATACTAAATGCTGTGTGCCCTACTCCTTTTGTATAAAGCTGGAGAAAACAGTACAATTTTGCTTTGCACCCTGGCAACCTTGTTCATCTCAGGCTGTTTAGACAGTCTTAAGGCTAATTAGCAGTATATTGCTTTTGGTCTGAGCTGGTAATAGATGTAACCTACAGCTATTGCCAGACACAGACACGCAAGATCCAGGCACACTGATCTTTTCCTATGTAAGACTCAAGATTGCTCCCCCTTGTTCAGAATGACAGAGATGACAGTAACAAGAATGTGGGGCAAGGGGAATAATGCAACAATCCAGGACAGCAGCTCAAACAGTTTGAAGTACCAGGAGAAAAGCAACCTTCTTGTATTTCTTTTTTTGAAAGTGCAGTTTAGAAGTGCTCGAGTGTTAGATGATTCCGAATCATACTTGGCAGATTAAATGGGATTCACACTGTAGAACTATCTACAAGCTATGTAGGCTTCCTATACATGAACATCATAATTCAATCTATGGCTAACAGAAGTAAAAGATCAGTTACACTGCAACACGAATTTTCAGAAGAGTGGAGTAAGAAAGTAGTGAACTCTTCAGTAGATAATGCTATAGCTGCACATCTGTTATCTTCTTGTAGAGGGTGACATTGTTGGGCAATATGTAATTTGGTTAAACCTCAGTTGTATTACTTGTACTTGTGGAAATTTGTTGCTATGTCTGACAGTGTTTGGTAAAATAGGGTTACATTCCAATTGAAGTTCAGATTTTAAAGGAAATATCCCTAAACCTTTCTGGTAAGTGCTGAAATACAGAACTGTGGTAGCTGCGAAAATCTTGCTTTTGTGGTATTATTGAAAAGAATGCAAATTAAATTGTGAAGGAACTGCACATCCAATTCTACAGTGTGAGTAATTAGAAAGAAAACAAGAAGTATTTTACATTAATAGTGCAGAGATGCAAAACTCCTGTTTAACTGATTCAACTGACTCCCAAACACAGGCTTACTTTTCATAGAGATGTTCTGAAAAAGAATTATCATTCCTGCTAAAGTTACAAAACATGTTATGTACCCACCATCTTCAAAAGAATGACTTCCAGTCATGGTATCAGAGAAGGATTAGCAGGGGAATGAATACAAGAGCATTGTACTTACTGCTGGTGTCTAGTTACACAAGGTTTTAGCTCAAACTCCATATAAATTTGGCTCTGCCATGCTAGCAGAAAGATTGCTAGCTGAAGGCATGAAATTAGGTTCTGCCAGCATTTTGCTATGCGATAGACAAATCATTTAGTTTCTCTGCATCTTTTCTTTCCTCTTTGACCTTCTGTTTCTCTCAGGTTTCTTAATCATCAATTCTTGCCTGTTGTTGACACAGTAAAAGTAGGTAAGGCCTACTACATGAAAGGCTGTCATTGTTCATAATGTGAGACCTTGTTGGTTTGATATTATACTGCCTGCAAACATTTTGACAACTAGAAAGGGGCACTTGGAAGCAACTGCAGCTCTTGCTTGCAATGTTCTAAAAAAAAAAAGTATTCTGATTTAATATGAAACTGAAGAAGTGATAACAGTGACTTTAACAATGTATAAACAGTTCTGCCTAAAGAAAGTGCTACTAGTTGTAAAGATGAAAGGAGTCTTCAGGCACTTGACAGACTTTGAATCTTCGCTTTGCGTGACTGAACAAAGAGTGCCCGTTTCTTGTAGGTACACTGGAGCGCAGATGTTCAGCAGCTTCTCAGTACAGAATGTGGATCTCAGAGACAGAAGTTAAAACAATAATGGAAATTCTCCTCATGGAGAAGGGGCTCTTTGGAAACAAAGGAAAAACAAGCTAAGAAGACAACCACAAAATGGGAATTTTCTGCATGATACTTTCTGTGTATTCTCTGACTTTCTCTATGTGGCAGTCACTGGCAGATGATTTCACTGAAATAGGACCTGCTTTATACTCTGCAATCAACTTCCAGTCTGAAAATTTGTCATCTTCCAAATACTAGTACTTTTTTTACTAAGTACTCAAAATTTAGTGCTGAGAATTTTTGCATCAAATGAATCTTTTTAATTACAGTCTCTAGTAATTTCTAGGATGAACACCATTTCTTTTTCGTTTAGCTTGCTTGTAAATTATAGACTTATTGACAGCAAGACTAGAAGAGGAAGGACACTTTTTGATGTTTTCTATCATTAAAATTTGGCCAAGCAGTTTCTTGTTAGGAGTGAGATGGATGTTTTTAAATGTCTCTATGATTTCTGATAAAATTTGAGCAAGCCTCACTTGCAGAAAATGCAATAAATTACATAGAGAAAAGAGGGAAACTTTTAAGTGAATTCCCTGTTGTCCTGTCAGAGAAAGGATTGCTACCTTTCTTCCCTTATACTGTGCAACACTAAGGATTTGGGGAAGCGGAAAACAGAAAGATAGTACAGAATAATCCTGACCTGATATACAACTTTAGATATAAAAGAAAATATTGGTGCCATGATTTTCTCTACCTAGATAGCCTTTGGGTCATGACATAAGAATGAAAAACACGAACAGTGAACTTTGGAGAAAAGGATGTGAGTCCTGACCTAATGCACAAGAGGAGAGAAAGATCTCCCCTCTCCATGCAAGCTCAGTTCAATTTTCTTTCATGTATAAATAATAGCCATACTGAATAAAAGGTGCAAGATAGATCATCTGTAATGGCTTAAAATAGCAGCCAAAAATAGAATCCTGGGATATATATATATATTTAAGTTTTTTAGTACATTCTAGGACAAAGACCTTGTCAAGAAGAGTAGACATTTTTGGACAAGGCAGCACATTTTTTCTCATAACTTCAAATGGAAAATACCAGCCATTCATGAAATCAAAGAGAAGATGGCTTCCTCTGACAAGAAGATATTTGTAATTATACTACTTAGGATTAGCATTCTCTCACTCTCTTTTATACTCCTACTCCTCCTATTACTTTTTGTGTTTTCTCACCAGTTCTCATTAATTTTAGAGAGATTATCAGAAGCAGAGGAAACAAACACTTGTCTCACTTAAGCTAACTTAACAGTGTGAAAAATATTTTAGTTGTGTAGATAAAATTCTATCTGCATTTAGTGAACAAGTAACAAAATGACATTTCCAATAAATTAAATATTAAAAACACAATAACAGCACCAATTAATACAGTGTCAGTAAAATACCTTGTAATCTGAGACAATACATAATTCCCGCTCTTTATATATACATATATATATATTGCCAGTCATAAACTATATGCATTACATTATAATTTAAACATTTTTCTTCCTTAATCCAATTTCAGGAACCCTGACAGAAGCATGTACTGATGTGAAGCAAAATACTGCAATGGGATCTTCCCTGCAGTTGAAATACTATGTTTACTGAATGCTCACCAAACTGTTAGATCTGACCATGCCTGGTAGAGCACAAGCCTTCAAGATTACAAATCAAATGAATTGCATTTCACATATTCACACTAATGGGACTTCCAGCCTGTTGAGTTTCATATCAGCTGAGTACTTCAGGAAAGCATGTGCCTATGTCCCCTCAGTGCCACATAGAAGTCACAGCCTTCCAGCTTTCACTGAGGACAATTCTGGAACGAGTGCAGTGTTGCTACAGCCTACCTCTGTTATAGGAAGAAAAACAAAAATAATCAGAGTAAATCCGAATAAAACTGAAAAATGAAGAAAAAAACATTCCACAACATTTAAAAAGGAAAATAAATTAACTGTGCATGTTCTGGCTACTCAGCATTAAGAGAAAGGAGAGGCACTGGGAGATCTGGACTAGGGTAATAACATAGTGGGTGAGTAAAAAAAAAACCCAAAAACCTGTTACCTTGTATTCTTCTTTCTTTGTGTGTATGGAGTTATGTGATGGGACAGGTCTAAAAAGGACTATAAACTCAATTTCAAGTTTGCAATCCAGTACGTGGCAAGGTAGATGTTCTATTATCAGTATCTGAGTGCCCTTTTGAACTCTGGCGTATATAATAGGATTTGGAGGATATTTATTGTTCTTTTTATATGGAAAGGTATGCAGCATTATCTCTATTTTCTGTAAGAAACAGACTACAGTATTTCCTGAAAGAAATCTAAATTAATGGTTCTGAAAAGAGGAAATGCAGATATGATTTGGCTGTCACGCTGTGAAATATGAATAAATAGACTATTCCGGCACAAGAAAACCTTCTTACCAGTTTACTGCCCCAATCTATTCAATGTATCCTGTCAAGTATTTCAGAGTATGCACACATTATTTTCTCTTCCTGTCCCTTCCCTTCTGCCATCCCTCCAGTCTAAATCTCTCACACTCACAGCTCTGTCAACATGTTCCAACTAATCTCTGCATCCATTCAACGTGGCTGTATCTAACAAAGTGTTTGACTCTGGAACATTTGCAAGTAATTCCCATTGGACATAGATTGCTCTCAAGAAGGCAGAGGTCCTGTATTTCATGTCTTTCATAAATTAACACCCTGAAAAAAAATATAATAAAGAAAACATGGAAAACATACCAGGAAACCTTTCATTGCTAAAGTTTTTGGCTTTTTGTCATTGAATACATGAGATGAATAAACAGGTTCAATCTGAAATCAAGTTGAAATACTAACTTTCAAACATAGATGAGGTGGTTATATGTCCAAATGGGCAAAATAGATACCAGAAAGAAAGCAACAAGCCAGGAATGAACGCACTGTCTAGCAAAGATAGGCATTCAGAACATGGCAAATAATGCCAGCTCATCCAACTGGAAACTTATGCTCTCAACAAATAAAATAGGGACATGACACTATTTTTCTTAACTTTATTAGATAAATACCAAGACTCCAGATAAGATAAGAATTTATTTCTATTTCCTCATATTCACACAGTCCAATTAGTAAGAAATGGGTAACTATTATCATTTTACAGATCAAGAACTGAAGTCCATTGGCAAAATTACTTATATTTTTCTGAAAGTCTACAGCAAATCTAAGAGAAACAAGTGAGATATCTTAAAACCTAGAATCAGTGTAGAGCCATCATTACCTCCTCACACTGTAAAAGGACTTTCTGTTTCCATTTGATGATTGATCTTATTGTTTCTTCATACATTACAACTAATTTCCAAGATGAACATATATGTTCCTGTTTCTACAGCAAATCTAATATATCTTCAGTATTGTAATTTCTCCTCTACATGTTTTTACTAACTGAAAGTGATTTTGAAATTCCACTATCCTGAGTTAAAAGAAGTGCATTTAGATGACAAAGATTATCCCTTTGCCTCTTCCTTGCCTTTGTGATCAATGAACTTTGGTATGCTATTTTAAAAATTGATGCTGCGATTCATTTTCACAGCATGATTGAGGAGTAAGTTTTGTAAAGTGTTAAGAGACACCTTAGTGCAGCCCAGATGGTTTAAATATTTCACCGTTTTATAAAAGACATATCCCCCCTGTGACTGAAAAATTTGTTTAATATGTACAAAAGCTTATGGATATTCTGAATAGTTGAACCCTTATAGCCATGCACATTAGCAGGCAGACCTTTTGTGATGGTAAGTATTTATGAATCACAGATTTGTTCAGGGTTATGTATAAGAGGTATTCTGATAATTTCAGTTTCCTTTTTACACTGATAGGAAATCAAATAATAAAGTCCAGTGAGATGAAAACATACGGATTTATTTCTTTCTTAAAGGCAGAAGACCTCTAGTTCTGGAGCAATTCATCCTCTGGATCAGCTTTCTTTTTATCCCCTTCAGAGATCATAGAATTAAATCATATATCATGAGGCAAATTCACTTATGTCCAGCTTGCTTCATAGAGCATGGAAAGAATTGGCTTATTGAAGGCAAATCTGTAATATTTCCACTGAAGTCAATATGAATTCTTTGTTATTGGCTCCACTTCTTCCCCCCTCTCCTCCACACCCCCCCCTCCCCCCCCCCCCCCCCCAAAATATAAATAAGAGCAGAATATGTCTAATTTAAGAAAAATACAGCATTTCTGCATTCCAAGTCTAAAAAGATCTGAAATGCAAAATTTAAAGGTGAGAGACTTCATGTATCCATGCCTAATGGTCTGTAATACAAACGAGAAATCCCAGTAATGCTCTTATGTGCCTGTTCTCATAGCTATTTATATTAATTTTATACTGGCTTCTTTCATTTCTATCACTTCTTACTATTATTTAACCCTCTGAACAAGCAGCTGAGCTGGAAGCTGAAAGGCAACAGAAATCAGTTGAAGCAAAACATTCTTTCCTTCCATGAGCAGCAGTCCTTTGTTCTGAAACACTGGAATGTGCTAGTGCCTCTTAGGGACAGACTTGGCTCCCTAGAAAACACAGCAAAGCAGGGCTGGGAGAAAACTTGCATGAGTAATCCCATTTGTTTCATTGTGCTGCCATGAATAATCTGTCAGTCTCTTAAAAGGAGTAGGTTGGGCATGTGTGTTGAGTAGTTCAGCTGCATTTGCTTATACATGGGCAAGAAAACAGATACCTCCATGCCCATATCCAAATTTTAACACTGTGTAGCATTTATGTCACAAGATGTGCACATTTTTACATAGGGGCACCTTCTTCACCAGTATGCAAATTTATGAGACTAGAATAGCACCTAAACTTACACATATTTCATTTGCACTGAAATGGTTGTTTCTTCTAGCCCAGAAAGAAGGACTACAGTGTGAGCTACTTGAAGTCATGCAGTCATGTAGAAAATAGATATATATATTTTAAATTTTTTTATTTTTTGTCTTTTACAAATATCACATAGTCACATAGCAAAAGAAAACTGCACTCCTGCAGCATCATTCAAGCAACCTCACAGATGTTAGTCACCACCTTGGTTTCAATAGGATGAGGTACACCACCAAACTTCTCTGCCTGACTGGAGTTAAGCTATGCTTTAAACCACGAACAATCCCACTTAATTCCAAAGTAATGTTTTTTTTTAAAGACCCTCCCAAGTATCATAGGGAGCCCTACTCAAATAAGTCTCAGCTCTTTAATGAATTTTCTGCAATTGCTACAACTGCATAGAACCCTGTCAGCTTTAACTAGGGTCCATCAGGGACTCATTGCAAGACCAGGCTTACAGGCAGGCTGCCCAGAATGAATGGTTTAACTAAAGGCATGGTGTTAAAATGATTTAGACTGACAGTTTATATTAAGTAAAACTACCTGGGTAGACATGCACCAGTTTAGTACGTTACAATTACAGGGCCCTGCAATTTACAGTTTGAAACCCCAGGAGCACCCTTACTTCACTTGGGCTTAGCTCTGCAACCTAATAGCCTTCGTTTTCTAACAGCACTCAGGAGAGCCATTCTACCTGGTGTGTGAGCTAAGAAGTCTGCAGAATGATCTGTGCCTAAGGACAACCTTTCTTCCTGTCCCACGGCACTACTGGAATGGCCTGTCCTGTCCATTCCCCATGCCTCTGCTCACCTGACACAGCCAGGCAGGGCAGTTTGTTGGCTTCTGGCTGTGCTGATTCTGTTCATGATCCCACTTGATCCAGGAGGAGAAAGTAAGTGAATTTGCAAGCACTGGCTCTTAATAAGTTTCATCAGAGATGCTTCTAATGTAAAGTAAGTTTTTTAAATGTCACATAAATAAAATAAAAGATCTTTTCCTGGCCTCTCAATCTTATAGTGTGTTCAGTGAACTCCATTCTGTCCCTTGATACAATATATTCTGAAAACTACTGAGAGATACTGGTGTTGAACTCAAGCCCTCTGCCAGTGATTTTACTGAGCTGTGGAATAAGATTCAACAGCTGATAATTTGTTGAAGATCTGGCACAATTAACTATTTTCGAATATCCTTGTTCTCTGGTTTGCACTTTTGAATTTGGCAACAGTTATTGGCCCTTGATTCTGTGGTCCTTAATCTGTCACAAGCTTGTGCCAATAACACACAATATCCGCAAACCCAGTTTGAGCTCTGAGCTTGTAAATATCTGTAATTTGTAGATAACCTAACCTTTTTTTTCCTCCCCCAATGTAGAAAAGGTTCTGATCTGTTGTGTCCTCAGAATGAAAATAAGGAAACAGTGGGATAAACAAAGGGGGTTGTTTGCTTTCTTTCCCTAACACTCATCTTTCTGCTTCCTGACACAACTCACGTTGCTCTCCAACCCCCCGCCCCCTCTCAAAAAAGGCAACATAACCACAGACATACTAGGATATCTTTCATTCTACCTATACTAAAGACATGGAAAGACTTAAAAGAATGAAGATAGCACATCTTGATAACTCAGTGGTATGAACATAAACTCCACCCTGCTCAACTGCAGTGATATGTATCTGAGTCATTTAGCTTCACAAATAATAAAAGTTTGTACTTTCTAGAATTTACAATAGAATTTGGCAAAGAAGTGTCATTAAGCACATTACGAAATACATTTAAACATAGGAAAATATGTTTATATCTATATCTATATCTATATCTATATCTATATCTATATCTATATCTATCTATATCATCTATATCTATATCTATATCTATATCTATATCTATATCTATATCTTATTTCTCCTCTCTTTTTGTTAAATTTGTTCTGGTTTTCCATTCAATGTGTATTCCTTTCTTTTCTTCTTTTGGCACACTAGAAAACTTGTCTGGTTAAATTCTATACTACATAGAATATCATAAAATGACCATTATTTCTCAGTTATACAGTTCCTTCCAGGCAAAACTGGACTGTGAAGTAATTCTTGCAATCAGTAGCCACAGATATGTACAAATGATTCTAGATACAAGGTATTCCTTACAAATATACAACTGGCTCTATTGAATGCATAGTAGAAGAACTAGAATAAGCTAAACTCAAACTGCATTAATTACTTCGCTTTAATATTCAGTAATCAATTTTCATCCATTTCTTTCTCTTGGAGATAAAAATCCATGATTTTTATGTTTACTGTAGACATTATTTGAACCTTTTTTGTCTCACTATCAGTTTTGAAAGCTCTAGATCAGAAGGCTATTTGAAGATGTCCTGAGCTACAAGTAGTAGACTTAATATCTGAAATGTGTTACAAAATTAAGCACATGTTTAAGAACTTCCATGTATCAGAATGAAAGATCTGGAATATGGTGTCAGTTTTCAAATTAACAGGACTTTAATGCTGTAGAGTCCATGAAATTTACTTGATATATACTGATATATATGAGAAAGAGAAGAAAACAAAACAAAAGAAAACAAAAAACAGCAAAAAGAGAACTATATGTAATATGAAGAAGAAACCACACATTAAAACAACAACAACAAAGCTATTTATAAACATTAGCTTCTATGTCCCCAGTAGGACAAAAATCATTTGTGGTTATTAAAATCTGTGCAGTTTCAAAAGAAAGATGATGATTTTAAGCCAGGCACGTTGTGCATTATTATATTTATTAAATCAGCCTGGAGAATTCCAGGAGATAACTCATGGTGTACTATTTATAGTTAAGGATCAAACATCTTGCATTCCAAGCTTGTCTAATTTCAAATTCTTATTGACAGGAAAAGTACACAATGTTTATAGCTCTGCATTCTTTCAGGCAAAAAAAAAATAAAAAAAAAATCTTTTCCAAACCCACTCACATCTCATCTCATCAGTCATAACCTGCATGAATAATAGGTTCTCAGAGCTCCCTAGTTCTCTTTGACAGTTCTAATAATGCAGTGCCAGATGTTTGAAATGTCTGCAATACCCAGAGGTTGCAGTGCAGTGACCTCCATGGTCCCTCATTCTGTGGAAGCGGTTGGTAAATGTAAATATAATTATGGTGCAATCCATTTATAATAGGCATGATTATAATACAGCAAATAAAAACACTTACAAAACTAAATACATTAAATATATTGTTTTCTGATTATAATAGACACTTCACAGGTATTATTAATGCTCCCTAAAAAGCAAACAAGAAAGGAGTACTGAGCCCATTTAAGAGATAGAAGAATGTCAAGGAATGCAAACTCTGTCCTTTCATTCCCCCAAAGTGTGTAAATCTTTGAGCTGGAACAAATATTTCTGAAAAAACGAACTGCTACTTTAGCTAAATCTTTGCAACAGCAGATCAGGCATGTTCTTACTGCCTAGAGTCTTTAACAGATAGCTAGAAGAGCACCATTCCTCTTATCATGTTTCAGCAGTAAACTTGCCTTAATAACATCATATTCTTGCTGTCAAAGTTAATTTAGTAAACCTGCAGAATTAACGTATGTCTCTTGTCAAGCCCCCAAACTGAAGAAAATAAATAAATAGACCATGTATCAAGCTGTGTAAGTGCATGTTAAGTATGTAAGCATGCTAAGTTTTGTGATAAAAAACATTGGTGTTACCAACATGCCTGCATCAAATTTGTTGCCCTGCATAATGTTTCTGTTGTTCGTGATCTGGTTTTCTGTGTTTCTCTGATTGCATTAAACCATGGTGTTGCTGAGAAGAAGTGGAATAATTTTCCTGGAGAGGGAGAAATTGTTCCTAAAACTGCTGCTCCCAACTCCTTTATCTCAGTCCTTGCCTATGGAATTTTGTACAGGAATACTTGCTCCTCATTGGTTCATGCCTGTGTAGTTCACTGAGAAGAGGTCTGAGTTGGTAATGAGCATCAGACTGCCTCAGACAGACACTGTGTCCATGAAAGTAATAAAGCTATGATTGTTGTTACCACCTTGTTATTCTTATTATTAGAAGATATGGACAGGAATGGAAGAGGCTTCTGTTGGTTCAGTTTTTCATCACACAGCAAAGCAAATGACATGGCATGTTATGGATCACTTTTTTTGTGCTAGTGCAGTCGCTCCTGTGGTATGATTGTTACAGAGTTTAAGTGTCCCTTGGATGAGCAGAGGCAGGTCACGTAAAACAAGTAATTGCTAGATTAGGAGGTCAAAGAAGGAATTCTGAGAACCAATTCTTATTCTACCCATTCATCATGAAACTTCTTTGAAGCTACCAATCAAGGTGCTTTTCCAGAGCAACTCGGCAGAGTATTAACTGCTCAGACATAGCCTGCCTAGCCTGCCTTCTCTGTAGTAGGACATAAGGATTTAATTTTATACTGTGAAGTATAAAATCTTCCTAGAGGTGAAGTTCCCACGACCATGCTTATGGAGTGCTGGCCTTTAATTTTCCAAGTGCTGCTTATGACTTTCACAGTGGGAGTTTTTTGTCTCACTTACCCCCAGTAAAGGATGGTGTTCAGACCTTTCTCTTCTTCCTTAATTTAGTTATATGCCCATTATCATGACTCTGACGGGCTCAGAAGAGACTCCTTGCTCCCACCTCTGCTGCCTGCATCACTGCACAAAGCAATCGTAGTTGACCTGGTAACCTCCATTTTCGAGACCATGACTGGTTCTCCTTGGACTACCTCCCTCAGCTCACAGTCTTCTCTATTTCAGCAGTGCTGTTGAAATTTAACTATCAGGCTGCCTTCAAATATGTATAGGTGTTGCTAAGAGGAGCATTTTGCCTTCTTCTGCTGTTCAGAGCATCTACAGTACCTACATTCAAAAAAGAGTGACTCATCTTTTCTCTCTGTAAATAATTTCTGGGCACCAATTTCTGCTATTTTCACCAAAAAGCCTTAGTTGATCTATACATTAAAAGGAAACCAAAGCTCTGTATAAACTTTCCAAGCACAGCACAAAATACTTCAGGCTCTTCTAACCATCCCTTGTAAGGTCAGGGCTTGCTGATCTTCTTTTCCCACCTCCACAGATGGCTAAGACATTCTGTCTTAGATGTAGCTGCTCACTTGTATTCAGGAACACATTCATCGTACTCGAAAATTCATCTATCTCTCAGTGTCCCTTCACAGAACAGATAAGTATTCAGATATCTCCTGTATAGATAAGATATTGTGAACACAAAGTATGGATCACTCAAAAAGCAAGTAATTTCAACTTTGTTTGCAGAATTACAAAATATAACAGTCTTAAATCCGGGATGGTAAAATATGAAACAACTCCATTTTTTTACTTGAACTATTTTGGAAAGCTAAAGTTGAGGAAAAAGTGGTGTTTGTTTTTCTTTTTTTTTTTTTTTCCCAAGTACATCAATAATCTTCTATTTAATTTATATACCCTCAGCTGTCAGCTACCTCCAAACCCTCTTAGTGCAGTGATATGGAAACGTTTTTACTGAAAACTTCTTAGGAATACCTCAGAGACTTCACATTCATATCTATTTAAGTGAGCAGATGAATAGAATCTACCTAACCTAATTGGAGGAGAGAAAAAAAAGAATCAATAGAGCAAACTTTCTACTTATCATCAGTATTCGTTATTGCTTGCATTGTGGCTTATTTGGAGGAAACTTTTGTTCAGATTTTAATTTGTTCTGTTCATCCCCTGGTTCAACTTAGTAAGTAAAGAGTAGCAAATGGGAATAAAACATTATGGAAGATGTGTTACTGATGAAGTAGATACAGAAAGCAAAGAGTTTCATTTTTATTACTGCAAATCCAGAGATGTTTTACTATAATGGAAAACATGTAAAGTCATCTATTTGTTAATGCACATCAGAGAAACTATATCTTTGTCATATAACAATAGTTCTATCTCTTTTTCTAATATGGCTATTTAATCTATTTTATTTGTGGTTCTTAGTGCACTATACCTGCCTGTAGATATTCATAGTGCCCTTGAGGCTTAATGCAAACATATGGGTCCATCAACACTGGTGTCCACATTTACCAAAAAGAAGTGTCTTTGTCTTGGTTTTGGCAAAATCTGGTTCTCTGTGTTATGAGGTTTCTGGAATAATCACGCCAACTACAAACTGCCCAACTGCATACCAAAACGTAGGGATTCAATTCCTTAAAATGAAAAAATCCCATATGATTTGAAGGAGATCAAGAGCTTCTGTATTAGCACCTGCCTTCTTTCATTTTCTCCTGTTATTTTTATACTAGACACTGTGCAAATGGCACTGCTAGAGCATCTTATTTTGCAGCATTGCCTATGTCAGACTACCTGGACAGGGTTGGTAGTTGTACAAATGGTGGTAGCAACTCCACAAGATGTATCCTATTTTTGAATAATTCTGTCACTGTTTTGAGCATAGAACAACTCATCAGATTCTACTATGACAAAGTAAAGGAATGCACTGCACTTTACCCTGCACACCAAATTCTCAGATAACAGCAGACAAAGCAGAAAAAGCAGTATTCAATCTCCCCAGCTTCCCCAGGCAGGCACATGATTCAAGGGAAGGGAAAAAAGTAAAATAAAAGTAAATAAATAAATAAATAGATAAATAAATAAGGAGAACTCAAGTAACCTGGGGCCCAAAGAACCTGGTACAATCTTTGATTACCACTGTCACAGGTGTTGAAACATGACATGCAATATACTGCAGTAATAGAGATACTGCTTCAAGGAAATGTCTGTTAGTCTTAGTAATATAGTTTGTAAGTGATGGGAGAAAAGAAGTCCACTTTGTTATTCTGAACTAGACTGCAGAGCAGGCTGGTATTCCAACACTGATGATCTGCTTTTTATTACAGATAGTAATTCCCAAGAACACAAGGACTTTCAGTGAAGATGGAACACAGCAGATTGTTACTTAAATGTTCTCACTTTCCTTTCTCGTGGTACAGTGAAAAAGCTTTAGTGTATTTGTATGACCTGGAAAACTAATGCAAAAAAAAAAAAAAAAAAAAAGAAAAACAAAACTCTCTTTCCCAGTTAATTGCTCAGGGAGAAAACTTTTTCATGTGACTTCAAATTGTGTTACTGTCTGTTTAACACATCCATGTTGAACAATATCATTTCTTAGACATGTTGAAATTACACATTTATTTGCAGTTTTATTTCTCTTTAACAGAAACTTGCATTCATTTAAAGGTGGCTTTTGTTTCTTTGCTATTTAAATTAGAAATAAGTCATAAAGTCTGTGTAATAATAATCCCTTGTGCTCCTATTAGGAGAAAGTGTGATGAGTAACAGCATCTACTTTCTCCCTTAATGTGTTGCCATGATACTAGCGTCCTTATCTCCACTTTTTTTTTTTTTTTTTTTTTTTTTTTTTAAACTTCAAATGGAAAAGCAATTCTCTGGTATGAGTTACAATTCAGTTCTTGCAATGATATTTCCTGCACTTGGAGAAATAATGCTCTCTGCCTGATTTCAATACAGTTGTTTTTTTCCATCATTTGTTGCCATGCAAAGTCAGATGGATAGTTTGGGCAGAAAAGAGATGAATAAAATAACCAATGCTGAAAATCTTACAGACTTTTCTCCCTAATGTAGGAAACAGTGTATTGCAATGCACAATTTAACTCTTCGCCTTTGTCAAGATGTCTGCTTCTTGTTAGTCAGAATTTCAAATACTGTATAGTATTAGATCACAAAAAAAAACCTATCTATAAGACCTCTGCTAGATCTCTGTTGCAAATTCACATTAGTCATTGCTTATATGTTCTCTGAAAACAAACAAACAAACACACAAACAAATAAATAAAATATGCTTTTATACTAATTTAATTGTTCTTATGCAAGTCTGATCTCTGCAACAGAAACAGACTTCCTGACACTGGTAACACTGCTAATTCTTCTCAAGATTTGGCTGTTTAAACTTATTTGTTCATGCTATTTGCATAATGAATTGTCTTCTTCAAGGTGATAAATTATTTATTAGAATAATGAACAAATCAATCAGGAGAGCTAGATAACTGAAACACACAGCTTTTGGCAAAGTAAGGTCTGAATGTTTACATTCATCACAGAAAAGTCTTGACTTCGATGCAGACCTTTCAGAGGTGTTTATTAATCATGATCTCATTACAGTTTCAGTGAACGAATAGCTTTTTATTTGTCAGAATTGTTTCTGATGATGTACTACTGTTGTCCCAGAAATACAGATCTATGTTGGTGTTCCAAAAAGTAGTGCCTTCTATTTCTCTTCATGGAAACTACAACAGATACAAAGAACACAATAACACTGTTTGGCAGAGGAAATTCTCAGCTACAAAATGTTATTTTTCAACCTAGTCATCATCATTAGCCAGTTCACACAGGTGTGATAATCTAGACACTCCTTGTTTTGTTGTGTGACTGCTGTGCATGACCATTCAGAAGGTGCTTCTCTTTCAAATCACTGTAATCACTGCTGAAATGCACCACCCAGTGCCTCACTGTGCTTACATCCACTGACTGGTCTCCATAAACATTCAGCAAGTGTCAATGGATGTCAATGGGTACCTAATCAAGGAATTCAGTGACCCACCTTTTCTTCATACACACATGTCAGTCACACTTCTGTCAGATAGCCCTTATGCTGTCATCTGTTACAAAGTAACAAATATTTGAATATTGTTGGGATGGGTAAACCTCTACTGCAATACCACCACCATCTGCCTCCTACATCATAGGCCAACACAGTAAAATATGAATACATTACTTTCGGTGCAGCCTTAATATTCAGATTATTTAACCTTCTAAGATTTTTAAATGGTATCTTATTTCTAACATTGTATTTTATATTAATCATAATAGTACTCATCATCAAGGCTAATAACAGAAGTGAGAGATATTTCAGAGCTCATGTCTATGAAATGTTTTGGCTCTTGGATACAAAACCTGAAAGCACCTCCTGGGTTGACTGCATCAAATATCAGTGATTCATTGTAAAGCTGAGAGTATTACACTGGGAAAAGGTCCAATTATTTTAGAATATGGAAGGGAGCAGCTAAGTGTAGAAAGATATATATTGGGTACATTAAACATATTTTAGTGTTTATTAGTGGGAGATTTGGGATTTAGACTAGAATGTGCTCTGAACCTAATCTAAATACACATCTGCTGAAGGGTGAAATGGCATGTACTGTAACTCATGAAAATAATGAGTATGGATTAGTTTCTAAACTACCACTCTACGATTTTTCCTGATCAGACATGACAGAACTTCTTAAAAGGGTATATAATGAAGGGAGTGAATTCAAACCTATGTAGGAATTATGTAATTGCCATTAAATCATTGAATGCTGTGCTATGAAAAAAACCTTTCACTGTTTTAGAACACTGTTTTGGAAGGAAGGAAGGAAGGAAGGAAGGAAGGAAGGAAGGAAGGAAGGAAGGAAGGAAGGAAGGAAGGAAGGAAGGAAGGAAGGAAGGAAGGAAGGAAGGAAGGAAGGAAGGAAGGAAGGAAGGAAGGAAGGAAGGAAGGAAGGAAGGAAGGAAGGAAGGAAGGAAGGAAGGAAGGAAGGAAGGAAGGAAGGAAGGAAGGAAGGAAGGAAGGAAAGAAGGAAGGAAGGAAGGAAAGAAGGAAGGAAGGAAGGAAGGATTCCTTTTATTTATTTATTTATTTTTAATTTACTTTTTAAATGCAAGTAGAATTGGGGCATCGTGTTGGAAACAGTGGAAAATGCCATTATATATTGCTATGGCTGCTATGGCAGAAGACGATCAAGAAAGTGAAATGTGTAGTGAGGGTGAAAACCTTTTAATGTCTAATATTTAATCTGCCTTATATAAAATATTCAACATAGAGTAGCTGTACCATGAAATTAAATTATCAGACTGGTTAACTATGAGACCATATATTAGACATGTGAAACTAGCCATGTTAATGGGCACAACTTTTCCTGTGATCTATATTTAACAGTGAAATTATTTGCTTTAGCAAAATTGCCTTTGGAAAAAAACTCAAATGTACTTAGCTGTACATATAATTAATTGTAAACATATAAAATGATTAGAAATTACAGTCCTCAACATCAATTCATCTTGGTGACACATGCATTATTGATGATGAAACATTGTTGATATATACCTGACTTTGCCCTGTGTTTTGATGACTATATCGAACAATCTGTTTCCTTCTGACTTTTTAGTGCTGGAGTTGAAATCAAATTTAAGTTTTAAGTTGGAATCAGGACATCTAATGAGAGTTCATGGGCAAAGCTCTATCAAAATGAGAAATGTAGGCATGAAGCATTGATCAATGGACTGTTCCCTCTTGTAAAACTAAATGCT
The DNA here is from genome assembly GCF_054131305.1 of Coturnix japonica. NCBI lineage: Eukaryota > Metazoa > Chordata > Aves > Galliformes > Phasianidae > Coturnix > Coturnix japonica. The sequence continues at coordinate 79,185,046 of NC_140664.1, forward strand.
TTAATCCTGAGGCAGAATATGCACTTTGTGTTAGTCTCATGCATATAAATAGCCACTTTTGAGTCCCAGTTTAATCTGGGTGAAAACATCTCCATATAACTGTGGATGTAAAAGTTCCCCTGCTCCCTTCCCCAGTTTAGTACAATCAATGGGGAGTTGACTAAAGTGGGAGAAGGGTCTGACCTGTAAATTCAATTAAGCACATTCCTTGCTTGTTGATACTGGGTGCAAAAGACCATTGATATTATTTACTTAACTGTGTGATTTAAGCAAACGTGATCATATATCTACCTTTGAGCATTAAGTAAAAGAGAAATAAATTTTTATGTCTGTTGTTATTTTGGGAATAATGTGTAAGCAACCTTTTACCTCTTCTGACACTTTTGGCAGTATGTTCATCCTTGTGTGACTTCTAATAAATGTTTTGTTTCAGTGCAACTTTCATCAGTATTACAAAGTATACAGCACATATCATCACTACTGTCTTATCTGTACTGGTACAGGGAATAATGAAGTGTGTTTTTCCTTGATTAATGTGCTAAGTTACTTTAAGAAAAAGAAGCAGCTCATTTATATCACCTTGAATCTCCTATCACCACAGTCTTGGACTGGAAGAGCTCATATTTACATGGAGAAATTGTGATGGAAAAACAGCAGAGGAAAACAGGTAAAGAACTTGCTGTGTAGGAGACATCAAACATGAAACCCCTTTAATTGGCTTTCTTTCCTTTTATTTCTAAAATCACATCTTTTTATGCAGCTTGGATCTTCAGAAACTTGTAGTTTCCATTCACTCTAGCTGAAAACGGAAGGAGCTGCCATGTCTTCTGAGAAGCAAGCACAACCAAAAATCAGGTTGACAATATGGAACTGCAGACTTCCGTATTAGATTCTTATTTTCCAATACCTGCACATCCGAATCTCACAAAATCATTTCAGACAGTAAGCTGTCCCTTTGAAACCCTCACACACATCGCTATCCTGCACTTTAGACATTTATTAACTCACACTATAGTCACCTTATCCAATTAACACAACTCTTCTTTGCAGACTACTACATGGGTATGGAGAGAATTAAACAAGAGGATACTGGATGATTCTGGATACATCCAGATTCTGGGCTCCACAATTTTTGCTCTCAAATACTACAATTATAATACTAGTGCTTTTATTAGGATAAACTTTCCCTTGATATTTATTATGCCTTCTTTTCCTTTTTCCTACTGTTGTAGTAATACACTTTCAGTCAGGACAAAATACAGATTTACATACTGCCCAAGCACTGAATTTGATTATTCAAGAAAACTGAAAATTGGGAAGGGAAGAGGAGAGAAGGGGAAAGAAGAGGAGAGAAGGGAAGAGAAGGGGAGGGTATGGAAGGGAAGGAAAAAGGAACTTAAAGGATTTGCTTCTTCCACCCTCAGTAGCAACTGTTTTTGCCATATCTGTTTTCTTTTGTGTGTGTGTGTTTGTGTGTGTGTTGCTGTTACAGTTGTTTTTGCTTGACTAATATGTAGCTTTTGTTGTTGTTGTTGTTTGTTTGTTTGTTTTTTTCCTTTCTTTCTCCAATAGCATTTCTTTTATAATTTAATCTAATGCAGGATGCATTTTGGAGTATTGAGTATTATTGGGTCTGAAGTAGGAGAAAAGCTAACCTGAAGTATTCAGAGCTATTATCTAACTTGTATTTATCAATAAACTTATTACATTACTCCATTATTATCCAGGTCTACTCTAGAATCATAGAATTATAGAATCACCAATGTTGGAAAAGACCTCCAAGATCATCCAGTCCACCTATCACTGGTGTTGCCCACAAAACCTCCCTCAGTACAACATCTAAATATTTCTTGAACACCTTCAGGGACAGTAACTCCCCACCTCCCTGGGCAGCCTGCTCCAGAACCAAAATTAACAAACATGCAATATCAATTTCACAAATATGGAAACAGAAGCTCTAATTAGCATCCATTACATCATGTTTGAGCATGAAACATGATACCTTTGTTTCTCTTTTCCTGCCCTAGTGTTCTGCTCACAGACCCACATGGACAGTTCTGTTCGCTATAGCTTATGGTGTAATGCATCTCACAGATTTAATATAGAAAAATGATGAGCACTCCCACTAGATGCCTCATCTAAGCAGTGACTTAGCTCATATTTACTATATTAGCAACAATTTGTCCAACAGTGAAATGCAATTACTGTTTTTGTGAAACTTGACTCATTTTAGCCATATAACAAAAGTATTTCAGAATAAGGTTACAAGGCATTTGACTAGATAACCAGGCAAAGAGTGTTAATGCACTACTGCTTTTGGCAGGGAGAAGGACAATGGGCTTAGGTGTAATTCCAGAGGAAAACAGATATTTTGAGTGACTTATGCACATTTTTGTTGGTTGCAATGTTACTCAGAATTGCTGAGGTCATCGAGGTAAGATCATGACATGAATAGAAATGTGTATGAAGTGTCTAAAATGAAATCAGACATCTGGTGAGCAGTTGTAATAAACAACATAAGCCAATATGTGGGTTGCCATAATTCTGATTAAGTACCGTCCTGCTGAAAATACTCAGCAATTAAGACATTATTACCTTCAGTCAGAAAAAAAAAAGGACCCTATCTTTGGAAGGTTATTATTAAATGGTAAACTAGAAGAGTACTGATTAAACAAGCGCATAAATATTTGCAAGCTTTTTTAATACATGATGATTCAGATATAATAAACCCTGTTGCAACAGAGCAAGACATCATGGTTGTTTACATTTATGCACCATGTTATTATCAACATTTTGATAGAAATTGCATACCACTAGGATAATCAAAATAAGGTTTCTGTGTTTTAAATTAATCAACACAATAATGTATTCCTCTCCCTGCCCCCAACCCCCCAGACAAACAAACAAAACAAAACAAAAAAAAAACAAAAAACCAAACAGGTTATTTTAGCTCACGAGTAAAATAACAATTACTAAGAAGCATAAGTTTGTCTGCAGCCCTTAGCAAACCTTACCTTACAGAAAAAGAAAAGTTGGAAAAGACTACTTGAGACTGTCTGGTTCAGTCCCCTCTGAACGGATCGGCCCTGGTCAGGGTAATTGCTCAAGGACATGCCCTGTGAAGTCTGACTATCACTAAGCAGGGGAGACAGTAAAACTCCTCAGTGCATCTCTTGATACCTCTTACAGTGTCTCTCATCATGAGTATTGCACTCTCGTGATGAGAAACATCTTTTTGTACTTAATCAGAATTTCTATTTTGTAACTTGGGTCCATTGCCTTTCATCCTTCTATTGTACACCTCCAGGAAAACTCTGGCTTAGTCTCCTCTACGTTATGTTGTAGTAGATACCAGTAAGATATTTCTCAGACTTCTTTACTTCAGTCTGGATAAACTCAGATCTTTCAGCATCTTCACAGTAATGTGCTTCAGCTTGTCCCCTGGGAATCTTTGTGGCTATTTATCTTCTCTTATATTTATGTCTCTTATATACCGGTGTGCATAGAACTGATCACAGTGTATGAGATGTGCCCATCTGAAGAAGATGTAGGCAAGATCCTCTCTCTTGCAGAGGGGAAAGATCACCTCCCTTGACTTGCTGGCAAAGCTTTTTGCCTGCCCTGGAACACTGCTGCCTCGCAGACAAGTTATGGACCCATAGATCACTTTCTAGAAAGCTGATTTTCAGTCACTAAGTCCCAGCCTCTGATGGTTTTTGTTATTTTGGTTTGCTTTCTTTTTGTAGGGTTTTTTGTTGTTGATGATGATGCTGTTGTTGTTTCTGCTGTTGTTTCTTTTCTGCTGGAATTTTCCTTTGAAATTCATGACTTTGCTGTCAGCCCATTTATTCAGCTTATCTACATCTCTCCTATCAGCCCAGCACTTCAGTCATTAGCCAATTTGATAATGTCTGGAAACTTGCAGAGTTCACTGTATCCCATCATGCAGTCACTAAGAAAAAAACAAACAAACAAGCGTTAAAGAGATATGGCTTCAGTACCTACTGGAGGGAGCACTACTAAATAACAAGTTGCCTGTTAAATTTCCCATTGCTGATCATAACTTGATCCCACTGAAACAGTCAATTTTCAGTCCATCTCATATCTCATAAATTTGGCCATGCAAGACTATACTGGAACTTTTTCTTAAACAAGCTATGAAAGTTGGAAGATGGCCACCTTCAGTTCCAAAACAAACTTTTATGATAGCAGTGTGAAAAACTGCTGAACAGTGCAAAACATGAAAATGGGAAAGTGATTGGCCCAGCCCAGCTTGAAGCTGAAGTAAGTAAGAATGTGAGAAAGTACAAGATATTATAAACAGCAAAAGAGGAATATCAGGATGAAAGATGTCAAAAGATGGTAACAGAAAAGCTTAGTATGGTCAATGTCTAAGGCCAAAATTACCATAAAAGGGTGGAAAATCTGAAAAAATACCAACAGATAAACAAAGAGGAAACAAGATGATATTTACTAAGCAGTGCTAGTAGGAAAAGAATTGAATATAGGGAGGTTCTTGGCAGGGATGTCAGGATGCCAGTTATCCAAGGACTTGCTTTAAGTACTACTTTTCTGGAAGGATTCTGTGACTAATTTGTATTCCACCCCTCCTCCCCCCCCTCCCCCCCCCCTCCTTTTTTTTTTTTTTTTGAGGCTGTATGTATAAAACGGATGGTAATTTCAGTCTTAAATCAGAGGAAGTATATTGTAATTTTAGTATAATATAATTTTAGTATATTGACCTGAGAATGTCAGTGTTGGGAATGTCAATACTACAGATGAGCTGTGAGCCTTTGATAATATTTGCATTATAACCTGATCTGAAGAGATAATCATATTAGAAGTGCATGGAAAGCCTTTCTTTTCATATCAATCCAGTTTACCCAGCATTTTTAGGTACAAAAGCTACTCTAAAAGTGAGCCCCATGTTATGTCCTTCATATACTTGGTCTACAAAGAAGGGTTTTAGCTATTCTGAGGACATCAGTGTCACACTACCCGAGGAGACTGCTGAATCTAGTCTTCAGTTAACCTTTTTCTTTTCCTGTAGTATGAAGAAGAATGGCTGCTGAACTTCTGTATCAGTATTCTCCAAAAGTACCTAAGTCTGCAGATGGCTGGATCAGATTTACCATTTCACCCTAGAAAAAATAATTGTTGGAGGCTGGTACAAAGAACTAAATAAAAATTTTGTCACACAAATTCTTATTTATGAGATTTTGTTTTACAAGCATGCTAATATGCAAAAATATACCAAGCTCTATGCAAGTCTGTGTATTCATAGGTCTGTATCTTTGATACTAGTTTTTCTTAAAATGTAAAGATGACAGGTGCACATGTTATACAGATCAATATAAAATGACAGTACTTCAGAACTCTTACATTACTAACATTATCTCATCTGTCAGTTCCAGTCTTCCTACACTAAACATATGCAAGAACTTCAAGCTCTGAGATGCAAAACATCCACAGCAACTCAACTGAGGAGAATATCTTATGACAACTGAAGAGAGAAGGGAAGTATAGCATATGCAAAACTCGACATCAATGCTTTTCCAGAGATCTATGAAAAACTAGATTTTTCTGCTGAGTCCTCAGTCTACTTGACAGTAATGTTTGTTGGATGTGTACAGTTATATCTATATTTCAAGTAGTCATTTATCCACCTGAAAATACATAAGCTTTTCTGCAGCTTCACGAATGTGTCATTTTCAACAGGTTAGACTCTCTATACCTAATATTCTCAGAGCTATTACTATATTCTGGTTAATTCTAGACCAGTCTCACTCCATCCTGATCCAAATCAAATAGCCTTTTCTCTGTAAGTGAACAGCACTGCAAATATCTGCTAATTTCCATTCTGACTAGGAGAAAATTGCCTATAGAGTGACACAAAAGGTGAAGAAAGAGGCAAAAAGAAGGTGAATGACAAGAGCAGGTCTAACAACCTCAATTCATGTAAGCAGCCTTTAATTGGTCAACTAATCTTAATGAGGACAGTGGAAGTAGTGACCATCTACATCAGAGCTTCACACTTAGGTGATGACAAATAATGAAAGCAAGCAGAGCATCAAGCTGTTAAAATGTGGAAATGACAAATGAAGAGAGAATTTAACCTACTTCAAACCAACTCTTAATTACTTATGATTCTAAAGGGCTGTATCACCTGGTTTAAAGGTCTCTGAACTCAAGCTCTGCTTTAGACAAATTAGGAAGTATTTGGAAAATGAAAACATATAATCTAAATAAACTGTGCATTTTCTTTTATCTTACAAATTAACCAAGAGGATCCATCCCTATAGAAATTATGCCCTGCTTGCAACCTGATTCATTTTAACCTACAAACCACAGAAAGCAAGCAAACCTACCCTTCATCAGAGGTTTGAACCAGTATCTGAAGAAGACACAGCTGTGATCTTGTAAGCTTCTGGATTTTTTTCTTGTCTCAGCATGCTTAAGTAAACAGAAGAAAATTGTTTGCTTTGTGTAAGAAATAGGATTGTAAAAATGCCTTAGCTCTGCTTGGAATTTGTCCAAACTAAAGAAATTAAGTTTCTGTCTGCAGCAAATCTGACATTCCTCCTTCTTCCACCCATAAACCTCCCCCTAAAATCTCAAAATGTCAGCTTGTTTCGCCCACCCCTACTCTTTGGAATTTTATTAGGTTAGCTATCAAAACTGCCTTCATTTGTAACTCCTTGATAATCCGTACGAAGCAGAAGAGGAACATATGCAGTCTCCTGAGCTGTCATTCACGAGAGATGATATACAGTTAATATAAGAAATTATTTTCCTTGCACTCCCACAACCTGAAATATAGTCCTTTTAAATTTATTTATTTATTTATTTATTTATTTTATCACTAACATGATTCTTGTTCCTTTCAAGCTTTATTCAAGCTTTAGTACCCCATGGGAACATTATACTTTTTTTTTTTTTTTTTTTTTTTTTCCTGCTAGAGGGAATTAAAGTTGAAGATCAAACAGAAGCAGCAGGAATAAACAGTCCTTCTTTTAGCTTCTTGATTTTAAGGAAAGATATCTTAAGAAGAATATTTAAAGATAAGTAGATAAAATGAATCATAAAAACAAATGTAGCTTTACATTTATTTAACTGTAACTCCATTACATGAAAAGAACATGCAATAATTGTCAACGATTTTCAGATCATTTTTGAGGGTGATCTGAGTTAAAATTCCCTTTAAAACACACAGGAGAATTCTACTTGTCTGTAGTAGAAACACCACTATTATTCCTTAATGATCTGTTTTTTTATAAAGCTGATCTCAGAGAATCCCTGACATGGTGCAGTCACAAAGATGAAATCTGGACTGTATGAGTATGTGTATGCTAACATGCATGTTCTACTGGCACCATAAAGAACAGAAAGGACTGTCATTGTGTAATGCTTTGCCAATACTACCCAAAACACATAAGGAAATCAGAGGGAAAAGAGTATATTTTTTCCTACACTAGATCTTAATTTGAGGTAAGAGATGTGAGTGACCAAGGAAACAAGTGGGGTGGTCCTCAGTTCACTGGATCAGTCCTATTCATTACAAAACTGAGACTGTCAGACTATTCTGGGCTATGCCATGATTATATAGTTATAGATATAGTTTCCTCTGTTTTGGTTTAAAAGGCCTTTGAAAGTTCTCAGTTTTTACTTCCTTTATTTGTATCACTATCCATGTACTCACTGTACGCTGTGCTGGTACATGTGGACGCCATGCCAGCTTTGTCATTTTAAAATACTGCTAATCTTTAAATAGTCAGCCTTGAAAATTCATTTCAGAAAAGAGCTTTGCATAGAAGATCTCAGCTTAGAAGATTAAACTGAGATGCCTAATTGTTCCATCCTCTTTTCCCCAAAATAAGCAGATACAGTGTGCTGACTCAAAGGATTAGTTTTACCTGTTTTTTGTTTTTGTTTTTCTTCATATTTCACAGCTATAGGAGTTAAAAAAGGGGGGAGGGAAGGGGGGGGGGGCGGGGGGGGGGGGGCACGACACACATAAAGCTGAAAATCTTCCTTTCAGTGCTCATGTTTAGCTTTTTTAATGTTTCTAGTCAAAATATATCGGCCACAATTTGTCTTACTTTGTTAAAAGCACACTGTTTGATATAGCTTTTATTATTTAGCCTAGTATCTGATAATGTTTTACTTCCAGCGTAGCACTGGCACCTATGCTTCTCCAGAGTTCTTGCATTGCTTTATATTCTGCAGTAGACCTCAGCAGTTAAATTATTTCTTGCTAGAGAAACAAAAACAAACAAAAACAAACAAAAACAAATGAACAGCCACCCCACCCCTGTTACTGCTTCCATGCCTGTGCAAATTTCTTGTTTCTAAAGAAAGAAAAAAGACACCTAAAAGAAGTATTAGCTCATTCTGCTGAGGGAGATGCCTTCCAGATTTGAGGAGTGTCAAATAATTATGATAATTGGAATAATTATCATCTCATCTATGATGTAACAGACTACTTGCCATGGAAAGACAAGGAGCTTGGCAAGGAGAGTACAGCTGCATCTCTGAGGTCTTTTCTGGGGGCAGAGTGCACTGGGAAGGCTTTCTGCAATCTGCAAGTTCTCAGGTATTAAGTCTGAAAGTAACAACCTGCCTTGCAAGGGCAGAGCAGAGGGAACTGTCTGGAAGATCTTCTACAAGTTTTCTGCTTCACTTCAACTACTCATTTTAATTTTCCATGGTGTAAGAATTCTGTTTTATTTTCTAATAAAACTAAGCTTTTTTGTTAGTTTTGTTTGTTTTGCTTTGCTCTGCTTTGTTTGTTTACATTTCCTTGGTCTTCTTCAAGGAAGTTCTTCTAAAGAGAAAGGTTATGAAGATAAATTCCAAACCTAGTTTAATCTGTCAGGACAATCTGTGATTATCAGTGTAAATTCTAAATTTACATTGAGTATGTCCATATATCTTAACAACCTGTACATGTGTACAGTCAAAGTACTTCATTTGCACACATGGGCTCTGTAAGAATGTATACAATCATACTCGCTCTGTGCTAACACCTCTACAGATCTAGTTCTGAGAAGATCTTTAAATTTATCAGCTGAAGCATTTGCTTTTCTTATTTTAGATGTTCTATCTTACTAGCTCACAGATTTGTTCAACATCAACATCAAAGGTTACAAATTTGGACTCTTACAGGTTACGTATATTCTAGAATACCAGTAGTTATTTTGTTCATGTAAAGTTTCAATGAATAATAAAATTATCATAATAATTAATTGTGTTAATGGAAAATCCATTTTCCAGTATATTTGCAAACAAAAATGTAATCACAGGACCAGACTGCTCAGTGTTTCATATGTTTTCCTCAAGAGTAACAGAGAGCACTTGTCTCAGTGAGGTAAACACATGCCATTCATTACACTTAAGCTTACCATTAGACACAGTCACATTTAAAATTGTTTCCTTTCTCCACCATATAAATTCTTTGAGTGATGCTAAGGTCACTTTACCAGTGTAGTGATCTAGGTTTGCTAGTCCCTGGATTTTACTTTACGAATTTCCAGTCTTCTAATCTAATTGCTGTGGAATTAGCTGGATATGAGTTTGCTCATAAAAGTCATTGTGAAAAGGCCATGGTGACATCTAACTCAGAAATGTAAGATAGTGCAGTGAGTTTCATAAAAACATGGATTAAACATAATAATTTATTTATAGTTGCTCTTATTTGACTACTTTGGTATTATTTATGCAGCTACAGACATGTTTGTGAGGTAGAAGTTGACTGTATCAGCCAGATGCTTCCAAACATTGCAAAGACATGTATGAAGTTGTCCAGTTTGTATAGACAAAATTTTTCAGGGTCTCTGCTTCATGAATTCATGTTCAATTTGATATCAAACTCACCACTAACACTATTTAGCAAACTTTTTTATGAATTTGAAATATCTAATCAAAAGATGTCAGGAGTACAAAAAAATGTTTGCCTCCACTTCTAATGAAGTCTTCCAGTTTTTAAAGGAAGAAACTTCCTCTATTCCATCCCACTCCTTCCCTCATCTTAATCTCTTTTATTTACTTACACTTGCTTACCAAACCTTTTACATGCAAAGAAGACTGAAAATGCCACTTAAAGAGACATTATTAATCAATACCATGTCAAAGTCTGCCACTCTTTTTGTAAAGCAGTCTTTTGCTCTATGGGTTAGAAAACATAAAGGTTAGATTTGGCTCCATATTTCTGAAGAAACAAAGTCTAAAAATGCTTAATGTAAATTCTAGTGAAGACGAAAATTATTAAGAAAATGGCAAAAATATCCATCTTGATTTCAATTCATTTTAGTTCTTTTCAAGTTATGTCAAATAAATAAAAAGATCAGGGAGAAAAAACCCACATGTTCTAAGTAGGAATAAGCACAGTTTAAAAGAAAAAAAAAAAGTCAGTTGTAACTCTTTGGTGGCTTCGGACAGATTTATACCAAGCTAATTCCTTTATTTATACAAGGATGTGAGCTGAATCCAACCAGTTGAATTGTACAGCCTACAATCCAAACATTTCAAATATCTCAGGTCTTCTTTCCAACCCCTAAAGGATTCTAGAATTTCCCTCTCTGCTCTGACAATTTCCAGGAGGAGAGGCATCTTTTGCTCCTTATTTAGCCTGGTATCTTACCTTCTTTCCACTCCTGACCTTTCAGTGTGCAGTGATTTATAGAGCAGAGAGATGGTAAGAAGAGAATGCCAAGCACAGTTCAAAAAACAGAAGCAAACTTTAGCTGACCTTTCCTGTAAGCAGACAAAATGGGGACAACTTCTTGTTTTCAGTTCACATACAAAAAGATTGGTAAAAAACTAATTATTTAATAATCTATCCTCTCCACAGTGAAAAGAACAACATTTTGATAGCACTTTAAGAGAGTGCAAATAGCACATATCTCTGCCTGTGGTAAGATTTCACAACTACAGAAAAGGTAGTTCAAGTTAGATAATGGAAGTTCCTTACTTTGTCAAATGCAAAAGTCTGGCATACTCTCTCCTGTCTCAGCCCATTACATCAGATGAAATGAGCAACATCATTATCTGTAGCTGTAATATTCTTTCCCAACAAATCTTTGTATGTGGAAGCTCTAGATGAACTTAATGCTAAAATGATCTGTAACTGTTACTACAATATTTTCCTGTATACTTTTAATGATACAGGAAAATATTTTGCCTGGAGCAGCGTATTCCTTACCCCCTTCCTTTCAATCCAGTTTCCCATGTGCTTCATTCCTGAGTTCTTTTGTTGCAGAAAAGAACCACACATGCAGACTACTGTGAGAATGTAACTACGACAAACAGAATTCATGTTTTTGCTCTTCCTGTCTTTTACAATAACAATTACAGCAATAATAATACAGAAATAAAGAGAGGACTTTCTGCTCTGTTTTAAACTGTCACTAATTTTGCTCTCCTAAAAAACACAGAAATGCTGTGAAAACAACCTCACCAAATGAACCATTTTCCAGCAAGCAATAAATGGAAAATAAGTAAGAGATGGAAAAATCATAACAAAGAAGCAGACTCTGAAAATTAAAAAAAAAAATAAAATTGTCTTTGATGATTTTTGTCCACTATAAGAGAACAAAGAAACTGCTGTGGAAAAAGAGGGAATGTCTTTGTTCTGTATTCCACTGATGAAAAACAGGAGCAATGGGGTGAGTGAGGAGCTTGTAGATATGAGGAGGGTTCACAGTAGTTCTAGAATTTATTGCTACCTTCTAAGGAGATATAATAACACAAACAGTGTTTTTCATATTATTCACACCATCAGTATTTTCTTTCACTTTCAGATGGTTCTCAGGTACACTAACAGATTTGCATACTCTGTACCCCAGGTTGCCTCTCTGGTGTCCTTTTTGTTTTATAATAGGGGAAAAACAGACAAGTCAGAATGATTTTCTTGGATCCATTTCTCTAGATTCACATGACCAATGGATCATTTGGGATCCAAATTCAAGCATTCTCAGAATGAATTTTATTATTATATCACCAAAGTTTCTTAAATTGAGTGCTGGAAATAGTTTGTTATTCATTCTTGCTACTTCACATTCCAGTGTTAAATATTTACAGCTACAGCAAAAACAACAAAAAATACCCCATGGAGTGAATGACATGATAGGACAACAATGCAAGAAACAATAAGCATTATCCTTGAAAGAAAATAGGGTAAATTTTGTTGCAATCCATTTTGGAACCAAAAGGGAAGCACAAATGTGAAAACCTGATTTTGATCAATAACCATAGTTATACTAAACATCAATCTTGTCTCCGAATTCACTGCGCAGAATTGCAGAGCAGTGTAATTTCCTTGCCTTACATAAATTCTAATGAATTTGTTCTGATGGAAATTGTTAACTTAATACCTTAAACCCAATTCTCTATTTTCTGCCTGCGGTGGAAAGTTTTACAAAATGCATAAATATTTACAAAGTATACTTAAAAATTACGGCAGATTCGCAAAAGGACAAGATATTCAAGGAGAGTCACCAGTTTAAAATTTGTAAATTAGCCAGACTATGATTTTGAAACTGCTTGGCACTTCTTAGTCTCCCACTCCTCTCTGGGGCAGATGCCAGATATCATGGCTCTGCAGAGGGTTGCAGAATCCCTCTCACAGTTTAAAATTCACCCCTCTGCAAGTGTATCAAGGTTTAGGCTTGGGAACCTGACCCTTCTCACTGACATGACCCTGTTTGCCTGAAAAATGTCTTTTCTACTTTTTCTTCTAGATTTTTTTTTTTTTTTTTCTTCAGAATTGTTCCTGTTTTGCCTGTCAGCTTTTATGGAGGAGTGAATGAATCATCTCAGAAAGCATGAAGGAGCAGGAAATTCTTTCCCAAAGTTGTCATATTATCTTCTGGCCACCTGGCCTGAAATTCAGACACATCAGAGAACATTTGAGTTTGGTATTTTAAACATAACACTATCATTGCTGCTTCAAGGTAATGTAAAGACCTTTTCTGACTTTTGGGTGGGGTTGGAAAGAAGGAGTAAATTCATCATAGTTAAGACTAAAAAGACAGTATTACTCTGACCTTGACTACACATTTCATTAAACATGAACTATTTTCAGTTCAGATGCCTTTTCATATCAAAGCAGGAGGTCATTATGTATGTTTCTTCCCCCTTCCCTTTCCCTGGAAAAAAAGACTCAGACTCAGACAGGAATTATTTTTTGTTTGAAGGCAGATTAAAATAAAATATTTAGTCTAATTAATATCTGCATATCTTACTTTGATAAATCTTAGTTTTACCACTAGACATATACATCTGTAATTGCTCAGTTATACAAGTTGCCTGATGCTACTCCTGCTTTGGCTGGGCTGAAAAGACTACAGTAGTATAAATCCTGTTCCCCCCCAGTCCTCCCTTCCTTAATACAGCAATGGAGAATAACTGTGTAAATTTGCTGTTCCTCAGTTGGATGTGGAAACTTCAGTGGGGAGAGGGAGGGAGTGTATTTTCTACTAAGGTCAAATTAAGGCAGAATTGTATTTCATTCTTCAGGGCCTAGGTAAACAAAATATCTTCCTTAAATAAATCATGTAGGGGTCCCAACTGAGCTGTTATGCTGAAACATGCAAAATTAAGATTAAAAAGACAATAACTATTTTTATTGACTTACATAGATTTTTTTTAAAAAGTCCTCATTCAAATAAAGCCATTAGAACTATATAGGGTCCGTAGAGTTTATAGTTGTCTTATAAACCTGTCTTATTCTTCAACAGTCCTTTTTTTCTGACTTTTGCTACTAAGATGAAAAGTGAGAAATGTATATAATTCTCATGATAATTCTTTATGTATATAGTATATATAAATCCATATGTATATAAATAAGACTTACTTTAACTAACTAACTAACTAAATATTTAAAAATTCTGACCTAAGAATATTGGAGAACTTTTCTACTGATGTCATAGATTCTTTATGTTTTTGTTTGTTGGTTTTGTTGTTTTGTTGTTGTTGTTTGTTTTGTTTTGTTTTTTAAGTAACTGTAATAGAATTAAAATTGGAAGCAAAAATACAAATTAATATAATCAAGTATTGATTCAGTACTGCTGTTGCTGCACACAAAACCTACTGGAAAATAAAAATTCATAACACTAATGAGGTTTCTAATGTAGCCTGATATAAATTGTATTTTACAATTCTGAGGTCTCTGACAAAAAGAGCAGATTAGTCATTTAAATAATTATCTAAAAATATACAGGATCACTAAAATTCTATAGTATCAGTTTAGCAAATAGACCCAGGTAAAAATATAAATTACCTTAATAATTGGTTTCTTCAAATTTGAGGCATTACTGTATACAAGATAAATGTAACTAGCTAATTGCAAAGAGCTAGAAAAATGAGGGAGAGACTCTCCTTATTTGCCTTTTGCTGTTTCAAATATTGTTGTTAACATTCATGAAACTGCAGTGAGCTATTATATCTTTATAACAGTCAGAAACATAGCAAAACACATACAGATGTGAATTTAACTAGCACTTTTCATTAAGTACCCTGAAAATTAAGATGATGAAAAAAGTGTAGATTTGAAAAGACCTCTTTGTCAAGATGTACATTTTATTGAAGATTCCATACATTTTCATTCTTAGATTTGAGTATGCATGTCTTGTTCTTGTTTTTAGGACACTAGAGGAGGCTCAGGAGTCAGGACTGATTTTTGTTTGTTTGGTTGGTTGCTTTTTTTAACTAGGTTGAGCAAATTAGAATATAGTCAACTGGATGATGTGCTCTAAAAATGTACTTGTTTTTGATGCCTCAGCCTTCAGCTGTATTACACTGAATTTGATTCTGATCTTAGAGAACTAAACTTCTGGATATGTACATATTTAAGAATTTGAAGAAATGCTCTGTAATAATTCTTATCCCCATGAAAACTTCACTAGCCTTTCCTCATCCTGCTCTAAAAGGAATAGGAAAGTGTTTGGGATTATTTTGAATTTAGTTGGTCTGTTTGTTTAACATTTTTCGTTATGGCTCTGTGTATAAGACTTCATTTATCATGCTAATTTCTTTGCTATGGCAGCTGCTTGTAAATATTTTTACTGAAATATTGTTTAAAACTAGATAGATCTAATTTCTCTCTTCTCTAAACTTAACTCTATTAACATTGAGTTTTTAGTGTATTTAGTAACACTTCATTATGAAATATAGTAAACAAGGTATTTTTAAAATGTATTCTACATAGAAACTAGCTTCTGGTATTAAAGATCCTGGCAGACCTTGATGCTATAAATATTTCATAAGACCTAGGAGTTAAAGGGTTTTCTGATCAAGACAATGATGTATATTTTCTACTAACAGTAAAATATATTGTACTTAAATTTTACAACAGAGCAATTTAGTATCTGACACTCTGAGCATATCTTCCCTTACCATTATCTTCTGTAAGTCTTTCTTCAGCATTACTACTGAATCATAGAAAAAAATACAGATAGGAAGGGTCTTCAGAGACTGTCCAGTACAATTTCCTACTCAAGGCACTCTCCACTCTGGTTAGGTTCTCTTCATGGCGTCCACCTGGGTTTAGGTATTGCCAAGAGCAGAGAACCCATAGCCTCTCCAGGCTCCTGCTCCACCTGTTTGATAGCTGGTAAAATGAAAAATTTTCTTTGCATCTTAAGCTTGCAACTATCGCATCTCCTTCTTCCCCTTTGCACCTCCATGAAAAGCCTGACTTCCTCTTGAGTATATTGTCACAGTATCAGGTCAGTTCAGTGCTGTTATACTGGAGATTTCAAGTGTGGACAAAAAACTTCGTACGTGATCTTACAAAATTTGAGTTCGGGAAAAGTTTCTCTTCATTCGAACTGCTGGTTGTCCTTTTGCTAATTCATCCAAGTATGTGGATGGTCTTCATTGCTGTAGAGGTGCATTACTCACTCCTATTCAGCTCGTTGTCCATCTAGACCTCCAGTCCTACATTCTGCAGAGTTGTTTTCTTGCAATCTGGCACCAGAACTGAAGTGCTGTATAGTTTTATTTCATCTCAGAAGGCTTTATTCACCAAAGTTGAACTTCATGTAGTTCTTGTCATCAGTTTTCTCTAGTCTTTGAAGCCTTTTGAATAGCATCCCTCCCTTGAGCCTTTCTTCAGGTCACCATAATCCAGAAACATACAGAAACTGTACTAATCAAATTTATTTAGTTTGTTTATGAAGACTTCCCAGGACATAAAATGAGGCCAAACACCCTATAGACCCTGGATTCTTGTTCTTCCTCATCTTCAAGACACTAGCATCATTCCTTTTTTACAATGATCAACAAACTCACAAGGACTGTAGCTGGCTCTTTCAGAATCCTTGAATGATTCCTCTATGGTATCTTAAGTGTACCCTTGCCAATTACAAGGGTACACTTGTAAAGGTAAATTGAAACTGAGTATTATGACTCTCTCCATGTCATTTGCCACTAGTTCTCCAGCTCCACTGAGCACTGGACCCAAATTTCCTTTGCCTTTCTTTGGTGCCAGTATATATAGAAGGTCTTATGGCTGTCCTTCACATCACTCATTGCTTCCAACTCCAGCTGAGCTTTGGCTTTCCTAATTCCATCCCTGAACATTTGCACCATGGTCCTGTACTCCTCCTGGCTAACCTATACCTGCATTACAACTTCTGCGTTCTTACCTTAACTTTCTGCACTCAATCAGGAATTCCTTGCTTATCCATGCTGGCCTTCTGCCACATTTGCAATGATAGTGCTTGAAATATCAGTTCTCACACTGGACCAGATTCTCTGGCTTACTTTGAAATTTTAGCTTTTGAAGATCTGTTTTTGTTGTTGTTGTTTTGTTTTTTACATTAAAAAAAATCCTTTCATTTTAATTTAAGCTAATTTAATTTAGCTACTCTGATAGCTACAGGGAAACCAGTGAAGTTACACAATGGTGGAACAGGTGTGAAACATCAACAAAACAACTTAGCACAAACTCTTAACATTACCTGACTCTTCTTGTGGTCTACTGCTAAGTTAAAGAGAATTTTCACAAATCTCTAATATTTCAACCACTTGTGAAAGTTTTGGGGATGCTTCAGTTTTATGACAATAAAATTAATGAAAAAAAAAATCTAAATAAAAATTCAGGCAAACACCTTTTTCTAAAGCACATCCATATTTGACATGCAGTTTATCAGATGTCAGTTTTACTGTTTCTCTCAAAATCCATTCAGGTACTGAAAAAATTGATAAAACATGATTCCAGCCACTGAAGGGGAGTGGAAATGATAAGCAACAACATCTACTTCAAAGCAAATACTATCAGAGAGAATAGATTCCTATGAACTAATTGTCTCTGGGAGTGAGGCTTGAGCTACCAGTTCTGACAAGGGTGCCTCAAGAACCTGCTTCTCAAAGGTCCCCCCTTCCTGCTTCACTGGCCTCTCCACAGTGAGTGCCTTGTGAATCTCAGGAGGAGCACTTTTCTTCCCCTGTGCAAGGCAGAAGCTGTGGTTGAATTGCTCTTGGCATTTCAAATGTAATCATTTAATGGCAGAAATGAACGGAGCCTAACACTTGTACAGAAAAAAATAAAAATAAAAAAAAATACCAACACATAGTACCACTGATACTGTTATAATGCATATCATAATTATATCACTGTCAAAATGTTTTCTTATAGGGAATTTTACTAATCTCAACACCTTATGATACAGTGTTTCTCGAATGTGGTAAAATTTATTTGACCAGGAACTACACAACCAGGAGAATTGGTAATGTCCTTCTGAAAGAAAATGGGAAGGTTCATCAAGTAACTCAGGTATTGGCATAGAAGAACACAAATAGCTAGGAATATTAGTGTAATGTAACAAAAATGAGTAACTTTACTGTAACATGCTTGAACCATGGCTCAGCATAAATGTGCACAGATTCAACATAACAAAGCATATTGCCAGTGTCAGTGAGATAGTGCTAAACTACTTCACCATACAGGTGGAGAGTGCAATTTTGATGACTACTGAACACTGCGAATCTCCCAGTGTATCACAATTACAGAAACACCTGTGTTAAATAAGTTTGAGCTGATTCACTATGAAAATGCATAGTGTTCAATAGTCCTTAGAATTAAATGCCTTGCCAACAAGCCACAGGTGTACACCACAGGAGCACATGATAATGTAATTGTGAAGGATGTGATGACAGCTCTCCATCCATAATACCACCTTCCCAAGATGCACTCATGCATTTGTTTTATATTTAGGTATTTTCTAACTATAGCTTCAGAGTCATCTAAGCATGCAGCAGCAATCCAAAAGGAGTACTAAACAGGAAGATAAATAAATAAATAAATAAATTAAGACTTAAATTTGATTGAGCCCAGTCCAGAAAGGAAAAAGAAAAAGAAAACAACAACAACAACAAATCAAAAAGTAATACTTTAGACAGACTGGATAACTTGACATTTAATATTTGTAAAGTGAGGGCTTGCCAGATGCTTACCTTTTACCTTACAGAAAATGCTACAGAAACTAGACAAGATAAATACATTGAATATGTTGATTAGCAGATTATTAATTCATCAAAATCAGGAGTTTAATTTTAAATTCTTTGGTCTCAATGATCTCCTGAGGTCGCTTCCAACCCTTGCAATCCTGTGTGATTCTATGGTTATTTTACCTTTCTATTGAACAAGAAAAAAAAAAAAAAAAAAAGGGTGATTTTTTAAAGGAATCTATTCCTGTTCTATAGACACTGACTTTTGGCCTATTCTATGCCATAGAATTTTTGCAAAACCACTTCAAGAAATTTTGTGTGAGTTAAATGATTTGGAAATTCCATACATTTTCTGGAGCTTTTAATCAGAATTTTGTTAGCAGTCTGAAGAAAACAGCCACTCTTCTTCTGGATGGTTTCAAAATTAATGAAAAAACAAAAACATAATATACATTATACCTGAGGTTTTTCAATCAGCAAAAGGAAAATTATGTTAGCGTCGTAAGAGATTCTGTAGGATGATAAAGCTATTTGTATCAGTTATCAAATCACACATCTATCCATATCCACAGAGACTTACTGCCCTTTGTTTTGATGCATTTTTGTGAAACCCAAGGTTAAGTCAGGAAGATTTAATTTTCTCATGATTACAGTTATAAGATCCTGCACAGCCAGCAAGAAGGACTAGAAGAATGTGAGCTCCATAAAAATTTACAACTCAGGAATACATGTGAGTCTGGCAACAGTTAGTACAGAAAAGTGGTTAGCCAGATGGATTTGTTCTCCTTGTGTTTATCTGTGCTCTTGGCATGGCTTTTGATTTGAATATTTGCTATTAGTTTCATTTAGCTTAGAGCTACAAGTACAGGAACAGAAAAGTGTGTAGTATCAAAACTATTAAACATTTGCTCTAGTTGGTATGTTTTTACTATGTTTTAAATATAAAAATCCAGGGCAGCATCAACACAAGTAGGTACAAATTTGGGACTGTTTCAGTCCAAGTTGTGTCACAGTTAAGACTTTGTCTCCCCCTCCCTTGTGTTTGTCTGTTTACAGTAATAGTGACCCTCACTCACCTCTTATCCACAGCTAAATAATGAAAAAAATCAATAAAAATTCTGTGGGGTTGGAAATAAGCAAATCTGTCATTCCTCAATCTGCAACTATGCTAAAGGACTTATGAAATGGAATCGTAGAAGAAAATCTTCCCCTCTTCTATAGCCACTGTCTGACTCATGTAATCGTATTCCCATAAATGTGAGTCAGTAGCTTCTTCCATCAATTTGTAACTAATTGTCCATTTAAATCTGATGCAAGCTTTTTCCTCAAAACAATGAATATTTAGTAATACTGAGATTTTCCCTCATAATGCTGCTTTGTTAATTCCCCCTTTCTGCTTTTCTGACTCTCATACATTAAGGATATCTAGACTGCCCTTTTAAAATCCCCTGTGGACATACGTGCATGCACACAGACTTACACCAGAGCATGCCATAGAAAAAAGCATTTAGCATTTCCAAGCCTGGGGCACTCAGTGCAGGAGGTATTTGGAGCTGCTGGAGCAGGTCCAGAGAAGGGCCATTATGACGTTCAAAGGGCTGGAGCACCACTCCTATGAAGATAGGTCTGGAAGTTGGACTTGTTTATCTTGGAGAAGGCTCAAGAAAGGAAGGCTCATTGTGGCCTTCCAGTACTTGAAGACAGCTTACAACCAGATGAGGGGCTGACTTTTTGTACAGTCAGATAGTGAAAAGGGGGATTGGTTTTAAGTTAAAAGAAGGGAAATTCCAGTTAGATGTTAAGCAGAAGATCTTCAGTCAGAAGGCAGTGAGGCACTGAAATATGCTGCTCAGTGGCAGATGCCCTGTCCCTGGAGATGTTCAGTGTTTAGCAACCCTGCCCATGACATGGTGGTTAGAACTAGGACCCCTCCAACCTAAACTATTCTATGAATTTACGTCAAAGTTTTTAAAGTACTATTGTTTTAATAGACAGCAACTTGACTGATACCAAGGTTTAATAATGACAGACCTCAAGAGATAAAACTGTGAGACTGAAGTTGAAAAGCCAGGGTCTCTGAAATGGCTGCGGTCAATTGTGCTCACTGATTGATAGGCACTGTTGTATCACATAACTCACACTAACCAGGGTATTATGCAACTTCCTCTTAATTTCAGTAAATTTATTCATAAATCTTAAAAAGCACAACACATATTTGTTTTTTTATTCAACTCCAAATACAGCTGATGCATCAACTCTGCTCTTTGTTTCTGTAGTATCGATATTTTCTTCAAATACTCTGCTTCTTTTCCCAGATTCTCCTTCTGCTTGATCTTCTGGTCAGTCCTTAATCCTGCTCTTTTCAACATCACAGCTGAAAATGATTTAGTATTATTCCTTCTTTTCTAATTCATAGAATAAGATAAGATAGCTCATGAGGAAACAAATCTTTCCTGACAAGTAAATATCTTTGATAACCTAACTGTCAAACATGACAAAAATCAAGAGACACTCAGAAATTGACTTAACTAAGCAATATTTCTTTTTTGCTTGCATGCTTCTGATCAGTGATTTCATTACGATATAGAATTATAGAACAAATTTTCCATCCTGGATTGGATGAAAAACAAGACTCAACTACAGGAACTAATATACCCAGGTTGAAATACATCTATATTGCAGTCCAGCTTAACTGAAAGTACATAGTCATAAAGGAGAAAGAAAGTTGGATGTGCATTTAAGTTTTGTGAGGATTGCAAACCTAAACAACAACAACAACAACAATAACAAAACAAACAAATAAATAAACAAAACCTACAAAAATGGAACCTTGAAGTTAGTGAGACTGTGTTAATTTCTACTTATTGCCCAGAATATGGCAGTAAGATGTTGTTTTCTAAAATATTAGCTGTACAAAATTAAATGTTGTTGCTTTCCTTTAATCTAAGGATGAAAGTGGCTACATTCTGGAAGAAGAAAACATAAGCACTGTGTTGGTGCAAGGCTCTAAATACCTAAATATTGGCAGCAGATCCAATTTCTATCACAAACATCCACAGCATTGCTCATCAGAACATTCCTTATCAACCTTCCAGAAAATTTTACATCTAAAAAGACACATGTATAAGTACACTAGCAAACATATGCACTCTGAATTATGTTGATCAGAAGATCAACCCATTTGCTCTTGAATTCCAGTTATCTACATTCACTTTCTACTACTGAAAACGAGTCTGATGATTTCATCTTAGTCTTTATTTGCACCTGTCAAAAAATACTGATGTTATTGTCTAATTCCTTCCAACAAATTACCAAAGTCATCTTGGCTGAATGCAAACTAAACTATGCAGGCAGAAGTTTTGAATACCAATATTTCTTCTTCATTGAAATCTAAACATAAGGAAAATATGTTAGAAAAATCAAAAAGAATCAAATATCAAAGAAGAAAAAATGGCAAACTGACAAGAAATGTTTTTCTTTTGTAGGAAATTCTTTGCACTTGAACTTATAAGGATGATATATGTATGAAGTATGAAAATTCTCCATCCTATTTCACTTATGAATATGCCTTAATGCTAAACTATCTTATTACAGACACTACGCCTATCAGAGAAATAGAAAGGTTGGTTGTGTCATTGACACCATCTTATTTTCATCATGATCAAAATTTATTGCGCCATCTGAATCCTCAAGATTATACTTGAGATGGTATCTAAGAAGGCACCTTGATATACACATCCCCACACACCTTTCTCCCTCCTCTTGTCCCCTTTACCTTGGTTTTAAAAGCAGTAAAATGCAGTTGGCTCTCAGGCCTGGAAGACATTGTGAGTGTGGTCTGACAGCATCCCAGATAGGATCCTGTGGAAGCCAAGACTCCTATCCAGGCAATAGTAAAAACCTAGCACTTAACATGACACTAACCTTTTTTTTTTTCTTTTTTTTTTTTTTCTTTGCTCACAGACACCAATTTGAGGGTGTTAATACCTGGTTAAGATAGATAGATAAATTAACAACTGTGAAGTGTCTCAGCACCATGACAACATGACAACACAATATTTGAGTGACCTGTCTCTTACTGTTACTGACTTTTGGTTTAATTAACTGCCTAAGAAAATGTAGCAAAGTTCGGAAACTGCACTCGATGTGCAGCCCTGTTGCCATTTTTGATGGCAGGTAATGCATAAAATTACAGTCTGTGATGTAGGATTTTCCTTTCCACTCTTTTTTTTTTTTTTTTTTTTCTTTTTCCTTCCTCTCCTTTTCCCCTAGTATAGAAGAAAAATCCTTCATAACAAATGTATATAACTGCCTCTGTGTGTTTGTAGAAAATGATAATATGCACCTTGGTAACCTTCATATAATCTTTGCATGCTGTGAGATTTAATAGGATTTTCATGCTGATCTTGTAATGGCATGTTTTTAACCTTGCTATTTCTCCTCAGAAGCAAGTGACCTGTGGCTACAAGAACCCATAGTTAATAGCACTAGGTTATCTCCTGTCCATCCTCCAGATTAACTTGGAGCCAGGTATCTGTGTACACCAAAGTAATTCCTAGAATACCACAGCTAAACACCATGGATTCATTTGTTATACATGGCATCTTTGAGTCACAGGTCTGTAATGTTAATTCAAATATTTCAACAGATGGCAAAAGACAATTATAACCTGAGGATATTTTCCAGCCAAAGGGTAAAATCCAAGTTTTCATCACAAATTAGGTTATATTATATTAAACATGGAACATAAGAATGCTTTACTGTAAAGTAAACTATAGATGGAGAAGACTTTCACAGCTAATAGTTACACTGCTAAGTCAGATACATTATCAGAGCACCAAATGCCTTAATTTTCTTTAGAAACTGAGGAATTTGTTATTTTCCCCGTTCTCAGATCTCTTCATTGGACAATTAAAAAAGGATGCTGTCTATTATGTCTGGTAATATTTATCGGAAAGGACTGAGCGGTGAGTGGAAGTTGAAGGACTTTAAAGTCATTCACAGAATTATTTGAAAAATTCACTTTTCCAAAGACATTTTACTCCTGAGATCTGATGTAACCACTGAGATTATATATCTATATCTATATCTATAAAATTAAAAATAAATAAATAAAATAGCCCATTGTGGAGCACAAATGATAGTTTAAGAGCCTAAAAGAAGCCACAAGAAATGTTCAAAGAGAAAAATTAAGAAAAGAAAAAAAAGAAAATTATGATCAGGAAAAAGTTGGTATTATTATCTCCCAGTCTGGTTTCGATCCAATTCTCATCCATTAAATTTTCCCTGCTTTAGACAAAGTAGACATTTTCTATGCAGACAAAAGTACTTCAGGTTTCTATAGCTCTTGTCTTTCTCTCTCCTTTTTTTTTCTTTTTTTTCTCACTTTTTTTTTCTTTTTTTTTTCTTCTTCTTTTTTTTTTTTTTTTTTTACATTTAGAAAGAACTAGATAACATTTTTCAGCTCTCTGAGACCTTGATCTAGCACCATCTGAGATAGTAGAAGTTTTTCTAGTTACCTCGATAGGATGAAGATCAGGTAGACAAAGAAATGGTGTATGTGTACCAATAATAACAACAAATTCATCCCATACCTTGAAGGTGTATCTGATCCAATATCCTTCCCTTCCCCAAAGTATAAAATGAATTTTAAAAGATTGTAAGTGCACAGCTACAGCTGTGACATCAGAATAGACATCTCATTAGA
This sequence comes from Coturnix japonica, assembly GCF_054131305.1. Classification (NCBI taxonomy): domain Eukaryota; kingdom Metazoa; phylum Chordata; class Aves; order Galliformes; family Phasianidae; genus Coturnix; species Coturnix japonica. The sequence continues at coordinate 79,209,203 of NC_140664.1, forward strand.
AAAAAATATAGATCTACTAAAATGTCCCAGCATAAGTCATTTTTTCCTACAGGAAACAGGACATCACTACACAAACTCACAGAATCTTATAAACAGTAGTATTTACACTAAAGATACACACTTGCCCATTTTGTGGTATTAGATTTACCATATTCCTTTTGAGCAAGTGAAAGAAAACATAATTGACATCTGAATTCTTATTAAGCAGAAAACAGCAAGCAGCTGCAAAGAGCCATTTCTGACGTAACTACAGTGTGACACCACTAGATTTAAAGGAGACAATTAGAAAGGTGAATTAACAGTGGTTAGTCCCTGAAAATGGTAACTCTGTATTAGCCAGTGCAAGTCATCACGGTAATTGATTCTGCTCTTCAGCTCCTCATACGATCATTATATTGCAGATGGAAAACAACTTTTTGCCCTGTTAATTTTAAAAGGTGTCTGTAACCAGATAAATAACTGCTCTTATTCTTTATTCATAGAGTTCTAATTATATCTTATGTTGATGATGGCTACAATACTTGCACTTGCCTTACATTTTACATTTAAATTCAGTACATTTATGTAAAGATTTAAAGCATCTGCTCTGATGTTATTTAATTTTTAGAATTAAATGTTCACTTAAAAATGAAATACTTTCTAAAAAAACATCACATAATGATAAACTCAGTAGGCTTATTTGCAAGCTATGTGTTAACTTTTTAAAAATATATTTACCCACATGAATGATTTTATGACTGTCTAGGATACTTGTCATGTTGTTAATAGATATTCATGCATAGCAGAACACCTCTGTTTACTGACCAAGCCCATGATTATAAAAGTCTACCACTTTAGAGATGAAAGCTGTGCTTTAAACAGACCATCACTAACTGTCAATTTTCATACTCAGATTTAATCTAAGAATTTATGTTGGACTTTTTGTAGGCTTAATATAATTTAAATATGTATAATTCCAAATGTTTTTAGTCTATTTTTCAACTTCATATTGACCATAAATCAAATACAGTTGAAAAAAATCATATATCATATCTATTCTCTTCCAAGTTGCTACATTTTTCATGGCTGTTAGGAAGACTCAGCTGTGTGTTTCCTCAGTATCTCCAGGCTTTAACCAAGACAATAGGCACTGTGGTGAGAGAAACAATATCATCAGTTGCTTTCCTCGCACTTGTAGTCAATGGACTGAGATGTGCTCATAATTTATCTTTCTACACAGAGGTTTTCATTCAGGACCATGTTTAAACACTGTGTAGTAACCCACATAAATTGTATAAAAATGATAAATCAGAACTGGTGAAGAGCAGTATTTGTGCACCAGCCTTGAGTGGCTCTAAACACTCATATATCATTTTTAAAACTCCTCTTAGTGAAAATCCAAGAGAAATAATGTGCCACACAAGTGGACTTGACTTAATGGACAGTGCCTGAAATGTATGAACTGGTCTTAAGGTATGAGAAGTAAAAGAAAAATAAAGGTTTTTGAAAAGTTAAAAGGTAAGCCAGAAAAAGAATATGTACACATCTGTGTGTATGTCCATTTACTCTCAAATTCAAATATTTAAAGATACAATGAGCATTACTTTATTGGAATGCTACAATCAAGAGTTCTCTCTTTTGACCTAAACAGTTGTGTGTGTAGAACAGTCAAATCAAAGCATCAAGTGTCCCACACTTCATGCATGAAGCCTTCAGATATTTTGTTTGTTTATTTATTTATTTATTTTCTGCTGAGACCAAGGAAGATGATATATCAGTTAACTTGGGAAATATTAAAAAAGAAAAAAATAAATAAATCAAAAACCCTTGAAACCGACACTGCAGTAAATGGCTACAAAGCATACACTTGAACTGTACAAGTATATCTCTTGAATCCAGAGGTGTTGTATGAAAGGTCAGAGTTGTTGTTCATTTACTTTAATCTATCAGTCGTAACTGTCTCTTCATGACTGATATAGAAACCCAGAAAATATAGAGGTTTTCCTGTCCTTTGTTTTGTTTGCACTTTTCCCACCACTCTGATCATACAGAGAGAGGTCTTTTCAATTGCTAGTATTTCTTACTTAGAATAGAGGTATTTTTTGTTTTCTTTATATTATTAAAACATGACTATGGGGAAAATATTTTCAGATTCACCTACTTTTCAATAAAAGATAATACAAGAAAATACAGTCCCTGCATAGTTCCTACAGTGAGAATAGTAGTATTCATGGGCTCTGAACTACACATATCAAAGGATCTGGATTTTACTTCAGTTTTTCCATGTCCATGATTATATTCACACTAGAGACTGATGCCTTCCTAAGAGGCATAATCCAAACAGAAACCTAAAACTTCTGACAACATGACAGACACAGACCATAAACTAAATGCATTCTTGATCTCTGGTATCTTCCTAAACAGAGTAAAGTATAATGAAAGGGTTCTGATACTGAATAAATAAATAAATAAATAAAATGGAGATAGGAATTTAAATAATCAACTTTCTACTGGATGCAGTGGTTATAGCTCCAGAAGTAAGCAGAGGATTTGATCCTTTGTCTGTTATTAAAATAAATATATTTACTTCTACCACAGTACATCATTTGTATTGTAGATATTAATTGAGCCATGTTGTTGGACAAAGTTTTACACTTTCAATAGAAAGTAATTCAATCCAATTTTTGAGGTCTTAAAGATCCCTATAGCAACTGAATTTTGTGGTTTTTATCCACATTCCCTAGAGGATAGAATTCCATCTCTCAAAACTTCATACATAATAGACAAATTTTTTTCTGTCAAGTTCAATTCTGCAGTCTGAATTATCTCTCACTTAGAAAGAAGAGACAATCCCTATAGGTCAGGTCTGAATCATGGATAAGATAAAGATGTTCAGAACCTCTCTGCCATTTGTGGTAATCCTACAGATAAATATAGGAGTTCCATGTTCACTGCTTTTATAATACCAAGAATTAAGCTTTATTCTGTAAAAAGGAGTCAGTCACACACTTTGAAATAACAGTGGAAATATGTGCTGTGAAGACTTGGGTGCTTAAATGGAATATTCTGGGAAAGAAACACTCTGCCTAAAAGATAAAAATCTTTTGATAACATAATATTGACACTTAACCTGCAATAAGTCTTCTTGAATATAGAAGGAACCACTTGCAGTGTAGAATAATTTCTATCACAGGGACAGTTTCTTATTCACACACAGTTTCCACTTGATCACAGCAGTTTAATTCGTGCATCTGCATATGGTCCTTACCTGCCAGCAAATTTAACTTTTTAGCTGATGTGACAAACCTACTTACACCTACGATGCAGTGTTTTGTGATGGAGAGAAGTACTGTACTCCATGGATGGAGCCAAGATGGAACACTTCTCCCAGGCTGTGGGATCTGTGTGCCTTTGTTTAGGCACAGTGGATAACCAGCTTAACAAAACATGGACACGTGAAAAGAAAAATTCTGGGGAATCATTGCTTACTATGCATGAAATTTATCAATCTATATCTATATCTATTTCACAGTTTATTCTTTTGTTTAGAAAAAGCAGAAAACTTCTACACAAAAAGAAAGAAATATATTAATAGTTAATTTTTACCTATAGCATGGATGAATATCCACCTTGCTATATTGCTTGATATACATAAATATCATTGCTGAAAACTAATTTATTCAACCATGAAAAACCAATGCAAACATGCTATTATCCCCTTTCTATATATAGACAAGTATATGAGCACAATTTTTGTTAGTCTACCAAAAATCTACAAGAAGGTCTCAGAGAAATCAGTTACAACCTACAAACACATAGTTTCCTGTCAAACATTATTTTATTACGTTATTCTTGCACAGCAGTTTATTACTTTTTGTCCTTAATAAATAGTAATTTCCAATCATTTAATATTTTTATTCATGACAGGGAAGTCATGATTTGGGAAATTCCAAAACTGTATTTTTAGAATTCAATACAATGGAGGGAAACATTCAGAATAAATGAGATTAACTAAGTGATATACAGAAAGCCATAGAAAGAAGCTATGTGCTGGGGTAAAAAAAAAAATAAAAAAAATAAAAAAAAAACAAAATTAACAAGATCACTGAGAATGCAAAACCAGAAGGCACTAGTAGTAAAAAATGGCTAGAGAAAATGTTTTAAAAACATCTAAAAATTCTGATACTCCTAAAATTAAACAGAAACAAATAAATAGATGAAATGCTTCATTAATATAAGTTTTAAGGTGAACATTTTTCCTGAGCGCTAAAGATATACACATAAGTGCATAAGAGGCTGAGGGAGAACAAAGAAAACTGAAAGAGCAGCAAAGTCATCAGGCAGATCAAATCCCAGAACTAGATTCAGAAAGGATAAAATAAAAACTTGAATGATAGTGAAGGTCAAAGAGGTGATATGTTTCTTGATGGGGGAAAAAAAAACAACAACAGAGAATTAAATACTGAGACACAGATGAGCACAAACGTTCACCAAACTAACAGAAAGGAAGACACATGAAGTATAATAGACATGTGATGACAGAATTGGAATTTCCTGAAAACAATAAATTCAATATGCCTACTGCCCATAAGGATATACATTCCTAATGTTCTGCTTTAAAATCATGTAAACACAATGCAAAAATAACAGCCTTTCAAAGTTTTCACTGATATTCTCAATGGGGGGGAATAGTGCTGATGATTAAAGGCACAAACAAAGAATCTATTGGCATAAAAATATGATGATTATAAACATTTATTCTTTTAAATTACATTAAGCAACAACATTAGCAAGCCTAACATTTCATGATCATTAGCAAAACTGAAGACTTGAAATACCTTTTCAATGTCTTGACAGAACTGTTTTTTTAAAATTTATTTATTTTTAGCACCTCAAGCAGTTAAGATCATTTGCTAACACTGTGGTTCTGAATCTACAACCATTTCTAGCACCAGAAATATAGACTGGGGAAGGAGAGTTTAACATGGTTTTAACTGCCCTTGTGTGTGTTCATTTTATTGCTGTCCTGAGTTCAATATATAGATATTTTTGCATGTTTAGAGAGGTCTGATATTACAGCTATAAGTAAGAGCACAATGCAATACCTGTCTGGCTACTAGAAGATACTGGATGTCATATCTGCTTGTTTAATGTTGCAGACACCTAGGGGGAAAAAACAAACAAACACAACACTGCATTCCTCAGTTAACATGTACTTAACATCTCACGAAGAGAGAGGATTTCCTAAAGCTAAGAAAGATACAAATCTTAAGCTTCATCTCAAATGAAAAACAACAACAAACAAACAAAACAAACAAACAAAAGAACCAACCTTTTTTCTTACTGCAATGTACTTTGAAACTTGTTACTCTTTGTAGGAATTTATTTTATTTTATTTTATTTTATTTTATTTCATTTCATTTCATTTATTTATTTTACGATGTTCACATTTGTCTGGTGAAATCTCCAAAACATTCCAAAACTGACTAGGTTTTGAGTCACAATCTGTACAAGAGTGGGCTACAACAGACTAGTCTTTGTGGAGGCATCAGGGAGGAATTATTTTTGTTGGGCTGTTACAGTGGGAAGCAGGGAAAAACAGCAAGAACTTTTCCCTTTCCTTGCATACTTAAGAGAACAATGGAAGACAACAAAGAACAACAAAGTTGGAGGGCTCGGTTTCCATCCCTCCCTAGTTTCCCTAATCATCCCCATGCCCTCTTCCCAGGAAAGAGAGAGGAAGGCAGCAATGATCTTTAGACTGAGGATACTGTGTCTGGAGAGAAACTGTCTAGTAAGTACATTGCATCATTCTGAGAGCACCTTATGGCTTAGAAATTAAAGCTGGCTCATGTTCAGCCACACCACAAAGCACTGGAGCATATGGGTATCAGCATGCAAAGGATAGTGCAGAAATACCTTTTCTTCTTGCTCTTCAGTAGCTAAAAAGGACCATTTGTAACTAAAACATATTCAAGCCCACAAGACATTTTAAAAAAGTCTTAAATATTTTCCTGCAGCAGCAGTGCAACAATAATTTCTTGAATCCAATTCACTGAATTTACTGAGTATTCCTCAACAATAAACGTACTGGTTAGTTACTCCTAAACAGGCTTTAGTTGTTAATTATTGATGACAGAATAAACTGTAAGCACTCCTAAATGTCCCTCTGACATCAATGTTTCCTATGAGACTTCTCTACTCTCTCTTGAATCTCTGTATGTTAACTCAGTTTAACTTCCTTTTGATGTTGAAATAAAAGAGTTTTCCTAATGGAGTTGAACTGTGGCAGTTACGAGTATAATATCAGACGCAGATTATGTAATTATAGTTTAGTTTAAAAAAAGCTCATCGCGGTATTGATAGATTTTCATATATGTTGGTTTCAGCACAGAAGTTGAATTAAGTCATAACATCAAAGTGCAATCAATATGCTATATGGCATATCATCCCTTCTTCCTTCTTCTTCATTAAGAGAACATATTGCTGACTGCTGAGAGAGACATTAATTTTCCACTGTTGCTTCAATAATATAAGACAAGGTGTTTCCCACAAGCTAAGGCATTTTCATCCTCAAGTGCTGCCTGTGCACTCATACTACTTGAAATATTCTTGAAGGAACAGTTGAACAGTGCAGTTTTATCACATGAAAGTGCTTCTAGGAGCACCAGTTTTGATATAACCTTTTGTGGAAAGAATTCAAAACGAATAAATATGATTTCTTTTATTTACTAGAACAAAATCAGTTGTCTTAATTCTACAATTTTTATTGCTTATAAGTTAACTGGTTTCAACGTATATGTTAACTATTATCGTAACAAAAGTTTAATGTGCTAATACACCATAAATCCTATAAAGAAATGAGAATTTCTAGGCACGATGGGAAGAAATTCTTTATGCTTTCAGAAAATGTTTTTTTCTGAAGTTTTATTTATATGAAATTTCAAAATTCTGCTTTTTTTATCACTCTTGTTCATAATGAAAAATAAATTTTAAAGTACTGAAATAAAGGGTAAGGAAAGACTGAACAACAGCTGAACAGCTGTACTGCATTAACAGTTTTTGCTATTTCTGGTTTTCTTCTTGACATCTTACTGAGTGTCTGACCAGCTCTGATAAGCAGAGCCAAGAAGACCTCAAGAGGAACAGCATTTTAACAATTATTCCAATTTGTGACAATATTCACAAGTGTATTTCATATTTCAAAATTTCCCATTTCTACAAATAAATATAACAGGACTAAGCATGTTTTCCTGGCATCGTATTATTTATTTCAATTAGGTTAATAATAATATAAATACTAGGTTACATGTTTGCATGCTATGGTATAAGATGACAGACTTTTTTATGTTTTACCTAATACAGTTTTTCTTCTCTTTTCTTTCTCCTGGTCTGAATTTTGATAAACTTAAAAACTGTCTTCATAATCAAATGTTACTGAATTTGAAGAGCAAAAGAATGGTAACAATAACACTTTCCTCAGTCACTGAATTAAGTTAACAGAAGCCCTGGTGATTTTTGATTGGTATTGTGCATAGCTTTACATTGCTGTAATACAAAGCAAACATACAGTATTTTGGCTTATGATAATCTGTCTGTTTTCAAAAATTCCAAGGCAATGAATTGCATATACTTAAAACAGTCCTTGTTGCTTTAACGTTCTGGAAATTAAATCTGCATTGTAATGATGTAAATCAACGCCCAAAACATAGTGCAGGGAAACAGGCTTTTATAATGTTTTTGAATGTGTTTTATGCTTTACTTACATGCTATACCTCTGAGGAAAAAACAACAAGGCTCTCAGATGTCTGTCAGACCCTGGGAAGGCCCCAGCTGGGGCAGGGCACGGTTTGAGGAGGAAGAAGCAGCAGGGAGAGGCTGTCAGAGGCTAATCCTAGCCCCATTCCCCAGCCCTCTGTGACTAGGAAGAGGCGGGGGAAGATGTTGATTTAGTATTTGTCTTTGTTTCTCACGAGCTAACTTATTTTAATTGGCAATAAATTAAATTAATTTTCCCCAGTTCAAGTCTATTTTTCATTACCAAGTTACCCAGATGGCAAAGTCCTGGAGGATCGGGATCAGGCAGGAGGTCTGTATTCATGCATCTAAATTCTACTTCAGTTCTACTATTTCCAGCTGTTGGATTTACTGCTAAGAAGTTTAGTCAATAAGAAAATAGACCTTTGTACTTTGTTTGTCTGAATGGAGAAGAAATGGTTCATCCCTTAAAGTATATATATAAAAAAAGAGTCACTTCCATGTCTTGTGACAGTTGTATTTGATTTGTACTGCACTACGAACTGCTACAGGAATTAAGAATTCCTTGGACAATATTTTACCAGCTAAGGTACTCCTCATACTGCCCCAGTTTTTGCTGATGTCAATTTATTTCTTTTGCTGATGTGCACAAGGTCTCTTACTTCTGGAAAGACTAAATGAAATGATAATACGAAGCAGTCAAACTGCTGGTAGGGCTGTAAATAGGTTTGTACAGTCTGTCTGTGGGGAACTCAGAATCCAGTTAAAGTTGGTAGACATTTTAGTTCTAATGAATCAGTAATGGTTCATGAACCAGGCTTTCTTAATATTAATTATAGATTATTACATCTTCATTTATAGATCCAACCTAATAAAATGTTTTCATAGTGCACTGTAGAAAGATAAAGACTGAGAAAAGAAGGAAAAAAAACACTAAAATTTGTGAGGACTTATAACAGATCATGCTCCAAGGACAATAGCAGAAACTGAGAGAAAAAACAGTTTTTCCACCAATTTGTCTAGAAACCAGATCTAGCATGGAAACAGATGATTTAACACATAACATAGTGAATAGCTTTTAAGCAGATACTTTGTAATTTAATAAAGTGTCTGTGCTATATTTCTAAGTCGATGAGGGCAAACTCGGCTAGGATTGAATTTTTAATTAAAACTGTTACCACCTCTTTCCTCTTTTGGTGTCAAATAGATCATTTACATTTTCAACATAATTTCATTTAATGTCTAAATAAACGTTCCACTTAATGAAAGCATTTAAATAACATTTTAATGAAAAAGGGGAATATAATATATAGGGTTGAATTTAATTTCCCTGAGTTTTAACACACGTGTGGAACGTGTTCTGAGCTAAGGAAAATATTTTGAACCTGATGGGCTGTAAATTACAGCCCTTGGTGTATATTCTGTTTTTAATTAATTTTCATAGCCATTCTCCATAATCCTAATAGTTGCCTGAAAACAACAACAACAACCAAACAAACAAACACCACCAATAACAACATTATATTTATTATGTTAAAACCTCACATTTAAGGAACGTCACAGAAGCGGGTAGAGAAAAAAACATATTTTTGACCAAAATAGTCATATTAAACCGCAAGAGATGGTTGGGATGTTTAACATTTTAGATACAAACTATAATTAGGGAAAATTCAAGTCTGTTCAGAAATTCTACTTTAACCAGAACCAATGTAAACTTTGTAGAGGCATACTACTTAGTAGTACTTGTAGTAATTGTACTTACCTATGCACCTAGGTTTTCAGGTTCACTTCATATAAATACCACAGTATTGGATGAACTACAATGAAAACAATTTCCATTTAGTCTTGAATAGTGTTATATCATCTGAGGACAAATTAAATTGATATCTATGTGGTAATACTAAGACTGGATTTTCCCTTTCATTTGAGTTAAAGGTGCGAATGGTCAAGAATCTCATTGCTATGAAGATTTATCCTTTGACTGTTGTCAAGAGTATCCAAGAGTCTTACATGACACTGATGATAGGTTCAAGTACACCCTCAGTCATCAAGCTGAGCAGTATGGGTCTGTGTTAACCTAAGCATTAGGTTCAACATAGCAAAGTGCAAGGTTTTGCACTTGGGTTGGAGTAGTCCCAGATTCATACATAGCCTGGGAGAAAAGCTCTTAGAGAGTAGCCCTGTGGAGAAGAATTTGGGGGTCCTGGTGAATGAAAAACTGAACATGAGCCAGCAGTGCACTCTTGCAGCTCAGAAGGCCAATGGTATCCTGGGCTCCATCAGAAGAGGGGTGGCATGCAAGGACAGAGAAGGTGACAGTTCTTCTCTACTCTGCCCTTGCAAGGCCCTACTTGGAGTACTGAGTCTAAAACTGGGGCACCAGTACATGAAAGATATAGAGATGTTGGGGAGGATTCAGAGGAGGGCCACAGAGATGATCAAAGAGCTTGAGTACCTCCCCTATGCAAACAGGTTGGGCTTGTTCAGCCTAGAGAAGAGAAGGCTGTGTGGAGACCTCATTGTAGCCTTCCAGTATTTAAAAGGGGGATATGAAAAAGGAGGGGAATAAACTTTTTACTTGTGCAGATAGTGATAGGACAAGGAAGAAAGATTTCAAGCTCAAGCAGAGAAGGTTTAGATTGTGTGACAGGGGGAATTTCCTTAGAGAGAGTGGCGAGGTGCTGGAACAGGCTGCCCAGAGAAGCAGTGGATGCTCTGTCTCTGGAGATGTTTAAGGCCAGGTTGGATGGACCACTGGACAACCTGGGCTAGCACCAGGTCTGGAGGTTGTTGGCTCTGCCTGTGGTAGGTGGCTTGGAAACTGATGATCCTTAGGGACCCTTTCAACCCAAGACATTCTATGAATCTTACAAAATTGTGGGAGAAGGAGAGGTCAGCTTGACCTCATTAAATGCTGACTTGCTGATAAAAAGGCACTGGGAAAGAGAGATGAAAAAAACAGAGATGTTTTGTAATTAGGCATAAGATAAGCTCTCTGCTGTTACGAAGATTTGTTATGGAATTTGCTTGCTTTCTAGCCAATAGATTGTTAGTGAAAATTTACTGAATACATGTGTTAGAATATAAAAGGCTTGCCTGGGAAAGTAAAAGATGATACAGAGAGTTAGCAATAAAGAAATCTTCCCTGAATGAGAACCCTGTGTCATGTTGCTAACTTGCGACACAAGAGCTAAGCATTTTATTGACTTTTAATAAGACTTCATTTTGTAGGGGAAGAAATTATATCAGGAGGTGGGGAAAGGGGAGAGGGAAGTGTCCTGAACATCCTAAGCAAAGGGATTCATTCAATTATCCCCACTGGAAGCAAAATCACTTTTGGGAGTAGATCAGTTTGCTCAGGCCATCTCCAAGTGCTCATAAAAAGTTATAAATATCTGAGAAGGTTGTTGTGTCTTTCTGTTACAAGGAGATACTGGGCCAGTCTGGCTTCTTTTCAGAAACAGTTTTTGGTGTGTGAAATCTGCAGGATGGTTTGGGTCTTTCTGTATAGCAAGGATTTTTAAATAACAAATCATGCTGAGGATGTTATCTTACACTCTCAGAACAGAAATTTCTTAGAAGGGGTAGAATAAATTATCATGGATGCTACAGATCTATTTGTTGAGTATCCAGAACTACAGAACAAATATTGGAAGGAAGAATCAGTAAATGACAAGTAGAGCAAAAATTATGAATGGCTTTAGCACATGTAGTTTGTGACATTTATCCAATAGTTTTCTTCTTTAAAAAATAAAGATTGATAGAGATTTGCTAGAGTAGGAAAATCTGTTTAATATACGAAGGGAAGAATCTAAATTAGAGAAAACAATAGTTCATATTCAGAAGTGACATATCAGGCTCAAAGATAGTTTCTAACAATGTTTCTGAAGAATTGGGTCTTAGGTTCTGACTTATCCAGGTCCCTGGTATTAAATTTACCTTGCTAATTCTGTTGATTATGTGAAGTAGAGAGACTCTCAGTACAGGAAATGATGAAAATATTACACTCTGAAAAAAATAAAAATAAAAGACCTTTTGGACTGGAACAGGGAAATGTTAGAAGATTTCATAGTAAAGTGCAAGGTCATGCTTTCAGGGATTAATAACAAGAATTTCCTCCTTCACATGGGAAGTCATTAGTTGGAAATGTCAGAGGAAGAGCAAGATCTAGGTGTATTAGTCAATTATAAGATTACTATGAACCATCACTGTGAAGTAGCCATGAAAATGTCAAAAGCAATCTTAGGATTTTTCAGGCAAGGTATTTCAAAAAGAAATATGGAAGTATTAATGTCACTGGAGCAAGCACTCCTAATATATCAGCTGGAATGCTGCATATAATGCAAGCCCATCATGTTCAAGGAAGATGTATTGAATCTCAGTTATATTTGTACTGAATGTTTAAACTCAAGCTCACTACCAGCAAGCCTACTTAACACCCCTGTGAAATTCCCAGTCAGGCACTGGTGTCAGCTGGGACGTGTAAGTTACACAGAGAATCCTTCTTTTCCTTTGTGGAGATGAAGTTCTGAAGTGGGCTGAATCAGAGAGCTGAACTGCAGGCACAGTTCACACAGTGCCGCCTAAACTCAACCTTGAACAGGGACAGAGATGAGTGACACTAAGGATCACAGGAGCAGTGACATAAAAGATCCTGGACTGATTAACATAAAAAATTCGGTGCTGAGATGGGATATGTTAAATCACTACATTCATTCAAAAGAATGAAATGAATATATTGAATACAGACATTAGAATACATTTTATAATCACCAAATGAGTGAGGGAAGCATGTTTTAAATGTAAACTGATCTTTACAGAATTAGATACTTCAGTTTTCAAACCCACTTTCCATACATACTGTCAGCCCCTCCCCCACCCCTGAGACACACGTGCAATCTTAGAGTGCACATATACCAGGATGGCCACTAATTTTGAATGTTATAGTTTGACATTTATAAAGCTTTCAGTTGTTCAGTTGACTCAATGAAATATGGTAAGAGCTGCATTTTCCAATTGGAGTTAGCTGTAATGCACTGTATAACAGCTGCATTAAAATGTCACCATTGTTTCTGTTATTTATTGTCTTCTTTCAGCCTTAAGTCTAATCAAACATCCACACAAAGTAGGTAAATGTGACTGTAAAATATGAAACTTATTTTAGGTTTTATCTTTGCACATACTATTTGAAGAGAATAATAGCCTCAACATAGAAGGAATTCATAGTGTGTGTCTATAGCATTACACATACTCCTTCTGGAAAAATTACCCACCTACCAGGACACTTGCCACTGTTGGAGAAGCGGATAATGACTGGAACGATAAGCTAGGAGACTAACCTCCACCACAACACATGCGTGGCCCAAATGAAATAACCTGATCTTGTGCCAGTGTATCTCAGAATGGAGTTAAGTCAGATGGTTTATTATATACTAACAGCAGCTGTTAAAGCTGAATAATTTGCATTACCTTAAATAAAGGCATAAAGGCTTTGTGGGAGATACTTGTGAACTTAACTGTTGTAGTATACATTCAACAGTAATTAATCTCTCAAGATTTCGTTCTCCAGTCCATAAAACGCTACAAAAAACTCTGAACAAATCATTTTGGAAGCACTTTTTTACTGGTAGAGGCCAATGCACTGACTGATATTCTCAGGCATTTACTCCTGAAAGTGCAGAAGAATGATTTTTCAGAATATGAAAATGGCCACATTTCCTATATCCTTCACTTTGAGAAGGCACTGGAAAGACAAGATAACGATGAATTGTAGACTGATGTTTTCTGTATGGGCTTTAGATTTCTTGAAGAAAATGAGAGTTGCACACTTTTATTACAGGCTCCAGACAAACTTTTTTTTCTTACACACTGTTGCTGCTACATCACAGTGTTAAGAAGTGGCACTCAGGACTATAATTTGCAAAATAAATTCTCATGATAGATGGACTAAGTAGTGAGAATAACAATCTGCTGAGAGAAGTGTAATAAAAAGAAGAATGAAGATCCTCCAAAATTAGAGGGTTAAACAGAGAATCTTACGTGGTAGCCCCAAGACACTTGTTGTGCACGCTCACAGTTCTTCACCTGAGGAACATGCAGAGTGTGTGCATGCCCACAAAAGCATAAATTACCTTGCCACTTCACATTGGAGCCTACCCAGGTCAGTTGCCACTAACCTTGCTATTTATACGCCTGAAAAGAAAACGGATTATGCACATAAGAACTATTTTAATTGCAAAATTGCTCTCTCCACTCATGCAGATGTATAATTACAAAAAATCCTTTCTGTGATTGACTCATATCAAAGCATTCAACAATAGTATTTTCCATGTTCCATTTCTAGCTATTATTTCATAAAATTTACTCTGATTTTCTTCAGTAAACGATTCTGTGAGCTTTGAAACCTCTCTCACTATTAATACTCCCACATTTTCCATCTGTTAACATTAACTTTAGTACTGATAATAAAGAGACAAAAGGACTACTCTTTCTAATAGAAAAGTTAGATTATTTAAATTTCACATTGATTTTTTTTCCCCCCATTTTTACTTTTCAAATGCAAGAAGAATTGAAAGCTGTAATAAACAATTTACATTGTAAATAGGTTTAGATTTTGCTATGGGAATATTACATGAAAAGGTTTAGGAAAGCTTTCAATAGTTTAGAATGCTGTGTTGTAACAGAAATGAAGGCTATGCAGAATCTTCAAGAATGTATTCCATGAAGGTTTCATGTTTTCTTGTACACAGTCTTTGCTTCAAGGTGATTAAACAATGATACCAGTACAAAGTTCTTATTGATTTGTGTCTTCTGTATTTTGTATAGCTATACATAGCACCTTTGTATCATTAAATAATAGGCCCTATCTGAGGCTAAAAGATTTATTTTTGTGATTAAGACTGTTCTGTTTTAAAATAGCTGGTTGGATTAGGGATGAAAAGAACATGTTCACAGAGCCATAACATTTTGATTCTAATAGCTATGCACAGTGAATGTAAAAACTGTTCCCACAGATCCTCTTACTGTCCCATTGTCATCAAGACACCAAACTAATGAAGACTGAGCACAATATCTCAATTTTTTAGTGATGCAATTGAAACATTTTTTGCTATAGCAAAAATTTGGAAGATAAAGTAGCAAGACAATGACATCAAAATATCAAGTATCTACATTAGATTCTAAGAATTTGGCAAAGTAAAATTAGGATTAAAATTGAACTAAACCAAATTCCAAATAACTAATTTAAAAATAGGTTATATTTCATAGACTATTTTAGTTACAGTTTGATTACTTTTGTCAAAATTACTGTTGTAACATCAGATGTACAAAACAAAGAGGGTTTCTTTCTGAAGTGTACACTTAACAGTTAATTTCACTTGAGTTCAGATATGCTTCAGGCAGCCGCTTTGGAAGGTTTCTATTAAATGTCATACATAATTACAAAAAACTTGTAAAAATTTATAATCATCATACTTTTGGATGCTTTCAAGATTCTGGAGAACCTCTCAAGCATTAATAGTCTGCTACTCAACTTTCCTGTTAAGCAGCCAGCTGCCTTGAAATTCAGTTTGAAATATGTTTTTCATTCATTTTCCAAGTAGTTAATTTAAACTTGAGCAAAAATATTGAATTGACTATGAAGAAATGTGGCTGCTACATACCACAACAGAATTTGGTAATTTGGCATGACTAGTAATTAGAGTTGGTTTTCTTAAATGGCATATTGCAAAATTTTTGGTTAAGAACATTTTGTTTGGTTTTGTCTTTCTTTTGTAGGTTTAAGAAAATCAATATATATGATTAAAAAAAAAAAGAAAAAACAAAAAACAAAAAACAGTAAAATGACCAACAGTGGGAGCAATGTTATCATAGTGGTAACTCCCAAAGGCTATTCTACAAACTAGATAGCCCAAAATTGTCATTTGTCAAAAGTACTGGCACCTTTGTTCTCAGCGGGCATGTAGTTAAAAAACTCTGTTTGAATTCATTTTACACTGCTGAACAAAGAGTGATCAGCCTATCATTTAGTAGAAATATAAGGATCTGTGCCAGATGAGAGCTCTACAAGCTTAAATATCATTCTAGAAGGCATAAAATACTATTTTGCCTCAAAATAGCTCATCAAGGAAGCTAAAATGTATGAAGAAAGTGTATTACAATGTTTTAATTAAATTAACAATAAAAAAAGTAATCCTAATAGGTAGGTGAAGAGGATGCTCTGAGTACAAATTCTTTGTATTCAATATAAGTAAGTATTTTGACTGCAAGCAAGCAAAAAAATGTCTAAATCAGTGACCTCTTCAATGACAAAATGCACAAATATGCAGGGCTTACATAAATCACTTGCTCTGTAGATACACTAAAAATCAAGGAGAAAATGTCTTTTGGATAGTACACAGGAGGAACAGCTTCCTGAGTATTGATTAAAGGAGCAACAGACAAGCGTCCTTTGTTTCTGTCTTTCTTTGTATTATCCATAGTTAAATATCTGGCTCTACAGTACACACATTTGGATATACTTTTTAAATAAATAAGCTGTATTTTCATGCAAAGTTTTCCATTTTGTGTTATACTTAACGTGGCCTTGAATGTGACAAAAAGTTGTTCTGGGAGAATGTAGTTACACTGTACAATGCAAATGAGAACAACTCATCATCACCCTTCCTCCTTCTACAGTTTTATCTCTCAGTGCCCTGCCCTTCTTACGAACGAGAAAAAAAAAAAAAAAAAAAAAAAAAAGAATACTAACCACTTTGTAAGTGGAGAGATTTTCACACCTGCTTTGAATGTGAATGAAAAAAAATAAATAAAGTCATTCACAAAGAAAAAGAATGTAACAGGTGATGCTTCCAGTTTTCAAGTACTGTTAATGAAAGACTGGCAAACAAAACTTTCTTCTTCATACTAAAGTCTTTTAAGTCAAATAAGTCACAGTTTAGATCTACTCCAAATAAATAAATAAATAAATAATCACATCTGGATTTTCTTTAATTGGCTAAGCAAGAAAGTATTTGCCTATAAGATAAATATATATACATTTAATTGAAACAATCTCTATAGGCACATAATGAAGATATTCGCTGGTAAAAATAGACCCAGTTTTAGCAGATCGTGGGGAAAAAAGTTCCTGGCTTTCCAGTTCAGGGCCTGTTTCTGCATGATGCAGATCAGACTCATGATGCAATGGGAGAGCCCAAGGATAAAACTTGCAAGCTCAGCTGATGCTGGACTCAATAATATCTCAGTATTTGAGTAATTTGGAATCTCCGCTGCTGTCACCTCAGATGATCCTGAAATATATGTCAGAATCATTTTTTCACTTATCTCAGGGTACATATGCAATGCTATTTAATCCATCTCACCATGTTTGACTGCCTTAGTCATCACCATGCCACGTCGCCATGTATTTAGGCATACAGCAGGAATACTCCCTGTGGGCCATGTACTTTGCATTGAACAACCATACCATCATAAACTTTCAGATCCTTAAAATGCCACTTCAGAATGAGTTTAGACTTCTGTTTCACCAGAATGCTTTCTTTGACTATGGGAATACAATCAAGTACAGGAAGCATTCTTCTGTTTGATTGTTAACACACCATCTGCTACAGAACACAGAACATTACATGCCGGCTGCAATAAAAACATGAGGTTAGGATGGTCTGAGCCACATTAGGTAACCTCACACACTCATAGACTGATAGAATTATTTGGGTTGGAAGGCAATGTAAAGCCTACCCAGCTCCAACCCCATGCTGTGGTCAGGACTGCCTCCACCAGTTCTGACTGTCCAGGCCCCATTAAACCTGCACACCTGTAGGATGGGGCACCACAGCTTCTCTGGGTAGCTATGCCAGGGTCTCATCACCCTTTGAGTAAAGAATTCGCTCCTAATGTCTCAACTAAATCTTCCCTCTTTAGTTCAAAACTGTTACCCCTTGTCCTGTCACTAAATTGCCTAATGAACAGCCCCTCTCCAGCTTTCTTGCAGGCCCCCTTTAGGTACTAGAATGCCTCCCTGAGGTGTTATGTAGATACTTCTGCAGTTTCCAAATTTCCAAAAAGTGCATCATCTGATACTTTTAAATTTATCTGTGAAGTGACCCAGATTTCTGGTATACGTGAAGGTGTAAATCAGCTTCGCATGAACTGGCATACAAAATGTGAGAGGTATCAATGTACACAATGGCAGAAAATTTAATTAGAGTTGTACATTAATTCATTTCCAAAATTTTAATCTGGAATTAAAGGAAGTGATCTGAGAAATTAGGCTGAGCAGATTTCTGGAGTTTGCTCCTGCAGAATTCTTTTTCAGTTCCATCATCTGCTTCATTATGACCGTATGTTATTACAGAAGACATTGTAAATAGAAAACAACATCTGAACATGTAAGAAATAGTAATAATAATAATAACAATACTATAGAAACAGTACAGTGCAATTTTAGGATTGCTGGGTTTAGATAACCATAGGGACTATATGAAGTATAAGTATACTTAAATGCAACCAATGACCTGTAGCATACACTATTGTCATGTTTCTTAAACCTACTGCACCTTTTAATCTGCCTGAGCACTTCTTCATAGATTTCCCCTGAAAGACTCATAACAACAGCAACAAAAAAACAACAGTGGCCTTTCCCTAAGTAAAAATAATTTTTTTTTTAAAAAAAAAAAAAGCAGCTTTGGGTGCTCTGACTTTGCAAGTGCCAACAATATTTCTTTCAAAGACACCTGCTGTTACACATCAACTGCAGCCTGCAAAGGGCAGGGACAATGACAGCATCCTTTTTATTTTTTATTTTTTTATGAAAACAGTTATGAATTGTATACAGATGTCTTTAATTTATTACATGAAAGCAAGCCTGGGCTTCCTTAACCTTCAAAATAATGAAACATAAGTGTTACCAAAGATGGTAAATGGAAACAAACAATTTCAATAGAAATTAACTCACGAAAATTTTTGTCATAGAAAAAATCACTGTTTTTCCAAGGAAAATAACTGAGCTTGAAGATGCAAGTTAGAGTCCCACATGCAAAATGCACAGATTAGCAGCCATTATAATCACTGCTTCTTTAGTGTTTATCCAGGACCATTGACTTTGCTTTTACACAGGGATGAACCCTATGAGAACAGTGCCATCACAACGGATGCATCTTTACAGTTCCAGTTCCCATGGCAGCACATCTGAAAAGATGTTTTTGGTGGGAAATTAAGGGTTCATCATCACTGTGCTAGCAATTGGGATTACTACTGGAGCTGTCAGAGACACTTTCAAAATTTCTCTCTCTGAACAGTCTGCCATGATGGAGTCCTCCACATCCTTTTTCCTTTCTTCCTTTGTCTCTCATTTTTTTAAAATTTATTTTTAGCAAACACCTTCCCTTCCCTTCCCTTCCCTTCCCTTCCCTTCCCTTCCCTTCCCTTCCCTTCCCTTCCCTTCCCTTCCCTTCCCTTCCCTTCCCTTCCCTTCCCTTCCCTTCCCTTCCCTTCCCTTCCCTTCCCTTCCCTTCCCTTCCCTTCCCTTCCCTTCCCTTCCCTTCCCTTCCCTTCCCTTCCCTTCCCTTCCCTTCCCTTCCCCTCCCTTCCCCCCTTTCATTTTTTCATCAGAATTTTCTAAATAAATCTGTATTCAAAATATACATTAGCAGTAATTTTCATTTTTGATTGGAATTGATGCTCCCATCATATTTGTTTTGTTAGAAAAGTTTGGAAGCCTGGACCCCAGCTGTTTGTTTTATGAGTATGCTGATAACCAGCATTTGCCTTACAGAGTCACTAAGAACAAGCAGAACAAAGACTAACAAAAATTGTAGGTTACCTGAGACCAGAAGAGCATTCTAAAACAATACCTTGTAATCTCAGGATCTGATTTTTTTTTTTTCTGTTTACCTGGTGTCAGCCTTCACTGTGTTCAATTTGAAAACAAACTGAAGGACAATGAGGAGATGCAATAGTTTAGAGCTTGATGGTTTTGACGCCTGAAACA
The DNA here is from genome assembly GCF_054131305.1 of Coturnix japonica. NCBI lineage: Eukaryota > Metazoa > Chordata > Aves > Galliformes > Phasianidae > Coturnix > Coturnix japonica. Next base: position 79,228,929 of record NC_140664.1, read on the forward strand.
TATTTTCTCTTCAATATTTTTGTTGATTATGAGCTATATGTATTAGTCTGTTTTACAGCTGACACCTCTTAATTTCTCATGTGAAGTATTTATTTCATAGGATTTCTTCTCAACTTGAAAACATTGTCCAAATTTCTTTACGCTCATTCATACTCATATTGATAACAAAGAAAGCAAATGAAGCAGATTTTTAAAAAGTAATAAGACTTTTTGAACCCTGTTGTTTTGGAAAAAAGGAAGCCACATCCTGAAGAAAGTCTTTGAGTAGAGTCTTAATAATGTCAAAAGACACTTCATTTCCCATTAAGCAATTTCACTGAAAGAGAAAAAAAATTATTTCATTAAGGATTTTCTTTAAGTGTAACAGTGTTCTTCTACAGTTTGGTTGTCAGAGCAAAGAACCCACCAGAACATTTATCCCTACAGCAGTTCTGAGAAGCAGAGACCACAATGATTACTAGACCAGAACAAGTGGTCTATCACATCCAATACAGTATTTGTAGTAATACATAACCCTGTAAAGCATAACCTCTTCATAGTGCTTTTTATGTTTGGTATTCCATGGACAGTGATTTCCTCTTGATCCCAGCTGTCAATGAATTTATTCCCTGAAGCAGTAAGAATAGCTGCTTTGAATTAGGTAGTACAGCCTCAAGTGTTACTGTGTTCATGTGGCATTATATACTTTTTGAATTCTATAGAGCTGTTTAAACACTTTCCCATGACACCAGTTCTATAGGGAAATTTCAAGTTGGGGGGGTGGGGGAAAGTGAGAATAATATTAAACAAACAAACAAAATAACAAAACAAAACAAAAACCCCTGCATTTTCTCAATTTAGCTAAATTTTCTATTTGTCTGAGTTCTTATTACTACACAAACAGAACTTAAATCAGTGGCTTTTTCCACTTTTTTTTTTTTTTAATTTATAATTATTTTCACTTTCTTGATCTCATATCTCTATTTATTGCTTTGTAATAACTTATAATCAATAGCAAATTGAGAGCCTGCTTATAAATACAGAAAAATAAAAGCCATTGTTTACCTTTCATGTTTTATTCATAGTTTGAGCATTACACGAGGAAGTATGTGCTGAGATTTATCTTTAATTTGAAAAGACAAAAGTGTGAATTTTGCCTACATTTCATTTTGTGCTGAAAAAAGATGTGAGTATTTTATTCTTTTTATTTATGAAAGAATAATTGGGTAGGAAGATAAAAAGGGCATTCTTACATTGAATCTTTTCTCACAAATTCATAGAAATAATTTCTACTAACAAAAGGGAAAATGATGTACAAACAGTATTCAATGTTTAGAATGTTCTAGTATTGTGAGAGGCTGAAATATAAATCTTCAAAGCACTCATGGGACTAGTTTCATTAATGGATCATTTTGCTATATCAAAGAACAATTAACTTATTCATTAAAAATTTAGAAACATCTAATTTTATTCATGAATATATCTAACACTTATTAATTAAATTTCTCATGTGAGCAAAAAACTATTCAAGTATGAGTTTAAGTGTTTTCTTACATACTTACATCTCTCTGAAGTCATTGAAAAGTAAGCAGGTGCTTTCATAACCAGTAATATTATCTTGTTATCTTGACTAATGAAAAATCTTTTTTCAAAATAATGCAAATAGTTGCTACTTTCAGAATTAGCTTTCACTAAAATTATGTAAATGTTTTATTAAAAAAAAAAATAAAATAATTTAAAAAATAAATAAATAAAAATGAGTTAGAGTAATGACTTTATTCCCTAGACTTGAACATTAATTTACTTAGTGTGTTCAAGCTGGAGTCAGAACTTTGTGACTCAAACTCATCTGAGCAAATCAGAAAACATTAGTTTTCCTTGCTAACATAGCCTCACAGTTCAGCATTTGTACAAAAATGTGTTTTCCACTAAAACAATGGAGAAATATGCTTTTCTAAATTGGAGATTTGTTGGTGGTTCCATATAGTCCCTAACTATTTTGCAATCCCTTCAAATTCAGTCATATCTTTGCTGTGAATGCTCCCTAGTAGAAATGCAGAATCATCTAAGTTGGAAAAGACCTTCGAAATCATCAAGAATTATCACCATCCTGACCCATGAAGACCTATTACAAAAACAAAACAAAACAAAATAGAACATGTCCCTTAATGCCACACTCACATATCACAACTATTTTGAGAGACAGGGGCTCCACCAGTATCCTGGACAGTCTAACCATCCTCTCCATGAATAAACTTTTCTCAGTAGCCAATTTAAGTCTCTCCTGGCGCAAGTTGGCACTGTTTCCTCTAAGACTTTCACTTTTCACCTGAGAAAAGACACCAACACACTCCTAATTGCAACATGCCCTGCCTATAAAAACATTTTCTTCTCAGAGTTACAACAACATGAAATTTATAATCCCAAACATATTTTCTTACACAACAGAAATACTTACCTAAGAATTCCTTGGAAGTAAAGAAAAGCTGTTCTAGTAATACATTAATCTGGAGACAAAACATAATGTATCTGTACCATGTTTTGCCTCTCTTACATTGTGTTGGCTGTGCCACTGCAGCTGCTGATATCTAACCAATACACATGAATACTGAAGTGATTTTTTGTTAAGAATAACTCTTTTTGTTGTTCACCAATCCAGTCTATTGCACATCCTGTGAAGAGTAACATATGCACAACAGAGAGCATTTAACCTGCTTTCCTATCAAAAGAAATGTTTGTAGGACCGTGACATGCACTACTCAGACTCTCACAATTTTACTCAATCTCTTACATTTTTATTGTGTATTTCACAGTATATATAAAGAGACATCTTGTGTGGGATAAAAGAGGAAAAAGAAAAGAAAAGAAAAGAAAAGAAAAGAAAAGAAAAGAAAAGAAAAGAAAAGAAAAGAAAAGAAAAGAAAAGAAAAGAAAAGAAAAGAAAAGAAAAGAAAAGAAAAGAAAAGAAAAGAAAAGAAAAGAAAAGAAAAGAAAAGAAAAGAAAAGAAAAGAAAAAAAGTGTAATTCCCTAATTCCCTGTAAGTTTTAGGCAACATTATCTCTTGCTCTGTTATTGCAGAGTTCATTTAGTAGAGACACCAGCTACAGCAGAATTTGCTCTCAGGTCATACAGCAAAGTAATTATGGACTTTTTCCCATATGTTCTTTTGCACTGAGTAGTTACTGCTACACAGTCTCTTCTTTGTTACTGTCGTGGCCTAAGATGCCATCTCCCTGGTATTGTGAACATGTTTATAAAAATCTTTGAGTGCAAATTTGTTAATTTAAAATGCTAAACCGTATATCTGTTCAGAAATAAATAAGTGATCACAACGGCAGCTCAAATGAAAGATTCAACTGGACTGTCATAGGAAACAGGTTGAGTTTTTGCTTGGTTAGTCTCAGATCAAACCCTTCCTTCCCTTTGACTAGTTCTACATGTCTCAAAACAAACAAAAAGCAAGCAAACAAGCAAACAAACAAAAAATACAAAACAAAATACAACACAAATCAAGGAAAGAGGAATATAAGGAGAATGCAGTGAAACCCAAAGCTATAGACAAGAGTTTCTATTCACATACATATAAATATTTCCAATCCAGTAATATGTTAAATAATAAAGGAGAATCACAAGCTTTTCTTTGCAATATTGGAAATCTGAAGTTAGAAAGATCCTTAAGAAGCACCCATTTAATTATGATGGTTAGTTATTTATTCAAGGCTCATGGAGTGCAACAATTATTTTTAGCTTAGGTAGGTACAAGGCATCACTTTTATGAAAGAAAAAAGTTTTTAAAACACAAGAGTACTACAGTGAAATGCAAAGAGACATGACCAGATAAATATACCTCCCTGGAAAAAGTGCTATTGATTTGTGTAGTGTTTGTTCTGCAGGGATTTTTTATTCAGTCCTGGCAGCCATTCAAAATCTGCATTTAAACAGAATTTTTTAAAGTGATGATCCTGATCCATTTTCTCAATGCCAGGAAATAAAAGCGTATTCTTAATGAAAAAGGCACTCTAGGTATAAAATATTTAAAACCTCATGCTAGAATACTCACTGGTTAAAAATAATGGGTGGGGTTGCAGAGGACACAGTTGTTTTTGTGTACTAATGTCATCAAGAAATGAAGAGAAGAAAGAAAATCAACACTCTATCACAATCCACCAGACCCATATATTTTATTGAGGGTGATGTTTGAAAATTACTGATGACTCAATATGCAAACACTGTTTCAAGCTTCCAGTTTCCAGCTCTTATGATGAGAATGTCAACACAAAGATGTTTGTTCATTGATCTCACCCTGCTCCCTTTTGCTTCCCCCCCTTCCCTAGGAACTATTTAGCTGTTAGTGGGTCTCACTATATGTCAGATATTAACCAGGCAATGATGTCGTCGTGTAGCTAAAATTGTAGAACCTTATTGTTCAAATTAATCTTTTAATCTTTTTTTTTTTTTTTCCTTGCCAAATGTTCATGCACTGCAAAGTCTTTTCCACATTTGCCATTGATAAGTTTTATGCTAAAAGAAAAAAACAAAACCAAAACAAACTCTTTGTGCCTCTCACTCCTGCCTTCTTTCTGCACATACTCTAAAAACGTCTGATAAAAAAGCTATAATATGGAGATTTTTTTTTATTTTTATTTTTTCACTTGTTTGCCAATTTAGCTTTTATACGAAGAGGAAAAAAGGCCAAAATTTTATCTGATTTGCCCAAATATTTCAAATAGTTCAATTTACTGTAGCAGACTACATTACAGCAATTCTAACCCCTTGCATTATATTTATGTACATCAAGAACACTTGCACAGTAGTAGAGATAACAGGATATGGATTCAGAGCAACCAGAGTACAGTTGACATCATAGAAAAGACTAAAAAGATAGCTGCAGGGATTGGGGTGAAAGGGAAAGGGAACTCTTTCCCTAGAGCAGCACCAATTGCCAATGACAGTCGCACTGATAACCTCCCACATGCAGTTCCCTTCCCCTTTCCTCTCTCCAACATTGTCTACTCCTGTTCTTTTTGCAGTATCAAAGACTATCTTCCTTCCTTCCTTTCTACCTTTCTTCTTCCCTTTCTTCTCTCCTTCCTTCTGTTGTTTTTTTGTTCATTTATTTGTTTTTGGTTTTTTTTCCTCCACCTTCTTTCCTCTCCTCCTTCCTTCCTTCCTTCCTTCCTTCCTTCCTTCCTTCCTTCCTTCCTTCCTTCCTTCCTTCCTTCCTTCCTTCCTTCCTTCCTTCCTTCCTTCCTTCCTTCCTTCCTTCCTTCCTTCCTTCCTTCCTTCCTTCCTTCCTTCCTTCCTTCCTTCCTTCCTTCCTTCCTTCCTTCCTTCCTTCCTTCCTTCCTTCCTTCCTTCCTTCCTTCCTTCCTTCCTTCCTTCCTTCCTTCCTTCCTTCCTTCCTTCCTTCCTTCCTTCCTTCCCATCTCCATCCCTTGCACACACTTCCCCCTCCCTCCCTCTCATGCAAAAGCAGCATAGGAGGCTCAGGAACCTGAACAGGCTCAGTCAGGAACAGAATTGAAAAGAGAAAACTCTGAAATTTAAACTTGTTTAAACTTGTACTGAACTTTCAAGATAAGACTAATGAAAGGGGTTGTAAGCTACATTAGAAAGAGGGGGAAAATAAGACATCTTGTCCTTCTACTTCAACTCCTCACCCCCTCACCCTACTAACCTGAGTTTCCTACCTCTCCTTTACTGCTATATTTTACTGCAGTTACATTGATTTTATACATACTGAGGAAAGCCTTGTGATGCCTCTTTAGGGATCTACCATGGTGAGAGAGGCTTTAAATCCTGTGTCAAGTGCAGAAGCAGTTTGTCTGCTGCTGTCACCTATCCTTACTACAAGAGGGTTCACAGTATCGTTTACTTCAACTCTTGCCCTATAAGAACCTTATCTGGGGAGCTTACATTTAATCTTGCTAACCTTTATTCTGGAAGGCTGTACAAACAACTCTATGTATGTGTAAAAGGAAGCATGAATTACACTGTGCTGAGAAAGCAAGAGGAAAGTCAGACATAACTAATATTACATCAAAATGAAAGCTACTTCCACTCAAACAAGTTCCTACTGCTGAGGAGTTGAATGTTCTCTGAGTTTTTTGCTCAGCGTATGTGGAGAACTAGTTGCGCACTTTGATCTGAACTCTGCTGAAACCTTCTGACAGGGGAAGTGACACAACACAGAGGAGAGAAGAAAAGAATTCCCACAAGATAGCAGTGTCATGTTTCCAATTGCAGCATCAAATCTACCTTGCAATTATACGTGCTCCTTGCAAAGCCTCTTCCAGGAATAAATACATCCATTCCACTGAAATAAGCTTCAGACTGAAATACACTAGGAGATTCCATCCAAGAACATTAAAAGCCGATCCAGACTGTAAAAACATTATTAGCAACAGCAGAAACTGCAATAGGAAAACTGAAGATTGTACCTTGCTTAGAAGTAGTATATTTAAAAGTAGTTTGGGATATATTACCTACCATCATATTATCACTTCATGTCATATGTGAGATTTCACTGGTGACTGTTCTAAATGCATAAAAATAATTGCATGTGTAGTTTTCTGTAAGATCAGCATCATCTAGCCTCTTTTAACCATATGAAGTCAGAAAAGAATTTCAGTTACAAATAGCTTGGTGAAGAGAGATGTTACATACAGCAAGTCTTAATTTCTACTGATTTATTTTTTCTTTGTCTAAGGGCTGAGGTTTTGACTGTACTTACCTAAAAACAAAACATTAACACATATTAATCAACAAAATTGACCGTGGAGTTAAAATTATTCTGTTTTTCACAACAGCAAAATTATTCTCAAATTATTTATATCTTTAACCAGGAGCCTTTATTTTAAAAGGAAATGGTATAGAGGAGCATTATCCACAGCATATTTTATAGGACAGAATCTTAAGCTTGACAGCAAGCTATGGTCATTTTGTTTTCAGTGAGTGCCTTCCTGGAGTATAGCACAGTGGGAGATGGGATCAAAGTTGTTCAGTGTTGTTTTGGCAGACAGTGCTGGTAGCGTGCTCTTGCCTACTGGACAGTGATTTTTATGCTATGCAATCAAACAGCGACAGCAAGAACAGCAACAGCAGGTTTCTCTTCTGGCATGGGGAGTATGAGACTGTTCTTAATGCAGATGCTTGAAGTGGTTCACTGGGTCAAAAAAAAAAAAAAAGAAAACAGTACATAGGCCACCCTGAAAGTAGTGCCTTCTATTTATTTCCATGGAAACTACAAGAGATGCAAAGAGAGTAATAATACAACTTGATAGAGCAAATTCTTGTCTACACAACAATATTTTTCAACAGAGTTACCACCAGTAGCTATGCATTTTCTCCAGCCATGAGCAAGAGCCTGTATGTCACACTCATAAAAATCAGTACCGATTGAGGTAATTCACTGTTTCACAGCTAGTGTGACAATGCCATTGCTGAAACACACCACCACTGCCTCACTGTGCTTATATCTACTGTTTGGTCTCCAAAACTGTTCAGCAAGTGCTATTGAGTGCCATTTTTTCCACATGGAGGAATTCAATGACACACCTTTGTTTCATATGCACTTCCTTGTCAGATGCCATTCTGTCAGTCTGTCCCTCTGCTGCCATCTGTCACATAGAGACAAAACACCACAGAATATTGGTGGGAAGGTTCAGTCTCAACTGCCATACTACCAACATCTGCCTCTGATCTCATGACCCAATGTAACAAACTAGGAGGCATTACTTTTGAAGAAGCCCACATAGAAGCAAATGTAAAAAAATTTCCAGACACTGAGAAATCGAACTTTTCCTTAAGCTGGTTAGTGAGGAAGAAAACAACAGGTAAAACAATGTGCTAGTGACTTGTAAGAGAGAAGGACATTGGACAGTTGTAGTTGTCAGTGTAAATATATATATTAAATAAATAAATAAATAAATAAATAAATAAAAGATCTGTTGTTGACAACAGTTTAAAAATTATGGTTGATATCAATAATAGCACTTTCTGAGACAGAGCACTGAAAACACATATGGTAATCAGTACAAAAAAGTCAAATCTGGAATGAATTACGCACATTTTTAAAACAATCCAGGAATTCCCTCAGTTATCCCCTGAAGAAATGTTATGTATAAGAAATAATCCTACCAAGAATTTAAGCCAGATAGCCTCAAAAATACAGGATATAGGAGCAACAGATATGTAGTAAGAGAATTACAAGATGAATTTCCATCAAAGAATGCCAACTCTGGCTTGGATTTCATTTAGCAATTATTTCTTTCCCTATTAGCAGGATCTTTGATGAATGTACTCACTGTGTTATTTCAATAGCACTCTGGACTACACCTCCTTGGTAGGAGGTTTTGCTAGACCAACCCAGCAGTACACCACTGGGGTTACTTAGTTAAATCACAGGAATAAAGAAGCCCACTACCTCAAGGATTATGTGCTGGGCAGTCTTTGTAAAATACAAAGCCAAGAGGCATTGCTTTTATTCTAAGTAAAGTTAATAATGTCCCCAAAGGCTTTTTTAGCTTCCCAGCTGGAATATCCTCCTTGATCTGAAACATCGGAAACAGCTAAGTCTAGATAAGCTCAAAATTTTAAAGAGAGTTTGGTTTCACTCATAAGAGAGGAACATGGTGTTCTGGAGGCACTGGAGCAGCCCCGTTTATGCTTCTCCTTTGAAGCTTGTGATGCATTAAAAGAATAGAGATGGTGAATTTGCTGTCTACATTCCTTTGGCTAACAAGAACTATGTAAATAGATGAGAAACTTTAGAACTTTTTACTTTGTACTTACTGTTGCTCAGCTTAGATTTGTCAGTCTGTGTGACCATGGCAGTCTTAAAAGCACTTAGTACTTCAGTAACAACAGAGAACAAACAAGAAGAAGATTAAAAGCTCTTCTTTTTTTCTCATAATTTATTGAGAAACAATCTACACTGGGAAACCACACAAAACTTAGGTCTGGCTGTCAGGAATAAAGTATCCCAGAAATATATATATATATATATATATATATATATCTTTGTCAGAAAACTAAAAGCAAACATACAAAAATGAATGAATTTAAGCTGTTAAGAAATCATGCTTCATTTTTTTCTTTGACTCTAGATTGCTTCAGAGTAACTGTCTTTTGAATATCACAGATCTGCTCCTAACATTTATGATCAAGAGTCTGCAAGAGAAGATGTATGAGGAGCAGATGAGTTGGGGGGGGGTGGCTCATGGTGGTGTAGTTCCTCACAAGGAGCAGAGGGGCAGTGCTTAGCTCTGCTCTGTGTGACAGTGACAGGACCTGAGGGAACGGCATGGAGCTGTGTCAGAGGAAGACCAGGTCAGGGATTAGGAGGAGGATCTTTATGCAAGGGTGGTGAGCATGGAACAGACTGCCCAGGGCAGTGAGCAAAGCCCAAGGTGCCAGAGTTCAAGGAGCCTCTGGACAGCACTGTCAGAAATATGCATTGGTGGTTGTGTGAGGTTCCAGGTGTTGAACTCAGTGATCCTTATGGGCACCTTGCAACTCAGATATTCTGCGATTTATCTTAATTGACCTAACTGGAAAGCAGTAGATTGGCACCAAAGAAAAAACATCTAAGAAACTAATTCTGCACACCCAATTTTATGTGTATTCTTTTCTTCTTGAGCACAGTTAGGGATTTTGGCTTTCTATGCTAAGTAAATCATCCTGTTGCTGCAAGTCCAAAGGGTAAAAATCATTTTGTAGGACACCTTGTAATGGTTAACAGGCAGACAAGTGTTGCAAACATGTTCTCTTCCTTCTGGTGGCATTAAGTGGAAAGGAAAGCATCCAGGAAGTACGCTGATACTGTGATTAAAGGCTCACCAAAAGAGTGCTTAATAGGAAATGAATCTGTATGCTTTTAAATCTCTTAGTCTTAAACAAGCATAATTGAAATCTTCTGTCTGGAATACAAACAGACCGTGTTTTACCTCAGTAAGCAGACATGATTACTGCTGCTCTGTTGAAGCGCTGTTGCTTAACTGTCTTGGGTTTTCAAATCAAATTATACGTCCTCTCCCTCCACTGCACTGAAAGATGATAAAATAAACAAGGCAGTCACAAAACACACTCTCATTCTTTTCCCCATTGGTCTAGTAGAATCCAAAGGAGAATGAGGTTGAAAGAGAGAGTGGATAAATCCCCTCTGGACCCTTTGTATTAGATAAAGCAAGCTAACAGAGAGAGAAGTGATCACTTTACAACAGAGATGAACTTCTCAGAAGAAGTTTGATAAATTGACATCATTCCAGGCAATTTGAGGTAATACAATCTTCATGTCTGAACAGTGTAATTACAGGATATGTTTCCAGCATACAGAAACACTCTGTATCAATCACCACGAACAGTTTTACCAACCAGCTTTTGTTAGGTAAGAAGGAGGAGGAAAAAAGAAGGGAGGGGGGAGCTAAACAGTAATTTAAACATCCTTTAGCATTAAACAAACTAATATAGCTGGCAGAAACATCTGCCACCTCAATCTGAGGCAGCTAAGAGGGGGAAGACTGGATGCAAGTGAGATGGGCTCAACATAGAGGCAGAAGTCTGGTGCTAGGTAGTGTCTCATTTTTTGAGGGAGGTACGGTGATAGGAATAAAGCATAAATAAATCCACGAAGTGTGTGTATGCACCCTAGTTTGAGTGCAAGTAGGTAGTTTCTACCACCCATTCCAAAGAGAGAAGTAAAACCAAGTCAGCTAAAAAAAAAAAAAAAAAAAAAACACAAATAAAAACTAACAAGAGCAACTGAGCTTTGACTTTTTGTCTCCCACCTAAAGGGAAATGTTTGCCCCAATGACATGCTGGATTAATTTCCAGCAGCATGTTTTCAAATAACTTATTTTTATTCAGCTCCATAGCACAGGCATGAGGTTAATTTTTCAAACTACATATAAGGTTGCAATAATTCATTTTTCATTTATAGTGACATTTATCAAAGTGGCAAGAACTGCCACTAAAACTTGTACTAATTGACTTTCCGTTATTTATAATGTCAGATAAGAGGCAAGGAACAAAAACCAAACCACTATTTTATTTGGTCCATGCAAAATGTATTTGTCAGAATTTGTTCTGAATATACAGTGGTTAACTATGAATAGGCTCTGAACCATGTTTAGAAATGTCTGGACTGAGCTCCTGCAAATTTCAATTCTTAAAAAAAAGACAGGTAAAGGGATCATGCTTCTCCCTATTCACAACAGCCTGCTGCATTCAGATCTGCTTCTTCATGTACATGGCTAAGAGAAGCAGTTCAGTCCTGAGCTTGGTTGCAAATCCCAAGGAATAAAGGTAAGCAGGTACAGAGCTGCTCATCAGAATATTATAAAACTGAGATTTAATGCCCAAGATAGGATTTTATTTTATTTTATTTTATTTTATTTTATTTTATTTTATTTTATTTTATTTTATTTTATTTTATTTTATTTTATTTTATTTTATTTTTCCCCTCCAGTCTTTTCAGTTACTATGGAAGATTTAGGCTCTGGAAAATAAACATGACTGGCATTAATTAATTTGGAGTAAGTAGTATCAGTCTTACCACACAAAATAATATGTGATCATCTGCAAACAACCAGAACAAATAAAGCACAAAAATGCTCTTTCTTTTTTTACTGTTTTAGGGAAGAGATCACTTTGACTTCTGCAGACAGAAAAGGAAAGCAAGGAGGCTTTTCATTGTATAGATGAGTGGAAACTAAGCTAAAGGAATACCTACTCAATAAAGCAATTGTGGAAATGTTTGTATGCCAATTATTTAACATATAGGAATAAATCTCATTCTTCAGTCTAGTCTTAAATGTATGATCTAAATAGAATTTCTTTATTTTGGTAATGCACTAGTAGTAATGAAGAAGTCCAAATCTGAGGGCAAGTCTAAGAGAAGGTGAAAGGCGGTGCTACTATACACAGCAGAATTTTGTCTATTGGATGGGAAATGAATTTCTTCATTAAAACGTCCATCATGGTAGTTAAAAAAACATATGTATTCAAAGGAAAAAGGCAAAAGGATATAATTAGAAGACTTCATTATGGAAAAACTGCAATAGTTTCAAATTTCTATGAGCTACATGTTAATCTGCTGCTGGGGTTGTGCAGACAGACCATTTTTCAAAGCTTTACTAAAATATTTTATTTGACTTTGCACATGTATTTGGAGACTTAGCTTCAAAATTTTTAGTAGAAATACTGTGAAGATTCATAAGAACCTCTCTTCAATAAGTGAATATATGCTAGAGTTCATATTTATATATAAATTATAATAATTTATAGCAGAAACTGTGTCTGCAAAGATATTTTCTTCACATTTATCCACATCACTGTATCCCTAACTTTATTCTGATAAATTCACAGAATTTCACATTTATAAAGCAAATCAGTTTTAAAGCAATCTCTGGCTGTAAATGCTTTACACATTCCTAGAACAACTAGATACTCTGTACTGATAATCTCCTTGATAAGGAAGGCTGTTCCAGTAACTGTGGTCTCTTCTAGCTTCTCAATTAGCATTTCAGGATGTTAGAAAAACTAACCTGTGTTTATTGCAATTTAAAGTGGCCAGAGAATGAATTGAAGTTTAGGAGTAGGGACAAAGCTTTAGCATACACATTGATAGGGAATGAACTGAATTGAACTAACTGAATGTAACAAAGCACATAGTAGCAGTGCGCAGGAGACATTACATCCTTTGAAAACAGTAAAATCATGATTGAAGTAAACTATTTCACAGCTTCCATTAAGTATTATCATACAGACAGATATTTATATATACACATAATTACATGCTCATTTGCATCTATGTGTGCTTGAATATATGCTAATTCTCCAACCGTTTTAAGTAATGAAGAAATACATACAATGTACACACTGACAATATTACAATGATAAATAATAACTTCTTAGAAGTTACAATTAAAAATCTGTTTGACTTTTGTATATAATTAAGTTAACTGGTGAACATACCTGCTGCAATTTTATCATAGCCTTAAAACATAAAAAACTCTAACCTATCAGTAAAATTAATTGTAGTTTCAACAGAATTCTCATACTCTGATTTTTAAAGCTGTGTCAATGAATAGAGTGCCCATATGGTTTAAAAATTTTCCTCCAGTATCACGTGTATAGGATGAGATGAGAACTTTCTTTTAATATGACAGTTTTTGCTGAAAAAATACCAACTACCTTTGAAAGAACCTCAAAATTATTCCTAGGCACAATATAAGAATGTAAATATTGCATTATAAGTAAACCAGAAATGAAGGTTTCCACTTACTGGTTAAGTATTGCCCTTCTAATATTAAACTGCTTTTGATTTTTGCCTAATTTCCATTAGTCACAGCTCACTTAATTGAGAAACTTCTTGAGGAAAATTGTTAAGAGACAATCTGTTCTTCTAAACAAATTTGTTCACTTTGAAATCCTTATTTTGTATCCCTTATAAGTTTCAAGATGAACATGATTTAATTAACCTAAACATTATCTTCACTTCTGAAATGGCTAAGCAAACTTTTGGTCTATAGTCTATAACATAAGTTGCAGTGATTAAACTGAAGTTTAAGTGAAAATTTTATTTATTCTTTAGAAATCTTAATAATATTTTTCTGTGATATCAGCAATATGTCATTTCCTGGTATATTCCTTACACACACATTTCTTTTAAAAAGGCTTATGTATCAAGGAAAATAAATTTGAGGAAAAAAACCTTTAAAAGTAAGAAAAATGATTTATCAAACAATATCAAACAATATTGGAGACCAGTCATGAGTGGTGTTCCCCAGGGGTTGGTGCTGGGGCCTGTCCTCTTCAACATCTTTATGGATGACTTGGATGAGGGCATTGAGTGCACCCTCAGTAAGTTCGTGGATGACATGAAATTGGCAGGGAGTGTCGATTTGCCTGAGGGTAGCGAGGCCTTACAGAGGGATCTGGATAGGCTGGAGAGCTGGGCCGAAGCCAAAAGGATGAGGTCCAACAAGACCAAATGCCAGGTCCTGCATTTTGGCCACAACAACCCCAGGCAGCGCTATAGGCTTGGGGCGGAGTGGCTGGAGGATTGTGTGGAGGAAACTGACCTGGGGGTACTGATTGATGTTCGGCTGAACATGAGCCGACAGTGTGCCCGGGTGGCCAAGAAGGCCAACGGCATCCTGGCTTGCATCAAAGACAGTGTTACTAGCAGGAACAGGGAGGTAATTGTCCCCCTGTACTCGGAATTCGTGCAGCTGCACCTCGAGTACTGTGTTCAGTTTTGGGCCTCTCACTGCAAGAAAGACATTGAGGCCCTGGACCGTGTTCAGAGGAGGCCTACAAAGCTGGTGAGGGGTCTGGAGCACAGGCCTTATGAGGACCGGCTGAGGGAGCTGGGATTGTTCAGCCTGGAGAAGAGGAGGCTCAGGGGAGACCTTATTGCCTTCTATAACTTCCTGAAGGGAGGTTGTAGTGAGCTGGGGGTTGGCCTCTTCTCTCATGTAATCAGTGACAGAACTAGAGGGAATGGTTTTAAGCTGTGCTAGGGGAGATTCAGGCTGGATGTTAGGAAGTATTACTTCTCGGAAAGTGTAGTAAGGCATTGGAATGCGCTGCCCAGGGAGGTGGTGGAGTCACCAACCATGGGAGTGTTCAAGAAATGTTTGGATGTTGTGTTGAGGAATATGATTTAGCTGGGAAATATTGGTAATGGTTGGACTAGATGATCTTCTAGGTCTTTTCCAACCTTGATAATTCCGTGATTCTGTGATCTGCACCACTATAATACATAGCACCACATATATTTTTATGTATTTGTGTATATGGTATATATTTGCATATGCACATGCATATATACACGCATACACATACTTGCTTTTATATGTTCATATAAGTCAACATACATACAATGTTCATATATGAAGTACTTCTATACTTATACTTTCTATATGTGTTTGGATATACATGTGTGTGCACCTTTCTAAAATAATTTTACAACAATAGAAAAAGTCAGTTCAAAATAGTGACAGGAACAGAAACTTCAAGTAATGATAACAGAAAATAATTACTTATTAAAAAAAAATAAGTGATACTTCGTATCACTTAAGTAGAGCTGAGGACTGTAAAGATTTTAGTTATCTACCTTTAAATGACACACAAAAAAACGTGGCAAAAGAGAGTGTACAATAATAACAAGTATAAAAAGCTAAAGAATTGCCTTCCTTTTCCTTATAAAGCATTTTCTTTTTTATATAATGTCTGTGGAATAACCACAGACATTATATAATCCATTAGGGCAAGAGTCATGCATAGATTTAGAGTTAGATTCTTGCTATGAGAAAACACTCCTATAACAGGTTATTATATTTAGCAATACTGATCTCCAGAAATAACGTATCTTCAGTTATGTGGAACTTATGTTAAAATAATCTGAAATTTTAAACAAAATTGTTAGTATAGTGGTTCCTAATAAATTGTCTGAGAATCATCATAATCGTTATAAAAGATTAATATACCCTGTTTATAGAGGACAGGAGGAGAGATCATCTAATGTTCAGAAGATACATGAATAACTGGATATAATTATCTGGCATCTTTAGAATGGAAATTACCTTCAGCACTATTGTTTCTCAACTCTTGTGTTTAACTAGAGGAATAACAACTAAATGTTATTAGGGCAGTGGGGTTATTATTCCTCTCCACTGCTCTAAAGCCATGCCTATGCTATCACACAGTATGGATCTCCTAGTGTAATGGTTTTGTAATTTTTGCTATTGGCATTCCACATCATAGCATCATGTGGAACACAGAGAAGAACTACAAGTTCCAGAGGACCTCACAGTCAGAGAGGGAAATACGTCAATTAAGTAACACCAACTCTCTCACTGCCTGGCAGCAGGTGTGGGTGTGCTTCCAAGCTGTGAACCTTCACATTCAAAGTAGGCTTCTCGGTCTTCAGAAAACTCTCTCTTATTTTACTTATTAGCCTCAATTTTAATTAGACTGTATTATATTGTGTTATCTTGCATTCCAATATCATAGTAAAATAAGTTTTCCTCCTTAGATCATTGCTGCTTCTCTGTTGGTTTCCTTGAGCCCAGCTCCCATCTCCCTACCCCTTTCCCTTCCCACAGGCCTACTGGCCTACTGCCCTCCCCCCCCCCCCAACATGGGCATAGACTGATCTAGAAAACTCTGTGACACCTAGTAGCAATGTTAGGCTCTGTGATTTGCTTACAGTTTGCACTGTCTTAATGTAACTGAACCTGCTTCTTGTGTGACTGTGGGATGTCACAATCACACAAACAATCCAACAAGCTGTAGGCACCCTGAAGAAGCATGGTTCACTTCTGCATTGTGATCAAATGGCAAACAACCTGAAGCCCAGTTAAGGCAGATATAACAATTAACTGGAAGCCTTTGGAAATAAAACTTAAAAAATAAATAATCTGAAGTTAGAAACAGCATTGAGCATAGCAGCTGTTATGATCAATATTCTTATTCAACCCTTTAGCATGAGAGTTTGACAAGATGGCAATAGGATACACAAGATTCATTACTTAGCTTTAATAAACATAGTAAAGAGGCAAGGGAGCTAAGAATGAGACATTTTCACGACTACCAGCATTCACAGGAATAGATGATGTCCAGTTTAAGAGTCTATTAAATTAAGAACAGTGTATTCTGATTATTGATATTTTTCTTCCACTGCTTTTTTTTTTTTTTTACAGAAATATTTACAGATGTCATCTATTTGAGAGGATTCTCTTTTCATAAAGCTTTCAAGAAGCTAGAGCGCATGGATGTTTTCTAGGCCCCTGACTTTGATCTGTGCACGTGCATGCAAAAGCATATATGTAAGAGGTGGGAGGAGGTCAATCTGCCAAAGCAGGAACTCTTGTAATGATTCACAGTTTTCAGAGATGTTGAAGTTAGAGCTATTGAAAAGTTACCCATAAAGAAAAAATGAATCTTTCCTTTTCTGGGACATTTAGCACTAAAACCTAATTCTTTTTCCCATTCACCTCCTTGTTAGACACCATAGACAATATCACTTAACAATAGAAATCTTCACATACAGTGAAATATATGCACTTATCGCCCTCCCCTATGATTCCTAAATATTTAGCTTCAGGTTTAAAAAAAAAAATAAAAATACAGTAACACTTTTTAATATTCTTATACTAGAAACATTATTTAGAGCCCTCCTTCCATCCTTTTCTACCAATTAGCATGAACTAGCTTGCTAACTGGCCTGTATGCTTCCCCCACTATTCACGTATTAAAAGGACTACACTCTATTCCATTTTCTCTTTTTGCTGAGGAAGAACTGAACCATCAGTACAACAGACAAAGCTGTTTTAAAGCTTTTCGTAAATATCTACATGATTCACTGTAGGTTATTTTTGTCAGCCGTTGCCAAAACTTTCAACAATCACTTTCCATTCCTGAGAAGCACATAAATAGAAGTTGAATTCGCACTGAAAACTAAATAATTTTATTTACACAAATATCCATTATTTGAATGCTGTATCATATGTTTTAATAATTTAATGAAATACTCCACAGAGTCCTGATGCAGAGCAAAGAATAGCAATTATAAAAATAAGAAAAAAAAAAAAAAGAGAGAGAGAAGTCACGCAGTGCAGGCACTCCAGTTACATGTATACTTAAAGTCTGCCCAAGCAATTCTGTTATTCAGAAAGCTTCATTGCATGATAATTAATTTGGATTTCAGTGACTGCAAAAGGAACATTTTTTTCTCATAACAGCTCTGAACCCAGCAGGTCTATAGAACATCAGTGGTCCATGGTTTTTAGTCTGATTAAACTTTTAAGCCCATACTGTGTGGGACTCACTAATGATAAGACTTGTAAAGCATATATGCACATAAAAAGGGGGTGGTATGATTTGTTTTGAGGCAAACCAGCTTTCAGATACAAAATGATGAAAGAACAATTTTATTCCTTGAGCAGATCATACTTTAAAAAGTAATGTACATATACGTCCTTAAATCAATTGCTAAAATGCTCAAAAATATATAATTACGTTGTTTGGAGTGTTAAGCAATTATTGCCAGTTTCAAGTCTTTGCTACTATAACATGCCTAAGGCAAATACTCTGTGTTCATTAATATTGGAAAGAGCAAGTCATAAATCTATAAACTGAACATAAACATCTTTCAAGTTGCATGTAGTCTAGGGGCTTTTACTAGTAGAAACATATTTCATTCTGAGTCTGCTGATTTTATTTGCCTTCCTCTGCTTTCCTAATTTCATAGTTCATACAGAATTTCTACATGCATTCATCTATACACTTGGTACTTTCTGAATTCATAAAAACTAGCAAGAAATGGAGGATGACAAGGATACTGTGCATCTGACATTGCACATAGATCTCAGTGATACAACTACAGCAGAGATATTTTTTTCTTGGTTCTTCGAAAGAACACATGGCACAATTCACACTTTTGACTGCATCAGGCAACAATATACCAAGAGGTAAATGAATGTTTCTATAACATTAGAGAAATTTAATTCTTGGAAACAGATGCAGTATTAGACAATTTTCTCTGATCAAATATGGAGTAATATGCAAATTAAGCAATACTAATGAAAAAAACCTGGAGCATTAGTTTAGACAGCTGCATTATTCTTTTCCAGAGGAAGCGGTGACTACTTCTGAAGGAAATTACCTTGAATACACACTTCCTCACAGACCTAGTCTGTGAATTTTGTGGTATTTTGTATAGACTTCCCAGCTGAATTTCAGTTTAGGGTTGAAACCAAGCATTTCTTTTGTCCTTCCTGAAAAGCTTATATTCATTATAGACAGCTGATGGAAAACGAAGAAGAGAAGGAAGGATATAAACTTTTTTCTTAAGCATGTCCCCTAAAGATAAAGTAAAATGACACTAAGAACAGAGTGGTTCTCCAGAGGCTTTCTTCTGCTCCGAAGTCACCCTTTTCATTGGAAATTCAAATAGTAAGCCCATGTCCAAACACAGCCTGAATGTAGAGAAGTGGGTGCAGAAATTTTCTATGAATATAATGAATAAGGATGTAAATGCTCTAATTAAATAGAGTCAATTACAATGCAAACAGCTGTGTGCTGTCATCCATACGAACTTCAGGGGACCTAAGTACTGCTTCACATTACCAAGTCTTTCAGTATGCTATTCACAAGGTACTTTGTTTCATCTACTTCCAAGGGAAATAATTCATACATGAAAAACAGCTATGGCTGAAAGATTCATCTCTGGTAAGTACCTGAAAATTTATTGGGGATCTCAGCGATAGATTCATAGTTACACATGTTGCTCCAAAAGTAATGCCTCCTATTTATTTCCACAGAAACTATAATAGATACAAAGAGCACAATAACACTATTTGATAGAGCAAATTCTCAGTTACAGAACACTACTTTCCAACACTCATCACCATTACTTATGCATTTTCACCAGTGAAGCATAAGAGCCTGCAGGCTGCATTCATAAAAGTCCACGCAGCCATATGAAGCATGGCTTATTTTTCCCTTTTTCTGTTGTGAATGCTGAAACACCACCCATTGCCTCACCACTCTCACATCCACTGTTTGAACCAAATAAATGTCCACCATGCATAAATGACTATCAATGAATGATTTTATTTTTTTTCCCCGCTCCACTGCATGAAAGAATTCAATGAAAAATCTTTGTTTCATACATACTTCCATGTCAGATGCCATTCTGCCAGACTGCCCCTCTGCTTTCATCTGTCACATGGTGACAAAATGTAACAGAATATTGGTGGGAAGGTTCAAACTCTACTGCCGTACCACCACCATCTGCCTCTGACATAATAGACCAGTGTAATAAAATAGGAGGTGTGACTTTAGAAACATCCATCATACAGTTAAGAATACACATGCAAAAATCCTCCTAAAACTAGGACACAATCAAGAACTTATCTTAGTCAACGACTGGAGTTAAGCCTGCTGTGCCCTGTGCCACACACTTCCTACATGGCAACACACTGTCTTGAGGAATTTACAGATTGAATGGTTTCTAGAGCCAGCAATACAGTGTACAATTTGAAGTAACTATAGTTTATTTACTGAGAGCATGAACAGATTTATCACCTAAGGTATTTTATGAATACTATAGCTTGAGTGAATTAGATTGCATTTCAGATACAAAGCAAGAATAAACTGAAAATAGAAGTGAAAGAACTGTAGCCAAATCAACAGCAGATAGTAGTTCTTTGTGAAACGTTAAGTCTGCTCTGCCAAACACAGCTTCAGCTGCCTTTCTAGTCAACACATGAACACATTAAGTCACAAAAAACACACTTGCTACACATTTCACTCAACATGTGAATGTGAAAATAAAACAGGACTAGAAGAATTTCCTTAATCCCGCCTCCTTCATTAACTGAACTGCTTCAAGTGAAAAGTGTTAATTCACTTTTCACTTTATAAATTTAATGTCAGTACTTTTAAACTCTTACACTCTGATCCTTATGATATTTTTGAATCTCTTACACATCCATCATTTTCACTGTATCAAACAAGTACTTGTAGTGTAAGTCAAGGATTTAGTTATTCTATAGTGAATACAAAGAAAGGCTCAAGATTCAAAATTCAGAGAAAACCCCGGTTTTATAAAACCAATTTTTTACCATTATTGGTGCTTCAGATCAAAGTATATTAAAAAGAAGAAAAATATAACATGTTTGTATATTAAGTCTGACCAATTTCACTTAAGAAAATTTGGATTTGGTTTCCTTCTAAAAGAATGTGGTAATTCTCCAGGACAATTTACTGGTAAAGACAGAAATTAGAAAGCAAAAGAGAATCTGTGGATTCACAAAATAAACAAACAAACAAACAAACTGACCTCAAATATAGTCTCTATTTTCCTATAAATAAATTAATTATTTTGAAGTCTGATTTTGGTTTTCCTAGACCAGGATGAATTCTTACAAGCTGCATTAGGTCAAATCACTAACCCTGCATCATCCTACATAAACACCACAGGATATCTTTTAAAACTGCTCTTCAGAAAATAGAGCAAAAAGGTTTAGTTTCCAATTAAATATGAAAGCACATCATCTGCTGGTAGAAAAAGCATTGAAAAAACAAACAAACATAATACTAAAAATCCATCAAATATATTTAAAATGCTGGGGTTTTTTTGTCATCAAAACTTGATGTTTAGTCAAACATTTCTTGTCCAATGATAGTCCATTCTCTCTTCTCATTAATAATTAAATAGTTCAAAACACCAATTCTTTACTAAATGAACATCTATGGAATTTACAGTGAACTTGCATAAGAGTTACAGTGCAAATAGACAAAAAATCACTGAAAGCTTATATGTTGGCAAAAATATCTACTCATTCAGCTTTTTCAATTATCTGTTGTTAACCATCCTGACAGCCTTTCTCCCATTCTTTTAGAACAACCCACTTACTCTCTGAGTTTTCAGAAATCCACACATACAAGTGAATTACTGACAGAGGAAATAGTTCCTCACCCCTCCTAAAACAGAAACATACAAACAAACAAGGTGAATCCCAAATATCACAAAATATCACATCTAATGGTAGTCATCTGCTTTTCCTCCCATGCACAGCTGTTTTCAAAGGCGGGGTCTGAATAGCAACATTCATCAAAATAGTTAGATTCTCTCCTCTGCAACTTCTTTGCAATTCCTGATACAGCATCCAAGTATTACATTCGTATATCTTGGGGAAAACTTGGGGCAGCACAGGGGTTCAGATTAAGGTAATAGAGACTTATTTGCTCTCTTAGTCATCTGCTCTATGAAACTACTAAAGTTAAAGAGTTATACAAAATTCAGAACATTCTGATATAAAATACAAGGGCAAGGGAAATGTAGGAAAAAGCAGACACACATATGCACTGAGATGTTCAGCTGAAACTCAGAAATAACAATACACTCCACAAGGCAGCCCACAATGCCATAGCTTTAATATCAACATGGAACATGTATCTGAGTAAGGGAAGGTCATTATGAGAAATTAAACTAATAGGTGTGACATTAAAGAACTAGTTTAAGAAAGTTCAAAGAGAAAGCTTGGTGATTTCAATGGAATTTGAAAAAAGAAGTCTTTGGAAACATGAAATGACTAAATATATTCAATAGATAAGGACAATTAATTAGTGGAAGTTTTCAAAGGATTTGCTATTACTGCATCTATCAGATGTGAAAGGGAGAAAGTAAATTTCTGAGAACTTGCTAGAATGAAAGCAACAGGAGTTTCCTGGCTTGAAAAGAAAAAAATAATATATTTTATAACAAAAAATATAAACACAATGAAACTGGAACAATAGGATAATAAAAATACTGGGGAGGAATGACTGCTTTCAAAAAGAAGCAAATTGCTCATTAAAAACAGATAAATCTAATTTCTTGCTGAAGAGTTGCACTCTTAAATAAAGGAGTTCAAGTTTCCTTGAGAATGGAATTAAAAACTGGAAACATCTGTTACTGTAATTATTGCTTATTACCTGTATAACGATAGTGCCTGAGGCCCCAATTAAAGTCTGCTCATCATTATGCCAAATAGTTATAAATACGTGATAATCTCACTCCAAAGACTTCGTGGAAGGAAGTAGATAAACGGAGGAAGAACTGCAAATTCTGTTTTATGCTCAGGGAATGAAAGGACAGAGGTTAAGTGCCTGCTCCAGTTTGCAAAGTTGGACATAGGTGTCTAAAATTCAGAAAATTCTACCTGGAATTGCAGATGAGAAAACAACACCATGTGGGGTGAAGAGAGATCACTGATTCATTTCCCAACCATTGTGACTGCATAAATATAGTGGCTGGATTTTCCATTTCACTTTTGAAAGAGATCATAGAGGATTTCCTTGATGACCATGAGTTTGTTCTGAAGAGAAGTCAGATTTCAAACATCTTTGAATATGGGAGTGAAGGGTCAAAATGAGGATGTTGTTTTTGTTTTTACAAGTATTCCAGGAACACAAGAGTGTTATGTAACTTTGAGAGAGGCTACAAAATTAGTGGAAATCTCTTGTTTATGAATGAAATTAATCTTTTTTCATCACCTGTTGTAACATATCATTCTGCAGTGTAACAAATAATGCAGAAGAGCTCCAGAGAGCAAGCAAATTACCCCAAATTTATCCACAGGTATTTCTTAGTTGAAACATTTTTGCAGCAGTGTCTCATCACTTCCAAGAAAAATGGACTTCTCTAGAAATAGAGAAAAAAAAAAAAAAAAAAGAAAAAAAAAAAAAGAAAAAAAAACAACTTCAGAGAAAAAGAAAATTCCTGTTTTCTTAAACAACTTATATTGCAGAGATACCCGAGCATTGCTAAGATATCTCTCCATGAGAAACCATGTTGGTTACATGAAGCTTAAATCTCTTTTACATGAAAACTGGGCATTCAACACATGGATTGATGAAGTTAATTAGAAATTTTCCAAGATTTTTTTATGTACTATAACTACTACTTTGAACAGAGGCAGTTAGATCCTGTGCATATATATAAATATATGTATTCATTCCAATATAAATTCTTTGCTACACTTTTACCAAGATATCTAAATTCTCAGACCCTCAATGGGAACTGTACATAGTGATGATGAGTCAAAATCTTTTTCTTCATGTTCTTTCCAGTCCTGTGAAAGATGTTCTTGAGCCCAAGTCAGATACCTTAGTACAATGTCAAATTAACAGAGATGGATGTACAGAAGGATTCAACTTTCTAAGTTGGAGAATCCACAAGATAGGAAGTAAAAATGTCATAGAAAGAGATGAACGGTGACATTGCCTCCTGCTTTTAAGTGTCCAATTGCAACTCATGTAACGTGCTTATGTGAAAGTTGGATTCACAGCCTGGAATCCCATTTGCACTCAGCCTAAGAATTTGTCTTACCTAAAATTAAACATCTCAAATTTACTCTTTGCCTGTCTGATCTCTCTCAAGAGTGTGAACACCACCATTACACAGTCACTAAACCCAAGCAGCCTCCGATTCTGATATCATCAACCATTCAAAACTGGAAAATTGGTTCACTCTTTTTATTGAAAGCCTGTCTGTCAAAGGAGGAGGAAGAAAAGGAATGCTAAAATAGACTAGAGATTACAACAGTTTCTAAGGAAACTAAAGTCAGTGCCCTCCTCTTTCAGAATGATCTGAAATTCAAATACCTAAACTCCTCAGGGAGTGCCCCTCAGTTTCTTACCTCCATCACTTACCTACAGCAAGAGCTAAGCCTAATGCTAAGACACATGTCAAAGAGAGCAAATACAAAGCAGATTCTGTGTGGTAACTGTCCAGGTGCATGCTCTCTAATCCCATTAAAAGTCCTTTGAGGCTGTAATCCTATTCTTTGAGGTGATCACTGAGAGGAAAAAAAAAACCAAGCAAACAAAAATAAAACACCTTTATCTGCTACTGTTACAATGTTTAAATTTCAGACAAAAAGCAAAGGTTAGGAAAAAGCTAACAACACGGAGAAATGGGGCAAACAGTGGGAATGCAATAAAACTATAGAAAAGCTTCCAAGAAATATAAGAATAAGATATTCTTGCCAGGAACAATGCTCAAAACACTGTAACAAATGAAGATTTTTTTTCCCTCTTTTAGAGTAAAAATATGCTGAGGGTTATTTACTTTTTAATTAACAACTGAGAAACTAAAGCTGAAATAAAGCCAGAAAAACTAATGTTCTCCTGTAGAGAACTTAAACATTCAGTAATAAGAAACTAAATGATGTAGTGAATCACATACCTCAGACTTCTTCTCATCCATTTTTTAGTATTCTGACTGAATTGCACACAAAGGAGGGTGTACACTCTCGCACTTTCTTTCTCCATTGTTGTACCTATAGAAACTTTTCCTTTTTTAGACACTTAACCAAGTCCAGTTCCATTTGGGCCCTGGCCTTCCTGACCACATCTCTACACAACCTAGCAGCTTCCCCAGGTTTCCTGTCTCTGCTTCTACTACCTGTGCATTTTTTTCCTCACTATCCAGTTTGACCAGCAGGTCCCAGATCAGCCATGCCAATCTATTGCCTTCCTTTTCTGACTTCCTACACCCAGGGAAGGAGAGTTCTTCTGCTTTAAAGAAAACATCTTTAAAGACCTTCCAGTTCTTCTCCCTTGCCACTGAGGACAAATTCCTAGGGAGTTCCATTGACTAACACTCTGAAGACCTGGAATTTGTCTTACCTAAAATTAAACATCTCAAATTTACTCTTTGCCTGTCTGATCTCTCTCAAGAGTGTGAACACCACCATTACACAGTCACTAAACCCAAGCAGCCTCCGATTCTGATATCATCAACCATTCAGTTCACTAGCATTGGCGAGAAACAGGTCTTGTCAATTTCTTGAAGGATAACTCCTGAATTCCTATGAACTATTTACTTTCAGTCTCCCTGTCACTTTTTCATCATTATAAGATTTCAAGTGTGTAGAAGGCTGAGGGCTCGTTATCACCTTGTCCCTCTAACTTAGCTGTGCCATCCCATACCTTGTCATGGACATTCTATCACCTCTCATCCCCTTCCAACCTAGTTGAATCACTGGCAGTGAGCCCAGAGGAATCCCAGGCCCAATTCCTCCTCCCACTTTGACCCAGTTAGACCCCATCTATTGTCAGGAGGCCTAGCACTAAATAAACCACCCCATTATAAAAAGAAGAGTTCTTCAGATGGCACCAGTGTTTTAGCCATATTTTGAGCAGGTAGATCTTCTTGCTGCTCTACCCAACCACCTTCCTGGGGAGCCTATTCTATTGTTTAACAATCCTTTCCAAGTGTTTCCTGATATCAAAACTAGATTTCACTTAAACTTAAGGCCATTTCCCCTCATCCTGTCACCAGTGAGGAGATACCAGCTCTGCTCTCACTGTAAGCACCTTACAGGTATTGGAAGAGAGCAATAAGATTCCCTCAGCCTCCTTTTCCCCAGACTAAACAGCCCCAGTTCCTTCAGTCGCTTCTCACAGGGTGTATTCTCCAAGCCCTTCACAAGCCTTGTTGCTCCTTTTTGGACCTGCTCCAGCATCTCAACATCCTTTCTGCACTGAGGTGCACAAAACTGAACACAGTATTTGAGGTGAGGCCTCACCAATGCCAAGTACAGAGGCAGGATGACCTCCCTAGTCCTTCTCACCACACCATGCTCATATAAACCAGGATGCTAGTAGCCTTTTGGGGCACACTGCTGGCTCATATGCCACTGAGGCTTTCCTCATTTTTGTGTCTTTTATCTTATTTTCTATTCCACCTCTGTCCCAAGAAAACTGTATTCTTCCCTTTGCAGTTTTCTTACATTCCTTGAAAGCAGACTACTCAGAAAGTCGACTTAGCTTTATGTACATGTTTAAATGTACATAAATGAACATTCCTAAATGCAAAACTGACAGGGACTGTAAATAGTAGCCATCTGTCATTAAGCAACAAGATGCACATAAAGCAAAGTAAAAATCAATAGGAAGAGCTCCTACAAGGAAGAAATTTCATTTTTAGAAGGAGAGAAGCATAGTATTCTAGTCTTATATAACTTGGTGGAAGACCTGCTGTTTGCTTAGAAATATTACAAACCATCTTACAGAAAAGGACAAAAATACAAGACCTTCAGTAACTACATCATGCAAAATGTGGCTAGAAAATTCTGCTTAATAATGACACAATTGTGTTACATTTTGTTTTTAAAAGCTAATTGTTTTTAAACTTAATTTGCCGTCATTTTTACAGCATTATTAATTCTTGAATGTTGATTATTGAGTTAAACCTTATCACAGTGATTTGACATTTGAAATGTCCTAATAAGAGTTACACCAATACCCAATAAGTAGCTTACATGTGCAAAGTTTTCCATAGTAAACAGGACGATACAATTCAAAAATATTTACTATTACAGTTACTAAAACCACAGAAAAGAAATAAAAGATTTCAAAAGAAATGGAGAGTGGATTGAATAATATTCCGAAATGTAAGCAAAGATTGTATTCCACTCTAAAACTGTATGATGGTAGGTTTTGTTGTGTTTTTTTTTGTTTGTTTGTTTTTGGTTTTTTTGTTCCCCCCCCCACACCCCCCCCAAATATTCTTCTTAGCTTAATACATGAGCAAACCTTATTCTCTACTCATATGAGTAAGTCTCTTAAATGCTGTGGGTGTCTGAGTTACTGGAAATGTTTAGTTTGGCATTTTTTAACCTTAAAGAAGCTTAAACATGATAGCATATACTTTGAGCAGAGAAGGGTGGAAGTATAAGAACTTCATGAATTTGCCCATATGTAGGAAAGAACAAGCTAGTTCAGTCTCCACTTTCAGTATGGTGGACACAAGGTACATTCAGACAGTTTCAGATGATGACCTGAAAGTGTGGCTTCAGACAGAACTCCAGCTATCTGCATCTTAAAGAACATATGCACCCTTAGGGATAACAGGAGCCTTTCCCACTCAGCCTGATGTGAAAGGTTATTTTCTGATTTGATTGGGAATAAAGATAACCCAGTTGTTATATAGACTTGTTTACATCAAGAAACTACAAGAAATATTAAATTTAATACTAATGTTCATTGCAAATTGACAGATCTCTCCAGATCTTTATCCCTTTATCTCCATTTTCACTTTTTACATGCTCTAAATCTTTGACTAATATTAATAGATAAGAAATCATTAAGTCAGAATGAAGATCTTACATTTACACATATACATAAACGTCTTGCAAAGATGAAAATGCTCTAAGATGCAGAATGTGGATGTAATTCAGCTTCAGAACATTTTAAAGTTTTTTTCCCCCCTCATCTTCACTAATTTCATTTCATTTACAATTAACATCATTTCTCTGAAATATTTAGATTTTTTTGCCCTTCTTAGAACTGAAATAGTGTCACCAAAGAACAAATAAGAGATAGGAGTCCACTAAAAGATCATAATAACAACAGCAAATCTGACACTGAATCCGCATGTTTAAATTCAATGTGTTTTATAAATGATACTGTGGCTGATGGAACTTCTAAGATCACAATAATACACAAATTATCAGTTTTAAAATGTTTATTTTACTCTACAGTGAGGAGGAAAAAAATTAACTAAAGAAATCAAAGACAGACATTTTGTAAAAATAAAATAAAAATATAAATATAATCCATAGGGAAAAAAAAATTAAACAATTAAAGTCAAAGCATTAAACAAAAGTTTGATGTTTAATTTCCAGGAAGAAGCTCAAAACATAGTTGGAATATTGCAGTTATGGCTCACTAAAATATCATCATCAAAACTTTCTTTTCCTAGTTGCTAACCACTTACAACAAAATTCATGAAATTGCCTATTTTAGCAAGAAAATCTTTAGAGGAAAAATTATTGAAGTTCACAATGGAGTTTTGCCACAAAAAGCTTAGCAACTGAAACTCTTTATCTGCCATCAAGGTGGAATGATTGAGACCCCAAATCAAGTACTTTGCTCCCCCTTACCACTCAGGCAAATGTTTTGACTCCATAATATTTTTTGACAAATCTTTTTTTTTAGTAAATATTTCTAAAGAATAATCAAAATAAGAGGGACAATTTGATAGATGTGAACAGCAAAGATGGTTTTCATTATGCAAGAAGAAAAATTCTCATTTGACTTCTTCAATTCTTCATGATTTTTTTTTCCCCATTTTCTTGTTGTATTTTACAGCAGGTTGCAACTGTTCTGTTCAGTAGAATCATATTTAATTGTTTTTATCTCAATTCTCTTAGACAACCCAAAAAAGTAAACAGTCATTTCATGATGTGTAGAAAATATCTTTTCAACAAAACTGCAAAAATGTTTGAAGAGGCACCTGTGAAATGGTAATATCATCCCCTTGATTCTCCTAATGTTTCATCCTATAAAATTATTTTAGCCTGTGACATATTATAGCATTGCCTTGCAAATAGAAGTGTCCAAAGGCTATATTCTCTTATGCATTTTGGAAAAAAAACCCAAAAAAACAAAACAAAAAAAACCACTCCAAATACAAACCACACCTCACATGCTGCTTTTACAGCACACGCATTCTCTTCCTCCAACACTTTTCCTATCCCAGCGTTTGATAGATAAGGGGTCCTGTAAAATTTATGCCTTAGTCTGCCTCTGAAAGCTGTTGCTGTGATACCTTACAAATTTATGTACAGAAAGATCTGCATAACAGTTTACCATCCTGCTCTGAGAGAACAAACTCGACTAAGTTTTCCACAGCTTCTCTGACCTTCTCTGTCCATTCTTACTGTGCAAACAATTCATCTTCTCCCATGCAGTTTGCAAGCAGAACTCTATTGAGCCAGTTGACTGGTGTCAGGGATCTCCCTTGCTAGCTACCCCTTTGCTCTTTTCTCTGTGCTGTCACAGCAGAGAAATGACTGTGTGGCGGACTAAGGCTGATATTTTGTTATGAAGGGTATAAATTGGGCAGGAAAGGAAAGAAGAAATAACAGTGTGTTTGTGTGTTTGCTTTGAGGAAGAAAAAAAGCCTTGACTGTTCCACATTCAAAAGGACAATATAAGCTACCATTTTTATGTTGTGTAGGTTAAAGTTCAGCTACAAATGAAAACATAGCATGCCAGTGGATTACAACCTTTGAAGTAACTTTATATTTTTTGTAAGTCCTGAGAGGCTTGAATAGGAGTGTAAAAAATTTTTAATATAAAATTAGATAGCTTTGTTAGCATGTAGTAAAGCCGCCGGTGAAATATCCTGCATGTAGCATGAATGGAAATTCTTCAGAAGAAATGTATTTGTTCCTCTAATATAAAAGCTGAGACCAAATCAGCTTAAAGAGTAATAGACTGAAATGGTCATGCCACTATGTTATGACTATCTTCTAATAAACTAGAAAGATGGAATACGTTCTAAGGTACATGTGCTCACTTTTTTGCATATATGACAAATTCTGGATTTTTACCCTTTTCAATGAAAAATAACATAGGCTAAGTATGTTTGGATACATTCATAAAGCTCAGGTTATAATAAATCCTTTCTTATCTACTACAAAGATAACTAGCATTAAAAGGACAAAAGAACAAGGAAGTACAAATTAGTTAAATCTGCTGCAGAGCTTAGCTTCCTTTTTGTAATGAATAACTTGAGTCTACTGGCTTTCCTACACTTTGTTATCCATGAGTTAAATGCTAGGATATTTGTTTAATGTGGTTGATCCAATAGAAGAGTTTCTTTTACTACAAATATTTCACATTTATTTAGCCAAATGAACAAATATAGAGGCTAAATTCTGATTTCCCCCCCCCCCCTTAAAGTACTGCTAGACCATAACAGTTCAGAACAAGGGTATATAAATTAAACAAAATAATTTAATAGACACAGAACTCAGGAGAATTTCATATTCCAGAAAAAGTATTTAATCCCACCTAAATTTGCACTGTTTCTTTCTTCAGCTGTACATGTCTCTAGTCAATATGAAAACTTCTTGAAAAATCCTTCCAAAGCTATATTGTTTCTATAACAGTGTTGTCTGGAATCAAACCTACAAGCACAATTCTAAAGCTGCAATTCTGAAGTTTTAGAGTGTTAAATATGAAAACCCTTCTATAATGCTGCCCATATCTTCTGATATCTTTTTCTGAAGTTAAAAATAGGATGTATAAACATACTTCTGATATCTATCTCAATGTGATGCCATCTTAATTTGAGACTAAATACTATAAAAATATTAGACACCAAGTTGTACAGGTTCATAGTAGGTGAGAGCCTAGCAGTTACACTTCAAGTGTGCATTTTGTCTGTGATTGTGATCACTCCATGTTCTAATGCTGCACTGGACTTAATCTCTCTCATGCCTAGGATGACAAGTGTGCATGGCTGGAAGTGCAGCAGCTGAAGGGGAGCCAGTTGGCAGAGCTGTAATCAGCAGCAACAGGCCAAAGGACAGTGTTGGACAGTAACAGAACAGTCACAGACAGACACAGGATCCCACATCAGTCAGCATCAGAAGAATAAAGCATCACCATAGCAAGGTCCCACATGACATGCGACAAGAAGAACTAGCTGTCAACACTCGCAAAGTACAGGAGCCACATGCTAATTAAAATGACTAAGGAATGATTCACTATACATTAAGTTCTTCTGATTCATAAGGCTGAAAAAGGAAAACAACAACAACAAAAAAATGAACACCCATGGGAATTCAATATTTTAGGAATTCGTAAAGCAATGCAAAAGATACCCCCTCCTCCCAGTGTAATTCACATTGAGACTTATATGATCAGGGCATTCTTTTGACCTTATGTTCAAATTACACAAGGTCTAGCAAAACATTTTGTCAAAAAAGGGCATCAGAGAGATGAAAATTCTGGCCAATCAAGTGTATTAACACAGAGAATATGGCTGGAAACTAAGGGAAAATCCTAGGAGAAATACTTAAAAATATTTTTAACACAAGAAGTGCAAATAAAATAAAAAAGGACCAACAATACTAAGACCTAATTCACAGCTTATAAGCAGCAGGACAGTTAAACTTTGCTTTCAGCAGAACTACATTAACAATGTCCTGCGTGTCAGAGTGCCACCCAGGCAGTATCCCCAGCACAAGCTTGTAGGTCAGCCTATAAACACTGTGTCTGTAAAAGTTATGTTGAAGACAGAGACATGCACACAAACATACATACTACCTAAGACATTTGGAAGATTTACCTGTAACCTGCTCCATTTCCATGATCTTGTTTGCTGTAGTCCCACAGATGATTGCTTTGGGGAAAAACTGTGGGATGGTGAATTCTAACAGCTGCAGTAATGAGTAGTCCCAAGTCAGTGGAGGGAGCAAAGTATTTTTCTTATCCAGATTACTCTGTGGGGAAAAAAAAAAAAAAAAAAAAAGAATAATGCATAACTTAATTTTGAGAATATAAGCTTGTTATCACTTAACACATTAAATCAGATATACTAACAGAAAACCTATCCTGTATACTGGCCACTGAATTTTGGCATCAATGGCTTGAAGAGAGGATCAATTTAGAAATATCTTTATTAAAGCACGTATTACAAATAAATGCATGTTCAATAATTTGAAATGAAGTTTCAACCCCTGCACAGATAACCTTTGAAGGAAAGAACAGATCAATGTTCAGCTTGTTTTACTTCTCTGCTGTACGCTAAGGAAGATTCCCTGTGGAAAGTATCATGTACACAGCTGAGAGGGCTCTGAAAATCCTTTTGCAGCATAGGTACCATAGTTGCTGCTCTGTCAGACAGCTCTCAAACAGCACTAGGCTACATTAACTCACCAGATCAGAGGAATATACTACCTAAGAACATCAGTGTTTTAATTTCCATCTCCAAAATGCAGACCTCAAAGCGCTGAAGTTAAAAATGAACCAGAATCTATCAATTTTGATGCATTCGAACCAATTCAACATGAAACGGGATATAAAGGCAATTAAACAAAGTTTACTTTTTTTTTTTTTAAGCAACACCAACAGCTAGACCTTCAACCACATTTATTTACATACCAGACAGATCCTTATCACCAGTTCCAGATGCTTTGCCTTGTCTAGTAATCACAAGAATGCAGGCAGCATGGCTCAGCTCATTCCACACACCAGATAAAAGCATTCTAGCACTAGCTGGTACCTGGATCTACAGCCATATCAAGAAGTGTGGACATGAAGGAATAGAAACCAAGCAGAAATACAAACTCACATACTACTAAGACAAAAATTACTAATCTCTTTGGATATATTATATATCTGCTGAAGTTTTAACAACAACCTCAAATATAAACAGTGCTAAACATAATGCTATATAACCAAGACCGATACAGTTTCAGTAACATATTATATAGAAATACATAAATATTTTTCTTCAACATTTTATTTTGAGTTTAATCAATTAAAGAACCACAAATGAACAACCAGTATCTTGGAGTATTTTAAACTGATAAAGCACTTTGATCCTTCATATCTACTGCCATGAGGCTTTTATATGACTTACTAAGGCAATCCTTCTAGAAGTAAGACACTCTAGAAGTGAATATAATTACATCACTCATCTGAAAAATACTGGTGTTATGTTAATATTTACATAAAGAAAGACTGTTAAGTCACCTTCCTCAACTACAACAAAAGTTATTAAATATATACAATTTTTTTGAAAACTAGTAACAAACCTAGTTATCAATTATGTACTAATATTTCTGCCTCTTAAGACCAAGCAGCAAAGAAAGAAGTGCAAAATAACATAAGAAAGAAGTGGTAAAATGTTCAGGAATACAAAATCCTCAACATAACCAGTTTTCTTCTTAAGGTTAAGCAATTATTCTTAGTGGTTTCTAAATATATCCTATATTTTTTAATCTTTAAACAGTAGATTGTGTGTTGTTGTTTTTTTCCCCACATAAGTGCAAAGACTCCTTCTCATGATGTGTGCCATTTTAAAATATGCGACCTTGTAGCTTCTCTTGTTATTTTCATTTAAAATATGACATTAGAGTTTTGAGCATAGACTCAGGTGTTTAGCATATTACAAATATATAATGAACACAACATAGTTTTATGTTATATGCTTCTAGGTACTCAGATAAAATATTTCTTTCTTAAACACAAATACATTTGTTAAGCAGTCAGTTTCTAAGTACAACTGAATCTAATTTTTCTTACTTTCTTTGTGGCTATCTCTAATTACCATGAAAAATGCAAATCACTTGTTTTAAATCTCCTTCCATTCTGTCTTCATTTTCAGAACTATATCCAGAGCACCTGTCTTTCATAGTAAATGAAAATAAGCAACTCACTGTCACATATCCATCTCTTTAAATTCTAAAAGGTACGGTGTTATTGTGTACTCAGTGAAATACCTCTCTCTTCTCAGGAATCACACCCATTTAAGGTTAATAAAATCCTTCTTGAAGGCAAACTAGATGTTTCAAATAAATACTAAAACCTTTTCTTTGTAAGCATGTCATTGCCTCAAATCTTTCCTGTCAGTTTCTTATTCTCTCTTTTCTTTTGAATCTCAAGCTACACTGATTTACCTTCACAAATGTATTAATGCTGGAGATACACAATAGCAGTTCTTTCCTTGATAACCGCTATTTCCACTTAAAATAGATGCTAGGTTAAGAATGTTTTAGCCAGGCTACAGGTGGCCCATCACAATTCACACTGCAGCCTGCACCCTGCTGCCATGTCATCATAGCAGCAGCTATGACCTGGCCTGCCTGCTCAAAACCACTGAGCATCAGCACACTATTAAACTCACCTGGGCTGAAACCAGAGCATGAGACACAGTGCAATACTGATTCAAGGTATGGCAGATAATTTCACTTTCTTTGATACATAGGCTAAGCACAGCCTTGCAAACAGAAATATATATATATATATGCTGCCAAGCTTTCTAATCAATTTTGAGAAGAGACTTCAAGTCTACCAATAAAATATTTTGTTGCTGCTGTTCATTTGCAACTCCATTTCTTGTTAACATAAATATACTACTTTTGATTTTTCAAACAGAATTTACAGAACTGTATTCTAAAACTTGATCATGTCTCTTAACCAGACTTCTATAAGCCCTCTTACCAGAGAGAGATTCTCCTCAATTCACAGTCATGACTTGTTTGTATTACACCTTTTGGTAATATGTACATTTGTGAAAAACTGTTTTGAAGGATGAAGTACAGACAGTAAAACTGCACGAAAAGTCTCTGAACACCTTGAGAGCTAAGAATCATAACTACTGCCATCAAACCAGACTGATGCATTAGTTTCACAAAAGCAAAGACAAGAAACCCACTAGCCTTAAGCTTCTTTCTTGTTCTCAATATATGTTTTAATATAAAACATTGAAATTAAAGTAAATTTTGCTACTTTCTATAGACTAACTGCATATTTTACGAGGGCTGCTCAGAAAGTAATACTACCTAATTGGAGAACAAAAAGAAGGCAATAACTGTACCTGCTAGTGGGATAAAAACTCTACAGGAAAAGTAGTAAGTAAAAAAAGAAGGCAAATCAGCTCAAAAAAAAAAATAAAAAATTCAATATTTGTGTAAGAAAAACATATAGCATACTTATAATTTCTTCACATTTTTTGGAGGCATCTCATTACCTTGAAAGAGCTTCTGATATGACAAAAGGTGACAGTGACTTGCCAGGCAACATCTTTGTAAACATTTTTCAAGGTTGCTGATCTAATTTTCTCACAGCTCCTAAAACATCTGTCATGAGTGATTAAAAAATGTAAGAATTCATAATGCTCTGTTTGAGAAAAAATAATTAAACATGTTCCAATAAAATGAGAATTACATGAACTTGATGAGAGCTTCTTTGATGTTTAAAAAAGTTAGGGTCTTTTTATGTATTTTCCTTTTACATAGCTTTACATAGCTTTTAAATTTTCAACTATAAATTCTGATCCAATTGGAACAGAAGTATGAAATGTAGTGATGAAGCATTACTGTAGTAGCACTGACCTCTGAGAAAGCAAGCCCCCGCAATTTCATTAACCTCTGTGTTCCCATGTACTTTAGAGACAACACAAAGTGATGTAAATAGTTTGGGTAATCATTATGTTATTACATGACATTTGAATGGAAATTCCGTCCACTATGTAGATTTCTTTTCACATGTGAAATGAGATAAAATATTATTCATACATCTGCAAGGTTTATCAAAGTTAGAGTTAATTTATGTTGTGGTGTAACCCAGGAGCAACTCAGTACCAGTCACCTATTAGCTCACTCCTCACCTAGTGGGAGTAAACTGGAGACAAAATAGAACTTGTGGATTGAGATAAAAACTGTTTACTAAGACAGAAAAGGAAAATGGAAACAAAAATGCAATGTTAACAGTATATACATAACCACAGTACAATTACTCTCCAGTGCACTGCTAACAATACAACTGCCCATTGACTTACAGCCCACTAGCAACTCAGCATGTCACCACTGACACCCAGCCAATCCTCCAGCAGCAGCAATATCCAGTCAACTTTCCACAACATCATGGCCTTTTGGTGTGGTGTCAAGAATAATTACCATCTTCATTCAGACACTGTCCTGGCTCCTTCCTGTCCCACGACCACCATAGTGATGTCTCTGCCTCATCCATCAGCCTGGCCTAGCCCTGTGTTGTCTCCCATCACTCAGCAACAATTAAAACATCAGTGTGCTATTGACACTGCATCATCTGAAACCAGGGCTATGCTGAATATGAAAGGTTTTTCTCTCCATTATTTTATCCTTTTCAGAAATGATATGTATTTACAGAATTGCAAAAATAGCTTTATGAGCAAATCTATGTTCAAATTGCAGGAGGAAAAGGGTGTGAGATACCTGATCAATGCTGTTTTGAAGATTTGCACTGGCATTACGTTTGTGCACAATATATAAATATATGCAACCTTCTTTTCAATCAGCATGGGTGTTTTTGTTTTTGGTTTGGTTTAGTGTGGCTTAGAAATTAATTCTATGCCTCTGTCCTTCTCTAGAAGGTAGGGATTATGAAATAAAGCTTGCTTCTGTACTGACTTCCAGATTCTGTATGTTTTTTTAAACATGCATAACTATTTCATTTTACAAGTGAATACAACAGTCTGTTCTTCAGAATATTTCTCAAGTTCAGACCAAAACATTTTGTTTATATATACATCTACAGAGGAAGCAATACGGTGTGTACAGGTGAGGTTTTTATGAGCACCATATGTTGTCTGAAGTGGAATTCTGCAAGAATGGGTATTGTAGCTTTCTAGACCAGAATTGTAAGTAGGATCAGTACCCTGGCTTAGAAGACCAATTCAATTGTTCTGCTTTCAAGACCAGGAGGAGAAAGTATTCTCAGAAAAACTGGTAATATAAAATTGAGGAAAGAGTTTCTTTGCTTTGCTCTTCCCCTCCCACTCTGACCCCAGAAAGAATATCGGCATTGCAAGAAACACTGAGAGAAGGAATACTCATGCCAAATACAATTAGAGAAGAGTTGCAGAACAAACTGTATTATGAGAAACAGTGTACTTACCAAAAGCAAGGCATGTCAAGTATTTCGTTGTTAAGATAGATACACACTGTCATGAAAAATCTGTACTTTTTGTATTATAAATATGGGAAATAAGGATGAGAATTACATTTTTTGTGGATACCCATAATGTTTTATGTCTAGTGCAACTCTGAGCTGCACAAGTTTCATTTGCATTAGATTAAAACCATGTGAATTTTTAAGTTGTTATTACATTTATTTAAAACTCATGAAACCTGTATGAAAGCCCTATTACATTTCTCTCTCCTATTTGATTTCCCTTGTTTCCCTTTTCTGTCCCTATTCACCCATGCTTCAGAATGCTAGCTTTCCATTCCCCTGCTTCAGTGTTAAGCCCAGGAGAACTTTTAATTTTCATCTCATACCAAACTTTCTGCATTTCTAATTTATTTCCCAAGAAATTCAAAAACCTTATTTTATTTTTGACATGTCTTCAATATTGAGTCTGAAAGAGTATACAGTCCCACTGCTGTGCTAAGCCAACACCAGGGTAGAAAATTTTAACTGGTTGCTCCAGTGAAATCCCACAAACTTTATAGTTCGTCTTGGCCATCTGTCTCTTCTTTGAACTGGTAGCAACTGGAATAAAACTATTTCCAGAATGGCTTGAAGTTACACATAATGGAGTAACTATTCCTGATAGGAAACAAAGTGCTACTCATTCATGAATCGATTTTCAAATGAGTATTAAAGAAGTCTGCTTGATGACTTAGTGGAAGTTGTTGCTTATGTATATATTAATCTCTGTTAATTTTTATTTTTAATTTTAAGATGCATCAGATGGCACATTTAAACTAATTTTTATTCTTACAGTAGAAATAAAATTAAAAATATATAAGTTATACTCTGAGGACAGGATTAGAAAAGAGCCAAGAGGGTAGTGACTGTGTGCCCCGGTGGCACAGTGGTAGGAATGCCGCTTGCAACACCGTAGGCCCGGGTTCGAATCCCCCCTGTGGTGCAAGTGGTAGAAGTGTCGCTCTGCTGCCCAGGAGGCTCGAATCCTGGAAGTTGGACTTGATGATTTCTAAGGTCCCTTCCAACCCGCACGAGACTGTGATAATGTGATACTGTGACTACCCAAGAAATGACTATCTAATGAGTAGAACCCTGACCACAGTTGTGTTTTCAAATCTCAGCAAGTAATTGAACCATAGTTTACTCCTTCCATTTTCTCTACTCTGTTCAGTAGTTTATACTTCTTAATCTGAATTCAATAGATATTTGCAGTATTTAAATCATTAATCTATGCTTCCTGGCTGCATATATACTACTGCCTTCATGATAACCCCCTATTCTGCAAAATTGCAGGTAAATATTCAAAATCAATGTCTCTAGCAGCTAAGCTCCAATAGATTTGGTGCCATGCTACTTTC
Source organism: Coturnix japonica (assembly GCF_054131305.1). Taxonomy (NCBI): domain Eukaryota; kingdom Metazoa; phylum Chordata; class Aves; order Galliformes; family Phasianidae; genus Coturnix; species Coturnix japonica. Next base: position 79,267,266 of record NC_140664.1, read on the forward strand.
AGGACATATATTACATTAGTTTCAGACTTGTCGCTACAAATTACATAGAATTTTTAAGGGAATATAAACAAATATGAGCCTAGTTGATGTAGTTTTATGCACTACTTCTGAATTTGGACCCATCTGTTTAGTCTCATTTACGTTAACAAGATCCATACTAGGGTCTTCCTGTTAAGCGTACAATCTTTTCCTTTTGAATGTGCAAACAGTGGAAGGAAAATCTTGTTATTTACAGTGATTTGCTCTATGAGACTCTTGGCTACATTGTAATTAATCCACATAGTCAGTACAGAGAAAAATAATAATTTTTTTTTTAAAAGCTCTTTTATGAATACTTGTTGAACACATAATATACTTCAGAGTTAATGGGGCTTCCATTTGTCCTTTAGGCGACTTTATTGATTCATTTTGTTTCTAAAAACAAAAACAAAAACAAGAAAAAACTGAAGCAGCAGATAATGGAATAATAAATTGCTGTTCATTGTCTAGAATTATTATTTTAGTATTTCTGTGCATTGGGGGATTCAATTATTGCCAAAGAAAGAGGAAGAAATAATCTCAGTCTACTCAAATTTGAAAATGGTCAGATTTACTACTAATTCATGTTAAATGATGGTTTAAACTCAGGAATGCAACAGTAGAGTAAATATATATAATAATAATAATTTAATATAAACAAAACTGTATGTTAATGCTTTTGTACTTGAGAATGAAATTAAAAACACTGCATTGCCAAAATGAAAGAAACAAACAAACAAAAAAGCCTAATTGTTATACTCATCTACCAAATGTTCAGAACAGATGGAAGCAAACCTTGAAAAGGAGAAGCTCTGGAATGGTGAATGAGGGAAGGACCTTAAAACTTCTTCTGTGGCAAAATGTTCTATTTAGAATTATCCAGATATTTCGCAGGTGAAAAGTAGACAGTAGTTTTGTTAGTCATACGTACATATTTGGTCATGTCAAAACATCATTGTTAGTGCCATATGTGGCATTCAAAGAAAACAGATCTGCAGGACTGGAATTTAGGATTCTCTTCAGGATGCCAAATAAGTACTCAAATATCTATTTTTTAACGAGTTTCTGTCTGGAACGAAAAAGTTTTCCTGTGTCTCTCTTTCAGGTAATGTCACTCAGATGATCTGGATAGACTTAATTATCACTTACATGACTTGGTGAAGAAGCAAAGCCATTCTCATCTTGTTTGTTTTCCAGTGCTATGTATATAATCCTAATTATTCCCCTTTTCATCCACTGTGAATAAAAATAGTAGCATATTGCTTTTGTAGTGAAACTAAGCTGAATTCATACTGGCTAGATTTATCTCTGGAGCAAGCCCTATCATGAAGCTGACCACAACAACAACAGAAATACTGACTTCTCAGAGGGGAGGCAGATGAAAAGGGTCAAAATGGAATTAAATTTTTTCATCAAACTTCATTTGATATCTTCTCACTATACAAGTTATACACCCTTTGGCACATTTCTTTTCTAGGAATAAACCATAATGCTGATATGAAGCAAAAAACAGAACAAAACAAAAAACAATCAAACAAACAAACAAAAACCCAACCCTGATTTCATGTTAAGTTTTGAAGTTCTGGTACAAAGAAATTCATTTTTCCTTTAAATAAGGAAAATCTTAAAAAGTCAAACCACTGTTGTGTATAAAATTATAATTCAGAGAAGAAAAGGCGAACCATCTAAAAATCTCTTTGAAGTTATTTAGCACTCTTCCTGAGCTTAATACATTAAATAAAGATTTTTCTTTTCTTCTTTTTTGGAGAAAATGTCAACTGTTGAAAATGTTACCTAGGAAAGAAACTGACCTTGAACCATCCTATCCTAACGTATCTAAATCTGTTGACCTCTGTCTATCATCTGCAGTAGTCAAAGATGTAATTTCAACACTTCCATCAAGTCCTGCATTTTATTTCATTCCTTATATTTCTTTTCCATTGTCATAATCTCTATTCTGCGACACTGGGTTTCTAGACATATCTTCCACACTGTAGCATCACTTTCCCCTAAGACAGGTTCTAAGTAATAGAAGTGTTAATTTTGGTTTTGCAGGGGTTTTAAAAGCAGAAAAAAGATTATGTGCATTAATATTCTGAATCATCTTTAAATATATATATATAATTTATTTGTTTATGGTCAACTTATGAGGAAGCGAGGCTCTGCTGATTCAGTATTGGTAGCCCTCATAATGAATTAGCTTTGTCATCAGTATCTATAAATATTACTTATTCTCTTCATTTGTTGTTCTTGCTGTTGTTTTTACTAACAGTTCTGGCACATCCCTATGCTTCTATCTTGCTTCATGTCAAACATACGGTCTTAGGTTTGTTGTTTTTATTTTCAACTTGCAGTACTCATAGAGCAATTTCCTTGCAATTAGCCAAGTTTAAATTTAATTTCTGTCTGTTGTAACAGAAATATACTAGCAGTTCAAAATATAACAAAGTTATAGAATGGCAATGCCATTATGTGTCTTTCTGTAAACTGTTATCAATTTTCACAATTTATTATATACTTCAGTCTATTATTAAAAAAAAAAAAAAAAAAAAAAAAAAGATGCCAGAGGTTCTGTATATTTCTAGCTGATTACTGCAAGTAAATGTGTCATAGGTTATTGAGATTGTTCTCAACTGATATGTAGTAGAGACTACCATTTGCACAGCTAAAAGTACAGAATGATATTGTTAAATACTCCATCTTTTTTTCCTGTCTTGGATAAATTACATAATTGTTAGAAAAAGTGCAAGTTTCATATTTGGTATTTTTGTAAATTTCATATAAATTGTCACTGTATATCCAATAACAAAAAATGCAGAGAAGATTTCATTCTTAATGCATATATTTTCTCACAAATATTAAAATGTACATAATACCAATATCATGCACAAATAGTATATTAATGTGGGTAGTCATATCTGTTGGACAACTTTGTCCAGTTTGTGCTTTGCTATTCTTGAAGTCAAACTCTGAAGCAATTAGTATCATTACAACATCAAGAGAATATTTTTGCCTTGCATGCTTGAAACACAGGTCAGTGATTCCATTTCCCCCTTTTCTGTACTTCCACTACTGACTGGTTATAGACAGAAGAGCTGTCTTCGTAACCGTAATCCCAATTTGCACACGTCTAAGAGTTGTTCTCTTCAAAAATGTCCTATCTACCACTGCATCATCCACACAAAAGAATCTCTTGTTCAGAGTTTACTATTCCATTTTTTCAGTTTAATGTCAACTTTTTCTTCAAATTGTCTTATTTTCCTATATACTGAAAAACCTACAAGAATAGAGTCTTAATCTACTTTCTGATGACTCATTAGGATGATAATCCTCATCTTCAAGTAAGTTCTTATCAGAACTCTGAATCTTCCAGTTTTAAAAGCTTTTTTTTTTTTTTTCTTTCCCACCCAGGGAAGAAAACGGGATTACTGACAATATTGTAGATGTGAGCAAACAGTGGTGTATCTCCTGTATCTCCTGTTCTATTTGCTTACATACTTTCTTGTACTCTTTCCTCCATCATCTGCCATTGATGGAGAAATGAAACACAGAAACAGAAACAGAAACACTCCATCTAACTAATGGAGAGAAGGTATAGGATCAACCTTTCATCTGGTGCAGCATGTTACGCACATTCACAAATACATTGAAAATGAAAATTATTGCTAGCTACGTAAAATAACTGAGATCACTAAGAAACAATACATGAATAAATTCTGGGGGATTATAGGAAATCCTTTACTGATTACAGCATCAATAAGGGGAAGCTAAGCACCCCATGGATAAATCTTTCTCCACAAAAATTGTTTATCATGCTGAATAAAAAGCTAGTTCAGTAAAATTTTAACCAGAGAAAACTTCTGTATTGTTCAACAATTTTACCCCCAAACTCACAACTAATAATGTGGATCAACAATACAATGGTAGAAATGAAAAAAGACTATTTGATAATGCATTTTTTAAAGCCTGTTATCCCAATGATTCAAGTTAGGACTTTATAAAATGATGCAAGAAGTAAACATCAAGATTTTGAGGGTTAAAGGAATCATCTATCTTCTGTGCATCTTAATTGGGCTATGCAAATAACAACCTCATTAGTATTTACAGAAAGAAATTTAAAGAAAGCAGGAACAGGTAAAGAATGGTATGTGAAACTTGGAAATATGCAAAATATATATATATATATATATATATATACATATATATATATATATATATATATATATATATATATAAATATATCACAGTATTACAGTCTTGTGCGAGTTGGAAGGGACCTTAGAAATCATCGAGTCCAGCCCCTGGGATTCAAGCCTCCTGTGTAGCAGAGCAGCACTTCTAACATTATAACATTTTTAAAAATACAATCTATTTATGTGGTGCTATAGAATACCACTGTGCTATAAATGAGTGACATTATGCAGATTTAGAGTATCAGTTACCTGTGAATTCTCTTTTACTGTCTGCTATACCTCAGTTTTTCAAGATGTACAGTTTTGTGTCTGGATAACATTTAATCCCACACTGACTCAAAGGAAGTAATATTTCAAGACCTTCTGCCAAATGATTAAAAGCCAAACCAAAACAAAACAAAAACACACAAAACCAAACCAAAACAAAAAGCAAAGAAACAACAAACAGGGAGTAATGCAGACCTTCTAAGAAGACAGACCTATTGCAGGAATGACCATGACCAAGCCCCCTAAGGCAGTATTTAAGACAGTATAAGACAGTATCCACCTATTCAATGTTTTACATTTTATAGTTATTATTATTCTTTTAATTTGGAGTATTTTGTATTAGGATAAATATCAATCTGACAAACTGGTTTGCTTAGGTCACGCGCTCCAGAAAGATAAAGTTCTCTATCTCATTCCCTGCTTTGAACTCAAATAAACAAATTTTCTGGAAAAATGAATGTAACATTAAGCCGATCTTAGAACCTGGTTTGCACTGTCAAGTCATTAGGCCTGATTTATGGAACAGTTAAGTGTAGTCAGTTGCATATGACAAGTTCCAAACCTGGCTATTGTATTTATTTTTCTCGATTTTTACCTTTAATATTTTAGAAACCATACTTAGATGTCTGAAATTAGCTATAAAAGCTGTGCCAGATTTCTAGCTACTGTATTATCATTATTTCCAATCCCAGGAGGCCAAAAAGAAATCTAATTCTACAGCCCAAGCAATATGATTTAGTTATTTACTTTCATTTTGAGAGCACTTATTATTTGTAAACCATTCTTTTTAGAACAAGAACAATAAAAGTGAACTTCCCACTGCAAAATCTTTTCTAATAATCACCTTCTATTTTTCATGTGACAGTACTTCAGTTTTTGCTGTATTTCTGTAAACTGAAAAAGAAATGATATGAGATTTATGAAGAATTGGGTTAGTTCTTTATAAAGATTACACTCCAAGTTTAGAAAATCCTACCAACATCTGTCATTTGTGAGTTTTACTAGCAATTATTTTACCAATAGTTCTAAATTACTAATAGAAAAAACAGGCTGAAAATGTATTTCCAATTAGCCTGACAGGGTACCCTGGCTTAATGAGGACTCCCTACATGTTTCTATTTTCAAATCTATTTTTTAAAATAAAAAGTAACTATTAAACATATATGTCTTTTTACAGTGATTATACTCATTGTTTTTACTCAGAATACTACTCATAAACCAAAGAAAGTACATACTGAAAATAAATTTTTATTCAGTGAAGTGGAGAGCTGAATTTGCTTGATATCCTTCAAAGTACAGTGACTCATACTGTGGGATATCAGATTTTTATCACTCTGAAGATCAACATATATTTGTTTGTCATTGGCTCAATATCATATAAATAGATACCAGTTAAATTAAATTATACTGTTAATAATACGGTTAATTATTTCCCTAACATTTTGCAGCTCACTATACTCATGTTTCAATCTCTATATTTGTAAAAGAAATGCAGTTTTTACCTGATCTTTCCAAATGTGGCCAAAGAATGATTATTTTAATTATTATTATAGAAGTAAAGTAAAAGGGTAGATAAGTAATGATTTCTGGAGTCTAGAGAAAATATTTGATATTTGATACTTACTGTGCTACACAATTATTGTTACTATGAATGCATTATTTTGACAGGGATTTGCTCAGGGAGTGCTGAGTATGGAGCAGCTTCTTATTTGTTGTTATAGCATTCCTATAGAAACCTATGTATTTGTTATTCCATGTCCTTCGTGCACATTTCAGCTCTTGTATGCTGTGCTCTGCTAAACCTTTAGAAATCAGCTGCCTACTCCTTTCTCTGTTCCAACAGACTGATCACCTGTTCTCTTACAGAAGTTCAGCACTAATCATCTCATCATGATGAAGGCCACGAGAGGGTTCAGTTCAATTGCCTGCTACTGTTAATATTGTAAAGAATAGCTGCCAGTGAAAGGCAATCATCTGAAGTAGTCACAGCAAAGTTCTGATTAGGAAGAGGCACAGAAGTTTAAGATACTGGCCAGAAGATGACCACACTGATAAAAATATGTAACAGAAAAATGACCAAATTCAGATGGAAAGCACAACATGTATCACATCTTACCCACAACACTGAAAATATAAAAGTTACATAAAAATATTATAAATATAAGATATAGATAGGTATAAGTGTTGTACTTCTGGAAAGCTGTTGGTGCAGCTACAAAAATGTGGGATGACCTATCTGACAACGCTTTCACCAGAGAGTGGTCAGAGGTGATCTGTAATACTGCAAACTATCTGAGCATGCAAAATTGTTTTTGAAGTCCTTAATCCTTTTAGTAAGTTAGGTAAATTACAAATATCTATTAGAAAATATGTTGCCTACCATCTCTGGATTGTTATCTGCCATCTCTGAATTCCATTGCATGAAGTTTTTCTAAGCCTCACCCTTTATGTTTTAATATATACTGTTACTAAGCCTTCATGCTTGTGACATTTTGATGTAGCTGAAGGTACTTAAAACCATAAAGTCTGACTTCCATTACTTCATCAGTCATCAGGAGTCAAGGCCCAGTGGACAGTCTTCTAACCCAAAAGCTGAACAGTGATGAAAGACATAGAATCACAAGGTTGGAAAGGACCAACAAGATCATCTAGTCCAACCATCTTCTTTTTACCATACCTACAGAAAAAAAAAACCACTAACCATATCTCCTAGCTCCCTATCCAGATGCCTCTTGAACACTGCCAGGGATGGCGACTCCACAACTTCCATGAGCAGGCCATTCCAGTGCCTGACCACTCTCTGAGAGAAAAAGTTCCTTCTCATGTTCAGTCTAAACCTCATCTGATACAACTTGCAGCCATTTCCTTGGGTCCTGTTTGTTCCCTGGGAGAAGAGGCCAAGCCCCTCCTCATCACAACCTCCCTTCAGGAAGTTGTAGAGTTCAGTGAAGTCTCCCCTGAGCCTCCTCTTCTCCAGGCTAAACAATCCCAGTTCCCTCAGTCGCTCCTCATAAGACTTGTGCTCCGCAGCCCTCAAAAGTTTCATTGCCCTTCTCTGGACATGTTCCAGGGCCTCAATGTCTTTCTTGTCGTGAGGAGCCCAAAACAGAACACATGTGGCTGCTATTCCTTATGTGTTGAGTCTTTATGAGCTTTGGAAATGCAGCACGCAAAATAAAATGCTAGGCAGGCTGACTCTATGGATTATAACATGTGAGCCAGTGGGTCAGAGCATGCTATTTGCATCGATCACTTAATCATCAACTCATCACAGTGACTGTCTCCCTTGCTGCATCTGTGTTTCTTCACAATATTAAATCACTGACTAGGTGATCTCTAGAAGAGAATCCAACTTCAAACAATACTGCGTGGATGATGCTTATTATGCATTGTAAGAAATAACTTTGGATGTGCAGCAATGTGGTTTTGTGAAATGACAGAATCATAGAAAAGCTTGGGTTAGAAGAGACCTTAAAAATCATGTTTCCAACCCCTTGCTGAGAACAAGATTGGCACCCACTTAATCAGACACTAGTAGATCAGGTTGCCCTGGGCAACCTGCATCCTTCTGGACTAGACTCTTCCAGGTTGATGCAGAGAGATCTATGACACAGGAGAAGGTTACACCATAAGCAAAAAAGGAATCAGCCATTTTGACATTAGCATGTCAAAAGCATCTTTTACAGAATGTATTTATATGACTTGAGAGTTTGGGGAAAAAGGGAAAATCAATGCAAAAACAATTTCATGTTAGCTAAGGGACAGATGGAAGAGGCTTTGGTATCTAGGTCTTTGGTCCTAAATTAGACTCCTAATCCTATCCATCAAATAACACATTTTTAATTGTTCAGTAAGTATGTATATATAGATTTTCATCTGCATATTATATTCATAGACATAAATAACTGCAAATGCACTGTCTTCTGTGTCTATTTTCCTCTTAACCAGGTAGGAGAGGGAAGAGTTATAGCATATCATGTTACACATTAAGTGTTTACAGAGCTGAAGAATGGAAACATATTTATTATTTTTTTATCTATTTATTTTTAAGAATGTTTTCATTTGGATTTCAAAGATGACATAACATTTAAAGATTAGTGAATTTTGCAGAGATTAACTTTTTCATACTGAAATTCAGGTATGTTTGTCAATCTTGGACATGGTCATATTTAATAATAATGGGAGAAAACATATGAAAAGAAAATAAAAAGTGAGAAAAAAAAATATCAACATGGTATTCTCTAAGAAATTCCATTAGGAAACTTTCTTTTAGTGTTCACAGTGTAGCATAAATTCAATTACATTTTGATAGGCTACTCTGAATGGAGCTGTATAAATTTCAAAGTTTCACTGGCAGTGGCACTTAGCACTGGTCAAAGTTCTGCTGTTTTCCAGTTGAATGCTATTAATTTATCTCTCCCCAGAAACAGGCTTAATAATGGATCCTGTGGACACTGATAATAAATTCTGATGGCAAGGAAGGATGTAACTACTCCCAATATGGATTATTCAAAATATTTTTTTATTTAACTGGGTATTAGGAAGACATCAATTTCATAATACTGTATTACTGGTTAGGCAATACTGAGAAGTAAAGGTGTGTAGAAGTGACTGGTGGAGTGATCAATGCAAGGAGGAAGTTCCTCTCATATTCTTTCGAGGAAACAACCACTGTTTTCATACTATTTGTTTGCTGCTTTATGTATTGTAGCTGCAAAAATAACTTCCAGATGTTAATCACCAAAACTGAAATCATTGCCATGAAAAACTTCCACAAAAAGTAAAAGTATTGCTGCCAGCATTACTACAAATGAACAACTTGATGACCAGTACTGTTCTTTCCATTTGGCATTTTATGTATCATACTCTGAGAAATGATCAACATTAAAGAGAAAAGCAGTCACTACTTGGCATATAAACCATAAATACATACTAGAATATATTAGTTCATTTTCTGTTCCAAAGGAAAATAGAAAATTACTCCTGTTTTCTACATAAAACACATTTTTTTCATAGCAGTATTGCTGGTAAAATAATACACCCCTAGCAACTGCTCAGAAGCACAGATTGTCATCCTGAGGCTGGAAGTACTTTAGAAAGGCAGGCAAGCATTTGTTTCCATTTTGAATACAAATGAGTAAAGACCAAATGTATTACGCAGTCTGTACAAAGTCATACAATTCAGCCACAGAATCCGGGCTTGAGACTCCTAAACATAGACTTATGCATTAGCTTGTGGATTTCTTGTCAGCATCTTCAACTTCTAAAATATTCATCCTTTCCCTACCACTCTACATTTCCATCTTTTGTGCTGTAATCCTATCAATTTTCATTATCCTAATTTTATTTCCAGAATGGCTTGAAGTTACACATTATCCTAATGTGGGACCATGTCAAGTTTCAGATTAAAGCTCTCAAGTATATGATTATGAAGTAGTTGTTACCTCTTTTCTTTTTCTGCTCTTTTTAGATGAAAGCTTTTCACAAATATATGCTTGCAACAGATCACTCTTCTCAAAGCTGTGAGTGTTCTTTACTTTTTTACTTTTTAAATTTTTTCTCCTTTATGTTGTTATACTGTTGAGATATGTTTTTCCAGTGATGGTTATTTCTCAATCTGACCTCAGATTTATTCCAAGTTTAGAAAACTTTCAATATGCAGCATATAGTAAGTTACATCTTAGAGGTGTATTATTTATAATAGTACATTTCTGTAGGGAATTTTAAAAAATAAATACAATTTGAGGTTTTGGGTTTATTTTATGTATTCCTTTAAAAGAAGCTGTGAGAAATGATAGCACTCTCACATGTTGAAGTCCAAAGACAACAAAATACTTAGAAGACCACAAAGATCTGAACTAAAATTTTTAGGAAAAATGAGACACGAAGGAGGATAGCTATTAATAAAATGTCTATTTCTGTTGCTGTACATGTTTTCAAAAGAAATGAAAGAGTAAACATACCTTTAGGTATGAAAGTGTTTTTAAAGAAAATTGCAAACGTAGAATGGAAAAAACAATGAAAAAAAAGGAAATGATTTTTTATTTAAATAAAACGACTTCATTACATCTAACTAAATAAATAATAAATTATATTTAAATAAGAAATTTAACTAAATATATATTTTTACATTAAATTCCTGATAATTATTTTCATCAACAGAAAACCAGTAGTATATTGAAATAGCTTTTCAGTAAGTTTTTTAAAAGAGTCCCAATAATGAGTCACTATTAATTGTGATTCAAACAGTCAAAAAGTTTCAAAATAAAGACATTAGCACTCATTATAAGAACATTTTATAATTTTATTATTATTATTTTTAATAATTTTCAGAAAATATATCACGCTGCCTGCCCACATACTTTGGCTTCTGCTGAAATACTTGGCTCAGCCTTTGATTTTATGGACACATATATCAGAAGCAACAATGTTTATAAGATGGTGACAGTTGTAAAATTGACTGTGCCAACAGCTGTTAGTCATGATAACTCCTGCACATTCAGAACCATTTAGATGTATTCCTTTTTTAATGTTTATCACTTGCATGCCATATTGTTTGTGCAAACGGTCTTAGCTATGAATCTTCAAAGTACAAAAATGTGTTCTATGATTACATTTTCAAAGTACTCTCTAGGTAGTGAAGTTTAATGCAAACACATCCCAAAACTAAACAACTGAAGTGAAATTTTTAGCAAGAATCTAGAGAGAAACCCGGATTCTTGTGAAAAAAAGAGGTCTCAAGAAATGAAAAACTCAGAGATGATAAAAGCAAAACACTGAGAACAGAAGCTAGCCAATGCTGGTTACTTCATTAATTTCCATAATACAAAATTGTTAATTAGTATATAATAAAAAAGTTATTAGTTGTTGGTATCACTGACGAACATGTCCTGCCATGAGGTATAACAGAATATATTTTGGTTAATTATTTCTATACAGCTCAAATATTGGAGTTAATAGGAATAATATTCTATTGACAATCACAAAGTCACATTGGATTAGGCACACTGTTGAGATGCTCTTGAATAAGTATATTTGTGTGGCTCGCGCTCTGCTGTTCCTAATGTGCTGCAATTAAAAGCTCATGAACTCTGACGTTAGACTTACTTTGCAGATCAGAAAGAGAACATCGACAAGCCAACTGCATACTAAACAACAAAGACAAGGAGAAGGTGACCATATTATGTGACCCCACCAGCCTTTCCTGTTTCATTTTTCTCCCTAGGAGTTTTTGTTACCCGCTGTTGAGAGTTTCTGTTCTGCTGAATGGGATCTAACTAATCCATGTTTTCTACTAGAATGAAAGGTAGAGTAAAAATATTAATAGACAGGGAAGGGTTAGTCTGTTATAGGGTATGTTGTATGAGTGCAGGAATAGGAAACAGAAATTGGTATCATACTCAGTGTAAGAATCCCTAGATACACTGGAGGGAAGGGATGCCATCCTGAGGGACTCTGACATGTTCAAGAGGTGGAACGTGTGAAAAATGTGCAGTTTGACAAGCTTAACTGCAAGGTCTTGATTCTGGGTCAGGAAAATCCCAACCATGAATACAGTCTTGGTGACGAGTGCACAGGGAACAGCCCTGTGGGGAAGAGCTCGATAGTATTAGTGGCTTAAAAAAAAAAAAAAAAAAAAAAAAAAAGAGCTAATAATGTGCTCTTGCAGCTCAGAAAGCCAACTGTATACTGGGCTGAACTAAAATAAATGTTGTTAGCTGGCTAAGGGAGACAATTCTGTCTCTCTGCTATGATCTCAAGAAGCTGCATCTGGAGTACTGCATGCAGATCTGAGGCCCCTAGTACAAGAAAGTAACATTTTTAAACTGAAAGAGATTAGACATAAGGAGGAAATTCTTTACTCAGAGGGTGGTGAGGCACTGTTACAGTTTACCTCAAGAAGTGGAGGATGCCCCATCCATGGAAGTGTTAAAGGCCAGGTTGGATGGAGCTTTAAGAAATCTGATTTGATGGAAGGTGTCTCTGTCCATGGAGGTAGAAGTGGAACTAGGTGATCTGTAAGGTTCAAACAAAACCAAACAAAACTCTGATTGTAAAAAGACACATATCAAAGTATTCAAAGGTAATGATATGTTGATGTGGAGAAAGCTAGGATCTAAAGATGAATCGTGAATTTAATTATCTTAAAGCAAGGGTGCTGAAAACAACCTAATTCAAAACTAGAAATAATTATCTTTGTATAGACATTTTTCCTTATTGTGTGATCCTCTAAAATACAGACAAACAAACCAACAAACACTAGACACAACAACTGCAAACAACTGCACCACCACCAAATACATAAATAAATAGATAAATAAATAAATACATGTATACTTGTTTTTAGGGCATAGCTATCAAGTTTATTTTTTTCAGTATTTAATAAGTGCTCTCAGTCACTACCTTAAATATCTGTTCAGTGTATTGGTATATCCAAAGCAGGGAAAAGGAAGAACACCACTAGTAACTTCCAATCAGGCAACTGCTCCAGCAAATGAAAGCAGGAATTCCAAACAGAAATAAAATATATAAAATATATATCAAATCTTGATAATGTTATTGTATAGGATTCAGGATTTTTTTTTTTTTTTTTAAGGAGCACTCCTAAGCTTTACAGTATTTTATAATTGCAAGCTTGAAATGCACTTTATACAATAAAAGAAGAAGGCTGAAATTAGGCTAGAGACAACATTTCTGTCTTACCTGTAATCTAGTTTGTAAGCACATAAATCAGTGTGTTTAAGAAAACAAGGAGGCTGCAATGTGATACTACAGGCTAATATTTAGCTAGTCACTAGCAGTGAAGCTGGAAAGGTCGTAGTGTGAATTTGTCTGTGACTCCCTCTCCTATTACACAACTCACTGGGTGAATGTCATGACAACAGAAAGATAATATATCCCCCATTTCTGTTTGGTAGATTCATTCAGCCTGAAAAAGCAATAAAAAGCCCAATCCACTCTCCACGTGTCACTGCCAGTGCCATGTGTCATTGTTACTGCCATGTGTCAGCTGCTTAATTTACACACTAATACCAAAGTGTTCTAGACAGTAGAACACTTTGTTATATAGGATGACTTATGAATATGTCACCCCATATAAAAACACATAGGTTAAGGTTGATTAAGGTTCCTTAATGCGAATTTAAGGCTCTGCTCCGTGGCAATATCTGAACCACTCTCATTTCCCTTTGGGAACTATCTTGCTCACGAACAAAGTCAAGTAGCTAATACTGTTAGAAAATGTGTGTTCATATTCCGCCTTAAAGAGTAATGTAATTATCAGATAAGATTCTCTCACTTTCTGTCTCTCAACCAGTAAACTGTTCATACTCAGGCAATTCTAACTAGAAAACTTAGCCCTGTATACTAACCACTTTAGAAATCTGATCCTCATCTACAGTAAAGACTCAACATCCTCTCCAGAAGTGGCAGTTCTATTCCATATCTTAGACAAATAACAATCACTTCTTCATTCTCTTAGTGATATCACCTCATCAGTTTAACTCAAAAAAAGCTCAAAACTCAAATTTCCTGTTATAAAAAAATAGTGACTTAATAATCTAAGGAAATTTCTGCTTTAAGTATAGAGAATAGGAGTGGAACATAGCATTTTTCCCAGAATCTTTTTCCGAGGGTACTGTATTGCCCTAAACATGTCTTTTCATTAAAAGATTTAGGTTTTTCCTGTTTACCAAGAAATTCTGAATTCTCATTGTCCTACCTAAACACAGAATTGCCCTAGTATTAATGTTAAGTATTATAACTTAACAGTTTTCAATGAAATTAGTTCCCTAAATTTACATCTGTCAGAGATCCAAATACTATGGTAAAGATAATATTACAGACTGCAGATGACAGAATTTGCTTCCATTCCATTCAGAGTGCAATAAAACCCATAATGGGTGATGGAAATATTAATTGGCACAGTACAACACGAACCATATTGATGGTTTTGTTTAGAAAGAGAAAACTTTTTCTGCCTAAGATCATGGCTTGTTATGAACAAACATAACTAGAAAAAATTGAGCAGGTAAATAAAAGAGCCGCCTTTCCAAAGCTAATTATATTTCTCTGTATGGGGAACATCACACGTTCTCTTATGTTACAGCCAACACTAGGGTGATAGACACTAACCAGTAACAGAAGTAATAGTTTTGCTGATATTGAAAGGAATTAGCTCAGCAGCAATAAAGACCTGTTTGGATGCAACCACATCACACATTTTCAGACACAACTGTTCCATCTTTTTAATCAATTGCCACACATTTAACCATGATAGAAGCTTTATTTTGTGGAATCCAAATTCTAAAAATAAATAAATAAAAGAAGTTTTATAAATGACACCTTCTCCACAATCACTAAGAGGTCCAGAGAACACCTTTGGCAAAACACATTGGACATATTAGTTTGCTGTGCTAGAGTGTCAGGGATGAAAATTATAATTACACAGTGACCTTAATCCACTTCTCACATTCACATGAGAAGCTTAAATTTGAAATGATTTAATTTCCCCTTAGCAAGTACTTTTTTTGGCTCTGCAATTAAGTCACTGGTTATTATACAGTGAAGTGTCTCAAACACCTCAAACGCACAAGGAGTAGATAGATGGCGATGGCCATGGTATACATGGTATAAACCAGTTTGTCTTTAAGAATTTAAAAACAAACAAACAAACAAAAAAACAAACAAACAACTGTCCTTGAAGTCAAAACTACTTTGGAAACTTTCATTAAAAACTCACCTGCCTTGTTTATGTATATTTACATCAAAATATCCTGGTGTGTAGATCTAAATAATTGTTTTTAAAAGTTAAACAGAGTCATACTTACATACTCACAAGTGAACTAATTGAAAGGAATTATATTATCTTGTCAACACTTTAAGGGCTGGTCTGGCCTGGTTTCAGGACTAGCGGGGAGGAGGGACCCACAGTTCAGAAGGGATAAGGGAAAAACCATAGAGAGATGTGCCCCAAAACAAAACAGCTGCAATGATCTGAGGAATAAACAAACTAATTTACTAAATAAGATATTGGAATGCAAGGTAACTGTGAAAGACAGAACTGGTTTTCTTTTGTTGTCTCAAAGCTTGCTTCATGAGGCCTTCCTGATGATAAGACTCTGACTGACAACTGTTAAGTATCCTGGAGGGCGGATGGTGGTTGTCATTGTGCCATAGTGTTTCTGCTTACGATTGCAAAGATAAACAGAAACAGGAAGAGCAGTCTTTTCTCAGGGGTGCTGTTCGAAGGAGTGGACCATTGCAGAAGGCGATAACGCTTGTGTCCGGCAATAGAGACACAAAACTGACACAATCATTCTATATCAGATCACAAGAACAATTTGATTTAGCTACTTTCCACCTGGCTATTTGTCCTTTCTTGGTTGATCACTTTTGTACTGAGTAGCCCTGGAAGCATTTTGGGAACAACATACCCTGATTAAAGTTATTTTCATGCTTTGCTAGTTAGGGGAAAAAAAAAAAAAAAAAGAGAGAGAGAGAGGGAGAGAGAGGGAAAGGAAGAGGAAGGGGGAGGGGAAGGAGAAGGTGAAAGGGAGGAAAACACCCACCTCCCAAAGTGAAGATCATTGTCCAGACGTTGTGGACAAGTTTATACCAGGGTTAACTGAAAAAAAATGCATTCATTAGGTTATTCGTAATATTTTTAATATAAAGTACCACTGTTTTATTTCATCCTTAAAAGGCAGGATACAAATGAAAAGATGCATGTTAGGAACTATGCCTACTTTAAATGTTTAAAAATATGTCTTCTGTTTAGATTTGTGCATCAGTGTCGGGAGAGAAATGAAATACATTAATTGTATATGCTCCTAACCAAAAGAACACATCAGTTCATCACATACTGGTAAACACTGTTAGAGATATCTGTTGTAAATTCATGAATTTTAATGCAAAAAATTACATACCTCTTTATTTTCTCCTTTGCTATTAAAAATGGGAAAAAAATCTTTTTAAAATATATTGATGCAGATTTAACATAATTCGGCACATAGTATTTATATGGGGTAATATTTGAAAGAGTGCCAAAAATAACATAATCTACGTTGTCCTCACACAATTAACATTCCTTGTAAGTTTATGCAACCTTCCCTTTTAAAAAGCAGCCATTGTGCTAATTCTACTAATTTAAAGTCTAGAGGCTGCCCTGCTTAAACTATGTAAATTGCCAACCTAAAGCAATTACTCCATCTTATTGCCATCACATCATTAATTCTCTACAGGTTAAACAAATTTGGATTCATATTTGCAACTTCCACATTGCATCAGCACCTCTTACAGAATAGTTTTAAGACAAATTAATTAAGACTAACTGCTACTAAAATTGGACTAAAATATGCATTCTTGAGAAGGAAAAGATATTCTGATATTGTTAAAGATTTATAACATGCTGTCAAATATCCTAATGTATGTTATTTCATTTTTATATAATTACATTCATATCCTCGTGAATAACATGCGGGAAAAAAATCCAAAGCCACATGATCACTTCAGAACTGACTCCTAATCTTACACACTCCTAGTATTTGTGGGTTAATTTGGGATGTATTACTCACATATTACTTAATACACAAATTCAAGGATACACACACTTTTTCCTGCTATCTAATCTGCATGTATGAAATGCTGACAATTCAAATTACAAGAAAGAAAAACACAGGAAAAAATAAGATCAGTAATGCAGGAGCAGCAGAATGACCTCTGGATTGTAAATCCCAATGAGAACCAAATCTAAACTAAAATTTGTTCATGCATCCTCTTCCAGTTAAACACCTGACAGACAATTTTCCTCTCAGTCCACTCTTAACCATGTCAATTCACTTACCCATATTATCTTCACATCCTCAGATGTGATCCTTTCGAACTACTCACATGCAATTTTTTTTAGGTTGTTCTGTCAAAATAAGGTGAAAAAGTGGATCTTACTGCCATTATTGAGTTGTTTTGGACTAGATGGGATTAGACAGCTCTGTAGATTTTGACAGTGAAGCAGTGACAAGTCATTCTGTGTGGGCTGAAGTCCACAATCCTTTCAGCTAGTACCATGGATGTCTGAAGAAAACATCGAACCAAAAGTAAAGAGCACACATACTTCAGAGCAGCAGGTACTGTCATCAAAACTGCTAGAGAAATGTTATAGGGCATAACCTCTTCTTGCTCTCAGCACACCAGTGCAGCCCAAGGATGTATGCCATTAAAAGCACAACACACTGGAAGAGCAACAAACATATGAAAAGAATGTGATCTTACCTAAAACTTATTTATACA
The DNA here is from genome assembly GCF_054131305.1 of Coturnix japonica. Classification (NCBI taxonomy): domain Eukaryota; kingdom Metazoa; phylum Chordata; class Aves; order Galliformes; family Phasianidae; genus Coturnix; species Coturnix japonica. The sequence goes on from NC_140664.1 coordinate 79,285,031, forward strand.
TTTCATTTAACATTGAAAAAAAGAATGATATCATATGGCTATTGAGAGAAATTGTACCACATATTTTAATATGCATCTACATTCTTCCTTTCTTTTACTTTCCCTCAAAATATATATATTAAAAAAAAAAATTAAAAAAAAATGTAGTTTTTAAACTGACACTTGTTTTAAAATATCATAAAAGACTGCTTTCAACTGTCAGAACTTTATATTTTTCTCATGCACATCATCATCACCTATTTTAGCTGCACTAGTACTTCCAAGAAGATTCTGTTTAAAATGTGAATTTCAGAGATAATAACCTTTCTGGATTTCTAACAACAAGCAAGGTTTGTTGTGCTAAACTGAGTTCATGAAAGCATTATTTCTGAATATAATGAGACTCCTTTATTAGCATTCAGTTTTAGAGCAAAGATGCATTTCAAATACTAAGTCTTACCTAATGTATTTGGGTACTATAATGACAGCATCTCCTCTAATAGAAGTTTCTGATCCTTGTATCAAGCAAAAGAACAATTCCAGAGACAAAAGACAGTTTACATCCCTGCTATCTGTCTGCCTTTAATATGACATTTCTCAGGTTCGTAAATGGAAGTAGAAGATTTATATTTTATAATTAAGTTCAAAAATAAACTAAATTAGGCTGTAGGAATCCCGAGAAGTTCACTTAATTCTTAGAAAATGTCATACTGAGAATCTGAAAGGAGAAAATTAAGGAATCTTTCAGTTATGTAAGGGAATTACCAAAACAACACAGAATAGATGTTCTTACTGTTGGCCTGAAATACCACTGTATGCTAACTTGAACATAGTATCACAGATGTTTATATTCATTCATATTCTCCTTCAAATACAGTTTACGACAAACGTTTCATTCTGGGAATAAAAGTATTTCAGAAGTGCAACAGCAATTTCACAAACCAAACAACAACAATAAAACCTAACTTCCACTTCCTTAAAATTTGTGTTGCTTTACAAATAGGTAAGCCTTCATTAAGGAACCACTTCCTTTGGCCATCAAAGATGATGAGATTCATTCTGTTTTATCAACACAGTGAATAACTAAAGGCAAAATAGTACAATGGAAAATCTTTAAGTTTTTGTAGTCCTATAATATTAGGTTACTGAGGAAAAAAGTTGAAATAAAAAACATAATTAAAGCAGAAGATACCCTTGTCCACTCTTTCTCTCTTTTTAATTCTATTCTTACCACTTTGTTAGCTATTAGGCCAGAGAGTGAAAGCAATTTGGAATGCATTCTTCTGCTGAAAATGAGAAACATTATAACATTTTATTAATCCTTTCATTGAATATGACAATGCACTAGTCCCAAGACTATCAGAGTGTCAATTTAAAAAATTTAAATGATATAAGGACAAATACTTGGTCACTGTATCTTATCATCCCTTTAGCAACTACTGAAACCACATGTTTGAGTACTGAAAGTAATGTTGAGGTTTGCGTTTCACAAAAGCACACAGACTTTGTATATTCAAAAATTTATATATTTGATACAAACAAAAAGAGAGAGAGAAAGAAAGAGAAAAAATAAAAGAAAAAGAAAGAGAAAAGAGAAAAAAGAAAAAGAAAGAGAAAAAGATTCATTTCAGGAAGAAATCTTATCAGAGCTTCCTTTATTTAAATAATTATTTCCTGAGATTGTTCAGAAGGTCTAGACTGAAATCTGATCATGTTTAACCCAGATCAGTCTAGAAGCACTAGAAACAGTAGTCTGATTTTAATATATATATATATATATATGATAAAATGAAGAACCTTGAGGTTCTCAGTTGAGGTATAAAGAATTTTTTTGAGTATTTTTAAGGAAGTTTTTGAGAGTTTTCTTTTGGTGATATTTCACTATTTCGTGCTATGTGTTTTTAAACTTAAAGGAGCTTTTAAGACTTAAAGTAAGTCTTACTGAGCAAGCTATGAACTTCAGATAATAAATAATTAATAAAATATGATTTCAACAGCCTCTTCAGTAGTTTTCTTAGCACAAAAGATTTATGACATTAAATAATTTCAGAACCAAGTCAGATTTTCTAGAAAAATAAATAAATAAATAAATAAATAAATAAATAACAGCACTGATAATCACTCTTTCTGCTAATGAAACTACATAACTAGTAAAAAGAAAATAAACGTATCTAGTATCTTTGTGAAGTTAATGTCAAAAGTGCAATCAAATTAAAAAGTAGAATGCAGGTGGAACATAAAAATTCTCTTCAACCACCCACTGATCATATAATTACTCTATAATTGTTATTATTATCATTGTTGGGTGGCTTTTTTTTTTTTTTTCTGAATAAAATAGAAAGCCTTAAAATTCAGATGATTATTAAAATCTTACCTTTACAAGCTCCTTAACAGAGAGCCAGATGTTGCATTTCAGATCAACCTCTTATTACTTGTTAGCTTACAAATTTCTCTCAGCCTATCCAACTTCATAAATTACAGAGGAGGAGAGTCTGATATTTCACATTTTCCTTGGGAAATGAAATTGTTTTGAAGAAAAAAACAAAAATCCAAAAAAAATATTTTAATTCAAAAAGAAGCATATTTTTCAAAGCATTGGCATGAGAGAATTAATTAAGAAAACACAATAAATATTAAACTGGGTTCTCTCCCCATTCACATTAAATTCACAGCTATGAAATCCAATCATATTTCATAGATTTTTTCCCCAATTTACTGTATTTATAAGAAGTGTAGTGAATATCAGTAACATACTACAGTCAGCAGTGAAACACCGAGAGAGAAATACTGAGCAGCAACAATCTGAGGAGAAACAAACTAGTTTTATTAAATATGGAATCAGAATACAAGATAGCACACTATAATAAAATATAATTAGAATTTAAGCTAATAAATCAAATATAATGAGAGATTATCTGAACGTGGTAGGACTTACAGTAATACTGAAGTGATGCGCTCAGTTGGGATGGGCAGCAGTGAGGAGAAGAAGAGAGAAGAGACAAATAAGGAGAAATATCAGGTGACCTTGCCAGGAGTCATATCCCTGGCAAAGCCCCCTGGGGAATGTAGTTCTTCTCTTCCAGACAGGTACCCGAAACTGGGGCATTAACACTAACTCCCAATGCCTTACATGATGATATGATGCAGAATACCAGTAACCAAAAATCATAAAACCATGACATTCCACCCCTTATTCTACATCACTACATCATGCTTAATATATATAAATAACCAATTTAACATAATAAAACCATGACAACAGTTCAAATATGGTAAGGAAAACTTTCATAAATGAAAGGTATATAACTGCTACTCAGGAAATCCTACTGTGAGATGTTTAATTTTATTCTGGCTTGTCTGTCTTAGGTTTCTTGCATTTACAACAAAGATAACACTAGCTTCCCCAGATGCACGAAGAAAAAAAATATGGTGATAGATAGATAGATAACATTCTCGAACTGCTATCTATATGTTAAAATATTTTAAAATAAATGGAAAGAAATTGAATAAGCTGTCAACTGTCATCATGAAATAGTCTCATGATTAGGATGCCTAAAAGTTTTTAACACGCATTGGAATGTATTTGTTGACACTCTAGACGTATATGTGGCAACACTCAGTGACATCAGTCTTTTAAATTAGGGAAGTCCAGAGAAACCAAACAATACTATACAATTTGTCAGCACAATGGCAGACTGAAATTGTGCAAGTCAAATCATGCTGGGAAAGTTTGCATGAGTTTGATGCATATTTTGAGTTTTAAATTAGCTGAATCTATTCAGGCAAAAGTCTTGACATGTCACTGCAAGTGAGCACACTGAAAACATTAACAGTGCTAAAATAGCTGTAATTGAAATACCATCAAAACAGTAAGGTGGATGAAGAGGTGGACAGAAAATAATGAAATGGAAAATATTTTGCTGGAGGAATATTAATAATATTTTTCTAGATATTATGATGTTCAGTTCTACATGCTCCAACTCAAACTGAAATACTGTAGATGTCAAGAGAGTTGCAGGTGGATTTGGAAAACAGCAGTACCTGCTATCAGGAAATCATGCCTACTTTCACTTTTGAGAGGACACTGACTTTGTCTACGGTTGCATTGTAGGAGCCAGTCAAGAAAATTACTTCATCATTTACTTCCACCAGAAATCCACAAGGGTCATAAATCCACCTTTTAGTGGATTTATGGATCTAGTATAGATCTGATCTTGCCATCACTTAAATCCAAGCAAAATAATATCACCATTCTTTGCCACCCATTTGCCTCCAACAGTACGAAGTCCTTCAATCTTTCTAATCGCACAGTTCAAAACTGACAGCAGCCATATTTGCCCTTCATTACAACTATGATTCTCTCCTAGTCTTTAAAGTCAATCATTTTCTGCTTCTCACTGACCATATTGATTTCTTGACTTCATGAAAGCAATCCTGTTCTTTTTGATTCTTTGGAAGAATGCCATGAAAGAAAGAATTTAAACAGTGTCAGGCTTTGGAACTGAGAGTGGGCTGGAATATAAAGCATAAATGTAATGGCAGAGACTGTTACACAAAGGAAAGCAAAACAAACCCCTGTTGTACTTCGGAAGTGTCAGGGACAGCAGGTTATGTCTGCAAGACTATCACAAGCGGACACTTTTCTCCCTTTTTCCTTTTTCATTCTGACACCTGTGACTTGTTTGATCACACCCCTTCTTCAGTCAATGCAAATGTCCCCAGAACTCCTGCTGTTTAGCTTGTTTTCTGCATCCTGGTTATGAGTGGTTGTCTCCCAGAAAATATGCCATTTTTTTCTGTTTCTGCACAGCTGGGAGAATAAATAGGCTCATAACTATCTGAAAATATTTTTTCCTTCTTTCATTTTTCAAAATCATTTAAGTTGTTTTGTGCTTCCTTGATTATTTAAAACTTTATTCTCACATTATTTGGCAAGTGCTCATCCTCATCACAATATTGTCTTCCCAGGTTTGTAGCAGGGAAAATCAGCTGCTTAAGCAACTAAGGAGTTGTTTGCTCTTCTTCTTCTGCTTTTTTTTTTTTTTTTTTTAATATATATATATATATATATATATATATATATTTTTTTTTTTCTGTGGTTGATTCTTTGGATAAATAAAAACTTGTGTGTAACAACTGGTTCACAGAACACTGCACTCCTTGTTTGATTAGAAGCACAAAAGGCTTTTAACTCTCATCTTAAAAAGATTCTACGGGGAAAGCAAAGTGTTAGGTTCACACAGTGTAAACAAATCTTATGCTCCTGTAGTGATGAAAAAAGACCAGAAAGTGGAAGGAAAAGTTAAATCTGAGTATAATTCTAACTACATGTCTTTGTGCTTTTGAAGGCAACTTCTACTGTGATGACACTGTGAAGATAAAGCAGAGAAGAGAACTTAAGTGGTAAGAAGAGCTTCAGTGACTTAATCTACAGAATGGTTTCAAAAGAGATGCCACATAGGCTGAAGTAGTGCAGAGTTCACAGCTTGATCCATGTGATCCAAGTCATTGAACCAACGGGTGAAAACAAATGGGAACAAATGGTCATGTGTATTAGAAAAGTAATTGCCTAGGTCAGTCTGTAACTTCAGGCATCTCCTGCAACTGAACTACACCTCTGAGTTAGTGATATTTGTCCATCTGAATAAAATGCTTTGAGATTTTCACCTAAGAGCCATTTTGCAGAATGTGAAATTCTATTAGAGTGCTTAATCTCTAAAATGCAAGATGACTTCCTGCCAGGAAGGCCAAAAGTGACCAGCAAGAATTTAAATTATGAGACATCTGCAAGTTATCCATTATGGTCTTACCTTGTCCATAGAAATGTTTGATTCCTTCTTAAAGCACTCAAATTGTGTCTTATTGCAGCTGAGGACTCAGATAAGTAAAAAAAGTGCTTGCAAACCCAAAGGCCAACAGAAAAGAGGTGGACTGCATCATGAGGAAGGCATTGTTCCCCTCTGCTCTGCAGGGCCACAAATACGATCCAACCCTAGTTGGAGCACCTCTTCTGTGAAGAAAGGCTTTGGGAGCTGGGTTTGTTTAATCTCGAGAAAGCTGCCAAGAGACATTGTTGCAGCATTCTACTACTTAAAGGGAGCTAACAAACAGGAGGAAAACTGACTTTTTGCAGAGTTTGAAAGCAATAGGTCATGGATGAACAGATTTAAAGTAAAAGTGGGAAGATTTAGTTGAGATGTTGGGAAGAAATTCTTCACTCAGAGGGAAGTAGGGTACTGACACAGCTGCCCAGAGAAGCTTCTGGTGCCTGGAGGTGCTCAGGGCCACGTTGGATGGGGCCCTGGGCAGCCTGAGCTGGTGGTGGCAGCCCTGCCCATGGCACAGGGTTGGGACTGGATGGATGTTAAGGTTCCTTCCAGCCCAAACCAATCTATGATTATATGATTTAAGAGAATAATGAGTAAGTAATATAAGCATAACAGACAATTATGCTTATTCGTGGCTCAGTAAAACACATATGCTAGTGACTTTCTTGCCATGTCCTAAAAATTGAGAACTAAATGCAATTTTAAATTCTTTTTCAAGTCAAACTCTTTTCTAATGTCATAATATTTTATATGTATATAAATATATTAAATATCATTATAAATATTTTTTAACATAGGCATAAATTTGAGGGAACTGACTTGCGAATTGGTGCACAACTTAATGTTTATTGTGGGGAAATATATCAACAGATTTTGGGAGAAAAGATCTGCAGCTGCATTAATGAATCCATAACATTTTTGCATTGTCAGTGTCAGAGATTTCATCTAGTACAATTAATGCTTCTAAAATGTTCAATCCCATGCCTTTAAAATGGAATGGTTATAATCAGATTAAAAACTTGCTTATTATTTTAAATAAGTCAATCCATGTTGAGTTTGTGTAAGGAAGGGGACACACAGCTTCCAGAAAACAGCAGAGAAGGGTTTGGGGCAGACTTCAATTGGCTGGTGCTAGTTTCTCTCCATGCAGATATCCAAAACACCTGATTGCCAGAACTACTGGCTATATGAAACACAAGCTGGCAAACAGCTCTTTTTGAGGTGTATATTTGTTTTGCTGCATGTTCAGACAGGGAACAAGATGAGTTTACTAATAGAGATACTTTCTCCAGCATTCTCTTCCTTTGTAGAGTTTATTTTACCCTTAGTTTTCAAACATTTTTTAAAACTAAGCATGAATATCCTATGAGGTTTAGAATTAAATTAAATTCATCTTTTTGCATTTGTTTGTACTTGGTATCTCCATACTGTCAAAAAATCTACTGCATTTACTCTTGGTAATTTTAATGTGATTTTATTTCACAGCTGATATTCATCCTATGTCATTATAATTACTCTCTGCTTTTGATTCTGACTTCGTAATTTCTTAATACCAATTCATTTGCTGAAAATGGAAACTGTGGTCTCAGCTTTATGACAGAGGTCAGCACCCTTTTTTTTAAAAATGTGTAGAAACAGGAGAGATTGTAAAAAAGATATTTCTGACTTCTAGGGTAGTTTTAAGTTTGAACCTATTCCTCCCACTTTAGGATTTTTTATTTTTTCCACATACAGGTGTTAATTGCACACAATATGAATTCAAACAAGATATAATTGTGATAGATAGAAACAACCTGACAAGGAAGGCATAAAACTAGAATCTAGTGTAGTGTCATTTGGAGTTTTCTTTTTTATCTTTTTCTGTCTCGTGGATTTTGGTGTTTAGATAGCACAAAAGTACCCTGAACTCACCAACACTTAACAGTGTTCACATAGGTGAAAACAGAAAATTGGCTAATCCTTTTTTTCACCTTCTCTTCTCGCAAATAGAAGACTGTTAAATAATGATGGTTTTGTCCAATTGCAAACTCATTTTGACTCACTCAGAAAAATATATTGCCTATTTTATTTTATTTTTTTTTCCCCATCATAATCTGCAGCTGTTTTCTGAAAAAGCAACATATGATCTGTATGTATTGAGGTGTGCTACACCTAGATTCCAGCATCAAGAGTGAAGAAAGCCCCACATTTGGTGAGAATGGCCACAGCCAACCATCTTTTTAGTGGTTCAAACCATACAGGTTGAACCAGCGCAACTCCCCTGCCCCTGGCAAGCTCGAGGGGAAAGTACTAATGGTACAAGGTATATAGGAGCAGCTATGACTTAATAGCACTATGGGGAGGATCAAGAACATGATAAATTGCATGTGGGTATTTTTTTTCACTTAGGGGGTAGTGACACACTTGAACAGGTTGCCCAGAGAGGTTGTGGATGCTCCATCCGTGCAGACACTCAAAGCCAGGCTGGATGTGATTCTGGGCAGCCTGGCCTAGTTTCTGGTGAACTCACACATAGCAAGGGGGATGAAATTAGATTCTTTGAGATCCTCTTCAAACCTGGTAATTCTGTCATTCTATGATATGATTTATTTATTTTTTTTTTTTCTCCTCAAATCACGAAGACCATTCAGTGCTTGAAAAATCTGTAATCAAAATACTATGAAAAGGCTGCACATTACACTTGCTGCTGTTAAGATCAGAAATGACTTACTGACTAAAACTTTCACAAAGGTCCTGTGGCCATCAGGAGCAACCTCAGGACGTATAGAGATGGAATAGGCAAGGAAAACCTCTAAAATTCAGTACAGACCATGAGCAGCACATGTTACAGGATCAGTGATTCAATAGAACAGGTGAAAGCACTGGGGGGACATAGCAAACACAACCTGTGATTGAGGTCTTGCTGCAGGTGGTGTCTGGTATCTTCTATATCAAGATATGAGGTAAGGAAACTCAAGGAATATTTGTCACACAGGCGGCATGAGATATGTGTTGCCAGTGCCAAGATGTTTAAGGTGCTTATCCTTTCATTTAACTGAGCCTATGAGGTGAGGGCTATGAATACCTGTAAAGAGTATGACCTGGATTAGGCTCAAACAGATGTCCTCCACTGCCTGACTGGACCTGAAAGCTTGCAACAAGTCTCCTCTTCATCAGAACCAGGCATTTCGACGCCCAGGTGGGCTGCATCCATAGAACCTTGCCCACACAGGTCCATCAGCAAACACAGGAACTCTGCAAGTTTTGGAAGTGCATTTGCCCATTTATTTTGCCAGAAAGCTGTGGCGAGGGAATTTAGTGAAGATGCCACTGTCTAACAGACAAATAATGAACACATTTTTGCGGCAATGAGCAATAATGTTCTTGAGCCTCATTAGTAAACTCACAGATACACAAGTTAAGACATAAAGCAAATTCTGTGAGTTACTAATATGTGTTTTAAGGGGGTGACTTAAAGACATCACACTTCAGCAAAGGTGAGGAACGTAGTAGTTTTAATTACAGTAAACTAGAAGCCTGCTTCTAGGAGAAAAAAAAAATACAACAACTGTACTGCTGTACTGTTGAAAGCAACTGAGAAGGAATTATGATTATTCTCGCTTTTATTTCAGTGTACAAAGATTTTAAGTAGGGAAAGCCTTTGGGCTTGGACTTAGGAAGTTCTCATCCTTGACAACATTGGCATTGGAATACTTGCAGCACAAAGGGACAAGCAGGCAGCTACTGAAAGGAGAAACATGCTTCTGGGCTAAGAAAAAAGTCTTTTTTGGCTTCTCCATCACCACTTAATTTCAGTTTCAGCCTGGCAGTGCTTCCCAAAAACACTGGCACTAAACAAAGTAATTTAAATTCCTTTTCATAATATAGAATAAATACTCAGTTGGCTTAAGTAAGCACATGTTTACTTCAGATACCATATTTCTACTTAAGAACATGTGTAGATGCAATAGCAACTATTAGTCTAAAACATATCATTATTTAATTACAGAGAGAGCACAGTATCCATAAGCAATCAGTACACTTTCCTAAAATCAGTGGTCAATTTCTATGCTATCATCAATGAATTTATGCTTAAATTGATGCAGTTGCAAGCACACTAAGTTGCAGAGTTTTGCACAGCCATTTCTCCTATCTTGCATCTGAGACTATTGTTCAAATTATTAGTCAAGAAATATCTCAGCTAAGGTGCAAAATAGATGAGTTTTTACTTAAAACAGCCAATTGAAGCAACATAAAATATAGGAGATTTCCTCCATGTCTGGGAAATAAAGTGAGAAAAAATTACTGTTATCGTCTTCTATTCATTCTTTGGTACTTTTAGTGTTACGTTGTTTTTTTTTTTTGTTTTTATTTTTTTTATTTTCTTTTTGGTTTTTTTGTTATGTTTTGTTTTTTTTTAAGTGATCATTTCTGTATTCCTCTCTCAAAAGCTTTCACATAAAAAATAAAAATAAGAAGCTTGCACTTCAATATCTTGGCAATATGCTTGTCACAGGGCAAAAGAAAGATCTAAGTGAATGGTTTCCTTTGATATCTGTCTCTCAAAGTACTGTGCCACATCTTGCAGTGTGAAAAAAATAAAATAAAATAAAAAATAAACCTGCATATTGAGGGAAAAAATGAAAAAGGGGATAAAAAAGAAAAATCTGTGTTACAGAATAAAAGAGAAGTTGTCATTCTCACTTTGCATTTTGAACAAAGAAATTTTTAACATTAGGTTCCAAATTAACTTTCAGAGAAACAGAAAGGATTAAACTCATCTAGGGAGAAAACTGGCATTTTCTGCAGGAAACTATATCAGTGCTAAGATAACTGAAATTGTACATCACCATTCAAGAAATTCACTACAGTAGAGCTCTTTGCATTGGTGATGCCCAGAACACCTGATTTTAGTCCCTTGACTATAGCAGCAAACTGACTATAGAAAAATAATTAATTTTAAAAGTTGCAGTCCTCCCAAAAACATTCAGCAGAAGCTATATATCTATATATATTATCTTTTTTTAACTAACAACTGTACTCTATTGTTGTCTTTGAAGAACTCTTACATATACAGATATCTGTTGTGTTAAAGTACCATTTTAATTGTGTTAAGAGTCTGTGCTTCAATTTGTTGGAGAAACAAAAACATAGAACAGCATTTTTACACTCCAGAAAAACCGTGGTTGAGATCAGCTAATCCAAATATAAACACTCCTCTGACACTTACTTACACAACCTTTTTCATGTTGCTAGAAATTAGGATTAAAGGTATTGAACTGAATCACCTCCTCCCTAAGATTAGAGACACTTTTATTAAAAAAATATTAATAACAGTAATAATAATAAATCAATTCTGATTTGTTTTGAAGTACAGAAAATTGTTTAGGTGTCAGGAATTACTGCAGGTTCAAGGTTGCATCTATACTTCTATTATTAGCATACCTTATTATCTACTTCATTAATTTTTTTGTTAAAGAATTCATCTGAATGGAGTAAGATAATTTCCTCACCTCATTCCCTTCCATAATCACAGTCCTGTCAAACAATTAACTTTCAAATTAGAACTTGATAATGAAACTTCTTCAGAACTGTCACACAGACCAGTCATGAGTCCATCCAGCTTAAAGCCTCACTGGTAACATTACAAGGTACTTCAAACAAATACAGAAAGAAGTATTTTAGAGAATGATGCCCCACAGTGAAAATAGACGTAGAATCAGAAAAGAGAGAAAAGTGATACTGTTAATTGGTAACTATCCATCTTTCAGGAAATTTGTAATATCTAGTGTAAGTCTATCAAAGTAATTTGAACTTCTGAACTAAAAAGAAAGAAGCACTTCCAAAATCAAATGTGTTGTTCTTCCAATTACATTCATAGGAACAAGATGATAAGGTTCAATGTAGTGTTTCTTGATGCAGGTAAATATAAATTATTTATTTCCTGCGCTAACTGCTGAAAGCATGGAACACACACACACAAAAAAAAAAAAAAAAAGAAAGAAAAAAAAAAAGAGAGGTGGCGAAAGGTCACTGACAGATTAATCTAAATCTCTAAGTATCTAAGTAAGTGCAGTGGTAGTTCTAAAGCATCACTTCTTTTCACAGCTCTGAACTATAAATCAGTAATAAAATATAGTAGATATAAACTATTAGAAGCAGTTTTATGTGAAGACAGAATTATATCTAAAATATTTTTTTTTCTTTTTTTTTTCTTTTTTTTTTTTTCCCTCTAAATGATATATTAATGGTCAAAGCCATTATCAGTATTCCTAATTCTAAGTCAGTGCAGGTCTGCCATAGAAGTCTGGTGGAGGAACAGTATGAGTAAAATCTATTCTTCCACTGCTGCAGTCCACTGGGAACTGTTCAAAGAAAACACATTTTCTTTAAGGAAAATACATTTATTAGAGCAGACTCTAGAAAGAGATGTGCATATTGCAAATAACAACAAAAAAAATCACTTGTTAATGCAGAGAATATGTCCCCCAGTCCAAATGCATCAAGTAAATTATGAATGAAAAAGAAGTACCTCAAAATCAAGAAAAAAAAACATCAATGTTTTTTGTTAAGGAATGGCTATCTTCAGTCTGTCTTTGTTTTCATCACAGAAGTAAGAATATGTGTGACTTCCAGTTAAAGAGCTAGCCAGATAAATTAAAAGAAGTATTATTTATTTCGCTTTCTTTTGGTCAAAATTATTTTTAACAGAGAGATCAAAACTAAAACTAATTGAGAATGTCCTTTCACACAGTCCTCCTCCACCATTTGAGAACTTGGTGAAGTCATATTTTGAAGAGCATTTCAAAATATATTCAGTTCTCCATCCAAGCCACACACATTCATGTCAGCTTTCAGAAGTGTTTATTCTGATGACAGAAATACTTTTTTCTTTTTTTTTGAAAGTTAAATCTTTGTGTACACTGTTAAGATGCATAAATATTATGTAAAAGTTCCTTAAAATTATGAAAAGTACTTAAGAATGAGTGAATGGATCAAGTACAGAGAAGTATGGTATTTTGATTATTTTCTGGGGAAAAAAAAAAAAAATCTGTCTAAAATAAGAAGTTTATTTTTTAGTGGACAAGCATCTTGGTGGGAAAAAAAACAACAAATAAACATATTGTTCCTGCTCATGGCAGGTCAAATTTAGATTATTGTTATGTTGTGCATGTAAACACAATAAACTACTTTATTAAAATGGTAGTATAATCTCTTATCCAGAAAAAGGTACAAATATAAGGTAGCAATATTATCACCTGTGAAGACTGGAAGACTAAGAGAGAAGTAGACAGAAAGCTATTCTAAATGACCTACCTTCATCTATTATATTAACAATGTTTATTTGATCTGAACCATACTTCATACCAAGAGCAGCCATGATTTCTATGCTTTTTCATCTAACAGAAAGAGTTTAATACAGCAGTTCAAAACAGATAAGACTAATGCCATATGGTACTGCTGTTTAGTAGAAGTCCACCTGGGAACCAGACAGGAGCATATAGAAAGACCTCAGTGAAATGACTTGGACACAGTCACCAAACAAGCAGGGAAGCATAGCCACCACTAAAAAGTTTGCACAGGAAAGTCTTCCTCCCACTCTCTTCTTTTCGCTTTTCCATTCATTCATAAAGAATGGTGGTCTGCTTAATATTACAGATGTTAAAAAAAAAAATAAAATAATATATATATATATGCAATTTTTTTCCAGTTAATGAAATGAAGCATATATTTTTACCATTTTTTATATAAAATAACTCATTCAGATTAAATTCTTTAAATTGTAGTGATAAAAAAACACAATTGCCTAATCTATTCAATTTTATGAAAATGAAATAAATAAAGGAATTTAGTTATCCCTTAGCTTTCTAAAATCATTTTTATGTGGGATACCTTGAATTTCAGACTAAAACAAAAACAAACAAGCAAACAAAAAAAACTGACAGGAATGCTATGAACTTTAATTATAGTATCATGACATTAAGTGGACCAGTTACAGCAGAGCACAAAGCACCTTCAAATAAGTTCCAACATTGCTTTTAACAATACCAGGCACCAGCTGTTTCTTATGACAGAGGGGATACAATGAACCAGAAAACCAAATCAAAAAAAAAAACAAAAAACCTCCACCAAAAGCCTTCAGGTTTTCAGTATATTTTTTGCCTCCTGAAATTCTCACAGCTTTCCTGATTAGAGAGCTACTGAACAGGGGCAAAGCAATGCCAGTGATCTCATTAAATCCTCCTTTACCCGAGTCATGACAGATCAGCACAATATCTAAATCACTTTAATTCTCCCTACTGAGACTCTTATAATAGAAAACTATGTTCATCTGCAAATTTCCCATACAGATGTAGGCACACTGTAATTGACCAACTGACCTCTTAAAAATTATGTTATTGCCACCTCTTACTTCTGACCCTCCCTGGTATCTATAACTCTACAGACCTGTACCAGTACAAAATGTGTCAAACTGTATTTTAAAACTGAAAACTTTCAGCTTTCCTTATGTGATCTCCAGTTTATTTTTAAAATGAGTATGTACATACATGAAGAATTACTTGCACACTCTAAAATATAACATATACACAAGTGTATATGTAAAGAGTCCACACAGCACCTCAACTTAACTTTTCAGGAAAAAAATCATTTAGATTACTAAGACTGTTTGCATCTGAGAAGAGCTAATCACTTGAGCTCTCAAAGGACTTGGAGGAATTTTAATAACTGTTTCCAAGGAAATATGCAAGTTGGTGGTGAAGTCTTTTGTTTCTAGGTAGCTGACTACTCAGGTTCAATATCCATTTAATACAATTTCCCAAAACAAACTATACAACTTTGTCCAACAGTACTTTGGAAAGCTGCAACAAAGTGGAAAGGGCAGAATAGCAGGATATCTTAAAAAGGAAAACAAAAACTTTAGAAAACGGCAATAATTATTTTCCTGTTTAAATATATTTATGGGACAGTGGAGAGTGTTGCCTGAACAAGGCAAATGGCTAATTTAGCAATTATTTATGCAATACTATTTAACATAATAAATAGAAATGGTATTTACTGAGATTCTAATGGGAAACCAAATAAACCAATTAGAACTTTATAGAATTACAGGAGAAAAGCCCCAAACGAGCATGTAACACTGGGGGTCTGATGAGTATTATGAGGCTGACTGGAAACTGGGACCCTCTGGGCACATTGCCTGTCAACCTGTTGAGTATTTTCTCTTGAAGATCAACCAAGTGCAAACACTGAACCTTCAGTAATAGTAATAGTAATAGTAATAGTAATAGTAATAGTAATAGTAATAGTAATAGTAATAGTAATAGTAATAGTCTCGTGCGGGTTGGAAGGGACCTTAGAGATCATCGAGTCCAACTCCCGGGATTCGACCCTCTGTGCTGCAAAGTGGCACTTCTACCACTTGCACCACAGGGGGGATTCGAACCCCAGGCCCTGGTGTTGCAAGGCGGCATTCCTACCACTTGCGCCACCGGGGCACAATTTCAGTAGTTGGAAAACTTTTCAATACAGGCATTTGAATGCATCAATTTTCCATGCCAAATGAAGGCTATTTGTGTGTATCACTCTAGACAAGAGTAGTGCTCTTCTTCCCATTAGCACTTTCAACTGTTCTTTTTCCAGATTATCTCTTTCTTTCTTTGGTTTTGTGCTGGTTATTTTTGTTGCTTTTTTTTTTTTTTTCCTCTTGTTTGTTTTCCCTTTTCCTCCAGTGTTTTCTTACATAAAGGAAGCTTAGTCATGACCCAAAAATGATCCACAGCTGTCCACATTCTGAAATCAATTAACTATTTCATCACTGAATTTCAAGACCTATCACTAATGATTATTTATTACATTGCACAAATCAACATTCACCAGAATTTCAAATTGCAGATCAGAGCCCTAAATATGAGAAGCTTAATTGTAATCCTTATGCACTTGATTTTCAGAACAAATCAGAGAGTCCCCAGTATGCTTGTGATGAATAGGAAGCCAGGAAAAGAAAGCAAAAGAAAGCAAAAGAAAGAAAAAACTAAATAAACCAGAAGCCTTAGACATGTGATTGAAACGCTACTGAAACATGAGTTAATAAAAGCAATAGGACCAATGTACTTTGAGATGCACACTGGCTGAAATTGAGACCAGAGTGGAAAGAAAGGAATAGACTGAGCTCAGAAGCAACACTCTTGCCTTTCCCTTTGGGAAGAAAAAAAAAAATAAAATAAAATTATTATTATTATTAATAATAGTAATAATAATAATAATAATAATAATTTGAAAGATTAGAAGAAAAAGAGATGGAGAAGGAGGAAAGCAGTAGAGAAAGATATTTTTACCATAAAACTGACTAGTGTGTTTCCCTCACTTCCAGTAAGAATCAAGACTAAAAAAAATACGTATTCTAAGTTACTTTAGTGTCAAAATGGTGCATAAAGATAGCGACTGAATTATTAATAAAGGTCCTCAATAGCATGAAAGTGGATTTTCTTGTCTTTTCAAAAAGCCCTCAAGAGACAATAGTCTCCTACAATATTGCCTGGAGTAGCAGAATGACTTGTGAACTCAGCAAACATGCCCAACTAGACCAGGCACATGGTAGCTGTGGAAAAAGCAGTCAAAAGAATGGAGAAAAAGAGAAAATCCATAGGAACACATACAGAAATGCAACTTGTGAGGAAATCAGCAGATTAAGAGAAGACTCAGCACAGACAATGAAAGAGCAAGAACTATCAAAAATTAAAGCATATTCTTTCGGTGAATAAATAATTTTACTCTTTCTTGTTTTTGCTTTGTTTTGTTTTTTAAGTCATTTGAAATGGAAAAAAAAATATTTATGTTAGCTTCCATTATTTTGATTAAAATGAAGTTATATTAAATTAGCAGTCAGTCATCACAAATTCCAAAAGGCAGAAACATTTCCTGTGTATTTTTCTTTCAAAGAAATGAGAGATTTGATTCATACTGGTAATGTGAAGTTGAGTGTGATGAGACCACTGAATTGAAGCTTATTTCCAGGTTGAATTTTAAATAAAAATATTGGAAACAGAGAGCACATAGGAGACAGGAAATGTGAATATCTCAGCCAAGCTGCCAGCATCAACCAAGAGAAGATATGAGGTGGAGCTGTTGAAGCTGTACAAGACCAGACACAAGGAGCATGCACAGCCTGTCAACAGAGTTTTAGAAGTGCTATTGCATCATTTAAACCAGGTCCTGGGCTTTCATTAAGTCTCACTTAACATATCTTGCATAGTCTGGAGCAAAAGATTTCTTTATCTTATAAATATCACTCCCTGTAAATGTTGCCTCATGCATACAGACTGAAGTCTTTATGCTCTTGGTTTCACTACATATAACATGAATGACAATCATGAGAGATTAACATTCATTAAAATTTTCTGAATCAGAATTAAGAATTTTGAGCACAAGACACATTCTGAATAATTTAAGGCATGTGGCACCTATAATACAGTATGTGGAAAATATCAAGGACAGGAACCTGCTGAGTTAAGGCTCGTAGAGATGAAGAACCAAAGACAAAAAATTCCACACAAGAAATTGAAAAAACAAACAAACAAAACAAACAAACAAACAAAAAAGGAAAAAACAAAACAAAAAACCCTTAGCACTAACATCTTGTGTTTTTGATAGGTTACTTTCCCAACTCTCAGGGAATTTCAAGCAGCATGCTTAACCTCCACTTTGGGAAAGAAATATACAAGCCAGCTTGTATACATGATCCTTGAAAGATTTCCTGTGTCTGCTTGAAGTGGTTCCCATAATGCAAATCAATAATAATCTTCTTCTGTGCCTTTTGTTTCCAGGCTCCTTTTATTCTCCTTAAAACAAATAATGAATTTGATTATTTTAGCAAATTACAACAGCAATTTTTATGCAATTCTCTTCCATCTTCAGTGAAGCATATCTTGTCCAAAATTAACTCAGGCTGATGCATAATAGAACATGAAAAAATTATGTATCTTTTCTTCCCTAAGCAAGGCTGCTGCCACCAATAGCTGACTTGGATCTGCCAATTGTAATTACAACGCTAGCGGTTTATTGTCAAATACATTTCCTAGATAAACGGTTCTTGCCTTTTCAATGATTTTGACTGATGGGCTGAGCATGGAGTTATCTTTTTTAAATGCTAGAATCTATGGGGTAATGCAAATTCTCTTGCTATACAAAACCTTTTCACAAATATATATATATATTTATTTTTAGTGCTTGTCTCTTATCTGTATGAGTTATTTTACATAAATCTGCACTGCTTTGCAGCAAATCAGATTCAAGTGTATCATTTGTGAACTACATACAAAGCAGTAAGAGCATTAATCTGTTCTTTTCAGCACACTAGGTCTCAAGAAACTCCCACAATCCTGCATTAACAAGCTATTTATTTCATTTACCATCTTAATGGATGAAGAACAAAAAAAAAAAAAAAAAAAAAAAAAAAAAGAGATGATTGCTTGTTTGTTAATGAAAGGGTGCTGTGGTTAACCACCGGAAAGACTATTAAGCATCATAAAATTGCCCTTGAAATTCGACACTTTAATATCTCATCTGATGTGCTATGCAAAAGAAATAGAAAGATCAATAAAGGTTTCACCTAACTTCCAATTACAAAATTTCATGGATTTGAGGAAGAAAATAAAAATAAATTAGGAAGGATAAAAATAGATGCATTAAAGAAGATTGGATTATTGAATAGTGAGAGGTGACATGGATAGAGTTCTCACTCTCCTGTGATGCTAAGTCAGCTGCCTTACAGAAATCTAAACCTATACTTTTTTCTATCTTTCTCTCTTTCTTTTTTAAATATATAATGCACATGTATTTTGTATATATTGCACATATTTGTCTACGTATCAGTGGCCTTGCAGGTCCTTGCTATATTAGCAATTATCTTAAAAAAAAAAAAAAAAAAAAAAAAAAAAAAAAAAAAGAGAGAGAGAGAGAGAGAGAGAGAGAGAGAGAAAATAAGAGATTGCATGCAAGAAAGAAAGAGAAATATAAAGTGATTTCTGAGGTTATTTTTAACACTCCAGAGACTTTTCTCACTCTCAGTACTGGCAAAGATCATTCTGAGAAGCCCATGACCTTGAGCAGGATGAACTGCTCCCCTAGGCCTCAGCAAACTCTGTGCTGTGTGCTGCTTGGCAGAGATGGTAACTTGATCCATCAGGAAGCTTTATGTTGGTGGAACAGATCACTGATAAACTTACAATATTTTCAGGAAAAAAAGCTCTGTGTGGATCAAGGGGTGCAACAAGAACCCTGCATCTCTGTCTTTCATATCACCCACCCTACTGCTGGTGCAAAGCAACCTCCAAGGTTAAAAACATCCTTCCTCAGAATGTCACTGGAAGTAAATCTCCTTTTGGGTTATAGTCATTGTTACAATCCTGATTTCATTTTATCTCACAGTCTCTTCAGGACTAAAATACTTCTACACCTGCAGAGAAAAAGAAATGTTAATTATAAAAATAACCACAACTGCAAGAATACTTGTATTTGTTCAGTAGTTGGACAGAAATTTTGAATACTGAAATTCTAGAGCTAAACTCTATACATCTAAAATCTATTTCAAGATACCCAGCCTCTTTCATGGATTTAGAAATTTATACAAAGAAAGGAAACAACGGATACATTGAAAGTATATTAACAGTTTCTCATTAAGTGTTTATGTATCTCTATGGATTACAGGTCTGAGAAGGTCTTGTTCACCCCTACTTATTTGTTGATTACATTAAAATAGAAAGTCTCAGAAGCCTATGGGCATTGCTTCCTATTCCTCTAAGCTTGTTATGCTCACTGATTTTCTTAGGAGGCTGAGATTTTAAACAACTGCAAAAGCCCATTTATGCCAATAGATAATGCAATTTACATATGAAACATCAATATAAATTAGAATATAAGCTGATTTGGAGAGTTTATGAAGTCTATATACTCTACCACATTATTGAAATAGTTTATGTTCTCCGTAAGCACTTCATTTCATGACTCACAATTTTTACAGGGCACTCTGAAAAAAAAATTGAGCAGTTAAAACTCACAAACTTAATGAGTGATATCAGATGAAGATGTAACAATAGCAATACTTCTGGCCATATCTGGATTGTCACCCTGACCTCACTACTTCTTGCCTCCCCACCTCTATGAGGTATTTATCAATGAAATATACAAAAAAACACATTACAAATTCTAACTGCTTTGCAGAGCTCAGGTATATGACTAAGTAACACTCAAATCACTGGAAAAGAATTGACAAGTCTGTTATGGCAGATGCTAGAAAAGTAAAAAGAGCTTTGTAAAGAGATTGAAAAGCAGTTTAGGAGTTTATTACAACTTCAAATCCAGAAACCACTGTAAACTAGTATCTATTCTGATTTTCAAAATACTTGCACTACATACATCACCATTTTTAGCCTCTACCTTCCCATCTCTGATGGGGTTTACATCAATCTTTATAACAGAATAAAAAAAAATAACTATTAACTGTTTGCAAGACAGTATGCACTGGTCAAGTTCTTGTTCAGCTATGTAGTAAAACAGATAACCTGATTTTTTATTATTAGAACAAACAAACAAACAAACAAACAAAAAACAGTACATATGCTGATTGCATAACAGGCTCCCCTACAACAGTGGATAGTAATAAAATACCAATACAAAATAAAATATACTCAGAGTATTTGAGTATAAAATCATTTTAAGTAAAAATTTAACAAAGACATTTCTGGTTTGCAGTTTAAAAAAAAAATAAATAAAGTTAATATTAGACAATTCATGAAAAATCTATTTTCTTTGCTATTCCCATGCATAATTTTCTTTATAAAGTAGAATCAGAGTCCTAAAGCAAAAGGATAAAAAAACAAGCAAACAAAAAACTACATCTTGATAATACTCAAGATATTTTAATTGTCTAGTGATTTCATTGGATGTTACCTATCAAACAAGGCATTTCTTAAAGGATTGAAAAAATGAAACAAACAAAAAAAATAATTAATTCTTCTTTATAACATGAAGCATACAAACAAAAAGCATAATGGGGTGTGAGTGTGTGTGTGTTTTTGTTTTGTTTTGTTTTGTTTTTTAACTCCAGGGCTTTCTTTTTTTATTACTAATTTACCAGATGTGATCAGTCATGGAATGTAAACTGAAGTGCTATATATACATACATTATATAATGTATATAATATACATATATAATTATATAATATACATCAGTATGTAATTTATATATACAGTATATAAAGATATATTTTCTTTCTGTATCTTTTCCTCTACTCTTTCCCACCAGCTATTCTTGTAGGTAGATGAGTGGGCTGGTTGACCTTCTATTCAAGCCAATACAACCTTTATTTTATTCCTACAAATCTTTAGACAATTTTTTTCTACTTTAAAGATTTGAAAGCAAACATCTGCAGTGCTGTTAAATATATATATTAATAATTAATTGTCAGGAGAAGTCATGTCAACCTGAAGAAATGAAGAAAAGTTAGATGGAAAACAAACTGAATTATACCAGTTTTGACCCTTTCACTCTAGCTGTATTATTCAATAAATCAATGTTTACTTCTATGAGCAGGATTTTACATTTATTTGAATGAGCTTTCATATAATTCACAAATTATGTCTTGCACAGAAGGTATTAAAGAAGGATGAATATCAGGGGACTCAGCATCTTCTTCCTGCTAGATATTTTTTTGTGTAACAGTATGGAAACTTATTACTTGAGTAGAGAAGGGACTAGTAGCCATGGGAACTCCCTGTTCCATACAACATTGAAATTTAATCAGGATGTAACATATCCATTTACTAATCATGTGAAAACTTATGAAAAATATTGCAAAGATTGTTTCAAGCTACCATAGAAGAGATTGTACTTATATGTTCTGTCACTGAAAATGAGATATTTCCTTACAATGTGATTTCTGCTGTTAGATTTGCCCAGGGATTAATAAATAGTATTTCTATATGCTAGAAAGCTCTTTAAATTTATTGAGGGCAACATAGGAGAAGTTGTTGCTCTATGTGGAAAAGCAAGTTTGATATGGAAAAACATAGGACAGCAGATACAGAACTACCGTCATCACCTCTGAAAGGATCACAGTCCCGAATGAATGATCTCATAACTGGGTCAGTGTAGATTTCCCTCGTTAATGCAGTAACTAAACCTGTGGCAACACTTTTTGCTTTTCTCTTTTCATTACCTGTTACCAGCAGCTCCAAACAACCTGATCTCACTGTAGGTGTCCCTGTTCACTGCAGAGGAGTTGGAGTGGATAGCCTTTAACAGTCTGTTCCAACTCAAAATTTCCATGATTCTATGACAGAAGATTTCAGGTTTACTTAATCAGTATTTGAAAGACAAAGGCAACATTTGCTTCTTGTCCAAATCAAAACCAGAGCGTAATGCATGACAGAAGTATTGTTGCATGATGTTCAGAAACATCACTTTTTTACAAGCCTTCATAACTTATTTTAGCAATTATACATCTTGACTTTAAAGTTTTACTTGGACACATTCGTTACCATAGCTAGGTTTGGTTATCGTTAGTCTCAAATCCCATGGTCAGAAAAGAATCAGGAAATTGTATTACTTGTCATAATGACTATTGTTAACAATCTACCTTACTCTTCATTATTAACTAAAAAGTAATTGTAACTTATGATTGACTCTACATTAACAGAAATATCCTTTATGTAATTTCATTTCTATCTAACAAGGTCAATATAACCTTCCCTATTTAATTTCCTTATTGTCAACAGTGTAATTTGTTTACACCAAGCTAACTGCTTTGGCCTAAATTTTCCCTACTTACATATCTCCACAGTTGAATCACTTGAATATAATCAGTCCTCCCTTATGCTGAGCGTCAATGAATCTTAATACTTTAAAGAAGTCTTCCAAAATCTCTCACTGCTAATTTCCATAGTTGAAAAAGCTACATACTACAGCACATTTCAAACATGGAAGACCTCACAGAAGGAGATTAAATATTAACAGAAAGTAAAAACAACAGAATCAGCATAGCTAATTGTGTTCAACCTCATTTATTGCAGTTGTCCTGGGGATTTAAAGAAAGTTCACAATCTTCTGTCCATATCTTTGAACAGGTAAGTTCTTTGAGCTAAACACTGAGGGAAATTATGAAGAAGAATCAAGATGACACTATTGACAACAGATAAATTTTTTCTATGGTATTCCTTGATGTGACAGCTACAGCATTTCTGACTGCTTAGTTTATTTTGACTTATTTCCAGGTTGAACAAATTTGTTATTTATTTTCAGTTTTTAATTTATCCCACATACTATTTTAATTTCCAATATTGGTGTTTAGTTGAAAACATTATCTGGACTTCAATGATCTATTTCAGCTCTATCTGTTCCTGTGTAATTACAATAACAATTTGATTTGGAGAGTTAAAATATTAATGTTATGCAGAAGACATATTTCCTTATAGATCTCTGATCCATCAATATAAGTTAAAGATGACAGACAAGCTTTTGTAGGACAGTGGAATGGCAGCACAATTGTCAATTAGGAAGCTGAAAAAAAAACCAACAAAAAACAATTACAATTATTTTAGATGTAATTGTAGATGATTTTTTGTTTGTTTGTTTGTTTTAAGATCTGAACTAATTCTTTGTTACATCTGTCAGTATTCAAATTAACTAAGGTAAACTTAATCTATTGGAAAAAGTTTAAAGAATTGGTACAAAAGAAAGAACTACAGAGAATATCATTATTACTAGATCTTCGTTAGACACATTAAAACATGAAGAAAATTATATTCAAATGCTGAACACCACTGCCTTGAAGTTAGTTTAGTATATGATCCAATATCTTTAAGTAATTATTCAAACCATTACCTATACTTGCTTAAGTACAAGTGAAATATGCATATATTCTAAGCTTAAAAATTCTATGTATAATCTCTCATGTAGTCATTATACTTTGAATTTCAAGAAAGTTTGGACAATGAAATTTAACTTGTCTGCTTACAATGGAAAAGCTCTTTTTATCTGTTCTTATCCCGTGCTAGTACTGCTGCAGCTTGGATTACAGCAATGCAGAGAAATTGTGGAGGAAAAAAGAAATATGTTCTTGCAAATAGCATACATAAATTTTTCAGCATTTAAAATAAATTTCATCTAGAGGTAGAGCTTAAAAACTCAAAACCTTTTCTAACTTCTGAAATATTTCCACTTAGATATTTCTTGCACTTGCTGAGAAAAAAGCAAGGGACACTTTTTCTCCAGGAGGAGATATTTTTATATCTAAACAAGAACGAACCCACAACAATTGCATAAAATAAATGTGAGGGACTGGCTTTTATAGTTTTCCATCACCACATGTTTCTCCATCAGTTATGTGCAGTACAAACTTCAAATTGCCTTATAATCAAAGAAAAAGTATTTCAAACTGATTCAATAGCTGGTCAGTTCAATAAAGGAGTAATAAAATTTTAAATACTCTATGCCAACATCTTGTACAATACTCTCTCCATCACTCCTCTAATTTCTTAACCAAACATCTGTGAAAAATTAGTGTTTGAAGTCCTCTGATGTCTCCTGATTAGACAGATTTTCCATCCAGTTATTGCAGTTACCTTCATTTAAGATGAAAGTAAATGATATCCTGCATGTTACATTCACAGCATTCTGCCTCTCTACCTAGTATATGTAAATCACAGAGAATGCTGTTTTGAGCGTAGTTCAGCTGAAGCTATCTTTGCGCATCTGCAGACGTGGACATTAGTTACTTGGCCAATCTTCCTCTTAGGCTATATTTTGGTAAAATGAATGAATTCTGCCTGGTTCAAATTAGTTATTTAAGTTAAATGCTAGAGAAAAAATCCACAGATAAAGGCAACGCACATTCCACTTTACTATTCACAGAACAAGCAGCTTTCCTGTTGCTGTCTTTGATGCTTCAGGCAAGATTCACCATGCTCCATATTAAGCAAAACAATAGATTGAAGTTCAAGTCCTTCTGGCTTCCTGCTGCTAATTAGGGTTTTAAACAACCTTTTAGAGGCATAAATGGATCAAATTTATAACAAAATGTCTTGGAGACACAAATAGATTCTGTTCCTTTCCTATTGATAATCTCTCTCTGTCCTACATTTCGCATAGAATAATTCACTTCATCCTGATGGCTGCCTCACCTAAACAGTCTGGCCCTCTTTAGGGTGCCACTAAGGCAGATTTTATTTTACTTCACCACTTCATTTTCTGCCATTTTTGGCTCATTAATCTTCATCTCCCAGTCATGCATTTCCCCACCTACTGTGTACTGTGAAAAATCTTTAATTCAGCCATGTCTAAACAAAAATGAATATATATAATATTTACAAGAAAAATACAAAAGCCATAAAAAACAACACTGTCATATTTTGTCCTAAGAAACATCAAGTTTTCTTTTTCATCTCTCTTCTCTCACACACAGCATCTAGAGCTAATCTCAATTATGTGATGTGGTTTACAAGCACGTTAGTCCACCAACCTGTTTCAGATTATAATTTCATCAGATGCTAAAACAGGTGAACCTCTAAATTTCTATTCAGTTGGTAATTTACTAGAAAATTATTTTATGTGGGAAAGACACATGCACATTAGAAAATAACTCTGACAGGCACTTAAGAATTCAAAGGTAGCTCTGAATATTGTAACACATCATTACTCATATAGGTGTATTTTAGAAGTACAAGTAGTGAGACACTCACCCACTAGTAAGAATGCAGGAATTTGTCCCTATAGATTTAAAATATTTGACTGAATAACTGAGGCCCAATTTCAATTCCAAAGAGGAGACTTCTGTGATAAAACAAGTAAGATAGATATTCTTGGAAACAGCTTAAGATTGAAGTAAGAAAGGAAAGAAATACCTATCACGAAGTTGCTTAAAAACAGATATTTACAAAGTTTTTTGATAATTTATTTTAAGATGCTATATGGACATTCCTGCAGACGTTTCTAAATGCAAGGTGTTCATGACCTAGGTTTAATCATTAACTTGTGGTCTTCCTTTCCTAAAACAAGGGAAGATATACTGATGTCAACTATCTCAACTTCATTAAGGATTTCAACATAGTTTCCCACAATAACCTTCTCTCCAGATTAGAAAAGTCTGAATTTGATAGGTGGACTACCCAATTGAAGAGGAACTAGTTGCAAGATCACATCCAGAGAGTAGTGGTCAGTGGCTCAATGTTTGAATGGAGACCAAGTGATGAGTGGTGTCCCTTGGGGGTGTGTACTGGACCAATGCTCTTTATGTTCATAATAAAGAACACAAAGTGAAACCAAATGCATCCTCAAAAAGTTAGTGGATGAAACCAAGCTACATGGTACATTCAACATACCCGAGGGACAGAATGCCAACCAGGGCAACTTAGATATGTTGGAGCAGTGGGCCCAGAAGAACATCATAAGGTTCAAACAAATCCAAGTGCAAGGTCTTGCACCTGGGTCACAGCAACCCCCAAAGTCAATACAACTTAAAGAAGGAAAGGATTGAGGACAGCCCTGCCAAAAATAACATGGAGGTACTGGGAGATGGCAAGCGGGACAATAAGTTGGCAGTAAGCCCTCACAACCCAGAAAGCCAACTGTATCCTGGGCTGCATCAGAAGAAACATGGTCAGCAGGTCAAGGTAGGTGTTCCTGCCCCTTTACTCTGTACTGGTGAGATCTCCCTTACATAGAGTACTGAATCTAGATGTGAAGTTCTCCATACTGGAGAACCATGGACTTGTAGGAGCGCATCTAGAGGAGGGCCATGAAAATGATCCAAGGGATGGAACACTTCCCCCATGAGGACATGCTGAGAGAGCTGGGCCCGTTCAGCCTAGAGAAGAGAAGGCTCCTGGGAGAACTGA
Organism: Coturnix japonica; assembly: GCF_054131305.1. NCBI lineage: Eukaryota > Metazoa > Chordata > Aves > Galliformes > Phasianidae > Coturnix > Coturnix japonica. The sequence goes on from NC_140664.1 coordinate 79,311,709, forward strand.
TAACAGCTTTCACTATCTGAAAGGGAGCTGTAAGAAAGGACAACCTAATTAACAGGATCTGTTGTGATAGGACATGAAGAAATATTTCAAACTAAACGAGGGGAGATTTAGGAGGTATAAGGAAAAAGTTTATTACAATAGGATTGTTACAATGAGGCACTGAAACAGGTTGCCCAGAGAGATGCTGATTGGTCTGTCTGTAGAGACACTCCCATGTCAGGCTGGAAACTGCTCTGAACAGCCTGATCTAGCTGTAGGCTTCTGTAGGTGTTCTATTATAGGCTAATATGTAAAACATGTCTAATCTTGGCTGTGATCAGGCACAGTATCAAATCTAGAAAGACACAACTCCAGAATACTCTGTTTCATTGTGGTTTTTTTTGTTTTTGTTTTTTTCTGTTTTGGTTTTGTTTTGCACCTCCACCCCATGCCCCCCCCATATCTCTTCCCCTCTGCTATAAGAAGTCTCACATTTTCAACTGCTCAAAATGCCCTAAATTCACCTTAGAAAAGCACCATCTGGCTATTACTAGCTGCAAATTACCAGCTGTGAAATATTGCTATATTAAGAATGTTAGCAAAAACAAACAAAACAAACAAACAAACAAACAAAAAACAGCTGACCTTTCCCGCAACAGAAAGCCAGTGCAAAATTTTTTTCTGGATTTCAAGTTGCAAACTAAAACTATGTTAATTCTGCCTTTTCCCAGGAAGATATATATTCTCCAACACTCTAGGGGTGAAACACACACCTTTGCAGAAAACTACCAAAATACTGATTTGTAAAACTACTTTTTTTTTTTTTTTTTTTTTTAAATTAGGTCTAAAAAGAAGGTAAGTCCTTGGCCATATCTTCGAACTCGGCTACATTTCTCTTTAGATAGTGCAATACCAGTTATTTTCTGGGGGAGTTTTAACTCCTATGTTTCTTCATCATCACTGAAATTTACTGAGAGCTTTGCCTTCACCACAGATTCAAACACAGATAGTGCACTGTAATTTAAAGTTTCCATTCTAGAGTCCATCTGCTGCATTTTTGTTTTAATTTCCAGAAAGTTTTATAGTACTATCCTTCAAGCACTACAACTGCCATTAAGCAGATAAACTAATATTCACGGAGAGGGGAAAATAGTTGTACAGGAGAAAAGTTTTTAAGCCAATATATTCTAGGCATATTTTTGCATAATGAGTTGCTTGGTTGTTGTTGTTTTTGGCTTTTTTTTCCCCCTCCTTCATTTCTCTTCTGAATGTTTTTCACATGTACAGAGAGAAATTCTGGGCAAAAGTATTGTAAGAATTACTGTGATTTCCTGTAGCATGACAAGCTTGTGTATGTGTGTCTATTATAGATTATGTTTTCCTGTCAGCTGATATAATAGAAGATAAAATCTTTTCTCACAGACTTCGATCCAATGTATCCATAGACTTTGGCAAATACAATAATAATAATTTATTAATATGATGATAATACAAGGCAAAAGTAATATTATTCAACAGCTTAGCAGAACAGCAGAAAGAAAACTCTTGAACTGTTACAGTGCAGAGGACATGAAAAGTTGCTTAAAAAATTGTGACAAAACTTTTATCAGGCTGCCTAACAACTATAAGAATAATCCTCACATGTATTGTTCTTTATAGGTATTTTATGAAAAATATTTGAAAAACCATGAAGTTGAATTAATGAAGCTTGAACTATGAGAAAAACATGCTCGACTGCACATTTCCCTCACTGTTCCATAAGTGTTAATTAACAATGAATATTAATGAAATCACAAAGATTTTTAGTCCAGAGAAGCAATGTACTAGTGAGGGCTCAGTACAAAACTGAGTAGCTACTCATTAAGTCAAACGCAATAACTGGAAAATATGCATGCACTTTGCCCAAGAAAGTGTACAAGTGATCTTTTATTCAGGCTTAAATTAGTACATCTGGAATGGACTAGGAACACTTGGCTAATCATTATGGTTCAAATAACAAATGGGAACTCATTTTACGCTGTGATAACACAATTGTTGGGGTGAGCCCACACTTCATTCTGGCGTTTCTAAACCTGAAAATGTCATACTACCTGCATGGCTTTTCAGTTCAGAAGTAATGACCATGTTCCACCGGCTCATCAACCAACATCTGAAGGAAGAGCACTGCAAAATTTGGACTTCTGCCACTCCATAAGGAGACTGCCATTAGTCTTCAGTTACTGTTTAGCACTACACATTTTGTGAACACAATCAAAAAGACAGCAAACAAGGATACATCCTAGTACATATGTAGCCCAGCTTCTCTCTGCAAAATTGAGATAATTTCTGGGGAGATTGTGTAGGCATGGGTACATTCTCCTATTCATTCCCTTCCCTCTAAACATTCCAAAATTGAATGCTGCTGTAGGGGTAACAGACAGTAAAATGAACAAAACATTTCACAGAACAGTCAGCCCAAGGTCTCCTCATTATATTTTGGATATGGTTTAGATTATTCTACCCTGGATTAACTGTCTATTTTAGCTACATGGAAGACCACCTGTCATTTTCTTTTCCTCTTTTTTTTTTTTTTTTTTGGTTTGTTTTCTTGTTTTGGGGTTTTTTTTTTTGTTTTTTTTTTTGTTTTTTTTTTTTCCTTCCCTCTTAGCGCATCTTTCATTTACTTCAGAGGTTACTGTCTTGTAAGCTGAAGGATTCACTGTTCATACTTTTTCTAGGCCATTTCTTAAATTTAATAATACTATCATCAGCTGCTACACACATACCAGCTCCCCCAGTTCATACACAGCAAAATTATTACTAAGCCCTGTGCTTCTATTAGCTTTCTGTAGAGGATGCACATTCGCCTAAAGCCTTGGTAAGTTACTTATTGTTGTTATAAATTCATCATATCCACTGGATCACCCTTATTCACCTTCTTCATATCACATTCACATAGGTGTTACACAGCCAATTAGTGAGACAGACCCTCTCAATACTGAAGTCACATTGGCTCACCGTCTCCTAGGGAGCTTTTATCCATGTGCTCATATTTGATATTACAGATTCTGCCATCTTGCCATTGATAAACTCCAGCCTCATTGCTCTGCAGCTGACAGGATGTCCTCTAGAGCCCTCTCACAAATAGGATTGCAGTGGCAATATTCCAGCCCTCCAGTAAAGCAGCTATTTGTAATGTTGGGCTGCAAACCAGTGTCTGTAATTTCACTGTGGAATTCCTTCAGAGTCCTCTACTGAACTTGCTTTTCTGCTGTGCCTGCTACACAGAATGAGTCCATGGGAATCTTTTCATTCAGCAAAGAACAATTTAAAGAATTCACACTACTTCTCAGCTGCCCCTGTGACTTGACATCATAAAATGCCACCAACTACTTACCTAGCTCCCTGATTTAGAAGTATTTAAACAACTTCCTCATAAAAGCTCTAGCATAACACCTACCAAACTTGAACTTTCCAATACTTCTCACTTGGAGATGAACTCATTCCCCAGCATCATCGATAAACTGTATTTTTAATAGCATGAATATATCCATGGTAGGATTTTTATTTATTTATTTTCTGTTTCTTCTGGGGAGAAATTTCTCCTTTAAACACAGTTTAAATCCTGGAAATTGAATATTTAGGCAATAGTTTCACATTGTCTGTTATTTCTTTCTACAAAATTACTCCTACTTGTTCTACAGAAGCTACTACAGAGCAGCTCTTGCATTATACCTCTTGAACTGCGTATTGAGTTGCACTCGATCCAAAACAGATGAGCATACTTCCAAAAGCAGTTGGTTTCTGAAGCAGTCATTTATTACATCTAAAATAGAATTTACCTGTTTGAGGTCTGTGAAGATTCCCACTACTACTGCCCATCTTAAAATTGTAGTTTTTCTAATTAGGTTTAACACAGTGTTAATTGTCTTCCTTAGTTGTTGTGTGAACTGACCTATCTTTATTACAATAATACAATGTATTAAAATCTGGGACATCTACCCACGTGTTCTCTTACACTTCACATAATTTTGTTTACAGTGCCGATCCTTAATTTTGTTTACAGTGCCGCTCCTTTCATCCTTTCAGCATGTAAATTACTCTTGAAATGCCTGCTGTGTTGCAGTTGCCACTTCATGACATACATTCTAATTCTTTTATATTACTTTTTCAAGTTCTAAGCTGGTACCAAAAAAAAAAACAAACAAAAACAAACAAAAAAAAACCCAACAACAAAAAAAAACCACAACCACTTTAAAGTTTTTGCACTCCATCCCTTAATACTGCACATATGAATCAATTGATATTATAGGTGACTTGACTTGCTGCTTAATTATTGTTTAATTATTGTGTGCAGTTTATTTCTACCAGGCCTTCCAGGAGTGCCTAACGGCCTTCAACAAATTTCTAGTTTTAAATTCCTCTCTAAGCTTTTTAATTTCCAGTCTTATCAGACTGACTCCATTATGAATAAACAGTAACCCATAACTCCTACACAGATTCCATTTCTCAAGAACATTTCCTCTGTTCCTAGTGTGACTAGATTTCCTTATAACATATGAGGCATCAAACCTCTTCCTGGAACCTGGGATACAAATAAGGATGCTCCTATGAAGGTCCTGAGCCCTATTTTATGTCTAGCAGACAAATTTTGACTTGATACATTTCCCATGCTTGTGTGAGATGTTACTGGTACCAACACAGACAATAATTACTACCTACTTATCCCACACTCCCAGAGTGATGTCTTTTCATGTCCATTATCTTCATGTCTAGTACACAATTGATCATTGAGTGCTACTGGATGTTAAGCATTCTATTTATCTGCAATGTCCTGGTATCTCCTACTACTACTTCCTGCTTCTTCCTACCTGCTGATATGTCTTTGCCGCAGGTGTATCTCCAGTAAAACAGGACATTGATCTCAGGTAGAGCATGGATCTCATCTACAAAAATTAATCACCCCTTGTTAGAAGAGTATAATCCATCCTGGAGACATGGTCCTTCTCCATAGCACAAAGGCTGCCACAACAAAGGTAAGACTATCTTTTTCGTCACGTTTGTTTCTCTAGATTGTTCACATTCCCAGCTAAGGAGCACAAACTTTTTCATTCAGTAGCAGGATACCCCTATATTGTGTTGAGGAACATGACCTGCCATGTAACAAACTGGATAAAGCCAGCTCCACTAGGGGACTCCTGCCTGCATTATGTTTAGATTTTATTTTCAAATCTTTGTGGACTAATACTAACTTCTTTTGATATGGTAATCATAATTATAAGATAAATCAACAAGTGAGTTATATAGAAGAGCATAAAGAAAGAAAGAAAACAAGATTAAAGAAAGTCAACAAATGTGCTCCTTCCTGGATCATGCCAAGGTTTCAGAGCTTAGAAGTGAAGACATTTTTCTCTTCATGTTTTGGAAGATTAGCTTTACAGACTTCAACAAACCTTAGCTGCTAATCCAGATTGAAGAAATTTTGCATCAAGACTTGAGCAGAAACCTGCACCCTATTTTGAACACTTATGAAGAAATTGCTGAACAAAATAGCCACATTATCCTGTACATCATGATATTTACGCTGATCTTCCTTACTTAGAGATACTGAAGAAAACTAGCAGGTCACTTCAAAAGCCCTGGTTTTTAAATATACATATATATGTATAAACACATATACTTAGCAGCTTATGTATACAATGTCACAGCAGACTATCACAATCACACAGCAGATTTTGCTCTCAGTAATTACACAACTACTCTATAATACATTTGTACCAGGCCTGATCCAGTACTTTAGCTTGTGGACAACCTTACCTGCAGCCAAATTATAAAGCAGCCAAAGAAAAAAGCTGGAGATGACAACTAACAACACAGCAGCAATAAAAACCATCTTGTTTAGTCATCCTTCAGTAATCAGGTTGAACATTTGTCTAGTACTTCATTGTAGCAATGGTTTTAATGGAAATAGACAACCTATAATTATATCAGGGAGAGCATTCATGAAGATATTCTAGCTCAGGAAAACTAACTAACTAACTAAATAAATGTAGACCTCCCCTTGAGGAGGACTAAAGAATTGAAATTTTCTCAGTTTTTAGAGTCTTCAGAAGAATGAAACTCTACATACAGTTAGGCTTGCTAGCTTAACAGTACATAGTGACTTGATCATGCAGGCATGCCGAGATAAAACTTAATAATTAATACAAGTCAGCCCCTGCAGCCTGCTTGCAATAGAAAGACAAATAGATTTTAGCCTCTAGAACTCCATAGGTTAAGTATCCAAAAGGTAGCTTTAAGTGGAATACTTCAGTACCCTAAAAGAGAGATTAACAAGTCTGGGGCAGATGTGATGGAGTCTCTATTCTAATTCTCCATAGAAAATCTGTGAGAGGGTTGACTGAAATAAAAGAACAAAAGGAAGAGAAAGGGGAATTGATTAATATTTGAGATTTCAAAGCCAACTGATGAGTCTGAAACAAATCTAATTTCCACTCTGCTATTCTATTGTCCATTATTTCATTGCTTTGATAAGGAAGGAAAAAAAATCCATACAGAAATTTCATTAAAATTATTTGAAGCAAATTTGTTAAAGTTACACTGTACCAAAAGTCTGGCTTCAGTAGCAAACAACATTTAGCAGGACAACATTTTGGTGTTCTTGGATTAGCATACATAAAATTGTTACAGAAAATCATTTTTAAAGTACTTTTGGAATTAAGTACATATAAAGTGATCAGTACTTTAATATGTCAGTGCTTACAAAAGAATGTGAAGCCTAATTAGTGTCGGTGAATCAATAAAAACATATGGTAAATACAAAAGTAATACTTGAAATGGACAAAGAGTACACAGATGCTTACAAATACCTCTCTATTATTCACCTGAAATGCTGGATACAGTTTCTACATGTTTCATGGTCTATACCTGTTATGACCAGCCATTGCTAGGATAAAAAAAGCAAGATAATTTTGAATAGCTGGAACACTCTACATCTTCAAGTGAGAATCAAAATGAACAAAACAATTGATTACACACTCCCTTTTCTGTTTTGCTATATAAGACCTGAAAATTTACAATTGCATCCTGATATAACAAGAACAGATACTAAATTTTGCTTTGATATGTTGAGCCTGTTGGAAACATACACACTTTGCACAAATTTTGGATGCACAACTGCAGAATATCAAGAAGCAAACAGAACCTGCACTCGAGAGCCCTAATAAGATAATTTTGTAACACTAAACAACAAAGCACTACAGCAAATATTAAACCAGAAAGTCAGAAAAAAATATACTAAAACAAATGATCTTCCCACTCCCTACCCCCCCACCCCCCCATGTTTCTGACTTTTTTTCATTACTATCTCTTGATTTGCTCCTTCCTAACATAGTTCCTGCATACAAACCATTAAAACAAACAAACAAATAACAAATACAAAACACAAACACTAGTAAAGCAAAGAGAAAATCTTGGTGTTCTGAGCATGACTCACTCTTATTTCTCTCAGTTGCCAGCATCCACGAAGCATAGAAGTTTTACTTTCTCCACCTAATATTTACCATTTTTTTGGGCTTATGCAATATTTTTGTAGCTTGCTATAACCTATATTGGGAATGCTGCACCAAAACTAGTGCCTCCTATTTATTTCCCTTGAAACTACAACAGATGTAAAAAGCACAATGACACTGCTAGAGCACAAAGTCAGCTACCAAACATTTTCAGCATAGTCACCACTGTAATGTGTTTTCACTGGTGATGAACAAGAACCTTCCTTGTGTCAAGCTCATAAAAACCAGACTGAATCTCCCCTGGCACAACTTGAGACCATTCCCTCTAGTCCTATCACTAGCTACACAAAAGAATAGGCTGACCCCCAACTCACTACAACTTCATTTCAGGTAGTTATAGAGGATAAGGTCTCCACTGAGCCTCCTCTTCTCCAGACTAAATATAATCCCCAAATCCTCAGCCACCACTCATAAGGTTTGTGCTCCAACCCCTCATCAGCTTCAATGCCCTTTTCTGGACATGCTAAAAAATGTAAACTTTATGGAATACTAGTAATAAGATTTAACCTTTACTGCCATACCATCTACAATTGCTTCTGACATAATGAGTGAACATAATAAAACAGGATGCACAACTTTTGGAGTGCCCTCATATTCCTCTCCACCTAATTCTGTGCTACTTCTTTCCACTCTAAACAAGCTTATGACTCCCACCATTTTGTCACTGGAAATCATAACTTCCGAATCAGACAGAGTGACAGTTCCTATGTTACGAGTATTAAAGGCATCAAATTGCAACTGTAAATGCCATCTTTCACCTCAACTTTTCTTTGTAGGTAGAAACAGAAAAGTATATCAACTACTGAATCTGCTCTGTTGTTGACAGAAAAGTTGAAAAATATCTGAGTCCACATAGTTATCTTGTCCCTCTATGAATTCTTCCAATTACAGTATAATTAGTGCAATTCTATGTTTATTTTATTTGCAAGGAGGACAAACAAATATTCTTTTTAATGTAAAAACATGTGATATGATTTAACTAAAAAAAACCTCTCTACAAATGTTATAACATTAATCTCTGCAAAATTCTGAAAGCAGTTTTAGAGTTCTGAATATCTCACAAACTGCAGGCTTAAATTGAGAAAAATATTTCTGAAATTGAGACAAGATTTTGAAGGGAACTTTTTGAAGCACAATAAAACAATAGCTACCCTAATTTTTCAAATTTTACAAGGACTGCAGACAGGAGAGAGACTGGAAGAAATGCTACAAATGTAGTTCTCTCTAAACAGGAAGTCACTAAAAATACAGTATTTGCCAGTCGTCCATATGTTCCTACTGAATTCACTTTCAGGAGAGGGTACAACCTAGAATTAAAAACATGACTGATGGGAAAGGAATAAAACACAAGATATGAGTTAATAATCTAAGCACAAGGACAAGTATCTAGTAGATCTTTTTTTCCTTCCATCCTCTACCTTCCAATGCTCTAAGTCAATCTACTGACAGAAAATAGCAAATTAAAGATGAAATCATTTTTCCCATTTTGATATGCTTTCAAATAATCAACATCTTGTTTGTATCAGGAGAGAACTACTTCTTCAGAAAATTCTTGCAAAGATGTAATTACTTAAAACAACCTCAGTATGTGTCATGTTACTGTTTATTATTTTATCTTAATATTAAACGGTACTGCAATTAAAAATTTCATTATCAGCAACCCACTGACCTATCCCTGAATAATTTGTAGTAATTAAAGAATATCTACTCTCCCCCAGTTTTCCCACTTCAGTTGCATGAATATGCTACCTGCCTGTTTAAAACTAAAATACCAGACAGAGAAATTAAAACAAAACAAACAAACAAACAAACACCACAAAAAAGCTGAAACAATTATCAAAATAAACAAAATAACCTTCCCTGAAGTGCTTTTTCCATAGTTTCCTTCTAAATTCAGTAGCATATCCTGGGACATGTATAGGAAATAACTACTTTGCTACTGCTTCTTTGCAGAGATTCATTAGCAGGTAAAGGAAAAACAGAAGCAGGAATGGGATATACAGTTGCTTCCAAAACCTTTAATGAATGGGATTTGAGTTGACAACAAACAAACAAACAAACAAACAAACAAACAAACAAATAAATAAATAAATAACCTGAGTTCTATTTGTATTTTCCTACTGGTTTTCTGTTTTTACCTAGTTAACATTAATAACAGCAAACTTAGTGGGAAAACAACAACAACAGCAACAGAAACAGGAGATGATATTCCTGTGAGTCAAATCAACCTCTACCAAAGCAGTAACTATTACCTCCCCCAGTCCCTGGCACAATATCAGTTCAAGTAGATGACCAGTCCAGGGTATGTTGCATATCCAAAAGTTTAGGCTCCTCTGTTGCTGAAGCATGAGTAACACCCTAGGCTCAGAGCAACTTTCATAAACATGAGTTCTATTATTTTTGAGTTTCTTTCCTTAGAGGTTGTCTTCAACCCAATCTTTGGACGTTAGAGCTTTTAAAATAACTGAAGAGTTCTCAAAATCCTTTCAAACAAAAGAATCATAACACCCTCAACAGTTCAATCAGTTTCTTCAGTGATTCCTGTGGAGCAAAAGTCCCCTGTGGTTTTCATTTGAAATCTGGTATAATAGGTATCAGTTTTGGAATATGAGATTGGTGGTAAATTTGAGGTTTTATCAAGCAGAGAAAGAACAAAAGAAAAAATAAAAAAACTGTCATTTATCATTTTAACACAGAGAACAGTTTATCATTTTACCTTTGTGTTAACAGTAACAAGGAGAAAATGTATCATTTCCTAGCAAAATTCCAAGCAGGTGCAGAAAAGGAGAGGAAAATAAATAAATAAATAAATAATTAGAATTACAGGGACAAGAAGTGCATACACAAAACACTGGTAAGTGAGGGTGACTAAAGATCTTGGGAGGATACATTTTCTCTTCCCTGGAGAAATGAAGTCTTGGCAAGGATAAACTGAGCTAGCATTTGCTAAACATCCTCTTTTGTTTAGACTACAAGATCCAAAGAGAAAGATTCTTTTCTCTCACATGCACAAGTGAATCATAGAATCATAGAATTACCCAGGTTGGAAAAGACCTTAAAGATCAAGTCCAACTGCAGCTTAACCATAGTACCCTAACTCTAACAACCCTCTGCAAAATTATATCCCTGAGTAACACATCCAAACAGCTCTTAAACACAGCCAGGGATGGCGATTCAACCACTTCTTCCAGTACTTGACTACCCTTTCTGTAAAGAAGTGTTTCCTAACATCCAACCTAAACTTACCCTGGCGCAACTTGAGGCCATTTCCCCTCGTCCTGTCACTTGTCACCACTGAGAAGAGACTTGCCCCACTCTAACTGTAAGCACCTTTCAGATACTGGAAGAAGGTGATAAGGTCTCCCCTCAGCCTCCTTTTCCCTGGACTGAACAGCCCCAGCTTCCTTAGCCTCTCCTCATAGGGTTGATTCTCCAAGCCCCTCAAGAGCCTCGTTGCCCTTCTTGGACCTGCTCCACATCTTTCCTGTGCTGAGGTGACCAAAACTGAACACAGTACTCAAGGTGAGGACTCACCCATGCTGAGTACAGGGGCAGGATGACTTCCCTAGTCCTGCTCACCACACCATTCCTGATACAAGCCAGGATGCCATTGGCCCTCTTGGCCATCTGGGCACACTGCTGGCTCACATTCAGCTTACTGTCCATCAGCACAGCAAGGTCCCTTTCTGTCAGGCAGCTTTCCAGCCACACCTCCCCAAGCCTGTAGAGTTGCCTGGGGTTGTTGTGACCAAAATGCAGGACCCGACATTTGGTCCTATTGAAACTCATGCCATTAACCTTGGCCCATCAATCCAGTCTATCCGGGTCCCTCTGTAGTGCCCTTCTCCCCTCAGACAGATCAACACTCCCTCCCAACATAGTGCCATCTGCAAACTTACTGAGGGTGCTCTCAATCCCCTCATCCAGATCATTAATGAAGATGTTAAACAGAAGCGGCCCAAGCACCAACCCCTGGGGGATGCTGCTCGTGACCGGTCGCCAACTGGATTCCACTCCATTGACCACAACTCTCTGGGCTCAGCCATCCAGCCAGCACTTCACCCAGCGGAGCATACACCCATCCAAACCACGGGCAGCCAACTTCTCCACCAGAATGTTATGGGGGACAGTATCAAAGGCCTTAAAGTACAAACAAGTATGGATTTTATGGAATTTAGAATTGAATTCTGCATCTGAATTCAGATTAATATATTTAGATACAAGGAAAAAAAGGAAGAAATCTTATATATTGTGTGGAACTGCTAATCAACAATAGCAATAAGTTATTATCTGACTGCTTCTTTCTTTAATTCCGTTTATTTTTATTTATTTATTTATTTATTTCCCCTTATAAAATGGCATGATTTATTGATCTTATTTGGATGTTCAGAAAGGATATTTGAGCTAAAGCCACTATTGATTTGAATCTAACTTTTGAAAACTGCATGGAGCTAATGAGTGCAGCTTCTTAGAGAAAAACACCTAAAGAAGAAACCAGGAATTCTCCATATATCCATGACTAGGACCCCGCAGCAAATTATCAGTAGATAACATTAATGACGTTAAATAAGATGACTAGATATTGACTCATCCTCGCTAAAACAATCTTCTTACTTCTGGTTGGTTTGATCCTGTTAGACACTACTTATTGCATTACCTTCGGCTTCTATAGTGAAGTTAATTATGGCGTCAATATCTTCATTTCTCCCTCCAATAAACTTATCTAGCCTGCTATTTGTCCTTTAAATGGGATCCACTAGATAACATCCGCATCCAGTTTCAGCTGCTTTTTAGTAATGCTTCCACTGCTTTGGTGAAGTCTTCCATGTTGGTAATGTACTTCAGACAAGGTATTTTAAGAAACTTAAGCCAAAAAATAGTCGTGCCTAAAAATGTGGTTATAACTACTTCTTTCTCATTTAGAATGAAAAAGTCTGTTAAAGAGTGCAGCTAATAGCCTTAAGCACCTCTGCACATCTGTGAAAAAGAAATAAAAATCTATTCACTGGAAAAATAAAAAGAATGCAACAACACTAGCTTGCATATTATTGTAGATTGTATCATAATGTATACACATAATAGGAGAGAATTATGGTTATGTGCATAACATAACATCACTTTTTAAAATTTGCTGGCCTTTTACTTCTTGACTTAGCAACATTACTGTTGTTTTCCAAACTGTTTATTTCTGGTAATTACCCTTCACTACGAAAACATTACGTTTCTGGGTTGGCTCCATGTGGACTAGAAATGTGGGTTGCCGGGGGGGGGGGGGGGGGGGGGGAAGTAATACATCAGCAGGGCTATTCTCAGAATAATTCATTTATTTATGGACACACAGCCAAAGTCTCATTTCTCTCGACAGCTATATAAGCATGCAGAACAAATATGCTCACAAGGCTCCTATGCCAGTCTTTTTCTGCTTCAACTTAGAATGCAGTTTGTCCCTTTGTCCCTATTTCTTTAAAGTAAATTTAAAACCCTGTAACATGAAGTGGCTGTTCTTTGGTCACTTTATGCTACATATACACCAAATCCCTGAAACTTGGAACACAGAATTTGAAGTTATTGCTTTATGAAAACAATTTTAAAACTATCTGATAATTCTAATCCATTTTTCACAAATAAGAAATCCCCATTTGAAAAAAATCAGGTCTTCTAAGATGCCTCAGTCTGAGCCTTTAAATTTATCTGAGATTTGAAGGGGTGTTGGAGGGAGGGAACTTCATATTTTGAAGTCTGTTACAGTCCTAAAGTTAACACCGCTTCAGAAATTTAGAATGAGGTGAGTAGGAGCAGTTAAAGACCCAGAAATACTCATTATGAAGACAAAAAATTTCTCATGCAGCAGGTGCTTCCATTTTGTGGGAAGCATATATGAAAATTAGCAAGAAAAGATTATTTTCCATCTCAGACAGCTGCAGGGAGCAGAATAATGGTGAAAGTGAGCCTCAGATGCATTTTTGAAAGGAAAGATGAGAACTGATTGGGTACTTCAAGAAGAAAAAGCAAGAGATTTACAGACTAGTTAGAGTTTCTCAAATTCTGTTCATTCCCCTGCCCAAAGAATAAAATGAGAAATAACATTTAAGCTATTTGAAAAATTCTATCTTCCCTGATAAATCACATGTGGACAAATGCCCAATTAAACAATTCATTGAAATAAAGTATGTTCCTCTCTTCTTTCATATTGCTCTAATTTTTCATTTTATAGTCTTGGTAACATTTTCAGGTGTGTAGTTACTGAAGAAGAATTACACATTTCATCTAAAAGCAATCATGAATACTCATCATTGGTAACCAAGGCTGGGAGCTGCCAGGGAGCAGGACAGAAATTGGATACCTGGGAGCCTCCAACAGCACGTACAGAAGAGTGATACCTCTGTAAAGGGGGTAGTGGATGAAAGCTTACAACTAGCACCATCTCAGCAATGAACTTCTCAGTTCATACTTTCTTCTATCTTTCTGAATTACATAAATCACACAAGTTATACACTTGATATCACTTTTCTCTGTTCACCTCAGTGATAAAGCCAAAACAGTTAAATAGACTAAAAGCATGGAAGGTTCAAAAATAGTTTGATAGGTACCAGCTCATACCTGCATTTATGTACCTAAATTACCCAGGTTTCACTGGTGCATTACATGCAGTTATGCAGGCAGCTGGAACTTAAGCACCACTGGTACCCTTGCTGTTGCTGCTCATGATGTCAGTCCCTTTAAAAGGACTTGTCTGAACTGCACAACTATCTGTACAAGACACGGTGCCTGTCACTGCAGATACACCCGTACATCTAAGCCAGTTGCAAAGTGATCCAAAGCTACACTGTGGCACAAAACAAACTCAGGCTTTCTCCTCAGCTTGTTTCTTGCATTCAAACCAATGGATGCAGGCTGAATGCCATATGAGGTTCAGCCAATGTGCAAGTTGTACTGGAAATCAGCATAGTGAAAACAAGAGAAGGGAGAGATGGAAGTAAATATATGTATCTTCAGATATTCAGGAATAGAAAATAATGAATTGTTCAGAATACACCTTTGAGTTATAACTAGACTAAGGGTAATAGTGTGTAGAACTTAAAGTGACTATTTGCACAGAACTGAGGTAGAACAGAAGTCTGTAGTTAGATTTTAGCACCAGTCATCTGCTCTGTTAAGGTTAGTTAAAGAAACCAACATGTTTGCAGGAGGGAGCATTTGACAAGAGGAGAACATTAAATCCATGCTGAAATGATCATATATACAGATCTCTGTCAAATACTTCAAAGGCTTCTGCAGCACTACACAAATAAGCCTTGCCAAGGAACCACTACCCTAACTTGAGTGGAACAGCTGTGTTTTTGTTGTTACAGACAGATGTGAGTGAAAGCCTAGAAGCAGATTACCCATGTTACCTATCAATCAGTCACTTTCCATGAGTTTCAACAAAAGCTCCTGATCTTGTTGTTGTCACAGCATTATTCCACACTGTCAAACTGTGCTCTCATGGCTTCTTTCAGAGCTATGCAACAAGACAATATGGAACTGCAAGGATGAGACTATACTTTGCCAAAATTATTTGTGTGATGTAAACAAATCTGTAACTCAATTTATATACTGCTGTAGCTATTTCTTTCTCCTCCTCCCCTTCTGAATATATAAAACTTTACTGGATTTTTAAATTACAGAAATACAAAAATTAAGTATCATTCCACACACACTCAGTATGGGATATTAGGATCATGGAGAGGTTTTCTGAACTTCTAAAATAAATAAAAAAATAAAAAATCCAAATTCAATTCCTTTATGTTATGACTATTTTAATTATGAACTACTTATTTTCCACAAGATCACTGTTTAAATGAGAAACTCAGAATGGATAACAATTGCTTCTTGGTTGACTACTCAATATCTTGTTTCTTATTCATTGCTCATTTTATGACCTCAAACTTTATTTATTACCTCTTGTTCATGCTTTGCTACAAAGAGAATTATTAATTCCCTTAATACTTCTTTCTATAGCTCTCATTATTTAAGCATGCAAGTATTTTACAAACAATAATGGCTACAAAAATCTCAAGAGAAGTAGTATTAATGTCCTTTTATGAACATGAAAAAAGAGAAGAAAAAGATAAGTAGGATTTTGGAAACCCAGAACCGGATTTATTAGAGTAAAAAAATTCATTTAAATACTCATCTTTAGAGAGCACTGCTCTTTGTGCCTCCTAACAGCTACTTTAAACAGTATTTCCTCTAGCCCTTGCAACTGTCCTGCCATTACATGAAGATCAGTTTTATTATTCCAACAGACTTCTTGTACAACGAAGTAATCAAACTGGAACTATTCCTGCATGATTCTTAAAGCTATCTTTTCTGTGGGCTTTCAAATGATTAATAAATTTTTGAGCTTATAGAAAAGCTTCTTACTGGATGCACTGGTTTATGATTCTGAACCTGAACTGCACTAGCCACTTATCTCCCCACACGCTGCAAGCATTGTTTCCTAATTACAGCACATTTTACTAGTGCTAAACCTTTTCCAAAATGCTTTAAAAAATCAGTTTTTAAAACTGACTTAAGTGTCGTAAGAAAGAAAAAGAAACTAATTTGGTTGATTTGAAGTATTTCCCCTTTCTCTCAACCCCATAGAGAAAGACATACAAGATGGTAGATGAACAAACATAATCACAGCTCAGGACAAACCAATCTCTTCTACAAAGCAACAGGAAAAAATAAATGCATGAATCATTCACTTATTGATGTTACTGAAGGAGCCCTTTTAGTCTCTCAAAAGAATAGCCAAATACAATTCTGTATTTTTTTTTCAAATTATTATTATTTATTTATTAAAAAAAATATATCTGAAGGACGAGGAGTTAAATCAAGCATGTTACTACTTTACTGAAAAGACAGATGCTATCCACTGTGCTCTTTCACCAGCTAGAAGCACTATTCCTTCTCTCATTTGTTTTTATATCCAGTAGTTGTTCTCCAGTTTCCGGTTGCATGTAGATTCCTTACTCCAGGCTCACCAGACCTCCCTATCTACAGATAAAGTATCTCTCTTCATTTTGCATCTAGCTCTTATCTATCCAACTCAAATACTTTAATCAAGTCTGGAAAAGTCAAAAACTAGAGTGAACATTCATTGACTACTTAGCTTAAACACCCTGGCTAAAAACCATGACATCCGCTAAAAAAAAAGTGAATCCTTTTTTTTAGTGAAATATGCCTACTTGCTTGAAAAGCACAAACAGATCACAAGCAAGCCTAAATTATTAGGCAACTCTATTCCAAGCCAAAGCACAACTGAAAACTGCAGGTCCATTCTGTACTATAGAATGAAACTGTCCTCTTTAATCTAGGCAACATAAAAAAATAATAATAAATAAAAATAAAATCCTATTTAAGCTACTGTAAAACCTCTGTAAGAGTTACTTATTTTAAAATGAATGGCTGTTCTTGAACATTAACCCCATGACAAGCAACTCACTTCTACTTTATTAGTTCAACAACAATTTTCACATATTCATCAGGTTCAACCCCTTTAGTCTCTTTTACTAAAGTATCAACAGTAACAGAGAAAACCTTCAGCCATCACAGCAAAAACAAATACAGTGCTTTCCAGAAAGCTGAGCAAAGGCCTGTTAAACACCATAGAACAGCACAGGTGTGCCAGTAGCAGAGCTAATGAGCAGCACATGTTCTCACTTAAAACCCTTAATTTAAAGAGTTTCCTAAGCCAAAAAAATCTTTGGAAAGGAGATAATGAGAGACTGGTGATTCTATCAACCTAAAAAATTAAGACTTGAGTTCAGTATTATTGTCAGTATAATACCAAGTCAGTACTTACTGGATGTTTTTTGTGAATTCTGTAAAGGGAGGAAAAAAAAAAAAAAAAAAAAAAAGGGATACTTTTATAGCTGCATCATCTAGTAATGGGTTCTGAGAATAATATCAGAAAGAAGAAAGGCTTTGAACAGTTGCATACAGTCACACTGTTTATCTTATACTTGTCTCATTACTTTGCTTTACCTAGAGACTGAGATGGAAGGAAGGAATCAAGGCTGAATAAAGTTACTCTTTCATGTATTCATTAATTGCCACATCTTGAACTTGAATTATGTTACTAAGTTCCATTCCAAGGAATTTACAAGCGTGTTTAGGTGATCAGAAAAGATCTGATTTTGTCTCAGTAGCATGCAGAGAACTAGAGGTCTGGCAGTACTCTTCACTTTTAGCTCCTCACTCAGCATCTATGATGCAACTTCTGATATGGAAGGGAAATCATGATGACAGCCTGTGACGGGACACCTCAAAAAGTAATTTACAGGTAACAGCCTCCAGCCCTCTCCTCAGCTTTGTCATTTTAGAGCTGAGGAGAAAAAGATGGAAAACAGATGATGAAGAAACAGGAAAACATGGAGACACAACAAAATAAAAACAACAAATAATAGCTGAGAGGTCTCACAATGCAGGAGGAAGAAGTATCCATCCACATCATTTCTGCTCCCTTTTCTGGAAAAAGTTTTCAAATATGTTAAGCAACTCTGACTTTCCTTAAGAGCTTTGACAGGTTAGAGTTAAAGCCCCTTTCAAAAGACAGACTTACTTCCATCAAGAAACAAAAAATTTGGAAAGACAACATCCACACAGTAGAAGGCACACTGCAGTTCTGGAAGCACCTGTATGCTTTCTTACTCTTTGCATTCCTCTCCATTGCCAAACAGAAAGAAGTGTAATAGCTCTCTTACAACAAAAAGCAGTCTCCTGGGTGCACATACAACCTTTACCTGATTTGAAGAGAGGCCTCTAGAAAATTCAATTAAATTGCCCATTGCAGGGGTTTCTCGCTAGTAACAAACATGGAGTTGCAGGCATTTGCTGCCTCCTTCTGGTCAATGTTTGGGATGGCTTGCTAATTGACAAGGGCGGCTGACTTCCAAGGAATGCAAGAATGAATTTAGCATCTAAGGTCAAAGAGAACAACAAATTCCAGGAATTAACGCTGATTCCAAGTGTATGGAAAATTGGTAATCACAGCCTGAACTTCTGATTAATCAGCTGAGGCAAATGTTGAGTCAGCTGTGGGAGCACAGGTGAGAGTAATTTAGCTGTGCTCCCAGAAAGGGTGGAGCTTGACTCCACCTCCTCTAAACCTCATTTAAAGGCTTACCACCACTAAGGCAGCATCTCTTGGAGATTGCTCCTCTGTGGAGATTGCCTCAGCATTTCTCAGCAGACTGAAGGCTTCCATATGGGTGAGTTTTTCCTGTAAATAACCTTTGGATATTTACTACCATCTTTTCATTATTGTCATTCTATGACAGAAAGTAACATATTAATACCATGTGCTCAAATATTTAATATAAAAGATGAGGAGGTCAAATTGCTGCCTGAATAGATTTCTGGAACCCAAACTCCTCAAGGGTAGAGTCTGTAAATGAAGTTTATGAGAAAGTGTGTGGTTGGTAGATACTCAAGAAATTCTGTGATGTGCTTTGGTGCTTCTCTGATCGTGTTAAGTTTCTAAAAAGCATGGTGCTCTAACTGGGCAGAGATGTTGCCATCGGTACAGTTATTTCACCAGTATTATCTTTCTTCTTTGCCTAAAGTGAACAACAACAAAAATATTCCTTCTATCCTTGTGCCACAGAAATGCAGATAGAATGCTGTTAATAAACTTATATGCCTCACAGAAATATCTGTCCACTGTTCTGAACAGTCTAGTAGATTTTAAAGGTCCTCGTTAAGTGAAGACTTAATTCACTAACTACAATTAATGAATATGTTGTTCCTTAATTGCTGCTTGAATTCTTTTTCTCTTTTGCTAATATTCTTATTAGATAAACACTTCTGAGTTTCCCTTGAAGCCCTTTCCTAAAAAAACCAAACAAATAAACAAAACACAACATCAAAAAACACATACTAACTCTAGCAAAAGCAATTCATCTGAACTTGTTTATTTTTATCCATAGAAACAGATTGCTTTCATAAAATGCGGCAGCTATGGCTGTGGATTGAAAATTTGGCAAATTCTTTGTCTAAAATTAATTTTTACATAAACATTTATGTAGAAAGATGGATTACTCTCTACAGAATTTATTGAAAATATATTAAATGCCATAGATCTTTGACTGTAGAGATTATATTAAGAAGAGATAGATTCTAAATGAATAGGTTTTGTTAGTATTAGGAAGTTTAAATAATGAAGAAGAGTGTAATGGAAGTTGCTGTAAATGAAATATTTTTCATAACCCCATTTCCGATATTCCTCCAATTAAATCAAAACTGAAAGAAGGTTTACCTTATTCAAACCAGAGTATTTTCAGGTATTAAACATTCTTGTAGAGTAGTAGATTTCTTGTTATCTCATCTGGAGATTTATCAGAATGTTTAGCACACATGTTGCTCTAGATAGATAAATGAATAATGACTAATGACCTTAGACCTCAGTGTGAATATCAGCGACTTAAAAATAAAACCAAAATAAAAAAAAAAAAACCTTCAGATGAAGGAAGAAACTTGCTGCTGGAAAACACAAGCAAATGTCTTCAGGAAAATGGGACTCTGACATTAATCACCTGTGCAAAATAAATAAATGAATCAGATGACTTTCCTTATTCTAATGATTAAAGATAGTTCAACACATCTCTGACCTATTTCTTTTGTCCTCTTACAGTTTACCTTACTCAAACGATGTTCTTCTACTCTCATTCCTTGAGGAACTGTCATAGAGAAATAATGTGCAGTTCTGTTTGCTGCAATGCCCGACTCACAATATAGCAAAATAATGTTTGTGGCTTCAGATAGAAGTAGCGTTTGAAAAAAGTATTCCCTTGATTTTCTGGCATAATAATATTCAAAGAACTACAAAATTATTAAGATTGGAAGTCATCTGGCCCAATCCCAGGCTCAAGCAAGGCCATCTAGAGCAGGTTTCTCAGGACTATATCCATACAGATTTCAAAAGTTGTCTTCAAATAGATAAATAATGTGCACAGTGTACACAAGAAAAGTTACATACATATAGGTTATAGTAAAAATAAAATCCATCTGTCACGAATAGTAAGCTATTGTCTTCTTGGTTGAATAAACCCTAAAGGATTTAAAGTCTTCTTTGAACAGACTACTGACTTCTGTGAGAGTAGGAGCAGAAACCAATGTAAGTTTATTCAAAGTCAAAAACAGCAATGACTTCTGAATACTAGAAAATTAATAAACTTCTCTTGCAAATGCAATAAGGGATATAAAAATCTTCTTCCACTTTTTTAATAGCTTCTTCAGTGTAATCAAAACATTTTCTTAGTTTTTTGTTGTGTTTTGTTTTTTTTTTAAGCATGATGTCTACTACAGTGTGCTATTTTTACTGATATGTTTTTATTTGTTTACTAGTGAATAATTCCTAGTTTATTCATTTCTGATTGAAAAATTTTGAAGCAATATTATGGGTTAGCTGTGATGGGATAAACTGCTTAATTTCTCCTAATTAACTATTATCCAGAACATTGTGCAAATATATGCACTTCAGAATAAGTTTTGCTTTCCTCTAAGAACATCTTCAACATTACCTTTATATCAGCTTCCTACCCATATATATATAATTTCCCCCCCCCCCACTGCTACTATTTAAAGCCCACAATATTTGAATTAATTTGACCATGCAGACTTTCAGGACTCATCTGGACTTTTCCTGACATTGCTGGTTCCTGGTGTTGCTTGTGATAGCTGCCTAAGCATTAAGTCAAGTGCCTAACCTTTCTCAGCTTTGCTCTGTGGAACTCATTCATGATTAAGAAGCAATGAATGTTGTGAGTCACTGTGTGACAAACTTGAGACTGTTCTTTTAATAAGTGATGGAAAAGGCTGCAGTGCAAATCACAAACTTTAGAAGGAAACTAATGAAAATTAAGCAGGCTTTGATATGAAGAAATATAAGAATAACTACAGAGATCCATCACCAGTTAACTCTCCTTACTGAAGGGCCAGTAAGGTGGCTCGCTCACTCACTGTGTCCAACTCAGCTTTCTGAGTGAGAAGGACGGACACTATAGAATTTTGGACCTAAAAAGAGTTAGTACAGTGCCAGAGGAAAGTTTTAGATACTAGGAAGACTTAAATCTAAAGTGTGTCACCAGGTGTGAATGAGGCAGTCGCTTATGTGCTGCTCACCAATGCAGGGAAGATCATAAAAGAAGTTAAGACAGAAGGCAGTCTGGGCTGCAAGAACCACACTTTCTTTAGGTACACTGGGCAGAAGAGAGAGGCAAAGGAGAGTGTACCCTCTCTGATAAGAAAAAAGGCAGAGCTGACTTCCTCAGATACAAAGAAGGCTGATGTACTTAAGGAGCTCTTTGCCTCATTCTTTGCGACCCATCAGGCTTCTCATGTTTCTCATGTCCCTGCACTTCTAAATGAGAGTCAAGTGCAAAATCCCACACATGCAAGGGTAGAGCAAGTCCCAGATCACCTCATGAGACTGAATATGTACAGGACTGTGGGGCTATCAGATGAAATTCCCAGTGACTAGAAAAAAAAAAAGAAGCAAACATTCATATTTTTGAGGAAAGGGAGAAACTAAGACCCAGGTTGCTACACATTGGTGAACATTACCTCTGTGCCTGGGAAGATTGTGGAGTGGATATTCCTGGAAGGGATGTTAAAGCACTTGTGAAACAAGAGGTAATGTGGGACACCCAACACAGCTTCACTAAGGGAAGGCAGTGCCTGACCGATCCAACAGACTTCTGAGACAGAGTGACCACATTAGTGGAAGAAGGAAGGGCAACTTACATTGTCTACCTGTACAAGGCCTCTGATATGGTCCTGAACTGTATTCTTACCTCTAATTTGGAGGACTATGGATTGGCTGAACTATTAGATGGATGAAGAATTCGTTGGAAGATATGGCCAGAGGGTTAATGTCAGTGGCTTTATAACAAAGTAGAAGTCACTCATGAGTGATGTCCCAAAGTGGGACATCTTTGGATAGTGATCTTCAACACTTTTATCAATGACATAGATAGAAGGGCACGGTACACCCTCAGCAAGTTTGCTGATAACACTAAGCTGAGTGGTACAGTTGACACAATAGAAGGGAGGAACACAATCCAGGGGAACTGAATGCACTCAAATAATAGGTACATGAGAATCTGATGAGGTTAACAAGGTCAAGTGCAAGGTGTTGCACTTGAGTCAATGCAGTCCCAGATATGAAAATAGACAGGGAGAAGAACACACTGAGAGCAGCACTGTGAAGAAGGATCTGGGAGTCCTGAAGTGCAAAAGGCTGGATATGAGCCAACAATATGCTCTTTCAGCCTGGAAGGCCAACAGTATCCTAATCTGCATCAAAAGAGAGGTGGTCAGCAGGGTAAAGGAGGGTGAAGGAGGTCATCGTCCTCCTCTGGAGCACTGTGTCCAGACCTGGAGACCCCAGTACAAGAAGGCTGTAGAGCTGTTGGAGCAGGTCCAGAGGAAGGTCACAAAGATGATCAAAGGGCTAGAGAACATCTTCTATGAAGATAGGTTGAGAGAGTTGGGCTTCTTTATTTTATGAAAGAATAAACTCCAAGGAAACCTCAGTGTGGCCTTCTAGTACTTAAAGAGAGTTAACAAGCAGGAGGGGAACTGACATTTTACGTGGTCTGAAAGGGATATGGCAAGAGAGAATGTTTTTAAATCAAGAAAGGGTAGATTAAGATTAAATGTTAGGATTACTTTTTTCACTCTGAGGCTGGTGAGGTACTGGAACAAGTTATGCAGAGTGCTTGTAAATTCCCCATCTCTGGATGCATTCAAGGCCAGGTCACGTGGGATCCTGGGCAGCCTTGTTGGTGGCAACACTGCCCATAGTGGGGAGGGTGAAGTGCTCAATAGTCTTTAAGATCTCCCACCTACGTCATTCTAAAATTCAGTGGTTCAATTATTTTAACTGGACAACAGTAATAAATTGGATTTATTTGTCTGTTAAAAATGATTAGACAAACATTATATCCTTAGCTCTACATATATAGCATGTCTGAAGTACCACTGTTTGTGGCATCATGTCTCACTCCAATTTATAGGAGGGAGGCAAGATTCTTATTCTAGCCGGTGTGAGATTAAGAAACTATGGTTCAAATGTTGGTCTGATCAGTTTATTACAAATAATAATCAGACGAGAAGATGGGGAAGGGAGAGCGGCAACTACCGAGAATTAGGGTGATGGGGACAGGAAAGTAGGCAATAGAAGAGGTAGAAAAAAAGCAAGAATTGCGTGAAGCGGGGATGCAGCAACGTCCCATCACACGGCATTCCATTGGTCCAAGGCAAAAGCGCAGGGGAGAGCAGCAGCAGAGTGGCTGGCCACAGCAAGCTGATGCAGTGCAGAGCAGGTGGTGGAAGAAACAAAAGGGTCACACAGAGCAAGGTCTCACACAGCAGGCCCGGTAGAGTCCATTGGCAACAGCAGGGTGGCAGTAGAGCAGCAGCAAGGAATCTGAAGCCAGATACCTATCTTGTTCTTCAGCATGCAGGTGTCATGTTATGAGGCAGCTGATGTCAGAAAACCTTCTCGTTCACACTGTGAGGCATCTGATGTCAGAAAACCTAACTTCATAGTTTGTCCATCCCCTTTTATCCTACTTCTTTCCTAGCTACTTGACATTCTTGGGGGCTTGGGTAAGAGTCATGTGAGTACCCCTGAGATAGCCATCTTCCTCAAGGTAAGCCCACACAAAAGACCACTTCACGGCCATTCATCTGCCTTTTATCTCTCTTGTTGCCCCTGGCTTTGTCCATCTGTGTCCCTCAGACAAAGGATTTCTCAACCCTTGCCCAGGACTTGCTTGGACTTGTCCATCCTCAGCAAACTTTGAGACAATAGTGTAAAAAGCATGGCCTCTTACATATCACCAAGTGGTTTTCTGTAAAGAGAACATTTTTTAGGAAGAGTCACAAAAGTTCAAGGTATATTTTACTTATATCAGGATGATATTCACAGCTAAATGAAATCGGAAGAGATCTTTCACAGACCAGTTTTGTGTCGGTATTTGTAATTTCTGTTCCTTTTACCTTGGCTGAATAATAAAAATCTTAGAAAAGACAGAGGTACATTCTTTAATTATTTTAACCACAACTGTTAATTTCATAAGAAGAAAGTGGTTTATGCGCAAAAGCTTTATGTATAAAACTAACAATATTGTCAATTATCACAATTCAGTGGGTGAATAACAGCAAAGCATAAGAACTTCATTTACAAAGAAGTACCTAGTTTCTTCTAGTAATCCACAAAAATTATTGTTAATAGGAACACTAGTTACTCTTCACAAATCTCTTTATTCTTTATTTCTTTAGTTCAGAAAAAGTATTCCATTTGGTTGTTTCTACTAGATTTCCCTAACACAAGTCCCTCGGAAGTAAGCAGCATGAATACTTGCATGTTCTGGAAACCATGAAGAAGGGCACAGACTAGTTGAAGAGCAAGAGAGTAGATAATATGCTGGAGATGTACAGAAACACACAGGACCACACAGATTCTGTGACATACTGTTAAGGGCTTCTGTAGCACACTGTCTGATTTGGAAATCCATGTGCAATTTAAGTAGGCCTGACTTAAGGAGTCACTTAAATGTTTCACTGTATGTTAAAGACATAATTACCAGTTCTGACCTCAAATTAAAGGAGTTGATAGTCAGAAGTGTTAAAAGACTGCTAGTTCTTGCTGCTGAAGAAGAAAACAAAAATTAGAGTTATTTCCCAAATTTTTCCAGAAACAGACAAATAGAGCATCTATGCCACTAATGCTGGGCTCGGTAAAGCTAGCGTCAGACATTCAATTCACTGTCATAACTACATTCCAGAAAACCAGATCTGATTCAGTCATTATACCAAACATTATTGGTAAAATTGGCACAGATGTTTGGAAGCATTTAGAAAGAACATTAACGATACTATTACAATTCCTTTGGGAAGTTTGTTTATTCTTTCATCTGATTGTTGACAACTTCAGTTCCATGTATACAAAGCAGTGAAAAGATAGCAAACAATGTGTTACATTATCTGTTATTTGTTATCATTGACCAAAGAGACAGACACTACTTTTTTCAAGAAAATAATCAATTGCCTTAAATAACAGTATGACTAACAGCTATTCAAAAGAACCAGTCAAAACAAGAACTTTCTGGATTATTTTTCTTTGAAATACAGAACAATGCAAGCTAGAAAATTGAGATTTTGTACTGTAGACAAAAGTAAGAAATCATCTTTTATTATCTGACCACCTGAATAGCATACTTGCTAAGTAGTACCATAATTATGATTCTGGGATGCAAGTCGTACAATGCCACAAACTAGTGTTTCTGCTACTGAAAAAGTTTATGTAGATAAAGACATCTTTAATAACAAACGCAATTATAAATTGTTCACAAGTGATGAATACTTTAGAAATAGTTATCCAGTAAGTATATAAAAATATATAGAATGTTATGACAATGAAAATAATTGCTGGTAAAAAAAAAAAAAAAAAGAAAAACATATAGAAAAAAGTTATCATTCTGCTTCCTGTTTTGTTCAAACTGGTTTAGTTTTAATTTGTGTTTCTTCTCAGAAACACAGCTAAAAGTCTGTCTTACAAGAGAAATAGATTTTCAATATTCCCCATATAAGTAATGAAACATTTCTCCATGATGTTTTGTGATTTCCAGAAATCAGTTCTAGAGTTAGATATTTTAAACGAAACCCTACCTCTTTGATGTGTTCTAGTTCTTAAAAAGAAAAATTTTCCAAGTTACTCACAAGCCTATTATACAAGCAAATACAGAAACGCAAAGCCAGGAAACCACAATAAAGCAACCCGGGATCCTGCTTTTAAAGAATTCTGTTTATCCTTACACTTTTGTGTTAGTGCTTGCTAAGTAAGCTGTCAGTTAGAAAGATAATTATTGCATTATAGCTTAGAAATATTTACCTCATAGAATGCTGTTTGCTATGGAACCATTGCATTAAAATTACAAAGAGAAAGATTTAAGAGAATGGCATTATAGGTATGTCCCTCCCAGCAATCAGAGCTAAGAAGTTGCATTTAAAAAAATAAAAATAAAAAAAAAAGTTTCAGCCTTCATTGTACATGTTTCCAGGCATTACCCACTATATGTGAAGATGAAACCACAAACTCTTGGTCATTTTAAGAGAAATTAGATATTTTCAATCTGAAATATAAGAATCAAATCATGCATGACTGTTATAAGTCAATAAACATATCTTTGGGTAAACTTCATAATAATTGCTTAGAAGTAACATTTATTTGTTTTCATTATGACATCATTTGCACTTCTTGGTTTTAGTTCTTTAGTGCTTTAAAACATTGGTCACTTATAGTTGCATCACCTGCACAGAATATACTACAGTACTGGAGACTCACTTTTAGCTGAACTGTAACACATCCTGAGGAGACTCCTCTTTTCAGGTCACTTGCAGAAACTTTCTTAGAAAAGTCAACTCACTTAATCTTACTTAGCTATTTAGTCTAATGTGAAATATCTTATAATCCCTCTTTACATATACATACATCATTTTCATGATACTGGAATCAAAAGGACATAGCAAAAAGCA
Organism: Coturnix japonica; assembly: GCF_054131305.1. Lineage (NCBI taxonomy): Eukaryota > Metazoa > Chordata > Aves > Galliformes > Phasianidae > Coturnix > Coturnix japonica. Next base: position 79,338,810 of record NC_140664.1, read on the forward strand.
TATGTAGACACAAATGATTAGTAAGCAGTTAATAATCAACATTGAAATTGACATACTGAGTATTTCCATTTTGAGACCATTGCAGTCCTCTGGCAATCTTATTGACTGAGAGGTGATCATTTTTTGGATTAAAAAAAAAGAAAAAGAAAAAGAAAGAAAGAAAAAAAAGCCTTACAAAATAGCAGGGAACACAGACACATTTCTTTGATGCAAAATATTACCTCCCAAAAGCACTCAACAATAAGAGACTATAATGCAGAGGAAAGAAGTGCAATAACAAGAAAGCAGCAACATCACAGGCTGCAGCAAGTATGTATTGGCTCCAATGCAATAGCAGAGGGCATAAAAAATAAAGAAGCTATTTACCTTTAAAGGGCCTCAGGTTCACAATGATCTCCTGCAAGGTACTCTTACCTCCACTGCCATCACTTACATGAGGTCTGGGAAGGGGTGTATCCAGGATCCCTTCCAGTCATGCAGGCTCATTGCATGCACCTGAGCTCTGTAGGGTTGGCCTTGTCTTCCCAACAGGTCCTCAATTATTGGCTCAAGTCATGACTCATCATTTCTGCTTGAGAGCCATAAAAGATTAGGCACTTGCAAACACCTTACCAGTTGCTTAGTCTGCAAGGTACAAAGATGAAACCTGAAGATATGTGTGTGGGCTCACTTTTGAGTGCATGTAAGGAACTGGGAACCTTTGCAAAGCAGTCTCAAAACCACGTTCACACTGAACTCAGAGCAACCAGTTAGATAATTCTGTGAGAGTTTAGGTATCTAGTTCAGGATTGCAGAGAGACAAGTTTTTTGTATCTCAGAGTCTCAATGGACAGAGCATAAGGTTCAGTGTTAATGGCACAGCCCAGTGCTTTTCTGTAGATTTTCATAAATTAAAGGTATTATGGCCAGCATTTTAGCTGATCTATTCAGAATTTAACTGATATAACTTTAATGAAGTTTAACTCTACTGTCCTAACAGGAAATAAAAATGTGCATGTATATAATTTAAGATTTCTTAAATCACTGCAGGAAATAGAAATATTTCAACCATTATCAACAACTTGAACCTTCCAGGACCTGACCAGGCCTGTTCCAGGACCTAACCACTCTCCTAGTAAAGAACTTCCCCCTAACATCCAACCTAAATCTCCCCTCTTTTAACTTAAAACCATTTCCTCTAGTCCTGCTATTGTCAGCCCTTTCGAAGAGTTTACTCCCCTCCTGGGAGTAAGTTCCCTTCAGGTATTGAAAGGCTGCAATGAGGTCACCCCGCAACCTTCTCTTCTCTAGACTGAACAAACCCAACTCCCTCAGCCTGTCCTCATAGGGGAGGTGCTCCAGACCCCTGATCATCTTCATGGCCCTCCTCTGAACCCTTTCCAAAATCTTCATGTCTTTTTTGTACCGAGGGCTCCACACCTGGACACAGTACTCCAGATGGGGCCTCACAAGAGCAGAGTAGAGAGGGACAATCACCTCCCTATCCCTGCTGACCACCCCTCTCCTGATGGAGCCCAGGATCCCATTTGCTTTCCGGGCTGCCAGAGTGCACTGCTGCCTCATGTTAATTTTCGCATCTATCAGGACCCCTAGGTCTTTCTCTGCCGAGCTGCTCTCAAGGACCACTCCTCCCAGCCTGTACAGGTGCCTGGGGTTCTTCTGTCCCAAGTGCAAAACCTTGCACTTTGCCGTGTTGAACCTCATTAGGTTCACCTGAGCCCCATGAAGCAGACATTCTGGGCTAGAGTTGAGCTGTGCATTCAGAATGAGGGCCTTCCATTCAGTATAAAACTCTTGGTGCACTGGAAAGTTTCACAGAGATGTTCCAAAGAAGAATATGTTTATTTACAACGTTTTCTAGCTAGAGCTTCAAAAGCGTACTTAAGCATGTAAATGACTTTACTGCTTTTATCTTTACAGTAACTGTATTGAGCCTAGTTACCTCATGTAATTATTTCTGCATATCAGGAACGAGGATACAAAGAATGTGATCCCAGACTAATCTTGTATGCAGGCTGGTTGAATCTAGATTAGGATGGTCAACTCTCAGCCAGTTCACAAGATTATCCTGAATATCCTCTCTGTTTAGACAGAAGTTTAAGAGGTTATCGGATGTTTCAGAGCAGACCAAATCATGTCTGCAGATGAATGGAAATAGACTTATGGCTGCACATCTCTTGCAGAATGCACTGTGATATCCCTCAAAAGAAAAACTGGAAGAAGCAGATATATACTAAGAGATATTATATGTGGTGGAACCTCACCACATGAAGTAGGCCTATGGAGAATTTATGCTATATATACAGAATGGGGGACAAGAGGCTGAGAGCAGCTCTCCAGAAAGGGATCAGGGAGTTCTTGACAGCAAGCTGAATATGATCCATCAGTATGTCTTTGCAGCCCCAAAGGCCAACAGTATCTGAAACAAAACTGCCTGCTGGGCAAAGGGAGGGGTTATCTTGTGCTCTGTGCTGTGCAGTCTCACTTTCAACACTGGGTACAGGTTTGGATGCCGCAGTGTAAGAAGGGCATAAAACTATTAGAGAATATCCAAAAGACAGGCAATGAAGATGGTAAAACTTATAGAGGGCAAAAGTGTATGAGGGGAGGCTGTGGTCCTTTGGTTAGTTTAGTCCATAAAGAGAAGTCTGAGGGGAGGCTTCATGGTGGCCTACAGCTCTTCATGAGGGGAGCAGTGCTGATCTTTGCTCTCTGGTGAAAGCAATAGGATCAAAGGGAATGGCATAGAGATACAGCAGTGGAGATATCTTGAGGATGCCTTCAGGGTGTTGGTATGCTTTGTCCCCTCATCACTATTGTTAGGCACCAGAGCAGCTGCACTCACAGTTAGCTGGGCACCTGGGAGAAGTGGAGAGCCTCCAGTTCTCCTGAGACACTATTGGCATCAAAAGGACCACAGAAAGAGGGATCTGGACACCCCATATGTCTCTCAGCTTGGCCAAGGGAAAGTCATTCAAGAAGAATGTCACTACGGACAGTGGAAGTACTTATCCAGCAATAGATCTGCAAGACTTTACTAGATAATCTGAAATATGTACTAGATTTACTAAGTATATGCCTAAATTGTTGATTAATAATTTGGAGATAAAATCTTAGGAAATTCATAGTTATGAATCTTTTGTTTTTCATTTGCACTAATCTAAGTGTCTAATATACTGTGTTCTGAACTACGTAGAAGATTTGGCCCTACTGTCTGAATAGAAAATGCTGAGTTTCACATTCTTATAAGCAGTTGTGGGAAATCTAATCTTTTTCTGTGAAGGTACTGGAGTTCTGTGGAAAACTGTATATAGTAATAATAAAACTGCTGAAGTCAATCCCTGCCTCAAATGAAAAATGCTGTGTGGTGCCACCTACAGAGGAAAAAAAAAATGTTCAGAGGAAAAACTAATTTCTCTTCTGTCATTGCAAACATAGCATTACATATTACAGACCAAGTACCTCAGCAGAATCTAATCCAAAAACTTCAGCAATCTTTCTGCTCCTTGCTCTGGGTTTTGGATTGGGACCCTAGAAATGTTCATCCTAGTGTGGATACTCTACTGTGGTCTACAGATCACGGTGACAGATTTATCCATACAATTTCAGGCTACTCAGTGGTAGTACAAGGAAAGGCACTACAAAATAAAAATGGAAAACAATTCTATAATTGACTGAGTACATTATGTGGTCAAAGCCATAGTGATTTCAGACTTTACATTTCTTCTTCACTAGTCTCCACATTATCTTTTACTTTTAAGAAGATATATTAATTTCAGTAAACTATTGAAATTTAAATGACTTTTTTTAACTATTCAGTTTATGCGTTTTGATTTTAATGATGTGCTACTATGCCTTGAGTTTTACAGTAAATGGGTACTTTACATACAGATCATCATAATAGCTTCTATTTAACCATTGTAATTACCTGTTAAATCAATTTTGATTTCATAGTCACATAGGAAAAATCTAAAGGTGCTGAATTACCAATATTTGTGTAATATTTTAAAATCAAGACCTTTCATGCATCCCTCAAAACAATTCCATCCAGCCTCAGCTGTATAATTAGGAATTCTAAATACAATATTGGACAACAAATCAGCCACACACAACCATTCTCACAGACATTCAAAACCCACACGTATGTGATCCTGAGCAACTTGTTCCAGTTGAGCTCAAGTGGGAGAATTGCACTACACAATCTCCAGAGAAGATTAACTTCAACCATCCTTTCATTCTGTGAAGCTATAAAAATCAGGCATTGGTTGAAGTTTCAGTACTGCAGGCATTAGGGATTTGTATTTGGGTTCATGAACCAAGAACTGGCTGGAATAATGAATTTGATTTTTATATAGTGTAATTTTCTCATGGTTTCAGATTCTTAACTGGGTTAAACAACACATTGACAGTTCTTTTGAAAAGAATGCTAAAGGAGGAAAGGCTTAAATATTCTTGTGTCTGAACTACAATTTTGAGCCTAGAACTATCATGAAATTTACTTAGTAATTCACACAGATTGTTAGATTCTTGAATTTTAAACGAAGAAATTTTTCTCTTAGCCCAACTCTTTGTAAGGAATGGAAAACACAGAAGAGATTACAGTTTTTAAAATTACTATTTCTTCTATTTTCTTATGAAATTTAAGTTCTATATACTGCCTTTTCATCACTTAGTGGCTGAAAATTCTAAACTTGCATGACAGGCAATCATTTTTGTTAATTGATTACATGAAATGAAACATTGCAAGTTTAAATTTAGGTGTTTCAAAACTGTCTTTACAGATATAGCAGGTTACACAGCTATCGCAAGAATCTGAAAGTTAATTCAATTTTTGTTCTTTCATCATCAGATGAAGTAAAAAGTAATCTTTCTATTTCTCTCTCTGCTCAGGAAATGATCCTGTGGAAATTAAGAAAATAGCAGTCCCATGTCATTTTACAGCACTTTGCCTGAGAGGGTAATCTTTTTACCCCTGAGAATTTTTCAGTCAGGATCACATATGTGTGAGCCAATCCTTATCTCTACAACAGGACAATATATATATCTTAGCTTAGTCTGACAAAGCACCTCAAGAGCACATGTACTTTGCAGACTCCAGCAAAAATAGCAAACTTACAAAAGGAGTGTATGAAGGAAACAAAACAAACAAACAAAAAGCAACTCCTTAAATCAGTTCCAATAATTCAGTAAGACTCGTCTCTCAGATAAAGCTTCCTCATCTCATTAAAAACATAGAAGTTACACTTAAACTTCTGGTACTGATTTTCAAAGAAAAAAAATAAAACCTTCTGAAAGAGGGCATAGAATAAAAAATAGCTGGTAAATATTTGTTGTATAGCATAAAGTGGAAGTAGGAAAAATCTGATACTTTGAAAAGGTACTTGTTGAAATAGGGGACACAAAGTTGTGAACTGAGGGAAAAAAAAAAAAAAAGAAAGAAAGAAAGAAAGAAAGAGGGAGAGAGAGAGAGAGGAAGGGAAATTAAAACTAACAAAAGATATTGTTTAAAATTTGAGACATTTATGCTTTTGTTCCATATCTTCTCCATTCCCTCAGTTTAACATTTCCTAGGTCCTGAGAAGTCATGCAAAAATCTTCTCCTACTTTCAGAGTTTTCTTTCTCTATGATTAAGAGATCTATTAACCCAAATATGCTACACTGATATGTTATGAGCAATTTAGCCTTTCACCGACCTTAGCTACAGTTGTTCCCTGAGAACTGTTGATTGAATTTCATTTGTGCCAAGTGAAAGGATCTTCTATAGTAGAAACCTTCATAATGTTCATAGACATGTAAACAAATAAGCAAATAATGGTTTTGATTTTGATTTTCTCAAACGTGCTTATATTCTGTGTAGAAAGGAAATATTTGATGGTCTCCATAGTAACATTTTGGAGCAGTAGGCCAAGCAGGAAAGCCATCTTCATCCACCTATGCTTTTAATACAGTTTCACATCCCATGTCACTGGCATGTATTATGTATATGGAACACAGAGGTTTGAAATCAAGTTGCAGGTAAGTTCATTTGGAAACCAAAATAGGACAAAGCAAAACAAAACAAAATAAAACTACAACAACAACAACAACAACAAAACAAACAAAAAAACAACACAATCTAGAACCACTCAGGTAGATGATAAATATCCCATCAAGGCAAACAATGAAATAAGATGATTTAATTTGGAATGATATGTACTCAACAGTCATTTAACAATAACTGGGAAGTTTTCTCTTTATCTATTCCTTAGCACTAGGTAACATATCAAGTGAACCTATACACCTTCAGAGAAAGAACTGAAGCAAAGATAATGCTAATTCCAATCAGCTTCTAAGTCTTCTCTTTTGCTTTACAACGTTATGCTGACAGTGGGCAGAATTTATCTAGAGCTTCTATGCTTGAAAGGGGTTTTGCAAAGTCACACTTTCAAATGCCAGTTCCTACATGGAGCTAATGCTTAGATAATCCCTGAGAAAGAAGATTTATCTTCCTACCCTGGCTGCTAAAGGTTCATACAGAACCTTTAATCCTAAGAGCAAATTTACCTCAGAGATTCCAAAATTTATCTTTGATTGCAGACATGCAAGGGTTTGGGATTGTTTTTTTTTGGATTGATTACGTCTGCAGAAACAAAAGCGTCAGCAATTATTTCATTTACAATGCTTTGAATGCTAAACCCGCCTACAAATAAAAGTGGTCAACTCATTATGGAAGAGGTTAAACCGTTGTTTAGAAAGCAAGGTTGTTCATAAAGCTACAGACTAAAATAAATAAATAAATAAATAAATAATGGAAAAAAAAATTAGCAGGGATAGCTGACATCAGCACCTTCTCATTGTCACCTAAGGATCTCTGAGGTATTTCACAGAAAAGTCACCAGTGCTGCCTTTTGAAGGATATCCTAGAGGAATCCTTTGTTGTGGGAAATGTTGAATGCAACTTAAAGCAACTTTGCTTCTCATCTTGACTTACACTGGAAAAAATGGAAGAGCTAGATTGCAATCTTATAGCAAAATCTAGACCTGCTTGTCTGAAAGACCTCTTCAAAATCAGTACCTTCTCTTCTTCAGGATGAAAACTCCTTTTGTAAAAGCATGCATCCTAGGTTTCATATCTAATAAAACCTAAGTTTTGGCAGGCACAGCCTTAAGGATTCACATTGTGAATGTGCAAAAGCCAATGAAAACATACATACAACCACCTTATCTTCCCCTCACCCCTCCTCTGTTGCTCATTTCCTTTCTGAACACGTTGGCTTATGATGTCACAACTCTGAATATGTGTTCACTATATACTCATTTACTTAAATATGCAATCTTTGAATCATGCTGAGTATTTCAGAGTCTGCTTACATTATGATACTAATGGAGGTGACAGATCTGTTACCAACTTGTTTCTTCCCACGTGCTAATATTAGGAGCGTTTGCTATTATACATTCTTCTTCTATAACAAATAGACTATCACAACACTCATACTGTAAAAGCAATATTAATGAAGCCATAAATTCCCATGGTTATTTTTATTTAAGAATGTGTCACAATAAGACATGGTTTATATTGTACTAACTCAAAAATGAAGCATTTAAAGGCTTTTTTTTTTTTTTTTCAAATATATTACACAAGACCTAATTTTCTTTAGCATACAAATATCTTATATGCTCTATAAAATAACAATACAATAAATTCATAAATGGTGATATACTGCATTTGTACATCTTTGTCATGGTTTCTTGGTTATCGGTAATCCACATCATAACATCATGTAGGGCACTGGAGTTAAAGTGTTAATGCTTCAGTTCCTGGTACCTGTCTGAAAGAGAAGAACTACATTCTCCAGGGGGCTTTGTGGTCAGAGAAAAGATAGAACTCCTGGAAAGGTCTCCTGATTGTTTTTTTTCTCTTAGTTGCTCTTTTCCTTTTCCTTCACTTCGCCTCGCTACTGCCCGTCCCAACTGTGCACATCAGTACTACTGTAAGGCCTACTTCTTTCAGTCACTCTCTCATTATATTTGATTTATTAGCTTCAATTCTAAATATATTGTATTATAGTGTGTTATCTTGCATTATGATACCATATTTAGTAATTTAGTTTGTTTCTCCTCAGATCGTTGCCGCTTTTTTTTAATTATTTTGGGGTCCCGTTTCCCTTTCCTGTACGCATGGATTTTGCGAAATCCTTCCACCTCACTAGTCAAAAAACTGGGCCAAACCAGCCCATAAACTGTTCACAATCTTCAAGTAATCAAATATTTAAAACCTTACCTGTTTTGAGGGTTGTTTTTTTGTTGTTGTTGTTTGGTTTTTTTTCCTTCTAGTTTAGTGCTAAATTATGCTTCTGTTGTTATCTTTAACAACTTGTTCAAATCAATTTCATTACTTTTTCTAATTCAGAAAAGATAATAATAAGCTCAGGTAATAAATTTGAAACAAGAATTAATATTGGACAAAAAGAATTTGAGATATGGATAAATATTACTTTATTTCTTTGATGTATGTGTAAATGTGCATATCACAGAAACTATCAGAGAGACAAAGACGCAAAAGGGAACTTGTATTCCTTGCATACACTGCTGATGATAGTCATAATTTCTAAAGTTATATTTCCTTTAGAGTGATTTTTCATTTGAGAAAGAAGAGACCATGTTTTAAAATCGTATATGATGTGCCTTTTTGTTCTTTTTTGTTTCACAAGATTTTATTCGGTTCTAGTTTTTATTCTACTTTATAGACCTATGTCATCACTGTCAATATGATCGCATCCCACCTTCTGAACTGTTGATTTCTATTGCTGCACTGGATTCCTGGATTCCTCTACAGGGTATAAAAAGCAGATAATATTTAATTTCTTCTTTCATACCATTAGTGCAGAGAAAAGACAATATATGTTCCAAAGTGATGGAATTTATTCATTTAATTGTAATTAACATTACTTTTCCAACTCACATACACATAATGCACCACACTGAAATCTGTGTAGACATCACTGATTTAAACAAGGTATTTTAAAAGAGCTGTATTCCCACATAAAATGTATCTCAGCACATTGATATAGAACATGAAGAGTGCTTGATAACCTCTACAAACTCATATTTATACTGAGCGCAGACTAAACAGTTCTCTCAGCAGCTCTTTAATCACAGTTTCGCTCAGATCAACAAAACTAAAAGCACAGTGTGGTTAAAAGTCATTAATTTCCATCTTAGAATTGATTATTTTAATCAAAAATAATAATGCAAAAAAGCTCATTCTTCAGCCTCAATATTTTTATAAAATGTTGAGTTTGCACTCATTTTTCATGTGAAAATAGTCAAGATTTGAATAGCTCTGGCCAAGAAATATCCATTGAACTTTCTGGAGACAGTTCAAAACTACGCATGGAAGTAATATCTCTAAGATGATTTTCCTTCATAAATCCCAACATTGTGTCCATGCAGTAAGTTAGTTGTTTAGTTTTTCCTTTTGAGAATATTTATGGTTTTAAAGTGGGAAGTTCCATGGACAGTGGCTGTATTTGTCACTATTCAAATTTCCAGTTTCCAATAAATATCTATATAAAAATGCTTTTTTTGTTGTTTTTTTTTTAATATTTTATCTTTTAATTTATTTTTTATTCAAACAGTATTCTTGTAGACAGCACAATGTACTATATGATTATTATACAATAAGCATTATATTCCTTCTCTCATTATAAGCAGATAAAGAGGTAGACGTATTTTCAGACACACAAAAACCTATAATGATTAACAGTCAAGATTCATTACCCATTGCTGATAAAGTCCAGACTTCACAGGAGAACTGAATGCCTGTTTCACTGCTCCATTATTGCATATCTCAGAACAATCAAACAGCTTTTCACAACCGAAAATGCTCAAAACCAAAATCACAATTAACTATCAGCCCAGGAATAACATGTCTAGTCAGAACATTAAATAAAAATAAAAGTTTATATTATTTGTTATAAAATTCCTGTTTTATTCTAATAACAGTTTTCATAAACTACCACAATACATATTTTTTCATCAATTGGAGTGAGCATTTAGCTGGTAGTCTTTTCAGCGTAGTTCTTTGACTTCAGACCAATACAAAAACACTTTGCATTCATAAACGATAGGCTTTTCATAGAAGTATTAGAAATTAAATTAAATTAGTGAAAGAGTTCAAATCTTTCTTCAAAAGTACTTAACCCGAGTAAATACAGAAAATATAACATCAGGAAAAAGCCTATTACATTCCAGAGAATATAGCTGCAAGGGACATTAGTACCTTCTGTCATGTGCTAGAAGCACTGAGATAAAGACTAATGCTGTCCAACCTGACTTTAGAAAGAATTATTTTGCTTATTTCAGCAAATGAGAAAGAGAGATTGACAGCATACTCCTACGAAAATATTTATCATCTCAAAAATAAATAAATTAAATAAATCAAAAACTATTTACAGTTATCCTTTTCCCACATTGTTCTTCAATAACGGAACACCTTGATGTTTAAAACACATGCTTTGACACTTCATGCACTTAAAGTGGTTGAAGTCGCTTTGACTTATCTGAGAAAACCCTTCTGTTCAAAAACTTTTTTGAATTTTAGGTGACATCCATTTATGGCTTCTTTCTAAGACAAACTGAGAAGAGTTTCATCTGGACTTGCACCAAGCCCCTAGTTATGGAGCTTTTCTCTTTTGACTAAGAACTTTATAGCTACACTTATGTTGGAGAGAAAGGATATCTTTCAGTATGCCTGAAAAGAAATCTTTACTCCTCACACAACACAGGCAATTACATTTACATTACTGTAGCAAAATGCTACCAGTGGTTTCCCCCGGGGGTCTGTGCTGGGTCTCGTCTTGTTCAACGTCTTCATCAATGACCTTGATGAGGGAATAGTGGCCACCCTCAGCAAGTTTACTGATTATATGAAGTTGGGAGGATTGGCTGACATGCCTGAAGGCTCTGCTGCCATTCAGCGAGACCTAGACAGGCTGGAGAGCTGGGCAGTAAGAAACCAGATGAGGTTCAACAAAGGCAAGTGTAGAGTCTTACATCTAGGGAGGAAGAATTGCATGTACCAGTACAGGCTGTGGGATGGCCTGCTGGAGAGGAGCTCTGCAGAGAGGGACCTGGGTGTCCTGGTGGACGACAGGTTGGCCATGAGCCAGCAGTGTGCCCTTGTAGCCAAAAAGGCCAATGGCATACTGGGGTGCAATAAAAGAGTGTGTCCAGCAGGTCGAGGGAGGTGGTCCTCCCCTCTACTCTGCCCTGGTGAGGCCTCATCTGGAGTAATGTGTCCAGTTCTGGGATCCCCAGTACAAAAAAGACAGGGACCTCTTGGAAAGAGTCCAGCGGAGGGCCACAAAGATGGTGAAGGGACTGGAGCATCACCCCTATGAGGAAAGGCTAGGCAAACTGGGTCTGTTTAGCCTTGAGAAAAGACGAGAGAGGGAATCTAATCCAAGTTTATAAATATCTGAGATGTGGGAGCCATAATGGCAAGGCCAGTCTCTTTTCAGTGGTATGTGGAGAAAGGACAAGGGGAAATGGACATAAGCTGGAACATAGGAAGTTCTGTGCAAATGTGCACAAGAACTTCTTTACAGTGAGGATGACGGAGCACTGGAATAGGCTGCCCACGGGGGTTGTAGAGTCTCCTCTGGAGATATTCAAGTCCCACTTGTGTGCCTACCTGTGTGACCTGCTGTTGGGAACCTGCTTTGGCAGGGGGTTGGACTCAATGATCTCTAGAGGTCCCTTCCAACCCCTACAATTCTGTGATATTCTTTTCAAAGTAGGAGGTAATATTTATGTTCATACTGTAAACTTTTTTGTCTTCTCCATGATATCCTTATGGTTACGATCCTCCTCTGGGCTTCAAAGGATGCAGTTTGAATACACCCAGTGAAGTGCATTCAATTCTAAATACTGCTTTTATTTCCTTAAAATAATCTGTAAGACTATTAAAGAAAAGCTACAAATCATGTGTTTCTCTGACACTGTTTGAAAGTCTAGACACATCTAAATTTCTCTAAAAAGAAATCAGTCCTGTCATTCTGTGTATTATTTATTTATTTATCATTATTTATCATTTAAATATTTTATTGTTTATTTTTATTTGCTATCCCTTCTAAAAATGATTGAAGGATAAAATTAAATACTTTTTTTTGTTTCCCGTGATGTGCAAGACTTGAGTGGGTGCCAGGCTACTTAGTACTCTTGAAGCTGGGACTGTTTTGAGTATGTTCTGTAAAATATCATTAAGATAAAATAAAACAGTTTATATATGAGATTCAAGTTTATTACAGTTGTGTCTAAATAAAGTGATTTTTAAGGTCATAGTTTAATTAAATAACAGGTACTTGAATCATGTTTCAGTCTTATTTAGGTGTTAAAAATCTCTACAAGACTGATAAATTATCCCAGTAAATAAATTATTCATAGCATGGATGTTGTCTTGGATTTTTTGTTGTTGTTGTTGTTTTGATTTGTTTTGTTTTGTTTTTTTCCCTGTGTTCTTAGGAATCTTTCTCAGATTTGACTTTTGGCTACTGTCATATTCCTGGTCTTCTAACTGTGGCATATTTTCTGAAGAGAGGAATGAAAATCTTGTTTAATTAAATTGAAAAGAAGTCTATAAAAACTCTGATACACTGTTCATAGTAAACACATTGAGAACCTAATTAACATGAAAAATAATGTGTTTTCAGGATAAAATAGAGAATATCTTGTGAACGAAAACCATTATTTAGTTAAAATGCTGATTAAAAGGGCATGATTTTTAAGATATCACACTTTTTATTTCCAGAGACCAGGAGTGGAGATTAGATCATATTAAATTGCATGAAATTGCTACAGTGTTCAGTGCTTTCTCCTGTGTTCGGAGTCTTTTAATCTGTGCTTATCCTTAAAGATAGTAATAATGAGAAATGTGATAATCATAAAACTCACTGTTTAAAGATGACACCTTCTTATTCAGTGCACTACTTCGGGGATTACATTTGCTCATTTAAATAACAAAAATATAAGTCTTTTGCTTCTTTTCATTCCTTTTGGAATTAAACCTTTAGAACAGGAAAAAAGATATGTAATTTTATTATATTTATCATAAAATAATTTAACCAAATTTTAGTTACAGAACTAGTTTTACTAGTTACCATGCTTGCATCAGGAATAAACAATTTATCTTTAAAGTTGAATAAAGTTCCTTCATAAAACTAATGATATCAGTGCAAATCTTTCTTTTTAAAACAATGATATTTTTTCATTGGAGTCAAACAAAGTATTAACATCTTTAAGCACTCATTCCCTGCCAAGCATCAGTTTTGCAATTAGCCTTCTCTTTGGAAGAGCTGTTGTAAGGAGAATTTCTTGTCTACCTTCTATTCATTAAGCAACTTTAGTTCACTGAAACTTGACACTATTTAATATTCATGAAAACAAGATTCTGTTTCGACATTGCTTTCATTTTTTTCATTTATATGGGTAAAGAAAACATGTTACATTATTAAAACAAGTTATATATGGCTGCAGAAGAGAGAAAGTGTTTCCTATCTGTACATATTCTTCTGCTTCTACATTTGGATATTTACCACATTGTTATCTGAATGCTAAGAAGCATTTCAGAAACATATCAGACCAATTCAATTTGTTTGTGTCTTGTCTCACAGTAAAGGGTTAAATACATCAATCTTACTTAGGTATCAAGAATGTCTGTTGTTATTTTTTTATTCTGTTATTATTTATGTTCTGTGAGATATAAGGAGTGAATTACTGGGGAACACTGATTCCCTTCTCTCATTTAATCAGTTTGTTAATAATAGTTAAGCACAACTGTACTTCACAAGAGCCATTTCCGCATATAGTCTTTGAGGGAAAAAGACTGAATTTGAAATAATATTTTGAAGACTGTGAGAAACAAAAGATATCCAGCATCTCAGTAAGAGGTCCTTTGAAATGTAGAATAAATGTAGCCGAAGGCCCTGAGTAAGCTGGTCAGAAAAACACTGAAGTGAAACAAGAATTTTGTAAAGTAGGTAATAGAAACATTCCTTTCTTTTCTCAACAGTTCTATTTAGAATTAGCATTTATAAATAGAATAAATTATTACATATTGTATACATATACTACATGTGTCAATATATATTAATGCAAGTGTATATATGTATGTGTATATATAATCACTTTATATTAGCAGAGTAATCTAAGGACAGAGCATTGAGACATTGTGAAATTTGTTATGGTTCTTTCTATCTTCTGCCATGGTGCATGAACTGAAATGAGATCTGCTGCAGGGCTGAGGGGATTAAATGCTTTCTGCCACCAGTCTAAAACAGAAAGCACTCTAGCATGTTTCAGGAGAGTACAGAGCATTTCTAGAAAAACAAGAATTCCCAAGGAAATGTATGATATATTCTTTACAAGTATATAAGGAATTTTATTTTCTTTAAAAGATCTGAAGTCTTGAAAACAAAATTTCTGGAGAGACAGCAGACCATACTTTAGTACTTTCAGGCTTCTAAAATGAGAATACTTTTACCTTTCTAGCTGAAAAAGTGGTGAGTACTAATCGCAGTCGCAAACTGTAGAATCACTCTTCCTGACTTTTTTCCTTCGTGCAGATCATCCAGTGCTATCATGGCCCAATTACGCTTTACTTGAGAGATCTGACAGAATTACAGAACTTGATGACAAGATTACATCTTGAATTTTTTTCTCTAATTAAAATGTATCAAAGTATCCAGAGTCTTTTTGATTTCATAATTTGACTGATTATAAGTCCATATTTCTCCCTTACATCCCTTGTAGAGAATGAGTATGTCTCAGCCAGGATGTCAGGTTTGTAACCACAAGGTAAGTGATTTCTACTGTAATGTTCACTGGCTTTTATTTTCTTCAGTTTTTATTTATGGCTAGACTGAGCATTTTCAAAACTTCAGTTACAGTGAGTAGCTGAGCAATGTGACTTTCTATTCAAAAATTGTGGGCGAACACTTTCTTCGGATAGGACTGGATAATAGCTTCTTATTTTTGTATTATATTGAGATTTAAAGCAAAGAAAAACAAAATAGGACAAATCATCAAATTTTTGCTGCACTTGAAATTTCACAGACATCACTGAGATATCTTCTGATATTTTAACTTTTTAAACCAAACGGAAAAACAAACACATGCAAACAAAAAGCCTTTCATCACTTTGTACATTCTTGATTTTACCTATACCCTTGCATTTTAACGGGTCGCTGGGGAAGATGATTGAGTCACCATCCCTGGATACATTTAAGAAACATTTTGATGTTGTACCAATGGATGTGGTTAAGTGGAGAAATACTGGTGGCAGGTGGATGCTTGGGGTAGATGATCTTAGAGGTCTTTTCCAACCTTGGTGATTCAATGATTGCTTTGAAGAATCCTCCTCCTGTTCTTGCCTGTGCCAAAATAAATGTAACTGAGTCTTCTTTGAATTAAAGTAAATGTTTAGTTTCTGTCACTCCTTTATTTAACTTTTATTTCAATTCATAAAATATCACTAATGAAAAGCTAAAAAATAGATTTTGAAAACAGAAAAAGCAGCACATTTCCAGATAAATTCTGAAGTATATTTTGCAGCATATCTGATATTTTAAAATTTCTAGATTTAATAGATAAATGGTAAGACAGTATTAATGGTGAAACTGATTACTAATTGCTACACCAAGATGAAAAAAAAAAAATAAAAAAATAGTGGATTAGGCTTTTTAAAACTAACAGAACCAAGAATAAAATTGAAATAACAGGACAAGCAAAGGAACATGTAGAATATCCAGGAGTTCACTGGAATATGCTTGGAACAGCTTTTCCTTCTTGTTAGCTTTGAAATGTGATTCAGTCTTTTTTAGTCTTTTTCAGTATTTTTTATTTTTTTTCCTATTGATTAGAGAAGTGTTAGCTCTTTCTTGACTCTGAACATCTGTAACAAGGCACATAAGAAAGAAAAAAATAGCATGGGTTGCTAATGAATTAAAAACACGCTATGAACTCATAAGGATAAAATCAGAACAGATGAACATAGAGCTAAAAAACCAAAACAACAACAACGAAAATAAAACAACACATATTTAGTTGTAGCTGCTTTTTTGGTTGTTTGGTTGGTTTTGTTTGCTTGTTTTTAAAAGTACCTGAGTATTTTTCTGGATAACCAGAGAGAAGGAAATGCCCTTCTTTTAAAATAGAGAAGGAAGATGCTAGGAGAGAAAGAAAGATTCTGTAAAATTATAAGTTCTGAGAAACAAATTTGAATTTCTAGAAAAGCAGAATCTATTTCTTTAAATAGCTGTTAGATAAGAATGAGGCTAGTCAAAGTCACTATCGATGTCAAAAATAAATCAAGTCAGACCAGTCTGCCGTCTCTTTAAAGTACCATAGCATGAGGTCTTTCCTGGACAGGGAAGATAACGTATGTCTTGATTTTAGTAAGATTTTTGACACTGCCTCAGAGACATTCTCATAAACAATCATAAGGTGTTTTAAGAACAAGCTAGACAAACATCAATCAGCAGTGACAGAGGTATACATTTTACTTTGGACATGGGGCTGATATTCTAAAGCCACATACAGTTCTCTTTTAAGTAGAACTGCTCTCTCACAGTATTTGATATGTTACAATTCCACTATATTCTTATGACATTTATTCAGAAGTCATCTGTATTGAAAAATCACTACTTCAAGACTTAGAGATCAGTTGTTGAAAAAAATATATATATTTATATTTAAGTGGTCTTTTAGTTATTTAGTCATTCATGTATCCTTGCCACAGAAATCAGAAGGGTCAGGAATAGCTGCTGTTCTTTGAATTAAATAAATAAATAAATAAAATATAAAAAATGATAATCATGATTGCTTGAGGAGCATGTTTAAGCTGAAACTAGTCTCACATCATGGAAACAGAATCAAAAACTTTTGACTTTCATATTCCATTGCAAAGTAATAGTACAGGACTTCAAAAAGTCGTTCATATTAAAAACAGAACTCTAATGTTGTGAGAGAAAGGAAAAGGAGAAATGAGGCAGCTAGCTTGTAAATTAACATCCATGTCAGTGATAATTCTCACCAAGTTATATCTGGGGAAATAATAATAATAATAATAATAATAATAATAATAATAATAATAATAATAATAATAATAATATGTTAATTAGTTGGAATTACTTGTGGAAAAGGGTTAATGTCTTTTAAAGGGTTATACAATTAATGGTTGTCAGAACACAGAAAAAGAAAACTTAAAAATTTTTAAAATTTCTCATTTTGTCCTTTATTTAGAGTAAGTATTTGAGCTTGGAGAAAAATTCTGTTCTACAGAATGTGCTTTTTACTTTTCATCCTGATTTAATTTTCCAGTCTCAATTTTGCTGTTTCTTTTTTATCTCTCTTGGAAGCAATAGCTATTACTTCCATAGATAATCAAAGTAAACTTCTACAAGTCCTGTGTATTGCAGATATGTGCTTACTGTCATCTAATGTAGGAAGAGTAACAGTTAGAGACATTTGCTGAGCCAAGAGTCAAGACACTAATCTTGACCAATTATTTTTAATCTCCATAATGGTCAAAAATCTATGGATCATCATACTATACTCCTGCCAAAAAACAAAAACAAACAAACAAAAAACCCCCAACAGACAAAAAACCAAACCAAAGTATATTATTTATATGTTATTTTTTTTTATTCTTATTTTTGTGAGATTTATTTTTATATATATGAATACTAAATCTGGCCACACCTTTTATTTTACAAGTCCTATGCATATTTGTTTCTTTTACCTTCTATATTTGTCCATTCTTCTCATTACAAAATTTTATCACTGCACAGATATTTAAGAGTCTGTTCATTCTTTTGTAGGTTTTGTCTGTTTTGAGAAGAACCTTCCACCTAAATAGAAACTTGTAACAGAATTGGAACTAATGAACACTAAACATATGCTACTGGCATATGGAGAAACACAAAGAAGCTAAAAAGTTCTTCACTGGAAACTAAAAATGTCTGTTCTTCCTTCTCTGTTCCTAAGAAGGTAGCAAATGACTGAACAGAAAAATGTTATTGCACTGAATGGCAGGACAAGACAGCTTATGACTCCTGAAGAGCTGTCACTTTTTGTCTTGTTTACCTAAGAGAGAATTATTTCAGCTACAACTCAAAAAAAGTTTTCAAGGGAAAAAAAAAAAAAAAAAAAGTCCAAAAGCAAAGCAAGAAACCAGGGAGGTACCTAAATGTGAAGTTTCTTGACATGGCAACTGTGTTGCAGTCTCCGCACAAAATTATTGAGATTTACTTAGGAAATAAAAAGACAGTAGGTTTTTCATAACTTGAGTCATTCACAATATTAAGTTCTGAGCAGATCAAATGAAATAGAGAAATAGTAAGTTTGATCAATTAGCAGATCTGGATTTATTTTATTTTATTTTTTTTATTTTAGTGAGAAAATATATGCTTTCTAGAGAACAGATCAGAAATGTACTCAAATAGAAATCAACAGTGCTTTTCTGATGGTTGCTTCTTGAGCCCTATAATGGTAGAAGATTTGCAAACACTTATGGGTATAATCACTCCCCCAAATATTTGCAGTAGAAGTAACTGACATAGCTGACATAGTTGTTTAAAACATAGCAGCCAAGTGCTTCCTAAAGAGAAAGGATGAGAAATATATATATATATATTTTAATGTGTTTTCATAAGAATTGGACTCTGAACAATAGTAAAACTTCTTTCTTAAGAGTGCAGGTCAGAGAGATTAGGCAAGCACTAAACAGTTAATATTATTTGATAGCCAAGCAAACGTGATTGAACTCTGCAAATATCATCCACACTGAGAATGTCATCTGTTACAGAGTGGTAGGTCAGTGCCAGCATAAAGCAGGATGGAAGACACTGAATTTTAATCCAGACTTTTTGCAGAAGCATTACTGGAAACTGTATGGAGGACTACATGAATGCTAGAAAACTTCTAAGTGAATATACAGAAGCTGTGACATTCCACCAGAGCTCTGCTACTAATAGAACAATGTCAAAATATACTCTAGGTATCATGAAAGAACCATACTCTTTCATATAACCTTTTTTAATAACCTTTGTACCATAGTTTGAAATACCTTAGTGTAATCTAAATTTCTTCTCTCTCTCTTTTTTTTTTTTTTTTTTTGTATTTCATTTATTTCTGAATGCTAAAAAGCACCAGAAATACTGTCACTTATGCTTCCTACCTATGTTAAACTGAGAGATACAATCAAGAAACAGAAATGATACCAAACATTATACAATTGAGTTACCACATTCAAGCTATTAAATTTTGAAATGTAATTACTAAAAGGAAAAATTCAGGCAGTTTTCTACAAGCTAGGAAGTGTGTATTCATTGTTTGGGAAAACAAACAAAAATAAACAAAAACAAACAAACAAACAAAAAAACAAGAAATTTTTTTAAAACACAAGACAACTTGTTTAGAAACTGGTTTACAAATAAAGTCTTTGTAGATTCTCCTCAGTTTACTCACACAATTGTTTTTCAAGTCTAGGCATTGATGGTACTGTTAAACAGGTCCCAAACTATTGTATTCTGCTTCTACATACCGGCTTACCCAGGAAAGCCTGCAGACATATCTTCTATTTCCAGAGGACATTTTTTAGGTCTTTTTCCAAGACACATACAACAGTGAAAAGAGAAACCGTCCACCATTCCTTATGTGCTTTGAAAAAGATGCTGAAAACAATCAACACCCAAATGACTCCTTCTGTTCAGTGATAACTGGGTCATTATAAGCATAAGTGCAGATTTTAAGAAGCTGAACAAGGACCCGTAACTCCAGGTAAATATTTGTCATTCCACAGAAAGAGAGGAAGAGTGAAGAATAAAATCAGGTAAAAGAAATACAGAGCTGAACAAAATGGGCAAAGAAAATCATCAAAGAAAACTGTTTACATTTTACCCATTTGTATGTGCAGAAAACAGATGCTCTTTCAAAAGTTGTACTTGTATTTTTACTTGTTTTATGTCCTGCTAAAGCAAAATTTGGAGAAAGGACACTGTAGAGTGTGCAAAAACCAAAGGCCTTAATGTAATGGTGAAGGCAAAATGGCTAGGGAGCATGCATAACGCAGAGATGAGTAGCAAGGGGAAAGGGAAAGGGGACTTCTCATGACCTGCAAACAGTTTTACCTTTCCCTCTGAAAACAGAAATGGAGCAGTGAAAAGTCCTCTGGGTTGTGTAGTTCTTATTCTCTTCTGAGAACTGGGTACATGTTCCAGGTACCTGGAAAAGCAGCAGTCCTTGGAACTGCAGTATTAACTCTTTAATTCCCAGTGCTTTACATGATGTTATGATCTAGAATACTGGTAACAAAAATCATAAAACCATGCCACTAAATTGAACAACTTTCTATTCAAAACTAAAAAAATGTTATTATGTCCTTTATAAGATATTTTAAGATCTTCTCAGGAAATTAGTAATATATGAAACAGGTACTGCTAACAGATAAGAAATGTCATCAGACTGACACTGTTGTTACCTTTTCTAATCACAATGAACTCAAGTAGGAAAAAAAAATATCCACTTATCAGGAACATGAGACAACAGCATTCATTTATTGTTTGTTATCAGAAAGTTCAAAGAAAATATCATATATTTAATTAATATAATATTTTACTAAAAGAGAAGGAATTTCCAGCAAGAAAGCTGTCTCTCTCCTTCTTACAGATAGCTGCACAGAAGATAATTCAAAGAAATGGAGTTTGAAATAGTAGTAATCCATAATGGAATGTTTAAAGAACAGCAAGAAGGGAAACAGTAAAAGCATCAGCAGAGATTTAAGCACAAGTTTATGAACCTGACTTACACTTACCCAACTGTATCATTGTTGCTACTCAAAATAAAAGAGTGAAAAGAACAAAATGAAAGAAAAAATCTTAATACATAACTTTTTATAATATGTCATTTCTTTGAGCAAATCAAGTGACAGCTTGTTAAACCACTGACTGTAAATTGGTCAAGATTTTGCAAAAGTCAGTGAGGCACAGCTTGGTTTTTTTTCAATCAAAGAGCATATTTTTGTTGAAATATAGCATTTCATTCAATTAATAACCATATTTTTTTCTCATTAATGTAAAGAGGTTTTATTTTGGAGAAAATTTGCATGAAATTATAAAATAAATTTCTAAGCAGAAATGTCACCAGAGTGCCACAACCTTTCAAATATGATCAATAGGTGATTCACAACTTCATCATCTCGTTTCCTTGTTTTATATCTTGATAATCAATTTTACACTACTGTCAAGTTATTGAAAGTGATATCAAGGTACATTTTCTAACTCTGGTACAGGACAGTGATTAAAATCTATACAATTGTTTATTTATGTTTATTTCAAAGTCAAACTCTTTGTTTCAGGTTTTTACAACATACAAATAAAGAAATTTTCCCTTCTGTGAAAAACTTACACTGAGGAAGAAAACAGTTTGAGGCAAAAACTCTATTTGCAGTGTTTCACGGACATTTTAGACACAACAGAAACTACAGGTGTCTTAGAGTCCCTGGGGATTCTCTTTCCACACCTATGGAAAGCTGAAATAGTAATGTATGTTCTCTTTGTACTATAATCTTACCTGGAAACCCATAGAGAAGACAAGATTTTTTCTTTTTCTACTACAGAGGCCCTTAAAAAACAAATAGTTCAGGCATTTTCTTCCTATTTAGACAGTAAACCTAACAAAGTTTCCTACAGCTCTTCTAAAAGCAAAGAAAAAAATCCAAGAACATCAAAAAGAAAAAAATCATACAGAAGTATTTCTGAAAGTATGTGGCATGATTCTTCGATTGCTTGTTTCCTATTTACTCTTTCCATTTCATTTTAAATATAGTATCTGTTATATAACTTAGTTTTATTTTCTTCAGCCCTGCTCTGTACCTGTGTATCATTTGGGAATTAAAAACTTGTGCTGTTTACTCCTGTGAGTACAAACAATGTTTTCTGAAGTTATAAAGCCCTATTGAAGGCCTAAGAAGTGCTTCCCCACTATTTCCTTTTATTTAACTGCTTTAATATCTGTATCACTCATTAATTAATTAATAAAACTATCTCATTTCTTTAGCCCTATGAAGTCTCATATAAAATAATGTTAGCAATGTAATTCTTTATTTACGTGTGTATTATTGGCATATCAATTTTAAACACATTTATATTTCCTATAAAGATAAAGACACGTGGTTTCCTCACTGATGCAAGTAGTTGGATTTTCTTGTTGAAATCTGTGGAAAAATGAATGACTTAGGCAAGACTTCCAAAATAAAAGTACACAGTAAATTGTGCTATGGCAGTGTTCATATCAGTCTTTCATGCATTCACTCAAACCAGTAATTATAGAAACAGCAATTTTATTTCAAAATAATATTAATGTATCTTTTTAATGAAAAAATGCTGAAAAGCTCTTATTATCAACTCTGCTTTCCCAACAGACCATTTCTTTACAGATAATGGTATTCCACTCAGTAGCTATATCCAAGCCAGAAGTCTCTCTCCTCCCTGTCTGGTCAGAGTACTACAGCAAACTCAACCTTAGGTTCCATATCCTGATCTGAATTTACAGTTACAGTAGCATATGGAATAGTATATCAGTGCTAGTACTCTCCAAAAAATACAAACCACTTACTGATGCAATAAATGTACAGCATTCAGCAATTTCTGAATCATCTACAAAAAGTATGCAAGCTCTGTTGTGTTTATTCATTTATTTATTACAACAAATGATATTTTTGTTACTGGTAAATGACACATCCATGAAAGTGATGTTATACAGTTGGGATTATGTTGGGATTCTTGATTACAAAACAAAACAAAGCAAAGTAAATGCAGTCATATGCAGGACATAAAAGATGTTATTAGATGTTTTAAGTTCTAGGACTCATATAATAGTAATTTGTTCTAAATCAATCTATCCAGTGGAAAATTATAAAATGCAATATGTTTCAAATTCCTAAAAATTAAATGAGCAACTGTTTCTGAGACTTTAAAATTAGTGTGCCTGTCACAGGAGAATTTGTCAATGTACTTCTAGTGACAAGCAAAAAACTTCATATTGAAAGAATTGAGTATTAGAGAGAAATGACTTTACATGCATTGGTTTGAAATAGAAAATTAATTGATACAGAGCAAGTGCTCCTAGGATTAGACTCATATGGCATAACCAAGCTTCCATTAGTTCAGGTGTGATGAATTAGACATCATACAGAACATACCTCAATGTTTTTTTGATAGAAGAGCAAGGGATATACTTATTACTTGAAATGACTACCTCTTTCTTCTCTCTCTCTCTCTCTCTTTCTTTCTCTCTCTCTCTCTCTCTCTTTCAAAAAAAAAAAAAAAAAAAAAAGAGAGAGAGAGAAAGAGAGAGAGAGAGCACTACTACCTTGGACAGCTATGTATAAAATGTATTTCTTTGCAGTTGAATATGCACTCTTACAATCAGAATTAAAGCCAATTCAAGATATATGTTGAGTATCAAACAAAGTTTAATAATATTGATATCAACAGCACATCTAGACAATGTTCTACTCAACAGTTATCTATGAATACCTAAGACTAAATAATTATTTATAATCTATACTCTTCAGAGAACATTGCATAACTAGGGAGAATGCAGTCTGAGCTCCCTATGGGAACTTCTCCATTGACTACATAGCTTATTGGAGATGTCATCCTTAATATCATCTACTCTATGCTGTTATCCTCTCTGTGTTGTACATTGCCAACTCTTGCAATATTATCAGAAGTCCTATGATAATATAAATTTTCTTTTTCAAACAGCATCTGGACTCAAGGGATACAAGAGAATATAAAGTTTTATTTATTAGTGGAAAAATGAGAGGCAGGAATGTCATGTTTTTTATTTGCAGAGTTGTGCAGTAGCACACTCAAAATATCAGCTGCCTACTGATCCAAAAACCTCTGAATATATAGGTCTATCAAAAATGCAACACAGATGCATTATTTGAAAAATAACAATAAAACCTGTAAAGAATTCTGTAATTTTGTGTGGATAAACATTTGGCTTTTATTATGTTTTGATACATGATGTGCAGATGGATGGAGAGTGATAAGAAAATAAGTAGATCACCTGAGATATCTTCAGATTTGAAGAGGGAGCATTGTATTGTCAGAAGAGCTGATTAAATACAATTTCCCTTCAAGCACACTTGGATAAGACTAAGCCTCTTGTTGGGTATGAATAAAACACAACCATGTTTAGAAGGGGGGTCTTCTCCTCTTCCTCTGAAAATGGTACAGGCCCTACAGTGAAGTGGATTCTGTTCCTTCTATGCAGCTGTCAAACAAGAGGTCTATAAAGACACAGAAGTGCAAATGGCCAATGGTTTACTTGTCAAAAAAACCTCAGCACTGCCAGAAAAGAATAACACAGCTGTGGTCTGGGTTCAAACTACATGAGGAAATCAGGCACCAGACAGGTAAAAGCCTTGACAGGAGGGTGGCTGGGAGTTACCTCAGCCACTGCCATGGCTGCATTCCGTCCTGGGGGAAGTAATGGCCTTTGATGGAATTGCTCGTTGTCTACCAGTCACCATGCTTCATGCACAGGCCTAAAGGCAGCCTTACAAGGACATCTGAGGTGGGAACACATTGGCCAAAAGGCCAAGACTGGGTGGCCAGGATACCTTACTGGGGGGTGGACAGAACAAAACAGATGGATTAGTCCTTTTTAAGCTGTGGTACAGCCAAAATGAACACAAGAAGTAGATATTTTGTGAGGTGAAGACTTGACACTGTCTAATCTCTGTGATTGCAATTGCAGTTTTACTCTTGTGACTGCATGGAGCATCTGTCTTTTATATCCAAATGTAAAAGGTCTCAGTAGATGGCAGGCTCCAATGTTACTTTTATCTTTTTCAAAGTTCTCACAATTAGTTCAAGTTGAAACCAGTCATGTTCAACTTCCATTAAAATTCTACAGACATCAAAAGGTGACACAAGTCTTCATATAAAATTTTTCATACAAATGAAGAATCTTCATGGATATACTGAATTCTTAGGCATTACTGGCTAAGTTCTGACTTCTTCCTCATTCAAGTAGTTTCAGAAAAAACAAACAAACAAACAAAAAAACATCACTTACATTTGTGAACAAATCCCATGCTTAAAATGATATTTTCTTAGCCATCCTAATCTCTAAAAAGGAATGAGACACAGTCCTGTCCTTTTATGAGTACTTAGAGACATAAAATCCATATGCTTTTCACTCTCTCCACTGTCATACATCACAAGCTTTTACATTTCTTTTTTTTTTTTTACAGTTCCTTTTATACCCAGAACAGCCATTTCACTGTGTGTAAAAGCTTGTGGTGTATGTCATGGTAGGATAGTCAATTATAGGCTAAAGATGACATGTTGTACAAATGAAGGGAGGAAGTACAGCCTGAATGACTACACAGAATAAAGGGGATAATAGCACAGGGGCACAGAGAAGACAAACAAGGAAGACAGAGACAGGTATTAGATTTTGTTTGGCAGACTGTTTCCTAAATCTTAACAATAGAATAAACTGACAACAAGGTTTTCCCTACATTTAAAGTCCTGGTTAATTATAGTCAGAGAGAATGGGAAGTTTATCAGGAACAGGTTTAAATTTGTTATGTAAACCAAGCTTCTCAAACGAAAACACATCTAATTCCCTGTGGAAATAGTTTTTTGGGTGTGAAACCTGTGAAACAGCGAAGAAATTATGAGGTTAATAAATTTCTATGAACAACTACTGCAATAGGCAAACTGAAAATTTATGCTAATGGATAGTGATTACAGAGGGTGGTCTCTGTAGACCCAGTAGGGGGCAATTCCTACAAATAGAACTGTCAGGATTGGTCAGAAACTAGCTGATGGGATACACTCATGTCAATCAACACAATATTCCCTCCAGCTTCAGTTTCTGCTTTTTGGGAGTACAAGACACAGGGTTATAGTAGAAAATTATGTTAGCAGAAGAATAGGATCATTTTGCCACATAATTGTTTCCCTCTTCTTCACTTTTTATATTCCAGGCTTGACTACTCTCCTGTGAAGGAGAATTTAGATGAATGTCTTCCAGTCTTACTTAAATTTTATTTTCTTGGTGATAAGGAGAAAAACAAAACAAAACAAAACAAAACAAACAAACAAACAAACAAAAAATACCTACCATACAACCAAACAAAAACCTAGTCTTCTGTTTCTCTGAGCACTGGAAGCAGGATATGTATTTATATTTTAATTATTATTGTATATTTTTTTATTCTTATTATACTATGTTTAATAAAATATGCAGCCTGGTCTCCCAACAAAATAACACTTCGTTCATTTTATTTCTCCCTTAAATTCTGTGATCTTGCTGGTCAATTTCAATCATATATAATAGAGGTCTCAGTGATGGAAATATCTGATAGGCATTGTAAAAATAAGCTGTGTTGAGACAGACTTTATTAAAGTCTTCACTGCAGGGAAAAAGAATGAGCTTTAGTTTTTTTAAACAATAGAGACCAACATAGAAGGAAGCTATTATTACAAATGTCCTAACCACAGGAAAAATTCAATTTAAGTTCACTGTATTATATACAGCAGTGAATGTAACCATGGGACATGAATATTTATGGAATCAGGCTTCATTACTTCTGCTCAGAATGGAATTGCTTGCTTGTTTGAATCTCACAGCCATTTGGTAGCCATCATCATATCATCATGAGCTGGATATTGTACAAGATAATGTATAAACACAAAACAAGAATTCTTTCCCATGCTATAAAACTAATGATTCTGAGTAATTACTCAGTCTTATATGAAGACCACAGGAAGAGGAGTGAAGAAAAGAGAGAGTAAAGAGGACTGAGGGAGGGAGGGAAGAAGGGAGGGAGAGAGAAGACAGGAAGGAAGGCAGTAAGGAAGGGAGGGAGGGAGGGAGGGAGGAAGGGAGGAAGGAAGGAAGGAAGGAAGGAAGGAAGGAAGGAAGGAAGGAAGGAAGGAAGGAAGGAAGGAAGGAAGGAAGGAAGGAAGGAAGGAAGGAAGGAAGGAAGGAAGGAAGGAAGGAAGGAAGGAAGGAAGGAAGGAAGGAAGGAAGGAAGGAAGGAAGGAAGGAAGGAAGGAAGGAAGGAAGGAAGGAAGGAAGGAAGGAAGGAAGGGAGGGAGGGAGGAAGAGGGAGGAAGAGGGAGGAAGGAAGGAAGGAAGGAAGGAAGGAAGGAAGGAAGGAAGGAAGGAAGGAAGGAAGGAAGGAAGGAAGGAAGGAAGGAAGGAAGGAAGGAAGGAAGGAAGGAAGGAAGGAAGGAAGGAAGGAAGGAAGGAAGGAAGGAAGGAAGGAAGGAAGGAAGGAAGGAAGGAAGGAAGGAAGGGAGGGAGGGAGAGGGAGGAAGGAAAAGGAAAATGAGACCTATTATTGAGTTTCTTCAGTTTTGTGAATGATTTTTTTTTTTTTTTTTTTTTAAATGAGCTCCTCCTTTAACAGTCATAAGGCCACAAATAGATTTCTTTACATTCTGTTTATTTTCACCTAGTTGGACTGTGTCAGATATGAGCACTTTTTGACAGAACCTGACATAATGCTTTTCAGTTGAACAAAACTACAATATTCAAAATATTAACAGACTCATTCCTCGCAGGACTGTGTAAATTTTAGCCAAGTACAGAAGTTTGATTCCTTCTTGTGGAACACAAATCTATTCAGATTAAAAGACTCATATGTCAAAATAATATTTTAAACTGCATATTTTATTTGAGAATACTGCTTGTTGATCTAAACAACCTACTGAATAAACAGATAGGAGTTATCAGAACACAGAAATCACACCACTGAGTCTGAGAATAATCTAACTCATGTGAACAGGACTTACCTACACTGGGAGATATTGAATTACATACACACGCAGAAGGGAAAACTAAAATTTCAGCTGAAATTATGTGAATTATTTGATTAGTCCAACTTTTCAGCCTCAAAGCTAATGTCATTCTGACACTGCTGTTTCTCTCCATGTATTTTTTGTGATGCCCTAACGAGATTTCAATTAGTGATTCAAGCCCCAGCTACATTAACGATAACACAGAAGTATTTGAAACATTAAGACAGTTGCAGTCCTTTGGGATAGTAAATATTATAAAACTCAGGATGAAGAACTTGGCAGTTGGGAAAAGAAATATCAGTGGGCAAGAACATATCTGGCTATGCAGTGCCTTTCTAGAACCTGTTAAACAAATCCAGCTTGACCATTGTGGAGAAAAAAGAACTGCATGACTACAGTGGACTTTTCCAGCACTGTAGGTATGACCTTCAAAGCTCTCACCTACTTGTATTTCCCTGGTCACATTCTTTATTGCCTTAAATAAAAACAAATAAGAATCAAAGTAAAATAATGATAATAATAACAAAAACAAACAAACAAACAAAAACAGCAATAAAAGAAGCAAAAAATTCTTGTTGTTCTCTCACCTTAGCCTCTGGTAGAACAGCTCCATCTTAACATCTTATGAGGAAAAGTGCATTTCACCATGTCCCCTGTAATATACCAGTTATTTTTATTTCTATTTTCACATATTGTGGTGATTAAATTAATAGACAAACTCGTTCACTAACTATATGTTTTGACAAAAAATCTTTAAATTACTTGGACTAAAAATTAAAATGGAACAGTCCAGCTATTAATTAGGAGTATTATAACAAATTTTTCACTGAAAACTATTGAATCCCACACTCCCATTTACTTCTCTCATATGTAAGATTCCCTTATAATAAACACAACTCCATACAGATACATCACTTTAAATCAAGCAGCTCCTTCCATTGCAGTCTTTGCAAACATAGGTACACATATTCCTGTACTGATCCTATTGATAACAGGTATATTTCTAATCCACAGATGTGGCTCACATAAAATGTCAATTTGTACTTAAGTTTTACATTGAAGGATTTTGAGGCCTGGATCTTACATTACAACTGACAGAAAGTTGCTTCATCTAGAGAAATGAGTCCCCACAAGAGCTAGCAGGTGTAGATAAGAACTGCAACAATGAGACATTAGTTCTAAGCTTTTCCATTCTTCATATGGTCCCCTGTTATTCACTCTGATAACTCTGTTTTTTGGTATGATGCAGTTTCCTAAAGGGATTTTGAGATATAGGTGAAAATGAGAAAAATCTCTCAAGTGTTCAATTTATACAGATGAGCAATAGCCAACCAAGGTGATTCTCTGATGCTCTGTGTGTGGAATTCATCCTGAAATGCCAGGAAAATATGTGGGGGGAGGGATGGATAAACTATTCAACTGGCTTCTTGATAAAGAAATGCAGAGAAAAGGGAAAGAAAACATATTGTAATATATCACACTATATCCATATTCTCTTTAAAAACATTGCATTGATGCCAAAACCCTGTAATGGACTGTATTTATCTATGAAAATAATATTTTATTTTTATGATAAAACAAACCAAAATCAGCATGGAAGTGAAAACAAATAAATCAGTGATAAAAGTGAGTATATGAAATGTTCTAGCTGTTTTTCATCTGCTGCATCCTCGCTACTTTAGTGTAAGTGGAAACACCAAGAAACTGACTTGTGAAAATAACTCACACACCAAGAATAGTTTTTTTCTCCCCTCTTCTAAAACAAATTTGTATGCAGTTGTAATACCAGAATAGCACATGTTCATTTACCATGAAAAATTCTGGAGCAGCACTGAGGAAATGAAAACACCAATTGACCAGCAGCATAGATATGACTGCTCCATCAGAATCATAGAATGATGGATTTCTTTCAGTTGGAAGGTCATCTAGTCCAACTCACCTGCAGTGAACGGGGACATCTACAGCTGCATCAGGTTGCTCAGAGCCTGGTCCAGTCTGGTCTTGAAACCAGGGACAGGACTTCCATAACATCCCTAGGCAACCTGTTCCAGTGCCATGTAAAAGACTTTTTCTTTCTATCCAATGTAATTCTACCCTCATTTACCTGAAATAATTTCCCCTTGTCCTACCACAACAGACCCTACTAAAGAGTCTGTCCCTTTCTTTCTTATAGTCCTCCTTTAGATGTTGAAAGGCTGCTATCTGATCACCTTGGAGATTTGTCGTCTTCAGGATGAACAGTGCCAGTCCTCTCAGCCTGTCCTTGTAGGAGAAGTGTTCAACTTTATTTATTTATCTATCTCTATCTATCTATCTATCTATCTATCTATCTATCTATCTATCTATCTATCTATCTATCTATTTATTAAATCATTTCTGTGGTTCTCCTGTACTGAAGACTCCACATCTAGATGTAGTACTCCAGATGGGGCCTCACAAGTATAGAATATTGGGGATCACCTCCTTTGCCCTGTGGGTCACATTTATTTATTTATTTATTTATTTATTTTGATGTAGCACAGGTTACTGTTGGCTTTCTGGGCTGCGAGGGTACATTGCTGGCTCATGCCCAGCCTACCATCCACCAATACCCCCACGCTGATGAATGGCAAGTGTTCCTGATTCTCCTGTGGGAATCAGAAACCAAAACTGTTTTAAACAGTATGTTTTACTAACAAGAAAGAATCAAGAAGTAGTGTATTTAAATTTTTATATTAGACATGGATTTTAGAGATCATAATCCAGAAACACTGTTTCAGATATCTTTTCAATTACTGCTTCAATATGCTTGGTGATATCTAGTGACTCAGACACTAGGTTGTAACTGATTATGGTTAGGTGCCATTTTTGCAAGAATTATCCTTAGAAACTTCAGTCTGATTTTAAAGGGTTAGTGAATCACCCAGAGTTGCATTTTATATACAAGATACACTGTTCACTAGAGATGGAAATGACCATCTGAAGCTGAATATGTTGCAGATGGGAAGAATCTCTCCATAGCAGAACAAAGAAATATGTTTGCTTTGTGATTTTTTGTTTGTTTTCTTTTTGTTTGTTTTCTTGGTTTTTTGTTTGTTTGTTTGTTTTTGCAGTCAACCAAGCTCTGCTATGTAAACTACTCAACTGAGTCCTGAGTGCAATTCTGTTTTTGTCTGCTTGTGTGTTTGTTTAACAGGATGATGTTGAACTGCTTCTGATTTCTGCAGTTCCCTTCTAATGAAATCCAGTGAATAATGCCAATTTTTTTCTCAGCTCAGATGATGGGCATCTCTGTCTTTAAACTCTGATGTAAACCTTAAGTCATCAAGTATACAGGAAAAACAAACAAACAAGCAAACAAACAAAAAAAAAACAAAACAAAAAAACCCACCTGCAGTGTAGTTTAGATATGAACCTATCAAATAAAATAATCTTTTAAAATAGAATGCATTAATGCATTTTCATATATTTATGTTATAAACTTTTAAGATGACTTAAGAGAATAAAAGATTGTTCATAAAATAGTTTTCATGTGGTGCTAGTTTCCAATATCTATTTTCTTTCTGACAGTTTCCTAGATATTTATATTCAATATATTGATGTTACCTTTACACTGAAATTTGGCTATGAAAATATCAAAGACATCATAAATATAGTTATTAATGTCACTGCTAGTAATAAACAAAGAGAAACTTTGGCTGAATAAGTAACCATTCATTTAGAAATTAGTCAGAAAATGAGAAGGAAATGGAGAGGAGAACATACTCCTGGGGTGTTAAAGAAGAGACTATTCAACTTGATTTCATACTAAGATTTCAATGAAGAGGAAATAGACATATTGAAAGTATGTAACAATAAATATTAAGAAGCCTGGATTTGAATAAAAATGTCACTGGTGTAAGTAGCACATATTTTGTTTCAAGTAAAGATTTTCATCTCAGTTAACTGTGTCTTCTTTTCCAAAGCATTTAATTTAGATTCTTTTATTCGGCATCGCCTTCCACCCCCACCCTTTAACAGCAAATTCTTAGCAACTACAGAGATTCACTAATATCAAATATGTGCCGAAGCTATATCTCACATTCCCATACTCCTTATAAAATTTTGGTTCTTAGGTGTGTACCCCCTCCAGAACACAGTAAATGTGAAAGAAGGCGGAATCTGGCCCTGGAATTTATGGTTAGTTCTATGGAAAATACATTTGATGAAACAGAGAAATACTCCATTGCTCCACTTATTTTGCTGCCAAGGGAGAGGAATAAGTGGAACAATGCAGAGTAAGTAATGAAATAAAATTTATAACACTCCCCCTTTTTGTAATAAGAAACAAGCAAAGCCCTAAAATTAGACACATTGGAAGACTGGAACTCTCCAGAATTCACTTCTATGCTCCTTTTATTCAGCTTCTGGGAATATTCAAATCTTGAGCACTTCCTATATTTTGTAATTTCATAGCAATAGTAAAATCTGTAGGCTGATATTTTCTCATTTCTCTGATAATGCAAGATTTCTTAACCTATTGTCCCTCCAAATGCAGATCACTGTATATAAGGAGGTCATGAAAAGGCATTAATAAGCTAGTTGAAGATTTTGTCATTGAAAATCTCAGTATAGTGTGATGGGAAGAACCTGTCTTCTTCTTCAAAGTCAACCACTGTCAAGCCTTTGAACAAGACAAATGCTTGTATCCAGGTTATAAAAAGACTTCTGTGTAACACAAGACTAACATATTATCACTTTTACTCTAATTGAAAGTGTAAACAGTTTCAACTCAAGTAAGGGATTACTCGTTGATTAGTTCAGAACACTAATCTACTCATTTTGCTGAATATGTATACACACATATACATAAACATTAAAAAATTAAAATAAAGTGATTATACAAATAACTAATAGCATAGGATCTTTATTCAGACACATTAGCTTACAAGCTGATTCTTTAAATCTTGTATATGAAATATATTATTCTCAATTACAGAAGCTATTTGCTGTTTCTTTTCCAAAAGAATGCGGAGAGGAGAGTGAGATTTTCTCATTCAGCAGATCTTATTTGGTAATCTTCTTTATATTTAGTAATATCAATAATCTTAAGGAAAGGGATTTTTGTTTGTTTGTTTGTTTTTACTATGAACTTCTTTATCATGTATTGTGATACATTTGAAATGTGTCTTTCATTTTCCTCTTCTCACATAGTAATAGTTGCATTGTTTTTCAAAAGTATTTTCCTTGAATCCATTACTGAATTTAAAAAAAAAAAAAAAAAAAAAAAAAAAAAAATTGTTAACAAAGTTTTTTTATCTCAGAATGTTTTGAATATATTTGGATTGATTCTGCTAGGAAAATTTCTGCTGCAATAAGCTTGGTCAATCATCTTAATCCCCCAAAAAGACAGAGGAGAGTGTTCAGCTTATTTTATTCAAATAAAGGGAGAGTCCACTTGGGCATACCCCTCTGGGGTCTCTCAAGGTTTTGGGGACAAAGCTCCTCTCTTATACCTGTACCCTAACATTAGTGAGCCCTTCCCTCCTTCCCCATTGGCTGACATACTTGGAGTTTGAAGTCTTTAGCAGTCATCCCACCCAGTAAGTACCACCTCTTTGTTTCCTTTGTTGATACATACTCTGTAATCTGTTTAGCCTGTAGAAGTTTAGCCTGTTTAACCATATCCTTGTGACTGAAATTATTATTCTCAGATTTTTCTTTATTTTCTTTTTCAGGGATCACCTATCTTTCATTTGTTCTTCCCAAATTTTATTTAGCAAGGACACCTTCTCCTTATTTTTCCTTCAGTGGCAACAGTCACCCCAGTTGCTGTTCAGAGATTTCAGTTTCATAGTTTCATAGTTTCATAGTTTCATAGTTTCGTGCGGGTTGGAAGGGACCTTAGAGATCATCGAGTCCAACCCCCCGGGATTCGAGCCTCTGTGTAGCAGAGCGGCACTTCTACCACTTGCGCCACAGGGGGGATTCGAACTCCAGGCCCCAGTGTTGCAAGGCGGTGTCTTTAACCACTGCGCCACCGGGGCACACAATTTCAGTGGGATGAAATAATCTGTGACAACATCTCACATTCTCAGTGCTATTTAACTTTTAGTCATTGGCCTACACACTGAAAAAACCAACAAAGCATACTTTTCACATCTATTGAACATCTGGTTAAGTATTTTTCACTAAGTAAATGCATATTTATTAGATGGAATTTATGTGGCTCTTGCCCTAAAACAACAGAAGACTACCATTCATTGTCACATAGCCAAATCACATTCTTAAAGAAAAGCTCTATAAAACAGATGTCCCAGCTCAACTTATCCTAATCAATTGGAGTTATCTTGTGACTTACACATTTGTCAACATTTGAGGAAATACTGCAACAAAAGAAAATAAAACAAAACTATAAAATTCAACAGTATCTTAAGCTATGTTAATTACATCTAGCAGCAACAAAGTCACCTTCAAATCCTTCCTCGGATACTCAAGAATTTATAAAATATTTTGTGGCATATCTTGCGTTCTCACACAAAGATGAAATCATTAGAGTTCTATAAAAGCAGACATGTAGGAGAAATTCTGAGTCTGAGAGAATTAATTCTCCTTACAAATATAAAAATATGAGAAAGCCATCACAAAAGATGATTAAATTGTTATTGTATACTGAGATAACAAAAGAAGATTCAAAACGTAAAATATTTCCTAGATTAATGCAATAACCTGGAATCACACAATTTTACTATGAAGTATAATCCAAAGCAGACCTCTATCTAAAGGTGAACATGATCTCCACATAAAACACCAAATCTTCTTACTAGTTGCAGATAAAAAGAGTGTTCTTGTCTTCAGATGCTAAGCGCATAACTAGAAACTCTCCAGAAAATCAACTTGAGAGATTAATTAATAGTTTGGATTTACTATTCACAACACTTTTGTGGGCAAATTGCTCTTGGAAGGTTGAATATTTTCTGCTCTTCACAGACCTTGCTATCTTATCTTGTCATCTATGGAGTGCTCATTGCCTCTTTTGCTGCTATCATTTTTACCCAACTGAAACCAATTTTGAGACCAACTGTATAATGTCCAAAATAAGAGTATTCAAATTCATATAAAATCATGTTATACCTGTGCTTGTTTAATTTGAAATTCTGGAATTTGAAACTGCTAATTAAAGACATCAGTGAATGTCAATACTGCATTATTTTAATGACTCCAAGATGATCCCACAGCAATCAATTTAGATCAGAATGAGTTTATTGTAAAGTGCCAAAGGTGAGGGAAAAATGCTTCCTTTGCACTACAAAGCAACGATTTCTCAAATGAATAATGCCTGTTCAGAATTAAATAGATAATTACTTCATTTGCATTTGTTAAGGTGATAAGAAGAATGGTAAAGACAATTCAGTGGGAAATGATATAAGTGTTAAAAGGTTACTTGTGAAAGACAATGTTACTCAAAAGTGCTGGATTACCAACAGGAGCAGAATTATTAACCTATGCATCCTGGTGGGAAAGTAGAACAAATATGTAACAGGCAAATACATTCCATCACAGTGCTTTGACATGCAGTTCAGAATGACTGGAGACTGGAACAATCAGATATATTTCTGTTCTTGTTTTTATATAATGATATTGAGGAAAGACTAGAAACCAGAGCACAAAACTGCTGGGGTCTATTCCCAGATCTGTTGCTGCAGTTTTTGCAGAAACAGAAACTGTGGTAAATTACAGGCCATTCATGGTCAGTCCTGCAGAAATCATATTCATTAAAAGCAATAAAACTAATCTCAGCCTTTTGTAGCACCCTGGAATTACCTTGTATTTTATCAAAGGTGACACTCTTTTTTCAGAACCAAGATATCACATTTAGTTTTTGCAAAGATCATTAAGCACCAACAGGTTCTTATGTATGGCACATAAGTACACTTTTGACATGCTTAAAAATATGTGATATGATCTGTTGCACCTCTAATACTTTCTAGCTTGTGGTGAAACTCCACAGGCAGATACAGTATACTTCTGCTGGTTGTATACATTTCAATGCTGATGTGGGGCTGGGCTCAGTGCTAATGTGTGCTGTGTCCTTGCTAACCATGAGAGGAAAAAGAGAATTCAGATTTCTTGGAGATCCAGAGATGTCTGGTGAATACAGATTATATTATTTTTATGATAAGAACTGCCCCTTGTTACAAGATTGTAAAACTGAGTCCCATATGCCAAGAATATAAATTAAACATTTTTATTTTTAATGTAGTTTTTGATTGATTTTCCAGTTCTTCATTTCAAAATGAAGAACTTTCAGTTTCAAAAGAGGAAAAAGTTTGCAGTGATGGTATATACATGCAGAAATGTAAAAACTCATCCAGTTGTAAAATGTGAAATATTCCAGATATAATAATCTTGTATTATATATATATGTATATATATATATATTCTTTTCAACTGAACCAATTTGCCACTAATGTTGGATTAAACTGTTTTGGTAGTAGCTCAGGTTTTTAGTCCTTTATAAAAAATGAGAAAAACAATCTTAAATGAAGGCTTTTGAAAATCTGGAGAGGAGTATGTAAGAAAATGAATACGACCTTGAGATTTCAAACAGACAAAGAAGAGCTCTAGAATTTCCCTCTGCCTGAAGTCCTCAACTGATGTCCATCTTTAAAATCAGTTAAATAATACCAATATGGTTAGATATATATATATTGCTTTTTTGCTTCTTCTACTTCTAATCCCAGTGTTCATGTGATAAACTCAGAAAAACTACACTATTTCTGCAGTTTACATTTTGCATTTATTTCCATCACAAATCCTATTGCTTCATATCCATTGGTCAAATCCTGAGCATTGTTTGCCATATATGAGAATAATCAGGACAAGATCCCAATTCTGAAATGTTAAAAATTCACTCACAGACAAATTAAGTCAAAGTATTTTCTTTTCTTTCTTTCTTTCTTTCTTTCTTTCTTTCTTTCTTTCTTTCTTCCTTCCTTCCTTCCTTCCTTCCTTCCTTCCTTCCTTCCTTCCTTCCTTCCTTCCTTCCTTCCTTCCTTCCTTCCTTCCTTCCTTCCTTCCTTCCTTCCTTCCTTCCTTCCTTCCTTCCTTCCTTCCTTCCTTCCTTCCTTCCTTCCTTCCTTCCTTCCTTCCTTCCTTCCTTCCTTCCTTCCTTCCTTCCTTCCTTCCTTCCTTCCTTCCTTCCTTCCTTCCTTCCTTCCTTCCTTCCTTCCTTCCTTCCTTCCTTCCTTCCTTCCTTCCTTCCTTCCTTCCTTCCTTCCTTCCTTCCTTCCTTCCTTCCTTCCTTCCTTCCTTCCTTCCTTCCTTCCTTCCTTCCTTCCTTTCTTTCTTTCTTTTTTTTTTTTCTTCAGACAGGGTAGGAAAAGGGAAATAATTTTATAAATAGGAGTAAATCATGTATGCTATTTGGTTGAGGAAGGTTCTGAAAACAGTGATAAAGATATATGTCTTAATACTTCATAATAATGATGAAAAACTACTTTCTCCTAGGTACATCCTTCAGAAAGTACTAGAGTTTCTGAGATTTATTCATTGTGTAATGAACAGTAGACACCTTTTATTTCCTTTTAGATGCTAAAGAGATACATCACAGACTAAAATAGTCTCTGACATTTTCATCATCTGTTTTATTTCCAAGTTAAATCTGTAAGCAGGGAAAACATGAACATTATTATGTACATGATGAGAAAAGCTCTCAAACTGTTATCCACATGGATGTGCCTACTCATTTTAATGAGACATGATTAGAAGGCTTATATGAAGAATAACTTGAAAGGTTGGCAAGGTCAGGTCATTTCTTCCTAATTCTTGAATTAGTTTCACATTATTATAATATTGCTCAAATTTATTGTTCTTTGTAGTTAGTCGAGAAGGCATAAGAACTTTTTTTGGGGGTAGTAAAAACAGTTAAAAGCCACTGCCATGATATTGCAGGGCAGGGGAGTGAAGCCAGGACAGCTGACCTGAATTAGAACAGCAATTTGACTGAGTATGTGTTTGCACTGCACTGAACCTTCCCTCCACCTCCTTTGTTACCTATGCCATCTGTGCTCAAGTTAGATTCAAGCAACTCATGAAAAATATTGCTAAAAATCACATAATAATGTTAAAAGTTTATGATCTTCTGGGGCTGCATTACAAGCTGTCCCGGGCTGCTTGTGACCACATAGGCCACAGACTGAAGACATCTGACATAAAGTAATAAAGAAACTGTGAGTGTGGATTGTGGTAGGGGTAGTAAAAGAAAAATAACAACATATTTGCTCCAGGATAAATATTCATGATTACACATCTCAGCATTTTTTGGCATTAATTTGCATAACTCTCAGAAGAAAACTTGGACGTTTTTCAGAATTAAGGCATTAATTAATTGAGGCTGTTACTAAGTCAGTCTTTTGTCTCTATTGATGCATTAGGTTGCTTTATCCTAGATGCAGGGGTTCCTGTGTATTTTTTTCCTGTTTGGCAACCCTGACATTCAGTTTGTAAGTCACCTCTCATGTCCCCATTTAAGTGTAATCCCCATATTTGTTCATTGAGTTCTCCATCCCATTAATCAGATTGTTGTAAACAGAAAACAATATTAGCTCTAGGTCAGACCCAGAAAAACACCAGTCATCTGACATCCAGTGGAACATAAGCCATTGACCATTCCCTTTTGGGTACAATAGTCCAACCACAGTTTTACTTTACTTAGGCTCTGGTCAATATATTTCTAGCACTGCTACAAGGATACTGCAGAAGACCTTGAGGAAGGACTAAGTGTGATCAGAGAGAAAAAAAAAATAAATAAATAAAAATGCACTGAGTGCCTTCAGTTGCATATTCTCCTGTTGTATTCATCAGAGTCCACATTTCCTCTGGTCTTTCTTTTGCACTCATAAAATCACTTAACTTTGTTAATCCTTTTCCAGTTCCAGTTCCAGAAGAGCTCTGGCCCTCTTAATTCTACTCTCCTACTCTCTATCTCTGATTAATAATACTATATTCCTCTTTCATTACCTACCTTTCTTCCTATCTCCAATAACTTTGCAATTTTGTATTTGAGCTTTGTCGGTTTCCCATTCAGCTATTGTGGCTCTAAGTTATTCTGAGATTCTAAATATTCCTCTAATATTCATCAAACATGAACCAGCTTAAAACCCAACTTGTTAGTGTCCTCAGTCTCACAAGATAATTTAGTTATTTATTTATTTATTTTCCAGTTGAAAATTAAGAGAATGAAAACATGTCCTAGTCCTTTTCCCCCGAACTGTTTCTCTTTAGTTCATGTTCTGCTCAGCTTAGCACTGGGCAATACAAGGTACTAGTACCTGATCTTAAGAAGCATCAGCAACACCTCTCATTGTGCTTTGACATTCTGATTGTGTTCTGTTACTATATTTGCCCTTCCACATATCAAATCAATTTGAAACTTCAGTGTTCTGACAGGTGCTGGGTTTCTGATACCAGAAACAGCATGATCTTTGTGTCGTTTTCTCATGGAGCCTGATGGTAAGGTTGTCCTAGCACAAGAAACAAGACTAAGTTTTTTGTTTGTTTGTTTGTTTTGTAGAATCACACTCATCTTGAAACTGTAGGAATACCTTGTGTCTTTTAAAAATGTGAAAGAAACTTGTCAATGTTTGTTTGACAATACAACTCATTCTTCTTAAGTACTTTGAGTAAGGCATTATATATTCATTGTGCAGTGACATCAGATGGTCTGCCTATCCCACTACTGCATTGTATTTTAATGCTTTGTCTCCCATTTTGTTGATTAATTGCAAGCCTTGAACAGTTAATTGTATGATAAAAGTTTTCTGTTTCACAGTGTTACAGTAGATTAAAATATATCCATGACATATCATAAGCAGAATCTTTTGAAATCAGGTGAAAGTACAACAGACTGAATTATGGTCAATGTTTTGTGCTGTTCAGAAGAAGGTTTACTGCATATGGGCTGCACAAATTTACTCTCTGTACATGAATCATCTTCTATTAATTAGTATTAATGGAAACAACTGCTTCCGCTGTTTGTCTAGGATCTGGAAGAAGTGCTTCTGAAAGGAAAATGAACAACAGCCAATTCTACTTCCTCTGCCCTTTTCAAAAAAAGCCTGAGTATGTCTTTCAGCATGCTCTAAATGTCAGTGGAATCTGATATCCTGTGCAAATCACAGTGCAATTTGCAAGGGAGAAATTCTATGCTCAGAGAGAAGAACAGAGAATTGGTAACATTGGTAACTTTTTCCTTACTTAACAAAATATAAAATAAGTACTGCTTTACTTTTATATCATCTCTGGCTCTGTAGCATCAGAAGCTTTCTCTCAGTGCATATTATCAAGATCATTCACAAGTGCATATATGAAAATGTAAATTAAACACAGAAGAAGACTGCACAGCTGCTTGTGCAGATTTCTTTGTGGACTTTTGTCAGTGGAATGTACTGAGAAGGTAAAAGATGGGTTAGTAAAAGAGTAATGGTCTAGACATCATAGTCATTCATCAGTGCTCTCTGCAGCCTCTGGCATAATCTTTTTAATATGTACTTTGATTCATCCTTGCAAACATAATATAGGAGTAAGGCAAATATATATACTTTGCACTTGCTTTGCACAAGTACTATAAAGCTACAATTCATTACTGATTGTGTGGTGCTTAGAGAACTGAAGTCATTTATTCAACATAAAGATTAAATACTATTTGAACTTTCAGACCACAAGCTGCAGGACAACTAGAAAAAATATACCTATTTATGATCTTATTGTTGTTAAATGGTTGCCATTTGTAGAAAATAAAAATCTAAGTGCACTTCACTAAACCACCTATATGAGTTCTCAAAAAAAAAAAAAAAAAAAAAAAAAGAAGGAATTATTTCAAAGCATAAAAAATTAGTTTGATTGGGAAGTATGTGTCATAAATGAGAGTGAAAATGATGTTGACAAAATCAGCCACAGCTGACCTATAAATAATTACCTGAGAAAAGAAGAGCACAATATGACTGACCCTCATCGTGGATTTTAATTATGGATTTTAATTAACTTTTGAATCTTAAAAAATCTAGTGCCCTACTTTTCTTTGCCTTTTTTTTAATGGTTTTTAATGGCTTGTTTATTTCTTATCTGTACAACTGTGCCAACATTTCTCTAATGATAAAAACATTCTTAAAACAGTAGAGGACACAGTAACTTTTAGTAAATGATGAAAAAAAAAAAAAGAGTATATAACAATACATATGGAACTCCCATTTTTGCAGTATTTATTTGTATGTGATGAAACAACAACAAAAAAGGAAACAAATCTTATTAGCTGTAAAGAAAAGCAGTTGGAGCAGTTTTTTATTATTATTATTTTTTTATTTTTTTTGCTTTATGGACATTTCAGTAGTACAAGCGTAATGGCCCTTCAAATTATTTCTAGTTATAAAGGAGATCTTTGATTTCCAAAAGCTCTAGGGAGTTAATTCTGTGATGTCAAGGGTACAGTTCAGCTGTGACAATTCAAAGATCCTCCAGGGTTCCACAGATTCACTGTGAAACTAATTTCTTATTCATTATATGAATGAAATGCAATAAGAATTTCTTGTGCTTTATAAAAATAAATGCATGTGCATGATTATCTTAGTATTTATAAAAATGCAGCTGTGTGTCTTAGATTAACTTCTGCAAAAGCTAATTAAAATGCTTGGAGGGGTTGTCAGGAATAAAATCAATACTTTAGAATTTAATTTATCAGAGTTGCTCCAAAAGAACTGACTCCTATATTATTATGTTGGCCACAGTTAGATGTTGGCACCCATTGACATTCACTGACTCTTGTTGAATGATTATGGAGACCAAACAGAGGATGTGTGCACAGTGAGGCAGTGGATGGAACATTTCAGCAGTGGTGACAATGACAGTGGTTCATCTCCTCTGGTGCTGTTTTTAACAAACATGGCACGTAGGCTCTTGTTCATCCCTGCTGAAAATGTATAACTAATGGTGATGACTGTATTGGAAAGTAGTGTTTTGTAGCTGAGAATTTGGTCTATCAAACATTGTTATTGTGGTCTCTGCATCTGTTATCCTATCCATGAAATAATAATAATAATAATAATAATAATAATAATAATAATAATAATAATAATAATAATAATAAATAAAAATAGGAGGCATTGCTTTTGGAACAACCAAGCAAGCAAGATATTAATTCTTCCATAATAAATTCTCACTCAGGTCAGAAGCTTGTCTGTTTCTCTTTTGCAGCTTGGTCAGAATAGATATTCTGTTCTGATCCTTGATGTTCTTTCTTTCCCCTCAGTTAATCAGTTGTGCTTCTTCTTTGCTCATGTCAAATATTCAGTCTACACTGCTGGAGTAGACATCCTTAGAAATAGTGTTGTAGGCCTCACTGATGAAAACTATCTTCAGGGGGTCCTTGAAACTACAAGAGGGGGATAAATGAAATAATTGAGGTATATGTATGGTTCAAGTATTATCAATAACCTAAAGCACATTTCAGTATCCAACTATTAAAAAAATTTGAAACTGATACCCCACAGTATGAAAATATAAAAAAAAAAAAAAATACTCCTTATCAGATTTTTTAAGGAAAAGAAAAAGAAATAAAAAGAAAAAAAGCTAACATGCCCATTTATTTATTTATTTATTTTTAAACAAATAGTGGGAGCGCACTTGAAATTCCCATTGAAGGAACGGAGAGGGGATTTCCTGTGCTTTATCAAACAGTGCAAAAAAAAGATTTTCCTTCCAGAAGTTCTTTACAAGGCAGTCCAGATTCTGTGAAGTTCATCCAGATCTAAGATCAAGGAATTAAAGGAAATTATGGAGCCAGGTAGAAGACCCCCTGTGGGTTAAAGCTGCAGATCACTCCAGATCTTCCTTTGGAGGAGATTTTGCTTTACTAGCTGCTGAGCCCAAACTAAAGACAAAATGCCTTAGATTTCTAGCCAACTTATCTCTCTTTGGAGGCTGTTATTTTTACTTACAATGTCTTTATCTTCTTCAACTCTGAAATGAATGAGCTGAGAAAATAGATATCACTTATACGTATCCTCTTTT
Organism: Coturnix japonica; assembly: GCF_054131305.1. NCBI lineage: Eukaryota > Metazoa > Chordata > Aves > Galliformes > Phasianidae > Coturnix > Coturnix japonica. The sequence goes on from NC_140664.1 coordinate 79,381,707, forward strand.
CAGTTTAACAGAAACTAAAAGCATAACCTGCTCCCTTTCTCTTCCTTCCATGCTTACGTTGATAGTACAAAACTTACCACTATCTGCTGTATTGAGTTGATAGTTGACATTTAATTATTTTTTCATATTTTTTACCTTAATCATTTTTGCATATAAATATGAATTTTGCAGATACATAATATTATTGCAAACTATTTATTGACAGAATGATAGTTTTCTCGTGTGTGGATTATTTATTTATTTATTTATTTATTTACTCTTACCACTACAAACAAACCTAATCCAAAACTAGTAGTCAAACACTTTCTGAAAACTAACAGCTGCTCTTTCCTGATTCGGATAGCTATGTCTATCTGTATAACAGGATGTGTTTTAATTCTGTATCACCACTCAGTTTCTAGTGGCTATAACTGAGGTTCACACAACTATTAATTCATCTCTTCTGATAAGAAGCAGAGAGGGACTTCATTGTTTTAATAATACTCTTTCCATTTTTGCGTTTTACAGTTAGATTACTGTCAAAAATAAAAATAAAATTTAATTTATATCTTTCTCTGCCTAACTTCCTCCTTCTCTTGGGCAAAGCTATATCACTTTCCTCGATCTCTTCGAGGTAATGAAATAAGGCAACTCCTGCCTCCTACTAAGAGGGAGCATAGCAATTTATGTGTATACGTGGTATACCAATATGTTACTATGTTTCTGTATGAAGTTCGATACCAAGTAGAAAGTTGTAACACTACTGTTCTGCTCTAGCAGCAAAACTTGCCATTGAACTGTAAACTGTAGCACAAAACTTTGAAGTCTGGACACATTTCCAAGAGTATTCTCTTAAAATGAGAAAAATTCATAAGTATACCTTGAGTAGAAGTAAAGCTAATGTTACATAGAAATTGAATTTCCAAAAGTTTCCACTTAGTCAATATTTAATAAGTATAATAAAATCATTAATGGATTCTTTCCCCTCAAATTTGTGCTTTCATCTGTATTTGGAAGAAAAATGGATTTTGTAATAAGGTTTTGGTTTTTGGTTTTGGGCTTTTTGGTGTTGTTTTTTCCATTTAAGAAATTAAAATTCCCCTCAAAACTCATGAAACCAGTGATACTTTTGGGATTCTTTTGCTTATTCATGTGTGAACTTAGTTTTTTTTTTTTTTTTTTTTTTTTTTTTTTTTTTTCCCAAAATTTATCTCCCAATTTTTTTCCAATATATTAACACAGAGAGAAGGTAGGTAAAAAAATATTCTAAAACTGTAAAACAGTAAGTACAAGTGGGAGCACAAATAAAGAAGTAATAGAAGGGGAAAATGAAGCACCCATCAAGAATTCCATGAAGTTCTTTTTCAAGCAAGACTTTCTATTTATTTATTTATTTATTTATTTATTAGTCACTTTCAATCTAGGGACAGATATATTTCATTTATTTTACTGGAATAAAAATTTAAAAAAAAAATCCTTTTTCTCTGGATAAAATATGAAAAGCAGTGAAAGAACAGCAAAAAGTGGATACTCATAGTCTTCTGGCACTATCAAAACCTGATACAATAGCTTCAATGCTGAGACCTCCTTTTACATAGCATTAAACACTCATATATGATTTCATTTATAATGTAAGACATCGTCCTTTGCTGTTTATCTTTTTCTTTTTTCTTTTTTTTTTTCCCCCTTCATGCCCAAAGCCCCTAGCAGTAAGTACTGCTTTCTCATTACTTACATATCATATAAACACAAGTAACAGTTCTTTACAACAAAATGCTAATCCTAATATACATCCTGTGAATCAAAAAAGCTATGAACAGATAATTGGTGACAAAGATTTCTTATTGGGAGATACAGGAGCAAGAGCTGCCTCAGACAGTGAGCTGTATTTAGATCATTAATCCAGAAAGAGATTGTTAAAAAAAAAATAATAATAATAAATAAATAAATAAATAAAATGAACTTCTAAGAGCTTACATTCCAGCATTTGTCTTGAAAAAATAACCCAGTGCTTGAATATTTCCTGACCTTCACTTTATGCAAAGGGGAAAACAAATTCATAACCATAACCAAAACACTTATTTTTATTCACAGATGAGGTACTTGCAGACTGCTCATTAAAAGCAGACATTACTTGTTAGGTTGTGGTAACTGGCTCTGAGGTTGAAGGCTATGCGTATATCACAAGAAAACTAGGTCCCCCTATAGACCACAGACTTCAATACAAATTATGTGGAAGACCTTCTGCAAACAGAGATCTTAAAATCAGCATTAGATGTATTCACATAAAATGTTCTTGGACATACCAAAGCACACAGGAACAGTGTCAAAGGCCAGACTGTATTCATATTTAACACCTGTCCACTTAATTTATCTACTCTATCTTCAAGACTGTTTTTTTGTGAGGTCTGCTCCTTGGAAAATATATGAATACATGCTAAAGGGGTTGTGGTCTCTGATGTCAGTCTGGCCTGCCCTATCTCCCCTCAAAGCTTCATTCTGAGCAAGGAGCGGCAACCAGGACAGGTCCATATCCTCAGCTGGACCTTGATATAACTGGAGAAGATGGTATTTGTGGGTGGCCTGAATCACAACAAATTCAGGAAATTAGAAGAGACACAGGGCCAAAATGCATACTGGATAATGAGCACTCTAGGTCTGCCTTATCAGAGAATATGATATCAGTTAACCTCAGTGGTGTGTCACCTATGAGGAGTGAGACCATGGCAAGTAATGCACAGCTTATGGAATGAATGCAGAATCGATGAATTGTAGCTTAATAGATAGCTCTATTTGAAGATTTTAACACTGATTCTTTACTCCAAGGAAGAAATATGCACATCAGCAGTATTACTTGGCTTGATTGGGGAGGGCAAGAGCTAATTATCTGTATCTTAAACACCTGGTAGAACACAATATAGGAAGTTTGAAAAATGTGAGGTAACTGTAAATGAAGACAGCTTCTAACTTTCTCTTCAAAAATTTTGCTTCAATAATCTAGATGACTGATTCTCTGTCAAAGAAAATGTCTGACTGTACTCCCACTCACACTCAAAAGGTAAAAATCAGAAACAAATCCAACTGTTGCATGTATGTTAGTGTGGTACTGACCTCATCTTCCAGAAGAGCACACGGAGAAAAATGCAACAGTCCTGAATACTTATGGGAAACAATTAAATTGAAACACATCTCATGTTATGATATAATTTTTCTTTATTTCCATAATTTTTGACAGTTTTGAAAACATATAGAACAGTCATTTTTATATAGAGTTGAGAAGAGTTGGGAGTCCACACCAGAGATTAATTTGGAAAGCAGATATTATTTTATTTTTTCAGGAGTCTTAATGACAGCAGAAAGATACTACCTGAAATACTATTGAAAATATTCTATAATAAGAAAATGCAGATCTTTCTGTTCTTTGAATGTTTTATCTGTCTTCAGCTAATAGAAAATTGTGTTCTTAACAATGTATTTTCTGGTCCTTTAAACAGTATTTGGTATTTGCAAGTAATTTCCAATTCCTTTGTTTCAGGGATATATGCCAGATAAAAACCAAATGTTTTATTTTGCTTGCTCTATGATTTAATCTCTGTCTTATTTCCCCCCTCACTGTGCAGCACAAATACTAAATCACAAGAGACACTTCTTATTAGGTTACTTGTTTGTTTAGTCATTATTTATGCTAGCTAAAGGTGTTCCTGCTCTAGTACCAGCTAGAGCTGATTTTTATTTTTCATGTATGTCTATATGCATATCTGTCCCAGCACTCTCACTGTTTCCTTATCCAACAGAAATATTCAATGTAAAATTTGATAGGAAGGAAACATGATAGTGGAACATACTTATCACATGTCAAGAACATGTGCACATACTACAATTGAGGAGTGTTCATACACCACTTTCCAGAAAATGAAAAAAAAAAACACAAAAAACATCAGCAACAACAAAAAAATTGTTTTCTTATTTCCCAACATTCTCTTTTGTTTTATTTTTCTATTTTCAGTGAAAAATGAACTGACATTTTAAGAGAACAGTGAATCATAAACCCAAGATATGAGTTCAGACTGCTAACAGACAGTGCAGGGACATCCAAGCACATTTAATTTGACCTCATATTTCCATATGCATGGCTTACATTTGTCTACCTTGAATTTCATCTTCTGTTTTCTCATTCGGACTTTCAATAGATCTTCATATTTACCAACCTGTAGCAGCTGTTACCGAAAATAAGATTAGTCATGTGTATGTCCAGGACATACTCTCTCACTCTCCACTTTAAAAAAATAAATAAGACAAACCACTGCTTTGTTTCTTACCTTTTATGAATTTAGTTATCCATATGGAAGTTTGATCTCGTATCTTGTGGCAGCTTATTTTCCTTAAGAGCCCTTGCTGAGGGATGTTACTGACTGAATTTGGAAATCAAAGGTTGGAGTATCAACCACTGCACACATACTCATTGCTTCTTTCAAAGAACTCCTGTACTATGTTCATTCTAACTCCAAAGAAGACACCAGTTTTATTCTTTTCACTATTTTCTACCAGTTTTCACATAAGAAGCAAAGGTGAACATCGCTGATATGTTCTTCAGGTGGAAGCTGCCAAGATCTACCCTAGAAAGTTTTCAAACACTGGTAGTATATTTGCTATCTCCAAGAGGTTATAAGTCACCTGTCACCTGCTTGAGTTTCTTTAGGGCTGATAGGTGAATATTTGCTTGTCCTCAATTACTCATATTTAAAAGATGAATAGACGAGTGTCTATTTTCTATATATATTTCTTATGCCACTTCACAACAGACCAATACAAGACCTAACTGGTACAGATATTGATGACCGTGTTATGGGATTCTGAATAGTTTCTGGAAGAAATAAAACTCATGTTGACTTCAATTGTTTTTTAAGAGTTGATTTATACAGGTAACAGTTAGTATAATAGGCTTCTCTGGGACATTTGACTTAATCCTCCATAACAGCTTGAATGAAATTAGCATCATACAACATCAGCAGAAGCATTATTAATCCTCTTAAAAAACAGTTTAATGTTAAATCTCTATGGTAATTTTAACCAGAAACAAAAATAATGTTAATACAAATCCAAAGGAATCTATTCATATTTTCATGTTATTTTTCTTTACATTTTAACTAAAAACTTGTGGAAAAATACTAGAATTTTAATACTTCTAACTCCATAAATATCTTCAGGAATAAATCCATCTCCCAAAGATAAACCTGAAAGACAGCATCATACGAAATCAGACAAAGACTTACAATAACAAATGCTACCTAATAGCATTGTACTTCAGCTTAAAGTGTAAGTAGAGTAATACCAAATGGAAAGGAGGAGCTACTTTTTGTGGAAAAGGCTGTGACAAAACCTGTACTAATTAAATTATTTCAGATGTGACACAAATCACACGCGCACGCACACACACACAAACAAACAAACAAACAAAAAAAAGGTGGGAAGTTGCAGCTGAATAACTAGAAATTAGAAGAAAATAGAAGAAGAGTAACTTAGGTGAGAAAATTTGCCTTCTGGTGAAAAACTCAGAAATCTGTTGGCTTATTTTACCCATGAGAAGTTTGAGACATGATTTTACCTCAGCCTTCAATAGCTGTCCCATTTATGAAAGTAGTTGACTCTTCAGTTTTACTGAAGGAAAATACTGTAATGAAGCACAATAGCTGGAGGCTGAATGCAGTCAGACTAGAAACAATGTAGAAATTCTTACTGTACAAATAATTAACTGTTAAAAAACTGCCTATGCAAATGATTGGATTTTTCACAATTTGAAGTTAATGGAGCAAGATCAAATGTTAATAGGTCACTACAAAATTAATGTCTTCTATTTACTTCAATGAAAAATACAGGAGATATAAAAAGCACAGTAACACCATTTGATGGAGCAAGTTCTCAACTACAAAACACTGTTTTTCAACAGTGACTGCTATTACCTATACATTTTCTCCAGTGATGAACAAGAGCCTGCATAACTTGTTCATGAAAATCTGCACCAGTGGAAGTGACCCATTGTCTGTCCCACCACTGCTGAAACACACCACTCACAGCCTATCTGTCCTCACAGTGGGTGCCATTATTTCCTCTCAGAGGAATTCAGTGGCACGCATTTGCTTCATACACACTTCCATGTCAGATGCCATTCTGTCAGACTGCCCCACTGCTGCCATCTTTCACACATCACACAGCAACAAAATACAACATAGTATTGTTCGGAGGGTTCAACCTGTACTGGCATACCAGCAAAACTACCTCTTATGCTGTGGGTCAACATAATATGAAAAATTAATTTTGAAGCAAGCCCCACATTTTTGTAACTCAGAAGCTATGAACTCCAGATAATTTGGAGTTCTCTACAGACATTCACATGTCTAATTCTGCTTTTTTTTTTTTTTTGCTTTTTTTTTTTAACATTTCCTGACACATTGTGTGCATGAATGATCCATTTCAAGAAAAGTCTTTTTACTATGCCATGAATTTTTATACATATTATAAATTTCTCCAAGAGGCTGCGCAGAAGAAATTACATTGCATGCATAGATGAAAACAGTAAGCATTTGTAATAAATCTTTAGTTGTTCTTGCTTACATAAATATAAAAGCTTTTGCTAAATGCAAGCTGCACACATTGTGTGTATACATATTGTGTACATATATGTGTATGTATATGTATATATGTTTCATTATTAAGACTGAACTCATCTGTGTATCAATTAATACAATCCTTTACAAGTAATTTTACAATTTAAAGATGAGACAGGTTAGATACTCTGACATAAATAGATGGCCAACTCTAAAACTGTTGTTATACATTTGCTAATACAGAGTGCCATGATGTTATTCAAGCTAAGGAAGCAGAGTCATAATTATTTAGGCTGGAAAAGAAACCAAAAGACTTCAAGTCAATCAAGTCCAACCATTGACTTACAAATCCTCATCAGAAAACTGTGTCCTTTAGTCCTCCATCCACATATCTCCTAAATATATGCATCTACATGGCTCTTATTTTCCAGTGCAAGGCAAGAGAAAAAAAGGAGAAAGGAAGGGGAAGGGGAAGGGGAAAGGGAAAGGAAAGGAGAAGAAGGAAAGAAAATAATGAACTTGGCTGTAAAGAAGAACAAAAATGAGAAGCTTTGAAGGAAAAACTAAGAAAAGTTAAAGACCAGTCACATTTTGTTGTGGGGAAAAAAAAAGAAAAAGCAAAAAACAAACAAACAACAACAACAACTAAAAAAACCAAACACCAAAACCAAACAAAAAAAAAAAAAACCCAACCAAAAAAAACCAAAACCACAACATGAAAAGAAATCTGAAGAATCTTGAAATATGCTATTCATTATATGAATTTGATGGTCAGTAGTACAGAGATGTTTTTTGTCTGTGATCTGATAATTTTTAAATTATGATATCCTTTGGAGTTTTTATAAAAACTAGAGAAGAAACATTCTCTACTGAATTAAAGAAGATCCTTGAGAAAGGCATAAAAGGCGAGACTCATGATATCTCACTGTTATATCTATCTGTAGTACAGTTTCTATTTTCATGAAGTCTAAAACTTGTACTGCTTTTTCTAGTTTTATTACTTGGAAAGATGATAAGAAAATAACTGTAAGATTTATACTTAATGTGATAACCTTGGGTTTATATCATTCTCTCTTTAATCTGATATTGTTCTTTCTGTTCCTTGTGCTACAAAACCTTGTTCTAAGTACAGTACAAATATAATTTTGGTTTCCTACCAGGAGTCATGGCCTCTAACTTCTCTTAGAGGCTGCACTTACTTTCTGCAGAACAGTTTAATGCAGGGCAAATGCAGATCCTTTAAGGATCACTTCTTCTTCTGTTATATTCTAGAATAAGATTTTACTCAATACAAAAATGTATTTAACCAAATATAAATAGGAATCTGAATGACAGATAATTACTTCAGTACTGGTGAGAAGGTAAGAGGGCTTCTCTGAAAACAGTGATGTTGGCCCACAGCACTAGAAGATGTTGGTGGTATAGTAGCAGAGACTGAACCTTTCCACCAACATTCAATTACATTTTGTTTCTCTGTGACAGATAGGGCAGTCTGACAGAATGGTGTCTCTCATGGAAATATACATGAAGTTAAGGGGTATCTTTAAATACTTCCATGGGGGAAAAAAATGGCACCCACTGGCATTCATCGATGCTGGCTGAATGTTTATGGAGACCAAAGAGTGGATGTGAACACAGTGAGGAAGTGAGTGGTGTGTTACAGTAGTGGCAACAGTGACAGTGGATCACTTCTATTGGTGTCAATTTTCACAAGCATATCTGGTGGAAATGCATGTGTATGGTGTTGAAAAACTATGTTTTATAGCTGAGAACATGCTGTGTTAAATTGTGTTATTGTGCTCTTGGTATCTGTTCTAGTTTCCATGGAATTAAATAGGAGACATTTCATTCAGAGCAACCTAAATGGAATTAAAAGATATCTTGAGTGTTCCAAATCTGTAGGATAGAGGAAGAACTGATGGGAAAATGAAAGTTAATGGACAATACCTATATTCAACTTCACTTCTGAAACAGAAGAATCAAAGATGCAAAATTAAATATTAACATCCACCGCTTGGTGGATGATGGTAAGGCTGTTGATGTGGTCTACCTAAACTTCAGTAAGGCCTCTGACACTGTCCGCCATAACATTCTGGTGGAGAAGTTGGTTGCCTGTGGTTAGGATGGGCACAAGCTCCACTAGGTGAAGCACTGGCTGGATGGCCGGGCCCAGAGAGTTGTGGTCAGTGGAATGGAATCCAGTTGGTGTCTAGTCACGAGTGGTGTCCCCCAGGGCTCAGTGCTGGGGCCGCTTCTATTTAACTTCTTCACTGATGATCTTGATGAGAGGATTGAGTGCAGTAAGTTTGCAGATGACACTAAGTTGGGAGGGAGTGTTGATCTGTCTGAGGGGAGAAGGGCACTACAGAGGGACCTGGATAGACTGGATTAATGGCATTTTGGTCACAACAATCCCAGGCAACCCTACAGGCTTAGGGAGGTGTGGCTGGAAAGCTGCCTGGCAGAAAGGGACCTTGGTGTGCTGATGGACAGTAAGCTGAATGTGAGCCAGCAGTGTTCCCAGGCGGCCAAGAGGGACAATGGAGTCCTGGCTTGTATCAGGAATGGTGTGGTGAGCAGAACTAGGGAAGTCATCCTGCTCCTGTACTCAGCATTGGTGAGGCCTCACCTCGAGTACTGTGTTCAGTTTTGGGCACCTCAGCACAGGAAAGACACGGAGGTACTGGAGTGGGTCCAGAGAAGGGCAATGAGGCTCATGAAGGGCTTGGAGAATCAACCCTATGAAGAGAGGCTAAGGAAGCTGGGGCTGTTCAGTCTGGGGAAAAGGAGGCTGAGGGGACACCTTATCGCCCTCTTCCAGTATCTGAAAGGTGCATACAGTTAGAGTGGGGCAAGTCTCTTCTCACTGGTGACAAGTGACAGGACAAGGGAAATGGCCTCAAGTTGCACCAAGGTAAGTTTAGGTTGGATGTTAGGAGACACTTCTTTACAGAAAGGGTAGTCAAGTACTGGAATAGTCTCCTCAGGGAGGTGGTTGAGTGTAAGAGGCATTTGGATGTGGTGCTCAGGGATATAATTTAGCAGAGGGTTGTTAAAGTTAGAGTACTATGGTTAGGCTGCGGTTGGACTTGATGATCTTCAAGGTCTTTTCCAACCCGGGTAATTCTATGATTCTATGATATAAAGTGCTGTTTAGTTTAGCTTAGTTTTGTTTTTCCAGTCAAGATCAAGAGATCAAAATTTCTGGAAAAGCTTCCAAGCCAGTGAAATCAAAATTTCCATACAACATTCACACCTCTGCAAAACACCAGCTGAAGTGCCCAGAGCTAGTGTCATTCCTGCAACTATCTTGTGGTAGAATCTCCTTGGAAAATGCAGAGTCAAATGCGAAGTGCCCACAGATGATCTTTCACTTTGGCAACTAGGTCTGTCAGGAGGGAACAGCAAGTGGTCAGGCTGGCCTGCAGCAGTACACGTCAGCAGTCCTTCTAAAATCTTTCCACTCATGCCTATGTGAATGGCAATAGCCTGTGACAGTTTAAAGCACACATATTTCAAAAATGTTCACAAATACATGCCCTTTATAATGATCTTTCCAATGATATATTTTGAAGGGGAAAGAAAAGCCATCTAGAATAAGTCTGAATGAAAAAGTTGTCTCTCTAAGAATACATTGGTTTATGTCAGAGTACTGTTAACATTAGGATCTAGTATAAAGACTAGCATATTTTGGATGTGCTGATGTGTGGCAGTGCAAACACATACAATTCTATTGTAGTAGAGCTGTAGTATTGCAATCACCTCACATTAATTAATTTCCTATCACAGTTTTGGTTGTATATCCTGCTCCCAATGGATGCATAATATGTCTACTCTAGCATTGTTATAATGCACTGTGGTGCATAAACATTCAGACAGAATGGCAGCAGAGATCAGCTACAAGATCTTCATTAAGAAAAACACATGCCTTTGCTATATGAGAAAATAAATCTCCCAACTGTGAGGAATAAATAAAGAAATGAGCTGTTTACCCTGAGAGGTGAAGCAACAGAGATAAAAACTAAGTGTGAATACATTAAGATAGTGTTTGATAGTGTGCATACTTAGCAACTAATGCTATTTTAGTGTTATGCATATGCTGAATAAACTCGGCATACATCATAACTCCCACTGATTAAAGATTATTTATTTTGGTAGAAACAGCATAGGATGAAAAATGCCAGTACTTTTCAAAAGATCAATATTTTCTTATGAATTTTATGGTGAGCTAAGATGAGAAGGAAGGATCAGTAGAATACTGGATCAGTAAAACTTTGTGTTACAGCTTTGGAGGGACAGTACATCCACACAGCACCCACCGCAAGATGAAGTTGAACTCAGCTGAACTCTTTGAACACTTCTAGAGTACTGTTATTGTTATCTTAAAAAAAAAAAAAAAAGTGAGAGTTCCTTCACTGAATCTAAACTGAACTATCAGTAAATCACCAGACAAAGACTGAAACTACAGACATCAGAGCAGCTTCTGTCTCTCAGTTGCAGCATGTACAATTTAGGTATGCATGTTGCAATGTATCAGGGTATATAGGTTTAATAACGACTGATAATCTGCATAAAATACCTTGGAAAGATTAGTACTGAGTGGGGCATTTTCCTCTGTGTTTTACCTTGTTTTCAGCCATTTGCAATAATTAGTATGTGGACATCTGGAAAGTAGGACCTGATACTGACTGAAGTAATTTTAATGAACACATACATCACTTGCAGCTTAACTGAGCCCTGGCTACTGACCCCCTACATGACCTAGTGGCAGAACCTGGAAAACTGCTGTTGGTCATGCACCTGCCAGCTCCAAAAGGGAAATCTGCCAAGCATATCAGGCTCATGAGTGATTGCTTGCAAGCAAGTGATTAAAAGGCAGATTATTTTCATTTAGCAAGGAGTGGAATAACAAGTCAAAAGTGTTTCACAGGGTTGAGAGTAGTACAAACTAGCACATTGTGCCTGACGTAAGACAAAGTCACAGGAGCATGATTTGAAGGCAGAACAGACTGAAATAATTACTCCCTGTTTAGGAAAAAAAAAGCCGGTTTAGCTGCTGAGAATCTGCAGGAGATGTCAGCTGGCAAAGGAACCAGCATTTCTGCTATTGGCGCTGCATCAGCCTGCTTCAAAATGTATTGGGTATGCTTCATAGTTCTGAGACACAGATATTCACCATTTTTGCTTTTGAATGCAGTCCTGGCAGTGATATACGGCAACACCAAGTTCTGAATTGTAACTTTCTGAAACTGAGGAAAGGAAGACTAAGATCTCCCTTCAGTTTTGTTCTGAGTATTTGCCAGGAGGGCAGACAATAGGTATGTAAAGGAAATAAGTAGAGTTTGACAAAAAAGGTTGACTAAATAATGATATAAGAAAATTTAGGTTTTATTTAGATATTTCTTAAATGAATATGTTCATATAGGAGTGCTTGAAGAAACTGAATTCTTGTCTAGCATTTTTATAACCTGTCAGTAAAAAAAATGTCACAACACAGCTAGAAAACAAACAAGCAGCAATAGTAGAATCACTACAAAATATGAAAAAAATAATCACTTTGCTTCTTAATTAAAATTCCCCAAATAAGGCAATGACATGTCTATGAGATACTCAGAGAATGAATGTGCCATCATTCATCAAGATTTTTCCATTCTTCCTATACTCATCTCTCAGTGATGATGTTACTCACTGCTCATGACCCACAAGGGCCTCTTCAAAAGTAATGCCTCCTTTTTTGTTATATTGGCCCAAGATGTCAGAGGTGGATGTTGGTGATATGGCAGTAGAGGTTGAATCTTCCCACCAATATTCATAACATTACATTTAGTTGCTGTTTGTCAGATGGCAGCAAAGAGGCATTCTAACAAAACGATGTCTGACTTGGAAGTGTGTGTGAAGCAATGTTGTACAAAAAATAGCATCCACTGACATTCATTTATGTTTGCTGAATGTTTGCGGAATCCAAAGAATTGATGTGAGTACAGTGAGGTGGTGCACAATGCTTTTCATCAATGATGCCACCACAGCAGTTGTGAAAAAGTGGATCACCTCTGCTGGTGCAGATTTTTATGAGTGTGGTAAGCAGGCTTTTGTTCATCACTGGTGAAAATACACACCTAATAGTGGATATTCTGTTGAAAAATTGTGTTTTGTGGCTGAGAATTTATTATTTCAAATAGTTTTATTGTGCTTTCTTGTGTCTGTTGCAATTTCCATGGAAGTGAATAGAAGGAATTGGCTTCAGTGACCTACATAAATCCCTTTTACACAAATACTAATATGGTAGAGTGCATTTTTTCCCATCTCAAAGAAACCACTCAGTATCTTGTAAATCAGTAGATAGTCACAAAAAAAACTACTCAATTACATCAGCTGACTGTTATTTCATCTTCTTTTAAAAAGAACAAAAATAAAACTAGAATTTTCTTTCAATAAAATAAAGAGTGGAAATGATCTTAACATTCTGGTGCAAGTTTTAGACAGGGAAAACTGAGGAAAAAAAATGTCCAGAAATATATCTGCACTACCTACAGACTGCAAATATATAAATGCTTTATACAATATACATAGAAAATACATTAGCATGTATAAACTCTCCATTTTCTCTTCCCAAAAGCAATTTAACTTGTATTTCTTTACGGTGATCTGAAGTAAACTCAGTGAATTTTATTGTTTCTGAATGGCAACTGTGTTTGAATCCATCACTTGCAATTATTTGATTGACAGAAGAAATAGCCAAAATATTTTAATTCATCTCAGTAGTCAGGAACACCATACTCTGCACACAAGAAGATACAATGCCTTTGTGGGCATATTTGTTTCCAAACAAAGACATAATTTGTAATTCAGCTAAAGGACTTAAGGGTATTTGAGTATAATCAAATACAACAGAACAAATATCAAAGTGAATGTCTTGGCAACAATCCACATTAGTGAATGCATGTCAGACTATAAGATTGACTTTCATTTCAAAGCTTGTCCTCTTTCATTCTTGTATTGCTGGTACTTTAGTAATTATGTGAAATTTTATATTCTCATTCAAATCTATTGATGGCAGTCAACACAAAAAACAGTCTTGCTTTTACAGATTGCACATGCTTCATTCCGGTTATGGCAGTAATCCCACAGACTTTACTGACTCCAGTGAGTCTTCCTGCATATTCACATCATGATCTGGCTAGCTGTACAGCACTTGTCCTTCTTTTTCTTTAAGTCTTGTGGACAAAAACTTGTGCTAGTTGTAACAACTCTATTTCACCTCCTTAAATATGGCACATTTTTATTATATTTTAGGAAGCCACACTTAGAATTGAAAGATTACAAAATCAATCTGTTATGTAAAAAAATCTCATTTTTTTTTAGTAAGGATATCAAACTAGGAAGGAAAACACAAACTCAAAAATAGAACTGGCAAAAATTCAAACTCTTCACATACTGATGTTGCTTCTTTTCCAGAGAAAATATTCCACACCTGCATTTTCAATAATAATAATAATAATAACAACAACAACAATAATTATTGTGCATTTGAAATGTTTAGTTTTCTTAAAAAGAGGAGAGGAGAAAGGGTGGGAGAGGAGGGGAATGCAGGGGAGAAGAATAGAAAAAGCCAGTAGGACAAAGGAGAACTATTAGGAGGGAATTTCAAAGATCATTATGTCCAACTACCTGACTACTTCAGAGCTAACCAAAAGTTGAAGCATATTAATGAAGGCATTGTCAAAATGTTTCTTGATCACTGACATACATGAGTCTCCAGTTACAGATAAGTACATGAAGTTTTCAGTTAAAGTACCAGTCTTGTATTGGTACTCTTTTGTACTGGCAGTCTTTTCTGCCACATTCAAAGAATAATCCATTAAAATCTAGTATAAAAAGGTTATGTATAAATGCATTAAATGTATACATTTGATATGCAGTTCTGACTGGGTAACACGGACAAGATATGTGTAGAGTCAAGCAGAGGAACAGGCGACCTAGAGAGACTGTCAGACTCTACCCTTCACGGTTTTGAAGACCCAAATGGGCAAAGACCTGAGCAATCTGGATTGAATTAACCTGGTCCTGAAAACAAGAGAAGGAGAAAGCCTCCCAAGGTCTCTTTTCCACTTGAGTACATCTATAATTGTATGACACAGAAAATTAAAACAAAGAGAAACATAACCTTGCAATGGAGCTCATAATTTAAATACCAAATATGTGTTATCTTCTATCAGAATAATGTTATCAATTCAGAGAATTCCAGAGAAATAACTAATAGTTTTTCTACTTCTAAGGTCCTTTTAGTTTAAATGTTTATAAGATGTATTTAAATATAATATATCCATATATGTTCTTAATGTCCTTACTGAATATGCTTTATCTTGTTGCATATATATAAACTACAATGTCTTATAGTTAAATTTAATGGCACACAAAAATACCTAAACATGCACAACAGGATGGCAGTAAGAGGCAGACATTTGACAGCATTTGATTTTCTACACCCAAATTATATGTTCTTGCAGTTAGAGTTAACCAATTCAGAAAAAAAAAAACCAAAAAAAAACCTCTAGCTCTACTACTATCACTGATCTTGTAAGCATGACAGCTTTCCAGCATCCATCCAATGAATATGGGCTACTGACTGTTAATTCTCAAAGAGTATGTAGCCTACTGTGTTGCCAGAGTCTCCAGCTGCATATTTTCTTATGCTATCTTACAAAATTCAGTGGTGTATTTCCCTCTCCATTAGGGGGATGAGACTAATAGATGTAGACATCAGGTCTCCTGCAGCTGATAAAATGCTGTATTTCACAAACAACAACTTCAGCATTTAGGTCATTCTAGGTTTTGGACTTTGAGCTTTTGAAGTAGTTAAACAAATGTAAAATATGCCAGGCTGTATATAACTTCTTTTCATGCAATGGGCTTGGACGTTCTTTATTTCATGTAGTGTGCAGATGCTCAGTCCATACATCATGCCTTTGGTATTGTTTGCTTTTTATCTCTGAACAACCATGTTTGGTTTAACTTTTGGCATTAAAATAGAATGGCTACATTTATCATTTATGGACTACTGTAGTTATAGAAAAATTGATACACTTAGCCCCTTGTTCTTCCCATATCCCAGCATTAGACATCATCTTTTGGAATGGTACATCTTTTGTTGTTGTTGTCCAAATCTTAAACATGTTACAGAGAGCTCCATGGGGGAAAAAAACAAAAAACAAAACCCAACAAAATAACAACAACAAAACAAACAAACAAACAAACAAAACAAACAAAAAAAACCAACGCAGCACTACATAAATAACTTGAGGTTTGAAAAAGGTGTGTTGCTAAATTTCTAATATATCCAGGGGAAAGGTAAGAGGTGGCTTGATTACAGCCTACAATTACCTACAATGAGAAGATTTCTGATTGCAAATAGCCCTTTAATTTAACAAATGAAGCATAACAAGATCCAATATTTGAAAGTGGAAACTAGATGATTGATATTAGACGAGGTGCATATTTTTATCAGTGAATCTAATCAGCTGTTTGGACTATTTACCTAGGGAAATACTTGGTTCTTCATCATTGAGTACCTTAAATGAAAATTGCGTGCTCCTGAAAGATATGTAATACCTCAAGCAGAAATTATAGACTTTATATGGGAACTACTTGAAGGAATTCTCTTTCTTGTACTATGAAGTGGTTCTGACTAAATGATTATTATGGTAACCATCAGCCCTAGAAGTTGAGTGAAATTTAGTTCCATTAAAATCAATGAGAGTTTTGTCACTAACTGGAATCAGGATTTCACCATCCCACTTTACCTTAGGCAACTTTAAAATATCACTATTACTTCAAAGATGCCTTGCTCGATGTCCAGTTTGAGATCAGTGACAAGTGGCATCCGTCAGGGGTCAGTAAAGGGATCAACATTTTTTCAAGTTAATATTCATCAATGACATTAACAGTTATATCAAGACCTAGACAGGCTTGAAGAGTGAGCACATGAAGACTTGGGAGTACTGGCGGATCGGAAGCTGGACATGAGCTAGCAGTGTACCCTCACAGCCCAGAAAGCCAACTGTATCCTGGGCTGCATCAAAAGAAGTGTGGTTAGCGGGCTGAAGGAGGTGATCTACTCTGTGCTGGTCAGACCTCACCTGGAGTACTGTGTCCAGATGTGGAGTCCTCAGTTCAGGAGAGACACAGACTTATTAGAGCTCATCTAGAGTAGGGCCACAAAAATGATCCAAGGAATGGAATATCTCCCCTACCAGGTCAGTCTGAGAGAGCTGTGGGTGTTCAGCTGGGAGAAAAGAAGGCTCCTGGGAGACCTGATACCAGCCTTTCAGTATCAAATGGGGAGCTATGAGAAAGGAGACAGACTAATTAGTGATTCTGTTGTGATAGGACAAGAGGAAATTGTTTCAGACTAGAACAGGTGAGATATAGATTGGATATCTGGAAGAAGATTTTTTATTATAAGAATGGTGAGGCAGTGGATCAGGTTGCCCATAGATGTGATGGATGTCCCATCCTGGGGTTCATTCAAGGTCAGGTGAGATGGGGATTTGATCAACCTGATGTAGCTGTAGATGTTCTTGTTCATGGCAGGGGATCTGAACTAGATGAACTTTAAAGCTTCCTTCCAACTGAAACAATTTGTTTAATTCCCTTAAACACTTGTAGAGTAATGCAACAAACACATATCAGGCATTCCTAACAATAAAAATTAGTATTTTTAACAACTACAGCTGAAAAGGTTGCATTTTATCTTGATTTTACCATGAAATTTGAGGAAGCATATACTTAAACCAATCAATTCAAAAACTTTGCTTATTACAATTATGGCTGAAACCACTGCAAATGAGAAGAAGGAAGGCACAAAATCTTACACTGTCTTTAAGGACTGTTGTTTTGAACAATATAGAGAACCTTTCACATAGCACAGAATTGTTCTTGTAAGCCACAAGGAAGGTTTAATATATAGTTTATATGGAACAGAGATAATAATCAGGTGTATTAGGAAATTTCAGTAGAAGTAAGAATTATATTTATTTTTTGGATTTTCATTGCTGTTAGAAAGACATGAAACAGTTATAAAAAATAATCAAGAGTACAGGAAAGTCAGTCTCAGCTATACCACTTACCTACTCTCTCAGTGTGAAAATAAAAGAATATATTGTGGAGAGAAAAAAGCATACATAATTTCATTTCTTAAAGTTATTAAAAATATAAACGACAACTAACTCACTGCTCTCTAACATCAGAGACCAGAGAGCTTAAAATCATCTAGCATTACATGTACTTAAGAGTCTACATATTCAGGAGCGGGGTTAAGTTGTTTAAAATTCTATTTTACTAAGTTTACATAAGCTAAATATGTCCCTGTTGTTCTAGATCTTGGGTCCTTGTACTTATCTACACAACAACTTACAGTGTTCATAGGAGTATTATATCCCATTCTGCAGGTGCAGAAATCTATCCAGCTAGATACTCCAACGACTCCTAAGTGTTTCTCAGTTTGAGAGCACCCAGCTTCCTGTGGTCTTTGTCAAATAACACGCAGAGTCAATAGTAACATGTGTTTAACAACAGAGCAAGCAAATCAGCCACAAAGGACAGTGAAGCAAAATATTAAACCATGGTGTGTTTTAGCCCATCTTTTCTTTTGTGGTCTTTTAGACAATGAAGACAGACACAGTGGCAGTGAGTCCACTTCATGCTCAAGGGATGGGGAGCAATGTGAATCATGCAGAAAGCCATGCCTCAGATTAATTGGTTATACATCTACATGACCAAACAGTTGGAAGAAAAACAGCTCCCTTATCCATCTCAAATGCCCTTAAAAAATCAACCACTGAAGAGATGCATAATGCAGGTGGATGAGGCAGGTTCAGTGAAAAATGTATAGATGCTCGTATCCGAAACAGTTCAGGAACAGGCACCTTGTGTGCAGTGAGGTTCCCAGAGTCCAAGGAATGGTAAGTGATTAAGCAACATGTCAATTTGGCATTTTCAGCTGCCTGCATAACAAACCATAGGCAGCACATCCCTTTCCTGCAATCTCTTTTGTAGTTGCATCCACTTAATCACGAGAGGAAAACGCTGTATTGTCAGAACTTTTTTACTTGTTTTTTTGGCCCATAAATCTCTATGTTAGCAGGAGCATAAGTGCAGGCTTCCTAATCTTAAGAAATATAAATCTTCTTTACAGGTAAAAATAATACCTGTATCATGTCCTCTGTGGACATATTAAATACTAGCAGTCCCTGGTAAGATTTCTTCTTTTAATAATCTAATAATGGAAATTGTTTGGTCAAGGAAAAGCCAACTAGTGCCCTTCATCTCTTTGTGAAGTCTAATCTTAAAATATAAGTAATTCAAAGACTTTTGTATGCATAATCTCTGCATCATTGTAAATGCTATATTATTTAAAAGCCCTCGGGTAGGAGAGATTAAGTTTTACTGAGATACTGCAATTAATATGCCTTTTATTTATTTTTAAATGAATATTAATGGTCTAAAGAGATGGTAAATATATTCTACATAAAATCATTTAGCTCTAATACAGCAAATAGTAAGATGACATGCTAATTTCTAACTTGAAAAATACTTCCTTTCACGTCTTAGCTGCTTCGCTTCCTTTTATATTGATTTTGTGTTTGCAGACAATGAGATTACATTTTAAAGCATTCACAGAGCTGAGCATAAGGACAAGGCTATAACAAAACAATTAGATTTGTATAAATGAGTCTCTAAAAGCTTGAGTAAAGCATCATTCTTTGCATGTAACATTATCAAACTTCTCCTTTTACCTGTCAATCACAGCAGGTGAGGAAGAAGGTTTTTAAGAAAGCAGGTAAAGTTCTGCCTATGAGAGAAGAAATAATTCTATGATGATCCTATGCTGAAACATTTTGTTAACAAGAAAAAAATGATAAAAGCTTCAGTCATGCAGACAAACAATTATTAAACAATATTCCTTCACTAGGTTATACCTGTTATAAAAAATGTTAGAAGAGGTAGCATCAAGTATAGCAACAACCTCTGTATCAGAAACAGCACCAACCATCCACAAAAAACATTTGTCCCATTATTTTCCTTAATCTGTATACACACACTTGAGCAATGGAAAATGCGGCAAGAATGGAAACTATAGGGTGTAATTCATTTGGATAAAAATGAGATCTCAAGTGCTGAGAATCAAAATGCTACTATGCACAGGCTGATCCCTTTTTATTTTATTTTTTCTTAAGCTGTAAAAAGCTAATTTTGCTACTGAAAATAGGAAGGTTTCTTGTATCTCTGTGCTTTCTTGTTCCCTACTTGGTATATGTCAAGAGGCAAAGAACGGAAAGGCAAAAGAGTAAAGCTGTGACAAAGGCTATTACTTTGAAATAAAGATTTGTCTGTATGAAATTTCTGCTTCAAAACCAGAAAATTTTAGAAAGACATAAAGGATATACACAGCACAAACTGAAAGCAGGGACAAGTGGAACACTGCATCATTCCATATACTGGAAAAGCATTATGGGTAGTCCCAGGGGATATGCCTTAATCCTGTTTTGTTTTTGTTTGTTTTTTTGTTTACTGTTTTTGTGGGGGTTTTTTTGGTTTGGTTTTTTTTTTGCTTTTTTTTTTTTTTTTTTTTTTTTTCAAATGTACAACCTTAAGTCTCTATCCAAATGCACGAGTTCAACTGGCAATTTCAAAATTGTTATAACTCTTCTACCACAGTAGTTTTCTGTAGTAGTACAAATAAATTGATTTGTAAATATTCCCTGCCACAGAAATGTTGAGAAAGGCTGATGAAAACATTCTTACTTCCTCCATTTGCTTATGACTTCTCTCAGATGACTAGTTACAAATACAGAGAGCTAGCAAAGCATCAGGCGCAGGATCATGGCTGTTCTCAACAGCGATCAGAGCTGCAGACACAGTTGAGACTTCTGGCAGGCAGGTACTACAAAAGCTGAGAAGTGGGCTTTTTGAATATTGATCAAAGCGTAGTCATGCTCCTCGGTTCTGCGTAAACTTAATGCTATCTGCAAAAAAAAAAACAAAAAACCAAACAAAACAACAACAACAAAAAAACACTATTTAAACAACAGGAAAAAAAATGACCAGGAGCCCGAACCCTTGTCCTGCACAAAACTATTTGTGGGTGTTTAATAGATACATTTAGATGTTTAGAAAGTACCAAACCAAATGCTTCAGGGGAGATATGTGAAAGAACAAATTGTTTTCAGGCCCTGTTATTATCTATGAATAATACAGGTAGGAAGCTATACAACACTGTCAAGACTGAGGCAAATCCAGGGCATATGTCGGAGCAGAAACGCTGATGCAGAAGGTTGTTTGATGTAAAAAGAAAAGATACATATTGTTTTCAAACCTCTGTAGGACTGCTGAGTAAGTGAATGTAGATTTGAGGAGCTGGAACAGGGTGTCAGATTTCTGTATGTAGGCCTTGTGTTTTTGTCCCAGTTTACTAATTTCATTTTGTAGATCACCAGCTACATCGCTGCAAAAGTAAAAGTGACAGAACTTGCATCTCTGGTAAAAGAACCTGTACATGAGTAGGCTTCATCTATTATAATTGCATCTGCATCACTTTGCCATTTGGTCTTTTGTCTAGGGAAATGTTGGCTACTTAGCATCAATTTTTGCTTCAGCTTACTGCTGATTCCCAGAACTGCCACTGCACCATGCAACAACTAGCTTTGATGTGTAAGCCAACATATGGCCATTAAACTATTGGCTTCAATTAGGAGAATAAGGACTCAGAATCATGACTTATTACCATGAACTGATTGTGTTCCTCCTAAAAATGTGTCTTCATACTTCCAGTGAAGCAAAAAAACAAAAATGTACACAGGACTTGCAAGACACATTTCTCCCAGATGATTCTATTTTTATTTCTTTTATTGCCATAACATGGGCACAGTAAAAATCTCCTATTTTAATTAGAGCTTAATCAGATTTAGGTTTGGACATTCTCACATTTCTGTGTCCTTCTTTTAATCTATTACAGATGGTAGAAATATATTTTAAAACTAAATTTGAAAAGGAAAGGGAAGGGAAGGGAAGGGAAGGGAATGGAAGGGAAGGGAAGGGAAGGGAAGGGAAGGGAAGGGAAGGGAAGGGAAGGGAAGGGAAGGGAAGGGAAGGGAAGGGAAGGGAAGGGAAGGGAAGGGAAGGGAAGGGAAGGGAAGGGAAGGGAAGGGAAGGGAAGGGAAGGGAAGGGAAGGGAAGGGAAGGGAAGGGAAGGGAAGAAAAGAAAAGAAAAGAAAAGAAAAGAAAGGAAAAGAAAAGAAAAGAAAAGAAAAGAAAAGAAAAGAAAAGAAAAGAAAAGAAAAGAAAAGAAAAGAAAAGAAAAGAAAAGAAAAGAAAAGAAAAGAAAAGAAAAGAAAAGAAAAGAAAAGAAAAGAAAAGAAAAGAAAAGAAAAGAAAAGAAAAGAAAAGAAAAGAAAAGAAAAAAAGAGAAAATGGCAGCTTCTGTATATTCATATCTTCATATATTGTCATTGGAAGACCAAACTATTTATCATTAGACATTATTCTCAGAAAAGGAAATTTGGAAGTACATTGGCCTCCCGTTGTGGTGAAAGCTCAACCAAAGCTTTTTAATTTCTAGTTTAACAGTGTTAGCCAAGAATGCTGTTTCCTGTAAGCTTTAATCTTGTTTTGTCTATTCTGCATAATGAATCCATCTTGTCAACTTTACCATTTCCCTTTGATATTCTTATTAACATTAGTCATTACAGCAAGACTGCACAAAGTACTGGAAAATCTACTCTAGGGAAGAAATTGGTTCTGCTTTATACTGTTTTATTTATATTTATATTCTACCAGAGCAGTTCAGTGCTCAATACTGCAGTGATTTCTCTGCAAGCTTCAATGTCCTGTATAGTCACAATAGATTATTGCTGTGGTTGTTGGAGTTGTTTTATACTTGCTAGTACTTTTTCTGTTTGCTCTCTGCGTTCACAAAGATAGGACTATGGCACATAGGCATCACCAATACAGTGTCAGGATGGGCAAACAAATTGCAACAAAGCTCCAGAAAGCCCTTGATTCCTAAAATCATAGAAGAGCAAGGTATGAGAGACGGTATATAAAGAATCACCTGGTCTCTCTGCAGCCCCAAAGCAGAATTAACTACAGCTACATACTTCTGACGGATGCTTTGCTGTCTCCAAATATGTTTCAAAATATCTGTTAGCTACTCCCTAATAAATAAAAAGATTACAAAACATAAATGAAGTACATTTCCTCACGTGAAATATTATTTTATCTTGACTTCTAGATAGTTCTAACCTCTTCCTCAGGAAATACATCTTTGAAAATAACTGTCTGCCTCTTCTTTACAGAACTCAATAAATTCACCTGGTGGAGGACACAGCAGTGAAGATAGCTTGATGGAAGAGTTAGTAGTTAAGAACAAGCTGGTTTTGTATACAGAAAAGCAAAAGAGAAGGAAGGAAGAAATCTTTTATGCTTTTATTTTCCATTTTCCTCAAGTAGCTTCTATGTAGACTATGTCTGAAGAAGCGCTGAAACAAAATGGGTTTTTGGCATAAACTTTCCAGTAGCATATATTTATTATAACCTAATACAAACTTGATTCTATGCAGAAAACCAGTACTTTTGATAGTGGTAACTTTCTTATGCTTCACAGGCATTTCTGTCCTGTAGCCAGAACTTTTTTTTTTTTTTTTTTTAAATTAATTTATTTTTTAAGTACTTCCCTGAATTAACAATTTTCAATAATGTATCATTTAGAATAGAGGGTTGGTCATACATATGAATAGAAGGTGGTTTGTACTGGAAAGAAAATTAAGTGCTGCTTACTTTGCTGGAAATAACTGCATCTGCCTCTTCTCCTCTGAAGCAGATTTATTATCATCATTATTCATTCCTGTATGTTGACTTACAGAACACTTTCATGTGGAAATGTCACTTATTTTCAGATGCCACTAACTTAAATTGCTTTACAATTTCATTAAAAGCCACTGTTGCTGCTGGCTGCTCAGTAGACATCTCACTATGTTCTGATGTGCTCTTTACAGTCAAGTTGAAAGGCAGTTAACTTGTGCTTTACTGTTATCCTATAAATAAAACATTTTAAAAAGCTAAATGGTTCTACCTACTCTTTTCATTTCAGGGCCACAAGTAACTGCCATTTTCAGACCCCTGCAGGACTAACGGTCTTTCCAGTTTCCTGTATCAGTAAGCCCAGCATGACAGCCTGAGGTTGTGAACATCCAACATTCTCACTTACACTAGGCATCCTGTTAATGCTGTTAGCATCTCTCCAGGTCCTGAGACAAACCATCCTGCTACAGTATCCTGAACATGTTTCTGTTCTGCCCTGGGAATGTAAAACACTGGGGATTTGTGGGGGGAAATTATGTGTGTTTTGGAGAACAGATACATAGTTTTTTACATGGTTTGGATTCTCCACATATATTTATACTAAAATAGATCCATTTTGGTTTCAATCATAATGATTCTTTTTCTTATTGGTTTGTAATCACACTTCTGGAAGCAAGAGAACTCATTTATCCCTTTCAAAAGGTAACACAATTGTACACATACAAGAGTTCAGTAAGACTTTACTACAGACTCTATTTAGAAGTATTTTAGGTTACTAATTCATGAACTATTGCTCTTCAAAAAAAGGTATTGACTGAAAAGGAAGAAGCTTTCAAGATTATCCAAAACTAATTATTCTCAGAAATTAAATTGCATTCTTGATGGTTTGAGGTCTTGTACAATTATGCCTTTATATTCCTAGATGATGAGTGACCCAGACAAGAAGTCCTATAAGAAAAATTACCTCAGTAAGTGGCAGATTCCCTAAACTCCATCAGCAGATTACTGATTTGATTCTTAAAAGCATAATAGTACATACATATAGGGAAAAGTTGGATAAATGTGTCCTTTGTCTTTATTATTATTATTATTATTATTCTCCTAATGGGTTAAGATTGGTGGGAGTTTGGTGTTTGTTTTTGTTGTGTTTTTTTTTTCTTCCTTCGTACTCTACAGTAGACATCAAAAACAGTCAGCAATTCTATTTTTAAAACAAACAAATCCCACGTCCAGAAAGAAAATAATATATTATTACTTCTTTGCAATGAAAACATTTCAGCTGTCTTGCACCTGACAGAGATGAAATTAATTAAGTCTGTGAATCAGCAAACTTTCTATGCAGTAGCATCATGTGCCTGGGTTTCTCATCTCTCCATCTGCTGGCTGCTTGATATTCTACAAAACAGCTTTAGTTTCACACATAAAAGAGTGCTTCCAGAAGAAAAAAATAAAAAATAATAATTAATAATAAAAAAAAATAAGATGGAATATGGTCTGAATTCAGCATATGTAAGAAATCAAAATAATCTGTTCAGTGCACAGCAGATTATTGTACTTGCTTTGCTAAGTTGTATGAAGACTATGACAGTGGACACTAAGCAATAGAAACAACTAAGTAACATTGATCACTGTCTACTTACCATTAAATGTGTTATGTCTCCATTCCTGGTAATTCTGGGCTTTCAAAGTGTGTGAAGGGGATTAAAAAAAATAAAATAAAAAAAAAAAAAAAAAAAAAGAGAGAGAAAGAAAAGGGCAGGCAAGAAGGAGAACAGTGTTACAGGAATATAATCACATATGTGGTCTGGGACTTCATGGAGAATAATATTAGTTGTAGCCTGTTCTTATATATATTCCCTCATATTGTTGTCACTATTTCCCCATTTTGTAAGTGAGAAACCTTAGAACAGAGTCAGTGAAATGACAGCAGGTCAACAATACTTCATTATACTCATCATTCAACATGCGTTTTGAAACTAAACCCATTTTAGCTGATGTGTGCTCATATTGTATATAATAAAACTTTAAAAAAAAAAAAAAAAAAAGACAAAGACAAAAAAAAAACCAAAACAGTATTGAGTCATGCTTGATGGCAACATGGAATTAAACTATAAGATTTTAATGACCAGCGCAAAAGTCCAGATTTTTGATAAGTTTTTATCTAGACAAAGCAATGCATTTTTAAAATGAGTATCTTGCTGTTAGAAGAAAGGTATGCAAACTGTGACACCACTGATGAATGGAAGAGGCAAGAACAGCAAAAGTTATGCCAGTATTCTCTATCTTCAAATCTCTTTTTTTTTTTTTGCTTACAAAGTGTCACTGGCTTACATCTGACAAATACACCAGCAGGTGGTGAAAACACAAAAGAAATCCTGAGAGCGAGAAGGTACTCTGCTGAGAATTTAAATTTCCAATACTGTCACTTAAATTAACATGACTACAGTCAGTATGCCTGATCTATTGTTGACTACAATTGTGGAAGTGCAAGCACTAAGAGAACAAGCAGGCATCAAAACTATATCACACTGTCTTCTGGAAAACTTGCGTCAGTATTACTTTCCAGAAAATTTCTGCGGCATTATTTAGGATGACAACAGCAGATAGTAAGCCACATAAACAGCTCTTTGAACCAGATTTGATTTTATTCAGCAGATGAAATATATTGATTTTCACATCTATGTTAAGCCTCAGTGAAGTTTTTGGTGACTCTAGGACCACTTTTTACTGTTACCCTATTTTTAATTAAAAAATAAAAAATAAATAAATAAAATAAAATAAAATAAAGATATTTCAGGATCATTTCAGTAGGCTACCTAACATTTTTGTGGGAATGCATTTGACATCCCTTCTGAAGTAGAACTGCAGATATCTTTTATTCATTTTGTCTTGTACTCACAAACACATTTTATAAGCAGCTAGCCTCTTTCCTCCTCTTTAAACTCATCTTTCAGTGCAATTTCTGGCCCTCTTTATAGTGTTGCATACAGGTAATCTTTCTTTGTTTGTGTTTGTATTTCATAGAAAAGATCACTTTGCAACAAGAAATAAGAAATTATCATGATTATCCTAAGCTTACCATATACCTTTACAAGTAAATAAGAATATGGATAAAATATTTTAACTATTTTTCTTCAAGTGTAGCAGGGCAGATGAAGATCTAGTAAAGAATGTTAACATATAAGGCTAATGAATATGCAAGCAGTGCATTTTGAAGGATTGTGAAACTACCCTTTAATGTTTAATGACAGAGAAAACAATATCCAAGGTTCACTTTCGATATTTCTCCAAAACCAGTGTAATCAGCACACTAAAAGGAAACAAATACTTATCAAAAAGAAACTTAACACAGGTGCTATCTGGTGGGTACAGCTTGAGACTGTATTTCAAA
Source organism: Coturnix japonica (assembly GCF_054131305.1). Taxonomy (NCBI): domain Eukaryota; kingdom Metazoa; phylum Chordata; class Aves; order Galliformes; family Phasianidae; genus Coturnix; species Coturnix japonica. The sequence goes on from NC_140664.1 coordinate 79,408,539, forward strand.
TAGAACATCATATATTTTATAAAACATGTCTATAAAATATCAGGAATGTCTTTCTGTAGAGAACCTAAGCAACTTGATCAATTGCAATGCATTTTTAATTAAAAAAAAACAAGAGATGTGATAGATTTCCTAAAATATTAAAAATATTATATACAGCAACTATAGTGTTTATATCAATAATACTAAAACACAGAAATCAACACATGGAAAATAAAGATGAGGTTATTTGTGGTAACTAACATAATTAGTCACCAAGGGCAAGTAATGCCTGACAAACTTGGTGGCATTTTATGATGGAGTTACAGCATCAGTGAATAAAGAACAATTGACATTATCTACCATGACTTGTGCAAAGTGTTTGAGAAGAGATGGTAAGAGTTCTTAAAAAAGAGTGGAGGTAGTCCCCTTTGAAGTAGGTCTGCTTCATTATCTCCTTCTTGCCTGCAGGATGTCCATGCAAGGGAGGATGCGGAGGAAGAGAGCCACAACCTGATGATGGGATCATGCAGTTTAACGATGGACTGAAAAACTATAGAAAAGTGCACTTCAAGGGATTCAGAAAATAAAAAATCTTAAAGCCAGTGTGCGCAAAGCAGTTTGTTGCAATTCAAGAAGCCACTGGACCGGCTGAGACCAAAATGAAGAGCACACAGTAGATGAGGAAAGAGTTAATAGAAACCCTTCTCATTTGACTTCATCACTTTGGCATCACTCTGTTTACAATCTGATTATCTGATTATTCTAATGTAAATTCCACTACACTTTTTCTTTCTCCTGCATTATTTTAAAACATCTTATTTGATTTTGGAAAGTGAAGAAGAATGTCTGGGCAATTCTGCTCAGATGACAGGAGTCTTAGTGCCACTACACCAACTGCTGCCATCTTCAGAATCTTTTAGATGTTCTTCCTCTCAGCCTTTTCCCAGACTAAGTCCTACCCATTTTCTCTAACAGATAAGCAATAGAAAATCTGCTTTTCATGCTCAACATCTTGATTTGGACACCAGTAAAAAGAGCTGGGAGCAATATATCATTACAGTCCTTCTGAATGATACTGGAGTTGGTCCTGAAAATCTTTTTAACAACTCTGCTGCAATAGAAACTCATCTTCCATGAAAGAAGATGCCTCTTTCCTGCTGTCAACACTGGTACACCAACATCTGCTTTCCACTTTGTGGAAGGCAGATGGGGATAGGAAGAGGAAGATTCATGTTAGTAGCGGATTCACAGAAGCAGTAGCATCTTAGAACTACGATAAAATTTCTGGGCAAACTTGCTACATTCAGAAATACAAATTCTTTCTTTTTATAGGTAATCGTTTTTATAATTTATTACTATTATTTCATTATATTACGGTATTTTCACAGTAAAATAACAAAGGCAATAAAATGACAATATGAAAGAGGAGATCAATAAAAGTGATTCATCATAAAACTTGTAAATAAAACAAAGTTATGAAGAAAATATCCCTGCTTAAAAGAGAAACTGATATAGGAACCATCAACAAAAATACAAGATGTATTATGTACAACAGTGCTACTGTCTGCAGTCAATATGCAAATGCCATTTCTGTGCCCAATCAGAAAAACTGAGCTGAGCAGAATATGTCTGAAGCACAATGGTAAGGCACAGAATACATAAGTCTGACCACTTCAATTGCAGAAGTGTGAAAATATGACAAACATGGGTACATGCAGTTTGTCCATTAAATCTTACGCATATAAATTCAAACTGAAAATGCAAGAAGCCAGACTAACCTTCAAACATCATCAGTGGCAGTCATCTTAAAGGCCACTTTGTCATCTTACAAACAGTGCAACAGTAATGCAGTGGTGTAGCTTTCTTCTACTATTTTCTCCCCTCATTGCTATCTTATTCCCAGTATTCAGTGTTCATATTAAAGAAAAAATAAATTAAAGAAAAATAAATTAAAAAAGGCAAGGATTATTCCATAATCACAATACTTGAGTGTTTGAGCTAAACATCTAACACTAGAAAGCTTCTACGAAAGTGGAAAGACCTGAAGACCGTGGAACTTTTTGGATTGAATCAAATAACAGACCCATTCAAGGAGAAAAATAGAAACAACAGGCTCTGAATTTCCTTTCTTTCAGTGTTATCACAAGACCTAAAGCATCATGTCATATCAGTAATACCCCCTTCATCTTCTGTTTTCACAAAGCTTTTAGTTCAGGCTACAGCTGTTGCTACACATGAGACACACAAAACTATTTTTCATATGCTTGACTGTGACAAGAGTCCATTCAACCTAAGATGTTCAGAGCAGAAATTACATAGTAGAAAACAAAGAGAGGTTTTTGAATATTTGTTTGCTTTGGGAACTAAAAAAATCAGCCCAAAATTGAAGGTTAGACCTGCATTTCTGGAAACTCGCTTCACTCAGACAATTTAATCACTCAATGAGCTCTTGCCAAGCCAAGAAAAAAAAACAAAAAAAAAACAAAAAACAAACAAAAAAAAGAAATGATATTCCTTTGCTGATGTTTTTGACAGTACATTCTCATTTTCTTTGTAAGACAGTCTGTTGCTCTCTGGGATGTTATGTTCTCCTTCAGCTCTACATTCATTTCAGTCTGAATCCCAATACATTTGCAATTTCACTGTTGTGCAAATGTTATCTTGAAACTCCCTCAAGCAGAAAGTGCAGCACATGAGGCCTGCAACAATACCACAGCACTGTAGCCTTATAAATCCCATACACATAGCTAAGTTATTCCCAACACCAAAATAAAGGATTGCAAAGAAAAAAAACTTCAAGAACTTCCTCATTAAAAATCCCAAGTTAACACATTATTGAAGAAGAGCTTAAGAGAGAGAGAAATATAAGCTTCTGCTTTAAAAGAAGAAAAAAAAGTCTCATCTGTATGTTTCTTACTCTAAAGAGTTACGTTAAATGAAAGGTACAAACTTTTGACTGCAGAAAAAGAAAGTTGGGTCACTATTGCATTCTTGTTAGCATTAATTATAACATTAATTATAGTGGAGCTTAAATGGTGTAGCAGCACTGAATTTGCAATTTAATGTTGACAAAATATAATTAACATAATTTTGTATGCATAATGAAGCTATAAATATAAATAATCATACAACAATTCTATAACAATAATTTTCTCTTTTGGAGTTTTATCTAGATAACCTTTTCAATTAATTCTTTCAGAGAACACAAAAAGTTAATGTACAATGTTATAGCTACATCTTTTTCTAGTGGATTTTGTGTCATCTCTTTATTTTCAAATATTTAGAATACTTTAGGATTATTTCCCTGGTCCTGCTCACCACACCATTCCTTATACAAGCCAGGATGCCTTTTGCCCTCTTGACCGCCTGGGCACACTGCTGGCTCATATTCAGCTGAATGTCCATCAGTACACCAAGGTCCCTTCCTGTTAGGCAGATTTCCAGCCACACCTCCCCAAGCCTGTAGGGTTGCCTGGGGTTGTTGTGACCAAAATGCAGGATCTGACACTTGGCCCTATTGTAATTCTTACAGTTTGCCTCAGCCCATCAATGCAGCCTCTCCAGGTCCTTCTGTAGTGCCTTTCTCACTTCTGACAGAACAACACTCCCTCAGAACTTGGTGTTCTCCATGAACTTAATGAGGGTTTAGTTAATCCCTAAGACATGATCACTGTTAAAGATGTTGAATAGTTGCTCACAACACAGAAAGTGACCTCATGAAGTGAAAGCTTCAGTAATGAAATGAAGTGTATTCCACCATCTTAAATATCACAGAAGTAACCACTGTAACCTTGAAGAGTATGGCTAACATCCTTGTAGCTACTCATAAAATACTGTCAACAAATTTTTCTGTGGATGCAGATCATTAATAGCATTGTTTAGTTTTGGAGGTTTGCACGGTTTTTATTGTTGTTGTTTTGTTTTTGTTTGTTTGCTTTTGTTTGTTTCCTAAATGTACATACACAATGTTGTTTGGTTGACTCAAATAAACATTTGAAGTAATAATGTTTTGGCAAGTTTCTTGACTGATGTATCATCAAAATTCTCCAGAGTCTAAAGAAGTGTTTTTTTAAAGACAAAATATGCATCAGTGGGACTTCATATGCCCAAAGAAACAAGTGTGTGATTCTTTCTTTCATTCAGACACACACTAAAGTTTTGTAATATAGATGTTCAGCTGAAGGTTGACTGGGTAAATGTTAAGAGAACAGAACTGTAAAATGTCCTTTGACCTAACAACAAATATCAGTGTTGTTTGATGGCAGAATTCAGTCATAGACCTGATGAACTTTAGTGCTGATGTATTTTATAGTCTAGACAAGTGTCTCAAACTTTTAAAGGTTGATCACAGCCTCCAGAGGATAGTTACATCGGTCATGTCATCATTCTATCTATCCCTGTAAACACCTATCTCTCTGCACTCATCCTTCCCCAGCACTACTGCTATTCCAGCCTGTACTTGTGTAGGATATTTTCTTCTTTCACATTTCAAAGAACTGGTGAATATTAATAGTGACATATTAAGAATTACACATTACATCCAAATTAGTGTTCATTTACCAAGCAGGGAGGTTCACACAACAACCCCTTATGCAATGAAATCAGATAAGGTGGTGCTTTTGGGCCTGAAGAGAAAAATTAGTAACTGTCATTAGTTTAGCTATTTATAATATACTTGCATTTCAACGTCTGACTTACTTGATGAAAACAGGAAACTAAGGGATGAGAAAAATGATTTTTAGTATTCCTATCTTACTACAAACAATTTTAAAGGATTTGTCTTAAACTGAAAATCCAAAATATGCCATTGGGAAAATCCAATCAGCATTTTTAAAGTGCGGTAATTCACAAAACTATTAGGGATGACTTGCAGGGGCAACTGAAGGAGAATCTCCACCAAACTTGTATAAGCACGTGACTTCTGCATACTGTAGTGGAATCTTAAGGCCTCTTAATATCTGTTCATATGTAATATTTATTCCTGTTAATAGACCAGTGCAAAGTTTATTAAACAAATATTCACTTTTGTTATGGAAGCAACATGTCAGCAATTTCTTGGTTATTTTTATCCAACATTTGTTCTTGCAAAATTCCCAAGAATGAAACAACTTTTGAAAAAGGAAAACTAGATTTTAGGATTGGACTTTAAAAGTAGGATTATTTTGCTAGTGTTGCTTCACACTGATGGGGGTAAAGAGAATTATAGTACATACGAGAAAAATCTTTATCCTTTTGCAAAAGTCATCTTTAAAGTGGCACAATACTAGGACAAGGCATTGCACTGAAATAGTCTATATTAATGTAGAGCTCTGAGAAGACTGTTGTCACTGAGTTCCTCAATCACACATTCCTTTGGAATTTTATGGTTTGTAAAATATTGCTTTACACAATCACTTCTAAGTATTTGTTATCTTGTAAAGGATGCCTCCTGTGGAAAATGCTATCTTTCTGAAAACCTTTTTCTGCATGTGGAGTTACTTGGATTTTCTTAAAGTAAACAAATTTTATTTCTCATTACTGCACACCAAATAGAATTCCCTTTCAACCGAAGTTTATATATAATTTGATACATGATAGATTTATTTTTTTTTTATTTTTTTCTGGATTCATCAGTCTCATCACATATGCTCAGAAACTGTACAGTACAATATGACAATTTTGAACACACATGAATAAGAGCACAGTCTGATTTAAAGAACACTGAACACTGTAATGTGAAGATGCATCAAATGAAACAAACATAAAAACAAAACAAAACAAACAAACAACAAAAAAAGCCACAGTCAAACCTATAACCAGCTGAAAAATAGTTTCCCATTTTAAAGGAATATTAGATTGTAAGAAATTTCTAGGCCAGATCTAGTTTTACTACATAATTATTTTTACTACACATCTTGTTTTAAATTCTTGTGCAATACCCATTCAAATTAAAAATAAATAATAATAATAAAAAAACCTAAAGTATGCCGAATTTTTTTTTTTATTTTTAATCCTATCTCTATGAAGGAAGAATTTTGTTTGAACAGATAAGTTCATATAAATATTTTCTTTTTCAGTGACCTGCTAACTTCTCGTCTCCTCAAACGGTAGATGCACAGTGACAAGTATTTAAATTAGTATCTTCTGAATGAAAAACTGCACACACCAGAAACAGAAAAACAAGACACTTTTTTCCTAGAGCAAATTTTACTTCACTACCTCACTGTGAAGTACGTTGAAATAATAAAGGATTGAAACTGGGAGAAAATGCTGACCAAAAATAAAATCTGTTTCTGTCAGTTCATAAAAACCCTTCTGCCTCTATCAAAGACAGTATTAAAAATCTTTGCCTGCTTTCAAGTTAAACAATTGGACTATAGGACAAAACAGCAAGCAGTTTGCTATTAAAAACATAATTATGTATACAGGCAGAACTTTTAGATGGACTATGTGAAGGCAAAACTGCCTTCAGAACAGCTTTGAAGAAATACTGACACATAACATGAGAGAGCCAGGAGAGCAGGAGGCAGTTAATAGCTCTTCCACCTAAGGGTTCCAAACTTCACATTGATCCAAGTGCCTAGGAGAATAATTAATTAAGCTGCAAAAACAAGATTTAGATCACTTACACTTGGATTTGATAGTTTGTAACATCTCCTGTCCACAGATCCTATTATGAGAGCTTTCATTTATTTTTGTGATCAATGGTTGTCCATAACTGTACTTTGCTGCCTCGCCTTAGTTTGTACCTGATGTAAAACAATGTGTGCTCCTGAAAGCTGCATCTACAGACCTCTCTTCACATGGAGAAGGCAAAAGTCTAATTTTAAAAAGAAGGCAGAAAGAGGTAGAAAAACTTCCTTATTGCAAAGTATTGCATTTACAGTGACTCAAATCTACTTACAATGATATTCGATTTTTGTGTTTTTTGTTGTTTTTTTTCTCAGTCACCAGGAGCCTCCTCCACAGAAAAATGTCAGTGTCTGTTTCTGTGACCGTCCATTGAGTACCTGATTGATAACCATTCATTTATTTCCCTGCATGCATTCACAACTAAGGCTGAAATGCAGCAGTCATCTGAGTGGAGCAATTACTGTAAAAGGCTCCTCAAGGAAGCTCATAATGAAACTGCATTTACTTATTTATTTATGTGCTGGACATTTTACTTAAAGTACTAAAAGAAAGATGCCTTCATTAATATTAATCAGGGACATTTTCAGTCTTCTGTTTTTGTTGTGGTTTTTTTTTTTTTGTTTGTTTGTTTAGTAATATTTACTAGTTCAAATTAGCTGAAAGTTCTTATCATTATAAATTTTAACGTATTCTATTAGTTCAGGGAAATAATTTAATTAGAATATGACATTATTTGATACTGCAGGGAGAATTTAGATTCAGTAGGTAAAATTAAATAACATAGCCTTAACCTTTAAAATGTTTTTCAAATTATTTAATTAGACAATTACAGCTTATTTAAGCTGTACATGTTATTTACCCTGAGATAAAATTCCCAGGGTTGTTGGATTCAGCTGATTGTTCCAGGTTCCCTCAGATGTTATTCGAGGCTGCTGACTTTGGCAGTCATTATTGTTGTTAAAAAGGATTACTCAAATAAAGCATTTTATAATGCAGCTATTTAGTGTGTTTGTTCCTGTAATCAAGCTCAAAATTTCATGCATTTATCATGAACCTTTTTACTATGCGACTGTAAAACATGATTTCTGTCTGTTACTTTTGTCCAACCATTACGGAGAAATATCCAAGATGCTATATACAATATCACAGAGAAATAACTAATACTTGAGATTTACTTCAACGAGGAATTTAGAATGCTCTAAAGTGACTGCATTACTTCTCCTTCCTGGCTAAAAATTCCTTAACTGCATAAAAATGTCCACATTTTTCCTAAAGCATTCAACTGTAGTCCCGTTTAAGTATCACAAGACAGGAGGAGGGCCAGAATCACAGAGAGGCAAAAGTCTTTCCTAGATCTACATAGGTAACAAGAGGCCATTCTCTTTCACCCTTTGAATGCTCTGGAGAGCACACAGAGCAAGAGTCTTGGTCGTGATATACTTTTGTTATAAAAGATGTATGAATGTGTTGTACCTTTGTACAAGAAACGTCATATTGCTTTCCACTTTTCTGGAATCCCACTCTCCTTGAGCTGCATTATAGTTCCTGCAATTCAATATATATTTTTCATCAAGTAATAAAGGTAAAAAACATGTTCATTGTAATTAGGCTGAGGCTTAGTTAAGTGAAGGTTAAATAAGTAACATAGTAGGTCACTGCTAGAAAAGGCAAGTAGTTTGCTCCCTGCTCACAGATGGCTTTCTTACCAAAAAGTGCAAAGAAAGTGATGAAAAGAGAATTACAGCTGCAGTTCATGAAAGCTGCAGCTGAAGGTGTGCAGAAGAAATATGCAGCTCTTGCCCATAATATAGCCCTGTTTCTTAAAGGTATCATTTCATATTATTTATAGCTTAGTCTATCACACAAGTCAGTGATAACCAAAAAGTTTTATCATAAGACACCTCTGGATTAAAATTAACAAATACTAGTGCTTTCATTTCTTTACATGCTTAGATACTGTTCACCTCAAAGGGTGGACCTTCTCCTCTTTTTTCAGCAAGTCATTGTGTTGCCTCTATAGATCACATCTGATGTCTCAGCCTGGCCTCAGCCTATCCCTGCACCAGTGTCCCTGGTGCCCTCCTGGTAGTGCACTGGAATGGTCCTTTGCTGGGAGAGACAGTTGCATACTAAGAAAAATCTATTTAATAGAAGGACACTTAAGAAATCTGAAAACATTCATTTTGAAGTTTTAATCCGTGTAAATTAAAGATAGAAATAATAAAAAATAGTAACAAGCTTTAGCAAAGAGCAAACAAATATTTACAGGATGAAAGGAGAAAGGATAATAGAGAAAAATAAGTATTGTTTATCTCTAGTGTTACTGAAAGACTGGGAAATCATAAAATTCATATAACCATTTTTAAGTAACATTCATGACAATGATCTGCAAATTCATTAATAGAAATAGATGCAACAACAACAGCAAAAATAGCCAGAGATTCAATATGTTTGAAATGACAATGAAATTTCCATGGCAGTGTACAGTCTCTCATTTTTTGTGATGTGATATAATAATGAGATCATTCTAATTCTAATCTTCTTGCCCTTTGGAAAGAAAATGATTCTGTTTGGTTTGTGCTCTCAAGCATCTCTGTTCTTGGTAAAAGAGACTGATAACTAAAACCCTACTATCTTTGGCAGAAAACACTTCAGGTCCTCATCCTTCTCCTTCACATAAACATGCCATATGAATTATGAGGTGCATGATGTTAATAATAACAAGACAAGGTCTAGGGATTCACAGGCAAGTTTCCTGAAGCACTCCAGATTTTTGAATGTTTCAATATTATTAATTACCTAGGTGAAACAACTGTTTTATTCCATATTTTACAATCACAATATGCCATTGCATTAACCTGCCTCTGCAGTTTTACACTCACCTATAAGAGCATCCCATACACAACAAAACAATCATCTCAGCTTTCCCATACATGCTAACAGCTGAGAAAATGGGTATGAACAAAAGGACTGTGTGTCTGAAACTCACCCACTAACTGGGATCATTGTTGAATAAGTTTTTTTCTTTTGGTTGTTTCTTCCCCCTTTTTTGAACTTGTAGGGAAATAAGCACTAAAAGTATTGCGGATCTTAGTCTGCACACTGCTCTGTTATGTGCTCTGTATCGCAAAGGTTTGAAGCTAATCAGTGATGGGGTTTTCCTGGATGGAATGCAATAATGGAGTTGTCCTTGGGTTTGTCTTTGGTGTTATATATAAGGCTATAATCATAATGACTGCTGAACTTTTGCCTTTATGAGTTTCTCAAAAAGGCATAACACTTTTGTGAGAGGAGGTGCAAGAGATGTTCACTGAAGGGCTGTGGAATCAATATAAATTGCAAGAGGAAAGTATACAAGTTGCGGTAGGCAGGAGAAAGAAGTAAGTAGGTTGCATTTAGGTGATCTTAGACTTTTTCTTTAGAAGAAGAAGAAAAAAGAAAAGAGGGTAAGAAACGAATAAGAAAAGATTAGTGTGAATTATAATAGGACAAATGCCAATTACATGTAAATACACACAAAATATATACTGTATGTCATATCCCATCTTCAGTTCTGTACTCTATGATGCTTCAAAGCTGTTAGCAATAAGGCACAAGATAAAGCAGCCTTTCAGGTAAAAAATCCATGTTTCATTTACTCTTCAGACTAAGTTACATACATAGCAAAATATATACATTGCTAGCAGTTCAGTTTATACTCTGTAAAAAAAAGGCTGTTGATTGGCTTTAAGGTAGCAATTGAGGATTTCTTTATTTTGTTCAGCTTATATTCCAAGAACTCTGTAAAAGACCGTTGGAGTGACATCGGCAGAAACATTTTGCTGCATATGAAAAAGCATGAACTCAGATTTACTGTGTAATAATACTTTCTGTTTTACTGAATTTTTAAAAAACTAAAATGAACATTTATGAACCCACCATGAAAGGAAAATGTAGAAGGAAGCTGCATTATACATTATGAATAACTGTAACTTGGAGGGGTTAATGGTTTAGAACTAGCTCTAATAGCCTGAATAAATGCCTACATAGAGAAGAAATTTTTCATGATTTGTGAGAAATTAGATATGCAGTAAAATGAATTGTACATTAATTTAAACATCTGCCTTTGACATACTTCTGAGATCAATGCTCTGCTTATTGGCCTTTCCATACAATAGTCTTTGCAAAGTCAGAACCCAAGTAAAATGATTTCAAGCTGAAATAATTTGTCACTAGAGCTCAGTAAAACATCATAGCAACATAACTTCTGAAAATTCTGCCAAAGAAATTCACAGCAGTTTTTGATAGCAGATCATAATAAACAGAAAATAATTAAATAAATGCAACTAATTTCTTATTCCTGGCCCCATGACCTTTGTTTCTCACTTGAAATTCTATGGGATTGCTAATGACAGATTTCAGGTACAAATGTGGAAAAGTAATCTGAAAGTAGCAATTATATTGAATGTCAGGTTATCTCATTTTTCTCCTCTGGGCTGTTCAAGGCCTTGTCACTGTAAATGTAAGAGATCCACGATTCAAGTTTTGATCCAAGAACTTTAGTACAGGGAAATAATAGGAGTATCTTCCTACCTATAGCATGGATGGCATCCAGCAGAGTAGATCATGCCCACTCTTTCCTCTATGCTTTCTGTGAGAGAGCTAGCTTTTCCCCAGCCTCCCTCTGCTCTCTTGAAGTTAAGAGTTTTTCTTTCACTCTGTACAATCATAGAAGCACAGCATATCCCAAGCTGTACCCAGGGAGGATGATTGAGTCCACCTCCTGGCTCAACACAGGGCCACCCAATATTCAAACCTTAAGTCTGAGATCGTTGTCCAAGCAGAACTCCAGCAGCTTGAGGCTAAGACCACTGCCCTGGTCAGCCTGTTCTATACCCACCACCCTCTGGTGAAGAACCTTTCTGTAACTCCCACCTGACCATCCCCCAGACCATTCCCCCTTCAGTGCTGTTTCTATCACCAGAGAGCAGGGCTCAGCATTGCTCTTCTGCTCCGCTCATGAGGAAAACATAATCTGGATTTTCATTGCATCTTGAGGCAGGTCAGTACCGTGACTTTTATTTGCCTAACTCAAAACTAGAGAACACAGTAAGCACTTTAGACTAGCTGTTGTACTGTTAGCTTAGTAACAGGAAAACAAAAAAGTCTGCAATTTAAAATAGGAACATAATTTAGTCAAAAATAAGGAGTTCATTTATTTTAAAAGTTTATTTTAAAAGATAGCACAGGAAGGTTTTCATTAAAAACATATTACAAGACAGTTTTGTAAGATTACACCCTTTGAATTACAGACAGTATTCATTATTAATATTTCAGACAATCTTTGAAACATCTGCATATTATTTTTGTCTACAAAGTAAGATTCAGTAACATAAAAATGAATATAAGTTTATTATATTCCATAGTTTCTCATGTAAAAGTTTCTTTTTATGCATGTGTAAAAAAAAACCCTGAGTGAGAAATTAGAAGAAACTATATTATGGAAAAGAATATTCATACCCAGCTTCTCACTGTGATAATAATCATGCCATAAAAACTGTACACTATATTGCAGAGAATAGACAAGGCACAAATAGGTGAAAAGAGAAACATGATGATGCGTTTGGGGAAGGTTCACATTAGTGTCTGTTCTTGAGCATTTATTGCAAAGGAGATAAACTCAGTTTATACCTTTAGGCTGTCAATTGCATTACAGATGACCAGACTGTTCCCAGATAACTGATTTAATATGTAGGTAGACAAAAATAGAGAGTAAAGAATGAAATCTGAAGACCAGAGGCATAGAACATGAACGAAACACTATCTAATATATGTTCAGTATTTGTTCAATTGTTATTACAAAGAATATTAAAACTGAAATTTTGCTGGCCAGTCATTTTTATATGAGAGGAAGAAATATTGAAAATGAAATATTTACTGTAGCAGTCACTAGCTAGAAGAAAAAGTGAGATCTAGATAATAAGAGATAGGATACAGATAGCATCAAAGTAATTAGTAACGTGTATCAGAAGTTGCTGTTAATGGAGGCAGACTCTGAAGAGAGAAAGAAGAGGGATATGCACTTGGGCTAAATAGGAATCAGGCTGACATGCCTGTTGAGTTCACATGTTCTCTTCTAGCTGATGCAAAAAGGTACTTACATGTCTGCTGCAACTATTTCCCCCTCATCCACCCAGAGCATGTCATCCATGGTCTCCATGAAAGATACTCAGGAAGAAAGTAAATATGATAGTGAGAGATAGTGAGGGAGCTGAGAAAATTTGTTTGGATTAGAGATATATTGGATTTTGGCAAAAAATGTAAGGATTCTGCATTTCTAAAACTTTCTACAGTAGTAACAAGTGTTACTAAAGTGATAGCAGAATTAATTAATAGCATATTTTGATCCACTGATTATAACTTTCATCAAACTTCCACCAAAAGAAAACTGGTTCAAAAGAAAGCCAAAAAGTGCTGTAATTAAAGGAAAAGAATGCACACATCCAAGATGCTACCATACAGAAAACAATAGTTTTCTATGGTCTTCTGTGGACTTGGATTGCCATCTTTTGGCAGAGGACACAATGGATTTGACATCTGAGAGGAGAAGTTAACACACAGAAACATTTTTAATTTTCTTTTCAAAGAAAAAAAAAAAAAAAAAAAAAAAAAAGGTTGCATAATTTTCCAGTTATTCCTCTGTTACTTGCAGTGACTATGTTATCTGTAATTCAGACATCACCAGAAATATATGCTTTTGTTATGAAAATTTCATGCTCTTGTAATAAGCATAAGGTCTTCTCTTGAGAAATATGGAGAAGAAATAAGGTAAGAAAAGTACTGAAAAAGAACCACTGGACTGCGAAGACTTACACATTTCAAAATAACTATTTGTAGAAATAGAACATAAACACTTTCCCAATTCACTTCAATTGCAGTTCAGCTCTACCTTGAAGGAAACTGTAAAATGTTGTTTGATTTAAAAGGAAATATGCATTTGTAATTCTTTTTTAATGAAGCATGTTTATTCAAACTGAACATTTTTTATTTTTTTTTTTAATCTATGTAAATTTCACCCTGATTACATCAAACAGTCTAAAGTCAAGGCCTAAATCTGACTCTGATAACTCAATTTGCCCTCAAAAATGAATGAAAAAAATGATGTCTTGTGTATTTAACACTAGATTTCCAAAAATAATAGCAAAATATTTAATGAGACCTACAGATAAGTCTCATGCAATTCTATTATAAACAACAAAAAATATGGATTAATAATTACTAAAAAGATTCATTAAATAGGGTGCTTTGGAAATGCACTTTCCTCAAAATTTTGTTATAAAACAACATATTTGAAGAGCAAACAATTCACACCTTGATAAGTTTTCAGGAAGGTTTATCTTCCACTGTTCTTTTTTAGTGTGCTTTTTGCAGATTATCATTACTTAATCCTGTACTTCTTAATCAATAGCTCCTCTCTAATCCAAAGGTTTTTCATATCAAAGAACTTCTTACAGACTGCTATTATTCTATTAGGCAGTTAAGCATGTAATTTCAGAATAAGTAGTTTAGGCGTGTTTTCAAGTAGATATATGTTTCTGGATAACAGGTCAACTCAAAACAGATCTCTTAGAGACTATATTTTCTTGATAAAAACCTCAATTCATCAGATAACATAAGAAATGGCAAAACTCCCACTAAATTTCTTACAGGAAGACCACAGTGGAGAATATCTTCAATTTTCAATTTTTTAGTTTAACATCACCAATAAAAAAATAATTTGTAGAGCTCTGTTCTTTAAATGAATTTGAAATTTTGCTAATTTAAATGCCTCTACCTTGTTTCTAGTATACACAACTCTATGACTGGAGCTGAAAGACTATAATCTGTACGGTAATGGTAGAGTTGGTTTTTTTTGTTTGTTTGTTTTTTTAACTTGGGAGTAGATGTGAAGCAATATTTTGCCCTGAGGGCAGTTTCAACAATGTCTGTACAGAGTAATGTTTGTCCAAGATGTGGGTGGTAAATTTGGTCCTTCTTCAGTGAAAATGAGAACTTGGACTGTACTGCACTAGTATTTGTATGTTCTGCAGAAAACCATGTTATGTCTTAGCTCTGCCTTACTGAACCTGTGGTACTTGTAATAATCAGTGCCCTTTTTAGGCTGTTTATGCAGCAAATTATGTAAAATCAATTTTAAAGGATTCATTTCTACACTTTAATGTAGTGTTTACAAACACATAAATTATATGTAAATTAATGTAAATCTCTTGTTTACATGTACAGTAGAGACTACCTAAAGCTCATTTTTCAGGCAGCAGGAGGGAAGAAAGTTGCAAAACAGAGGAGTGGTAGCAAGCTGACCTAGAGGCTCATAACTGCAAAATAAGCTATTTGATTATAGACAGAGAGGAAAAAAAAAAAAAAAAGGATAATAATAATTCTGGCATTTAATCAAAACAATAGAAATAAGCAATAAAGAGGCAACTGGCCCACTTCATAGAAGGAGATTCAACATGGACAGTATTAGGTATTTCCCAAGTACGTCCTGCTAATATTAGGTATTGACTACAAAGTGTCTAAAATCTTCTACCTCTTTATCCTAAGAAACTGACTGAATTAATTATTTTGGGTGGAAAAAAAAAACAAAAAACAAAAAACACAGGAAAAAAAAAATGCCTCTTTTTTTTTTTTTTTTTTTTTTAATCCGGGGTTTTAATTTGTCATTTTTAGAACTATCTATGACTAAAAGAACCCACTGGATTTGAGGATCTTTCATTTTTGAAAACTATTTCATACAATTGGTCAGAAGTTTCCCTCAGAATGTTATTTTTTCAAGAAGCTGTTTACATGCCTTACTTTGTGCACTGCTCCAGCAGTACCTAGAGGACTTAAAATGAAAGTGATTTACCTGCAGGTCTATGACAGGTACAAGGCAAAATACAACTCACAACCCAAGAATCTTGAAAATTCAGGATCAGTATCCATTAGCTACCAACTATTTCACAAAGCATATGTAAGGTTATAAGGGAACACAAGGCTAATGAATAGGTAAAGTGCAAATGCACCCAAATATATGGCATGATGTTCATCTGTTCCTGAAATTACTAGTCTTTCTCCCTAAGAAGTAACATCTTTTAAATGCATTCCTATCCTTCATGTGATATTTGACAAGAAGTGATCTGAGCCTTATTTCTTTTGCTTTCCTTCAATCATGCACTAAATATCCTGCATTTAGAGATAAATGAACTTTAAATGTATCAACAAGGTTTCCCTCTTTCAATTTATTTGCCTGCATAAGTAATTTTGATTGCAAATGCTGATTTTGTCTGTCTTCTAGAAAAAGGTTAGCAAATGTAAAATATTCTGTGAATGGGAATAGAAAGGCTATAGTTTCTGTAACTTTGTGCATAATCATACGACTGACTTTTTAGTTTGAAAAAGTGCTTCTACTTCCTTTAAATGCTAAACCAAATGAACCTCGAAACTCTGTGTTTGTAGAGTTCTTCATTTTCTTTAATGAAACATCAAAAATTGCAATGTACTACCGATATTATTGTTTCCCTGGATTGTTCCTTACAAAAAATGAGGTATTTTGATACTTCTTTATTTTTTAAGATCTCACTTTATGAGTGGAAGTAGTCAATGAATTGACCATTACTCAAGTACACTTAAAGAGTAAGATCCCAGCAAAGAATAGCATCACAACATAACTCAGAAAATATTAATGCTAAATAGTATTTGACAGAGTTTTAATGATCAGAGGTTGTCATCACCTACATATTTGAAAAGGAAGAAGAAACTGAAAAGTTACTGAAGTACTAAATTAAGTTAGATCAGTTCATGAAATCAGCAAGCTGCAGGTGTGTGATAGGCAGCTTGCAAGAAGTTAACAAGCTCTTAGCATTTTGTATTCTAAATTACTTTTAGAAACTAATATCCATGTTGTACCTTGAAGTAAGGCCTAAGCAGTAAACTTTAACGGCTGCCTGAGCTGGCAATCATGTCATGGAGACAAGACAGTGCTCTTGAAATTGCTCTATAAATAAGATCCCTTACAAAAGAATTAAAATGAAATTCATATTATTGATGTTCACTAGAAGCCATAAAAAACAGGAAACAGCCAGGAAGTGGCACTTGTTTCAAATCACTGTCAGTAGCATGCGAAGGACAACTTCAAAGTCAGTTTGATCAATTATGATGAATAAACTGGTCTAGCATTCTGAGCAACTTTAGTATATTTGGAAGTCTTGAGGAAATACATCTGGCAAAAGGAAATAGGGCAGATGAGATATCCCTACTGCAAAACCTCTCCTACATGCATTACACCAGAAACCTGCCCTACCTTACAGAAACAAAATCTCTCTAAATTCTTCCCTGTCTTCTCCTCAGCTCCATGTGTTTATGGGGCTTGGGATCTCTCCTCATCCTCACCTCTTTGATATAAGCTTTCTGAAGAGTAAATACATTCTCTGATTCCATGGGAGGTTAGCAATCATGCTGTATGAACAAGATTTATGATCCTCACTGTTAAAGCATGTATTTGGCTAGCGATGTCAAGGAAGAAAAAGGATGTGGCAATTGCACTCTGACCAGTGTGGCTGGATGCTAATATTATGTGAGCATTTACGCGAACCTGTCGGTTTTGGAAAAATGTCACTTGAACATTTAAAGATTTAACCTGTAAACATGACAGGGACAACCGTTACAAGTAAGTGAAGGTGATGGCTGGAAAAGACTGGAAAGTGTGCATTACTTGTTTGAAGAAAGACTTCTATACATGTGTCTAAGAAGAGGCAGAGATAAATGGAAAATAAATCAAATTGCTGGAAACCAATGTCAGAAGAAAAAGAGTCCAAACCAGAAAGCAAGAAATGATATATCATTACCTGAGCTGAACTGGATTACTGGAGCCCTTTCATGAAATTCATGATTTGTCCTCTGTAATTTAGTCTTTTCTTCAGTAACCACAAACCATGAGCAAAATATTCTGAACTACTATAGCATATGGCACTTTGTAAAGGGAGTGATTGATATTCTGCAGTTAGTAGCGACATTGATGGTACTACAGAGCAAGAGGAGCCTGCAAATGTCATTGAATTTTGTTTAAAATAACATTTATTTTTATTTACCACTTTTCTGAAAACAATTTCAGCCATATTCACAGCTATGAAAAGTGACAGATTAATGTCACAAGGACTATCAGCCTGCCATTCCTGCACACAACAGATACGGCCCTGTCAGCTACTGTAACTACAAACTTTCACCACATCCTTGCTTAAGTATTCACTTTGATACCTGAGGAGGATGTAGGGAAGTATATTCAGAATATCATATGTGAGGAAAAAAAAATAAATAGAATAGAGTAGGTGTTTTGCCATGTCAGAGGAAAGATTTATGTCAAGTGTTCAATTTGCTGATCATTACAGAAAAGAATAGAGAGCAAAAGAGCTCAAACATTTTAAATGCGAGTACAAAAAAAAAAGGCTAAAATATTTGCTTAAAAAATTGTCCTCCTTTTATGTTTTCCAATATCAAAAAATGTAATCTAAACATATTTATAATTTATGTTCTTCAGATTTTTTATAACTGCAATTCTGAGAAATTACTTTTTTAAATTGATGACTGTACATTTTCAGATACTTCAATAACTGATGTTTACTAAATGTATTTTCATCTATTTTGTTGCTTGTTATTTCTCTGAAAATGTTTCAATTGAATTCCAGGTCCCTAAGTGCATTAAAACTCTTCACATGAACTTTACTCACAGACCACAAACACAACAAGGATTTCAGCAGCATGCATCTTACCCTGCCAAGCTTGGTCTCAAAAATGGCAAGTATAGAGAAAAGTAGTGAGTTGTCAACTAAACACTAATATCTTACTCAATTATAAATAGCCTTGGATGGGACCTCTAAAAATTTTGCTAAATTAGAGCTTAAAATAATCTTAGCTTAGTCTTGCTAATAAGGGTGCTATCTGTCTATTAGTGTTAATTTTGGCAATGTAGTTCCTGAATTCTGCTTCTTAACTCTCACATTTGTGAGATGCTAGAGAGTCAGCAAGCAGTGATAACTTTTGGTCCGCCTTCCTTGCAGTCTTCCAGCTATGTTCTTACTGTTCTATGCTGAATAGTCATCTCCAGCCAATAGACTGGATTTGAACTGACAACTCTGCTATATATTAGCATTAGCTAATATATATATATATATATATATATATATATATATATATATATATGCTATATATTAGCATTAGCTAGGGCTAATTTTAACAGATATATGTGGTAGAAAATAAAACTGAAAACATCTTAACTTTGCAATTTTATGCACCACTGAAGCACAAAAAAAAAAAAAAAAAGGATTCTTATTTACCTTAGGCTTTCTAGTATTGGAATTAAATGTGTCATTCTGCAGCTACATTTCCTTTGCTGTTGACACATTGGGAAATGATAGTCTTTAAGATTTGAACAAATACCTTAATGATTCAGGACAAAATTGGTGACTTGTATGGAAAGAGTCAAGTTCATTCATGTTGTGAACATTCTTCCAAGAGTATTTAATTTCTTGAGAAGAAAACTTTGACATGAATGGTAAAAAGTAGATAGATTCAAGTATAGATTTCATGACCACGCTTCGTTACTTCAAGAATAGTAAGTACGGTATGAGGTTTCCAAAGTTAGTTTATTTTGCACATTAGTCACAACCATGCTCTTTTCAATAGGACAATTAAATAGACCATTAGTCATTTTATAGGTTATTTATTCACCAGTCAAGAGGAAATTGTTATTCCACTCTGAGATGAGCTGGATAATTCCTGGCAGATAAAATCAGACACCTTCTACAAAGATGTATGCATATCCAGATGCCCACCTTCAATTAATTCCAGCAGCAAGGTTTATTACCCTGTCCTTATAGAGTGCTTAAGTACCTGCACAGTAAAGTTCCTTTCAGCTCTGTAGCAAATTACATGCTGGATCACAGAACTTACCTCTCAGGAAAGTCACTACAAAAGCTAAGGTCAATTAAGTTCGATTTGGCTTAGATTACGGATTCACCTTTAGTTCAGCTAAAATGACAGCAATTCACAAACTCAGCTCTGGTCTCCTTAAAGTCATGTCTAGCATCTTCATCCTTGTTTTCTGGACATATAAAATTTAACAGTACCTAAGAATGTCTTCTTCGGCCACAAAGAGACCAGGTGCCTCTTTGTAAGCCCACAGCTAGCAGATTGCAAGAAACTTTAAGTAACAGAGTATATGTGAAATATCCATTCATACAGAGAGGCCATACATCCAACTGAAGAGCATGTTCCAATTTGACACTCAGCATATAAAAACAAATATAGTGTACTCTATAGCACCCAGTATCTATTTCTCATGGAGAAACGGTGCCTTGCTCCATGATATTAGTGTACCATCAAAAATTGATTTGGAGCACATATATTGTATCTGTTACAAATCAGTTTAGGCAGTGATGAAGAAAGGGGATTGCTGTGGAAAATGACAGAAACAACAGTCAGGCAAGAACTATGGTAAAGAAGTACTCTGGCAGCTTGTCTTGATAATTGTAGATGCTGGGTTCAGCCCTTCAGCGTAGTTAAGATTGTAGGTGATTTAAAATAACACACTATGACAGACAGATGCAATACTCCAGAGGACTTATAACCTAGGATAATGTCCACTAGTACATTTGTGTTTGTGGAATATAGAAAAATAAATCATATCATTAAAATTAAGAACATCTGATTTGTACTTAATTTATTAAATTAAGACCTCTTAAGCTGATATTTATTTTTCTGAGTCATTAACCCTACAATAATATTTCAAAATATAGCATCTTAATAAGTCTGATTATCAGCAATGATTTATTAGGAGGATGTTCTACTTCTCAGTCAACATCTCTCTCTTCCTCAAAGTACCAGCAACACTGGAAGCACATTTGTGCTTCAAAATTCTCAACAATAGGTATTACACGTTTTGAGAGAAACTGGCATGTAGTTTCACTAACAACCACAGGAATTAATCTTCAAAATTTCATCTCAGTGGCATGAATCCTACCCCCATGAGTCCGCTACATTCCTTGAAGCATTTCATAGATAATTATTCTTGATCTAATTTTGTGACCTACCAAGTTCCACTGCATTAATATTTTTGTGATTTTATTTATTTATTTATTTTCTTCAGAACACCTTTCCCCATGCATGTTCTTGTGTACTTTTATCAATTTACATTTCAGTTTTGTATAAGCAGATAAAAAGAGTTTGGTGAAATTTATACAGATGAGCAATGAGCATTCATGCTTTGTTCTTATAGATTAGAGGGTAACATTTGAGACCATGAGCTACAATCAAGCCAGTAGAATAACCCACCAACTTGATTGTGATGCTTTAATACTGGTGTATTTACTCAAACTTTTTGACAAAAATTAATCTTTATTTTCATCACTGCACTGATGATATCATTCACTTCCCCTTGTCCTACAGGCAGGACTATTTGTTTCAATAAGACAGACGGGCAGGTTTCCAGAACTCTACTGATGGCCACATTATGGAATCACTTTGTTAGTTTCAGCTTCATCCCTTGGGGACCATCAGTCACTATAACATTAAGCAGCACTTCATTCTTGAGCTGGTCTTTTTAATTATATTAGCAGATTATAAAGGTGAGCAAAAATGGTAGAACTAATGACAAATGGATTTTCCAGTCTGATTCATTAAAATGCAGTTCATTCAAGCATTGTGCTAAAGATGTCAAATAGGTGAAAATATGTAAGATAGGCAAATCAAAACTGATTATAAAAGCTGCTGAAGAAATACGAGTAAGATAAAAGCTGACATGAAAGGTTAATTTAAGCAGTGAGACTGTTTTAAGATGATTGGTCTTAAATGTTCATTTTAGACCACTGTGCTGAGCTAATCTAGTAATTTTTTATTAACTTGATGCAGTCTGGTCTCTAGCTTATGCAGACATTTTGCAAATTGTCTTCATATTGCTTTGATATCAGTGAAAATATCTCTGTATCTCAGTTCAGGATGGGCCACAAAGCCATTGGAGCAGCTGACAGAAAAACTAAACTATAGTGATAACAATTTGCGCACAGCCACAATGCACAGAAGTAGATTGGAATTTGGTACAGGAGAAAGTGATTAAGCAGTGTTTCCCTTTTTCCAATGTCTGAGTCTTTGTGATGGAAATCATAGCCACTTCTTCATGAGTTTAGCACAGCGGTCAAAGCCCCTGAGGGCAGCACAGCACTGTCCAGACGCCTTACTCATTTGAAATGTTGCTTGATGAATTATATCTACCAAACTTGACAGAATTGTTTCCATCACTATTAGGACTACTGATACTAACAAGCCAATGCATAATCTAGCTAGAATATTTCTTAGTTCTTTACATATAGATTAAAACTTCAGCTGTGCTGTGGGTATACACTAATTTATCCAGTGATTATGATAGTAATAGGTGCATTACATTTGTAACACTCCTTGCACAATCTCAGTGTTGAAAATCATGTTGTTATGCACTGTGGTAACTAACAGCTTTAGAAGTCTTCCTTCACTTCTTAAGGTCTAATTCTTATATTTGTTCTCTCTTTACACTCTTCTTTAGTATCACCATATAAGTAAGTATTGCTATGTGGTACAGAATGAATGTCAAGTGCTCCCCATTTACAAGGGATGTAGATTTGAAGTGCTAATATTCTAGCCACTGACATTTCCAAAGAATACTGCTGATTGATATTGCAGCCCGGAAGCATCTTTTAAACACAAGAAATACTCAAACATAAAATTTGACAGCAAGGGACAACAAATATTATTCCTCCTTCACGCCACACACACACACACACAAAAAAAAAAAAAAAAAAAAAAAAAAGAAAGGACACATAAAACCTCTGAGGAGTTCTAGGAGTTTCCCTGATTTTCAATTCCCACATAGTTTGCACATAGTCATTTTTATTACTTGCAGGCAAACATTATCAGAATCTTATTATTTCTTCTCCAGTTATATTGACCCCTCATTTCTCTGTATTTGCTAATTAACTGATATATTTATTAAGTACTCTCCAAATAACTGTGTTTTGCGAACCTTACCCTTAAAGGCAGCCAAAAACCAAACAAATAAATCAAATTAACAGAGATATGGGTAATAAAAAAAGGAACAAAGCTGACTACAGCTGTTTTTTCTTGCTGCAAGATTGAGCAGACTGCTTCATAGCTTTACACCTCCTTACCATAGGTCATGTATCTGAGAAATGCTGATAAGATTATTGCAATAATTTCTTCCTAATCCTGTTTCCTTTGTTCCTGTGGTGAACTGTCTGGGTGTAGCACCTGCTGTCACAGACAACCATGTCATCTAATCCTTTTCATAAAATTAACAGGCACCATTTTAAAAAGTATGAAGGCCTCTAGATCCTGCTATTCCTACCTTTCTCAAAATCATCACAGCATTTTTCTTTAGAAACTGTTTTCATTTCTGACCTTTATGTCATCCCCAGCCTATTTTTACTCATTTGATCTCATGCCCAGTATTGTATACAAGTAAATACAAGAAAGTAATTAGCATGAAGTAGAAAAATTAACTATTTCAATTAAGAACAGTCAGAGCCATTATGACCAGATTGTGTTACACTGCTCCTTAAAAGCCGGTTAGCTGGTATACACATTCTGCTTGTGCAGAACAGTGTGTCTCACATGCTGTCTATGAGAATCAGTGTGTCTCACATTGATTTTACAAGAGCAACCTGTAGAAAGATGCACACACATTACAGATTAAATTAGGTCACTGACTTCCAAATTAGAATTATTTCTTCTTATTTTAAATGCAATAACTAGATTTAGTTTTTCTTGAATTGTATGTTCCTTTTCATGGCATATCGACACAATCACCCTATGGTCAATTAATGTACCACACGTTGATTTTTTTTATATATACAGTTTTCTTTTAACAAAAGCATTTTCCTCTTATTAAACACCTGACATTGATTTCAGCTCTTTTCTATTATTTTCACCTTCAAGATCTGTCTGATTGCATCCCTTTGACTTGATGCTTATACAATACCTGTTGCAGTCTTTCTTTTTGTCTTTCTTCTTTATGCACTTCCTCTATCGTCTTTCTTGTTTAAAAATAATTCTTCATTCCCATCTTGAATACTTAAATAGATGTCTATGAAACAGTCCATCTTCTCTAAGAAAGCAGTAAGGTCAATTCAATACTATTTTGCTAATGCATATCACACACATGTCAAGCCTTTTTCATTTGATTCAATTCCTATAATAATTATTTCCTTTAAGATTTATTCTAATTGCATATCCAAGGTCATTCGTACAGTTATGTAGCTGCCTTAGTAATTTTCTTTCCTTTTCATTTCACTAGTAAAATTACTGAATATTGATACTTTTTTTTTTTTTCCCCTCATGATCCTTTATATTCCACAATGATTTAAGGCATGATAACATAAAAAATTATCATTTTTCCCTGAAAAATGCTTTACTCCTTCCTCTGAGCATTAGCAGTCGTAATTTGGAGAAATTCAGGCATTATTATTAGCATCTCAGTGAAGCTGTTTTGAAAACAGCCTCAAACACCTAACATAATAATATGATAATCTAATTTGATCTGTACGATACGATAATTGAACCTGAATTCATGATATCATCAAAAGCGTACCAAGTCTGATAAAAACAAAGGACTACCACCCACTCATGCTCTTTTGTGTAGAGTTGAAAGAGGCTGTAATGAGGAAAACCCAAAGTATCAAAAGGGCCTTTATGTCACTCAGAAAGATGTTGAAGGAATTGGGACTACAGGTAGTTTTTAACTCTGTCCTCCCTGTTGGAGTTTACGGTTGGTGCCACACTCGAGGCTTTAGGTTCTTTGATTTTGGATGCAGCTTTGAGAGACTGGACATCGGGTGGGACACAAAAGCTCAGACTGGGCAAAACTTCTCTGGGCAGCAAGCTGGCTGGGCTTCCTAGCAAAGCTTTCAGCAAGATTCAGTGAGGGAAGAGAATGTAATTCTGAGTGACAGAGAAAGGCCAGGGAAAATTTGTCACTACCAAACAGCCGGGAAAAACCTCAGAACTGTTCTGAAAGAATTAAGGAGGGCCACTCGAAGAAGACAGTGAAGCTGATACCCCAGCTTGTTTAGGTCAGAGAAGATAAGAAGAATGAAGACCTCACTGCTACTTTTTACTGTTAGAAACAAATTTTTACAGTTAGACACATTTTTAAAATAAATGGAGATTTATTTTAAATATAAGGAAGAAATTATTTACTGATTGGCACTTGCACGGGCTGCCCAGAGAAGATGTGGACACCCCATCCCTGAAGGTGTTTAAGGTTGAATGGGGCTGTGGGCAGCCTGATCTACTGGGTGGCAGTGCTGCCCATTGCAGGGGGGTGAGACTGGTTGGGCTTTAAGGTCCCTTCCAAAGCAACCCATTCTGTGTTTTTACAATATATGTACACACAACACAACTATCTTACTTAATCAAAAAAAGTTATTTTTGTTAATTAAGAATTTTAGTTACAACCTCTTTTTCTCCTTCTTTTTTATGATGTTTGTAAAGATTTTGCTTTTGTTTTTCATTGGTTTTAGATATATATATATAGCTTTTGTGCTTGGTATCTTGCCACTACTCATTGTTTCATTAAAGTTATGAAAAAAAAATTTAGAAATGATGGCTAAGAAAATAAAGATACAACTGTCTGTAGTACAGTTCTGTCACCAATGCCTTGCTGGGAAAATATTCCTAATAATATTGCATTTTCTGATTGGATTAATCTATCTGGTAAGCTACATCAATCCCTATTTATCTTCAGCCTTTGAAGATTGTGGAGAACTCTCGTAACACCACCAGAAAAATAAAATAAAATAAAATAAAATAAAATAAAATAAAATAAAATAAAATAAAATAAAATAATATAAAATAAAATTTTAAAAATTCTATCATTTTCCCCAAAGTAACTTTGATCAAAATGAGTTTCTGTTTACTCTATGTTGTCTTATTTCACTTTACTTTTTTTTTTTTTTGCTTTATTAACAATTATTTTTATAGACTTTGCTTTAAATCCACAACAAAATGTCTTTTTAGCTTGAATTTCAACAATAAAATAACAGAAACTTTAAAATATTATTACAATTTACCTGAGGTAACAATAGCTTCTTTGATATCATTAGTCAAGGATGGATTTTTTCCCAAAAGTGATGTTCTAAGAGCTAGTACGGTCAAAGTAGAAATCACTTGATAAAATGCTTCTGCTATGCCTAATTAACAGTCCTACAGATATCTACTGTATCAGAAGGTCCCTCAGTGCTTTGGAGGGCTCTTCAGACACCTGTCATCTTTATAGATGAAACATACAACACTGATACACACAACCTCCAAAAAATAGGTCATTAATGTTGCAGTATTTAATTTGTTAACATCAACAAGCTATCCCCTGAGCTGTGTTCCTAATTCACCCCAGAGCCTGCATTTCCAGATCTAGCATCTTGAAACTGTCATTTCCAGCTTGTGACAGGTGCAAAAGGGAATTTCTCTCTTCTGCCAAGATCTGCTACGGCTGGCCCAGCCACTCAGGTGTCCTCCTGAGCTAGAAGGAAGAGCATGGGGACAATCTTGTCTCACCCAACTTCACCAAGTTTCTGATCTCAAGTCTTTAACGAATAGCTGCTACATTTTTTGCACACACTTCTTAAAACTTCTAAATATTCTTCTCTGCCAAGTGACACACTACGTCACTAAGCATTTTCTATCCTCTGGCTATTGTAATGTCTGCAAAATGTTCTGCATCCTACCTGGTCTAAACACTCCGATAATTATTTCAGAGCTCTCATTTCTGTACTTTTTCTGGTAGATGGCTGCTAGCTCTTTGAGACCTAGTAGGAGCCATTATGAAAGCTTAACTGTGCATCCTTAGTAACCTAAAAATTCTTTCTGCTTCAGTACATACACATTGGTTTCTACTCAAATCAGCAGCATGCTCAAAATCTTAGTAGCCATTCTTCAACATACTTCTTCAGTCTTCTTCTAGCACAGAACACAAAACTGTTTAAAAAAATACTTTACTCACCTTATTATCTAAGCTTTCTTTTCACAGAAGTCAAACAAAAGAGCAAAGCTACATTTGAGATCCAACTAAATCAAAATGCTGCCACTACACACACAGTTGAGTGTTCTGTCTTCACCTGCTTTCCAGAGGCACTTGGCATTTTTATTAAAAAGCATTTTATTAAAAACGAACCCAGCCACAGTCCATAGGGCAGTCAAGATCAGACCACAGATGAATTTTACATATACCCCAAGTGTTAGAATAGCTCCCATGTATTCAAATAGTATCATTTTGAAGAAGATACCACAAAACATTTTTATCACTTGTTCATGTAATTACACAATTCATTATTCTATAATGATACCAATAAAAGGTACAGAAAATTATAGAATAATTTTAAGCCAGAAAAGTAGTGGAGCTTTTGGTTTTTTTTTTTCCTTCTTTGACCTAATAAATCAATATTTTCTGGTACTTTTTGTATATCTGTGACAGTGGTTGAAATCAAAGTGTTAATTCCATTTTCATCTATATCCAAAAATAATCTGTGCACTGTGCTGAAATACACATATTTTATGAATCAGTATAAAACTTATAAGAATACAATTAAAAAAAAATCGTCACATTCAACTGCTGATATTACAGCTTTCTCTTGAGGCAGGCCTAAGTCTAGGTCTCACTCACCTGAGAACTTCTGAGGAATTATTTATATGTCATTTGTGGCTGAAGTCTCCTGTGTTGTTTACATTATTGTAAATGTTGCTAAATGATCCTGTAAAACTATACTGGAATGTGCTCCAAAAGTAATGCCTCCTGTTTTATTATGTCACAATATCAGAGGCTGGTGTTGATTGTATAGCAGTAAAGGCTGAACCTTCCTACCAGTGTTCTCTTACAAGTTGTTGATATGTGACAAAAGACAACAGAGGAGCAGTCAGACAGAATGGCATCTGTCATGAAAGTTTGTATGAAGCAAAGGAATGTAATGGAATTCCTCCATCTGGAAAAAAACACACCCACTGACATTCATCAATGCTTGCTTTGTTTATAGAGAACAAACACTGGATGTGAGCACAGTGAGCTGATGGGTGTTGTATTTTAGCAGGGGTAAAAGCAATATGAAAGGGATGCAATATGGACTGTCATGTACAGCTGTCACACTGCAAATTGAAGAGTGTCTTGATCAGCTCATCCATGTGAATCAGTAGATTACAATCAAGGATCTATGTACAGAGCTGAATATCAGCTTAAATGCATTAGAAAAAGTGGTGACACAGGAATATTGCAAAATTTATGCCAGGTCAGTCCCATAAAATCTCACACAGGAAGAGAAAGAACACCATATGCAAATTTGCTAGGAACTACTGAACCAAAATGAGACTGAAGGTGGCAGGTTTCTCAATCACATAATTACTGGTGATGAAACATAGTGTCACAACTACAAGCAGGAATCAAAATGGCTGCGCATGGAGTGGTGACATGTGAATTCACGAATAAAGAAAATTTCAAGCCTTAGTGAGTGATGTGCACAGTCCTCAGGGATAGGAAAGCAGTGACCCTTCTGGATTTCCTAGAACCCGGACAAACATAGACTAGGCTGAAGACTTAAACAATTATAGTCAAGCTGGAGAAGAAGACAACTTTTCTCTTGCAACATGGTAACACCAGGCCCCATATCAGTTTGAAGTCTGGACTGTTTTGCCAGTCTTGGCCTGTCAGTCCTACAACTGTATAGTCCAGATTTAGCATTTTCTGGCTTTCATTTGCTTAGGCCAGTGAAAGATGAACAGCATGGGAAACACATCCTAGCAACAACATCATCATAGCAGCTGTGAAGTGACAAAATAGCATTTTATAGCTGAAAATTTTCTCCGCCAAATGGTGTTATTGTATTCTTTGTATCTGTTGTAGTTTCCATGGAAATAAATAGGAGGCATTATTTTCAGAACAACTTGCCTAATATTGTATAGGTGCTGGGTAAAATAATATACTACACTGTAGATCTATTCTAACTCCTTTTCAGCTAAATAAATATCAGTGGGGGTATTCAGGCTCAGAAGTAATTGCATTGAATATGCTATCATGAAACAGTATAAGTTTCATCTTAGCATGACTAGAGGACAATATATAGCCGTGATGTCTCTGGAGATCAAAGATAAAATAGAAATCAGAACTAAGAGATAATTTGACCCATACATCCTCCATGTTCCATGGAAGAAATAAGCTGTAGCTTTCATCCTCCCATATCTAAAACAAACAAACAAAAAACAAAAAAAAAAAAAAAACCAAAAAAAAACCTGTTATTTGAAAGCCATCAGAATCTTCCTCCTTTGTGTTCAAGGCAATACAATCCCATAAATTTTCCCATGAAGTGTTCATTAAGGGTCCTTATCGAAACTTGCATAGAGCGTGTAAAACATTTCAGAATCGTTCTGTATGAAGAACACTTTATAAAAGACTAATATTATTTCTTTAAAGAGATGTTTAAAAGTTGTTTTGCTTTTTTTTTTTCAGCTTGGTCACTTTAGATGCATTTACTGGACTAAAGTAGTTTCAAAAGGAAGGAGAATCATATAACATTAGTCATAGTTTGACTATAGTTTGCTCGTAAAATTAACATTTGAATGACATTTTCCACATGCAGTACTAATTGGGAAACTGAAACAGCAAATATGCACACATTTCAAGATATAGGATTATTTTTTTGTTGTTGTTGTTCATTAAATTAAGCATACAGAGAAATTTTAGAAGTAGCAGGCCTTTATATTTGAGGGATAAAGGTCTGCAATGAACAATTTAGAAAATGCACTTTGTATTTTACAGCAAATTATATACTTTTATTATTACTAATCACAGAATCACAGAATTGCCATGTTACACTGAGCTTCATGTTATTACCAAATTATTTTTAGTTCAACTGTTGAAAGAAAAAGGCTTGGGTTGAAATGGATCTTGAAGACCATCTGGTTCCAATCCCCAAACTATGGGCAGGACTGCCAACCACTAGATCAGATTGCTCAGGGCCTTGAATGTCTTCAGGGATGGGACATCCACAGATTCTTTGAGCAGCCTGTTCTAGTGCGTCACTGTCCTTGTATTTATTTCCTATATCTAATTTAAATCTCCCCTCTTTACTTTGAATCTTTCTCCCTTGTCCTGTCATAACTCTCCTTGATAGAGTGCTCCTCCCCATATTTCCTGTAACTTCTAGAAGGCTGCTAAACAGTCTCCTTGGAGGCTTCACTGAACGTAATGCCTGTTATTTAATTCAGTGGAAACTATAACATCTACAAAGAGCACAATAACGATACTTGATAGAGCACATTCTCAGCATTAAATTACTATTTTTCAGTGCAATCACCACCGTTACCTAAGCTTTTCTGCCAATCGTGTACAAGAGCCTTTATGCTGCACTCATAAAAATCTGCACTTGTGGAGGAAACCCATTGTTCCACAGATGGTATGACGACATCATTGTTGAAATACATCACATTTTTTTTCCACATGGAGGAATTCTATTGCACACTTTTGCTTCAAATGAACTTGCATGTCAGACTGCCCCTTTTTTTTGTCAGATTTTGTCAGACTGCCCCTTTGCACAGCAGCAAAATGTAATGGAATGCTGTATCTACTGCTATACCACCAACAGTGCTCTCCAGGGCTCAGTGCTGGGTCCAATTTTGTTCAACATCTTCATAAGTGACCTAGATGATGATACAATAGTAGGAGGAGTGGCTGACACACCAGGACAGACCTGGACAGACTGGAGAGTTAGGCAGAGAGGAACCTGATGAAGTTAAACAAGAGCAAGTGTAGAGTTTTGCACCTGCAGAGGAAAAAACACATGCATCAGTACAGGTTAGGGACTGACTTGCTGGAAAGGAGTTCTGTGAAGAAGGATCTGGGTGTTCAGGTGGACAACAGGTTGGCCATGAACCAGCAGTGTGCCCTTGAGTTCTAGTAAGCCAATGGTATTCTGGGGTTCATTAAATGAGTGTGGCCAGCAGGGTGAGAGAGGTTATCCTCACATTCTTCTCTGTCCTAGTGAGGTCACATGTGGTATACTGTGTCCAGTTTTGGGATCCTCAGTTCAAAAAATACGGGAATCTCCTAGAAAGAGTTCAGCAGAGCACATCCCTATATTCTTAGGCCATATCCCTATAATCTTCCTAAGATGTATGCTCATACCTTCACCATTTATGCATTTTTGTGTTTCAGTTTGGCTAAGAGGTCCTGAACCATCCATGCTGGTCTTATGTCTTCCTTGTCCAATTTCTTGCTTGTTAGGATTGGGAGCTCCTATACCCTACAGATCACATATTTAAATATCTTTCACATCTTTTCTATTCCTTTACCCCTGAGTACTACTTCCCACAGAGTCTCATAAACAGCTGAAAATTTGTCTTCAGGTTCAGAGTTCTGACTTTACTTTTTACTTAGCCTACATTCATCATTATCATGAATTCTGCTAATGAATGATGCCTATCCCAGGCCATCTCCAGTCTTCACCTCTCCAATAAATCCCTCTAATTTGGTGAGCAAAAGGTCCAGTAATGCATCTCCTCTGGTTGGGTTTTCTATTACACTTCAGTCAGGCTGTTGATCCTGTCATGTTTTTAAGTACTTAAAAGGTATTTGGAAGGTATTATATACATTACAGTAATTCTGAGTGCTTCTTGAGATTTTTTTCTGACACGTAGGGGACTATATACTGATCATTTCTATTAGTTCTGGGAAGACACTTTGTGAGGTAGCATGCAGTGAACTTTCAAATACTTGACTTGACTTGACTTGACTGACACCATTTAGTGGACGCTGACTGCCACGTAGCCTTTTAACACCTTGTCATTCTGCAGTAGCAATAAAATATTCAGAAATATTGCAAACGCTTTTTATTGCTTAAACATTCAATGATGCCAAAAGTACCTTTGCCTTGTTCATGCCATACACTTCTAAGACAAGTGTGACACTTGAATCATGCTTAAATCCACTCTAAAGCCATAAAAGTTGAAGAAAAGCATGCTGGGTTTTTCAAGATTGTCAATCCTTCAGCTGCATCTGCTTGTCAGTATTTCTCTTTTTCACATTTGTCCTTTGTCATAAAATACGTTGGCATTTATTATATTTACTCAGTATCACAAGGGCCCATTTTTAAGAATTACATATTCATTAGGAAACAGACAAGAAAACAGTGTTCAGGAAAAGTATAACAAAGTCTTATTTCCAAAATATTTTTCAGTTTTACTATCTCTAACTCATATCATTACCTTTGCAGATTTTTGCAATTGCCTGATATTTATATTCTGTACGCTGAATCCTTTGAAGTACTAGTTATTCAATTTGTGTGTCAGGTAGTGTTTGGTGCCTTGCAAAGTTATCTTTCTATTCATCGTTTCAAGGGATAATCCTACAAATACAATCCTAGGTCTTTCAGCACAGCCAATATCCAGCCAATATCTTCATACCTTTGGCTTAGCAGCTGTGTTCCCCTCCTCATCCCTAACACCCTTCACTGAAGCAGTACCAATCAGTACTTACAATAGCAGTACTATCACCTTGATTAAAGTCTTCCTTGACATTGGTACTCATATATATGTCCAGCAAATAAAGTTTGGACAAAGTTTTGTAGTTTGGGAAAAGTGCAGTAGAAAGAGTGCTGTAAGAAGGCAAGCTGCAGTGACAAGGAGCAGTATGAACAATAATTTTAGTTACACAGGTGAGGAGAAAATACTTCAAGTAACATAACCTCTCTCATCCTTATCCAACTCACTCAAACTGCAAATCAGGCTATGTCTCCAACAGCAGGCTGGAGTGACAGATAGCTTTTGTGGTTTTTTTTTTTTGTTTGTTTGTTTGTTTTTTTCCTTTCTAATATGCTGTTTATGTGTAGATTAAATAATTTCATTAGGTAAATCTCTGGCTGCACTATGAAAAGACTATGGAAAGATTTGACGAATCCAGGCAAGATAGTTTTAATCATTGTATGAATAATTTTATTTTATTAATTTCTGCTTTTCTTGTAATTTGTGTCATTTTAAGTATATACTAAGAATATAAAACCAACTGACTGAATACATAAAATGACCAATTTCTTGAGTAATTAATGCAGTTCCATAAATTCCACTTCTATTAATTTGAAATAAATATTTCATCAAACTGACTGTAATTAAGTATCTTTTTAAGTGGTCCTAAGTTTTTACATCAAAGGTCATTTTTAAGTAAGGAAAGATTTTTTAGACAAAACGTGCTGTAGCAGCCCAGAGACTAATATATTTTTACTGTATTATTCAAAATCAGCCTAGGTAAGCTTATGTCCTTTCTAGAAAAGTAGTTTTACTTAGAAACTTTAAATATCAGTGTGGTTTTCATCATAATGAATCCTTGGATATACAAGGATGTCAAAAGTTTTACCATAATGATAACTGAATAGCTGTTTGAGACAGTTGCAAGGCATTGCTGCTTTCTGTACTGCTATGTTATGAGTTCCAGCAATTCGAATGGTTTATTTTCTTTTTGTGAGAATGATCACTGCTGAAATGGGGATAGGAGAAGTTCCAGCATGATATCTGCCTACTGTGTATATAAACTGCTAAGAAAACTCATTCATCAGCAGATGTGACTTTTGACTCTTCCCCCCAGCAAACAACCAACTCTGAATAAAAGGTAACAAAGCCCTGCAGACTACTATACAGAACAGAAAGACTTAATAGCATCTCTGCAGACTCTTAAAACCAAGGAAGTGTGAGGAGTGATTTAGAAGCAAAGTATCTAAAGAAAACAGAAAATACCTGAACTATCAGCTTACCAGCAGTCAGTGAGCCTGTAAGTATTAGACCTGTGAGGGAAGAGACCTACACTTACCTGCAGATATGTAATTTGAAATGCTTGTTTTGGGGTACTTTGTCACATTGATGGCATTTTCAGTAACATTACCTTGTTTATTATCCCTTGTGACAAGAAGCAGCATAGCAGAAGAGGATGAGGTTTCAGCAACCTAATTCAGCATGTTTAGAGTTCAGAAAAACAAAATAAAACCTCTATTTTTATGATGATGATTTATTTATTTATAGCTGTGGTTTTGAATATAGCTGTCTGGGAAAATATGTTCTGTGCTGACTTTGCATTTTGTATTTGTACTTTAATTTGGATATTGCTACATTTAAAGAAAACCTGTAAAATATGTTTATGAATGTGCCCATTTTGCTTGTGTATCAGGTGCAGGTAGCAGGCAGCATCCCTGGGACTGCAATTCCAGCCAGTACCAATAGCCCCACTTCAGGGCCTGGCTGGGACCAGCAGATATATATGGGCTATATATGTAAATTTATTACATAAAATAAATAATTTTTAAATGAATTGTCTTCATATTTATTTATTTATTTATTCAACTAGGTTACTTATTAACAAAAATCAATAAAACTGCTTGTTTTACTCACAAAATAGAGCCCTTAAGGTCTCCAGAAAATATCTCTAAATTCATTTTGTGATACTCGTTGATTTTAAGTTTAGTTTAACAATGAATTAAAACAAGTTACTAGGAAGAATACTAAGTTATGAACATTCAGGAAGGTATGTTTGTCTGAAAAGAAGACGTGATAGTGGCATAGATCTGTACGTATTCCACTGGGCAGATTCATTAACATCTGTTCTTGCAGTCTGCCTTTCCCTGTTTGCCTTTCCATTTTTTCCCCTGTACTGAAGTCTTCTCTTATGCACTATTTCTTCAAAAGTGACAGATCAAGTAGATAAAATGCAGTTTTTGTAGCATGTAGAGAAGACACAATGATGTGCATAGAAATCCTCAGTCTGAAAGAATAAAGCTCCATTTGATAGAGTCCTTCAGGAATGGTGAGCTGCATAATGCATTTGCTAAGAAACTGGATTGTTGCCCATGATCAAAATAAATATATTAATTGCAATTTTTATTAAAGAAAAACAAACCTTCATTACCACCACAAAAGAAAACAAATAAGCAAACAAAAAGTCTCCACACACTACAGGAGAAGGTATTCTGTAGCTCCCTGAATGCTTTAAGTAGGATATGGATATATTCAGCATCCCTTTTTTCAGTGCTCTTACCTGGCTGAAAAAAAATATGGTAATTTTTTAGTTGTGCCTGAGTAAGATAGTCAGCCCTACACTACTGCAAAAATGTAATAATAGTTCAAGTTGAATAGAATTCAACATTTATAAATCCTGTAGTATAGCCCCTTAATATTTTTAGTGTGTCAGTGGATGCTGTTTTGTTTATTTGTTTGTAAGTTGAAGCCTTGTTGTAATATGTTAATATTGGAACAATGACAAATGATGCTTGCAGCAGCTTCTATCCTCAGTAGTTGTACTGAGCTACTGAGTTTATTCTGATAATTTCAGGTCTTTGTCCTAGGTTTCACAACCTAGTCCAGCAAAATAGCCATATGCTTGATGGTGAGCATCTTCTAAGTCTTACTGATTTAAAGTTAAAATATTAAACTATGAAAGCTGTAGCAAGCAGAAGAATGGCTTAGATAACACTATCTAAAATGTTGGTTGTTTGCCCATGTTACTGAATTCAGACCAGTGTTTTAAAACATTTCATTCAGGAGCCTGTGAGCCACAGCTTGGATACTCACGATACTTCATCTATCAAGATTACCAAGATGAACTGGAGTTGCTTGTACAAGCCAAAAGAACTCTATTCAGACTTATTAAAAAAAGGAACAGTGCATAAACGAGTGCTTTACTGAGAGTTTACTGAGACAAGACTGACATTAAAAACAAACAAACAAACAAAAAAAAAAAAAACCACAGGACTTCAGTGCTGAAAATAGAGAAATTCCACAGTGTCCACCAGCAAATCTCAAGGCATGAGTTGGTTCTTACAAGCAAACACCATTCTATCACCATAGTCACAATTTAATTATTGTAGCTTGTTAGTACAAGAGAACTCAAGGAATGGCACATGGAAAATATTCAAATCATATATGTACCACTGTTGTGCTGTAGCTCTGTACCTGGTAATGATACCGCTTGAAGAAATAAAAGCTTCTGCAACTTTCATTTCATCTCGGTCCTCTCAACACTTTCTTTGCTTTGACTATTACACATCTGTGGGACTGTTTTGGTAAAATGGCTGGGGATGTATTCTCATTGCAAATATCTAGGTAACTTACAGAAAAAAAATAATGTGTTCTCGGAATACCTTGGTAGTACCATTTTTAATTCTAATTCTAGGAGCTTTTAAGAATTGAATAGTGAGCAGCTGAGCCAGCATACTTCTTGCAAACACAATGTCTTCTGTCAGAACTACACTACTATGTGCTACAGAATCAGCGCATGGTATTTTGCAGAGTGCACTTTGGCATCAACTATGACAGGTACCTGTACTCCTAGCAACATTTGGAATAGAAGCTTCTGTTGGCAAAAGTCCCTTTCCTTGTACTGCTGAATAACAGTCACAGCCAGAAAAGGTAATGTAGACCTGGCCTCAGATACCAGCATTTAAGCAGAGCAACATATACTGTATTGTGAAAGAAATAAAAAATAAAATAAAATTTAAAAAAAAAGCCAAATAAATTAGTCAGATATTTAATCCCCAATATAATATGCAATTATGAGGTTAGATGAGTGAGGGAGAGAGAAGGAATTGGTAAAAAGAAGAAACTTCTAGCTTTAAATCTGCCACTGTCATATCACAAAAACAAGAAATATTTCTTATGGTATAAGAAACTGGCCAGTATGTGTCGGTGATTAATTTAAAAAGCTTTTAGTTGTTCCATAGCAAGAACATAGGTAATAATTCTACCTAGTATTGGACTCTGTTGTGTTAGAACAAGGTACTCCAGAGAAGATATGAAAAGCCGTGCCATGAATACACAGCCTACCGATGACAGAAGCTACATCCTCATCGTTTCACTCATATATAACACTTGCAACTGAATAACACCTCCAGTTTATATAAATACTCAGAAGTCTGTTGTGCTACCAGTATCAACAAAGTGGTTGTAGTAGCTGTTCTTTTAGTATCCACTCAAATGTAGCTGTAATATAAACTTTCCACTGAAATGAAGGGAGGGATCTTGAAGAAATGAGATTACTGACTCACGTGTTTATCTCCTAGAAATCAAGAAGGTCAAAGACAGATTAATATTTAATATCCAAATTAAATGTCATGAGCATAAATATGTAAACACTCTTAATGTAAGTTTTGCTTTTCATCTCTGGTTGTAGTATAAGTATTGATGTAGGCTTAACACCATTTATAATTATTTTCTAAATCATCACTGAAAATAATACTTCTAATTTGTGATGGAGAGGGAAGGAAAGCAAAAAATCAAGTTTTTCCATTCTTTCACTAGCAATTTTAAAAATCTCAGCCAACATAAACAAATGGGTACTTTAGATAATACTGGAATTCTTAAAAGACCTGCTTTTGCACCTTGGGACCTTGGGAATATGGATGGTTTCTTAGAAATAAATTCCTAATTCATAAAAAGAAGTGTATTGAATGTACAGAAAATTAAAATAAAATAAAATAAAATAAAATAAGTTTAAAAAAAAAAGATAAAAAAGATAAATAGGCCAGTAGATATATTTTGCATTTAATAGTTACATGAATATCAGCAAGAGATCCTCTTTGCCTGAAAACAATACTGAAGCTACAGATCTGCTTAAACAGACATAAAACGCAGCTCCATTGATTGAAAATTGCTGATAAGGTCTGATTTCATCTCTACGTTACTTTGTTGCATCGGGAAGACAGAAAGCTTTCATGACCAGAATAATATATTCACACTCCACATACGATCATTTCTGCATATGTGTGTGGTGTGTATGGTCAAACTGATCACGATAGGTAGACAAGGCAGGTAAAACCTTTAATGTGTAGGAACAAGCAGAACTGAGACAAGCTAATGTAACTTATCCAAATGCAGGGCACCTAACACAGTTTTCTGCTCTGGATGTAAAACCGATTAAATATAAGTGGTAGTTAAATGCTAGAATATTTGACCAAACTCTGTTTAGGTCTGTGCAAGCAAAGAAAGAAAAATACTATTTTCTTCATCTCAAAACTACTTTGTTATTTTCCTTTTTGTGAAAATACATCTACTTTAGCATACACAAATATCACAAAATTTTAAAGGGTAACAATAAATAAAAGCACTGGAACAGGCTGCCCAGGGGGGTTGTGGAGTTTCCTTCGCTGGAGACATTCAAGACCAGCCTGTGCGACCTGATGTAGGGAACCTGCTTTGTCAGGGGAGTTGGACTCGGTGATCTCTGGAGGTCCCTTCCAACCCCTGCAATTCTGAGATTCTGTGATTCTGTGATAGTACAACTGTGAAAATACATATTTTCAATTAGCAACCAAATTAATAATCAAAACAGTATATATGAGCATCCTTAGCTCTGCTAGTCCCATTAATGTAAACTACTGTTTTTTCAGATAAGTAATTATTGGCTCTGTTGTGAAATCAGTGACATACAGTGAATTAGAAGCAGAGGACAGAGACAAAATACTGTTCTCAGATATGAGGGAAATATATTCAGTTATGCCATACTGATATCAAAATCATTAGAAATAAAATCTTAACTCCATATCACTTGAACAGGCTGCCAAAAATCCTGTGAAACCTTGGTTTATTCAAAATTGATTTAACTTTCAGAGGTATTCCAGCATTTACTCTATAGACAAAATTATAACATTCTCTGGTAGGATTGGTTTAAGCAGTCAGGAAACACCAGCTGACAAATGAGAGATTTCAACATTACTTTCATTAAGATTTGTGACTTGTTTATCTGTTTAATATAGCCTAATAACTTTGCTCCAGAAATATCTCCTGATTGTGTGGAACAGACAAGCAACAGACACTAGGGCTTATGTTATACTGACATTTTCAAGTTAGAACAGCAGGCAATCAGAATCCATCATAACTACCTAGACTTTCCTAGCCAGAAATAATAATAATAATAATAATAATAATAATAATAATAATAATAATAATAATAATAATAATAAAAAACAAGTTCACATTTCCACCTGGATTTCTATAGTAATATGGAAATATAATTGAAATCAATTTTCAAGCACTCCAGCCTGTTGTGCTGTTTTAAAATTTAAATGTGAAGTTTTACTCTGTAACTTTTCTATGCAACAGCTAGTTCAGTTATCTTAAGGGTTGAACTGCTAGGAGGGTGATTAAACATGAAAAGTTAATAGAGCAAAAAACAAGTGACCTAGGACAACAGAGATGTCTTAGGTAGATTTTAGTTATAGGTAAATGTTTGTAAAATGACATTTTCTGTATGTTTGAAGGAGGAAGATTCCTTCTGGGGTGTGTTCTGGGGAAACAGGCAATTTTACTTGGTAGTAATTGGTTCCACCCTTCCTATTGGTAAGTAATGATACCATTTTGCTAAAAACTGAGGTTCCTACATCAGAAAGAAGCAGCTTAGAGGGACATGAGAGGGAGATTCCACTGAGAAGCATTCCTGTACAACTACCTGGGGCCCTGGGCTCTGGCAACTGTCCACCTTAGCCAAGGGTATCATGCTGAACAGGAAAAGCACTGAAGCAAGAAAATGTACATGGCATTTATCACTATGAATTCTGCATGTACAGGCTTTCTTTGTTGTGTATTCCCTGAGTGACTGGCTTCCTCTAGTGTAAGAGAAGCAAAGTAGGAATAAGCCAATGGCACCAAAACTGTTTAGGCTATAAGACTGTTACTTTTCTTAAAAAGCATTGGAGATACATTCTCTTTGTCAAATATATCTTTGGTCAGAGTCCAGAGAATCCTGAGGCAAATGCCGACACTTCCCACAAGTCTGATTCAGGAGAATCTGTCATGTGAATATGCACAGAGGGACCTTTGTCATAACAAGCGGGTCATTGAAAACTATTGTGAATATGCATGGTCTGACATGAATATTTGGAGGTACATGTGATAGTAATCAACTAGAAGTAACAAATTCCTATTATATTTATATTTCACTGAAAGACTAGTCTATGTGCATTTGATATTTGAAAATGAAAACTGTCAAAAGCTCTGCTAAAAGCAGAGAAAGTTAGAGGAGAAACAAAAGTGATTCAGAGACAGGGAAAAGGATGCTACCAGGAGAAGCTGTAGTATATAATTTCTCGTAGTTCTTCAAACAATGTTAAACGCTAGATTGCATCCTACATGTACCCGGTTTCTGAAGAAACACATTTGCTTCTAATGGCCTCACTTTAATGAGAAATTATGCTAGGCTACCTAGGAAACAGTATGAGCATCAGGTATAAAATCAGAATACTTACAAAACTTTAATTCCTAGCATTTTAGAATGTTTCTATCAGCTAAAATATTTTGGTTGTGGCAACACCAGGAACAAATAAGTGAATGCCACATTAAAAGACTACATTGCAGTTTTACATTTTGTTCGAGCCAAATTTTCTGCATCTGGGAGATCAACCAATTACTGTAAAATGACAAAATGTCATCACAGGTGCAGAAAATTTTCTACCTTTTTATTGGAACGTGGTACAGAAAATTGGATTCAATTTAAATTGAAAAAATATATATATATAGCAATTCAATCATTTTACATATTGATCAACTGCTAGAGATGTTTCACGTTGTGTTGTGTGACAAGAGGGATGCACATGTCAGACTGAATGACTGATATGGAGGCTCCTGCAAGTCGGAGAGGGAAGGAAATGTGAATAAGGATACAAAATGAACTCATGTTCTCACTGGAAACTACATTCTTTCCCAGATGCTACACACTGCTCTCCCTCCATGTACTAGGTTTAATTTGTCAGTAGATCAATATGTGATGTCTGTAGTGGAAGAGAGAATATAAGTAAACTGGCAAGGTAATAGATGCAAACTCAGAAGCTACGCAGTATGAGGGAGACACAGATGTGTGCATTCTTCACAATGCTGACATTTTGACATACCTGAAAAAGGATTTCTCTTTTCTCTTTGTGATGCAATAACAGAACTTAGGAAGGCATAATGAGAAATAAATAAATAAATAAATAAATAAATAAATAAATAAATAAATCCTGTCCTATCTTCTATTTTCCCTGAATGTATTAACAGAACTGGTAATTGCACTGTGAATCAGACAGGTTTGGTGCAGATAACTGCTCTTTTATTATATTTAAGTTACTAGAGAGGTAAAAATATATTTATGTTAGAAACCTTGGCCATCCTTCTGGATTTTCCATCCCTATACAAGTGATCCAACATGTTATCCTGAAGAATGCTGGATCATCAAGAAGTTTAAACAGTGATCTGGAGCATCAGGCCTATGGAATATCAATTTAAAACAAAAGGATAATTGTCAGCACTTTGAGTACAAATTAAAATATATTTTTAGCCTTTACATATACGCAGAACTTTATAGTTCATAGCTCCTGGATTTTGGTGACCTTTCTAAGAGCAAAGAGATTTGTTCTTTAATGGTAAGCTTGGAATTTAAATGAAAAATGCTCATAAGAAATTCTTAATAATTCCCACCATCCGTTGGGAAAAAGAAAAGGTATCACTTTTCATCAGCAACTGAAACAGAAGATAAAGTATTTTTACATTGGAGTTTTTCTCCACTTGGAAGAACTGATTAGTAATGAAAGTGTGTACTGTAGAGTTGTTCTTTTTTTCTTTTCATTAAAATAGAATTTTGTCTAGGGGATTTTGAGAAAAACAAAATCAAACCCAAATCAACTGAGAAATTTCTGTAGATATAGCTCAAAAAACCTCTCTCTTATGATTAGGGAGATTGAGATTCACCCAGCTGGGCTCGGGTGAACCTAATGAGGTTCAACACAGCAAAGTTCAAGGTTTTGCACTTGGGCCGGAAGAACACCAGGCACCTGTACAGGCTGGGAGGAGTGGTCCTTGAGAGCAGCTCGGCAGAGAAAGACCCGGGGATCCTGATGGACAAAAGACTCAACATGAGTCAGCAGTGTGCTCTGGCAGCACGGAAAGCAAATGGGATCCTGGGCTCCATCAGGAGAGGGGTGGTCAGCAGGGATAGGGAGGTGATTGTCCCTCTCTACTCTGCTCTTGTGAGGCCTCATCTGGAGTACTGTGTCCAGGTATGGAGCCCTCAGTACAAAAAAAGACATGGAGATTTTGGAAAGGGTCCAGAGGAGGCCACAAAGATGATCAGGGGGCTGGAGCACCTCCCCTATGAGGACAGGCTGAGGGAGTTGGGTTTGTTCAGCCTAGAGAAGAGAAGGTTGCGGGGTGACCTCATTGCAGCCTTTCAATACCTGAAGGGAACTTACTCCCAGGAGGGGAGTAAACTCTTTGAAAGGGCTGACAATAGCAGGACACAGGGAAATGGTTTTAAGTTAAAAGAGGGAAGATTTAGGTTGGATGTTAGGGGGAAGTTCTTCACTAGGAGAGTGGTTAGGCCCTGGAACAGGCTGCCCAGGGAGTCTGTGGATGCCCCGTCCTTGGAGGTGTTCAAGACCAGGTTGGACGGGGCCCTGGGCAACCTGATCTAGTAAAGGTGTATGTTTGGAGGCCCTGCTAGGCAGGGGGGTTGGAACTACATGATCCTTGAGGTCCCTTCCAACCTGGGTCATTCTCTGATTCTGTGATTCTGTGATTCTGTGATTCTGTGATTGAGAGACGACTATTCATTATTAAATACTTAAGATGATGATTTTATCTTTGAAAACATTGAAGAAAATTTCCTGAAAGTGAAGGAGCATGGCTGGAATTTTTTTCTAGTTCTATCCATCTAAATTTCAAGTGTCTTTTTTTTTTTTTTTTTTTTTTCCCTTCAGCAGA
Source organism: Coturnix japonica (assembly GCF_054131305.1). Taxonomy (NCBI): domain Eukaryota; kingdom Metazoa; phylum Chordata; class Aves; order Galliformes; family Phasianidae; genus Coturnix; species Coturnix japonica. The sequence continues at coordinate 79,450,932 of NC_140664.1, forward strand.
TGCCTGCTTTAATGGAGGTAAAAACAATCAGTTGATGGAAACTAGAAAACAAGGCCTCTGGACAAATGTAGAAGACTACTTTAAGATGAGCTCAATATCCTCTCTGGTGGTACTGAGTACATCTTCAATGACCTGCCTGGTTTCCTCCATCTAAATGTGTTATTGCTGGACTAAATTCCACCTAAAAAGTGTACTCATTGTACATGTACAGTGACAAATGCAGATCAGTGAAACTTTCTCGAAATTCCTGCCTGCCGGATGTTTGCAGGCACCATGCCCAGGTAAGAGGCAGAAAATGCTCAGCCATATACAATATCACTGAATTGTGTCTAGTTGACTTTGAATGTGGATGGAAATACATGTTTGCACCTTACAGAAACATACTTGTACTAAGCAGCTCTAGCCATGCTATCTAGTAATTCAGCACACATTTGAGATTTCACTGCTGGAGATTATATTACAGATTCAGTGTTTTTGTCTTCCTAATACCTTTGTCTTCCCAAGCAGCCATTATGTGTGATGAGCCCTGCTTTCCTGGAAATGGCTGAACATCTGTCTACCTATGGGAAGTAGTGAATTCATTCCTTATTTTCCTTTCCTTCTGTGCACAACTTTTTCTTTACCTGTTAAACAGTCTTTATCCAAATCCATAAGTGTTCTCACTTTCATCTTTCTGATTTTCTGCTCCACACTTTTGGACTCATTGAGAGAGTGGCTTAGCTGCTAACCAAGGTTAAATCACAGTAGTGGTTATAAAATATTATTTGTTGTACGTTATTCATTTAAACATATACACACACATACACACATCTGACCAGGTACTTATTGGTCACTGTATGAGATAATGACATATACAGATGACAAAAAATACAGAAGTTTATGAACATAGCCCTACTTGGAAACTGAATCCATGGAGCATATTGTTGCAAGATACATAGAATTTAAGTTTTAATGGTGATGTAAGGAAAGTATACTTACAGTTCTGGAGTAGCTGGATATCAAGGCTGCGGCTATATACACATGTGGCCAGAAAGCTACAAAAAAGCATCAGACATGGTTTTAAGGAACTTTCCAGGAACAGTCTGACAAAATGGTCTCTGATATAGAAGTGCATATAACCCAACAGTGGGTCACCTCCGCTGGTGCAGATTTTGAGGAGCCTGGCACATAGGCTTTTGTTCATTGCTGGTGAAAATGCATTACTAATGGTAGTGATTATGTTGAAAATAGTGTTTTGTAGCTGAGAATTTAGACTATCTAACAGTATTAATGTGCTCTTTGTATCTGTTGTAAAAATAGAAAGCATTGCTTTCAGAGTGGCCTAAGTACATCAAATATACAATCTGAATAACCAAAACAGAGATTCACCTGTGAAGACATGGTTTTGCAGAAGGCTGACCATCTTCTTCCTTCAAGGAAAATTCAAATCATTCACATAATTTATACTGGCTTATTGTGGAAGCCTTAATTTCCTTCTGAAATAAGTGTATGCTGTAGAACGAATTTATTTTGACTGCAGTTAACAAAGTCCATTTGTAAACTTACACATCTTGAAGTGTTTGTGTTGTATCTTCTTAAGTACCTTCTTCAATGAAATAATTAGGAAGAACAGAGAAGAAACATGATGGTTCTAGTTCCATTTATAGTTAAAAGATTCCATTTCTCATTCTGAAATTTGCCATTTATGTGTTTTAAGAGTCAACATTTATGTGGAAAAAGAAACTTGTGCCAATTTTTACTTGAATGAACAAAGATACATGTTCACAAATGCATCTTTTTATGTGCTACAAGATGTGTCTTGGAAATTTCACAAAAATTATGCCATCTGGTTATCCATTTGCTCATTATCTGCCATACAGCAAGGGGAAAAAATGTAGTTTGTTCGGCCTCACTAGATTCCAACTAAATCAAAAGTGCAATTTTTTTGATCTAGTATGGTGCGATAAGTCTGCTGGGATTCATTAAAGTAAAAATACCAAGTGCCACATTCCTAGAATATATTTCATCATCAAAGATGTTTCACTTAGATCTTTGAATATAATATGAAGATAAAAGATAAAGCCATTGTCACACACAATCCTTCTGACCAATACTTATAAAAACTGAAAGCAGTGAAACAAATGAAAATGCCTGTGAAATAATTGAAATACATAATAAATCCTATGTGCTGAACTGTCTAGCATGCTCTAACAGACTTATAAATTTTTATTTTAAGTCATTCCTGAAAGAGTGTTCATTATACAAAAAAATACAGAAAGTTTTCATCATTATTTTTATCAGTATCACAGAGCATTACACCTCCTACTATCCATGACTGATGGAAAGCATTTATTTGCAAAATGACAGATTAATTCCCCAGCAGATATATCTGGCCATATTCACCCCTTTTACAAAACAGGAAAACACAGAAAAATAATTTTAGGGTGGAGCCCTTAAAAGAATATGGAAAATATATTAATCATGACAGGCATTGATTACATTTGAAATTTGTGAAACTTTGATCTGCTTACAAATGTTATTTCACTTTCTATAAAGATTCTAGTTTGTTTCTTGCCGATATCTTAACAAATGGTGTGTTTATACCAACCATAGTTATGATTTTATTTACATAAAGTTTTTGTCAGTTCCTATTCTCAAATTATTCTTTGCTCACTGTGGTGCTATATTTCAGAAGGACCGCATTCTATTTAAAGTCATTGGTTTTAAGAGATCAAGCCTTTCTGTTTTTCCCTCCCACATCTCCAAAAGAAAATAAATTCAAGTGATACAGATTTGTCTCTGTGTCAGCAACTGAGGAAGAGAAGGAAAAATCAACTTGCTGCCATTTGAATTTATTTAAGCCACAGAAGATATATCCTTGCTTTTGAATTACAAACTGAACTCATCCCTTACATGCTTGAAGCAATATGTCTCCTTAAGAATAATTCAGACAGTTTCTCATGAAGAAATATGCTTCTACATTTTACAGAACCAGTGATAAAATAACATATCTTTTGTTTTTCATAGTTTGTCTCAAAATTTGTGGGAGTATTTTAATCTAAAATAAACAAACCAGCTCTGAAACAAACAAGAAAACAAAATTGTCCACAAGAAAAGCAACTGTTGAAGGTTACTGTAAAATATGTATTTTGCTTTTACTATTCTTCATGTAACATCATTCACAGGGTCAGAGCATTCATCCTGTTTTTGTGAGATTGGCTTTGTTCTAATATGTCAAACACTCTCTCACAAATACTGCTCAAGTACTGTGAATGCATGTTAGGCTAGTTAGTTCTGTTGTCTGAAATTAAATGTATTATATTTAGTTTTCATCATGTTGCTCAGATGAGAGCATCACGTGGAGAGACAGCACAGAGAGGAAGAAAATAAGTAGTGATGCTTTATAGATCCGTGTGCTGTTCTGTAACAACTTTATAGTGCTGCACCAGGGTAGGCACATCATGTTCCAAAGAAAAACAGAGCTGAAGACTATCATTCTAAAGACAATGTGGTACCAAATATTGAAGACAGCTCATAAAGACATCCTCATGAACACAGAGATTACCCTGAAAACTCTTTGGTTATCTATACTATAGTATGTTGGCGTTAAATAACCTGAGGAGATCATCCAGAAGCCAAATCTCCCTTCATTAACTGAGCAGCATCAATCCCACATTCACTCAGCACCTGCCACTTATTACTCTGTCAAACACAGCAACAAATTCAATGATTCAATTCTCCTGTGCTTGACTGAAGGTATGACACAGGTTGTACTGAAATGCCCCTCATAGAAGAGGACAAGAAGATAAAGGAATTTTCCTGTGACTCAGTGCTTCTGCTCTCCTACAACATCACCATCTCAGCAATACATTTGTCACCTTAAACCTTTTAAACTTTTTCTACCTCACACCTACACTGGACTGGTGGTACAGTTTAGTGATTCATTCTGACATACTGCACAGAAAACATCTGTGAGCGGAGTTTCTCAGGTTTATGCTCACTTCTGGCAGCTTCATATGAAGGTTTTTTTGGGCTCTCCTCACTCCGGTTGCACCTCACTGACTCCAATATGCTGAAGGAGAGAGGATCTCTTTTGCCTCAGAGTCATGTAGTACAAGCAAAAGTTGCAGCCTGCACAGTTCTGTCACTCCTTGTTACACATTCATTTTACGTTTCTGAATAAATTTGTCTACACAACACAGATCACTGAGGTCAGAGGAGATATTACACTTGATTTGGCACAGTGGAACTTCATTCCTAAACTGACATCCATTCCTAAGCAGGAATGACAAAAGAGACAGCTGCTAATGAATGAAAACCATGAGAAAACCACCTACACACACCTTCCTCTCAATCCCAATCAAGCCTTTTCATGGCTACTATTTGCTTAGATGATACAGTTACTTCTTAGGTACTATTAACAACTCATTTAATACAGCAGATCTCCTCCTTAAAAGCTCAAGTATTAACCAGGTACAATAGCACCAATAATATAACTGCACCCAGCTGGGTCATATATGAACCAGGACTCCTCATAAAACCTATTATAGGATAGTTCTACAATAGCAAAATGTCTTTCAAACACATATGTGAGTTTCTTGAAAACCTGTATTGAAACAAGTAAATAACTACTCCAAAGGTAAAATAAAAAATGGAAGAACAATGAGAAAGTCAAATGTTTTAAATGAACGTAAGGAAAAAAAAAAAAAATAAAAAAAATGTGAAACACACCAAGGCAAAAGACTGAGTTTGACAAAATTTGAACAGTATGTTTGTGTAACAGTATAAATTCTAAGCAGTTCTTAGGCAGCTTAAAGTAAGAAAATTGTCAATAACAGTAAAAAGCAGACTTCCATGTATGTGTAATAGGAAGCTGTCTTTCATTAAGAGTTAGAATAAACAGCTTGGCAATGATCCACACTCCAGTAGTCATCATATAAATGTTCATCTCATAACACTCCTCGCTAACAGAGCCTCTTCATCCACAATTGAAAACTGCAAGAAAACTCACTAGTCTTGAGTGCTCTGCCATTCTTCTGTTTTGGTATCTGAACTGATAAAGCAGTCTAATAGAGAAAGGCTATCAAAGGAATATTTCTGCTTTTTACCAGTTGGTGCACATTTTGCCTGTTTAGTGAACTGAATTCTTCTTAAAAAAGAATGTATTACTAACTACCTGTATGCTGCAGAATTCTTAAACAGATTTCATTTAATATTAATATAGTGTGCTTTATGAGATGATTTATTTGATGTAATAATTTATTTGATCCAATATCTCCCACATAATACATGACATACCTGCCGTGACAGACAATATATCTAATTCAGTAAGGCAAAGTTTAATTCTACAGTGTCTTTGCTCTTCTGCAGCTTTTGAATAAAGACACATTTTATTATATCACTGCATATTAATTTCAATTTAAACTATTTGAAGTCCAGCATTATTTGCAGTAAGAAAAAATAATCCTAGCTCAAAAGTCAAAGAAAAGGTAGAAATGTGCTTGATACAAAAATCTTGACTTCAATATGCTACTTTTGATATTTGTGATTAGGAATATTTCAACATATGCTAGTATTCATGAAAATATCAGTAATTTTTTAAGTGCCATAATTTTGTACTCCACATTCTACTGAATAACAACTTGTACTCCCTACAATAACTATTCTTCTACTAAAGATTCATAAAAACACCTTAAAATGTACTTTTTATAAATCTACAGGATTCATGTAGAAAGATCTACCATTATCACGGAAAGTGGGATCCTAATTTGGCTACAGTAGCCTTTCAGGTTTCCTTTGGTTGAAAGATCTGTTGTAAAAAAGCTATTCTTTCTTATCATAGAATCACAGAACCACTGAGTTTAGAAAAGAACTCGAAGATCAGTTAGTCCAACTGTCCACCTACCAGCCATATTTCCCCACTAGATTATCTTCCTTAGCACAGCATAAATATTTCTTGAGCACCACCAGGGGTGATCACCTCCTTGGGCAGTCCTTTCCAGAACCTGACTATGCTTTTGGAGAAGACAGTGTTCCTAATATCCAAATTGAACTTCTCATGGCATAATTTGAAGCCATTCCCTCTAGTTCTTTTGCTAGTTAGGAGGGAGCTCAAGAGAAACTGATTTTTGTTCTACCTTTTCCATACAGGCTGATGATGAAACTAGTTATGTGAGAAACCTAGAGAGAGTGAGCAACATTTTTTGCTTCCTTAGAGAAAGTTAATTTTCAGTTTCCTAGACCAGGCATCTTCTTATCATCTTCAAAACACTAAAGAAACAATTAAGATGACTGCTTACATTAGTATTAACCACACTCAGTGAAATATATAAATATAAATGCACCTGAAGTACATTCATCAGGTACTAAAACTTGACACCAGGTAATAGCTAAGAATCTGAGTTCATACTCAGGGCCAAGTTGCTGGCATTCTGAGTTAAGGCAAGAGTAAAGCTGAAAAGCTTCAGATCTTTTACAGAATCTCCAAATGACACTTATAAAAGATCGTGGTTTTTTTATAACATTTTTCAAGATTTGAGAAGACTAATTAAAGCTTTTAATGTTTCAGCGGTACTTGGCCGAGAATTATGTTAATATACTTCCCACTGAATAAGTGAATAGTATTTCTATTGACTTATATTACTTACAGAGAAGGAATTAAAATCCCTTAATCACTTGGGATGGTAAGAAAACAAATACATATGTGTTCTCACTTTGCTTTGTTCTAAAAAACTGGCCATACATTTTTCCTATTCTCAACAGAAAAGGACTCTCTGCATTAAAAAATCTCTTTGCTATTTGCAAATTGGATGTTCCTGTGGACTAGCGTCAATGAAATAATCCATTTTACTGTGTAATCGTATTTGATAAGTTATACTTCACACAGATGGATTTTTCAGTCCCTCAAGCAGCAGCTTACACTGTAGAGATGTTTTGCTGAAATCAATGACTGTATTTGTATCATAAAATAATACTTAGCACCAGTAAAGCTTGCAAAAGCTACAGTATAGTGATTAATATATTTATTTCTATGCCGGTCTAGAATTCATTCATTAAAAATTAACCTTTTTAATAATATATATCCCAATTTGAAAATGAATGTGTTCTGCATGTTTACTGCTCCTGAAAAAAGACACTCCTTATTTCTGTGCCACATTTTCTAAATGTAGTCTAAGAAATTTTTTTTTTCTACTGAGAGAAAGAGACTGAAGCCTCTAGCTATATAAAGTTTTACATCAGTGATATTAATATTCTGCTACTAATGCAACTAAGAGAGGATATGCTTTCATTGACATTTTCCTTTGAAGTAAAATCCTAAAGCTTTAATTTTTATTAATGCAAATCCCTGCTAAAAGCTACCTTATCCCTGGTCACATATGAGGCAATATAAGATCTAAAAGCATCTTTGCTTTCAGACTTCAGTATAAAACAGCTGCCATCTGTAAGCATTAAACCTTAGGCTCTGACAATGTCAGCTTTTATAGCACAGGGTAGGCAGGGACAAGAGTCTGTTTGGGAAGGAGTCTTCCAATTAAAACCCTAAACTTCTGGAAGTTGAAGGATGATAGTGTGCTTTAAACAATTTGAACCTGTGAATTACTTAAAAAAACAGAAAGCCACACCAAAATTCTATTATGTTTGTAATGCTTCGGTGGTCACTGAAGAAAATAAGAAAACAGTTGTTATCTCATGAATGCATTTCCTACATATTCAGAATTACACATAAGAAAGGTGTGATTTCTCCTGTCTATTCCACGGTGCTGTAAATCTAATTATGTCCTTGATGATTTTCTTCTGGCTGCAAATAGCAGCAAAGTTCAAAGATCAGTAGGTAAATTATCATTATATAAAGAGGTAGAACGGTTGTCCAAAGTAGCATTTTGGAAAATTCAATGCACTAAATACCAGACTTTAGCTGCAGTTTTATTTGAGCTGGATCATGTTGCAAGGGAAGTATATGACCATTTGGTGCAATTTATCATATGGCATGCAAGGGCCACTTTCATGCTATCAAGTGACATGAATAGATATAAGAACCAGTGTTTCTGCACAGTTTCTCCACATATGTTAATTTTAGTGCTTTCCACTTCAGTGGAAATTTATAAATATTTAAGCATATGAAATGTCACATACATATAATATACTAATGGTAGATTAAATTTGTATCTCTACAAGTTGTGTTTTCTAATAGTTTTATTGTATCAGTTGAATTCTGCAATGACTTGTTAGCCAATACAAACCAGATCAAGTCATAAAGCCCTGTTACCTCACAAGGTGACTGTACAGGGCTAGTGACAACTCAGTAGTGCTTGGCAGCTTCTTTGTCAGTCACAACCATGTACCTCATCACTCAGCCTGGAACATGAGCAAACTATCTATAATTATGAAAAATTAGATATACCAGAACTTGACCTTCCAAATGAGGAGTCTATCACCACAGGTAGCAACAGCTTTTTGGAAGCAGAAATAAAAGGACTTTTGCATATTATATCTGCAAACCACTAGAAGTTTATACAATGAATAATCTGCATACTGGCTCTCTGAGCAGAGCTGAATTTTACCCTGGTAGAACAAGCGTATGGCACTGTCAATAGCTGCATGTATATGTGTGTTCACTTGAGCTACACAGTTAACCACATGAAGAAGAGAGCAAAAAGAGAGGGATTTTATTCTCTCATGTGTATTTAGAAGGATGTTTTCCAGTAACCCATAGCTTTCCCATAGGTGTTGTAGTTGTTAAATAATTCCTGTATGGTGTAGTTGTGTGAATGCTTCACGAACGAGAACCTGATTGTTACAGACTCTGCATGCAATTTTGAGGTACCTGTTCACGGTCTAGTTGGTGGAAGTGGTTCAGCATTTATTTTGTAGGACATACACACTAAAATAATCTGTGAAGGAACTGTAGTTGTAAAAACCTTCAAGTAATCTATCATATACTATTTCATATATTGTTTTTTGTTTTGTATTTTTTATACTTTTCTTTACATATGCATCAAACATGACTTCAGAATAGTATCACCTTAATTTGTTTCTTACAATATAAGGAGCTTTTTCTTTGATTTTCATGAGTATTGGATTGGGATGGATGGGTCAAATCTTCAAGCTTTCTTCAAATTCAGATTGATTTTAAGAAAAAAATAAAAAGAGTAAGAATTTAATTTATTGGCTGACATTAAATCTATAAAAAGAAAGCAGATCTAACAAAGGGAGGGTAGTATCAAAAAGTTAGCATTTTCTTGGCAAGAGAGACTTTATATGAAAGAAAAATAGAACACCACCAAAAAGTATCTAACCATGTCTGCACGTGCAGAAATTCAGACACCTGTACATGTGGACATATCTTCAATTGTGCAGTGACTACCAGACCTCTGAGAGACTGACCTTCTCCACTGCCAGCTGCAGATATAAGTCATCATGGTCCTACTTGCAGTGGAAACAGCAAGGATGATTAACAACAATAAATTTAAGAAACATGTACTTATTCTAATGTTAGGAGGTTTAGTCAAACTTGTTCAATGCACAAATATATGAGTGTCACACAAGAACAGGAAAGACTTTCAGTTCTTGTTTTGTCAGCTGTTTTATGCTGTAACGCTTATCTTAGCACTTCAGTTCCTGTCATGTATATATGCTGTATTAGGGCGATATGATGCAAGACATACATATGACATTTGGCCATGCCTTTATAACCTGTATCATCACAAACATTTTCAAAAACTACTTTAAGAAAGACATTTGACCTTAACACACTTCACCAGTATTGTCTGCAGTGCAGTGCTGAAGCTGAAGACTAAGTAACCTTCTTGTAACACATGCTGTTCTCACTGCTGGCCATTTATTATGGATGCTGGATGAACAGTAAATTCCATAGTAAAGTCCTGTTGAAGGTCTGGGTATATTTCGCATGCTTCTGGATGTCCAAATGATGCATTGACTCATTGGAACAAGCTTTGTAGAAGATGATTTTGTAGTAAATACAATAGTGCAAATACTTCCAACCAGGTTAGGGTACTACTTTACAACTTTTTTTTTTTTTTTTTTTTTCCTCCTGAGATATCTTTACAACACCTGCCTATAGTCCCTGGCTGTAAGCAGCTTTAAATGACATGCAAACATTGACTACATGTGTATATGTCAAAAGGTTTAGCTGGCAAAGCACCTATTGAGTTAGCCATAGTGTTTGCAGTGGATAGCAGTCTGTCTCCGGATAAAATAAGTACCAGCCAAATACATGCAGAAAAAATTTTAGAGTCGAGGCACGTTATTAAATTCAGCTCCCTTTCAACATATACAATGCAGATGTCTGAATTTTGAATCTAAAAATACTTTAAAAATTACTAAATAATGTATTTTCCAACTTATCCATCTGCATGAATATCACCTTTTTGGGAACAGTCACCACCCCAGAAACACATTATTATTTATTTAAATTCTCTGATGAGTACACAGAGTTGAAAAGGAAATGGGACAGATGTTCAAAGACATTTTGTTAACTACTGATGCAAGTTATATATCAAGTATTTTCAAAATAACTAGCCAATACACAAACTTTCAGAAATCCCTTTGAATGGCAGTCTGCTTCATTAGGCAGTGTGCATGTATTTTTTATTTTATTTTATTTTATTTTATTTTATTTTATTTTATTTTATTTTATTTTATTTTATTTTATTTTATTTTATTTTATTCTGCAGACATTAGGAAATGGTGCTGTGAGGGAAAGTGCAATCCATATAGGTGGAAGATAGGACTGAATAACCATGCCTAAGACATAATGTTAAAACAGCAAAGTCACATATTTAACAATTTGATAATATTGAACAGAAAAAGAAGTTATTTCCTGCTATATTTTGTAATACTTTAAGCTGAGTTACTATGGCATTTATAAACCATCTTCTTTCCAGCTTCAGCTTTGTATTTATGCATATATAAGTACAGACCTTAACTATCAATCAAATTCACACATTTTGATCATTTATCTTCCTTACTTAATACTTGTATATAAACCTTTAAAATTTAATAGAAAGACAGAAAAAAACAACATAATGTCACCTATCTTTTTGTCACCTATCTGAACTACCAGGCTGACTTGAAAAAGAATACATATGTGTTTTATTTGTATGTGAGCATGCAAAAGTCACTTGAATAGTTTAGGAAATAAAAAAAAAAACGAACACCTATGCAGTTCACATTTTACCATCTTATTGTGCAGTGTATAATGGTATTGCAGAAGTTTTAGAAGAGATTTAAAAATAAAATGACAGAGAACTGGTAAGCCTAAATCACCCCACTGATAAGTATTAGTTTACCATTACCCTGGTGTATTTTGTCTGTACTTTATGAATCTGTAAAAAAGTTTGGAGATTTTTTGTTTAATTTTATGAAAATTAGCCCATTTTCCTTCTCAAGACATGATTATATATCAGACATTGCTTATGAAGATAAAATCAGATAAAAGTTTAATTCTTACATTGAATTCTTCTTTAATCTTTAGTCTCACTGGTTTTATGCTCAGTACTTAATTAGTTAAGAAACAGAGATTGTTTTTTTATTTATGAAACACATTATGAAGCTCTATTTTGTTCTGTTCTAGTCTCAGTCTGCTAACTTTTTAAATATCATGAAAGACTAATGGCAGTTGTAAGAAATAAAGGACTGGGTTTCCATACATTTAAACTTTTTTAAAATATGAGAATCTCTAAAACTCCTTAACCAATTTAAAGTTTAGCTTTGGTATAATTTATTGTCCTCCATTTCCTGCCATCAATAGTGCAATGCAAACATCCATTCTAAAGGCTTTGTTATAACACAGCACAACTCATTAAAGTCTATGTTGTATAAACTGCTGTAATGAACTTTACCACCACATATTCACTTATATGGCAATGCTAATAACTATACCTTCAAAATTTAAATTTTGTGAGGATAAAGACATAGCTTTCTCAATGTTATTAGAAATAAAATACTTTGGAACATTTTAGGTATATCTAAAGCACACAGAACATTTCACCCAAGCAGATACTACTCCTGTAGATCAGTCAGTAGATATTTGGCTGTGTTACCCACTATAAGTTCCAGTCTCATCTCAGAGCATAATCAGGGCTGTGTATTATTAAAAACAGTGAGATGCTGAGAAAGACAATTTTTTGGTTGGCAAATCTTCAGTTACAATTTTAATTCCTAGATGTATCTTTAATCAGGCTATGGAGATCACAAGTTTGTATAATTTTGTCATAACTTCATTGACATTAATAGAGCTTACAGTCACTGAATATCGACTACAACCCACCCCGTGTGTTTGGTCTTATTAACTTAAGAGATGTGCTCAATCCTTTGCATAGCTAGAAACACTTTCTTTGTAGGGTAGTAAAACTTCATTAATTGGTCTAGAGTAATCATACAGTAGCCCTATAAATTTTTCTGTTTTTTTTCTGTTTTTGTTTGTTTGTTTGTTTGTTTGGTAATTGTACATAACCTTTGGAGAGGACCTTCAAACTGACAGAATTATCCTGTAATCACTTACTTATTGCTGGCATTTAAACAAACACAGTACTTTACAAAGCTTACAATGTTATGTTGATTTCCTTTTCGTGGTGTAATGGGAACAGGAAAATACTTTTGTGATTTACCGTGTACTTAAACTCTCTCATCATCACTAAATGCAAATACACTTTATAACACTTTGTGGATTTTTAAGGGATTTTTAAAATTCAGTCCTTCAGGAATGAAAGTTACAGTAGATTTGAGCGAAAATGTATAATAAATAAATGTATGCAAATCCACCATGTACAGTGTTTTCAAACAATTCCTGATGTTATGAATTTGTTTATATTCAGGGATTTGTTCCTTTTGATGGCTCTGACAAATAAAAATCAACATTAAAATGAAAATGCCTTATTTGAACATACAAGAATTGTTCTTAGTTTGTTTATTCAAACTAAGTGAGCCAATACACTGAAATACTTTGAAATATTTTGAAAATATTTGAAAGTATTTTATATGTTTTGTTTACAAACAACCTGGAACAATTTTCAAATAATCACATCCCCTACCCCACACCCCTCAAACACCCTAAGATGCTAAATACCAGTAAATCAGAAAGCCTACTGTTTGTTGTTGTTTTTTTTTTCCAAATCTGAGTGAATACAGTAGAACAACCAATGACTTCACACAGTCAGCAGCTATATCTAGCGTTCTGTAGCTATGCTACAGAAATGCCCCTTCCAAGTATTAGATTCGGTGTTTTGGATCTAGACACGTTTATTTAATGTTCTTTTTTTGCTGTTGTTATGATCTCTGACAAAACCAAATGAAGCATTTTAAGAGTTCTTCTTGTTGAAACTAAATATTGTAAAGCAAGCGAGCTGCCAAGATATGATGGAAATAAAATTGATTCTAGGAAACAAAGAGCTGTTTCCTCAAAACCAGATAAATAATAATGTTAATATATAGGGAAAATACATTTTCCGCTATTGTGCAAATATTTTAGAACAAGACAAAACATAAATAAGAAAACAAGCAAAAAAAAAAATTGGAAAATTATTTGCAGAATTTCATTCTTTAATGAAAATGACTGTAAGATTTTTCAGAGAGACAACTTGAGAATTCTTCACTGACTAATTCTACATGATAATAATTTCTATATAAAAGCAAGGAGATTGCTATTACCTAAATTACCATTTTGTGTGCATTCAATAACTTCTACAGTCTGGGAAAGTAGGAAAATGTACTCAAGTTTAACACCTTTTAAAAATTAAATTCATCAGCTGTGATAAGAGCAAGACTGGAGATTTATCACAGACCACTGAAGCATTTAACTGACATTCCACTAACCTTTTTGCTCCATATGAGCCTGAACAGCCTTCTCACAGCACAGTCAATGAAATGATCCTGCCCATTCTTAATAGCTGCCAGGATAGAAGGTTCTGAGTTCCAAAAGCTTAAAACAAATTTGCATATAAAGATAAACCTTCTATCATCAACAATGTTTCTGCAGCCAACAGAATCATCTAACACTAACAATGACACTTCTATGTGGATTTCTCCATAGGTATGATGTTACAGTAACGCAGGCAGTAAGAGCAATAGAAAAGGGATCACCTAAGATTCATTTTTCAAACTACAGCACAAAAATTGAGTTACACCCAGTTAAAACTTGTTTTTTTTTTTTTCTGTGTGTTTTGTTTTTGTCTTTTTGTTTTGTTTTGTTTCATTTCCGATTTAAAACCAGACCTCTTAAAATTCAGTATGATTAGGTTTACATCTTTAATATGCTATTGATATTTTTCAATAAAAACAAAATTATTAGGTGCAATAAAACTCACAAACATTGAAGCATCAAGGAAAACAATAAAACAATAAAACAAAAAGAAAAAATATCGGATATTGGATATTAAGCTATTAGAGAATGTTTGTAAATTTTTCATAAGTACCTATATTATTTTCCAAGTTTAATTCAATGTCAGAATGACTTTGTTTTTCAGTGATTAATCACTTCTAAAAGTGGAATAGAGTTCAGAACAGTGAAGAATAAGTAAGAGTGTTCAAGAAATGAATCACAAGATTTCAGCAGATGGCAACTTGTATTTCAGCCATCAGTGTGCCCTGGCAGCCCAAAAGGCCAACCTTTCCCTGGGGTGCACCAGGTACAGCACGGCTCCAGGCGAGGGGAAGGGCTGTCCCACTATGCTCTGTGGCTGTATGGCTGCACCTCCATCACTGCATGCAGGGTTGGGTGCTAATGTTAGGAAGACATAAGGCTACTAGAGACTATCCAGAGGACTACAAATATAGGGAAAGGGCAAACACGTATGAAGAGCAACTGAGGTCCCTGTGTTTGTACAGTGCAGAGCAGAGGAGCTGAGGGGAGGCCTGATGGTGGCTGCAGCTCCTCATAGGGAGCAGAAGGGCAGCGCTGAGCTCTGCTCTGTGTGACAGCGAAAGGGCCGGAGGGAACGGCATGGAGCTGTGTCGGGGGAGGGGCAGCTGGGGGTCAGGGACAGGGTCTGCACCAGAGGGCATTGGGCATGGAACGGGCTGCCAGGGGCAGTGGGAACGTCCCCAAGTGCCGGAGTTCCAGGAGCGTTTGGCTAGCACTCTCAGACACTAAGTTTGGACTTGGTGTGGTTCTATGTAGAGACGTGAGCTGGACTTGATGATCCTTGTGGGTGTCTTCCAACTCTGGCTATTCTTTTATTTCATGAAAAGAGAATCAGCACTTCCAAAGCATTATTATTATTATTATTATTATTATTATTATTATTATTATTGTTATTATTTTCCATTATTGGAGCTGCCTTACAGATTAGTTCTACAGGATCCAAGCCCGGGTTCAGTTTTGCAGAACCCCAGCAGACAGGAACATCTAACACAAAAAGTATGAACATCTAGACTTGCAATTCACATGCAGAGAAAAGCCTTTTATAAACTGTGAGACTTAATTCGTCATCCCTGAGCTCTAGCTTAAAGATCTTGGTTGTACTTTTCAGCCCTGCTCCTCCTCTGTTTGCAAATGCAATAACCTCAGCTGGGACCTGTTAATTCAAAGAAAAACTAATGCCTGTGGAGGTTTGGCATACATAAGTCTACATATCCAAAAGGAAAATATTTCATCCAGTTGCTCAAGAATTTAACATCATTTTAAATACCAGAGAGACAAATAATAAAGATAAAAATTATCTTCTAGTATTTCATCTATTTTCAAAGGTGAGGAATAAAGTTTCGCTCTTTTAAATTAACATAATTCCCTCAATATAGATCTCCTTAAGCTTTTGCCTGAATGTTTACCCTAAATTTTCTTGTGTTGTATCACATTATGCTTAATTACAGTCTTTTTCTGTGATGCTTAAAACAAAGTCACTCCTTCATTTGTCATTCACACCTTCTTCACACATACTCAGTTATCTTTCAGGCTAAATCACCAGCTTGCAAAGATTTAAACTGCTGTCTTTTCTCCTCTTTCCCCCCACCCCCCAGCATTTATTCATTTTTTCTTTCCCCTTACATCACTTTAATTGCTTTTTGGTGTTCTGTGTTTTCCCTGTAGTTTGCAAGAGTAGTACTGAGTTGAACATACTTCTCTTTTTATATTTTGCTGGTCACATGCCTTTGTTCCATTATTCTCAAGAAAATAACAGAAATGAAAAGGGAGTTTTGAAAGGCAAAACAAGGTTTTACATGCACTGTTATAAATATTTTCTCCGCAGATATTTTCATTGGATATTTCACTTTTTTTTACTAAGAAATATTCTATCACATTTGTGTTTTGAAATACCAGGAAACAAAGCTTCCTTGTACAGTAAGCTTCATTCCCTGTGCAGTATTTTAACTTAAAAAACAACAACAACAACAAAAAACAAACAAACAAAACAAAACAAAAAACAACTTTAGGATTTTCCTTCACAATGACATGCAAGGGCAGGAAGAAGAAGGTAAGAAATGTGAAGCCCTCTTTGAGGCTGCAGTCATTTTATTTGTTTTTCAAAATATAAGAACTAAGTTGTCCTCTGTCCACGTGTTTCACTTTGATTCACTTTGAAAGACAAAGCTCAGAGGAAGAGCTGGAAACACAGGGAGGTAAGGCCTCTCTCTGCTAAGGAATTCTAGTGATGAAGGGCTGAATGCCAGACCTGCACATAACCACGAGGGTTGAGTTATCAAGTTACCTTAAGTTGGGGTTGAGAGAAATCACTCATTTGCAGTTGAGAAGCAAGATCCCAGGCCAGATGATGGAGAGCTGATTTCTCCTATGAGGAATACTGAGTCCCTGTGGAGAGCAAGCTTGCAGTGCAGACAAGAACAGCATCTGGGCTGTGATACTGAGCCATGGTGGTGTGTTCTTCCAACATAACCTAGGGCCAGAGGTGTGTTTCCACTGAGGGATCAAGGGATCGGTTACCAGCAGGAATTTTAGAACCTTACTCACATCTTCCCTTGACCCTCTCTCCCAAAAGTGACATGCAGCAGCCATCCCAGGGAATGACAGAGACCCATAACAAAGTACAAGATGTTACAGCTCGTTCCTACCATGTAATAATTCTCCTGTCCTTTATATTTTAAAGAATTTTATGTATTTTCTTCATATTTGAAAATATTGCAGGCATCTCATGAGTTCACGTACATGCATGCCAGCTCTCATAAGGAATCCTACCCTGCTTGGTGCATTTGAGCTCTCAGATTCAGTCCTGTAACAGCTTGGGATGGCCACAGAAAGGCTGGTAAACCAGTGAAAATGTTATATAAAAGGTAATGGCTATTTTTGTTTTCTGTTTCTCTACTCACAGTGACTTAGGTAGATTTGTCTCATCAGTAGTGTCCTGATGTGGAGCAGATTAAATTACTGTCTTTTAAATTCTCTTGTATTACCCTAACGTTACAAGTACATACTTGCACATGTGAACAAAAGACTATCAAAACTTGTGTCAAGATAGCTACCCATCAGCTAAAATACCTTAAAATTACAACTATTTGGTTGTTAATTTTTTTTTCAAACCTAAGACTAGGTACTTTCACTGAGCTGAAACTAAGAAGCAGTATTTCTTTTGATGATGGTAAAGAGAACAGGAAGTTTAAGAGAATTTACTGCTACTGGAACAGGGTGAAATATTTTTCTTCTCACTCTGAAACATCAGAAATAACACTAAGAAATAAAAGAATATGTTCAGTAAGTTAATTCTCTACACAATATAACTGGAATTGCAAAAGACCACAAGTATTCAACCTTTGAGCTGTCTGGAAATATACTGCTCTGGCACTGTAAAGAAACACTATATGATTTTTTTTTTTTTGGTCTGTTTTGTAGATTTTTTTTTTAATATATATATGTTTTTTTTAAAGGAACTTAGATATATGGCACTAAAATTGCCAAAATGAAAGGCTTAGTTCTAACGCAAGCAGAATTTATTCAGTCTTTGCTTCTAATCAATACTCAAAGGTTAAAGGCTTTTTTAACACAATGGAAGAAAATTAAAAGCAAACATAAATCTATCATTCCTGCTAAATGTTGCAATTTATAGGGGCTAATGGATTTATTCTTTCTCTTACTGCATACAATGCTTCTTTTCAGATGACAGCTACCATTTCTTAATTAAGGATTCACAAAACTGCCATGTAAATGTACATAATTTATTCCGATCTTATTGAAGGTCTGGGAATTTTGCCAGTGGATGAAAGATTGTATTCCATAGGAAAAAGGGGAAACGAATACTTTTGTGTCTGATATGAGAGAATAATTCCTTAAACTGGCATAGTCATAAATCTAAATTAGAGCAAACAGCATGGTCAGGGAAGTATCTAATCACTCTTCCAGCTCAGGATTTGAGGGCTTGGAATGGTGATTCTTTAATAAGGCAAAGAATATCCAAACCTGTTCAGACAGACATGTATGAGCTTTGTTGTAAGCCTACTCTCCTCTTTGTAAAATAGAAGTCAGTGCTGCCAGTAATCTCTGCTTCTTTTTGTACATCAGAAGGCAAGATTGTGGCTTTTATGATTTAAGTGGGTTTTTCTGTCATGTTAATGTTGCCAGGAGCAAACGCAATGCTGAGCCAGGGAAGGAGGGGAAAAGTAAAATAATAATAATAAAAAAAGTGTCTCAGTATCTTTGGCTTTTGGAAGTGATGACCAGGGCATCATATGTCTGTGTCTTTCCTTAAAATCCAGTCACAGTTTCACATACACTCTGATATTAACAAGTCCATGTCACATACTCTATTCATTTCTATCCCAGAATGCACACCCCTCTTTTGTATAGAAATGTGACAGAAAAAAAGTAGTCAGAGCATGATCCAGACTGCTGAATTCTCATCTTCATCCCACCTTCTGCTGTATGCCTTCTGTAACAAATTGGCTTTCTCTACTATACCCCAACTGTTTAATGTTCAATCTAACTGGAAAAAAAAAAAAAAAAAAAAAAAAAAAATCACATAGGAGATAATGATGTCACCATCAGAGTCTGATACTTTACAAAAACCTTAGTAGTTGCAACCTCCGTAGCCATAAAAAAATTCTTACAGTGACACTAGAATCTAAGTAGTTACTAATCGTTCTGGAGACTTGGTCTAAATTGGGACAGGATAGACAAAATCAAACAAAAATCCATTTAAATTCCTTCTTAATTACTTTAATTTTAAGGAAATTTTCTCTGCCTGTCTGTATTGCATCCAGAACTGTACTCCAGCAGTACAGTTGATTCTGCAGGATAAATAAAAGCATACCTCATTTGGCTGAAACATTCAATTAACTCCAAGGTTAAAGATACATCCTTATTTCTGCCTTTCAAGGTAAATATATGCATACACAAGGATAGTATTTCTAAGATGTTTGAAATATTTATTAAAGAAAAGAAACCACAAAGGGAAGGGGAAAAGGAAATTTTCCTTTCCTATTTTGAAAGTTGAAGCTAGACCTTTCACCATCTCTCTAATCAACATATATTCAAATTTAAAGTCAATTCTAAACAAATACTCCCTCTTAGCAATATTATATTTTGGAGTTTTGACATTCAGAAAAAGGCAAAAACTGCTAATGCATGTGATAAAATCATACAAAACAGTTGTGACAGAGTAAATAAGGTATCTCTGATTTGAAAAACTTGAAGTATAAGTTTCTGCACCTAGAAAAATGCAAGTGAAATGTACAGCAAATATTTATAGTGACATGAAATGCTTGTGTATGGTGGCTGTCTTAACATTGTCTAAGCAGAGTGATGCAGTGGTGCTTAGTTGGTGAGAAACTGCCACCGAATAAAACAGCGCTTTCCCAAGATCGCCAAGTACTCTATGATTGCCAGTAACGTACATGCAAAATTCACTGGGAGCTCACAAGGACATTCATTACCTTGAACATTTTTTTAGTTTTACAGTGGTGTTTTGTTGTGCTATGGAGTCAGTTCTCCTTAAGGGTGAGTGGGCATCTCTAACCAGCAGTGGTCTCACCTGAGACCTACAACATACCTTTACCTGGAGACTGAGGTTGCACCTGAAGGAATCAAGATCTTGAATGATATGAGCAGAGAAATTTAACCTCAAAATCAGCACTTATCCAATGCAGCCATAGTGTAGAAAGCACTTCCTATGAGGAATGTGGACAAGCCACCAGGTACAACTGTCCTGTATGTTAAAAAGCCATTAAGTGCATCATTTCAACAGTGATTTGGGAAAGCAGGAAAATTCTAAGAAATGTAATAAAACTCCTGCTCACTGGAAATGACAAAAAAAAAAAAAAAAAAAAAAAAAAGCATCGAATTGGCAAATGCTGTCAAGCAACGTAATAGGTACATAATAAAACACACACAACTCTAGTAGTCCTTATAGTTCAAGAGAATGATGTTTTATTTCATATTTGCTGAACCTTTCTCCTCCTCAATCAAAGACAGTTGATAAAACTATGAGAACCCTCAAATGAGTCTATCTGAGCACAAATGCACACTTGACAATTATGGACTTAATTTGATGTATTTTTAAATCACTCTTTTTAGTGGCCTGAACTTCTGCCATAAAAATCTGTTACGAAAAGGACAATTCAATTGCCTGACTTAAAATGAGTAGCTGCTTCAAAAAAGCTATAAATTAAAAAATGACAAAAATAAAAATTAATTTAATTGATGACTTGATATGAGACAAAAATAAAAGGAATCACTTAAACATAATCAGTTTCAAAAGATATAAACCCCACAACCAAATCCTCTTCAATTCTTTTTTCAGTGACTCAACAACTAAAATATTTGGGAAGAAAAAAGAAAGTTAAATACATTATCAAGCAGCTATAACTATTTATATACTCTCTTCTAACTCTGGTAAATAAACTAGAATCAGAGCAGTAGAACAAATGCAAATTATTGTCATCTGAGATTTGAAGGTGACAAATGCCAGAGCTGTGAAGCTGCCATGATATCTGTGGTCTGTTTGTGCACTAAGGTTCTGAATGCTACATTACCATGTCTCAGATGTCAAAAATTCAAATATGTAGTGCTGTTTGGTGAAAAGCCAGTAGAAAGATTGTTTATGTTTTCCCATTTAATTGCTTGTAAAACTGAATCAATATTAATCATACTAGCTGGCAAATAGGTAAGTGAAATCAAGGAAGCCTACTGTAGAAACAGCAATATAACATTAAATCCATATAGCTGCAAGCTTGACAGCAGTCACTGCATATCTGAAAATTCATTTTGCTTCCTCTCATATGCATATGGTTACAGCTTGCTTTTCAAATAAATCTGATCAACATTTTGCGGTATGTGAACATTTTCCCATCTGGTGGATTGTTCATAAAACTCATTTTCCCTGATTTAGTGAGGCTGAGAACACACCAGCATGAATGGTTTAAAATTTGTACTTGGAACTTCTGGGCTTTTGAATCTCTCATATGTCCCATAATATGTTCCTAATTTTACAACAGATTAATTTATGTTTTAAAGCTAATAAGCCATGTGTCACAGTGTTTGGTTATTCTTTGCTGCATTTTTTATTGTAAAGAGTGATGCTTAGTGAGTGTGTGTACATTTTGTATCAAAAGATGAAATGGCCTGAAGTTTTAAAGCCATTTTACCTCTTTACAATAATGTTCAACCCTCTGAAATGTTTCTGAATATCCCCAAAAGTATTAGTCCATAGGCAGTACTTACATCCACTGCAAAAGTGCTTGCAACTGTGGGCACTAATGGTGGAAAATAGGTAATATTTTTTCAAATTAAATCAAGGCATTACTGTTGACTATACCAATTTTTACACCAGCAGTCTTACTGCTTAATGACTACTAATATTGGCACAGCTCAGTAATTAAGGCAACTTGGGAATATTTTAGTAAATATCCTAATCTATCCCTAAATCTGTCTGCTAGCTTATATAAATAAATAAATAAAATAGAAAACTTAATTGGCTTGTAATTGAGCATATTTTCACTTTATAGGCTTCTGCCTCCTATACTTGAATCAAAATCACTTTGTTTAGCCAGTGTCTACAGCACCCGAGTAGCCAAAACATATCCCATGATTGTTTTTGTACTAATTCATTGTTCCCCTCATTATTTTTTTCTAGGAGTTTGGTATATTTGTACATTTTCTTCTGTCTTGACATCACACAATGTTGAAAACATTGCCTGAGTTGCCATCTCTTCAATGGCAGACAATGATTTCTTCAGATTTGAACAGATACTGAAATCCCCCATTGCATGACTTACACAAGGTTCCACCTTCATGTTATTAAAGTATCAACCACACTGGAGCCCCTGTGAAGTGGAGGGAGCAACTAAACTAAATGAAGCAAAATGAACCTCACTGTCAAGACATCAGAAGACATACCAAGCTTATTTCAGGAGATCCCTTTGCTTACAGTTTAAAAGCAGTTACATTTTGAATGGACTTCATAACATTCAGCATCTCCTATCATGGAAGCTAGTTTACCAACAAAGCAAATTGGAGGTGAACAGCAGGTTTTTAAGATATAACGGGCTCTTGAATGCAAGTCGCCCACACAGAAAATGTAGCTGGGAGAGATGTGTAATAAGTAGGAAACAGGCAGGTTCCTATGTCAGATAGTGAGTTTTTACATCAAGCCCTATGGAAGAGTACTTCATGCTCCAACCCAGGAAATTAAAACGATTGAAGTATTGAAGTATATGAATCCTCAGAAGACTGTGAGGTGAGTTTATAAATCTCATGTGTAACTTGGACACATGCATATAAGCAACACTGTAGTCTTGGTGTCCAAATTTGGAGAGAATTTAAAATCCTACTATTTGATGCCATTGCATTTTATTTAATGGCAATTCGGTATTCCATTTAAGCACCTTTTTATTTTTCAAAACTTTAAAAGGATGGTGGTGGTAGGGAGTGTTTAACTGTAGAACAGTTGAAGGACAGCTACATTTAGATCTTAAATCTTGCTTATGAGGCAAGCTAAAGCTTTAAAGAACAGAAATAAATAATAATAAAAAAGGGCAATAAAAGGTAATTTAATTAGGGGCCTGGCAACAAAAGTATGGTTTTTATAGCATCATCCAATGATAAGTACTCTTTCACCTTTTTCTGCATGAGAGGTTGCCAGTTTTACATCCAAGAATTTCTTGGCATCACTGAGCAAAAAACCTCACACATTTAATACAGACCAAGGCTAAGGGCAGTTTAGCAGGATTAAGTATTAGCACACTGAAACCACTTGTAGTATATTTCTTCCTTTCATATAGCAAATTAACACAGTCATTAAAGAAACGGGTATATTAAAACAGAATCAAAGCCATGCATCATGTATCATTGGAAATCTTGGGGAACATGCCTTTACAATAATATATAGCTTAACCTTCAGCTCCAAATATCTACTAGACATTTTTAGCTGCCATTCATTCCAAATTAGTAAAGCATACAATGTGATTTACTCCTATGAATTAATACAGCCTGGATCATCACCAAAAACATATGTCTATCTTATTAAGTATCTAATCCACTTTCCTTTGGTAATGATTCTTTGCACTTAATATTACACTTTATCTCTTCAAAGAGATCTATAAAGTACTGTTCAGTCCTTCCTCCCTAAACAAACAAAACACAACAAAACAAAACAAAACAAAAATCATTTTTTTCTAGGGAGCATCCGTACATACAAAGTGGACAGGATAAGCAGCTAAGTTCTTGTGGTAGATTTTTGTTTTTGTGAGATAATTTTTAGAAGTTTTCATAGGTTGCAACCTAGAGTGATTGCATAGGTACTGTGAACTACAGTTACCATTCATGGCTGGGCAGATAGGAATCTAGGAAATCAAAGCATCCCCCTCATTCCGACATTTTTTGCCTCCCTTAGTCAACTTTTTATCTCACCTCTTATCTCTTTATTTTGGTGAAGGGTAGCCTCAGTTCCTCAAGGAAATGGTAATATCTAAGCTAATTTCTAAGACAGCATCAGAACAGGAAGAAAGACACTTTTCTTTTTTCAAATTGCAACCATTGTTTGACTTGTTAAACTCATTTTTCTGGAGTGACTAACACAGAATTTAACAACATAAATAATTTACTATTAGTTTTTAGTTGCTTCATTTCTTACTCAAATTTTGTTACAAAGAAATATTACCCACCTCCCACTGAAAACATCAACAAATAATTATATTAAATAAGTTGATATAATTGACCAGTCCAATGCTGGCTTAGTTTCTTGTTCTGAGTATTAGCTACAAATCTCTCACTGCTTCTGAAACTTAGATTTCAATGCATTTCTATGATTAAAGCTTGCATTTACCTGCTGGTGTAGGGAACCTGCTTTGGCAGGGGGGTTGAACTCAATAATCTCTAGAGGTCCCTTCCAACCCCTACAATTCTGTGATTCTGTGATACCTACTTTCTCAGTCCCTGGATTTCTTGGCTTTGGTATTTTGTCTTCTGCATTGAGTCTCAAATTATGTATCCATTACCTTCTATCTTCCACAAGATGATTTTGTGTATGTAGTGAATTTACTTGCTCTCAGGGGACTTTTGAGAATTAAAACAATAACATTTAGCTAGTCTAAAGAGGTTTTAGATTCACACATCTTGGAGTCCTACCATGCATTATGCTTTACAGCTGTACAACATAAAAACAAATAGAGCACAATGACTTTTATCTGTCTCCCCCCATGATCCAGAAAATCAGCACTGCCAAGGATCTTCAGGTCTTCTACTCATCATCCCTTGTGACACTCTAGCATCCCTGTCTATTACAAACTCTTGCTTGGCATTTTTCTATCTTTCATTCATTTGGAAATATATATATATATATGACATTAGCAGATCTATGGTGTTTAGCTTGGTTGTACTTACTTTGGAATTGGTCAGTGGTTAAGTAGTTGCTCATCTGTTAACAGCATCTAAGAAGTGAGAAAATCATCAGAGATCTTATGCTCAAGCACTTTGAGAAGAAATCAGAACAAGTATTTAATTATGTCCATATTTTCTGACACTTATTCTTCACTTTAAAGATACTTTAAAGCTTCCAGTTTTTGAAAAAGCTATGATCATAACAGTTTTAAGGCCACACATGAACTATCTGTCCTCCTGGTGTAGAGTATTCAGAACTGTATTAAGACACAGAAACAAGCTGACTGTATTCATTGGTCCCCAGTACCAAAAGATATAAGAATACAGGTTGTGACATGAACATCTCTTGTGCTTTACTGAGGAAACATCAATTCTTTGTATAAGAACATAGGAACTGTGGAGCCACTCTGTTGAAGGGGATCGAATGAGATCCTGACCTCATTTTTAGGTCTTTTAGGGTTGTGGTCCTGAAAGGGTACTTCTGTATGTGTATAATGAGTTTCTGCAATATTACCACCTAGAACGCTCTCATGCTTGAATCTTTTCTAGGGGGGTTCATAAACCATCTTTGTTATTATGCATGTCTTTGGATTTCTGTTCTGTAGCTCTTCTTATCTCCGATTGAATCAACAAAAGCTTTCAGTTCACTCTTCAATATCTTTTGACTAGGAGTTCCACAGCACAGCTTCTTGGGAAAATTGTCAGAACTGAGTGAAAGAGGAGTCTTATAACCCTCTTAGCACTGACTGTCTCCACCATGTAGAGTGTCTGTTTCACACTGATTTCTGTAGGTATCCCTGAAACTTACTTTCATTTGAGTTTACCAATGAATTTGAAACATTTCTATTAGTTAGTTCAGCCAGTAGTTCCCACTGCAAATACATCTGATGTTGGATTTGAGATTACTGTGACTTCAGTGCTGTTAATATCTAGGCTAACTGGATTAAATGTAAACTAAACAACTGAATTAAATTCACTCAACTTCTGAATGTTTGCACAAGAGCAACACTCCCAGAAGCAAAATCAAGACACAGAGGATGTAAAAAACTTCTGGGAAGTAATACAGAGTAATAGCAGCTGCCACAACTCTGCTAAGCATAAGCTATCATTTATCCATACTAACTTTATAGAATATTATCAAAGCATGGTTAAAATTCAGTTTTTATGACACATAAGTAAACAACCAATCTTCTCACAAGAAAATCAATCAACCATTCAATCAATAAGTAAGAAAACTTAACTCTTCTGGGTAAGCATGTGAGCGTGTACAATCTGTTTTCATACTAGCTTTCTACAATGACACCCACATATTTTTGCACTTACATAGTAAACTATCTGAAAATAACAGTTGTCACACAGTTTGTGTAGGATTAAAAAAAAGACAATTTTCTCAAAGCATTAACTATTGCCAGGTAATCTTATAATTATACAGCAAAAATATAAAGTACTAATAAAATAAAATAAAAATCATTTTAAAAGAGAAAAGTTAATTCTAGTGCTGAGTAAATGTAGTTTTCTTCAAGTAGTTATTAGTATATTTCATAGGTGAAATAATTGCAATAAAAAGAAAAAAAAAATCTCAAATTTACAATAAGACAGCAGTAGATCAGGCTGAATTCCTGTTCTAGATAATTACTATCAGATAGATTTGCTTGGCATGGTTCAGAACACATGACTATTTCAGTGGTTACAGCAAAAGAGTTATTGCTCTGCTTATTTGATGAGGGTGACAGTCTTGACCAATAAGGACTGTAAATATTTGTCAGTGAAAATGTCCTTCTGGAAGATTATGTAGAACCAGTATTTCTTGTCTCCATAACACAGTATCTTTGGAAAGAGCAGGCTGAAAGGAGAAGACATTATCATAAATTACTTCTGAACAGCAGAGGAAGTGCTTCAAGATTGTGTGCTGCCTGCAGGCTTGTTAGTTCCTTCATGGAGTAGGTCACAAGGGAGTAACAACAGCACTCTGGAAAAAATAAAAATTAAAAAAAAAATAGGAAATGTATATACTAATGTGATTCATGAGTCTAATCTGTTTAGCAGATGTGAATGCCCTGTTTTCTACAGTAAGAAGAAAAAAAAAAAAAAAAAAAAAGATAAACATCTAAAGAACACAAAACTAGTAAATTCATAGTGCTAAAGCAATAATATCATGTTAAAACAAAACTAATAGATAAGTTGTGTAGATGGAGTGCTTTGCCTGGGGGGGAAAAAAAAAATAAAAAAAAAATGGGAAATGGTACAAGTCTGAAAATTATTAAGGCAAACCTTCTGAGGATCACTCTTGCTCCCTGAACATTATGTTTGCAGGGAAAAAAAAAAAGCACACAACACCACATCACATGTGATATTAAAAACAAACCAAACAAACAAACAAACAAAAACACCACCAACAACAACGTAATAAATGTGCTTTTCACAGACCTCTAGAAGTAGTGTTACCTGCTGAGGTTATGACCTTGGATTAGGCTCATCAGAAGAAGGCCTACACTAAAGATGTCATGCTTCCAAACTCTCCTTAGTTAAGCAACATTTTTTTTCTGTGACAAAGAAGCCTCCAATTAAGCCTTAGAACAAACCGACTAGATTGTATGTTACTTTCTGGCACCTGTGCTGACAAGATGTTTCATTTCTGAAGGACCTCTTCTTTAATAAAGATAGACCAGTGGCATTTCAGGGAACAAAACAGAGACTCAATGACCTGAACTTTTGAACTCTGACCAAATAGCCTTAGATAGATAATTCTATTACACTCTCACAGTGTGTGAATTGAGGCTGGTGCACTCTTGATTAGTCTCACTGTTTGCTCTGCTGGTACTGTACCCTTTGTGAAAACTGCATTCAATAGAGGAAAAATAATAAAAAATTAAAGTCATGTGTTACTTGCTTTTCTTTAGATTGTTTTTAGAATGAAAAAAATATTTAGTCTCTTTTGTTGATAATTCCTAAGAAAACATACCAAAATGTGCATATGCCACCAAGGATATGTGGTTCACTGAAAAGAGCCTGCAGTCATGTTTGTTTAAAACATTATGAGATGGGAGGCCAAAGATTGATTCTACCTGTTTATCTGGGTCAAGGACTTTACTGTTAACAAAGAAAATAAAATGCAAAGGGTATAATAAAGACATAAATAGGTGACAAATTGCTGTGATACATACCTGAAATGGAAAGTGACAGACTGCTAACATTCTTATTGATGGAAAGGGCTAACAGGGCTATATAACATCTGTCACGTAGGCAGGCAGCATGATGGAAAGCCTATGCCTTCCTTTAGAGTGATACTAAACTAGATGGGTGTGGAGTAAGAAGAAACAAATAGAATGATAGAATCATAGAATTACCCAGGTTGGAAAAGACCTTGAAAGTCATCAAGTCCAACCACAGCCTAACCATAGTACCCTAACTCTAACAACCCTCTGCTAAATCATATCCCTGAGCACCGCATCCAAACGGCTCTTAAACACATACAGAGATGGCAACTCAACCACCTCCCTGGGGAACCTATTCCAATACTTAACTACTCTTTCTGTAAATAAGTGTTTCCTAACGTCCAACCTAAAATAAAATTTTATCTTCAGGCACTACTTCATGGATTCCCCCACAACCAGTCAGTCTCTTCATCTCCTCAACAAAACATTAGTTGAGTTACATCACCACAAAAAACATAACCTAGGAAGATCACATTCCACCAGTGCACAGTGTTGGAAGTTGAGACCACACCTGTCCTTTGTACCTTTTTGAAGCATAGTGCATACCTTAGATCTCTGGTTGAGTCATCCTAGAGGAGATTCACAAAGCAAACCACTTTACTGCTGTGGGCTTGATATTTCTGTACTGATAAAGAATTGGTTTTCTCCATTAGTATTTTTTGCATTTTGTACTTTTTAATAATTACACTTTATTGTTCTTTAAAATACTGGAATACTCTCCATTCAGTGTGAAAAACATGCAAGTGCTCCATTTTTTTTTGGTCACAGAAATCCCTTACTAGAGTGACCTTTAACTGATTAATTAAAAAAAAGGAGCATCATCCCCAGTAACATGAAATGTACTGTGTAATATCACCGGTACTTAGAGGACGACAGTATTTTATATTCAACAGTATCAAATAAAGGTAGAAATAGAATTTGACGGATCAAATAACTTTATAAGAAATCATTGTGCCACTAACAGAGGATGAATGGGGGGAAGGGAAGACACGAAGATATTCACAAAGTTTTTGCAAATTAAATAAATCTAGCTACAACAGCATGTGCTTCCCACAATGAAACACATCCTATAGTGCCACTACAGTGCCAAAAAAAAAATAATCACAGATGCACACTGCAGGTACAGATAGATCCTGACACTTAAGAGCACAAGGGCCCTTTTGAATCCTTGATTGCAATACTTCTACCCTATAATATATTTCCGCATTTTGACGTACACTTCAGGGTCTGTGAAAAGTCTGTACATGGGGCCAGCTGGCAGAAAACAGAGAACTGTTAGGACAATTGAGCCTGAATCCTTGGTGAGATACAGGGGTCCTAAAAGAGCATGTACAAACACGAAGGTCCAGGTCAAAGTCTACCCCGAACTCTGGCTGAAGGAAGTACTCTTCATGTAGCCGCCTTATATCTGTGCCTCAAAATTAAGCTTACAGAAGGCTTCATCATCACAAAAGCAAGCTTTGAGGCATTTGGACACCCCATCATGCTCAAGAGTTTCCATCAATATGCAGAGTACAGGAGCTAGGAAACACTTAAGACATGGTTGTGACCTCAGACAAATAAATCCCATCCCTACACTAACTAAAGCTCAAGGGCTACAGAGAAGGAACTCTTTCTGCTTGCACAGGAAACATCCCAAATGCTCTTGGAAAATTAGACAGCTAGGTCTCTCCTCATAAAGTAAAATGCTATTTTTCCCTTTCAAAATATATCTGGAAAAGAATACAGTAAAAGTAGCTGTCCTCCTGCATTTA
The DNA here is from genome assembly GCF_054131305.1 of Coturnix japonica. Taxonomy (NCBI): domain Eukaryota; kingdom Metazoa; phylum Chordata; class Aves; order Galliformes; family Phasianidae; genus Coturnix; species Coturnix japonica. The sequence goes on from NC_140664.1 coordinate 79,480,658, forward strand.
ATAATTCAGTGATTATAATACTCCACCAAGACATGGGGTGCTAGAAGTCACAGCTTGCATTTCCTGGAATGCATTTAATGCCCATTTCCTGCATTTCAAGGAAGTTCCCTAATTGACAGAATAAGCTGTGCTCTTTGGGAGAGAAGAAGTAATTTAACTTTTCCTATTGGATCTGTTCTACATTCTGTGGAATAATTAGATGTTTGGAGTGAAAAAGGGTGACAGCAAAACTAGAATAAGAAATAATGTGACTCTTTATCCTAATGGACAGACAGCTCTTTTGGGACAGATCTGTAGATCATGGACTCTGCTCTTATATAAACAGTAATTGGAGCACGTCACATTTCAGCCAGCAAAATCACCAAGACAGCAGGACATTTTATTAGAGAGGAGAAAAGAGTTTAATCTGTCGAAGTGGAACATCTGGTCACCTTAGCTTACATTTTCTGATGCTGGATTAATGACACTGCACATTTAATGTGCACACATTTAAACTGTAATCTAATTAGTTACTGAAAGTATTTTGTTGCCTCTTAGCCTGGATGCCAAAATATTGTTTTTATTTGCAGTCTGAAGCTGCTGCTTTTACTGATACTCTATTGATGTACCAAGCATTGCCTTGCTAAGGCTCCATCATCCTACAGTAAGCACCAGGGGAGCACTAATCTTCTGCACTAGCACTTCAGTTTTTCTCATCACAAAAATTGGCTGCATCTTCCTGGCTTAGGCAAACCCTGATCAGTGTCATTCAGGCCTTGGGGGCCACTGACTGGGAGCAGCAGCAGCAGCAGAAGCGCCAACTGTGACAGCAGATATTTTCACAACAGCTGTCTGGTTTTGTGTGCTCCTCCTGGATTCCACTTTGAAAGCTCCAGCTTAGCTGGCCTGTGGTGTCTGTCCCCACTAGGTACTGCAGAGCCAAGTAAGAGTAAAATGCTCTTTAGAAGGAAGCAACAAGGACTGTCATCTTGTAACAGCTCAACAGATTGTTAGCATCTTCATATGTTCTCAGAAGCACTGAAAGAGCAATCAGAGAGTAGTAATAAAAGTGTAATGATGTAGGTACACAGTAATAAACTCAAATCATCTTAAAATCATGCGATGCATTTGCACTTAGGCTTTTACACAGCACATTTTGCTATTTTGAAGTTTCTTAACAGCTGAAAAGTGAGAAACTTTCACTAGCTACATTGTGACAATGAGAAAACTGAAACAGCAAAAGCCATCATTTATGCAGTGTCACAGAGCAAGGAAATGGCAGGTGACACAAGGGGAAACAGCAGCCATGTCTCTTAAATTTCAGGCTCATGCCCTAACCACTGGCACATTTGAGTGAGTGAATGGAATATTTATTCCTGAAGTATGGTTTCCACTTCAGTGCTAACATGCCTAGAGAAGGTAATTAAAAGTATAGGAATTACTGCTAAATTTCTTGGTTTGTACATGTTTAGGATCACCTCAATATATGAGTATTTACATGTAACGGTGACACTCTGGGTAATCAGCCAATAGGTTAAATAATTATTTCTCCAACCTTTTCTGGGACAGGAAAACAGGTCTGTCATTACCATGAATAATTCATAGTTACCGTTTTGGAGTTAAAATTGAAAACCAGGAAAAAATAATAGCTATAGTAATTGTTGTGGATTTTCCTCCCTCCTTCCCCCCACCCTATGGAAATTCTTACAGGTTTTGCATGGCACCAACTCCAAATTCATTAATTTTGGTACAGCTTAATCTTAAAGTTTCAACTGTGTCCACTAACTTGTGTTTAAATGGAACATAGGTATTTATAAGAATGAATTTCTCTTCAGAAAAGTGTCACTTTTTTCTCTGAAGAAAATTATTTTATTTTCAAAGCTATATGGGCAATTTCCTTGATATTCTGCACAAACACAACCTAATAACTTGGTTCTAAAACCTGTCTACTAGTTATAGAAAATTTGGCTAGATAGGTAAAATGTAAATTACCTGACTTAGTATTAGCAGTCCTTTCTTAAAGACAGCAGGAGTAGTATTTCATAATCTAATTTTTTGTTCCTTTTCAAGCATGTGATCCCAATAAATAATGATAATGAACTTAAGATCACTGAATACTGAAGATCAGTTGCACAACAGAGATTCTCTCAAACCTGAAGACTTTCCCTGGGCTTATTCTTCTGGGAACATTTTCTTATGACAAGATCTTGCAGACAAAGGGCACATGCAGTATTCATTACTGAATGTGCTAAGTGATGCTCCTTTATGCTACCAGGAAATCACTCATCATATTGTCACCGCTTTTATCATGAACTTAGAAGTGTTCTGGCCAAAGCTCTCAGCTGGAGTTGTTTCTGACACTTCTAGAAAAATAACTGCAAATAAAAATGTCAGAACAGAAGCAGCCGTGACAAGCAATGGCTAGAGCTATGAGTCGATGGAAAGCAGGGAACTTAGGTACTTGTACGACTGTTCTCCTTTATACTCTCAGGCAAGTAATGTTTAATGTGACTGTCATAGAGTGCTCACAAACATGTTTTGCTGTTGGTGGTGGGTTTTTGTTGTTGTTGTTGTTGTTTTTGGTTTGTTTTTTTAATGTGCAAGTTTACCTTCTCACAACAGCTAATCACACAAAAAATGAGCAATACTTTGAAGAAAACACCCAGCCTTCTTCAGTTCTCCATACTGCATTATATCTCCAGCCTTGGAAGAAAAGACAAATCTGAATTATCTTTTGATCTTCTGAGATTTAATTTAAATATTTAATGACACTTCTCTGATCAAATTGGGTACTGATGAAAAAAGACTGTAAAGAAAGCAAAAGTAGAACATATGTGTCCTCTCATTTGAGTTAATGTAACACACATTTTTGTAAATGTTGTGGATCTAGAAGCCTCTAGAAGAAATATGAACATGTTCAACCATTTGTTCAAATAAAAAAACCAACTCATAGGCATGTTTTGGATGTTGTGCTCAGAGATATGATTTAGCAGAGGGCTGTTAGAGTTAGGGTACTATGGTTAGGCTGCAGTTGGACTTGATGATCTTTGAGGTCTTTTCCAACCTGAGTAATTCTATGATTCTATGTTATTTATTATTTTGTTATTATTATTATTATTATTATTTTTAATATGAATTCTGCTGTCTTGAGTATTTCAGAACACAAATCAAAGCCCGTGGGGAAAATATATGTAAAACTGCACAAAAATTCATGCAGCATACTTTTCGATTGACTGACTAGAATTTTTCTTTTTTTTTCACTCTTTCCTGTTTAAGGGAAATCACGAGGGAAAGACTCAGTACTATATTGCCTTGGTGACCAGTCCCAGATGATTAATTAGGACTTGGAAATCACAATATCATTAATAAACAGCTCACATATAGTACTTTCACTTAAATATATCAAGCATTCCTCAAAGTATGCCTAGTAAAAAGTAGGGCATTTAAAAGGTTTTTGATTCCTCAGCTAACAGTAAGGTCCAGTTCTACTTCTAAATTTATTTATTTATTTATTTTAAATTTAGGATTCCTTCACAATGGAAATGCTAGCATATGTCTGTATCACTAACAGAATTTTCTTATGCTGCCTTAAGTTTATCTGAGCATCTCTTCAAATTCTAAACCAGTCCCATCTTATTAACATGTGTGAAGTGATACCACTGCAGAGAGGCTGAGTAGAAAAAAAGTCTCTCTACATAAACTCAACAGAAGATACAAAATTATCCTGTACACAATGGTGGCATTCTTTACAGGCCATGGCATTCCTAGATCTCACTTATGGTAGTATCCTTTTCTAGAACCTTGATAAACAACATCAGCCCTGTAAATGAACATCTGCCTCTTGACAACTCCATTGTCACCCAAGTAGTACTCAATCTACAACTTGCAAGTGGTTGTAACTGAAGCAGCCACTTTCCAGATCCAATAGTATTTTTCTTACGCTGCACGGAAAAAGGTTTCTGCACATACTGGTAACCCTACTTTTGCCCAAAGAACACAGAAACCCATGGCAGTAATTAAGTTATTCAAATATTTAGAATACAGAATTAATAATGTCAAAAAACAAAACAAACAAAAACATATATATCATTTCCCCATCATTATTTTCATTGTTTTCTACCAGCATTAAAAGTTATCTGCAGTAAAAGTGTATAAGTTTTCTTGCTTTCCTTTTCTGCTAATATGAAATTTTCATATGACATGATATTGAACTCGTATGACCAGGAGTCACAGATACAATCCAACACAATCAATCAATGGCAGTACTTAAGAGAGCTTTTGTCTCCACAGCAAACTTATAACCAGAACCTCACAAATCACAACATCTCCACATATCCTCATGGAACAAACCACATCTTTGTATCTCCTCCCTGAAATGCCATTGTTAGTGACACAAGTGTGTGAAATGCACTGGCTATCTTTGTGAAATGAGAATGGCAAGTAAAACTTAAATATATGATAACCCAAACTCAGAATAGTTGCCCAGGGTTAGAACTTAGCTGCTAAAAGGAACTGGCATGGCTTTCAGCTCTGATCAAATTATGACATGTTTCAGAAATTAATATCTCAGGATCACTGGTATAAACTACATTAATTTCTGTACATCAGCCAATCTTAGAAATAAGAACAGGCAAGGAAGAAGAAAAAAAGATACAATATTGGGAGAGTTTTCTTATTGTTATCTAATCCAAATGAGAAAGAGGAGACAATTTCACTATTTTGGCTTCTCTGTATGTTTATTTAAAGAAACAGAACACTGTTTAATTATGTATGTGAATACTTGAAACATATAATTACAACCCACAGGCAAACTCTGTTTGGGTCTGTTGGAATGCCAATGGGCTTTTATTAGTTCAGCCCATCATTCTGTTGTGAAATGGAAATGAAAAGTAGAAAATATGTTTTCCTTCTCTAGGGATCACTTCAGCTCCTTTTTCTCTTTATTTTATCAGACTTCTCATTGCTGTGGGGGTCTTGAAGGCCTATTATTAAAACACCCTGCAGTCCTAAGGGAAGAAAAGCAAGCTGGTGCTGCAGATGGGAGCAGTGTGAATAGAATAAACTATAAGCACAAAAGAATTCCAATAAATGAAGTAAAAGCTATGCATTATCCTCCTTTCCCTCCAAAGTTCAGTTGACGTTTGCATCTTTTACTTGTCATTCTTCATGAATACCATAATACTATCCAAATACAGAAAACAACAGCAAAATAAGTTATGTTGGCTCTCATTGAATGTCCTTTTGCATAATACAAGTTAAATCCAATGAGAACAAACCCAAACTCAGCAGCCATGGATGCATGAACAAAGGAAACAAAAACTGCTCAGTTTTGAAAGGCCTCAGGAAAGCAATGAGATACCCTTATCTCCACTGCTGACCCTTAAATGGTCTGGGAAGGGGTGCATCCTGGCTCCACCCCTTTAGTTACTCAGTTGCATTGCTTTCACATGAGCTCCCCAGGGTTAGCTCTGCCTTCCCACCAGGCGCTCAGTCACTGACTCAAGCCGTGACTTAGCATTTCCACTGTACTCATTTTATTATTTTTATTTCATTTAAAGGTCTTGCCTTTTTTAGTTAAACTGGACCTCCATCTCTGAAACATATTCACAGCCATCATATGAAGTGTGTAAGGCCCAGGTAATGGAGTTGCAAAAATTCTGTAGCAGTTTCTAGAGCAATGATACTTCTGCATGCACACGTATAAAGCTAAGCATAGGACTTTTGAGGTTCTATATTATGCATAAACAGAGCAGTACTGCTCCTAAAGCTGTTCTTGTGAAAGGTTTTTAAATCTGCCTTCCTTCATAAAGCCTGTTGATAACTGTTCACACAAACATACTGGTAAAGTGAATACCTGCAAAACAATGAAACAGTGGATACCAGAAAATAACTGAGAGAAAATTATCAGGGACTTTAAACTTACTACAGCGTGTATTTATCTACTCCTATAGAACACAAATTCTTTTTTTCTCTTATTTGTTCTTAGTGTCTCCATCAGTCCCACTTTTCAGAGTGCTCTGTTTGAAAGGTACAGTAAATAAAGCTTTGCAGCTCTACTTCTTTTTAAAATATTTTTAATATGAATAACAGAGGTTTGTGTCTGCATCTGAAGTATTTTTTGTCTTACCAGAATGAACAGTTTGTCAGGGCCTCTTTCTGATTTTAGTTTTGGGAGAAAAACAGACACGGGTAAAGTGATACCACATTAGTTATGCAGTCACTTAGCCACAGCTCCACTCCAGCTGAAGCTGGATATGCCGCAGCACTAGGTACAATGCTTCCTATCCTACCATCTGCATGCGTATATACATTTAATTCATAACCTCCTGACAAGGAACTAAAAGATCTTATGCATACTTACAAATTGTCTCACACTGACCCACAAAGATCTAAATTTTTATGTAACAGTTTCTGGTTTTGATTTAATTAAAGTACATTCATAGCTGCAAAATGCTGCAATCAGCATATTGCTCAGCTCCACCCCATAGGTGGTATCCAGGTCTGGGGTCTTTGGTCAAGGAAAGTTCTTTCCTGACTGACTGACAAGCACTCGACACAAAATTGGTTTGTAAGAATCATAAATGCAGTAATCTTGCCGAAGAGTCATATATATATATTGCTCACAGTAACATACCTGTCATTCTAATGCACTAAATGCATCAGAATGAGTTGATTTCATTAACATTCTCATATCTAGATGGGAATGGATAAAATACTCTGAAGTCAATATCATTAAAGAAATATTCTTGAAAGCTTACATTTTAACATACTTTCACAGTACAGATGTTTAAGAATCAGTAGCTTATCATTAATTTGCAGCAGAACCAGATTCACTCTTTTTCTAATCTAATTCTGGAATATATCAAGGGAAAATCTGAATGGCAAGCTGACATTATATTCTAAAACCATGTTTTTTTAACAAGGGAGCCCATACAAATCACATAATCATAGAATGTAGAATCACAGAGAGTTTTGGATTGGAAGAGATCTTTAAGATAATCTAGTTCTCAACCTGCCTTCTTGTAACAAGTGTTGATAGATCCAAACACATACTTCTCAAACAGTGTTAAACTTTCCTTGAACTGTTTAACTGGGTTTAATAATAGTAAAAGATGTAAGAAACAAGAGTTTTCATTCAAAAGGGAGTTCCTTCATTTCAAAAGCTGTTTCCCGTATGACCTCAAAGCAAAATTTGAAATTTTATACAATTGCCTTGGTGTTATGTCAGTATGTGTAAATCAATGATTTAGAGAAACAGCAACTCCATTCAATTTTGTTTCTTCTATAAGGCTGTGGAATTTAAAAATAATAATAATAAAAAAAAAACAATTATACAAAATATAAGTATTTTAATTAAAAATGAATAAGAGAATATTCATTTTGACATTTCAATTTGTAATTTTTGTAATAATTGATTCATTTATGTGAAATTTTGATGCAGGCAAAAGCAGCTTCATCTTTTTTTTTTTTTTTTTTTTTGAAGCTCAAAATCATACACCACGCCTTACAACTGATATGTGAGCAACATTCCAATTCAGAATATACAGTCAGTGCTTAACATGAAATACAAAGTGAAGAGAGTGTGAAGGAGACTTGATAGAGGGCTACGTCTTATAATTAGGCACCCGCAATTTTCAGTTTTTCACTGAAATATTTTAAAAAGCCTTTTTAAAATACATTTTTGTTTAATCTTTGCTCATTTCTTTATGAATATAGGTAAGATAATGATGAATGTTCTCACAAGAGAGTAATTGCTCTTTGCTGGGTAGGTTTGG